>NW_028141981.1:1383333-2761666 GCF_025532165.1 Camponotus vicinus | reverse complement strand
TAAAACGTTGGTATAAATTTAAGATTATCAATAATGGATAAATTTAAGAATATCAATATTAGAGAAATTTAAAATATTTTGATGTTTTAGACTAGGTAAATTAGGTGCAGTATTTGGTTCTCGACAAAATTACATACAAGAATCAGTAATCTATGCAAGTAGACCAGGGTTACGTTTATGGCAGGCTGATAAGATGGGAACTGTATTGAAAACACTCATATTTAAGGTATCAAAAGCTAATATGTGTATTTATTAATCTATTTATATATGAATATTTCTTTGACTTATTCAAAATATTCTAAAAAGGATGCAGTTAGATCAGGTCATACAGAAGTGGCCTTATTAAATCCTGCATCTGAAGGCTTGAGAAAGAATCGCGGTGAACCTTCGTTCGGCATTGTACTGCCATTTTGTGATGATTTATTAGTAACATATTGTGACGATGTAGTCTATGTGGTAAATCCAAATACTATTGCAATAACATCGATCATAAATGATTTACGGCGTGTTACCGATGTGGCTTGTACGAAAGACGAAATATTTATATTAGAAGGAGAAAGAAATATTTTGCGTATTGCTTATTATCCCGAAAATATTACATCTGGTATGTATATAATTACTGTCTCTGAAATAATTAGATTAAAAGTTAATAATGCTAATGTTTTATGACACAGGAGAAATAAACAATATGGATTCTTTATTATCATTTTCTGAATATAGTATACCTGTTGGTATACTAGGACTAACTTCAAAATTAAAGGAAAGTAATATAGTACCAACTATTCCCTTTTCCAAAATTAATCCAACCAACATTATTCAATCCGTAGGGTAAGTAAAAGATAATCTGATTTCTGATCATCTGATCTGATTTCTAATTTTCCATCATATATTTGCTAGAATAAAAATTAATTTTTTTCAATATGAATAAATTAAAAGTATATCATTCACATTGTAGCATTTTGCCAACTGTTACTGTCGGTACTGACGCCAATGTAATTGCGAATGCGGAAGAAGCTGTGGAAATACCTCCAATAGTTCCAATAGATTTAAATACTACACTTATAACGGATATTAACAAAATACCAGAACATAATGATACCAATAAAAGAAATACAGAAGATAAGAGCAATGATCGCCGGGAAATATTCCAAAAAATTGGCCAACAAGCATTTGAGGATGTTGTTTTCACGCCTGAAAGAAAACAGAAGAAATCTCGGATTAAAGTAATGAATGGAAGCGAAAGTGTCATATCGTCACACGACAATATTGATAATTTGTCAAGTAGCTTAAGTATTGATCATGTGAATACTAACAAGACAATGACAACTTATTCCTCCTTAATGCAACTGAGTCTCGATGACGATTTTATATTAAAATCAGATCGAGATTTAGAAACAATTCAACGAGATGTAGAAGATAAAGAAAAATTATTAGCAGATGTTCTCGATTTTGATCTATCCAAGTACATGACGAGTAGTCAAATAAATAAAGATGATTCGAATATATCCAATCATATGGATACTATAACATATATAAATTGTAATGTACATTCTAACAATGTGATGACTGGAGAGCAGGATGCAAACAAGGAAAACGAGAATATCGAACAGAGCGATCATACGGAAACTGAATCGGGGGAAGAAGACGTCAGCTATCGCACCGAATTAAAACGATTAGAAGATCTCGGAGAATGCAGAAAAACTCTTTTACAAAATAAACTAGATATCCCCCCAACTTGCAATAATTTTGTTGATATTCGACAAGTACCGCCAAATCGAGACGAACTAGAACATCAATTTAATGGTAGATAATCATTATAATATTAAAGAACATATATCATTTATGATTAGTTATGAACTATTACACACACATATAAATATATATATACAAAATATTGTGTTTGTAGCTTTGGCAAAAGAATGTGCTACATCTGTTATTCTCGAGGAAGAAGATTGGGTTTTGGTCAAAGATGACATACCTTCAATCACGATGTTTTAAGCAAAAGTTGCTTTGCATTTTATATACACATAAGTATATCATTGTTAAAAAATAATAAATAATTACGTGATATGCATAAGAGCACCAATTAGTAATCTTTTCGCTATCAATTTTTTTTCTTTTATAGAATACATATCTTATTAATTGTAAAAAAGTTAAATTTTTTTGGTTGTTATCAAACGTCGACAATTTATAAATTATTCAACTGTATAAAAATATTGTTCCAATTTCAGGTATACTTCAGATAAACAAATATTAGGCATATGAAATAAAATATTAAAATAAATAAATGATTATAAAATAATGCATCTAATTTAGGAAAATGCATTTGAAATTATTGTCACTAGTAAGCAAAATATTATATTTTGCATTTAAAAAAATTATCAATATTGAAAAATAATATTGTTGCCTTAATATTTTAATATAATAATTAATGTTATTAATATATTTGTGATTAATGAATTTCTCTTAAACATTTTATAAAATATAATCACAATGTTAATATATATTATATAATAGTTAAAATATCATTTACTTAGTTTACAATTAGCATTATATTGAAATATATAAGATATGTATATATAATTAGATATCAATATAATGTTAATTGTAAATTTAGTAAGTAATATTAACTATTAAATAACGATATAATAATGCATGCAATAATACTATTTTAATTATGCAATTCTTGCATAATTAAAATAGTATTATTGCATAATAGTATTTTTGCACAATATCCTAGTTTTGTCAAAAATTTTAAAATGTGCTCTATTAATTTATATTTAATCTTGTAAATACAAGCAAATATTGTATAAGTTTATGTATACCACTTATTTGCATCTTTATACATTTTTAAACTTATACAAAAATGACTTTTAAAATATTAGACTTATTAATATTCTTTGGCATTATTTTTATTTATTACTTTAAATATATTGTCTATTTATATCTAATTTTGTAATATATATTGCGATTGGAAAAAATTAAAGCAGCAGAAATAGTATGTAAAAATGAGATTTACATTATGTAAGCTTTTTAAAATAAATCATTTTATCACACACATCATTTCACATGCTGTAATATATGAAAAAACTGTATTAATAATAAGTAATAAAACACTTTTGTGCAATTGTATTAAATGACTATGCTTTATCAACTAAAATAAAATTACAATTTAAAATTCTATTATATATACATTTATATTTTTCTGTTAGCATAAAATGCAAAAAATCATGGAATTTAGACTAGTTTATTATATCATTTTATTTGTTTGATCATTTACACAACATTTAAATATGTTTCTGTGTAAATAAAGAATAATTTATTTCATTACTTCAAGTAACTGACCTTCATTATGCTGTAGCTTGGATGAGATCAGTATATTTTTTAATTTTGCTAGCGACACTCATATCTACATATTTGTCATCTATTGAGACCACCATACCACCAATAATTGAAGGATCTACTTTGGCAGTAAGTAAGATAGTTTGACCTTTCTTCAAGAAACCTTTTAAAGCTGATTCCAGTTTACTCTTCGTATCTGCATCAAGTGGTTTTGCAGTAATAACTTCACATACTACTTCTCCTCTGTTAGCAGCCATAATCAGTTTATACAAATTGATGATTTGGTTGATTTTCCCCAGTCGGCCATTCTCTGCAAGTAATGTCAACAGATTTGCAGTAGCTGGATTTATGTTAACTTTGTTTCCAATAGCCTTAAAAGCTTCTGCCTTATCCTTTCGTTTTATTGAAGGATCTCTTACAAATTCTGTTAATTTGGCATCTGTTTTCAGGAGACCCTAATTTAAACAATTGGAAATCAACATTTCAAAATAAAATACAAATTCTTGATACATCAATAACATTTTCTGCTTATGTAATATACCTGAAAGGTGATCAAATCCTTTTCCACTGCATCTAAAGTTTTCTGTTTGGATGCAGCTGAGAAAAGAGCCATTGCATACCTGCCTTCTAATCCAAAAACTTGAATTGGAGGCTATATTGATATATGAAACAGAATAAGAGTAATAATTATACATATAAATATCTGTTTACAGAATTCATAAATATTATGAAACGTTATAAAATAAATACAAATAAGTTGAAAATTGTAAATCAATGCTTTTAGAAGGTTTATTAGAGCATTTTATGAACTCAACTAAAAATATTATTCAAAGATAGATAAATAAAAAAAATTAAATACCTTCACCAGCTGCTGTGCGACAGTTGACACAGAAAAAGTTCGTGTCTGAAACAAAAGTTATTCATATTATTGATAGATAGTTGCAAAATAAATAGCAATACATTAAACTATGAGCGATAAATTTTTTTTTATTATTAGATATATGAATATATATGATATACATGATAATATATATGAATATATTTTAATAGTATATTGTGTAGAAGTACAAAAATTAGTTTTTTATAAAATGCTCAATGCATGGTTTATATTTCAGTGTTCAAATGCATATCCACTCACAATTATTATTTTACTAATAGACATTTTTAGGGATCTCGAGCAGTTCGCAGAAATTGAGAAGCAAGGTATATAACACTCACATTACACACACCATTATATAATAAATATTTTCATTTACACGAATTCTAATGCAGGACTCACACTGCGTCGATATCCGACGTACAATATTCAATATCCAATAGAAGAGTTTGTTTTCTAGTGATTCTAGTAGAAAAGTTTTCGAAACTTCACAAATTCTCTATTCGATAGCCAATTACACTGTCACCCGACCATTCGAAAACGCCATATGTTTTCTTGCGAGAAAACTCCCTATAATTTCTAACAGGACTTATGTTTGTTGGCAATATGTTTATTGATGCAGAGAGAAGACTGAGAGGTGTCATGGCCTGCTTTTAGGTGATCCCTGAAAGCGATACTCTCTCTATGGACATTGAAAACGTGGACATGAACTACTTAGCCAATGTCCACGAATGTTCTCAGAGGGTAACATATATGTCTCTCTGATAATATAAATAATATAAATAAAAATATAAATAATTTAATTAATAATAATTTATTATATAAAAATATTAGTATGTTCTCTCTTTCTACGCTATTATTTATTTATTTATTTATGTGTGTTCTTTTTCTTCTCAACATCATTTATTTATTTTTTATTTATTTATTTATTTATTTATTTAGCTCGCTCTAAGTCAGTCTTCTAAAATGCAAAACTAAATATTATAGAATTTGACTTTGAAAATAAAATAATCGAATAAATTCAAATAATTAGCATAACGAAAGGTTCCGTGATAAGTTATTTAATAAATAATCAATTTTAATTAATTAATGAAAATACTTCTATAATTTAATATTCCGCGTTAAGCGTATATTTTATAATATATAAAATATTTCGGCAACAAATTATCGATAACACGGTGTTCGACTTTGGCAATACAAAAAATAAACAGTAGCGCGCTATGTTAAAGCTTTAATATTAAAATTAACTATATTTCGACTAATGCTTTAAATTTTCTCAATCCTTGTTATTAAACAATATACAATTTAATCGAAAATCGATTAAATGATAGAAATCCAAAATATTAAATAATTACTTCGATCGTTGCGATTTTTACGGACAATAATAATTATTATAATATTTAGAGTCACAAATATATTTCATCCGTGTTACTTTATCGTTCTACTTGACAATCTAAATGTAATTTGGATTGTGAGAGAACACGAAGTAAATCAATCGAATTATAGATGCAAATAATTAGCATAAGGAAAGGATAAATTGTTTAATAAATAATCAATTTTAATCAATAAATTAAAATACTTCATTAATTTAATATTCCGCGTTAATGTATATTTTATAATATATAAAATATTTTGGCAACGAATTATTGATAACACGGTGTTCGACTTTGGCAATATAAAATATAAACAGTAGCGCGCTATGTTTCGGCTTTGTCATCATTCGCACGGTGACTCTCGAGTAATAAGATAGTGGTGCGAAACGTTTCGTATTGTATTGTAATTTTTTTACTAAACACGATTACGATTAGTATCGAAACATAATTTGTTTTAAATATTAATATAAATTAATTAATTAAAAATTAATTCATGACATGAAACTGTATCGCAATTATAAATCTTTATCGAATCGCAATCATTCATTACCGTGATTAAAAATTGAAACAAAATATACATAAAAGGGGATAAGAGACTTAATTATGTTATGAACTTTCGATCATTGATGCTTATTATATTTCATTAACAATATTAGAATTAATTATATTTCGACCAATACTTTAAATTTTAACAATCCTTGTTAATTAAACAATGTACAATTTAATCGAGAATCGATTAAATGATAGGAATCCAAAATGTTAAATAATTGCTTCGATCGTTGCGATCTTTACGGACAATAATTATTATTTCAATACCTAGAGTCACAAATATATTTCATCCGTGTTACTTTATCGTTCTACTTGAAAATCTAAAAATAATTTGAATTATGAGAGAATACAAAGTAAAACAATCGAATTATAGATGCAAATAAATAGAATAACGAAAGGCTCCAAGGTAAATTACTAAAAAATAATCAATTTAAATCAATAAATTAAAATACTTTTATAATTTAATATTCCGCGCACGAATATTTTATATTACAGAGAATATTTCGGCACGAGAGAATTATCAATAACATCGTGTTCGACCTTGATAAACAGTATCGCGCTATTGTTAATACGTTACACGGCTTTATTATCATTCGCACAGTACCTTGAGCAATAAAGTAGTGACGTTTCATATATTATCAAATTCTTCCTTTACATAGTCGACCCTGGCGATATAAACAGTACCGCGGTAATGTTCTTGACTTACGATCATTCGCTCAGTGGCTCTTGAGCAGTGAAGTAGTGATGTGAGACGTTTCATATATTATCAAATTCTTTCTCTAAACACAATTGCAAGTGCAACGAGGAACTTTTCGTGAATAAGTGTAAGTGTAACGAGGATTAAAGTGCCACGAGAAAAGAGCGAAGGAAGCAAAAGAAAAAGGAGGTTTTAGAAGTGGATGGATCAATAAGATATGATGTAAGTCATTAATATAAATTATTTATCACATTCATTATTTATTATATTGTTGCGTCCCCACGTCCCGTCCCGCTGAATGTATTCGTCACCCGTTGAATTCTTTCGAAGAAGATCGTTTTCGCGCGCGTTGTCAAGATATTGTTATAAACAATGACTGTCAGAGAGTCTAAGCCCAGCTGTCAAGTTGTGCGGACGCGCGTCTATTTGTGATAAACAGTATCGCGCTATTGTTAATACGTTACACGGCTTTATTATCATTCGCACAGTACCTTGAGCAATAAAGTAGTGACGTTTCATATATTATCAAATTCTTTCTTTACATAGTCGACCCTGGCGATATAAACAGTACCGCGGTAATGTTCTTGACTTACGATCATTCGCTCAGTGGCTCTTGAGCAGTGAAGTAGTGATGTGAGACGTTTCATATATTATCAAATTCTTTCTCTAAACACAATTGCAAGTGCAACGAGGAACTTTTCGTGAATAAGTGTAAGTGCAACGAGGATTAAAGTGCGAGAAAAGAGCGAAGGAAGCAAAAGAAAAAAGGAGGTTTTGGAAGTGGATGGATCAATAAGATATGATGTAAGTCATTAATATAAATTATTTATCACATTCATTATTTATTATATTGTTGCGTCCCCACGTCCCGTCCCGCTGAATGTATTCGTCACCCGTTGAATTCTTTCGAAGAAGATCGTTTTCGCGCGCGTTGTCAAGATATTGTTATAAACAACGACTGTCAGAGAGTCTAAGCCCAGCTGTCAAGTTGTGCGGACGCGCGTCTATTTGTGATAAACAGTATCGCGCTATTGTTAATACGTTACACGGCTTTATCATTCGCACAGTACCTTGAGCAATAAAGTAGTGACGTTTCATATATTATCAAATTCTTTCTTTACATAGTCGACCCTGGCGATATAAACAGTACCGCGGTAATGTTCTTGACTTACGATCATTCGCTCAGTAGCTCTTGAGCAGTGAAGTAGTGATGTGAGATGTTTCATATATTATCAAATTCTTTCCGTTTTACGATTATTCTGAATTCTTGTATGTTACTCGCGATTTATTAAAATTCTTGTGTACCTTAAATCGCGTTATTATTTACGAGTGCACGAGCGTCAGCGTATGCCGATTGTGTCGCGCGCGTTCGATATATATCGCGTTCGATATATACCGCGTTCCGCAGACGCAACAATATATAAATTATTTATCAATAATATATATATTCAAATTATACATATTTCTCGTTTCGTTTTATTTCTTTGATTGTGATTTAATAGTGATTTTAAATTGTATAACATATATAATACATAAACTTATAAAAAATATTCCATTTTATTTTAAAATAATTAAAACATTTATAAAATCTTTTATTAATTAATATTTTCAGATACTTTTATGTTTTATAAAACATTTCAAATTAATATATTTATTTAAATATTTCATATATAAAAAAATAGAAATTTTTTTATTTATCATATTTTTAAAAGTTTATATCTAAGAAATATAAATTATTTTGTAATTACGCAGTTTATAATATTAAAATATATCTATTTAAAAGTAAAAATGTAAAAATTAATTGCGCGCAATAATTAGGTTTAAAATCAATTATTTTGAACATTGCTTTGTATAATAGATGTTTTCTTATCCTTTATATTTTTATTTATTGTTTATGTTTACAAATTAAAATTTATGTACTATATTACAAAATAAATTTCAAATTATGTATTATATTATATATAAAATTATATATAATATAACCCTCCCATGGGGTACACCTTGTCGCGGTGGGAGGGCTTAGTACTTGGATGGTGCCTTGAGGTTTATCTTAAATTTTTCTATTTATGATAAATCTTAAGGTGCCTGAATGGGAAGCTAAGTACCCTTTCGCATCGTCGGTGCCGTCAACGTGTCGCGGACGGCGGCATTTCGTTACCGCATTTCCGCGTTGTAGTATTCTCGCGTCGTCGCGTTTTCGCGCTTCCGCGTTGGACTTTTCGTATAAAAATCCCAATTTCCTTATTGTAACGAGCCTCTACTTCCGATGCCAACTAACTGGAATGTTTCGAGTTTGCACACGTTGCTATGCAACGTACACTCTTGCTTCGTGCTTCGTCAAGTGATTCGGCCTGAATTAGTTAGAACTCGATCGATTGCTCGGAATGGTCGTCAATGGGTCCCTTCTCTTTGCTCGTCTACAGCCACACGCACTGCGTGTGTTAACCCTGTCGAGGAGTCGAGTGGATTCCCCTAGGCACGATTTTCGCTCGGTAAAAGGGGTTGCCTCCCCATTTTCTAAATTGCTGAATGTAAGCATTTAAAAAATGTGGGTATCCTCTTCTTTTGCCGTCTACTAGCCTGGTGTAGCATATAGCAACCGCGGGAGGCATAATATGTCCGGGCGGAGCACCTGAAATCGTGCTTAGCGGGTCCAGGTTCGATACGAGATAGGATAATTATGCGCGAAAAAGAGTTGGTGAACTTCATTTTCCTCTATTTCCGTCAATTGTTTCGTCTTCTTTCCGGTTTGGGCTTAGTCCTTGCTCGTTGTATCGTTGCAATCCCGACCGGTTGGCTCGAAATTGATTCTCGTAAGTGAAATGGGATTTTCGCTCGTACCGAAACCGGGAGTGCCGTCTAATGTATAGGTATACATATTAAGTATATACATCGCGCGATCAAATATAAAATTTTTAATACAAGTTCTTATACAAAATTTTCGTTTTAACAAAAGATTTTTATCGCTGTCCCTCTCGTCAGATAATATTCCTAAATATTGCTAATTAAATATACAGAATTATCGAAAAAGAGTGTGAAGACTCGATGTGATAAGTCAACGATTAAATATTAGCTTCACAAAATTTAACGATCACCTTCGGTATTATAGCATCGCGAGTTAATTATTATGAATTTAATAATTTGTTTTTTCAGTTATATTTGTACTTACGAATTTCGTATCGGAAAATATTCATAAATAAATTAATAAATTACGGTTGCGAAATTATCGTGTTTTTTCCGCGTTCTTTTCGCATTCTTAGACGAGATTGTCGTTTTAATAAAAGAGTTATCGTTGTTCCTTCCGTTAAATAAACGTTAATAAAAGTTGCGTGGCTCGTACCGCCAAGGAGTCGAAACGATTTTCATCATGGAGAATTATTTCTCACCGGTTCTTGTGAGATCCATTCGCGATGTCTAGTTCGGTGGCCTGTTAAAAATTGGGAATTTTTATTGTAAGATTGGAACTAATCCCAGGTTTTCCTGGCAATTTCCGAAAGCAATGATTTCGGTAATAATTCAACGACGATACGCTTCTTTAACGTCGAATTAATTTAAATAATATATATTTAGATGAGAGAAATGTATCTTTTCTTTTCTTCGTTAAAAAATGTTCTTCATTATTAGGATTGGTATTATTATTGTCTATATAACGCCAGAAAGATTTAATAGTAGATTGAATATGGATATAGCGTTGTGTATAAATTTTAATTTTTTAAATAATTTCATAATTTAATTAATTTTTATTAATTTTTATGATAAAAATGATTACGAACGAATATATTTTATTAATTATTAATTAATTTGAAAAAATTATTTAAAATACATGCACAAATTAACGTATCCAAAATATTTTAAAAATTTTTGTTAATATAATATATTATATATATATATACGCGAAATTATATACATGAATGTTACATAAAATGTGCGAATACTTAAAAATTTAGAGACGAATCGAATGGGTACCCTTATATCAGTAAGATATTGATTAGAAGAAAAAAAAATTATTAATTTAAACGTTACAAGAATAAGAATCTAGATAATTAATCTAGAATTAATTATATATTTAAAATTATTTCATTAATTTTATTTTGAACACTATTCGAATTGAAATTTTTTAAATCTTGCTGTTATCGGGTTCGATTCGTCTCGCGCGCGCAGACGGTACCCCAAATTATGTGTTCGCACATTTAACTCAAACTCCAATAAGGCATGTATTTTATTATTTATAAATATAATCGTTCGTAATCACATTTCAATAACAAAGGTTATATCCATTTAATTTTCAATAGAGAAATATATTTCTTAGTAATGGAAGAACATGTTTTCTGACGTAAATATCAATTTAAATTGAAAATAATGACGAGGGATAATTGTCTTTGATTTAATACTGAAATCATTGCTATCGGGAATAATCCGGAAGATCCAGCATTCGTTCCCTCCTACAGTGGAATTCCCGACGTTCAATGGATCACTTAACTTTTCTTCGCAGATTGATCTTGCGAAATCTGATGTAGAAACAAGATGTTAATCGTTCTCCATTTTTAAGGTCGCTCCGCTTTTTATCGAATTATCGGTATGTCACTCGCGTATCTGCAATTGAGTATTTTGAATATTATCGATTTATTTATCGTCGCGTTTTATCGCGAATTTTAAATCGCGATATATCTTATAAAAATTCGCAGTAATTCGGTCGCTGAATTGCATATTCACAAACATTACAGACCTCAAATGATTGTTGAAATATTTTCGATTTTCTATATTTACGTGATAATAATTATATCGTGCACGTGTCTATTGAGAGCTTCGATTATTATATTATAAAAATTATACGTATCGCGATCAAATATTCGGCATATTATCGACTTATTTATTCGTCGCGTTTTCTCGTAAATTTTAAATCGCGATTTATCTTATAATTTATTCGTTGACTTATACATTGAAGCTTTGTTTATCTTTCCACGTCTTTGAATATTGTTTTTAGTAGTTCGTGCAAAATGCTGGTAGTGTAAATATTTTCTTCTATAATTTAAAAGACGATTGATAACTATATTAATGAAAATCATTCGTTCCGTTATCTTCTATTAAACGTGGCCACAACGCGATTTTTAATTATATTTTAAAGCTTATAGAGCTCATTTCTTCTTATTCAGCTAATCATGCGCGAAATAGGATATGTATTTTATTCTCAATCGTGAAATTCGTATAAATTCGCGTATATATTAATCGCAAAGTCGGACAGTGAATTTTATGTTCATAAACAATACGGATCACAAATGTTTGCTAAAATATCTTCGTCTGTCAACATTTGTGTGATAATAATTATATCGCACGCGTGTCTATTGATTCGATTATTATATTATAAAAATTATGCGTATCTCGCAATTGAATATTCGATTATTGTCGATTTATTTATTCGTCGCGTTTTCTCGCGAATTTTAAATCACAATTTATTTTGTAATTTAATCTTTGATTTACATCAAAGTTTGTTCTATCTTTACACGTTTTAAATATTTCTTTTTATGGTCTGCACGAAATGTGTTAATAATGCAAATACTATGTTCTACAATCGAAGAAATGATCAATAATTTTATTAATGACTCTTTTGATCATGATTATTTACGTTTATACGTTATTTATATAAAACTAATTAAATTCTATTATTTTATGTCGATTATTAATAATAAATATCGCGTAATTAATCATCACTAATCAGTCTTGTCTGGTCTATGTAAAAATTTTTAGTAAATTTTATATTATACGTATACTTTGGACTCTTTCGTGTAATAATTTTATTTTGTATTAAGTTTAAAATTATAGTTTATATTAAATTTGTATTATATTTTGTAATACATATTTCTAATGCATTGTATTTTATATATTCTGCATTAAATTTTGTAATATATATATTTGTAATGTAATTATTTTTATATTACATAATTTAATATTTTGTAATGTGTTTTTTATGTAATTGCAAATTAATTATAATTTACGTTGTATATATTATAATTATGTAATATATATTTTTTATATGTATTATATTCTCTGTTTAAAAACTCTATTAAAAAAAATAAAAAAATTTTTCCTCCTCAATTTTTCCTCCCCTGTGTCTCCGCCTTAACGAAGGCATTTGCCAGGTGAGGAGATTTCAGTACTCTCATAAACCTGAGAGCTATGCCGGCGGTAACATATGCCGATATTCATATAGTCTATTCTTATATTTAAAATCATTTGGACAACGTATGGGCACACATACATACACATATAGGTATGTAATTTATAAATATTATTTTTATAAAAATTATTATTTATCATATTTATATATTATTTTCAAAATAATGATTGTTATACTCTGGTGCTACCGGTATTTCGTGCACATAGCACGGAACAAAACTAGAAATTGTGCACAATATATATTACCCTCTGAGAACATTCATGGACATTGGCTTTGTAGTTCATGTCCACGTTTTCAATGTCCATAGAGGGAGTATCGCTTTCAGGGATCACCTAAAAACAGGCCATGACATCTCTCAATCTTTTCTCTGATTGATGTCAAAAGATTTATTATTTTTAGGTGAATTTTGCATTTCTCTTCTTTCTTTGGAACTCTCTAGTGATTTTACAATAAAAGAAATTAGAAAAAGTCGATTGTAAATTATAAATACAATATTCAACATGAGATTATCGCATATGAGATTATCATACATTTTCGAAAAATGTATTAATACATTTTCGACAATGAATATATATACGAAGCAACATTATGGAAATTTCACTTTACTGAAAAGATTATGCTCCTCAAACTATTTAGACAGAAAAACATCGGATCTATATCGTCAATTGTATGCAAAAATATTAGCATGTGGTCCTATAACACTTGCAGAATACATGAAAGAGATCTTGACCCATCCCACTGTGGGTTATTATACAACTAAAGATACAATTGGGCAGAAAGGTGATTTCACAACTTCTCCAGAGATCAGTCAACTTTTTGGAGAAGTATGTAATTTTATTATATAATAAATATGTAATTTATTTATTACTCTTCATATGTTTAGTAATTATATAAATATTATATGACTAATATTTGTAAAAATTCAAATTTTTCTTTTTTCATATATACTTTTATTATTTTATATATATACACATATATACTTTTATATATTAATATATACATTTTTATTATTAGTTTTTACAAAAAATTATTGCATAAAAATAATTAAATTGTTATTAATTATTGATAGATTATAGCAGTTTGGATAATCAATGAATGGAGGAAAATTACCAGAGAATCAATTCAACTTGTAGAATTAGGCCCAGGAAGAGGTACTTTGATTAGTGATATATTACGGGTATATTTGCAGTATTGTTATTTGCAAGTTAAATTTATAAGTGAGAAAATTATATATGATTGCTTATTCTTCAGGTATTCAAAAAACTGAATGTTTTGGATAAGATATCAGTTCATTTAGTGGAAGTTAGCCCTGTTTTATCTATGATTCAAGCAAAGAAATTGTGCATCGAAAGCAAAAATAGTGAGTTAAAAGTCAATGAAAACCAGAAAAATTCTGTTACACATTACAGAGAAGGTGTTACAAAAGATGGAGTAAAGATATATTGGTATTACATTATCAATGATGTTCCTAGAGAGTTCAGTGTATTTGTTGCACAGGAATTTTTTGATGCTCTGCCAATACACAAGTTCCAGGTACTTAAAATGTTAATACATTAATATTAATATATAAAAAATACATAACAAATAATTGACAAAAACTATATTTAATTTTAGAAGACTGACAAAGGTTGGAGAGAAATCTTAGTAGATATAATACAGGAAGCTAAACAAGAAAAATTTCGATATGTACTTTCACAAATGCCAACAGCTGCTTGTAAAGTATATCTATCTGTAAGCATTTATTTATTTTCATGTTACAGCATTTACGTTCTGTAAATGATGCATTAATTCATTATTTTTCAGCCAAATGAGAAAAGGGAGCATGTGGAGGTAAGTCCACAGTGTTCTATAATGATAGATTATATGTCTCAATTTTTATGGGAATGTGGAGGTTTTGCTCTAGTGATCGATTATGGTCATGAAGGCGAAAAAACTGACACATTTCGTGCATTCTACCAACATAAATTACATGATCCATTGTTAAATCCTGGGACTGCAGATCTAACTGCTGATGTTGATTTTTCATCAATGAAAGAGATTGCAGAAAAAGATAATAGATTAATTACGTTTGGCCCTGTAACACAAAGAAAATTTTTGAAAAGTCTTGGTATTGATTTACGATTAAAAATGATTTTACAAAATGCTACTAATGTGCAGAAGCAACAAATTGAATCAGGATATCATATGATAACTGATGAAGATAAAATGGGAAATTGTTTTAAAGTATTGTCTTTTTTTCCTTTTGTCTTGAAAGATCATTTGAAAAAATGGCCAGTAGCAGGATTTGAGAATCAAAGTTAAATGAAATCTTGAATTTTTTTTTCACATGTGAAAAGAATTGTAATATATTTACATTTGTCTATTTATATCATCTATATAATATGCATATATATATATATATATATATATATATATATATATTATATATATATACTGAATTATACTTAAATAATATAAAGGAATAAATTTATGTAAATGAGATTTGTATATATGTGTGTATGTATAGATGTTGTACGTTTGTATTAACTTCACTTTATTAAAAAGATATAAAGTGAAATAATTGTGTTAAATTTTTTTAAATTCACATAAATCGAAAAGGTCAAACTTTTTTGAGTATAATAGTTAAATATCTTTTATGGAGAATTATGTTTTTTCCATATTTCTGTAAATATTAGCACTTTTGCTTTTTGTTCATCAAAACTCTGTTTTTTTGGTTTTCGCCATAGGTTACAATCCAAGTCCAGCATACCACCTATTATTTCCTAGAATGTATAGAATATTATTAAAATATTTACAACATATTAATGCAACATATCATATGCATCAAAACTTCTAAAACTTTAGGAGGAAATAATTTTATTGATGATCTCACCTCAGCAAAATTCTTCGGAAACATTTCTTCATCTTCAATTATATGAGCATAACCGGGATGTGAAGCAAATTCTATCATAAAATATGATAAACCATTTGGTACAGCATGACGTATATCTTTATTTTTTAAATCAACTATTTTCTTGTTAATAGACCATTCAGTTTCACATTCCAGTAAAGCTTTCTATTAAAAAATTGGAAATAATATATATAATTCATTTTAAGGATTAGAATAGAATATTTTTTGAATTATAATGCAATGATATACTTACTTTAAAGTATAATGGTGCTGATTCACCAGTTTCTTTTGGTAGTGGAATACATTCTAATTGCATATGTGAAAATTTACGACGTTTTTTATACACTTCAAAAAATATCGGGTAAAGATCTTCTTTCATAAACATTTTTATCAATTTTCTTTTAAACTCCTGTGAAAAAACATATACCATATTATTTTTTTGTAGAATATCTAATTATAAAGTTATAATTAGATATTCTACAGAATTTTATATATATATAAAATTAATTATATAAGAAAATCTCACCTTGAGGCTATCCCATACATCTTCATCTAATTGTAACTGACAAGCTACATGTTGTACAGGTGTCAATATACATTGATTTGTAATTAAGGAAGTATAAGCAGGCAGACTTAAGCAAATCATGGAATCCATTGTAACTATCATGTGTTTTAACATATTCTTCGAATCTAAGCACCACAAACAATTTTCCATCCGATTAGATAAATGTTTGTGCTCTTTAATTGCATGTGAGCGATCTCGCCTATCTTGCTTCACTTCCGAATTTGTCTGTGCAATTTGTTGTTCAAATATATCATCTATATCTGTATTCTGTAAAAGAATATTATAGAAAATTTACTTTATGTATCAACATTCATAATTTTAAATTTACTCAATATTTTACCTTAGCAATAAGTTTAGTGAACATCGCTTCATCTTCATTTGTAAGTCTTCCTTTTTCTCGTTGAAACTGCAATGAAAATTTATATCATATTAGAATTCTCTAATTAGTATTAATCAGTTTAATTACTCACCATTTCTTGTAAGGAATATTTATCGTCATCTGCAAAATAACGTATTCTTTCGCCAGAGACATGTGTCTCCATGGTTTTCTTTTTTCTATGACTTTCTGCAAATTGCTCAGATTGACTTCTGGGTTGAATTGGTCTTGCAACACCTAATATAAAATTTCATATTTTATTCCTAATAATAGTCACACAAATTTTTATATTTGAAAAGAAAAATACACACCTTTTGCATCAGTTTTTGTAAGAAATACAGTTTCTTCTTGTATATTAGTATTATTTGCTGCAGCAAGTTTTCTTGCCTGTTCTAATTGTACTTTAAGCTGAGTTGCCAATTCCTAGATGAATAAAAAAATTCTGATAAATATAAAACACATACTGAGATAAATTAAAACAAAACAATAAAAATAATAGCTTGAATGTAATAGCATACATTATCGCCCATTATTTCAGCTTTAATAATTTTTGCTCCTAATTTATTCAATTCTGCTTCTGTTAAAATGCCAATATTTTTGTCTTTATCTGTTTCATATATGTTACTAATATTCTCTATTTTGGTTTCTTCCAATTTTGATGATTCAATTAACTCAGATTCATGCTTTCTCTCATCTCTTTTATCTTTCTTCCAATTTTTTATATGGCTACTAATAGATCCATGTATATTTTGTTGATAATAATTGTCATTATCTTTTGGTCTAGTAGAATTATGTGCAGTTTGTTGATAATAATTGTCACTAGCTTTAGGTCTTTGATAGTTTTTTTTCTCCATGTGACGTGAGAAATAATCAGATGTATTATATTTGCCAGTGCGTTCTTTACTTCTAGATCTAGATCTCGAATGATTTTTTAATCTTGAACTTGAAATTCTATGTGAATTTTTATGTCCATCATTGTAGTGTTTTTTAAAATGTAATTTATTCTGTTCAGCATTTGACATTTTTTCTGCATTGATTATCATTGATTGTATAGTTTCTAGAGACTATAAAAAAAGAAGAATTTATTATTTGTATTATCAACAATTAATTTAAGGTATTTTTATATTATGTTTTAATTAACTTACACCCCAACGTTCTGTAGCCACTTCTTCTAAAGTTTTACCATCTCTATGAGCTTGTTCCTCTGCACGCCGAAGACTTTTTTTTAGCCAGTTTACATCCAAAACTTGTGGATTATTAAATCTTCCTGGGTTAATTTGAGGTAATCCATCACCTCCATCTTTCCAATATGGATTTAATTCTTTATCACTTTGTCCTGGTTTATCCAGAAGAATTTTGTCTTTGTCTTCTTCTTTCATATTCGATTTTTGCTTTTTTATATCAGATTTGGATAGATATGGAAGGAAACTTTCCACACTCATCCATTCATCTCTTTTAAGTATATTTTTTTGTGTCTCATCATTAACAAGATTTGTAATGTTATGTGGAGAAGTTTGATCTTCAACTTTTTTCTCCACCCATTCAAATTTATCACTGTCATCAGTTTCCTAAAAAATATTATTGTATAATTTCTATATTACAAATTCATATAAATATTAATTATCAATTACAAACTTTTCGATACTTACACTACTTGAAGATGAGCATTTTCTCTTTTTCTTATGTTTTTTACTTTTCTTTTTATCAGTTTTTCTCTTTTTAGACAAAGACTTTTTGCTTGATTTTCTATGGATAGTTAAGGCAACATCTTTATCATTAGATTTTACTTTGTCAATTTGCTGCGTACAATTGGCTAATTGTTCCTAAATAAAGAAAATACAATTATATTAAAAAAATTACAATAGAAAATTTAAATTATAATAGAAAATATTTACAAATAGTAAAATATATTTATGATGTATAAATATATTTACTATTTACAATTATATATTTGTAAAAAGAAATAAATAAGCAAGTAATAATTACCATAACTGCAATTTTACACAAGTTGTAAACTATAATAAAAAAACTTGTGTATTTTTTAATGATTTAAAATTGTTTTTGATCAGTATAGACATCTACGCGTTCCAAAAAATCTTTTTTATTTTCTAAATATTTACAACATCAAAAAAGTTTTTCGATACGAACATTTTGAAAGAGACTTTAATAATAGGTTAGATCTGTTTATGGGTCTGTTCTTTTTAGCTACACTGCTGTACTAGTGCAATAAGTTAGAAAGAGACAAACATACTTTCTTTCACTCCAACTAATTGCACTAGTGCAGTAGTGCAGCTAAAAAGAACAGGTCCTATGTCCACACAATGCACTGTCCACAAGTCCACACATGTCAGATTGTTTAAATCAAGTAATTGAAGTGTTTTGCTATTCAAGATGATGCGATTTGAAGAAGAAGGCGAAACATTGAAAGATAAATCTCGTTGTGCAAATATTCGCGCTGATTTAAAAATGTGTTTGCTTCAAAGTGATTGTTGCAAAATTGTAAGTAAGCACGAAGCAGTTACCGTTATAACCCAGAAATACATACATTACATTATATTCATTGTGCACGAATAAAGATGTAAATTTTAAAAATAAGTTACAAGTTTTATATGAAAAATAAGATGTTTTATCTCTGGTAATTTTTTTTAAATTTTTTGATCGAGAATAATAAATATCAACTAACAAATCAATAAAATATTTATTGAGATATTCTATGTTCAATTTTTGCTTCTATTTTCGATTTTCAAACGAGTCTTTTATAAACTTGGAAATGTGTATAAGCATAATTTTTTTTAAGGTACATTATTTTATTTTTTATTTTTTTTACAGTACAAACATACTCCCAGAGAATGCCTTAAGTTACAAGATGGTACAGTACCTGACGAATGCTTTGCTTTACGAAATACATTATTTGATTGTAAACATTCTATAGTAAGTATAAATAAATTTGATAAATAAATATTAAATTGTAGGTATTAGGAAAAGAAATTGTGATACAATTTTTTAGACAAGTCTACATAAGATATATAGTTATATAGTTTACTTCTCGTCTTTCTTTTTTTATCTTTCATAGATTGATGGCAGAAGACGATTTAGGGGTCCCAAAGGATATTAATAATTGTCTAATAATATATATATTGATGTATATATTTATATATAATTTGTTATATATAATTACATACATATAACTTTTAATAAATAATTATACTTCTTTGGCATAATTTAGGGAGAAATATATATATATATATATATATATATATATATATATATATATATATATATAAGTATAACAGAGATAAGAAAGTGCTAATGTAATTTATTGATGAGAAAGGGGGAATAAATCATAATATTAGAAGTGATTTATTATCATGTTATATTCGTTGTATGTACATGATTTAATAAATTTATAATACTTACTAAAGTAGCAATATGTCATCAACATCATACAATTCAGTGATTTGTTTATGTATTGTAGTACAATTTTGAAAGAAGTTCGTTTTCTTTTAAGATAATCTGTTGTCAGACTGAACTGAAAAATACGACGCTTTATATGAAAAAATAGCAATTACCTTAAAGAGCTTATACTGTTCTATGTGTGTATATATATATATATATAGAGCATAAGTCTTTTTTGTAAGTAAACAAGAGATATATTTCTTCTTAAAGAACAAAAGCAGTTTACTTTAACTCTTTCAGTATTCCAGTGTTATAATTCAGATATTAATTTTTAATCTTATAAAAATATATGATAAAACTGATAAAACTTTTTTGTTTTATGATGTTAAATATATTATAAATCACATATATGTCAATGAAAATGATAATATAGCAAAAAATAAAGAAAAAGTACACACGTATATATTTTTTTTAATAATTAAATAAAATAAAATTATATAGAGAAAAAAAGATTTTAGGTCTCCCATATTTAATCTGTTGCTGAAAGAGTTAAATGTGATAATCCAATCTCTTTTTTTCTTAATATTAAAATTTCCTATATACCCACAATCATGTAAATATCGTATAAAATTAAAACATATTTCGGCATAATATAACAGATATGCAATGAAAAAATACGAATGTGGTAGCCAAATATTTTATTAGCGCAGTTTAATTATAATCAATTCAAATCAGTTTAATTATAATCAATGTTTCTTGTTCTAATGATGTACATATTATAGAGTGGACACCATTGTGTGACACTATGGCTTTATGTACCATATTTCACAATTGCGCTGTTTTGTCGCGGTGAATCGTAAAACGAATGCGTATATCGAACATGATACGCGTATGATCACAGTAAAATCGCGAATTTTCCTTACTTTCCATTTTTTTTTCTTATAGTTAAGATTATCTTGTTCCACTTTGTATTCAGCGAGTACGAATCCAGCGTATGATAAGCACGCCATCGGGATCAGATAATTACAAATCTACTGGGTGATGATCACGCCTGCGTAATCATCCTAACTATTGTCTGTATGCAACACAAGCGTATATTGGCTGTATGATCTTTTTTGTACTACAATGCCAACTCACGCTACTCTTCCACTCTTTAAAATGGCTATAGGCACCTAAAAAATGGGATTTGTATAAGCTTTTCTCGCATGTCTTTATTTTCTTCCTAAGAGAGAAGTTTACACTGAATGTGGATAAAATATATATTTAACAACAAAATGAAAACTAAATAAATGAAACTAAATAACTTTCTTTTTAGTTGATTATATTTTTATATTTTTAAAGGTCACTATATAAAAAAAAAAAGATTATACATTTTTCTCAAAAAACGATTATACCTGCATGTATTTGACACAATTCGTTCATTCCTTTAAAAATTATGTATAAATCATGATTTATATAATAAAAGAACTGTACTTTTTTATCATTTTCTGAGAGAGTAATATTACAATTAGAGATAAAAATTTAATTAAAGTTTTTATTTTTTGGAATTGTAATTTATCCACATTTGCATTTGTCAATCAAATTTTGCGAGCGTCAGTAATACGCATTTGATATGAATATTTAATATCAAATATGAAGATAATCGATAAAAGGCTTTAAATTACGTTCTATTACGTCGGCCTTCAAAGTTTCACTACTTTGTATCTAAATCATCTAGACTGATTTCAATAGTAGCATTTTCAAGAGTAGGTTTCAAGAAGATTTATCTTTCATTGTGATATATACGCCGCTCGCTCAAATATCACAGTTTATCGAGTATGATATGTAATTAGCGATTATTCGATAGTTACCAATAATGTAAGAAAAGTACATTGCATATATATTGTTATGGTTATGTATATCGCGCGATACCCATAGGGTAACCAAAAGTCTTTAATCAGTAACACGTATATTATCATTATCTGTATTCCCATTTTTCAGAAAATTAAATGTCGAGGATTCATCCATTTGTATATATATAATAGATTTCTTGGACACTTATTTTGCATTAAGTATTGCAATACTCTCTGCAGCTTACATACCAATTTTATTGCTATTTGTTCTGTATTTCCGTTTCGTTTGGTGACCCTATTCGGGCAACGCTCGTTTGTATGATGAACGAAATAGTAAAGTCGAAAAATACAAATAGGTCCAATGGCGTATCTAATCGAGCATGCTGTTTCGTCGATAATCGACAAGACTTATCTAAAGCGTATACGAAGTTGCGCTTCTTATAATAGATAGTACGATAGTAGAAATCACAGTGTCTTGTTTGTTAGCGGCATTTGCGACGATATTTTACGATTCCTGCAAAAATCAGTATCGTGCTTTCTCTTGGCAGCCGCTAGAACTTGGGAGAGGATTACGTTTCTGCAATTAAAGTGACAACTATTAATATTGAAAATATATTGGGATATCAACATCTATTTTCAGCCACAAATAAAATATAGAAATAAAATATAGACTAAAGAGATGAAATGTGATAAATACTGTTTCGCTTGAATTTTCCTGTGGAGAGATGCATGTAATGCAATTTGAAAGAATGCTCCTCGCAGATTCTAATAGCTGGGTAAGGAATCAGAAACACACGGAGGGTCTATAAAGCCCGATGTATCCACACAGACGTGCGCGAAGTGCCGGTAAAAGTATTGCCGCAGCGGATAAATTATCTTGCAACTGCGAGCACTCGCAGATTAATAGATACATCTTATCGCCTTGCGATATCGATTTGTGCAAAGTGATACGCCTGAGACCCACCGATTTTGGCAAGTATCGATATATCATCCGCGCACCTATAATACAAAGTGATATATAATATCTCGATATAGTGCCAAAATAAAACAGAGAGTAATTGCTTCTATACATCTGTATACAGAGTGTAACTATTTTAAGATACACGACATGGACATATATAATACAACAGCATTACATAAATAAGAAAAATTTCATCATTTCATACGGATTTTTAATATTTAAGAGCTCTCGAATTGCACATATAAAAAAATGGCAAGAAATGCACTCATTTACCTGTCCAATAGAGCCAATTTTGTTCAAACTTAAGACCGTCATCACCCTCGAAAACTTTGAAAATCAACACAATATAGCCGGTGGACGGAATGGGTGGTCTTCCACCGGGTGGTTCGAGCGGCGGTCTTGCGATAGTTGCTACCTCATTGAACAGATCCAATGTATGATTGGCCGCATATCTGAGGTCTCGGGGATCGAACTTACGTAAGGCTGCGCATTGCACTTCATTGTAAAAATCCATGGGATCCGTGTTTTGCTTGTTTATTAGATAATACGTAATGAACGGAAAATCCGCTGAAACGGATAAAAATCTCAATTAAATAATCTTGAAAAGGATTTTTTACATATTGTCACATATTATTCTCTGAATTGAATTTCTCTGAATATTCTAAAAATTTTACATACCGTTCTTCTCCATATTCGTAAGCAAAATACTTTGCGACGCAGAGGGTGCTAACTCAGCGACTAGCTCTGCGGCGGTATCGCGTTGTAGAACCAGCGGACGAGATACTGGAGATTCAATTAAGGGATCCAGAGGCTCCAATGGTGTCATAAAATGCGCGAGAACACATTGCTTAGGATCCTCAACCTCGAGAACCGACAAAGGACTTCCTGGTCTCTTCTTGTCAGCGACAGGAGCATGCTTTGAATAAAAAATTAGAAAGTAAAATTGCAACATAGAAAAGACGGGAGTTATATTATTATTTAAATGATACAGTAATGTTCAAAGATTTGTTGCACAAAAATTATATATTCATCAAAACAGTTTCTCATTAGATAATTTATCAAAAATACACATACGCACACATACATACACCATTTGAAACAATTTCTCATGATAATACATTTAGAATACATAATATATAAAAAATTCTTGAGAATACATTTTAAATGTTCCTTTAAATATTTATTAAATAGAAATATAACAGGGATATTTTTAACTAACATATATTTATTTTAATTATTAATTAGACAAAAATAATAAAATATGAATAAAAATAAGAGATCCTTCACAGCTACTCTTTCAGGCTGATACATTTTGTTTACAAACAATGTTTCTTTTAAAGAACTATATAATGTTGTATATATATATATATATTTTTTTTTTTCTTTAAAATAATTTCGATATTATCACACAGCTTTCGATTCTTATCAGTAATAATGTATTGCTAAATTTAATATTATAAACAAAAGAAATATATATTTTGCAACGAAATATCTAACAATATCTTAATAAAATATATTTTATTTTAATAGTATTTATTTTATACTACTATATTACTATATTAATTTTAATTGTTAATTTTTTTTTAAATAAGTATTTCTGTTTTTTTTTTATCTTAGTGCTATTGTGTGTATGTGTGTGCGTGTATGCACGTATGCGTGTATACTGTTCTATTTCTGTAATAAATTAATTCTAATATCTTTTTGGCATAGACATGTTTTTGGTATAAACATTTTTTTAAATTAAATAATTTTTGCGCAATTTAAGCTTCAATGTAATAAATAATTTTTTTAATATTATTGATTTAATATTATTTTTTTAATATTATTTTAATATTACTTTTATAATATTATTTTTTTAATATTATATATTTTTAACATTTTTATTTGCGCGATTATGTGTTTTGTTAATAAAATTTATTTACTAATTTGATAATCGAAGTGTGGAGAATGAAGAGATTGTGCGATGCAATAAACTTTTCCGATGAATTCTCGCTGAGAAAAAATAATGTACGAGTCGAAGAAAGTGCGTGCAAAATTCGCTCCTTTTTAACCGGAAGAAACAATGATTGTAATTAATATTCAGTTCGTAATTTCTATGTCTCCTGAATAGATTATCTCAATATGAAATAAAGCAATGATGCAATCCGATGCCGACAAAAGAATGTTCTTAATCGCATTCTTGTGTATACAGATTAAAAACTCGACATCTCTAACAGCTGATCTTCAATGTTACATACGGAAGATATTAATTCTTATAATAAAAAAATGTTAAACCGCTCGAACCTAACTTTTAATCTACCATCAGATTGACAGGATATGATAGTATATTTAGAACATATTACAATTGTACAGTATCTTCGATGTCTTTCTTTTATTACCTTTAACATTGTCGTTGAGAGATAGAGACGTAACCTTATCTCCAAAATTCTATGTGCGATTGCCATATATAAATAATACTGTTTTGTTTAGAGTGGCTTTTATCGCATAAGATTTTAACTTATATTCTGAATATATATATATACAGAGAGAAAAAGAGAAATATCCTGATTCCGCCCTCTTCTGCTACATATGCCAAGTTATGCACATGCGGTGACATCTTCCGCTGATTCGCGGACCGCGATATTGCCTCACTTCGCTCGTCTCGCGTAGCGAAGGGTACCAACCGTATATCCCGAGAAATTTATCGTCACAAAGTTGCCATAAATTTCAAATTTTCGGCAAACTGCAGTAACAAACGTCGCCTAACAAACGCCGCAAGTGCGGGCGGAACGATGGACATTTCTTTGCGAGTTTTCGCGTTGATTTATGCGTTTCGAGTGTATCCGTAAATGCAATAAGTGTTCGGAAACGACGCGCAAAGTGACGGACGAGTGCCAGATCGTGATAACTGATCCGCGTAATCATAATTAGCGAATAAAGTCGGGAGCAAAGTGCGGTATTAATGGCGGCATAAATATCGCAGCACATCGAGAAATTATGGGGAGCGTTCAAATATCGGCGTATTGTAAAGTGATCGACAAGTCTCGGATCGCGAAATTGACCTTCGCAATCGTAATTAGCCATTTCTTCCAATTAGCGTGTATTTGTATATAGAAGCGTTCGAAGCAACGGAGCATCGGCGTGAAGTTGTCGCTGCATTTCCGTTCGAGGATCGAAGCTCGTCACGTCGTACATAACGGATGCACCGTGCAAAGTGATCAAGGATTGCGTTTCGCGTTCATTTATTCGTCCCGAATACGTCACGAGTGGAATAAATTCTCGGAAGTGCCATGCGAATATCGGAGTCGACAATTAATCCGATCGTACGATCGTAATTAGCCGCGTTTTTCCGACCGATATATATGTCAGTGACAGTCGAATACGATCGAAAACAGCGCTCGGAGTCGCCGCACACTCCGAATTTCCGAGAATCGAAGTTCGTGTCGCGTTTCATGTTACATTGCGAGTATACGCGAGTATACATGTGCATATGTGTTCGAAGCTACGAGAAATCTGTGTTTCGTGTGATATATTCGTGTGCAATAAAGTGAATCTCGATAAAGGTGATGAATCGCAGTCAATGTGAATGAATATGGAAGTAATGCGTGATTATCGTATTAAAGCGATTCATGTTTGAAAATGAGTGGATATCTCTGAAATAATTGGATCATATGGATTAAACGGATTATATGGACTTTATGAGGGACAGGGGCAGCAACGGCGGTGCACCGACAGGTGAGAGGGTTGATTAATTATTTAAAATTTTCTTCTTTTAATATCCACATAACGTTTGCTGAGAATTAAATATAGACGGTGGCTAAACTTTTTTATAATTTAATATCAGCTCCCTTTTTTTCTCTATGTAACTTGAGGTACATTACTGTGTAAATAATAGCTGCTGATGCAATAGAAGGTAAAATTTAATGTAAAAAAGCGAAATATCAGCAGATATATTATAATGACATGCTATTTGCTTCGAATTTCTTTTCAATGATATTTGGACCTTTTTGATGTTTGAAGTATATATACTTGAAATAAAAATTTGAGTCATTTTTTATTAAAAAATAAATAATTTAAGCTAATTTAATAAAAAAATTATCTAGAAAAAATATTTTAATATAAGATATAAAAATAATATAATCTAATTATTATATAAAAAATCTAGATAATAACTACAAATTATTTAAAGGATTGTGAAATATTTTGTAAATTTTTTACATATAAAAATATATTAAATATGTATATTTTATTAGATATGTTATAATCATAAGACTAATCTTAAGAGAATTTTTTTAGTATTATATAATTGCATAAAACTATAATCAATGTCGCAAAGATACAACAATTACTGTGTTTTTCACAAATAATAAATATTACACATTTCTCACCTGACGGTTGCCTCTGCCACCATCGAATATTTTCCTTTCTTATTTATCCTCTTGTTCTTTATTGGCACTCATAATATTCACTCGCGAAAATATTGTTAATTATGATCATACGCGCACTAATTAGCAGAATACGATTGCGTAGCACTATATATATATATATATATATATATATATATATATATATATATATATATATATATATATATATATTATTGATGTATCACGCATAATACAGTTTATCACGTACAATTATGTTATAGTTAAAGATAAACATTTCTGAATTATGCAATATTTGATAAATACGTTAAGTATAGTTTGCCAACTGTTCGACCGATCTCGCTTAAATAAATTTCACAAAGTTTGATAAATATTTTGACAAATTACAACGATATGTAAATTTATAGTACGCGATTAATAAATTATTATGTAGTTTACAGCAATTATACTTATTAATTAAACACGATACTTCTACGCTAATCATCAAGCTAATCATCCACTCGTTTCGTATTCGTTTTATTAACAATCAAAAAATATATAATTTCCCTCTGATATCGAATATTACACGAATCGAGTTAACGATTCATTAAAAAAATATATCTGAAAATTCAATATTACATAATACACATTTTAACGCATGAATCCGATGAAATAAATGTATTATAAATGATTAGTACATAATTTTTCTTTACTCAATTATTTATTTTGGTCTCCGATCTGAAAATGATTGTTTACACTTTATTTAGTCAAAAGTTTAAATCAAAGCCCGAGAAAATATAATCGAAACATATTTACAAATTATTTCCCGTATTGTTTTAAATATAATTTATTGCAATATATTTAAAAAAAATATAATTTATAATTCAATATTACTTATAACTTAATAAATACAGCTTGTAAATTATTTCCAGACACTTCATTTTTATTTCAAAGAATTATACTTATTAATTAAACTTATTAATGTGTCGCACGAAACACTTTTTATTAAATAACTGTTGTCATGATGCTCATATGGATTATTAACCACGAGAATTATTTAATTACGCGGGTAGGTAATCATAATTATAATAATTATGATTCTTCCGGTATTTTTTACGATCACATTTCGATATGTAATGGAAAAACACGTGGAGCGAGCCGCATCGTATGTCCCCTTTCCCCTACTTTTTACTCCCTACTCTCTCACTCCCACCACCACTAGTCGCGTCGTGCGTATTCAAGGCCATTGTGTGTTTATAAAGTGTAGTTCATCGTATGACTAATTCGTTGCCGTCACGAAATAGTGACGCGTATTATGAATATGATATATTCTTTTATCTTTAAATTAATCATTAATAATTGTTTTACACATGGTGTTTCGTTATTTTAATTGCTTTATCTTACGATTCGCGCATGTTCTCAATTCGAAAGTAATAGAAAAGTTACGTTTAAATCGATGAAGATTAAACGAGAAAATCAAAGCGCGATGCGACATTTTTTTTCGAATCTCTTTCTAAATATATTTAAAGAAATGATTATTTATAAAGATCGCGATAAAACAATAATGTATCTTATTCCATTTCGACCTCTGTTCGAAATTGTACAAAATATTTGCTTTTCTAATAAATTATCGATACGCTTACAAATCGTTAATCGCTAAAATTAATTAATTGTGCGAGTGAATAATTGTCAATTGTAAATAATTGTCAATTGGTCGTGGGGAATAATCATGTTTAGCATCTTTCGGTACTTTTCGGAATCGCGTTTCTCTTGAGAAATAATGTGAAAACATCGTAAAGTGAGGACAAGATGTATAACAATATAACATATTGTACAAGTGTATAATATAAAGCTTATATTATAGTAAACATCACGAAATTCGACGCTTGTGTTTTGCGATGATACATTTTGCGATGATGACGTATCTGTCACAAAGTCACCTTGTTGCCATTCATGTGGCGTTGACACTCGAGTAAGCACGTAGTAGCACAAGTTTTGTTCCGTCCATATCATTATCTTTCGAAATATGATCGTATTAATTGTTTGAAACATAGTCATTATTTATATTTATTATAATTAACAATTATTAGTTCATTCGATCGATTAATTCTTGTGATAAATAATAGATACGGATTTCGCGACTTATCAAAGTATATATTTTTGTTTTTCAATTTGTTTTTTAAAAAAATTAAAACAATAAGGAATGATAATCTTAAATTATTTAACTTCTGTATTGAAATAATTACAATTTTCATGTGTGATATTTTAAAGCTTGTATTTTTGAATATATTTTGCATCGCATTTAAAATTTTAATCTAAATATAATTTGCATATAATTATCTCAAATCTGGAGAATACAGAGTGATATATAAATTATTAAGTCAAATAATTGAGTAAAGAAAAATTATGATATGCCGATTATAATAATACATTTATTTGTCGGATTCATATCGGGTGTAATATTGAATTTTAATTTGTGTATTTTCGGTTTTTTAATTGGTTGTTAACTTAATTCATATAATATATTGCATGCATCAAAATAGTGTCGATGTAATTTTCAATCATTAATAAAACATTATAGCTACGAAATGGAATAAACAATCAAGAAACATTGTATTTAATTAAGTATATTTGCTATTAACATTGTAATAATGTAAATTATCAATCGCTTATCATAAACTTGATATTTACATATCAAATGCAAAACGTATATTTTGCGAGATTTAGATCATGCAAACTATAATTAACATATTTTCGAACATAATTCGCGAATGTTTTTAAAACTACTGTATTTATTTACACTTATTTATATATTTATATTATAATATACAAGATAATAATCATCCAGAGATCAGTGTATATCGTCGATATAACAACAAATGTAACGTCGCCGTGAGTAAATTTGATCATATAATTTTTTTCATCGCGTAATATATAGAGTGCCGTAAACAAGTGCCGCGTGATCTTCTGCTAATTAGTGTGCGCGCGATTGTAATTAACTATGATTTCACGAGTAAATATTGTGAGTGCCAATAAAGGAGCAAAAATCAAGGGAAGGATTCCTTGAATAAATAAGAAAGGATGAACAGGCTCGGGGAAGCATCGGGCAACGACGGAGCAACCGTGAGGTGAGAAATTTATAACTTAATTAATTTATTATTTGTCGTAAAAATAAATGCTTTGCGACAATGATCCATTTTATACCATTATGTGTTATAATGTATATAAAAAATATTTTCAAAATGTTATTTTAGGCAATTAAAATATTTAATAAAAGATAGAATAGATAGAAAGATAGAATATTAATAAAAGATATTCATAATTTTTATTTAAGAAAAATATATAAAATATTTCACAATTTTTAGGAGATTTGTAATTATAATTTAGGTTATTTTTATGTAATTAGATTATTATTTATTATGTATAATTTGTACTAAAAATTTTTATTCACGTTAGATAATATTTTTTATTAAATATCTGTTTAAAGGATAAATTTAATTAAGCATTTATTTAATTATGTATATTTCTTAATTTCATATTTCTTTTTTATTTTAATTATTTTGGACACTGCTTTATATATATAATTTGGATATATTTATATTTTACAGATCAACGTTATACTACAACTTCGTCGTTGCGCATCGTATCGGTGAGTTTTAAATTATTTTCTATTTTATGTACATATGTAAAATCGAGATAATAAATTTGTTGAAATTATATTAGATATATATGTGTATGTACGATGTATGTGAAAAACGTATATCAAAAAAATAAATGATAATAGAAGAAATACGAATACAATTATCAAAAATTTTTTAATCGTACATACACATATAAGCGAAAATATCAGATACAATGGAGCTCCTTCAGATTCTGATTGTTATCAAGTTTTTTCTTGTGTGTATTATAAGCTCTGTTCTAAGGAACATGCTTATTAATTAGCGAAATTAAAGTTTAGTGCTTGAATAACGCTACAAAGTTTAACGAGATGTTAAATGATTTCCCATTTTTTTTATAATTACAAAAATGCATCGATAATATTATCTTATTAATAGGGAATAGAAGTATTTTGAAATTAAATATATCGAATTATTTTTCTCGAGAGTGATATTTAAGGATAATGTCTGACAATTAGACAAACAACATGATTAAAAAAAATATATATATATATATATATATATATATATATATCATCAAAATTTAAAAATCGTTTCGTCGAATTAAAGAATTGTTTTATTTTTCTGGTATATAGCTTGTCTCAGAAATTCTTGTAGATTTTAAAGTCATTTTACTTGTAGTACAATAAAAACATGAAAGAACATTATCGTTTATCATAACTTCTCATTGGTTTATAATTAAAAAAAATTAAAAATTTATTCTAACATTATTAGAATATTTCATCGATATTTTAGTTAATAAATTCGCTTTTAAATTTTACGAAAAATATACTGTGCATAGATTTACTTTCCTAGATAAATTCGGAGGTAATTTTTTTCTGTAAAAAGTACATTATTTTGAATTAAACAAAATAAAGAAATTTTTTGGTCACTCACTGGTACACCCGCTGGTAAAAAACGTTCGAGAGAAGCGAGAGGTATGATAAAACAGTCACGGTCCAAAGTGGCCAAGGAAATTGGTTCGCCTCGCGGTGGACTGTTTCCAGAGACCACAAGGGGCGTGTAAGTGCCGGAAGCACGATTACCGCTGAAAGACACCTGCTAAAATGATAATACAATTGGAGAATTATATTACATGCACATAACATGCGCTAATACTCACGGATAAATATATATTGTAAAAGCCATATATCGTAAAAGATTACTCTCACATATATACAGTTTTGTATGTGCAGAATTAATATTTCATATTTGATATTAAAAATTTGCAACAATATATATAATATTATTTAGAATATATACACAAAAATACATTCAAGTGGATCCATTAATTTTAATTGATATCTAGTGGCTTCCGGCTGTAAAAATTTTAATTTGATTGTAAGCATATGATATCTACTAACTCGATTATTTTGAAATTTGCAAATAAAATAAATAAATAATATATTTCATATAGTTTAACGTACCTATTACGTTTAGTATACAATAATACTATCAATTTAATAAGGTAAAAATTTTATGTTATATGTTATAAAGAAGAAAGGAATTTTAATCAAGGTTTAAATATTTATACTTAATATTTTATCATAATTAAATTTCCTAATTATATTTATCATATTAATTTTTGAAAAATTTATTATATTATTTGTTATATTATTTAGATTTTTGCACTATATAATTTATTATTTTAAATTTATAATTTAATTTGATGATAGAAACATAAAAAATTGTATTTTCTAATAATGCATTTAATAACTCACATAATTTGAAAACTAAAAGTTACTCCAAAGCAAGATGCTTACAACCGAAAGTCACTAGTATATTCGATTAAACGAGTTAAAATTAGCTTTTTCTTATTTATTTTAGAATTTGGAAGATTAGAATTTTTGACACTAAGAATCGAATATATACGCATAAAAATATTCATGTTATAGAATTTATCTTATGCAATTTTATACATATTACATATTCTGCAATAGTGATTATAAGAGAGTGTAAATAATGATTTGCTTTTATAAATTTTATAAAATATTTTTTTCTGCTTACGTATAAATAAGTATATTCAAAGATATTAAATGAACTTTATATGGAATTCTGCAGTCGCTTTTTATATGCTAAAAGAAATATCGATTTATGAGAATGTATATTATTATCGCAAGATAGAAAATAAAAAAAATTGAGATCTCGATATGTATGTGTGCAATAATAATGTGAATATAAATTCACGCGCATGGATTTGTCCAAATACATTTAAATCAACAGTAATAAACATGTCAGGAGATAATACGTGTTCAAATAAAATAAAAATAGATTGTGGATGCATAGGTGAAAAAGACATAGCACGACATGTGAATTCACGTATGCGCTCCGCGTCTGACTCGACTCATCTTTTACTACTTGTGCCCAAGCGCAAACGGTCACCATCGGTAGGTCTACTCGCGTTTTTCCTATCGTATGTTTCACCTCTTGGCTCTCTCGTAAAGCCTTACAGTTTTATAGTTCACGTACGCGCGATGCTACATGGTTTATGTTGCATGTCAATTTTGCAAGTACGCTCGGCGTTAACGATTGATCACATCGCCTTGTAATTTTTTATTCCTCTACGGCCTGGTAACTGTGAAATGTCGTCTTTTATAAAGTAGAATCGGATAGAATATACACGAAAGAAATATTTTAGAGACAAAATAACTTATTCCTATTTTTTTTAATATATAAAAATTAAAACTTTAATTCTCCTTTTGATTCTATTCCCCTTAATCAATTTTATTCAGTAGAGTTCTAATTTTTTTGTTAAATTTTTCATTATAATTGTGAGATTTTTTTTATGTCCCTATGTACATATCACTATATGCACTATATATCTGATTTCATATTATTATCACTATATGCACTATATATCTGATTTCATATTATTGTGCGTGTATTGCACATACATTATGGTAAAAAATAATCTAATGTGTACGTCATTAATGTATTGTGCGAAATGCATATATGCGAGAAAAAACTGACAGAATCGATAACAATTTATGCTGTTTAGTGTATAAAAATAGTGTGTCGGATAACGCAGTAATGATTACAAGTTTCATACTTGCATTATGTTTATACACGCAGCTAGATATACAATACATTTGTCTTTACACTTTAAAATTTATTTGTCATTATAAAATTCAAATTGCTTCTTCAAGTATGTAATCTAATTATTTTAATATTCGAAATATAAAATAGCAAAATAAAGTCGTCTCATTTTCTAATCAGAAACAAACTTAGATATTGTGTTCCAATATCGCATATATACATATATATTTATTTGTAATATTTATGCATTATTGTCTCTGAACAAATGTATGAATACACGCAATATATTAAAAATATTGGATATTATATACATATTGTTTATGTATAAAAGTTACGTGTATGTATTAATTAGGATGACTAAACGGCCAACTATTCAAAAATAGCTCCACTGGGAGACGTTAACAATGTCACATTTTTTCTCGGCATATTAGAGGTGCATACAGATTAAACAAACTCTTATAATCAATCTATAATCAGACACATGCATTTGCTCTACATTAACGTCAATTATCAAGCATTTTATAAATTTTTCTATAATATTTTCTCAGAGGACAAACTCCTCGAGGAAGGGTATTGTTCGAGAAAATTGATAAGCTAAAGATAGACAAAAATGTTAAAAAATTGAAATTATACAAATATAATTTAATTTTTCTCCTTTTTCTGAGTAAAATTTGCACTGTGTACAAGCAAATATTTAAAACTTAATATAAAAAAATAAAATTGTCTATTAATTTTATAAATCTAATTGCAGTTTGTGCAATTTTTTTTTCATACGAAATTTGCGACAGACTTGTAAAATATACCGAGCTCTATAAATATCCATTATATATTATTTTTAAATAAGCAAAGAATGTCGCGAGCTTAAACATTGATAAATCGTTGTAACTTGTTTCGTTTATAGAAATGCGCATTTATTAGAATGTGAATTTTCGCATCTCATGTTGCAGTATGAGTAAAGTATGCAATTCGCACGCGATTCTCGTGCGTTGAGACACATTTTTTTACATTTGCGTATTCAAATATGTGGAAAAAGCGTGCCTACAGTGTTTTGATATTTAATCGTATTGCGTTGCGGGTATACATGATGGTAAATATTCACACGGTACGCAACGTAAAGGTCAAAGATCGTTATACGACACTGCGGTCTTCGTTAGATTGTAAAAGCCGCAGCGATACTTTAATCGCGAATTTCCGCACGTTACGTTTTTTTCATGCCGCACGTTCTTTTTGATCACGCGAAAAGTATAACAAAGAATTTACTATTTCACATATCGTTTCATATTCTTCCAATATTTCTTGAGCATCGATTTATTGAATTCGATCGTAATTATTATGATACGGGAATGTTAATATAATTCGAATGTTAGAATGTTAATTTCTAGTGTTAAAATTAATAATAATCATTCCTTAGTAAAATATATGACTATCATTAAATGAATTATCTTTGAAGCGATTACTCAGTTTATTTTTCTCTTTTTAAGTAAAAGTTTTCTTCAATAAAGAGGATATATTCTTGATAATAGTCTTAAAATATACTCATCACAAGTGTTAGAAAATCTCATGATCATGTACTCAAAAGAAGAAATTATTTTCACTTTAAGAATATTGTAAAGTTGTATATCAAAGAAAAATCAAACTTACTTTACGCCAACTCATGTAGTAAGCAAACCAAATTTTTGTTTTAATTTAATATTCTTGACTAAAATACTGCACTTATTAAAATTCAGAATATATTCAATTAAATTTAATGCTTGTGGTGAACTTATAATATATTTGCGGATATACAAACTTATGATATACTTAAAATAAATAATATTTACTTGAATACACAGTATACATTTTTCTCTGTACGTCTTTCAATGATTCGACCGGCTGAGAGTCGCTGTAAGATATGAAATCTTATTGTATATTTCTTCAGTCTGTTACTGAATTTAAACACTCGTTAAATTCTGTTTGTTTACCGAGCGATGCGACCGTGAGCTTTATTGCGCCATTATACTACAACTTATAATGCAACTAAGGCCCGAAAGCGTCTTCTCTCTTGTGTGTAGAATACGACGTACTAAACGTTGACGAAGAGACATGGCGATGGAATGCGATATGAGGGGATTTTGAACGAGGTCGATAGTGCACAATGAATTAAGTGTCGAATAGCTGCACCGCGGCCAATTTATAACACCTTTCTGAAATCTACCACGACGCGAATAAGATAGCGACTTTGCGTGCTGTAGAGCTAGGTGTTACTTTTTATGCCACTCTTCCTGTAAATGATCTATATATTTCTTCCGTAACTTTGCTTTATTCCCCGCTATCTGTTGGCCCACTTTAAACTATAACGACATGTAGCATTTGATTATAATATGGCGATTGAGCGTAATTAATTTTTGTTAAAAAAACTTAACATTTATTATACTATAGTCAACTCATTTTTTGTTAAATTAAAAAAAATTTTGTTAAATTAATTTTTATTTTTTAAAGATTAAAATAAAATATTATAAAATAATTTATCATAAGATTGAGTATCGATTAAACCGTATTTGTGAGAATTATGATATGTATATAATTTTTTTATTTGGGTTTATGAATAATTTTATGATTCGATACGACTGATTGATGTGATTAAATATTTAACTGATTATCTGACAAGAAAATAAACTCAATGTAATGTATCGATACAAATAAAAAAAATCATTATTGTAAATAGAACATAAAATTATCATAAAACTAAATTATTATAAACCTATTTTCTTATAATATATTACAACTTTTTATTTCTTTAATTTTTTATCTCTTTAATAGTTCAAGAATATAATAAACTACTTATATATGTATAATGCTATACAATCATCGCTATGATTCGGTTGCTAGGAACATCCTAGCCACAACACATCTCTTGAATCAGATAATGTCGCGATCGCGGATTAGTTCTCTTCCTCATCGTTTTGATCGATTATAAAGGAAATTACTATAATTAGAGTTAATTGCAGAATATGTACACCATTACTACGGTGGTTTTTCGTGACATTAAAAGATAAATATGCTTGATAATTCATTGTATTATTTCATAGTATATGCTACAATTAATGTTATTTTTAGCAAATTCTTCATCAATAGATAAAAATGAAAAATTAAGATATATGTTTCTTTCATAGACTATCTTATCATGCAATTCAATTGTACATCTAAATGAAAGATGCAGGCAATTTTCTATGAACGAAGAAATGTAAATAAAGTCGCTCATCGCATTTTTTCCCTGGATCTTTCTCAAATACGTTAGAATTTTCGATTATATACCTACCTGCCTAGACGCAGTCGGGGTCGGTGGATCGGAAGATTCTTTCTGGTTTTGTTTTCTCCTGGCTTGATTCGCGGTCTGCGCACCCTGCGCGGAACCGACGGGCCCGCCGCCGCCCCATTTGATCACATGGGGCCCCGAATTGCGACGCGGCGGCGGACCCAGCCGCTCGCCCGGGTCCTCGGGTGGCGAGCCAAGCGCCCCACCTGTGGGTGGTGACAGGAACAAGTGAGTACGATAGCCGTGGCTCGTAAACTGGTGCTCGTGATCGCCCATCGACGGATAGTATCCCAAGTCCCGGCTGCGTCGTCCGGGTCCACGTGCGCCGCCGACCACCGACTGGCCGACGCGCGCCGCGCCGAAACGCGTTCCTAGCTGACCGAACGAGACCCCGGTGCCCAGGACAGGCCGAACTTCCCCTAGTCCTAGTCCTCCTCCACCTAGTCCGCCACCACCGGATCCCTTCTCGCCTCCGAAATTCTTGCGGAACATAAGATTCATGACTGACTTCAGTGCACGATTTCAGATCGCTATCGACGTATATTTCTTGTGGTGTGTATGTGTGTTTTTTTTTCTTTTCTCGGCTTTTTTACTCGATCGTTCGGTACGCTCGATCACGTGTTCGAGGATGCGCGTGGAAGAGAGAGACAGTGGTGGTGGCGGTGCGCGACGATCACAGGGAGGTATGGGGATGTTTAGATCTTTCCTACATCCGAAATTGATACACAATTTCGTGTTTTGAATTTTGCCGTCTCTCCGACACAAGGTCTTTTCTTTTTTTTGCGCACGATCCTCTCTGGGCGCACCGATAGCCGCTTAACTCATGACGGAGTATGTACTATGAGATTAACGATATGTTAGAAATTTGGGCGTATGATGTTTCGTCCGAGCCCAGGAGAAATCTGCGTGATATAGCACCGGACAACATTGGGATCGGAGTTTAAGCCGCTCGTGCAAAGACGCTGACAATCAATCTCCGACAGGGGATACTCGCGGAAATGTTGGAGAGAGCGCTTAACTTTTACCAACTTCTTACTGCCGTGTTGTACTAAAGCACTCGCGTGGCTGATCTAGGTCGAATGAAAAGAATGATAACGATCTTCTGTCGTGCGATCTCTCGACCGAAATACACGAAGGATTATTGAAACTTAACTTCGGAGTATCAGAAACGAGTAAAATCTCTGCGCATTGTACGCATTATTAAAATAGAACCGATAAAAATTTGGACTTTTCAATGTTTTACTAAATATTAATATTGAATTATTATATAAAAATGATATTGTATAGAAAGAGCGCAAAATTATCGAACAATCTATTCTATTTAAATACCATAACACTTTTCTAAAAATATATGCATCTATTTTATTGTTAGTATTCTATGTGAAAACTATTTTTAATATTTTTAGAGTTGTTAGTATCTCGAAATTTTTTTACTCTGTTGAATAATATGTAAATTTTATTAAAACATTTTAGATATACAAGAACTGGATTGATTCTTTTTTCGCGACGCTTATTTATCGATGTCGTGCTTTCCGTGTTTTTAAAAAGCGTAAGCAATGTAAGAAATCATGAATTTAATCTAGAAATATAAATAAGTTAACGTCACGTTATTTCTCCGAACACTATCCATAATCCACGAAGAATGTATAAAAAAAAAGAAAAAAATTTAACGAAAATTTAAAGAAACTTGCATAATTAAATAAGATTGATGTCCCAAGAGAGATGACTTGATAAAATATTATAAATATAATTCAAAATAAAAAACGACTTGCTCTATTATCTTTTTCTATTAATCGACATATTAATCGATTCCTATTAATTTATATTAATCGATTAGATTAAAATTTAGGATGATTTACTAACAATAACATGAATTTGAGATACTTTCATACAGTTGACACATATATAATGCAAAATAGACAAAATGTACAATTCCAAGCTAAAAAAATTAAATAAATAATGTTATAGATCACGTTTATAATAGACCTCACATTAGTTCCTCCAGTTTTCAAACAAGTATCACTGTGGCATGTAAGAGATACACATCACACAATCGAAAAACAGTAAAGATCGAGAAAATTAAAACACGCTGATTTACACAATAAATATCAAATTATCCGTTAACATCATTGCGATTCCATTTTCAATTTGCTTTATCAAGTACAAGTTTTATAATTCAATATACTTGATGGAATAATAGCGGAAAGTATATGCGTTAAATCGAAGTCATTGAACGATAACTTAAACAGTAATTTTAACGTCCCAGATCGTGTGTAATTAGACGGTTTCAATGTTTTGTTAATTCGATACATTCCAAAGAACGATATGCAGCTCGAGCTATTAATCTTTTGCGATCAGATTTACTGGATAAAATATTTTAAATATTTAACATTAGATTATCTATTCATATTAAAAAATGTTTATGCGCTATTCAATAATTTACATATTTTACATTTAAATTTATTAGGATTTAAAGTCATTTGATATTCTTTATAATTTCACTTTTAATTTTAAAAATTAAATTTAAAAGTAAGAATTTTAAATTGTGAATTAATGCAGAGAGTTAGTTCGCGATATTAGATTAAAAGAGACACAAATAACGCGTATGTCGACTAACGTTTGCCACTTCGTGGTGAACTGTCTCGTTGTAGAAACGGCACGAGCTTTAATAGTCTCTCGATTGATCTAAAGCAGACTGCTCTGCCAGTAGCATACGGCGCAGATATAGGTGCGTGAAAACAAGAAATTTATTTAATTTATTTTAATGCTGCGCGTTTTATTCGATAATGATAAAGAATGTAATTTATATTGACTCGAATTCTTGGAATTATTTTTGGAACAAATTGGCTGCACTGCCAAGATTTTCTCTATTGAAATCGTCTCTAATGTGAATAAAATCTTAGAATACATATACTATTAACCGTAATTTTTAAACTAATATTAACAATATATAAAACTATACAGTATTATTTTAAAAAAATGTTATAGTATCTGAAGCGATTTCTTGTTTAACAAATCTTGTTGCGATGATATTTTTGTAATTTTTTTCGAATAGTATAAAAGTTTACAAAAAAAATATTTAATAAAATATTCTGTTCAAAATTTTTAATATATATATAAATGATAGTATCTCTAATAATGTTTTGTAAATAAATTTTACAATTTCAATATTCTAATGTTAATTTAATTTTTCTAAATTATTTTAAAATGAAATAAAACTTTTGCAAGTCATAATTTATTTTAAATACGTGTTTGACTTACTTTGTATGATAACGATGCAAATCAGTTAATGAGGTAAATGTTTTTTACTATTTTATTAGATCTATAGCTAGCAAGGTACGTGACCGTGAGTTTATATTAGTTACTGGACTTAAAACAAGGCTATATCGTTTTCTCTGTTTATAACTTTTTATACAATATATTGTATAAACTAATGCATATATTTTTAAAAAATGTTAGAGCATTTAAATAATAAAGATTTAAATAATAAGGATTTTCTAATCAATTTTATCAAGCATTATTTGTGTGTGTATATGTTATACTTCGATTTTTATTTAATTTTAATATATTAAAACAATTCACAAAAATAATATATTATATAAAATATTAAAATATATTATATAAAATATATTATATAAAAATATAAAAATATTAAAGAATTTTAAATCATATGATATACATATATACTTACATATATATTTATTAATTTCATATATTTTATATAATGATATAAAAAAATTACATATGATTTATTTATTTTTCATATTCTAAGATTAAATGTATAATATAAAATGTAATATAAACAATTTATATAAAAATAATTTATCTCGCTTGTTTAAAATAGATAAAAATAATCTGAAGGGAAAATCGATCATCTAAGAATTTTAATTAATAATTACGTGCGAGAGAAACAAATTGTCTGAATGCTGCAATACTGTAGCAATAAACTACGGGAATTTATCCCATTGACTTTTAAACGAAATCCGAATTTACTCTGCTATCGAGTCACGTACCGCGGAGAAAATTCAACTTTTCCTGGCAATAGAGCACAAGTGTTGAGATTAATATTATCCCCGGATTTACACTAAAGTAATGTGCAGTTTCATAATACTACGTATAAAAATAATAGTCATAATGACTACGTATAAAAGTATTTAGAATTATTTTAAATACAATTATTCTATAATCATATTATGTTTAACAGATTAAATTTGAAACATCAAACATATTAATCACATTCTAACTATATATTTTAAACATTAAACATATTAATCACATTCTAACTATAATTATTCAATAAATATTTCGAAAGATTTGACATTCAAGTTTTGGATTATAATCTAAGAATTACTTTTTAATTTTTATTTAATCATTCTTAATGTTAAATTATTAAGCTAGTAATATACGGCCTGCTATGGATCGTGAAAATAAACTCTTTCTACCTGGCCTCTAATGCCAGGGACTAGATGAAGGATTTGTTTCGACGACTTATAGTGACCCATACACTAAAAATGTTAAGCTAAAACTATTCCATTTTTACCATTTTATTCAATAAATGTCAATTTTATCGATCTGTTGCTTTGATAGACGTATTTTAAGTGAAATTCTAAGACAATCCCGATCGATTATTATGATTCATCGTGATTTTTATTTTTTTCTATATAACGTAGTACACACATACACACAAAATGAATAGTCTGGCATGATATTAATTTTTTGTCTCGTCGAAAAGAAACACTTTGTATTTGAAATTAATTTTGCGTGCAATTTCTTCGCAAAATTTCGATCATTACATTAACCTAGTCGATTACGAATGGCTGTTACTAGAAAAAACAATCGTTTAAACTTTATGCAAATTTTGGAGTTTTGCACGAGTAAAGCAAACGAGTAACTGTCTCCGTGATAATATGCAAGTATATAAGGACAAGGACGAGAAACGGTCGTCTATCACCGCTGTCGGAATGCCATTATAAGCGACGACATAAAATTCACGGTTGATCAAGTTACAATTGTATAGTACATAAAGTACGATAAGAAGATCTAGAAATATTTTTCACAGCATGATGAGGACTGGGACACAGTGATAATTAAATGTATTATTACATGACGAAAACAAAAGCGGGAGATGGATGGGAATGATGAGTGAATGATTTATAGTTGATTTATATCGTTTTGAATTATTCAAATAAGAAAGTTTAAACATTATGTTTTTACGATATGTTCGATTCTACGAATGAAAAATATTACTTGAATAGTTCATACAAATATAAATATAAATATATTACTCTTACATTACTCTAAATACAAATATAAATATAATACATTACTCTTCAGCTCGTAAAAATTTATAAATTTTTTAAATATTTGTAAAAAATATTTAAAAAAATCTATAAATTTTTTAATATTTGTTATAAAATATACTAAATTATAATTGTAAAAATTATGATAAAAATTAATAAAAACATGCGTTACTTTAATTTGTTAAACATTTTTGTGATAAAAAATTCGCAAAGTAAATCATATAGGTTTAAATCACAGTTATTATAAAAAAAAACATTGAAAAATTACTGATGTGAAAGCATGGAATGTCTGCTTCTCGTTCTGTAGATCGATATTATATTGAAATATTCACGAGTAACTCGATTGGCGTGAGTGCACAACCGCATTGCAAGGATAAAGTACGAAGTAAAAGAAAATGACAATTGTTAAAGACTCTTATCTATTTGTGTTTGCAACGTTGTTGACTGTAGCGTCCTTATATACATGAAAGAGCATAAATTCTGTATATAATTTTACATAATTTCATATAATTTTACATAATTTGATTCACCATGTAAAAGCACAAACGGTATTATTCGTATCAGATATTCAACGGCATTGAATTCCGCATTTATTCTATTCATCCGAGGCAGGCGAGGAAAAATAACGTCAAAGTCACGATAGACAGAGGCATTTATGAATAACACGTGTCCGTGGAACCGATCGATCTTGTATTGTAATATTCACACTACACACGCGATTGTCGGCAAGTTTCGGATTCGGCATCTTTGAGATAACGGGTGATGCAAATGAACTTCATTCTCAACGTAATATTCATCTCATGGAATATAACGTAACGCGAATGACATTTTTGTGCATAAATTTAATTTGTAAATGAAATTCCGGCAAATATTTGGCTCGACAGTAAGATAGCTTATTTTTGCGATTCAACAAAGTAGCATCGTGTGCGAAGAAAAAACAATTTAAGTAATCTTGTAATATCTTATTAACATTTGGGCAAATTAATCTCGCGCGAAAAATTCGATCAATCGTCAAACTATCAAGAGAATGAAAATGATCGATATCGCGCCAGTACTCATGAAATCCGTGTTTCGCGTAGTAGATCGATAACGCTTGAAATATTTACACTCGCGACGCGAACACGCGTATATTATCGCGAAGGAAATATTTTTTACGGGTGACAGAATGACAGCGCGTATAATGGTAGCCTGATATGTAACTGCACGTGGGATGGAAGGGAGATTTTTCTACGAATATAACGTGTACACGATAGGATCGGAGAGAGAGGAGTACAGACACTCATGAGACACACACGTGTTACACACGTGATAGATCGATACTGATTGAAATATTCACTGTATAACGCGATGTGTGCCGCGACGTCAAGGTCCCTCCACGAAGGTTATTATCTCTGCTTGTCTCGGCTCGCTTGATCCAGACATGCGATGCCACGCGATGCCAGCTCAACGGCGCGTGTCACGGTGGTACCTCGGTCGAGAGTGAATACGGTCCTGGAGACGCACGCATTCGCGGCATTTACTCGAGTGAGAGCGCGTTCTTTCGCGATACTTTGAAAGATCGCGGCAGGGTGCGCGAATAAGAAAGAGAGAAATGGAGAAAGAATGAGAGATGGAGAAAGACGGAGCGAGCGTAGAGACGCGGCGTACTCCTGGCGAACGACACCTTCGCACTGAGGCATGCACGAGGCATCGCAACGTTTCCCAGGGCCGTCGAGAAACCGCAGCTCCCTGCGACGTGTTGAGATTAGATATACGAAAACACGTGTGAGTCACGCTATGCGACGTCTGCCTAATTTACGCGAAATAATTGCCATCCCGCCCGCAGTTTCGATAAATGTCATTTTGTTATTGGAGCAGTGATTGTTATATTAGGCGTCATTATATGTTATATTTGGCAAGCATCGTCAGCGATGATAATATCTATTTTAGAAGCGTTCTGGCGCAGGTAGAATCTTTCGAACGCTCGCAGTTAAATTAAAAATTAATTTTTATCAGCTGTAATCATAATAATGTGAATATTATGGAGTGTGATGCGCTATGTATTCGATTATTGAAAGAAATATTCTATGATGAGGAAATGTTGCAGCATTTCTAAATTTGAAATGCTAGTTTGTATAAGATTGACAAGCCAAAGAGATATGAGGCGATCACATATTTATTAAAAAACTGACTATATTTTTCGTAAAAGCTATTTGTTCTAAATACCTTTGTATTTGTGAAACAAACATAGCGTTTATTCTGAAAGTATGACATTTTATATGAATGATGTATTAATTATCTGAGAAATCGCAATCTTTATATTACAACTGTCATAATACACATTTCAGGAAGAAAAAAGGAATCACACACCAAATTGAAAATGAAAATGAGAAAAAAATGTATTTTCCTACATATTTTAGAACTATTTAATCACTTTTATTGTTTAAATTCTAAGATTTTAATTTTGTGAGTAAAGCAAATAAAAATAATGTTCATGGAATACAAAACACATAGATCGTTTCTTCGTGAAAGTTAAAAAAAAACAGATAAAAGAAGCAGAGACATATATATATGTATGTATGTAACATGTCGCGTTAATAAAGACACTTGTGCTACTTATTTTACTAGAGGTACAGAAAAGAAATAATCACAGAATGTTATTATTCGAAAACAACATAATAAAAGTAATTACATAATTGGAATAATAATTAAAATATTTAATTTATTTTATTACATATAAATATTTAATTGATTAAATTGTATTTATAGTATAATTATATATAAGTTATCTGATTGTTGACATATCACAATATATAATTATTATTTTTAGTTCACTGTATAAATTTGATTAAATTAAGAACACGTTAAGCGCTTTCAACGATAAATATTTTTTTTACATTACACTTATCGGCAAATGTAACATCAAAACGAGAGCCATGCAATTTTGATCATGAGTTTGGCGGCGAAGTCATCTATTTTTCAAAATTGGTAGTTTTCTGACATCATCCGAAATTCTGCCTGCCAAGAATCACATATTCGTCGCTGACAGACACAAGGTAACTTTTTTCTCTGAGAAAATTTGTCTTTCACGGGTCAATAGTTACTACTCGACACGACATGCATGTTGAAAGAAAGAAAAAGAGAGAGGAACAAAAGTGGAAAACGCTCACCATACCCAACCGAGATTGTTGCACTTCAAAAGATTTATACTTTAGTTAGCCAAGAATTGGCACGCCTTCTACCTTAATAAAACGAGCTGTTCCTGGATGTGTGTAGCTAAAAGTACTTCGATTTATCTCTTTCAATTAGTAGCTTTTTTGTCGCGTCCCTTTATTGCTTTATTTATTTCCTTGAGCCTACTTGTGTTGCTCTTAAAAGCACACACAAATCGATACACGAGAGCCGAGACAATACTACTTTTGTAGAGGCATTAAATTAATAGACATAAATAGTTCCGAATTTTTAGGCAGATCGGCAGTTTCCAATCGATTTAACTTCTGGACTTCACGGTCACTCCTGAAATCGAAGTCTTTCGGGGAGACAAAACCTAGCGTTATATTTACGCGGCACGACGTCGATTTATTCTTGGCATACGTTTGGAAACTAAAGTTGTCGCAAGTATTAATAGCGCGACGGTAATATGGCAGGACTATGAATATCTCAAGGTGTTCGGCGTGACAGACGGCTCATGCTGGCAGAGACTTGTCAGACGACATTTGAAAATTATTGATCTAGTATTTCGAGCTAGCCAAGCCAGTTCACAATATAATTCTTCAATATTTTTTCGAACATATGTATGGTAAACATAGATATAGAGACAAAAAATTCTCTTGATATTTATATTATCAATAACCATAACGAAATGAAAAATCGATCGGTCTCGATCGAAGGGTTTGCTCGAGTCAGGCAATTCCATTTGGATATTTCACGAAGCATTTTGTATACATGTGTGTGTGAGACTTCTTCTTCATATATTTTATGTACTCAAATTTATACGAAATACTACTCTAAAAATGTGCAAAGGTCTCTGTATTGTATTCTCACATGGCTTACAATTGATTTCTTTTGATACAAAATTCTTTGAAATAATTCTTTAATATAATATATAAAGTAAGTAAAAAATTTGCGAGCACGTTTTTTAATAAATACTCTTAATAGAGAAATGTGTATCGACTGTGGAGATATATTGGAAAAGATTTTTGCATTGTGCAAATATGTGAGGAATATTACATTGATGGATATTATGACTTGCAAACATTTTTATGATTGACAGTTGAATGACGATCGCAAAAGTGCTCGCATATTCCTCACAAATTTGCACAATGCAGGTTTTTTCTAATATATCTCTATAAGCGATGGCAAAAAGTCTGTAAATCGGAAAGTAAATTCGAAAAATGATTGTGTGCATGCTCGTTTCTCAGATTATGACATATTTAGAATTACAAATATAACATCGATTAAGTTGCAGTTTGCGTGCGTTCCGCGAACAATTTATATTTGATTGTGATTTATATTTATACTATGTTTGTCGTAGTACCATTTTTTAGAAAATTTAGTAGATATATTATTTTAAATAAAGTGTCTCGTTTTTTCATATCGTTTACATAATTTCTAAATGTTTAAAAGCTACGTTGATTGGCTTAATTAATGACTTCGCGAAAAAGCAATAATAAATCAAATTCATTATTTAACTGTATTATTGATTTTTAAAAGAATAATGATGATTATCATTTGTATGAGAAAATTATATAATTAACAATTTTTTAACATTGAATTTAGTAAAGCAGAAGAGTGTTGCATATTTCTTCTCACATATCATCCTCAAAAGTAGATTTGGCAAAGATAACGAGACTCAAGTACTACATTTGTTAATTAATTCAATTAAATAGAATTAAATACTTTACTGCCATCATATTTCTCACTTATATTCATTCATCGTAAAACCACCTGTGACGTGTTTGGCACTCTATCTAACCCATTTTCTGAGTATTTATTGGAGAAATGTAGTCATAAATAATTTCTGAATCAATTTAGCTTTTTTGCGAAAATTTAATTTTATCGAACTTCTCAGTATCACGAAAGAATATACTATATTTCATGTACACAACAGCTATATTGAATACAATATCGATATATGTTCTCAATAGATATATACGAGTACATTTCAAATAGAAGTCAGAAAAGAAAATAAAAATTCTTTAATCATATATTTATCATTTTAAATAAAAATAAGACACATTTAAAATATATATGTATATATATTAAATTTAATATATGTATACATATATATATTTTCAATATATATTTTCATATATATATTTTCTTATTTGCATTTAAAAATTATTGTAAAAGTATAAATATTTAATTAAAGAATTTTTATTTATATACTATATAGATTAGTTGTTCTTAAAAAAACGGAAATTGTATCAATTATTAATACAAATCAATCTAACAAATTAATAATCAATTTAACAAAATAAATTTATTTATCACTTATCTTTGCATTTTAAATTGTACATATTTTTATAGAATAAGTATACATTTTAAAATGAACAATAGTACAATCTAAAAGGTTACAGGACAAAGGTTAAATGTTACTTTGTATAATCGGCCTATTCTATGTTTGAAGTAATCTTGATTATATATTTTACATCGTCTCACGCGATTAGATTTATGATCAATTCCAAATTCATCATCCTATTCTAGTTTACGTAAAAATATTATGTTGAAAAATACCGCGCGCATTAATCTCACATTAATGCGTACCTCAGTACACATTTAAATTCTATATTGTGGCCTTCAAACGAATTTATCGCGATTAATATGCAATTCTAGCTTATTTGTTCATCAAAACAAGTCAATAAATCTTTTATTTTTTTGATCGTTTAATTGCCAAATTATTTTTTTATTTAAAAATTAGTTCTATGTGAAAAAAAATGTATATTAAAAGTAAAATGTAAATTAAATGTAAAAAGATTTATAGTGTATAAATTATACTTTATCTTTATTAAAAATATATATATATAAATTGAAATATAAAGAAGTATATATTAAAGAAGTATATATTAGAAGTATATATTATTAAAGAAGTATATATTAAATCACATGAATAAAGTATCAATATCATAATGTTACAAAACAAAAATAATCCTCCAATGAAAAAGAAAGAAAATTTATCAACGACAAATTATAAAAAAATGTGTATTGATGAAACGTTAACATTTATCACATTTTATTTACTAATTAAATTTCGAGTTTATGAATTTCAGATCAAATCAAGTAGATTTGATAATTACATGTAATTTATTCAGTGGCAATAAAAATGTTAAAAGATGAACAAAATCAGCAATTAAAAAATAGATTCTTATAAGATTACATTATTTGGAGAAAATAAATTCTAAAAATAATTGTTAATAATATTCTTTGCTTTTTCCATACATATTAAATTACTACTCAATATATTAAACGATAGATTCAAATCATAGTCGAGAAAAATCGAAAAAAAACTAAAGTTATTATATTTATTAAAGAGCAAAATATCTTTCAAGTGGATTAATTGTTTAAGTTCAAAAGAAGATCAAAATTGGCAAATTTCTCTATAGATTTTTTTATAATTTTTTATATTTAATTAATAATGATATAAAATTGTTTTCTTTTATTAAAAAAAGCATTGAAAATTTATCTAGATATTTTCTTAGTGATACATTATACAGTTAAACTGAATAAATGTAGCAATTTAATATGCAGCGGATCAGGAAGCGATCATACACGGCCAGACTGCAACGATAACATAGTATAAATACATATATAAACGCCAGATCTTGGGAAATATATTGAAAACGTACTCTAGAGAAAACGTGCTCTAGAGATAGTGTATTTCGAATCTTGTGAATCTCATCGGTTTTACTGCAGATCTCGATCTTAAATTCATGAATTCAAAATTTGGTTAATAAATGCATGGTAAATGGTAAATATTAATGCTTCACTTGTTTAATAGGAAAACCGTTAAATATTGTTTTATGAAAATAATATAATAAAAATATCCAGAGAGGTATTTTTTAATAAATTTTCACACATAAGAGAAAAGAATAGCATTTAATTTAAAACTTACGTCACATACATAATATATTCTGATATTAATTGATATTACTAAAAATGTAGAAGAATAATTAAAAATACGATTAAGTTAATATTAATTATCATAATAATTATTATATCGTTATGGTATCGCGAACATGTTAATTACATTTTATTTATTTCATTTAGCTGAAGTTTTTCATCCACGTATCACAAGTATCGACAAAACAAGCTGAGGTCCATTTGCGAAATTCATGCATATATGTATATTTAGGACTAACACCTGGCGAGATACGATAATTTATTCGCGCGCAAAAAGCTCTAGAGGATCACGGGGCATTATTTACGGAGACAATTATGCCTGTCTTCCGAACTTTCATTTTGTGGCAGAGCACATTCTTGTTTCAAATTTTATGCTATTCACCGCAGCATAATTTGTAAATAACGTACATCATTCTAGCACAAATAGTTTTGAGGTTTTGAAGGAATTAAAACTTTAATATATATATATATATATATATATATATATATATATATATATATAGAGAGAGAGAGAGAGAGAGAGAGAGAGAGAGAGAAAATGATGTAAAATAATATGACATTTTATTTCCAATTAATAACGTTAACAATAAGTTATAATTACTTATCTATCATGTTTTGTTAGTTAAATTGTATATGAATACATACAAGTAGAAAAGATATAGTAAGATATAAATAATATTATATAAAATATTAATAATATTATATAATGTATTATCTAACATAATAATTAAAATTATTGATATAATTATAGCGGCATTAATGAGAAACTTTGTTTTTTTTTTAGATTTCTTAGAATTATTATTTCTCCTTCGATAAAATTAAATAAAATTGAACATTTATTTTAAAAATATCATATTTACGAATATATATAAAAAATTTTTTTATCGCTAAAAATAAACTATAATATTTATTCATGAAAATTAAATAAAATCAGTTTCGACTTACTTTGAATTAGCTAGATGGATTAAACTTTATTTTTTTAATCGTAGTAGGTAATGAGTAGATAATTATAGCAAAGATTAAGTTTATCGCCTATTTCGTTGCAGTATGGTGCAGCAGACAGAAAGTACAATTAATCTAAGAGCACGTGAGACTGGTTAGAGCGTTTTATTCTGCGATAAACTATAAATTTTATTGCGTGAGAAAAATGTGTGAAATACCAAAGTGCGATTTTAGTTAAATTACAAAGTTCTATCGTGTGAAGAAGAACCAAGCATATTATTGTTTAGCTAATTTGATTATCATGAAAAAAGTTTATATAGAATTTTATCGAAATCATTCTTTGTGCTATTTGGATTCAAATTTCTCTTAGTTAATTTTATATATTATATATATGTATAAATATATTAAAGATAGAATATGCAAATTTTATATAAAACATTATTAAAAAATAAGATCTTTCTTAGATGGTTATGCAGTTTCAATAAATACACAAATAAAAGTTATTATAAAATATCGCTGTATTAGTATACTATATACTATTAGTCTAAAATTAGTTTAAAATATATATTAGTTTAAAATATATTGTATAATATTAGATAAAGTTAAGATTTTTCTCTTTTTAATGATATAAATTTGATTTGTGTTTAACTCAGGATGAACTTTTGAAACACGATAGAAAATTTCATATTTGACAAATTATTGAAATGTAAACATCAAGAAGTTCGTTATAGCCGATATAGCTCTTTCAGTTGTTTACATTTATGAACAAGTAAATTTCCTTTACATACGAGATATACATTTAATAATTTATGGTTGTTTAATTTCTATTCCACACAATCTTACGCATTGTTTCAGATACATCTAATATAATTAAATCTATTCAATATTCTGATGTATTATACTACAATATATTATATAAATACAATTTATAAATAATCGATATGCATGCATATGTAACAACATAAAATTTACTTTTTATTCACGCTTAACATGCGTTTTTTAGGGCGCAATATTTTTATAAATTTAATTTTTCAATTTACTCTAAACTATATCAAATCATCTTGTATTGAGCCTCGCATGGGGTCTATATCGTAGATCGATCACGAGCACCTGTCTTTAGATTAATGCTAATCGTTATTGATTACACTATCTAATTAAGTGAGTTATCGTATTCACTTAATTGTAAAAAATCGATCATAGATAGCTCGAGATAAAAAGATATAAAATATAATAAGCATAAAAAAATAGATATCTCACTAAAAACCAAACAATTTATAAACAAATTATATGATGAAAATATTTCTTTATATAATTTAAAAAAAAAAAATTGTAAAAGTTTCTAAAATTCTATACATAATTGTTCATAGAATGCATCTAAAATTGAGCATCTAATACATAATCATATCGAATTATGCAGAGTATAGAGATTTATTTTAGCTCAAAGTGCGTCAGAGAGTGAAAGAGGAAAAGAGATAGAGAAAGATGAAAAGATCAAAGATAAAGTGATATATCGATCCTATGGTGCACTTACCAGTGTCGTATAATGGGCATGGCATATAGTTGTACCGTTGTTCGGGATGTACAACGGACTTATTCCTCTGTCCACTAGTCATCGTGGCGAATTTGGTCACGTATTGCAGGAGTTTGTCATAGAATAGCAGGAAGGTCGTGCGAATTATCGTTAACGAAGGTTGCGGGCACACGGACTTTTAAAGCGCACTTTACAAAGCTCCTTATCACCGGCGACAAACAGAAGGATGTTTATCCTGATGTGGTTACGTATGACTGCATTTTGCGATGAGTATTTGCGGCGCGATACATTGGCCAATCGAGCTACACCAACGAATTAAGGCACCGTTTCGATGCCAATTAGCCGCAGTTTCTGTTTAAAATCAAATGTGCACGTTGCTTAATTAGCGTTAAAATAATTGGCTGCGATGCGTTGTTTACGCGTCTTTTCTTTTTCGTCGCGTACCGTTCGAGACGACTAACGTCTCACTTAAGCGAGGAATACACAATTATTAAATATATCTACACAGTGAAATCGTATTTGAATTAAAGTATAAGCTGCAAATAACTTTGAACTTTTTCTGAATCAAAGAACTAAATATGCAATAAGATTTTTTACGAATTCATAATGATAAAAAAATTAATTGTACGCGCTGATGAACTAAATTTAATTACAAGGTATTGCAGTTTTCCTAAAAAATTTAAATTAATTTGAGGGATTATTATTCCGGTTCACACTTAAATCGCAGAATCCAATGTAGAACTAACTTAAGAATTCGATAAAATTAATTCGAATCTAATTGTAAAATTAATTTCTTTAAATTCTTAAAAAATAGATTATAAACTATTATTTTATTAAACTAATTAATTAATTGGAAATTTATTTATCCCAGTTTCTTTCCGGAAGTAATTAGATTTTCATAATGTATATGTGTAGGAGCATTACACAGATTTATTTAATTTTTTGATTAAAATATTTTTAGTACATAAAATGTGTTATGTTCTCATTAGCATTTAATGAATTATAATGCAATATTGTTTCGGATAAAACAGAATGAATAAATTCACAATAAAATACAAATTGGACCTACTATGTAGCAGATGAGCTGACTCAAAAGCTATAAAAGCTGTTGCGTGAAATTGGCGGTTTTCAAGATAGTAATATACGAACAATGCTCGATTCGAGACGCTTCCTATACAAAGATTTTCTTTAACTGATGAGAAGGACTTATCTTACGTGTTAGTTTCACACAAAAGTTACTTTATTATTTTATTATTAAAAAAAATTGCTGAGTTTTATGTGTGTTTGCATATATGATTACGCAAAAAGATAATAGATTCAATTTCACAACAAATGTAATTAATAAATGTAAATATAGATTTTCTGTCGTTAACTATAAAAATAAAAAATAAAAAATTTGTCTTAAAAATTAAATTTCTTTTTGTTATTTACAGATAAATGAAATATCATTGATATTCATTGTTTTTGCGAGCATGCTCGCTTTTTTATCACAGATTTTATATAGATTGATATATTTTGCATACAATATATTGCACATTTCACGCGCCTATACTGATACTGACATTGTAATTGAAATTAATACACTCATCTATCTCAATTACTTGATTTTCTTGTCGGTACTAATTTAATCGTGATTTGCAGTATATTAGTATAAATGTGATATACACATTATTTTGAAAGTAAGAATCAAAATTTGAAATTAAACGTTACAAAAAGAATTCGAAATATGGATAGTATCTGTATTTATGTGTGTATGTACGTGTATGAATATGTGTACACACATACACATATCACTTACATATTTTACGAATTTATATTGTCAGTATATTTTACATATTCCGAATTTTATTTATAACTGCACATTCAACGCGTCCGCTTATTTCAAAATTTTATTATTTTATCTCTCATATTCTGGCCTTCTTGAATTCCGGGAAATTTAATTTTGTGGTTAAATCAGGAAAATTTCATTCAAAAATAGACTTAAAAATCTACGGTCTCATTTCTGTGTTTTATCTATTAAACTGAAATAATCCGCGCATTTTTTTTCTCTTGCAATCTTGCTCATCGGTGTTGTATAAATATCCAAATTTTTAAAAAAACGATTAATATTTTGAGAAACAAAATTAATCTATAAAATTATATCCATGTTTTGCAGAAGAATTTTTCTATCAGGATCCTTTTAATTATATTTTTCAGTTAAAAACCGACCGATATCTTGAGAGAGAATGAGAAGAAGAATTAATCTTAAATTGACTTCTGTATTCTAAATAGGATTTTTTTCAGATTTTTGAATTCTTTAAAAAATTTCTTGAAAAACAGGATTATAATTTCGGGAGATTTTCGCAGTCCTAGCGGATAAGTTCGCGTGCCGCCGCGAGAGTACTCCTCTCTTGCTCTGGCATTTAATCTATAAGTGTACCACGTGGATGCAGTCGTTCGATTCAGCGATTTCCTTTCAATCCGTCGCAGGCTTTCTCCTCACTAACGTAACGTAAAACCGTTTCCGCGTATGTATTGTTGAGCTTGAATTGCGAACGACACCGGTGCACGCGTGACTGACGTGCGTGCTCGTACGTGCAGCTAGACGCGCTGCGAACCGCTCCGTGCACGCTCCAACGCTGTACTGGACCGAGTGAGGTGAAATGGAGAAAGGGAGGTGTGATAGAGAGAGAAAGAAAGAAAGAGAAAGAGAAAGAGAGACAGAGAAAGAGAAGGAGAAAATACGGAGAGGCGAAAGCGACGAAAACGAATGTAAAATGTGAAAAGGAATGAGAGGAAAACCGGAAGAGAAATAAAGAACTGAGAAGGGAGGAAGTATTTATTGGAAGCAGAGAGATAAACAGAGAAAGAGAGAGAGAGAGAGAGTGAGGATGAGAGTAAACGGGCGACGGGGGATGCTGCGGTTGCGGGGTGGAAAATCGGTCTGTCTCACTTTAGTCTCTAGCCCGCAGCGGTGCGTCGCGCCGCGCATCACGTCCCCCTCTTTCCGAGCCCCGAACCCCAACTAACCCACTACCCCGCCGTATACCTAGTCCTCTGCCCTCTTCTCCGCAGCCGCGAGGGAGAACCTCTACACGAACCACCCCCCTATTCTATGTCGCAATGTATCCGCAGTCGGAGGTAGAAAGCCCGGTAGCTTCGGACCGGTACCAAACGATTTCGCGTAATTCTATGACTTTCGTCACGATATCTTATCATATCGCCGGCGACAATGGTATGATATCATAAAATACCGTGAATTAAATTTTCTTCGAGGTATTTTTTGACCCTTAATAGAACAGTAGTAATTATTTGATAAAAATAATAATTCAGTCTCGAATATAATTCGAGCTATATTTCAATATAACCGCGGTTTAAATTGTAAAGTAATATAAGTGTGTCTGTCAATTTATTATTTTTAAAAATTTTAATAACCCTTTACTAACTTTAAGGATTATTTTTGTATATTAAAATAGAATTTAGAAAAAATAGCCTTTGACTTTTATAGACAGAAACTAATATTATAATTATTATGATACTACAATAATAGTTTTTATCGTATTAAGCTTACTTTGAGACGCTATTTTGAAGTTTGAGTATAAAAGTATTTTCTAAGTAAGAAAGAGTTATGGCCAAAAAAGTAGTGTTTTATATATATTCTCGATGCATTAAATACCCAATGGAGAAATGCAATTCTGCCATAAACACAATTTGATTTGAAGCGACGCCAAGTGTTTTTAACATATTTTGTTGCTTGTTATTGTAGAATGCGAAACGTATATAGGCAGACAATAGGGCGAGCGATGAATTAAGAAAGGTACATAAATAGACAGATCTTTGCCAGCAATGTTACTACGATCTTTTATTTGTGTAGATTTCAAGAAAAACAATTATAGCATAGAAAGTTGTTGAATTTAAAACTAAAAAACATAATATTGATTACGAAAATAACTTTAAAGTATTGCTTGTGTGTGTCGATGCAAAATCTCTTTTTTTTATTAATAATAAATTGGCATGTTTGCAATTAATATAGTTATGTTAACGTAATGTTTAATCGTGTAATTTATTTTTCATGTTTTTTTAACTTTGATTTGTATATTCTATTTTAAAATCAATACAATTTTTTAAATATAATAATTCTGTAAGAAGATAAAAAGAAGGGATTAATTTTAATATATTAATTTTAATATATTTATATTTTATGGTATATAGTCAATTTTTAATTTTTTTAAATGTATTTTTTTATAAAATGTATTTTTTTTTAATATCGTCAATTAATTAAATTTCACTATATTTTATAACAGTTTTTAGTTTTCTAATGGTGTCAGTTTTTTAATATAATATTTATTTTATTAAAAAGTTCTTTATAATGAAGGGTATTGTACATATTTGAGAATATAAAATAAAGAAGAAATAAAATTTTCTAACAAAAATTATATAATAATAATTTCAAATACGTGCCATTCTTATTACATGATTTCATAGAATACACAGAGAACTTATACAATGCTTTTTTGTTCAAACTCGCCTTTCAAACTTTTCTCTCGTTTAGCGCAGTTTGTTTAAATTGAGCAGCAAGAGAGAAACTCTTGTGTGTGAAATATTGTCGCAATTTCGCGGAAAGCGCGCGATCGAAAGTGGCTTTAAGAATACGCACGAGATGGAAAGTGAGTTGCTTTTAATGAAAAAAATAATTTATGCTTTTACTTGGAAAATTTCTTGCTTTCGATATAGATATTTCGCATTTTAGCTCGTGAATCTGTGCTTAAAGTATTTTTGTTGCATATTTTATTCATAGAAAAATATTGCACTTGATATAATAATGAATATCATGAAATAAAATGTATAATACTCTCCTCATGCGTTCCTCTTATTAAATTTTCGTGTGATTACATGTTGAACATTTATTAAATAATATATGCATTAAATTTACACTGTTAAAGAAATAAAATAAATTGAGTTGAAAATAAGAAGAAAATGAAAGAGAATGTTTTATTTTTATTGGTCACATTTTTTAAAATCTCTAAAAATATGAGAAAATTTATAAAAATTATGTATCTCTTACAATTATATTATTAAATTATGTTTTTAATGCAAACATTTTCGTAGTCGACAGACAATGCGATAAAATATTTCCAGAGATTTGCATTTAAATAAATTATAAATAAAAATAAAAATTTGCAAATTTGACACGGGAATTGAATGAAAACTAGTCATGCGTCTAAACGTTACGTAATTGGCATAAGGAATTGTTTAGAATAATTGATATTAAACAATACTTGACGAAACATTTATTGATATATAAAAAACGTCTTAACATATTGCGAAGTTTTACATGTTTTATCAGGTATAAAAAGCGTATAGACATTTTAATATTAAAATACTGTGCACGGTTTCACCATAGGAAAGAAATAAAAATCTAGAAAAAATGGAAAGATCAGTAGAGGAGAATATCAGTTTAAATGAATGGCAATAATTTGCTTGAACATGGTTGAGTGAAGAAAAAAGAAATACCAATCAATTCTGACGAAAGTGCTGAAGTCAGCGAACTCGTATAATACGAAGTAAAAATGAACAAGATTATAGATACTATGGGTAGCAATTCGCTTTATGGCTGTATTCTGGCAGAGTCTACTTAAATTTCCGATACCGATTACCAATTATCCGCCATTGGAATCACCTAAAAAATTATTGATACAGATAATTATAGATAATATAGAAGGAAAAAAAAATTCAGAATAAATAATCGAAAATATGCGCATAAGCAAGAAAACAAAATAATACAATTGCGCTTCAAAGACTCTGTGAATTCTGCAATTAAAAATATTTTTATAAAAATGCAAAGACTACACACTATAAAATTGTTCATATGTAAAACAAATACATAATTTACATTAGAAATACTCAAAAAGAGCTAATAATTCATATATGTTTCATATATATATTGCATCCATGTTTTTATCAAGCATTGCATTTTGATTTTAACTTAGAACTTTCACTATTTTTGTACCTTATCTTACACAATAGTATGCGAATTGTTTTTTGGAAACATTGATATTAGTGCCATCTGGCCTCTCGGTAAACATTGTAATTTATGTGCTTCAGCATTCGGTTTTCTACAATAAATAACGTGTCAATGCACTTTGCATATGTCATGTCGAAGAAAAACATCGTTTGCACTTTTACTGTATTCTACCTTCCGTTATGTATCTGATGCACAACGTGGTGCGTCACTGTATTCGCGGTAAATATGTTTGTTTTCGTGACATATCACATTGCAAATGAAACTAGTACATAGCTATATGATAATTCACGATTTCATGCGTCGACATATGATTCACATCCTCTCTCAAGAGACAGAACTCTGTGACTTTGACATATTGACAAAGGTTTGTCAGCAAGTATATAGAATAGTATATTAGCGAAATATGAGTTGATCTTGTATTACATGTGTGAAGCTGCTATTATTTCGTGAAAACTGATAATTAAGAATTCTTCTTTTATTTTTAAAAGTTTTATAATTTTTATTTATAACTTAAACAAATAATTTTAGTTATTAAATTAAAGAAAATGCCTTAAAACAAACTGAAAAGCCAAATGTAATGTCTCAATTTGTTCTACGATATTTTTTATCATTTTTCGTCAGAAATTTATAGTTTTAATTTAATATTTATAGTTTTACTTTTAGAAAGAGTTATATTTTTTAAAATGAAAACGATGAAATCGATTAAAATAAAACAATCATCGTCAAACATATACGAATTCAAATGAAATATTGGTCGATTTTCGAGAATTCTGTTTATTCTGAAACAGTTTTCATATAGTTCAGAGTATATTCATGCATTAAGTTGATTGTTTAAGAAAATTTTCTTAAAAATTAATACTATATATTTCTCCAAATTTTACAAAAAATCACTTATTTATATTGAAAAAATATTTTTTGTTAATTTTAGTAAGCAAATAGATTAGGATAGGATAAAGATAGATATAAAAGAAATGATGCAATTATCTTATAAATTTAATTCTCTTAACGTACTTTAATCTCTAAATTGATTACATTTAATATTTTGTTATAATATCGTAATTTCATTTATCTGCAAAAATTTTTCGCATAATGCATTTCTGAAGATTTGCGCATGATCTTACAAAAATAATATACAAGATGTGCGTACATTTATTACTTGAATTAATAATTAACAATATTAGGAACAATATTAGGATTTGATTTTTAAATAATTTCCTTACATTTAATAGATAAAACGTCATAACTTTATCTAATCAATAAATATTCGAGTTGATTAATTTTAAAATTAACTAAATTCGTCATAACTTTATATGACAATAATCTTAAAAATACGAAATTATTTAATAAAATCCTTAATCATTTGAATGCAATAATTTCTTTGTACAAAAAAATTGACAATTTTAATTATGTCATTGTGACATAAGCACTTGAGTTTTATAAAAATAGTCCTCGATTAAATATGGATTTTATAAGGAAGAGTTTAGTCAGTTTTAAAAATAGATGGATTAACATACTGTTTTTAAATAACATCGAAAATTACATCGAAAAAATGCACATTTTGTGAAAAAAAATTACATGGTAAAATACAAATCATCAATACAGACATCAGATGTCATATGAACACATGCATAATGCACATTATATGATATACATACTTTGTTTTCTTCTCTTAACTTTTATTTATGGAATATACACAAGTGAATGATATAAATGTTTACATAAAATCTTATAAAAGATTAAGAATTATATGTGATGCATATATGGTAGTTTGTAGTATTTCAGTATAATATATTTTGTATGTAATGTCAATAATGTGCAAAATGCAGCTTATTATAAATAAAATATAATTATATGTAAAATATAATTAAAATGTCCATATTATCTAATTTTAATTTCTTTTGCTAGAAAGAAAGAGAAAAATTTCGCTTTATAAAATACAAACAATATTACAACTGATTCATAACAAATTCAATCAGCTCAACATTCTACTTCTTCACGAAGTTTCGGTTGCTAAAAGAATATTCGATTGAGACAACAATTTTTTTGCTGTTTGTATCGTTGCATTTCATTTAAGTTAATCGTGACATTATAATGTTCAATGATAGAATTAATAATCAATTTTTACGATATGACCATCTGTTGAATAAATTTTTATCTTATAATAATTTTTATTATATTATTTGCAAACCTTATTTTTTTATACTATAAAAATAGTATAAATATATATTTTTTAAAAACAGATTAGTGTAATTATCTTTTTCATATAACTACTTTTCATATAATTACAAATTTAATTATAAATTCAAGAATTATAAATAATAAATATTATTTCTATTTTATTGACATTTAAATGATGATTACACTAGCTCTTTTTTTAATTAGTAAATATAGTAATTAATTAGTAAATACAGTATTAGTAAATATTGTGATGTCACAATTATTTTAATAATTTCAAGTCATTATTCACAGTTGAGATTAATAGTAAATTAGCAAATTAACAATTTAATGGAAGCTTTTCTAAAATTTTGTATAATAACATGATTTAAATTATAAATTTAAAATTTGAAAAAATTACAAAAATTAAATTTCGCACGAAATATAAGGCATAAATATTTTATCTCTTATACTGACATTAAGTAAAAGACAGATAAATGTAAACGAATTTGAATTCTATTTTACGAACTGTCTTTCTATCATATTTTTCTGATGTATTTTTTGCTAGTAAATAAAAAGAACAGTTACATAGATCAATAGAATGTATGTGTAAAAGTTATAAATTTTATCTATCTTTATAAATACAAAATAAAGTTCGTAAAATTTTACTTTGTATTTATTTTTTTTATTATTTTTTTATTATTTTAAAAAGCAAAACTACATAATATCAAAAATTGGAATTATTGTCCAATGGAATGCATAGATCGCTTATTAGAAATTTACAATTGATAAATTTATTGATAAAATTATTATATTATAATTATTGAGATAAAATTGTTACATTGCTTCATGAAGTCCTGTTAAGAAATCAAAGGAAACGATCAAAGCTTTAACGCGCGAATCAAAGTGGATTCAAGCATGTCAAAGGCACTTTCCTTTCCATTCTCTTTTTATAATATAAACACATTTTCCAGATACATGATCGGATTCTGCTCCAAGAAGCTGTTTTTAAGCGCGAGCAAATGCAATCAATCGCGCGCACAAGATCGATCGTTTTTTATTCGACCTATTCGATGGCGTGAGCGCGTACGGCATAATTATATTCTCGATTCAAATGCATGCTATGTTATAAATTATGCATCAAGCGCATTTAAGCACGCGCGTGGAATATGTTGAATGTAGTATAGTTTTGCGTCTTCGATCAGGACGCGGAAGGGTCCGTCATTGGATTCTCTTCGTCACGCTTTTCCCACATGTTAATTCTTTTTAACGGGTAACAAATCACAGCTGATACGAAAATTAAGCTGCCAGATAGATAGAAAGAGGCGTCGTAACTTCCAGTCGCATCCATGAATGCACCTGTTTACACATGTGTGAATATCATTTGGATGAATTAACGTCGAAGTTTTCTGATTCATTGATCATAAAGTAACAATTTATGAGATCGGCATATATAATAAAGAATAATTTTAACGAACGATATAAATATTTCCTGCAATCGAAGAATAATCGTTCGATATCGCTGTCGGATAAAAGTCGCGAAGTATAAATCAGCATTATTTAATTAAAATGAATTTTTAGTGTCGCTATTTATGAAAATATAGTCCGAGAAATATGATCAGTATGATCAATATGATTTTATTTTAATTACCTGCGAGAGGTGCGCCTACAGTCGCTGCCACGCCTTGAAACAGAAGAAGCAGTCCAAAAGCGTTTGTCAGTTTTTCTAAACCGAGCAGATCCACAACTAGAATCGATCTCAAAGAAGCAAAGACAGCTGAAAAAAAATATTTTCTTGTAAATTTTATAAATATAAAATTAAAACCACATTGGTGTAAAAATTTTAAATCAAGACATTGTGTATTAGACGAGATGATATATAAAAGATTTATAATGAAAATTTAAGAGCTCACATATACTGCTCGCATATACTGCTTACATATACTAAGACCAAAGCTGGCTGCATAAAAGAACTGATATCCCTCCGTCAGAGAAATGCCGGAGAATATTGTGACTAAACCGCCGACGCTGATAAACATATTATTCACGATCAAAGCATTAACTCCAGGGAAACTGCTTGCTAGACCGCAAACGATACGACCGATGGTATTACCGATACCAATCACCGAAACGAGGAACATGGCCGTAGAAGCATTCATGTTAGCCTTTATAGCTCGATCTGCAAGAATGGCAAATAAAAAAAATCTCTTTTAAATAAACAAAATAACGCGAAAAAATATATTACAGGAATATAATAGAAATAAATGATATCCTTTTATAAGTTTAGCTCTTTTAACTATAAATGCAAAAAATATTTTAATAAATAATGATCTTAAAATTTTTAATAATAAAATTAAAATTAAAACTCTATTTCTGTTTAATTTATAGTATAAATATTATTTATTATTTTACTTTTGTTTTTTATTCTTGATAATTTTAATCAATTTTTATTATTTTATTATTCCTTAAATGTATTATTTTAAGTTATATTATTAGAAAGAAAATTCCAAGTGATACGTATTATTTTTTCTTACAAGTTTTTTTGAAAAATTATATGTTTTTAAACGTGATTAAAAAGCTATAGAAGAACAAATATTATTGATCATTTGATATACGTACCTGGCACGTACATAAAAGGCGTATAAAAGCCCATCATGGTGAGGCCGCCAGAAATCGCTAGTATTAGAAAGGAAGGACTTTTTAGAAGACTTAAATCGAGCATTGTGGTCAGAATTCGCCTCACACTTTCCGGACACAGGTAGCAACTTCCACTCTTCTCCTCCGCTACATCCGTTGCTGTTGGCAGCCGCGTCACTGACATGTGATAACCAACCGATGATTGCTGCAAAATTACAAGCTTCTGATTCTAAGTAAAATGTTTATACGAAATCGCCGATTTATTAACATCAATTTAATTCTAATCCAGTTTAACTTATTATTTTGCCTTTTTATAGAATTAAGATTAGAAAAAAGCAAATATTTTGCGTCCCAAAAAATAATTTTTTCAGATATAATTAATATACATAAAATTTTTTATTATATATTTATATATTTTTAGCAGTATTTTGTGAAGATAATTGATAGAATTTACCTGCGATCTGTAATGAGAAAGTCTGTTCAAGGAGCCGCCATAAAAAATATCATCTCTATAAAACGGTCTCTGCGGATCTTTCGGATTTCGTTTGCCCATTTTAAGAGACTTTTGACTGCATTCAGAATCTGTTCGAAGGCGTCTGCCGCTATGTATCGTATGTCGGCGAATCTAAAATAAAATATTTGTAATTACAAAATAATAATTTCGAAATAGGAAATTTACTTTTGTACAATTAATATTTTATAAATATTATAAATATCTTTTTGTAAATTGTACAAAAATAGAGATGTTGGCAAAAATAAGTAATTCACGAGTCATGGATTTTCTAGGCCATCGAATCGACTTTTATAACTTTAAAAGTGCTCTATTTCATTTCTTGGCAATAATAAACATAGTTGCTTTTTCTTGAACGTCCATATTTCAGATATCCTTCACTTTGAAAACAACAAAAGAGATAAATAGAACTGGTGAGAATCTGAAGTAATGAGTTCGCATCGTTTGTCAAATTTGATGTACAATCTAAACATTTTCGCGACTTTGTTTTAATCCGTTAATCTCAAACGAATTAGATAAACAATATATTTGTATTTTGTTTTTCACATATTTATCAATCATTTTGATATTTTTATAGACATGTTCGTTTCAGTTTGCAGTCTTACGATCAATTGCAAATTCAAATTTATAGCACTTGAATTTTTCGTTCTTCTAACATATACATATATGTACGTATATACATGTAGGTCGTACCGTTGGTACTTGTCCGTTTAACCGTTCCAAGTCGCCGTTGAGCAGATTGTTCTCTTCGGCTATCTTTTCTTCGTTATTTACAACGTCTAAGTCAGGATATATCGGCGAGGATAGCTGTTTCTCCGAACTGCTCACCTTCCTCTCCAACTGTGTCTCCACGTGCACTTTGTGCAACGAATGCAAGGACTTAGAGCTGGAACAAAAATCAATGAATCCCGTAAAGTGATGTGAAACGATTATTGTCATATATAAATGGAACCTTTAGTTTATTACTTTATTATATTAGGGTTACTTCTGAAAAGTTCTGCTGCCGTCGGATATTCCGTGTTATTATTTGTGCCAAAGAAACCGCTTCTATTCGGTTGCACACAGTGTAATGAGGTCGTTGACACACCCTTTCCCATCAACGCAGTTTTTACCTCGAGCGCGGCGTTTTCTGAGGTGTTCTTCACCTTAATTCTCGTTGGTTTTAAAGGACGGAACAATGCGCCGAATATAGCGCAATTTAATAGCATGCCTATAAGTCACACAAGTTTTTTTCATACCAATACTGATGTTATAATATTTATGTATTTATTTATATTATATATAACTATTACATATAATTATATTTTACAGTTTTTATATATTAATATTTTAATGAATATAAATATATATGTATATACATATGTGTTATACATTTGTCGATATAAAAATTTATTCATTAATATATATGTTTCCTTAGCATATCATAATATATTATACAGAAATTGAATTAATGAAGATTATATATCTCTGACTTCTTTAAACGTTTTAAACATTTTAAATATATTTAAACATTATAACATTATATAAAACTCACCTGCTTGAAATAGCAGAGCTCCCCTCCAGCCGAAATTTTTTACGAGTATATCTGAGATCGGTGCAAGTAAAAATGCACCAATTCCAGAGCCACATACCGCGATACCTGTAGCTAAAGCTCGCCATCTCTCGAAATAAAATCCGGTAGTTATTACGGCTGGCACGTATATCAATCCCGCACCGATACCACCTAAGTTTTTGACAGAAAGTTTTGTTTTAAAGAGAGAATGTTTGTACATAAATCTCTCTAATATTTGTTTTCGTTATAAAATATATGATCTCTGAATAAATCGATTTCCACGACGAAATTTTATATCAAATTTTTTTGTAATATATTCTTTAATTTTTAATACATATTGTGTATTATCCTATATAATCAATTTTTATGCATTATTTTAAAATATATAAATAATGTAAAATTTTTAAATATCGAAATATTAATAATTTCCCCGATAGTTAAATATAATACGATAGTTAAATAAATATAATAATATAAGATGCGGCTTGAATTTCGCAAAAAACCATCCGTGCAAAATTAAATAAAAAATAATTGGAAATATCGTGTGTGTACACATAAAAAGATTCTATACGAAACTTAATGGAGATGCCAGATAATTGTATAAGAAATATCTGAGATAAAAAGAACTCACCGATGGCGCCGTAAGAAATGTAAAGGAATTCGATAGATGTACTGAAATACGAGAGGACGAAAGCGATACAACTTATTACGCTTCCTAATATCGCCACCAGTCTAAAGCCATATCGGTTAGCGAGGGCGGACACGAAGGGACCTAGAAAAAGTAATACATAATTTAATTTATGTAAATGTTTTACTTGATCAATGATTATAAATCTTTAATCTTCAGCTATTCGGTTGGATAAAAACATGCAAATCACTCGTTTACACTTTTATTATTCGATTTTAATTGATTTTATTTTGAGATATTAATTATTGTGTACATTGTTTAACAATATGTAACTTACACAAATTAGCAAATCCTCAAATAACAGTCAAGAAAATTTGTAAAAATAATATATATCGTATATTTATAAATACTTTTATTAATATATACTGCTACTGTTAATAATATTACACAATATATATATATAAAATATATATATATATATATATATATATATATATATATATATATTATATATAATATATAAATAATTCTTAATTTCTCAGAAACATATACACTACACAATATTAAAGATATATTGCAGAAAGCAACTCCTTAAACATTACTCTTTATCATCACAGGTAATTAAGTATATTTTTACTATGCCCGTGTGCATTGCTATGCTAATTACGTACTGTATATGAAGGAATATTTTTCATGACATATAAATCGTCATGTATTTTTTTTTCAAATCTTAAGTCATTAGATATTATACACTAGAATAAAATTAAATGCGTTTAATGTTTATGAAATGTGATTACTAATTATTGAAATTTTATCGCTAATCTTTGAGATTATGATAATTTAAAAGCATTAAGTATTGTTTAAAGCATTCATTGTATATTAAATTGAGCGCTGAATGGAAAAGTTTCTACATATTTATTTTTCTGGATTGCATTGCGAAAATCCTTGAGACTGATTATACAAACGGTTGCTTATTGCGATGCTAATTCTGACGCAAATACAAGTGTCATGTGTTACTTTATCGATCGATTCAATATCAAGAAGATGTTCTAAATGCGAGTTTATTATATCGCTAATATTTTACAAAAAGATTTATCAATTTTGTTCATTCAACAATATATTGCGTCCATATTGTAGTTTGATCTCGAAAAAACATTAACTTCAATATTGTAAGATAACTTATCTAAAGTAGTTTCTAAAATTTATTTTAGAAAAAATAGTTATTTTAGAAAATTATTTATTTTAGAAAATAGTTTATCTAATATTTTATCTAAAATAAATGAATTATATATTTAATCTATTAGTTTAACGATATGAGATTTTTTGTATTCGTTGTACTTATTAGATTTATGTTTCTAATTTAGTGAATTTTATGAATTGATAACTCAAAACATATTTACTCTTTTTTGTACTGCTATATATATTATAGTTATAGTTATAGCGATAGTTAATTATACGGCACATACTTATTATTATACAATACTGATATAGCATATTGTTATATAAATTTGATAGACACCTAATCATTATTGTTAGGAACGAAATATATCTGAAATCTTATACGTCTTTTAAGTAGGGTATATATATTCTTTTTTTCATTAAAATCTTATTAAATTATTGAATTTAGGATTAATCTTGTAAAAACAATAAAAATTACAACATTTTTTATAATACATATCATTTTTATTTTTTTTTAATTTTTGTTTTCTTTACTACTTTATATTTATTTGAAAGCTAGTTTTGAAATCATAAGAAGAAACAAAAGCATAAGATTGAAACATCAGAACGAGAAAGTATTATTTTAAATTTTTTAATAATAAATTCAAAATACCATGAAAATAACATTATATCCAATAAGATGTATGATATATGATGAGACATATGATATATTTTTATGATAAAATGAAATACTGTTGAAATCCAGCGTTCTAAAATTAATATTTGGACTTGCTATTAAATGTTACATACATGTCGCTACTAACCAGCCATGAGATAAAATCCAGTTTGTAATGAACCGACAAGCGCGACTCTTGCTTTCGATATGGAAAATGCATCCGCGATATCGTTCAAGAATATGCCAAAACTGAAGATGATACCATCGACGAAAAAGTTGCACATGAAGGAGGCTCCGACAATCACCCAGCCCCATCCTCCGTCAGGTGGTACCACCATTTCCACTTCGATGGTCTATTAACCCACAAAACTTTTACAGTGATTCATAAGTATCTAACAAAAATTCATTAGATGCTTTTTTGCAAAATTATCACAAAATAGTCTAATTTTGCTGCGTTTCTTGCTTAAATTTTCAATTCATTTCAATCAGCTAGAGCTGTATTCAAGAATTAGAGAGAGTTAGAGATTTTATATTCATAATAAAAGGGAGAATATATCAATAAGAAAATATAATACATATATATAAATAAGATGTTATTTGCATATGTGAATATTACATTAAATTAAGATTATAAAAATATTATATTAAAAATTATCATATTAGATATAGGTTAAATAAATAAAATGTAGCTATAATTATATGCAAAAAAATTATTTTTTTATTATAATATAAAAGAATAAGCAACATGATAAAAAGCTATACATATAAAAAGTTGAATGTATGTAATATTGAATAAGAGAATATTTTGGATAATATTTTTAATATGCAATATGTATAGGAAATTTTATGATAAATAAATTAGAATTTGCCGTAATCTGTTTTTCGAGAAAAAAATACAATTAAAACGAAAATTTGCTTTGGATACAAACGTGATAGAAGAAATTGAAGACCTGTGACTTCTAATTAGTATGGAAATTTTTGCAGCCGATGTTTGTTCGCGTTTGAAAACGAGCTGCTTAAATAGCTAATAGATACGAGCCTTTTTTAACTACGATGCTTAAAACAAAATTAGCGAGAGTATTCTTGAATATGAATTATTTAAAATAAGAAAAGAAATTTATAAAGATAACATTATTGAGAAATTAACTGTTATAATTTAAATATATTAATTTTAATTTAATTTAAAAAAATGTACGTTAAAAGGGTTAATTTAAATTAAAAGAATTTACGTTAAAAAATAGAGTTTAAATATAATAAATCTTGCTTATGCGATAAACGACTTAAAATTATTAATAGTTAGTTATTAATTTTAGAAACAATTATATTATCTACAATTTATAAATGTTACATTTTATTTACATTAGTTGCAAAATGTGCATAGTTGTTGTGTGCAAAACAAACAATAAAATTGGAATTTTCATGCCTCAATCATCAATAAGGATAATAATCATTAAAGATAATATTCATTGCATTGCTTTTTTTGCTTGTTAAAAAATACGATAAAATATGATATAATTTGCTAAGACGAGTTCGATTAATTTGCGACTGTTTTTTGATAATTTGCGACTGATTTCAACATCAACATTTTCGTTCGTTGGAAATTCACAAGGTGCTAAGATCAAGGCCGCTCAGAAAGCTGCCGAGAGGCCGGCCTTTAGTATTTCGGCCGTTTCGTGACCTAAAACTTTGAAAGTTATCAATTCGCCGCCAAGCCGCTTAAAACATTAACTTAACCGTAAATGCTTGCGTATTTATCTTCCATAGCTTCAATTTAAAATAATGTGTGTGTTTCACCTAATGGAATCTAAAGAAAAATTCAATTCAATTTAATAATTATTGAAAATCAATATTTTTTTAAGTTCTTAAACAAGTAAAAAATTATACATTCAAGTTGCGATTTGATTATCAATATTATCATTTGTGTAATTCATAAAAAAAAAGAAAAAAATTTATGTGTAATATTCAATCTAAATAGATTAAGTACGAAAATAAAGAGAAAAGATGAAATCAACGTGATCAAAGAACGCGAAGCGTTTCTTACATCTCAGAAAATTGTCTTATATTTGTCTTATTCTTGCAAAGGTTCCGTCGATGAATATGAAAGTACTTTCTCACGATCGAAAATACAAATAATGACACAATACGATCGAAAACACAATATAATCCGGAGAGATTCGTTGTCCGAAGGGTCTATTGTTTGTGTACAAAATATATTATCAGTTATTCGCGGCATAAAAATCAAAGCGATTTTTTATTATCGCTCGCTAAAATTAAGAGTGAACGGAGACAGCAGTAGTTTACGTTGTTAAATTTGAGACGGATTGATAACGAAAAATTCAACAGGGAATGCGCGTGTCCGCCTTTAGATGACCCTTAGCGAGACAAGGACTATCGGATTCATTAGTATGTCGCAAATATGATATCGCACTTGCAGTTTATAACATATGTATGTATACGATCCGCCCGTTACTTTCAACACGAATATACTGATCGCCAAAGCTGTGGCCTGTGGCGCGATGCACTCTTTTTGGAGCTTTTGCATTTTAACGTATGTACGGTGCGCGTTGTCGACTCACCTCATCATTGTTATTGTCGTTAACGTCCTCGAGCTGTAGCTCATCAATCTTGTTGCGATCATTTTGCTGCGATTTGCTCGCGTTCGAGATCTGCTCTTCCGTTTTGCTAGCTATTATCGTCGACATTGTCGTGCTGTTTAAATCTCTGAAACATATTCGAATGGAAAATGCTGCTTGAAATTCGTGTAATGAAGATAAAGGTAATAAATAAAGTTTTGTATAACTCGAGAAGTCAGATGCTACAGAAAGAGTTTAAAACTTATATATTTGTAAATATTGGAATTGTATCAAAGATTGTCTTTCTCTCTCTCTCTCTTTCTTTCTTTTTTTTTCAAAAACGTAAAAAGAAATTTTATATTCGAACGAATTTTGAATCAAATGTCTTTTTGAAATATTGATTTTGAGATAAGATTTTTTAAAAAAATACTTATGTAATAACGCACCATATAAATGTTAGGATTAATATATCATATTAATGTATCATTAATATATCATATTAATGATTTATTGATATGATTTATATATCATGAAAAGGATATTTAATAACATTTTATTAAATAGTATTTATAAAACATTTTTTGCAATCAAATATCTTATAAAAGTATTTAATAAATCCATCTAATTTCATAAGCGATCTATAGTTTTTACAATACTAATTTTCGTATTATTTGCAATGATATTCCATCCCATTAGGAGGCAATAAAAATCGAGTACAGACATGCATAATAAAGAATTTAATTGTCACTCAAAAGTAACATAAGTAATATTTGAAGCGTTTGTCTGTGCTCGATTACCTCACGTATTCACGTAATACAATTAAACTTGAATGATTCTCATCATATAAATGTCTAGTTCATTTATGACCATTTTCTTCAAAAAGAATACAAATAGTTCCGAACAGAATATTTATCGTTTTACTATTTGAGCATACAATGTGTTCATAAAATACAATGTCGAGCAATGTAGATTTAATAATGAAGAATTAATAAGATTAGTAAGTTGTAGTAAGTGAAAAAACAACATCTCTAATTGATTTATTTTAAGAAAAGATCTTTTATCGGTGATATGATATGTTATTAATTAATTCTTATTATTAATTCTGGAATTTAATAATAAGTAGTCGATATGCTGCCGTTGCAATAAGTTACCTTATCAGAACGAAAATGGTGGAAAACAAGCAATTATAGAATTAAATGATTTTGTTATCGCACAACCAGCTTTTTCAGTATCAAATAGAGCCAGAGTTAGCTTCCATCAAAAAATTCTTCGATCAATTTAGATTTGATCTTTTTATCAAAATGCTAAAGAAAATTATTATTTGTTTTTTTGTAGTTAATTTTAAATATTAAATATATTTGAGACTAGTTTAAAATAAATATAAAATTTATTAAAAAATTATAAATAAAAATTTTATTATATGTATATATTTTAAAGTGATCAATTTTTTTAGAAAAGATTTCTGATATTTCAATCGCTTATAGTTTATATAAATTATTGACCTTATGATTTAAGAAATATAGAGAAGCATTGAAAGAAATTAAAAAAAAATTCATAATTAAACTTCAGCGTGCCGTGATTAAACTAGAAAATAAAATAATTGTTCGTTGAAGCCATACCTATATATTAATCAAATGAAAGTTTATGAAAAGACAGCAAAGCAAGCATTATAATGATGCTTAACACGTCTGAAATGTTGCCACGTTTTAAGTATTTTGTATCTTATAAATCAACGATAAGATAAGTTCGAGAAAATATTTATTTCTGATACACAACACACAAATAACTTTTGTAATTCGGAACGTCTATCTTATATGTGACACTAATTTTATGATGCTTCACAATGTACATGTGAATATACGTCTGTGTCTTGTCAGATACAATATCAAAATTGATTAAGAATTACGATCTCATTTTTCACGACGCGACATGTTATTTGCAAAAATCTATATAATATATAGCAGCTATCATGTAAACGAAAATATGTGTAAATTTTATTAATTGATAACAGATTTATTTTTAGCGTGACTTTATTTTACATTCCCTTGCTAAGCAATAGTCTGTGAAAGGAGAAAATAAATTTTGAAACTTTATTTGACTTTTTTCGTTGTTTTCGACTTTTTTATGATTAATTCCATTTAACCATAATAAAATATAAGAAAATATTTAATAAAATATAAGAAAACTTTAAATAAAATATATGAAAATATTGATGCTAAACTCGTTAGTTTATAATATAATCTATAAATATATAAGAATATGATATATAAGTATATAAGAATGGAATATATAAACGTAACGTTTTACGAAAAAATAGATTATTTAATTATTATTTGTAATTATTTTTAATTTTTACAGTAATTTATGTTTTAATAATTTTTTATTAATAATTTATTTATTTATTTATACTTATATATTAACATTGTTTTTTTTACTTAGCAATATATTCGCATATTTAACAATTATTTTTTCAAATATTACTTAAACTGATTATATTAAAACAATTATACTGAATATATATGGTCAATATTTGAAGGACTATTATTTAACACATTACACTGATATTGTATAGAATTTCATCTATTATATTTCTTTCTATCAATCGAAGTTCTATCTATTATAGAAGTTTCTATTAATTGAGTTACAATTGAAGACTAATGCTTATCATATATCTTATATGTACATCATATTTTTTTCTATCTCGTTTGACATAAGTTTGATTTAAAACAAATAGACTGATAAGAGTAAAGTATACATTGTACGATACATACATGTAAGATATTTACATATATGCGCAAGATATTATTATGTTTTCGCTATTATGACGTAAAGATTCACGTCAATTGTATTAAAGAAAGTCGTATTGAAGATGAAAAAGAAAACTGTAATGAAATAAGGCAATCACAAAGACTCAGACATGGCTCCATAGTAATCGCTGTTCTAGAAATGAAGATGATTTTTATAAGAACGTTGATTACCTCTTTAAACGAGATAAATCATTATCAGTGAGCAACGGACAATGCAATTCTGCTATCTCGCTGATAAATTATGCTTAAGTATTTATCGAGCAAACAGACACCCTCTACCACTTACTTTCTACTAAAGATAAAACGCTAATAAAACTCCATGGTTTTACACAATATATATATAAATATTATATATAATGCCACGTGAGTACTGCATTAATTGGCAGTCGGGAATAAATTACTGCCACATCAAAGGAAATTATCATTCGCGATGAAATAATGAGAAGATCAAACACTCATAATAATAATTGTAATCACGATGTGTGACTAAACTTGCTTAAACGTCGAATAATGCATATTATAAGGAGAATAAAGAGAATGCAACGCTTATTCATACTTAATGATACATGTTTAACGTTCGACAAACAACGTGGTATTGTAAGTGAGTGCAAAAAATACAAAGTATCGCATATTTTATGCATCATCGTTACTACAAAGTGAAGCGGCAAAATTTTTATTGACACGCAAAGTACCGCGGAAGCTGGCGTGCATGTTATGGGAAATTGTCAGTCGTAACATAATGTATATTTTATAGATTTTGCATTATAATCTCTTTTATTGCGATATGCTTTTATATATGTCTTTCTTTTCGTAGAATATATGAATCACTTTTCTTTTTGTCGTTTTTTCTTTTAAATTATTTCTATATTTGTGATTTATCTCTTTAATGATAGAAGATCTTAATATGGAAACGCATAATATTTCAAATTTTGTAAAACATAATGTGTATCTATTTAATAAATAATAAAATTCTTTAATTCCATCCTATAAAAATATTAAAAATATTGATCATAACAGGATTATTTGATTTATCTTTATTCGAATTATTTTTTTCATATCATTATTTAGAAATCATTTATTTGATGTGTAGCTCCTTATTTTTCAAATCTTTTGTTGTCAGCATTTCCATATTTCGTAAGAATATATGTATGTAAATTAGATTTCAAAATGTGTGATATAGAAAATGGTGATTTTCCTACAGAATGTGTTTCAGTGACCAATTGTTAACCCTTTCGCTGCTGTTTTGAAATTTTGGTAATTGTATAATGTTGGCGTCTTAAAGGGTTCAATTGTTATCACCAAGATAATGCTATTGCCGCCTTTAGGCATTCAGTATTTTTATTATCATTATTCAAATATCTTTATACTAGTAACTGATACGCTTTACACGATAGTGAAAGGTTTATAAAATTTTATAAAATTTTATGAACTTTGTCGCATATCGGTCACGGCTAAATATGTGTCGTCTGTCACGCATTAGACTTCGCCGCAGCGAAAGGGTTAAAGCATTATAAATCCTTCATGTATGTTTTAAGAGATTAGAGACCTATGTATGTTTTATAGTTTAGAGACTGTATAGGTTTTTCTATGCGAACTCAATGATATAAAAATTTCGATTTTTATTAAATGAGATGTCGATAAACATCTTGATATCGTATAAACTGATTTATATTATCATTGCCTATTTGCAATAACATATAATTATCGCAAGAGTGGTATCAAAACTGATCACTTAAAACAGATGTTCTTTGCGAGTGAGCGTTATTTTGGAATATATATAATCTCTTAAAGCATTATAAGTCTTAAATGTATGAAAGCAATATTTTCATTATTTGAAAAATATTCTCATGTTTATTTTATGATTCTAAATTGTATTCTCGTTAAAACGATTTATAAAATACAGAAAAAGAGAGAGAGAGAGAGAGAATTAGAAATGTAGTAAATTGTTCCCTTGATCATGGTACATTTAAACTGCATGGCACTCGCGAAAGTAAAATATATTTCTGTATAAAATGCGTGCTGACCAGACTATCTCACTGGGTATAATAAACATCACACTCAAATAAAAAGTCCACTCTGCTTTTTATGGTCTGGCTTTTTCGAGATATTTACAATCATATTCTGTACTTTCATTCGTTAATTTTTCTATGCGAATCAATGATATAAACATCCAATTTTCATTCATTCAATCAGATAAATATCTTGATATCGTATAAGCTGATTTATATTATGGCCTATCACTGCAATAACATAATTATCGCAAGAGTGGTGATTGTTTTCTGATATTTCACAAACATTATCTTAAAAAGCTGACCACTCGAAATATAATAAATGTTCTTTGCGGGTGGGCGTTATTTTAGAATATATTAACTTCGATATTTTATTATAATCATTTGATATTATTAGAATCACAATTTATTATGAAATTATAATACCTTATAGTATTTTGGAAAAATTTTAAATTTAATATCGATATAAATGATGCTTGATTATTCATGCAAATATATAATAAATATATATTTATATAATATATTTATTATTTTTTTTACATTATTATATAAAATTTAATACATAATAATAAATATATAATGAAATTTGTTAACAAGATATCTTCGCAAATGTAAAATTGACATATGAAAATTTTACTCGCCCGAAAAAGATTTTAGTCACTATTTTTAAATAAATCGGCCAATAATGAATTGAAAGTGTTTCACGAAAGTGTTTCTTATTTATCCTCATGGTTGGTTTTTCTAAATTTATTGAGATACTGTCAGAAAAATTCATTAGTCTGAATTTATGGATTAATTCGATTTTTATTGCCTCTCATCATGAATGAGATGCGACACGAGATAAAGTGTAGTAAAAATAAGAAGGTAAAAAATAAAATCTCTCTGTAATAGCATCGCTATTTCTATTTATGGTTAAATGTATAGAAAATTAAAAATAAAACGTCAATGTAATTTTTTCAAAATGAATCTGTAAGATTGACTTGTCAATGTAATTTGTTTGTTGCGCTGGACTAGTTTGACAGTGTTTTTCATATTTCATCACTAATAACAAGTTGAGCTATGAATCGGAGTCAAAGTTCGAGGGGACTTATCTGACGACTTCACGTGCTATGCGTTTATTTATTAATAATACTTACGATTGACGATAATAACACGCGTCAAAAATTTAACAAAAGTTCTCCATAAATAACCGCGAACGAGCTATTAATCGTATTATTCTCGCGCTTTTGTTGTTTCTTTTTACTCTTTATTTTCTATTTCGAATTTACCGACAGTTTTTTTTTAATCTGATTAAACAGAAAGTATAATATGTTAATGAATGATATGATTAATGTTTGCATGCTCTTTGATGGCCGAATAATGAGATTCAGTTTTTAGTAAAAAAGGAAGAGAAATATTTATTAAATAATCTTTTTATAATAAAATTAAATTATATATATATATTTTAATATAATATATTATTTCTTTTTTTAACATAATATATACATATATATTTTGTTATTTTTTAAATTATATTTCTGGCGCAATTGAATACATCAAGTCTTGTTATTTCATATGTTTGTTATGCACGTGAAATAATACAGCCTCTTATACAGCGTCTGGTATACGATTATTAGACTTGCACGAAATAAATATCATTTAAATAAAAAACTTCTAAGTTGCACGGCTTGTTGATTAATTTTTAAATTCCTCCTGTAATGAATGTGGATGAATTCTCGATGATGTAAATAAGAGAAGATACGCCGAGAAGGAACCAGATGATGGCCTTACTGTATCAAAAATATTCTTAATCATCTTGATTCTCTTGAAGCAACCTTTACCTTGCATTCTAACATTCCGATTGAATTTCGTAGTTTAAAAAAAAAAAACATCTGCGCGCGAAGATATATTCCAAATTTATGAAACATTCTTCTGAACATCTGCGTCTTGCGAAAAAATTCATACTAAAATTTTTTTTCATTTTATAATCATTTGTAACATTTGTTACTGAATTCCGTATTGTAAAATTTAATTAATAGATGAAAATGATTTCCTAATAATAAATACATGTAAAAGCTATAGTGCTTAATAAAATGCGATAAGTATAAATTAATAAAGATAGCTGTGTTTCTATTATATAAATTAAAAGCGTTAATATATGATAAAAATTCTAAATAGAATCTTTTTTGAAAATATAATAAGAAAAATAAAAAAAGAACTTTGATTTATATTTACTTTGAAATAAATTTTGCATCAGGTTCACGAATATCTAGAGCAGTTATCTTGTACCGTGTGATAATATAAAAATAATTCATATCTAAAAATAATTATAGAAAGCAGATCACGATTTTTGCAGAACAATGCAAACCAATAAGTATGTTATATATTCATTGATTCATAATTATGATAAATTCTGGCTATTATTTCCTTTCATAATTCTTGACACGATAATATTAATTGCTCTTAGTATACTCGATTTTAATATTTAAAGTTATATATTTAAAGAAAGTTTCCGATTTGTTTTAAAGATTAAAATGTGACTTTTTTACAAATAACTGCTTAAATATTTTTAGATATTAGAAAGGAGAAAGTACACAATATAGTTGTTTTTCGAGATATGAATATTTCAGATAACGATTACTGATATTTTTAATAAACTATTAATGAACATTAATTTATGCTGCATTATAAGCGGCTGCGCGCAAACACTCTTTTATTGATTAATCGAATATATCGCATAAGTAATAGCTCTTGTGGATTTTTATTAGTTTTTCGTGATTTTTCGTGGTTTACCGCGATTTATCGGCAATGAAAATATTCGCACGTGTAAACGCATGTTGCGTACGCATGCGTGGCTAAATCTGCGCGGGAAACACTCTCGGAAGAAATTCCACATAGCTACAGGATATGGATCACTCTTTTTACATGCTTTATATTCGCACGCACTCTCTATCAAACAGCTGATCCCAGCTGATTTCTTTGTCTCTTTCTCTTAATAAAATAAAGCGCGATTGACATAAAGACGGAGACACGTTACCTATCTATCTTTCCGAAATCACTGTCACCGACTGCAGAGAGGTCCCGATGTGCCGAAAGGAAAAAGAGTCGAAGAGAAGCGAGATGCAGCACTCTCGGCCGCACGCGTGCGTGTGCGTAGACGCGTGCAAGCGCGCGTACTAAAGTGTCGCGCGCTCCGGTTTCGAACGGCGCGACTTTACGTCGGTCAGTGATAACGATGGGATGTCAGATTGGCCCATTTTGGAGTGGAAGTGTCGCGATGTTCCCAGCATCAACGAAAGAGATACCCAAAAGATAAATTTCTTTTTCCTCTTTCCTCTTGTTTTCTCAATGTTTCACGATGTTTCTTCAAAAACTTTGCCCGATAAACATCGAAATTAATCAAAGATTATGAGATTACAATCTTTAAAGAGACTTCTCGATTAATAATTATTTCTCAATTAGTCGAAAAAGTCAGTCAAAAATAGATGCAACATTGTAGCCTATTTTTATTTTTGATTACAATGAACTATTCAATTGATTGCTATATGTAAATTACGATATACAGCATGTGAATTAATTTCGGCAAAATATTGGATCATTAATAATATATTATTTTTTTATTCGCGAGTAAACGTGTATGTTTAGATAAAACACTCTAGAACTTTATCTGATGATCTATTTCGAAATTGTTGATAATTATAACTCGATCGCACATTGTGTTTTCTATACATAAGATAATTTTTAAATATCACTCATCGCAATGAAGCGTTGAATATTTAATTCGTATCTGTCTCGTCGCGACAGTTGAAATGACGCAACGATCGTAGAAAGTTTCGGTGCTAAAAATTCGGGGTCGACCATCATTTGGGAGTAAATCGTTATTTATACATTTAAAGTGAATTTAACGACTCATTGTCCTAAATTTCTGCAGTCATTTTATGCATCGATATATCCTCGAGATGAGATCATACGAAAATTAAAATGATCGTGATCATTAACAGCATTGTGAGCATTTTTCATGAACAGATATTAAATAAAATTGACGAAATACAAAAATGAATTCAATATTGTAGACGCACAATGTAATTTTTATTTTTAAAAGAATATTATACAGAATATATATATTATAGAAAAATATTACATAAGTATCTGCCATACTCGTACAGTGTGAGTGAAATAGATCGCAAATAGGGTACTCAAAAATTCAAATGACTGCATCTATTTATTACGTATTCTCAATAATATCGTTTGCTGTTACGCGAATACATTATGTAAATTTTAATTAAATTTGTTGATGTTTCACAGCGCAACGCAACACACTTATTTGTTGCTCAGTTTACATTAAGGATAAAGAAAACATTACGTTATAAAATATGATTTATTAGAATAACACATTAAAGTATATAATTAATTTTTTACATTTTAAATAAAAAAAATATATATAATAAAAATATATAAATAATATAAATATATAAAATATATAAATAAAACTGAGAGAAACATTAATTATGTTATATAACAATGATGACTTCTATCATTTTTATATCGCTTATGAGAGACAAATCTTGATGTTATAAAATAACAAAAATTCAAACGCTATTCTCTATCGCTTACTATCACTTTTTCTTTCATTCCGTGGTTTTATTAGAAAATATTATACATAGTTCGTATCTTCAATGTCAAGTTTACGTGTTTTATATTTCAGATTTATATTATGTGATAACACACACACATACACAAGTATATATGTAGATATTCGTACGCGTGCGAGCTTATTATAGATTGCAAACATGCCTCTCGAATTCGATCAAGTATGCATTATGCATGATTAAATAAAACCTCTAATGTACCGAGACAATTCAAACAATGTACATGTATTCCTATTCTTTCTTATTCTTTCATTATATTCTTTTTAATTATGCAAAATTTAACCTTAACTGCGCGTGCCAAACGTGCATCGAGCTGTATGCACTTTTAGAAATCGCATTACGATCAAATTACCGTATCGCACGATTGAGTCGTTCATTCGTCACTATAGACAGAATTTACCGTGTCGAACAAATGCGACAAACATGATTAATAGTTTCCGATCGTTCTTATCTCCTCTTTAACTGCAAGGCGAAAAGACCAAACAAAATGTTGTGAGAACTACACAAAATTAGGTGTAATATATAAAATAAAATATAAAATTTCCGAAAGTATCTTTTTCAGATGTATGTAAAATTGAAGGATTTGATTTTCGCGTAAAGAATTTTTATGCTATAAGATATTTCATGCTATAAGATAAAATATCGAGAAAAAGATAAAATTAAAATTGGAAATTAAAAATCGTATCAAGTAATTAAAGCATCAAAAATCATCCGGAGCATCGTCACACGTTTATGGCGTAAGTGCCGTTGATCGACGATAAGGATTCTGGAGGCGACTGGCCGATAACCCGTTTCCCAGAGCAGGAGATTGTCGCTGAATGCACAACCCGTTTTTGAAGTTTCCAAGCGCACTGGTAAATGGCATGGCGCGACACGTGACGTAAGTGGCACGACGCGATTACGAACCTGGGTGAGCAACGACTGGCTGAAAAGTTTCCCGATCCTCCATCTCGAACACGATCGAGATCCATAAAGATTTGCATCGTCACCTCGCATCACGATCATCGGCAAATAATTATTCAGTTGGAATCGCGAGGACAGCTGGGCAGACTCAGATACGCGAGAAAGCTGTTACAGGGCGGTTCGAACACATGTGTGGCACGAGATCGTAAAAGTATGCACTGTCGTCGATTTGGCGCGGCATGTGAACGTGACTTTCTATGATCAATTAATTAATCATGATTTTGATCGGCGTTAGTTGGCAAAATTGGCTAGATTTTTTTGCTTTTTCGAGAAAATAAAATTTTTGATGACTTTATGCATTCTATGAAGGTAAAAGAGAAAATGCGAAAAATATATACATTTTTTTAAATTAACCATAAATGATTAAAAGTATGTATCCAGAAATTAAAAAATATATTATTAAGAGTAATTATACATAAATGAAAAATTGAATAACCAACAGAATCCTTCTTTTATTTGTAAAATTTAATTGATTAGTAAAGAAAACTTTTAAAGAATTATCATTATATATAGATTTCTTATATAACTTACTAAAGAAAATTAAAACATTTTAAATTATTCAAAAAGTTATATCAGCTCGTTGAATTTATTTCTTTTCAATTTCTAATTCCTTTTTTAATGATAAATATAGTATATATGTATCTTTTTTTCTGCAGCAAAATTAAGATTTTCAAAAATGAAATCTTCGCAGCAGTTTCTGGGTTGGAGTACGCAAATAAATTAATTGTAGAGCATGTACAATATACATTATTTTATTGCGGTAATATAATTTATTGCAATTTATTCTTACTTACCGCTTTATTCTGCCAGACGATTGTAAACTCGCACCGCGATCTTCTCTCTACCACACAGGCAGACAAAGCAAACGCGTCTCTTCTTGAAGATGCTTCCACGATTCTTCAACAAGAGCGCTTTGTTTGTCTTTGTCTCGGGCAAGTCAATCCGCGACACGCCGGTGGTCCACATGCGCGAGTGATTTAATCAGCTGTGCTAAAATGAATCGACTCGCGGACAAAATAAGTCCTTATCGCTCTCCTCTGCGCAACAGAGGAAGTTGATATTTGCGAAAATTTCCTGTTTTTTTTGTTTTTTTCCTACCGATCACTGTGTACTCTCACAATATGTACGCACGTGTAGTTCTAAAAATATTTCAAACGTTTATGTTCGCGCGTTCTTCTTTCCCAGCCGAGAGCCGGCGATGAAGAAGACGGACTGGTAGACGGATAACTCGTGAGCTATAACTTACAGTCGCTCAGAATTCTCCCTGATTTGCTAACCGACGATTCGCGAAAGCGTTTTTCTAGACCTCCCGCGCGCAATTTTCTGGGCAACGTCGAGCCCCCTCCTGTATTATCCGCTTGAAGAGAACGAAAGTACAAGTTTACTTACTTGCGAGACTTGATCGTGTGCTTGTCCCTCTCTTGAGAACATACAAAAAATGAAGAAAAAAAAAAGAAAAAAAAATGAAAGCGATCCTCGAATTGCATCTCATTCCCGATCGAGTACAGCATGTGTTTGTCGCCTCGTATAATATGGCGGTTGTATATTTAGTTGATGGTGAGCATTCTTGTTTGCAATTTCGTTGTTATATTATAATGAATACTTCGGTCTAATTTTCTCGAAATAGCGCGCGAAGCGGATTTAACTAGTTTTGCGATTACATGGGATTCTATTGATAGATAATTGGCACTGTATAATTAATTGCACGTAGTCATTTACGGTAAGGGCTTGTCTTCTTCCTCTCTAGATAACAGCTAAAGGTTACGCAAAGAATAAAATATACTATCACATCCAATATACGCCAAAGAACACTATAATTATTGATATAAAATAGTATATTTATTAATATATTATAAAAAATGCATCAGGCTATTTTGTTTTCTTTTCACAGTTAATGCGAATACATAATTTATAGTTGTATAATTTATACATTTTGATAAAGCTAACTATAATGTTAATTAATGAAGTTTTATGGTTATCTGTTAGTTCACGAACCGCATAATTCGTCGTAAACGTATGCTATCAAATAAGAGTTTCGTAAAAAAATTAATTTACTTCGACGTATATAACGAAAATAAATTTCCGCTTCTAACATCATTAATTTTTATTAGAAAGATATTATGCATTGATAAATCGAAAGGATTTATTCGATATTATGCATTGATAAATCGAGAGGATTTATTCGATAATTTAGCAAAAACGAAACCCGTGCAATATAACACAATATAAGTTGATGTAATAATTTATTGCTGATAATTTACTTCTCCGATCTGTGCGCCATTTACATGCCACGAAGCGATTTCGATATTTACATGATATATACAGAATCATGATTCGAGAAAGTCGATGATTTTTTCTTGGATAATATTGGATATGTGGGGGTATACATGCAAAAAATAAACGCGTTTTTCAATAATAAAAAGTCATAATTCTTCTTCTCAATTTTCGATAAACGTTACCTAATACATTTGTCCTTCTTTGTACCATATCATATGTTTAACATACGCACGGAGTAGGGCGCACGCGTTCCTTTTTTTATGCTCGTACACGGAGAGAATAGTGTGGCAGTAAGCGGCAATCTATATCGCATTATGAGAGTGTGGACCGTGTGGCGTGTCATGAGCAGATGAATCTTCGACAAATAATTCGCTGGATTGCATTATTAGCGATTTTGTGTACGCGCGTTAATACAATGTTCGTGTTATTATCTATCTATACTAACATATTTAGTAGCCATTACGGTGTATTATGTTCGCGCTAAACGTTCTATCTACTGCGGTGCTACGCTCCCACCTGATTTTAGAACATCATACTAGAGTTCGGTATGTGGATTTCCACTTTTATAGAATATATATAATATATTATAGAATATATGTCTTATATAAGAAAATCTCTAATCTTGTATAAGGAATATGTTATAAGCGTCTATCATAAAGTTCATAAATATTTATCGCGTCTCTCTTGATCCGTAAAATTTTCAAGATATTTTCATCAAAAAAATATTTCGTCTACTTAAAACTTTCTCCCCTTCTTAGATATTATTTACATTTTTAAAAATTAATTTTAGATAGAGAAAAGTCCAGAGAAAAATAGCAGAAGATTAAAACTATAGAATCTGTCGGACTCCAGTGTAATGTTCGAGAGTTGAAGTGTCGTGCTTGATAATTAGTGCAACTATATATATATATAGTACACCTAAAACATAATTCGCGTCTATTAGAATACTTCGATTCCTTAATTGAATCACGTACTTTTTAAAAAAAATTAAAAAAAAAAAAATTTTACTCCGAAAAGCGGAGAACATTAAAAACAGATACTTGTTTCTAATGTATGTAATTTTACATAAACATACATTCGAATATAAAAAAAATATTTCAAAATCTCAATATCAGCATAGTAGTAATTAGAATATCTTTTTACAGTAGTTTTTTAATGTTTTAGTGAATATTTATATCTTCAAAAATAAAAAATTTGGGGTAATTTATTTTTTCTAAAATGAATTCATTTTATATTTAATATTATATATAATATATATAATATATATAATTTATTATTATATATATTATTTATATTTTTATATATATTATATATAATTTATATTTAATATTATATATATATATATATATATATATATATATATATATATAATATTGAATATATATACATAATATTCAATATATAATATATTGAATACATATATGTAAAATATGTATAAGTGTGTGAATATTTAATATTATTATATTTAATAATATTTAATAACAAATATATCTCGATTTTTCTTTTCAATAATAATATATATTCTGCTCGTTGCGCGCGTCGCCACAATATCTCTCTACGTGTGAGTGTGCACATTGCGTGCACGTCGCACACATGTCACTGTGCATGTAACGCACGTAAAGTGCGTTCCGCCTCATACGTCTCGCACGTACATATATATTGAACATACACGTGTGAACCGTCACGCGACATGCTCGCATGTACATCGATATTTATATCATCTAATAATGTAACTCTCTGCGGGAGATTTTTGTCACAATACGCACGTGCACGCGTGTATACACGCATTTTTGTAGATGCAGACATGCATCCTGTTCTATAATCGCGTTTGATTGTAATCACAAAACATAATTTCTTTTCCTCTTACTTTTCTTGCTTTGCACAACATGATCGTGAAATGGAAACGTAAATAACGTGCGTTTGTATAATTGTACTACGGTAATATTTTAATTGTATATGATAAGTGTGTAATAGCGATAGCAGCAGCAGTGGCAAATAGTTATAATAGCACTGTTGGTTTTCATTATAGCAAAATTCTTCTTCTTTTCTTTAGCTTTTTTTCTTTCTTCTTTACCCACAATCGCGCGTGTAACGATAAACACATTTAATTATTACAAAATCATATATACAAATATATGCGTATTCTTGCCATTCAACAAGATTCCCAACGATCTCCTCGATCTATGTATAAGTATGCATAGCATCGCATACTAATAATGTGTTATATACGCACATATATGTGTTTATTGTGTGTACATTTGTAGGCGTACATACGCAAATCATGTTCAATAATGATTTTCGTCGCCGTAAGAAAATTAATTACATATAATTCGCACAAGAAACGCTTACACTCACTTGGCATATCGCGTGGGACACCTCAGTTCTTATTAGTTTTGTATTATTTAATGTGCTTGGTAAGTGCTATCTTACACGACACAGTCAATTTCATTCACTAAACGATTAAATCTATATATATAAACTAGTTGTAACAGGCGAGACGTATTTTTATACATTGATCAAATAAGAATTCTATGTTTCTCCGGATAATTAATATATTATTTAGTCTACCTAACAATGCGTTAATTGTCCTTTAACAAATATATTAATTGCGAAACCTTTCAGCGAGCGAAAAACTTCACTTGACTTAATTCTAGAGTTCGTTATTATCATTTTATAATTCTCTATAAATTATTTACATTTTATACTGTGCAACACAACGATATATTTGTTGCATGTAAATAATAATTCACATTCCTTCTTTCGTGCATACATATAAATGTATGTATGCATATGTACTCACAAAACACATGCAAAAAACACGCACACATGCACGTACATACGCGCACGCACACACATATACATACATACATGTATTTTGTCACAAATATGCAAGAAAATATCTCTTTGAATTGTCAATAATTCAAGTTACATCTTTGGATGTGGCCAAAAATAGATTTAACTAACACGACAGATCATAGGTGGGATCTTTTCGATGAAGGATGGTCAATCGTACATTGATTAGACTAAAATACATTATCGGTGTTTTATACAGGAGTTACTTTCGCAAAATAAAAATATGTACATTACAATTAATAAATATAAAATACATAGATTTTCTTTATTTATACATTATTAAGCCTCATGGTTAAAATGAGCGAGTCTGATTAACGACGCATTGACCGATCCTTGTATATATATAGTTATGTGTATTATAGAATTTTCAAATTATTTAATATTATATTCCTATGATGCAGATTAATAATTTATTCAAGATTATTCGATATGCACGGTATAAGAGCATCTTTTTAAATTTATTTCTCTCTCTCTCTCTCTCTCTCTTTCTATATATATATTTATACATATATACTGCTGAATCGATACTGATTAGGTTAATAAAACGTTCTATCATTTTTTTCATTATTACATGTAGGCAATTAAGTATCTATACCTGATGGGATTTCATGTAATATCGATTTTCAATAAAAAACAGAAAAAAAAACAAGAAAACATATACAAATCTAAGTATGTAACTACGATAAAAATTCCATCAGGTATGCCACTAATTTGTGCTTTATCGATTAAATGTGTAACAAAGAAGTACATTTTTGAGACTTTAAAGTAGCAGCCCTATCACAGTGTGGCTCGGAGTGAAGGCGATTTTTATCGATTTAAAAATGATCAGAAGTATTTATAAAACAGACTCTATTTGCTTGATGATCAGAAGTATTTATAAAACAGACTCTATTTGCTTGATTTCTTTTTCAGGTGGTTCTAAGGGTGACGGCGCAGTTTCTATTATTTCCGGTAAGTCCTCCTCGTTCTCTTCCTCAATATCTTCGTCAATTGGCGTCAATGTATCTAATATCACAGGTAGAGTCTACAACAATAGAATAATTAATGCGATTAAATCCTATTAAGTGCAAACACGTATTGGATGCTATATTATTATAATTTACTTTTATAAAATAATCTTTATTAAAAAGAAAGAATTAGTACAAATTATATATTTTTACCTGCGGTGTAGTGCACCGTTTCATAGCAGGGGCCATGAAACTAGTAACAGTGCTTACAAGGAAGAAAAACCCTGCCATGAAAAACGGGATGCTATAACTTTGCGTTGCGTCGTAAACAGCGCCTGCTAAAGGTGACCCAACTATAGCTGCAGCCCCTCTGAACAGAATTAAAAGGCCGAAAGCGTTCGTTAATTTATCTAATCCCAAGAGATCCACCAAAATGATTGATGTTAACGAGATATACCCAGCTGAAAAATTATAAAATTACATATAAGGATAAAATATTAAATATATTCAAGACCAAATTTATACAAATATCACATTTTAATAGTTAAAAATAATAATAATTTCCAGACATAGATATTAGATAATTGTACGGTTGAAATACTTACATATTGCTATTCCGAAAAATATGCTCATGATAATATAAGCAGCGTAAGTATGGCAAAATGGTGTTGCGGCTACTGCGATTGTAGATATAATTAAGCAAATATTGTTTAACAGTAAGGAATCGACTTGCGGAAAGTCGGCGACATATCCACAAGCTACACGACCTATAGTGTTCGTTATTCCAATGATGGATAATAAGAACGATGCAGAATTGCTTTCAATCCCCTTAAAAAAAAATAAAACATAGTTGATCGCATAGTATTATGCAACGCGATATAATGAATATTAATAAATAACGTACATCTAAGACCGCAGCATCCACCAGATATACAAAAGGAACATATAATCCAGCCATGCCAAACACATTGCTAATACCAATTAGAAGAAAAACAGGATCCTTCAATAAGGACATATCCATCATCGTTGCTAGAGCTTCCTTAAATGAGTCGGGTAATACCAAGCAAGGACATAAAGGTTCTAAGAAATGAAAATTTATGTTAGCTTTTTTTGAAATTTTTAATAATATCGATTGAATTTTGATATCGGAAACAATGTATATACATACGTTGCTCTTTCTCAATATCAATGTCCTTCATGTCACCACGTACAGATTTAGGAATAGATATAACACTTTGACGATAATTGGCGAGAGATTTCTGGCTTTGGTATTCTGGTAAATTGACTACGCTACCGCTGTAGAAAATATCTTTTCTCGATAAGGGACGGACCATCATTGGTTTTTCCTTTGGGATACTAGTTTTACTGGTAGTAAAAGTAATACTCTCACCATCCTAGTACAAACAAATATTATAATTATTAAATTAAGAGAAATATACGACTAATTTGTCTAACAATGCATAAATCTAATTAACGTATTCTCTCTCGTAAGATAAAACATTCAAATCTGTAAATGTATAAACTTACATCAACTTCAGCGTTATTATTTCGCGATCCCAGCATACTACTTGTGGAAAGTCTCAGATGCAAGCTCTTTCTGATATCTCCATTAGAATTAAGCGTTGTCCTAGAGTTTTTTATTGCACTAAGGCTAGGCTTGTAGCGCTCGCTGGTACTCGTTTTACGAATTCTATCGAAGAATGGCACAGAGCCGTTTTTAGGCAAACCTTGAACATGGGTCGTGAAAGCTGGCTGCGATGCGTTTCTGGGGATTATCGTCTTATTAAATTCATTCTCGGGCTTCTCCGCGTCCTTGGCATCTTTGGTTTCGTCGATATTCTTGTTTTTAGATTTACTCGAAATATTCTTTAAATCCATACTGCCACTATCACTAGTATGTCCACTAGAAGAGTGCTCTTGCACCTTCACTTCGGATATAGTCGGAAGGGTTGGTACCGTTGGAACTGGTGTTAAAGGAGTTCCTTTAATATTATGGGTATTCAATGAAATACTTCTTATGTATTTCTTATGTATTATATTGTTTTTTATGATGACAGGTATATCTCTTCATATAATCGACATGATAATTATCTCGATTATTCGAGGAGGCGTAATTGTCATTATGAAAACGATATAAGTAACATATTTTTATTCTGAGATAATTAAATAAGAGATAATTTTGTATATTGAGAATATTTTTTAATAATATCCTTAAAAATATAATTAATAAATTAAATAAAAGTTTAATTAAAATTTAATTAAATTTAATGAAAATTCTTCCTAATTAATATTCTTTTACCTTTATATAATTTTATATCTTATGTAATATATATACACAAAATTAAAATATATGCTTTAAGAATATATAACATAAGAATATGCAATATCTTTTAAAATCTTTTATATGAAGCTTATATTTACTATTTATTTTGTATAACATATTATATATATATAAGACTATATAAAAAACAAACAATATAATTAATTTAAAAATAAAGAAAATACAACTTAAAAAATAAAAAAAGTAATTTTTGGCTCGTTATCTATCTGAATAAATTACGATAAATTAAAATTAACTTGATTTTTTATATTTTTATGACTTGTGTCGACTTCACAATTATAACAGCATATATATACGAATCGCCAAAGAGTTTCTTACCAGGCACTAATTGGTCTAAATTGAAGCTGGAATGAACACCAGGATCAATATTGATGGGCATTTTCATTCTCTTTTCCATAGATCCGTCTGGCAATTGTACCATAAAATAAGAGCCACCGATACTACCACGTTCCATCTGAAATCTCTTCTCCTCGGCCATTCTTTGTAACAATGGTTTAACGGAAGAAGATTTCGGATATTCCAAAGGTCTCATCATGGCACCAAATACCTAAAAATCATCTGTTAGAATTATCAGATATACGAGATATATCAGATATATCTCGATTAATTTAACGCGTTGTTGCTCCTACACAAGCAAAGTAGCAAAGCATAACACGAGTGAGATATTTCACTGTTTACTTACTGCACAATTTAAGATGAGGCCAGCCAGGATTAAATTTGCTCCCTTCCAGCTGTATGCTTCCAGTAACATAGTTGCGAGAGGTGCGAACGCGAACGTGCCGAATCCCGACCCGCATACAGCGATACCAGTAGCTAAAGATCTCTTGGTTTCAAAATAATAGCCTACGCAAACTACTGCGGGTAGATATATCAAACCAAATCCAATTCCTAAAAGAGCAATATATATATAAACTAGAAAGAAACTGGCGAGGCGTAAAGAATAATTGCGCAAATATGGCGAAAAAATGTAGATTATTACGCACCTCCCATAACTCCGTAAGTCAACATAAGCATATTTACACTGCTTGAAAATGTTGAAAGTACAAATGCGGCGGCGCCTAAGAAACTTCCTGCCATACATACTGCTCTACAACCATACTTATTCGTTAAAGCACTGACGACAGGGCCTATGACAAAAAAAGATTATATATATATATATATATATATATATATATTTATTTTATATATATATATATATATATATTTATTACAACTTGTTTTAATTGCCTCTTTAATTTAAATTCTGACTAAATAATTTAATTTCCTTTTACTAAGATAAAATGCAGATGATTAAAAGATAAGCTTTGATTATTCTTATATATTGATACTAAAATATCTTTCAGTAATATTATATCTTCATAAACAAAACTTTCATTAAGAGATAAGCTTTGATTATTCTCATATATTGATACTAAAATATCTTTCGGTAATTATATCTTTATAAACAAACCTTTCATGAAGAGAAAATTAACTTTTGATATAAAATAGGAGATATTAAAATATATTTTTGGTAACCAATGTTTTAAAATCCGTGATTTTGGAAATATCGTATCCATCTTACCAGCGCTAAGGTACATTCCAGATAGCAACGAGCCGACCCAAGCGGTTTTGCCTTTTCCTTCCGCAAAGTATTTAACAAACTCTCCTAGAAAGACGCCGAACGTATAGGCGATACCATCCACTATCATGTTACACATAAACGATGCAAATACCACCACCCAACCATAACCACCATCAGGTGGGGGTGGTATATCATGGTATTCGCAGAGCGAACCTCCCTCATCTTCCGGCGAAGCTTCATCGCCACCCGGTCCATCGGCTCCCGTTAATCTCGATTGTTCTTCTACAGAATATTCGCTCTCCGTCTGAAAAGAAGCATAACAATATAATTTTTATTTTTGCAAATTTATATAAAATAACATTTTAAATATATATATATATATATATATATATATATATATATATATATATATATAATATTATATAATATATAATAACATATAAAAGATAATATATAAAAAAAAAAAAAAAATATATATATATATATATATATATATATATATTAAATAATAATTTTTATATTATAAAAAAAGCGGTTAGAGAAAAGAATAATTGATATTAATTTCAGCTATTTATTTTGTATTATTATCTGTATCATATATTATAATCTTGCATTTTATATTGTTGAAATATGATAGAAATTGAATAAATTACAGCTCTCTTATTATACATCTCGCAATATAAATTTTTTATGCTCCAATAATTTAGTACAGATAATTTTATGACACAATCTGAACTGCAAACTAATAATTTCGCAGAAAAACCGGAAAATGCATATAATTGAAGATACTGTCTTATACTTCGCAACACGAATACGTTGCTTTCGCCTTGAATGAGACTTGCAGTTCACCTTGAATGCTCTAAGAAAAAGTCTTCTTTCGTGACGATGCACGAACAAGTATTTATTTCTGTAATCACTGACTTATGAAATGTTGTCGATTAGACTCCTTATCATTCAGATCACATACAATAAAATGCGATATTATTTCGGCACATTGAAAGAAATCACACGTGGAAAGATAATTTAAAATCATGTTTTAAATTCAACCAATAATAAATTTATTTTTTTACACATAATGAAAAAAATCCGACAAATCGCGCATGTGCAAAAATATGCTCGACTCAATGACAGTGATTTTGTTAATGGTCCAGAAATTATCGCGGAGTGTAACATAAGAAGAGTGCTATAATGATAGGATGATATCATAACGCAAATGCTAGCATAGATATTAAATAGCTATTGTGAATTAATCAGTCTCTAAGGCGAGCCTAAATAATATATAGCATCACTAGAATATAATAGAATATAGTATATAATGTATCGCTAGAATCAAATTGATAAAGAAAAATTATTTTCAATTCAAATTGCATTTCTCCTATAATATAATTGGATTTATCGCTAAATTATTAATATATGACTCATATGAAAAAACGATAATTAATTAGAGTGAATAATTTAAAAAATTTTTTTACTACACGCATGCTTTTTCATGAAGAGAGAAAAAGAGGGATTAATATAAATGTGTAGGTGCATTAAAACTAATGTTTATTGAGATAAAAGCGATGATGGAGATAGGATACGTCGCGATAGGCTCGCTATCAGTGTTATATAAACACATCGGATAAATTAGTTTTATTAAAGGCGTGCTTTCTTACATAAACGAATATTGTTGAAAATGTACATAATAGAAAATCTAGAAACGTTATTGACATTTCAATCGAAAATTCATAATTTATAAAATTTATATTTGAATTTTTTATGAATATTTATAATATAAATATGCACAATGCTTCAATAAGTAATTTTAATTATATTTTTTTATTAAGATTTCTTTGTTTATATTTGTCAAATATTATATATTATAAAATTTTGTGACTTTTTTTCTGAAACATCTTGTACATGTTATTATTTTTAAATTATTATTAATTGTACTACTTGTATATCAAATTGATTTTAATAATAAATAAAAATTTATAAATACAGCTTTTTGTATCTAAGATTTTATTTAATGGATTTTTCGCAAACAGATAGTGGATTTGCTTAAAGCTATATATAAAACATATTAATTTATTCAATTATCAAATATATCATTTTAATTTAAATCTCAGATATATTGTGTCAAATGCTACAATATTCAATCAAATAATAATTTCAATCATGAACTTTAATAAAAAAATATATGGGGATATTAATATCGAGGAGGGAAAATATCGAGCAACACCTACGCGATACGATTAATCGACAACATTTTAACATTTATAAGTCTTCTATAACATAATTACATGAGACTATTGAATTACGAGAATTAATAAAAGCATTTAATATTTAAATTTTGTATTAATTATTTCAACAATCAGAAGATAAGCAATTATTTTAATTACTAGTATTTCAATAATATTAGCCAAATGATTCTTCTCTATAATTTTATTAATTCTCCAGCAAAATTAGATATAATAAGAATGATAAAATATCATAAAATTATGCAATTTTTCGATTATATGTACCATCGTAAAGTTAGTAAATATCGATTTACTTGATAGAAAAGATTAGCAAAAATTATGCGAAACTGTAATATACATATCTCGCTTCTGTATATCTTACTACAAGATATATATATAATTAGTATAATTAATTCCATTTTTGTAGACTTGGATCAACGACTTTGCGTACCGCGGCCGCGAAGACGAATTTAAATGCAGCGCGTGCGCTCCCGTTTACGTTCGCGCGGATGACTTGGCCGAACGGAAGGTCACAGCTGATCAGCTGATCGCGCGCTGTCATTCCGATCGCGCCACCCGACGACGAGACGCACAAAGCTCACCGCAGGAATCGCTCACGTTCACATTTGACCTTGCTGTTTTTTAGCATGGTATTACTATTGCACACACGGTATTACTATGTTACGCGCCATTATAATGCGTACACAAAGTGCGTTACGGATCGTGCGTACAAATGCAATAGCGTATCCTTTCGTCACGGGTAATCGCCAGTCAACCATCAAGGCTGTCACATGTCACCTTTCTTCGTAAAGAACTTTGTATTGTGCGACTGCGCCAGTAATTATAGACGATGCATAAAAACGATTATCATCCAGCACGGCTGAAAAACTACATAAAAATGCACGCGAATAAAAATAAACGACACACTTGGATAGATTATGTAGAAATCGACAACGGAAATACGAAATGTAGAACACGCAGAAATGCATCGACTGTAATGTAAATTTTTTTACTCCAACAGAGTAACTTTTACGAGGAAATTTTCATTGTTCGCAACAAAGATCTATATAACGCTTCTCCTTTATATATCTATAATGGAGTAACATGGAAGGATCTGACATTTTCAAAAAATATTCCGATACTTTTTGTACGTTTTTCAGATCTTTTTTTAAATTTTTGCTTGCTCAGGCTTAGGTAGTCGCTGATTACACCGCTGCATCCGGCAATAAACGAGTCACGTAGGAAATGAGATCATTGCGTTCCAGTATTCGGAGAAGCGAAAAGATGGAAAGGAAAGAAGGATAGATTTTTGAATATAACCGACAACACACACCAACACACAATTATATCCATATACAAACCGTACCGAGCTGATCTTGCGGACGCGACGCGAGCCGTACTGCGACTTGTTGAGTGACACGCGCGACATTCTACGAACCGCCTTAAACCGTCAATCGCTCTTCTCTCTCTCTCCGGCGCCCTTTTTCCCTTCCTGCAGCTTCCTCCTCTCTTTTCGCTCAAAACAGCGTTCTATTTTCGAGCACGCTCGACGCGACACGAGCGATTCGGCGCCGCTCTCTTCGCTCGCGAGAGCGGCTTTATCCTCGGCAGATTCTGTACTCCGCTTTATCGTTTATGTTTCTTCCACACTTTTTTTCACTCTATCACCACTGTCTCTCTTTCTCTCTCTCTCTCTCTCTCTCTCTCTCTCTCTCTCCTTCCGGCCCGCCAAACCGCCCGTCTAGAATCTCACTCGTCGTAATCTGCTGCCATGTCGACTACGACTGTACTACTGGCGCACTCGCGCACTCGCTCGCTTAGCGCACTGCCATCGCCATCGCGCGCAGCGCACGCCGCGTCGGTATCCGATAACTTGCTTCGGCGAGGTAGAAATGGTGGGAGAATGATCCCTCGACCTCCTCGATGCTCCAAGGAGAGCGCCCTGAGGACAAGATACGAGGATGTCCTCGATATAGCCGCTATATATAATAAATAGTTTTTCCTGCAATACAGCTGTTGATTTTTCACGCACACTTTTCAAATTTCTTTCTCTGTGGAAGTTATTTTTTTAAATATTGTCTAATTCCGACAAAAGGATTAAATAAGTTTCTCCGTATGTCAGTTTTCTTCACTTGCTCCCATCTTTTCTTTTTAGTGCGAATTGTCTTTTGTCAGAAATTATTTTTCATTTTATGTTTATTTCTGTTGTGTCTTAAGGCAGATTGACTGTGAAGTTGGATAATTTTATTAATTTCTGCAATTTGAATTTCTTCGTCACATGTATCTTGTTTGTATTTGCTTTTAAAATATTATTTTTCCAAATTTTAACTTTCACAAAATTGTCTTACTTATCTTTCTTTTATTGCCTTTCTTGAAGTTAAATTTAAAAAGAAGTTAGCTTCTCTCGGTGAAAAGATGCCAAGCAATATCCGTGACGACTGCGCAGTAATGTTTCTTCTCAAAGTGCGCACGTGCCAAGTGACTCACGTGCTGCGAACAAAAGATGCATGTGCAATACAATGTACTCGCGATGAGCGCTTTGTCTAGTGCCTCTTCTTTTGTCGCGTTTTCTCACGTCGATATAATACGCCACTTCTGTTCGGATACTTAAACTCTGTCTGTCAAGAATCAATCAAACGATTGCGAGCACTTTAAAAATGCAACGAGAATGTATTTGATGTTTTCTCGCATTCAATGCAACCATCAAACCCAATCCTTCCAATGATAAGTTTCTGAAATTTAATAAATATCTTCCCTTCAAAAAAAAACTCTGGAAAAAATGAGATAAAATTTTCGAAAAACAGAGAAAAACACAAACAGAATTAAAAGAATTAAAAATAGTTTAGCGTTCCTTTTTAGTTTTCTTTAAGCAAATTCCGATGTATTTTCGCGTCAAAGAGAAAAATACGACTCGGCGTAAAAAAATATGCTCCTGTCACGGGCATCGTTCAAGGAGAATGATTGGCGCCCGCGTATTTCACTGACGTCGAAAGAAAATAATACGATGCTCGTGTATTATTCGTCCAATTATTCAGTTTTCCCGTACTTTCATTTTCCTCAGTTTTGAATCTATTTCTTCGCGATAGAATCGATGTTTCCTGTATTTCTGCGTTAATCCTGATACATCTTTAAGCTTTCTGCGCAAAACAGTCGAGAGCCCTTCACTGAAGCGCGTCTCGATACACTCACGTGCAACGATCGCGGATAATTGCGGGTAATTCACTGGTGCTTTTTCGAATCTCGTTGATCGAACTTTCTCGACACTGACAATTTGCGCAATTGTCAAGAACGATGCAGCGCCTTAATATTCGTCCAGAGTAGCACTATATCGAGAATATCCGCGGCGCAGCACGGCAGATTCTATTTATATTCGCGCGGCGATTGTCGAAGCTCGTCGAACTTCCGCGAATAAAGCGCGGGTCGTCCTTCCTTGTGTTTCGTTTCTTAAATTGAGCCTCTGTTTTTTCTGCTACCGCGCATCAAGAAGTGAAAACGATCACGATGTTGTCCGTCACGAGCTCTAACTAAGAGGAAAATCAGCAATCTCGATTTCTCAGAGCGAGCCGAAGCGAACAGACCGCCACTTGACACGATTGATACGCGATTTAAAGCGTAATTTCCCGAGGAAAATCATATGTTCGATGTAACGCGACGTTTTCGAAGCAAATCGAGTTTTGCGATGACCAACATTTTGCCAGATATTGATTTAAAAGACGATTCTTCCAAAGTTGTACGTTGACGTTGACAGCATCACGGCTTGATTAATCTTGCGCAGAAGACGGAACGTATGATCCAGGTCAAAGCAAAGCGCGGCACTGCGCGAAACTCATCTACCTACATATCACCGAAAGGCATGTTTACGCACACTCTCGTTTATGCGCGTGCGTTCCCCACTCGGACTCGAGTTGCGTGGCGCGTCACGGTGAAATGTATTCGCTCTATGGTGTCAAGGGATCCGCGTCATCCGCTAATTTCTTAACAGGGACGTTTTGCATTATTTTGAAACCCTAGTTCTCATATGCATATACATTTATTTTATGAATTTCACTTTTGTAACTTTGGATTGTATTATGCATACAAACACACACATACATTGCTCTGAATAATAATATGTTTTGTGGTATTGTGAATATTTGTGTGTGCGTTTGAATATAATAATTTAGGTATTTTATCATTGCATGTTTTAGAATTGAGGTCTTTAAAAAAATCAGATTTTAGATTCTCTTCTTCTAACATAGTTATAAAACAAAAATACCAGTTTCACCCAGTAATAATCTTCGTTTTGTTTGAAACTAGAAGAAAAATAAATGAGAAATAACAGCTTTTCACTTTTGGATTCTATTATACATATACACACACACACATACATTGTTCTGAATAATAATATGTTTCTTGGTATTGTGAATATTTGTGTATGCGTGTGCGTTTGAATATAATTTAAATATTTTATCATTGCATGTTTTAGAATTGGGATCTTTAAAAAAATCAGATTTTAGATTCTCTTCTTCTAACGTAGTTATAAAAATGCCAGTTTCACCCAGTAATCATCTTGGTTTTGTTTGGGATTAGAAGAAAAATAAATGAGAAATAACAGCTTTGCACTTTTGTAATCTTGAATTCTATTATACATACACACACACACACATTGCTCCGAATTATAATATGTTTCTTGGTATTGTGAATATTCGTATATGCGTGTGCGTTTGAATATAATTTAAATATTTTATCATTGCATATTTTAGAATTGGGATCTTTAAAAAAATCAGATTTTAGATTCTCTCCTTCTCATATAGTTAGAAGACAAAAGTACCAGTTTCATCCAGTAATAATCTCGCGAATAGTTTTGTTTGGGACTGAAGAAAAAATAAATGAGAAGTAACAACTTGATTAAATGAGTAATTTTATAGGCCTATTTTTGAAGGAGTTAATATTTGACGCATTTATTTTCGCTTCAATTAGTGAATGAGTCATTATAATTCACTGTGGTATTCTCGTATAACAAGGCATTAAATATTGAGACTTCTCAATTGAAAAGGGCTTTAGACGAATTTGACTAAATTTATAGGTGGATAATTAAAACTTGATAAAGCCAAAAATTTATATTATGAAGTAATTTTAGAGTTAAAAAAAGTGTGTGTGTATGTGTGTGTAATTCTTTTATACTTTTTATACATATATTGAATCTTTTAATAAATTCTCTTATAATAAATAATATATATAAAATCTCTTTCATATAATTCAAGAAATGTAAAAATATAAGGAAATTTATAAAGACAGATTCTCTCTTCTTCTCGAAGTTGACTTAAAGTCTTAATGGGCTGTTTATCTACTTGCGAGGTCTTCAATCGCATCTCAAAGATGAAACTTACGATGATATATTCCAGATGCTGATCCGCCGAATCGGCCATAGCCTGCATCTACGTGACTACAAGCTCGTTTCCCTTGGACTGTTAACGTAAAGATCACGGTGAGAGGACGTTCATTAACGATGCCAGTTGGCGAAATGTAAGATGAGTGGAATAATCGCAGAACACACACAATGTTCATAAATTTGGTCGAAACGCGGCCACGAGCTCCGATCACGCGAAACACTGGCAGCGCAGCGCGATGCTCATGCGACTGATGACGCTTATGAATTAATTAGATAATAACCAGCGACAATTAGAGCCGAAGACACCGACACTGAAAATACCATCTGCTTCTCATCTCTGCGGAAAAGTTTTCTAGTAAATTCCCGTGGCATGAAAGCGCACCAAGAGATAATAGATATGTCCGTCAAGAAAGTCCAGCTATAGATTTTCACGCGTTGATATTTAATTGAAATTTTATATAAAATTGCTAATATATTATGGTTCATATTCATATATTTTAAGAATTTTCAAATATATAAATTATTTTATAATAATTATCTTGATTGAAATATGAATGTTTTTTTTTACTATTTTTAAAATTTCAAGTTATAATTTGATATAAAATATTTCTAGGAAAAACAAAAGCTGAATTTTTTTTTATAAATTTATAAATTTACAAATTACTGTTGGAGCTTTAATTTTCTTTTCAGTTCTCCAGATTTTGTACAGTTTTTTCTTGAAAATTTTCAAGATTCTCAATAAGAAAAGCACATTATAAAATAAAATTTTTTAATTTATAATTTATTTTTAATATAATTTTCTTAATAAGAAAGTATTTTTATTAAATTATGAATATTTAATTAAAAATATTGATTATTCTCTTCAAAGAAAATATGTTTAGGATAGATTGTGATAATTAATAATGTACGTTATAACAAAGTTAAAATACTTCACAGCAGGAGATTGATGATTCTAACAGTTTTAAAGTTACTCATTTATGCGGTGTTTATCAGTCTGATAATTTGTTCGGAAGAGTTACAAGAACTGATAAAAATTGAAGTAGCCATTTCAAACGATAAAGGAAGAATCGATCATTATTTATCGAGTATGGGATATCATCTATTCTTTCTTCGTGAACTCGTTATTGCTATTTGCTTACGATTGTGATATTTGAAATTGCGATAAAAAAACGCAGTCCAAAGGGAAGAGCAACGTTCTCGGATACATCCGATGAATCACATTAGTATTGTTTGTGCATGCGTTCTAATTACTGCAACCTTACTGGATTGTACTGCCTGTTGATAACAAAGTCTGGGCGCTTCCGCACTGTATTCTCAGACAAACAATCGCTGATTACATTCAATGTGGTCGTCGTAGAAAGGGCATGTTGGAAAAAAAAAACTTTTTATCAGTAAGCGAAAGCTTTTACAATTAAAATTGTAAGATGTGAGAAAATTTCACTAGTTTGAAATAATAAAACTTCTTGCATAAATCTACGATATTATTGATGATATCAAAATACCTTTTTCGCAGAATGTGTATTTTATATTTTTTTGTTATAAACAATAATTATAAAATTTTTAATTTAGCTCGTGGAAACCTTCTTTATGCAAAAAAATCTGTCACTGTTAAAAATTATTAATGTGATGGAGAGTTTAATCAGTGAAAAATAATATGACAATGAAACAGAAATGCGATGTCATATCTATCAGTTAAACAACCGTGAATCCGAGAATCCCTCTTATTCGATAGCGAATGATAAGGAGTTCAATAACATAACACTTAAAAGATAAAAAAATTAAACAAAATAGATCTTAATCTTTTGAGTCTTAGGAATGCGTTCTAATTCAAAAATTAGATAGAAATCAGTCTCAATTCAGGAAAGTATCTTCTCGGATCGCTCTTCTGCATTTTTTGGGATTAAAAGCTTTTACTAGAGGATACTTGTAAATAAACATATTTATTAATATAATGTTCCTGATAAATGCGGCGAAAGAAATAAAAGAGAAATAACAAAGGAGAGAGAAAAGAATTATACGCATGGAAACGATGTAGCGTATCATCCGGAATATAATATTGTGTTTTTGTCGGGACTGCGGCGTTACATTATAAATTTCCTCGTCAACCAGCCTACAACCCACTTTCACTCGCGTATTTCGCGATTGTTCAATCGTTACGCACATTTTTATCATTTATCTTGCGAAAATCGACAAGTGATTGTCAAAAAACACGCGCAAGAAATGTATTTTAGATAAATATGCTATCATGTTCTATAGTGTATTATTAAATTACGTATATGTTTTCTTTTTGAGTTCACTTTAGATAAGATATGGAAAATATCTCATATTTTATACTCCTAGAATGTTATTTATATTTATAATAGATAAGATTAAACAAAATGTATAATATAGATTGTCGAACAATATATATTTTATGTTTGAGATTTTTCAAAAATAAAAGCAGCAAATTTAATATTTAGTAATTTGGAAAGAGAAAATCATTTCCACGATTCAGCTCGCAAACATTTAATTGTTCACACGCAATTGACTTTCCTCACCATTACTCTGCATTTATTATACGCGTAATTTATCTTTCCTATCTTTTAGTAACAGTGCGTAAACCGTCTGGAAATGTATATCTATATTCGCAGAATATATTATATTAACGACGAATGAATCATAATACAAAATGTCGAGTCGCCGTAAAACAATACGACTACACAAACAAAAATATAAGTCTAACATAGTCTCGAGTCAACGATGAGAAAACTTTTATATATATTTTTTCAAGTTTATCTATTAAATTCCAAGTTAATTTACTCTTGATATCTGAATACATATCAACAGCAAGTATTAGGAAATTGTGATGAATCATGAAGCAAAACTTTTCAAACAAATAACGATAATCTAAAGGACTTTAAACGCAGGAAATGAAGTTCCACATAAACATAAAAACTAATTACGTCAATACATAATTATACGTTGTTGTTATAAATGCGATATGTTATTATAATGAAATTCCATTGAAGAAGAAATATAAAAATTGGATTACGCCCACAGAAATAATCATACACCGTTGCTTCGCTATCGGTTCGATTCAAATTCCTGCTAACGCTGCGGAGACATGAGATCACTCAAGAATACGCCGACTATATTTGGAGTATATTATTGTTCGCGAAATTCGGTATATCCTTCGCGAAAGAAGAATGATACTGCGAAATTGAAGACACTGCTTTCTATTATAATTGCTTTTTACAAATTTTACAAATTTTATACGAATAGAAAATACGAAATTGCATATCGAGTTACCATTAATCATTATCGCGAATGATATTTTTGATGAACCCTAATATTAATATTATTAAAATAATTTGGAATAATGTTATTGCTATGGTATTTCCTATTATGTCAATAATTTGCATATTGATTATCAGGAATTAATATAATTTGGATTTGAGTTCAGATATCGAAAGAGAGATGTTATCAATATACGAAAATAATCTCTTCTTATTCGAACATATGATATAAAAATATGATAATTACAAATATATAAATTTCTAATTTATATATTAAAAATAAAATAAAATTCAATTTCTAATTTCTAAAAATAATATCGCGATTATCTAATGACATTTTGGACATGTCTGCGATTATATCATAATATTAAAAAAACACTTGCAATTATTCCATAATTGCGGTGTTACTGATATATGCAATTATATAATATTATATAACGATTTATAATATTATATAAACACTTGCAATTATGTTTATACTATATCAACACACTATTTCGAAACTATTTTACAAGCAACCATTGTGATTACCTTATTATTTTTAGGCGACATAATTGACGGTACCTCTCTGTACTGTTAATCGGAGGCGAATGCACCCTCGTGGGCGATGTGACGTGAATGAGCGAGATGGTACGAGAGCCACGGCACCTGATCCGCGCGCGATACACACGCGAAGAGGAGGCGTCGGCAGCTGAACCAGGCTAACACGGCGCGAAACGCGAATACGCGCTACGCGCGACAAAATGCGCTCGCTCAATCACCGAGCGACTTAATCGCACGGACGCAGGACGCCGTAGTCCATCCGTGATTCCCCACTCTGGGGAACGTCGCGCATCTTGCCGCGTTTATCCCCGTCATCATCGTCGTCATCGTCATCGTTGTTGCCATTTCGCTCCGTGTACCCCGTATTTCCTCTTCACCCGTCTCCCCACGCTGCATCCACCAATCTTAATCATCCGTCTTTCTCGCCCCCGCGCTTCTCTAAACGCGCCCGGCGACACATTACTCACGGGTACGCGCTCGTGCGAATAAAATCGCTCGAATCATCGAGAATGCAAAATTCTACATATATACTAGTCGCGGTATATTTTTCGAATACAGGAGTCCGTGACGCGTTTCTTAGGTATAATGTCTTTCTCTCTCCCTCTCTCCTTTTTTTCCCTGCGGTTACGTCAAGATTATCTAATCGTCACGTGTAAACGATCGTGGTAATCAAGCCTCTGAGATATAGGATCTCTATAGCTAATATGGCTTCAATTATTAAATATGTATATGTAGTATATAGTATGTATTAGGATGTTGAGAAAATTTTATCGGTGGATACTTTGATTAAAATCGATAGCATGTGAATATAAAAGAATGTTTATTGAGAAATAAAATATTTAATAAAATATTTTCGTTAAGGAAATTTTAAAAATTGGCCAAAAGATATATATATCTTAATTTCTCTTAATTAAAGAATGCATAATGGAAATGTAGTATCATACATATATATAATAGTATTCTCCTCGTGTATACATCGATTTTTGTCGCAATGCTGTCAGAACTATTAAATTTTAAAGCAAATCAAGATGCGGATTATGATAAATTATATTAAATAATAATGACATAATAATTATGTGCACGAATAGCAGAAAGTTTCTATTTTTTGTTAAGAACGAGAAAAAGACGCAATGATTTTTCGTTATGATTCTTATCAACACGTTGCGCGTAATTTATTCCATAAAAACTACTATATTATTTTGATTATCGGATATTATGATGGTAATATATATTTTTTTTCTAACGCGATATGCACTGCATTAATTGTGATAACGTTATCTTAATGTGATATTACCGCAGTTTCTCATGTTTGCAAGAATCAGATGATTTCATTGACGTTAAAGCTTTGCAGGAAATGCAAATATTACTTACGCATAGAGATACACATGGTACGTATCATGGTACAACCGGAAAATAGATGAGAGATGATAAGACTTATCGGACAAAAATAAGTAAAATTGTAGAATGACATTCTTAATAAAATTAGATAAAATTTTATATTTTATATCCAACTTATATTTTTTTATCCGATAAATTACTTTTCTCGATTTCAAATATACCTAATATATTTATTCTCTTTGTATTTTCTCTCTTTTATATTTCTATTTTAACTCATATATTAATCATATAACCAGAGCATAATAATTAATTCAACTTTTAATAAATTACAATGAAATTAAATTATGTATGTATTATTAACAATATATTTGGATTGAGAGAGAGAGTTTGAAGATTTAACTTTATAATAAAACAAAATGGTAAATATAGTAAGATATTTAAAGTTTTTAACTTCTTGGAGATATAGAGTCAGGATAAGTTTAATCCTTTAATTATAAGTATATAATAAAGTTAAAATCTCATTAAGCTTATTGCTTCATTTTTAATGATAACAAAATGCTTTATTGTTAAATATAAAAATTGCTTACTCTAAAAGAACGATTTTCTAATCAATCTGGTTTTATTCGAACTGAGGATAGATTTGAAAATCAAATAAAATAGAAGAGGTCATCTTTTTCAAAATAAAACATGCTGATGTCAGGATATTTTCTTTAGAAGTAAGCAATTTTTATCTTATTCTTGTTTAGCCTAATAAAAATCGAGATATATATAGTGAAAGCAAGTAAACAGATTATCGATTAAGATTTTCCATTATTCGTTAATTCAACATTTTATTAATTTATTTCAACATTGTATTTTATTTTATTAATATGGAAATAGTAAATAAGGATAATTTTTGATGCAATTGCAGTATATCTTTGTAATAAGCTTTTATACTAAAAAATATAAAAAAAACTCTAGCATATCTTTCGGAAAATTAGACTGTCATCAGATGTTTGTTTTAGAATTAGATCAACGAGAAAGCAAAGAACAATTTCTTATTATCGACGGGAGTGTTATTGACACAGTCTAAAATCGTATTTCGTGTTAGTAAATAGAGTATAAATATATTTTTTATTTTCTTATACCATAATACGATTTTAATTTATTCAAAAGAATTTATAAATTGATTTTAGCAGCGTCGTTTATTCTTCTCAATGAAAAAAAAATGTGTTAAATTAATTGTTCCAACTTTTAACATAAATCGTCTCCATAATAAGGTGATCAAAAACGAAATACTTACGATATTGTTCGCAACTATCATCGGCTTCGGGTGGATCTGCAGGCCATCGTCCTCGCCAATTTGCTCGCCAATCTGCTCGCGGCTGCTGGCAGGGCCCATTTCAGCACCGCAGCACCTCCCAGACGACAGACGGGCCTGGCTTTCCTTCTGGACGCTTCTTCGTCGAAATCGAGGCGTCGACAGCGCCTAAACCGATCGACTGATTTCTCGGATAATCGACACGAATCAGCGCAACCCCAACGGCGACTTACGACGCTTCCATCGGCATCAAAATTTTGGTAGAGATTCTATGGAAGTCAGCTTCCTCGGTTACGTCTACGTCCATTTGTCCTCCAAAAACGATCGAATTCTCGATTTTCTCCCTTGTATCTGTTTTCAAGCTTCACGTTTTTGTATCTTATTTTTGTCTTTTATTTGATGCGCTTATTAACTTTACCTCACCTTATGGGTTAGATTAATTTTCTCGGCACTTTTCTCGCGATCGCACTTTTAATTCGATGATTAAGAATGTGAAAATAATCGATCGTGCGGAATCGTGCGAAAATTCCTCTCTTCGCACCTTCTTCGAAAAATTACTTCCACACAGATTATTAGTTATCCACTGACAAACTTTAGAGTTTAAACTTAAAATTTAGCCGCAGCAGCATTTAAAGTGATCCTCGTTTCTCTATTTTCTCGTTATCATCGTGAGAATTTGAAATGCTTCCGAATGCCGGTGATATATTTTCGTTATTTTTCACAGCGACGTCTAGAGGAGGTATCTGGGGCAACTTCGATTTAATTCGACTTCGTCGATATCTCGGTAACCTGCTTGCACTGACTTCAACGATAGTGTAAAACATATGATTTTCCTTTCGTAATCTCTTCGGATCCCTTCGCGAAACCGGTTCTTTAGCAATGACGAGAACGATTTTCCAATGTTATCACTTTATCCTCGCCGTCCTTTTGTAAATATTTTGTAGATCCTTCGCGTATAAATATTATTGAGAGTCCCTCAGAGTTTCTGTCACGTTGCGACAACAACCGGCGCGAATATTTCACGAGAAACTTTCCCGGTAGCCTTTAGGTTATTCGCCCTTCTTCACTTTCGCGGTTGTTCCACGATGATCGATCGTGCCAGTTTCCTGACCGCTACCAAGAAGCTGACTGATACCGACGACGACGACGACGATGACGGTGCCCTTGCACACACCCACCGACCGGCTTCGAGTTGCACCGCGAGAAAAGGGGAAGAGATTTCGAGAGACGCGATCGCGTGGGGTGGAAAGGACGTCGGGCGAAAATCGGCCGCCGGTCTCGGGCGTGCAAAAGGATGAAGAGATGATGGAGAAAATCGTCCTCGTCGGGGAGAAGAGCTTCCTCTCGCCAGCAGGCTCTACCCCGCCGCGGGTGGGTAGCGCCGCGGCGCCCCAGAATCAATAAAACGCCCGTCCGGCCGTCGCCTGTCTTAGGTCCTTCCCGTCTGGTCTCTGCCTGCCGAGCTCTACCGTTTGCTCGCGCGACGCCGGACGTCCCGACGCGACGCGACGCGACGCGCGCCTGTCCGTCATCCCCGTCACGCTCACCCCGAGCGCCAATCCCTGGACGCGGCGGCACCGCGGTGTCGCGCCGCGCTCCGGCGCGATTTCGGCGGACCACGCGCACGCTCGCCCGCGTGCGAGACTCGCGCCGCGGGTCGATATTCAACCCCGCGGTCAGGAGCGTCCGCGGAGCAAGATTTGCGGAAAGCGCGTTCGCGGAATTCGTCGGCATTTCGGGGAAATTCAGGGTGGGCTATAGGGATGCGTTACGTGAAGGGCGTCTCTCTTTCTTTATTTCTGTAAAAAGATACTTTTTATCAAAGAGCGTCTCTCTTTCTTTATTTCTGTAAAAAGATACTTTTTATTAAAATGATGGAAAATATATGGGGAGCGAAAAAGAAAGAGAGGAAGAGGGGAATGAAATCGAGAAAAGAAATCATATGAGAAAGTTTTTTAACTTTATAATATTGAATGAAATATGTATGTTAATAGAGGGGAAAAAAGAATTATGAAAAATGTGCTTTATTGAGAAAGATACCATATGTTCGATATTAGATACTTTCTCTCTAACAATCACACTCGTTGCACTATATACACCCCTGCATATAATAGTTGCCGCATAATATCACACACAATATATTACAAGAATATTAGAAGTATTACTTTTTTTAGGAACGAGGTAAAAAAGAAACGGAACGCGCTATACATATAGAAACAAAAATTGTTTATAGAACATTATTATATAAATGTATAATTTTTCCGAAAAAATATAATACAATTGACTTAGAGAAAAGAGAAAAAAGATGTTATTTTAAATTGTATCAAATACATAGAAACTATTATTTTATTATTAAAATTTTTAGGCTATTCATTATATTATAGGAATTTTTTATTCTGTTATAATTTAATTCAGAAAGAGAGAGGAATCAATTTGGAATTAATATTTTTCGATTTTTATAAATAAAATTTATTTGAAATATTTTAAAAAAATATTTCTGATTTTTCGCACACGTATAAGATATTTAAATTGACGTAGTTATGCGCATTGTGTATTATCGAACATGTCTGGAAACGTATGTAAAGTTTTTATTTGGAACGGTCGGTCATTACCTCGATATACCTGCTGGGTCAATGCAATTGATGGTCTCACTTTTCTTGAATAATTTGCTATGAAAAACAAGCAAGTAGGTTTCGAATGTATTAATAATCAAATTAATACATTTGAATTACGACACATAATTGTTAAAATTGATATGAAAAGCACATTTTATGTTATAATCGTAGTTAATTTTTCAAGAGACTTTTATTTACTCCCATTTTGTTCCATTATTATGTGTAATTTAATTTTTATTATTTTTTATTACTAAATAATTTATTTATTTTACATACATTGTTGTATGGATACTATTATATAATTCGTATAATATTAACTTGCCGTTATAGAGCACTACATCCTGATCGCTTTCATTTTGTTCCTGCTCTTTGCAGATCGATATCGCCCACCCCTCTAGTAGTAGTCACGAACATATGTTCCAAGGATAGTCTGTATATATTCTGACGATAGTCTATTATTAGCTACGATAATGAAGAAAACGTGCCTAAAAATTTAGTGTAGTAGATTATTAAATAAACCTTCTCGAATATATAATGCAAATTCTGGATTATTTAAAGAAAAATAGTTGAAAATATATATAAATAAAATTTGACGAACATAGCTAGATACTTTGAATACAACGCGCGAAGAATATAATATATAAATCATATAATTGATACAAATAAAAAATAAATACATTTTGTAGCATATTTTAATTTCTATATCATAATATCAATGCATTTAAAAAAATGCATATAATCAAATGCATATAAAACATTTTATCAAACGCAAAAGAAATTGTTAAAGCATTTAATCGTTTACTTATTGTACGCGTAATTACATATTTATTCTTGCAAATATTAAACGATATAAAATCCTATAAATAATGATATAAAATCCTATAAAAGTATTATACATTATATCATTTAATAATTTTTTTAGTATCTTGTAAATGTTTTATAACTTGTTTTGCTACGCCGCTTATATCACTGCGTTTTGAGCATGCCAGAGTTTCGATTTTTTCGATCGAAATTGTTCTGATGAGAGCGTGAATATATTTCGGTTCGGTGAGATCGTAAGTGACGGATTGTAGAACGCGAAGACAGAGCAATTGCACCTCTTCTGAGGATGATTCATCTTCCATACAATAACTCAACGTAGCTTCTAACTGGGATTCCAGCAGATATTGCAAGCCGGTCTTATTCATGCTCACGTTGTACAGAATCATTAATATTAATCTGTAATTGCAATTGCGCTTGAGAAATTGTCAATACACACAGAGGCGTAGAAGAGGTGTTTCAATGGAAATATATTGAAAATATATTATGAAAATTAGAAAAAGATAAAATTTTTTAAATGTCAAGATACAGATGATTTAGAAATATGACAGGGGCAATCTATTAAAATATATTTATACCTCTTTAGAGATAATGATCCGGGAACTGATGGCAATTCAGGCGTTAGTTTAATTATTTTTTGTACGAATTCTGTGCCATTGGAATTTGTAATTAAAAATTCGCGACCTTCCGGACTCGCAGATATATTAGTAACAATACCGAGGAGTCCTATTACAAATTGGTACTCAATATTGCTAGTCGGAGGAAATACGTTTCTATAAGTATTAACAAACGCGCCAAAAGTGCCATTTACTATCGACAAAAATTCTCCTATTTTATTCTGAAACTAAAAATATTACATGATTAAACTTATATATATTTTTATATACAGGATGTTAGAAAAGTCTGGAAACGGTCAAATATCTCGAAAACGAAACGTTTCTGAGAAAAATGTTTCGAACCAAAGTTGTAGGATTTCAAAAGATCTATTTACTGGCGTTATGAGTTTAACCTCGGGTGGCGTTGCTAAGGTCAGAGCAAGGTCAGAATTTTTTAAATGGGACCCCCTATTTTTTATTACTTATTCTTATCTAGCTTATCTCGAGAGCTTTCCAAAACACTATAATATAGTATTTCTTCATTGAGTACTTTTCGAGTTATGAGGCTTGAAATAATTTCTTAATTTTATATAAACCATAAAATAACTAGTAAAATATTCATTTTTCGATTATCTTACCTTAATACTTTTATGTACAAAATAATGAGAGGAATCAATTGGTGTAAAGAAAAAACTATATTTTTTCTTTACACCAATTGATTCCTTTCATTATTTTGTACATAAAAGTATTAAGGTAAGATAATCGAAAAATGAATATTTTACTAGTTATTTTATGATTTATATAAAATTAAGAAATTATTTCTAGCCTCATAACTCGAAAAGTATTCAATGAAGAAATACTTTATTATAGTGTTTTGGAAAGCTCTCGAGATAAGCTAGATAAGAATAAGTAATAAAAAATAGGGGGTCCCATTCAAAAAATTCTAGGTGACCTTGCTCTGACCTTGGCGACGCCACCCAAGGTTAAACTCATAGCGCCAGTAAATAGATCTTTTGAAATCCTACAACTTTGGTTGGAAACATTTTTCTCAGAAACGTTTCGTTTTCGAGATATTTGACCGTTTCCAGACTTTTCTAACACTCTGTATATTTTAGCTGGATTTTTTCTTTTCATTATATTTCAAATACAACAAAATTTAACATGCTATACTCTTTCACTTAGTTAATTAATATCTTCTACGTATACTTACGGTCGTTAACCAAATATCGACAATTTGTGGAAATCTAGAAGCACGCCAAGTCAGATTACTTAATACTGCACCTAGACTTGTGCAATAGGTACTCTGATTTATTATCTAGTAAGTAAAGAGATGTGAACAAATTAATGAATAATATTTTTTAAAAATGATTGAAATAAAAATACTGCATTTATAACGTTTCAGCACATTTTCGAAGTAATATATTCAAGTATATTCAAATAAAATATTCAAGTATATTCAAAACTCTTCTTAATTTAAAGAAAGGTATAGTATAAAAATACAATACAAGAAAATAGTTAAATAGTGAATACACAATATATACAGTGTGTGTTGCAATAAAATTACTAAAGAAGTGAGATAACAAAGTTTTACTTGATCTTTTAAACGTTCCATCTCCTCGAATGCACAAAGAAAGATGTGATACAAAAATACAAGAGAGTAATAGTACAGTGATATGTGTGCTATAATAAAATTAATAAAGAAACGAGATAACAAAGTTTTACTTGATCTTTTAAACGTTCTATCTCCTCGAATGCAGTTTCTTTTTCTTTTGTTAAACGATCAACTTGATCACACAGCTCTTTGCACTTTGATTCCAACGCTATTATTTTTTTTGTATTATCTATGCACAAATTCAATATTTAATTTTTTATCATGTATAAAAATATAACAATTTATAATGAATTTAGTTGGAAGCTGAGACTATTATGTATAATTACAAACGATTTAATTATATTTTATAGCTCGCGGAATAAAACTGGAAAGTTTTGTATAAAAAAATGTAACCTTCTGACGCATCAACAGATAACGTTGAAAAGTCATTAAAAAGCGTTTGCGTTTTTTCTCCGCTCATTTCTTGAAACTTAGGTTTGAGATTGTTAGTCTCAAATGTTTGTGGAATATCATCTACGAGTTCGTGAAAATTATATTCGCTGGAATTTATAATTTTCTCCGAAGAATTCTGAAAGTATAAAATTTAAAAAAATCTATCGTTATAAAATAAATTATGCGCGTGCATATAAATAAGATTATCATATGAAACACATACTAAGAGGTCACGTTCATTCTGCAAATTGAATTCGTCCATGTGTGTTTTCGTTCTTGCGTTATCGGAAAAAAATGGCAATTTATACGCAACCGTTATACACAAATACCTTCCAGATTACTGCAATTCAATAAATGGATAATATCATAACTTTAAATTACTGTTTCTGTAACCTATTAATTAATTTTATATTTATTTTAGTAATTAATAGGAATAAAATTTGAAATAGATTTTTTAAATATTTATATATTTATATTTATATATTATATTTATATATAATATTAAAATAATATTTCACTATTATAATAAAAAGTTTAAAATCTAAAAGTTAAATTATAAAATAGTATATGTAAATATTGAAGATTACAAAAGTCGCGTATATGGAAATATACGTTGACGTTTTAACAATTTGACATTTCTATATTTTCTCAGAAATCTTCTTTATGTGTAAGGAAATAAAATTTCTAAAATCACTCAGATACATATTGATTTTAATATATTCAGAATAATTTTACACTTTCTTCTACAACTTTTAATTCCAACTTTTAATTCCAATTTTCATTTAACAATTGAGCTTATTTGACGCAACCTATATAATTATGCGTGCCTGTATAATTTTAACATCGACACATTATGTTCGAATTTCAAGACATTTTAAAGATATACTTTTCAATATTTATTATTTAATCAAAAATATTATTTATTAAAGAACTTTTATATTTATATTATTACTATTAAAATATACTTTTTAATAATAAAAAATTCTAATAGCATTATTAAAAAATAACCTACAGTATTAATTCATGGAATAATATTTAAATATCTTTTATTAATTAATTATTTATATAATATACATTATTAAAATTCAACGTTTTTTTTCTTCAGGATATGTGGAAAAATTTGTTTTATTATAAAAATAGAGAATACAATTTCCTAAAGTTAAATTTTGCTATTTATTTTAGAAGAATATGTGTATTATTTATAATCTATAAGTTTATATATAATCTATAATATTTTAGTTTTAATAAATATTTGCATATGAAATTTTCTATAGCGCAAGACCGCTTAATTACCGGCAAGGTTTCGCCATAATGCAGTTTCCGTTCATTGTGATAAGATAAAACGAGTACTCGACCAGATATTCATTACATTCGCGACTCGAGTATCACGAGAAGGAGGGAATGAGCGTTCAGTGAAAGGTCGAATGGTGAGAATCGCAAAATGTGAACGCACCCATTGACGTAACGGTAAGCTCTCCCGCGTGGCCTACATCGGATGTATCTCGGAACACACGGCGAGTGCGTGCCCTGCGTGCTTTTGCGCGTCCCTCCCGTATTATTATGATGCACCAGAGCGGTATCAGGCGTAACCTCACGACTTGTGGAAGTTTTATTATTTTTCACGCATCGCGAATATCTGTTGGGGCCGAGTAGAACCGACCGAGCCGGATCAGCACGACACGTAAGTCGTACAATGAATACCACTTCGATTAGAGATTTATTCAGATTTAATGCGAGATTGAGATTATTGTAAAAGCGCGCGATGACGCTTTCCCGCTTCAGTTTACGTATCTTCCTTCGACGGACAATTACAAAATTTACGCGGTATCCGCATTTTTTCATCGTAAGAATTCTGCCTTGCGTAATTATTCGCCAGTGTGAATCTCATCTATTTGTAAAGTAATAATTGATTGTTTTTTTTATGCTAGCGTTGTATAATTTACCATTAAATCCGGATTAGTTAAGCCTAATTGAATAATGTTGTTTAGATTATTGTTTTATCTAATCAGCAGAGAAAATTTAATTATTAAATTTGGTTTTGTTAATACGATAATCTGTTATTATTTTTTATTTTATATATATATAAAATATATATTTTATTATACATAATTTTTTAATATTATACTAGATCTCGCAATGAAGTTTACCGAGGGTGAACAGGTTCTTGCTAAATATCCAAATACTTCTGAATATTATAAAGGAAGGATTCTCAATATTAGAGGTGATCGATACAAGATACAATTTGAAACAGGCACTGAACATACAGTTAGAGAAAATGACATAAAGGTAATAGCTATAGATGCTATTTAGTAAAAGAAGTATTATCACAGAAACTATATATATTTAAGAAGAATATAAAGTAAATTTAAAAAAATTTTGTTTTTATTATTACATTAAGAGAATATGCTTCTTATTATAATGATACATATGTATTCATAATCCTCTTTATATTTTTAAAGTATGAGAGAGTAGGGAGAAGTACAAGCAGAACAAGCAGGAAAAGTCCTTCAAGATATTCACCAAGCAGAAAATCACCAAGTAGACGATCACCAGCGAGACAATCACGTAGATCGCCTGGGAGATCGCCTGGGAGATCACCTGGGACATCACCAACAATTACATCTAGGAAGTTGCCTATTCGTAACACGCGTCTTGCTAAGATCTCTTTGTCACGTATAGATGCTGAAAGTGGTAAGTATATATGCTATATGTTATTTGCCATATATATTCTTATATGCAAGTTTATTTTCACTAATAAACAGATAAAATAAGCAATCACAAAGAAGGAAGCAATGTGAAAGCATTAGAAGAAAGTCCTGAATCAATGCCTTTGCAACAACGCTTGGAGAAAGGAATAATGTATAGGCCATTTCTAAAAACTGAGCAAGAATATAAGGCAATTTTATCAATGAGAAATATCGATAGAGCTGTTTCACTTCCGTTAGAAAGAAAAAGTTACATACACGATTATCCTTCGGGAGAAAAAGAAAGAGGATATTCGATGCAAAGAGATCAAGTAAACTTTAATAATATCTTCCATTTTTATAATTTGTGTTGTATTATTTACACTTTATAATATAACTATTTACACAAAGTATTAATTATAATTTAGGATTTAAAGCCCTTGTTATCACAAGAGGCTGAAAAATGGGAAGAAACAGTGAAACGTGAGAAGGAGATTAATAGAGTTGGTAAACCACAAGAATGGGGTGGATGGATCGGGACATCTTTTCTTATATTTATCTTACCAGTGTCTATAATCTTACCACAACTCTTGTGCTCAAAAGAACAATGCAAGTTTGCTTGTATAAAGCTTCCTATTAATTTGGAATCTTACATAAATTTACATGGATTGTTATCTTATGTTGCATTCTTACTATTATTGGCTTGTATTTCAATTATACCAATCGGGAAAACTGTAGATGGACAGGAAAGCAAAATTGAGAGACTTCAATATCGTATAAATGGTATATGCTTAATAATGTGTAATTTTTAATTATAACGATGTGTATATTTTTAATAATATTTTCTATAAATTTTTAGGCTTTTTAAGCGCAATTTTGACCATAACGATATTCGGTTTATGCACGTATAAAAATATTTTGATCAGTGATTATATCTTAAATAATATTGTGCAGTTGTCAGTCAGTGGCTGGCTTGTGGGAACATTTTTAGCATTGGGATTGTATATGAAAGCAGAAAAAGCTCCGGTAGCCAATCTAAATATATATGCATCAACTAAGAGCAAGATATATAACTTTTGGCAAGGTAGAGAGATTAATCCACGAATTGATGCTTTGGACATTAAACTATTGTTAATACGAGCTTCTCTTATTGGCACGGTAATTATTTTATATTTGTATTATCACAGAATGAAAATTTTGGGGATTTGAAAGAGGAATGGAAATTGAAAGTGATTATAATTATTCTTTATTTTGCAGTTGATCGTGAATATGGCTATCGTAATTAAAATTGTTGGCGATATAAATAGTCTAAATATTGAGCAACTTAACGTAACTGCATTGTTAGTTATCTTATTGCAGCAATTCTATATTGTAGATGGTTTAATATTTGAAGCTACTATTTTTACATCCTTTGCAATAATGTATGAGGGAACTGGATATATGACGTGCGTCAGTCACTTGTTATATCCATTCTTGACAACTCTTACAACAAGATTTATATTATATCAAAAGTAAGTATATATAGAGAGCTTACACATATATATAAATATTTATATAATATCTAATATATTAATCTCTATTAATACACTTTCAGAATAAAATTTAACTATTTTGCTGGGATGTTTGTTTTAAGTTTTGTAATGGGATATATCTTGTATAGGACTAGTAATTCGCGAAAAAATGAATTCAGAAAGAATCCCATTTCGCCAACAGTACCTTGTAAGTATAAGAACAAACAATTACTTTTGTTACTAATATTACTTTTTTTCCTAAATTTCGAAAACATATATATATCTGCTTTCGAAATTTATAGATCTAGAAACCATCCCAACGTCGCGTGGGAAAAAGTTGATGTTATCTGGCTTATGGGGTCATGTGAGGCATCCGAATTATTTGGGTGATATTATAATGCAATGGTCAATCGCGATTATTAGTTTGAGGAGTGACATATTACTGTATTATTCGGCGATCTGTTGCACATTAACGCTGGCTTACAGAGCTGTAAGAGACAATAGACGTTGTCAGACGCGATATGGATATGCATGGGAGCAATATTGTTCTCGCGTGAAGTATATGATCTTGAAGCATATTTTTTAAGACAACAAAGCACAAGTAGCAAAGTATTTTTTAAATACCACAAATTCTATATTAGTTTTATTTTAAAAAAAGTACATTATACACATTATAAGATCTCTAATCGTGCATTTTTAAATATTTTTATGAGATATAGTGATATAATAGAGAGAGTATTATAAGATACATAAATGTAGAATTCGATAAGAACCAAAAATATTTTGAGATTTATTATAATATGGAACAAATTTTTTTCACATTAGCGATATTTAACTTATAAAATGAATCTCTATATATGTGATGACGCGGGATAGAAGAGCAAATGAACGATGCACATTTTTAATGAAAGGAAAGAATGTTTATGTATTTGTATTTATAAAAATAAGTATAAAAATATAAAATATTTTATAAGAGACTGTGCCTATAATGTCGAGCATTATAAATTGAATACAAATTAGTTAAGAAATTTTATACTTTTATACATATATTTAGAGATATATATAAGTGTATAATTTTCATCTGATTATGATAAGCAATTTTATTAAAGACACACGTTTTTTAATAAAAAAATATATTATTATCCATATTTTCTTCGTGTTTGTACTGTATTCTAATGCAATAAATTTCAACAAGGACATAGTCATATTTTTAAATTATCTAAGATTTTATAATATAAAAAAAAATATATATATATATATATATAAATGAAACAGTAAATAAGCAGAAGCAATATTACAAGATTGCTAAATTTCTAAATAGAATATCAAATTAAATGTTATGATAGAAATGATATGATAAAAAGACCATAAAGATAAATATTGCTGCATTTTTGTAAAGACATTCTATATATGTATAAACAAAGTTAAACATTTAAAATTCTAAATTGATCGTTAATACTATATTGACACATTTAAAAGTATATATTCAATTATATTAATATATTTAAAAGAATATTATATATTTATACACATTTATTTTTTTATTAAATTGTTCATATATTTACATATATACCTAATTGCTATAAAAACAATTCTCATTAAAGTGGATTCTTAAAAGTGTATCCATTTAATTTGTTTGTCTGCAACATAATCATCAAACTAAAGTTTATTTTTATATTATAAATCATTATGTATCTTAGCCAATCATTGATAAGATAGTATTTTTTGGTTTTTATATATATTTCTTTTTCTATAACAAATATTCTCTATCTTCTAAAAATAAATAAGTCTTTCAAAATTGCATATGTATGACTTATTTGTGAAGTAATTGAAGCAAATTTCTGCCATATACATCTGCATACCTATTCACAGTATACACGTGATTAACCGCTATAAAATAATTATATATATTTATTTGTTAAAATTATATTTAAAAACTATCGCATTTTCAGAGCTGTACATTTTTATGTGATATTCTTCAAATTGTGTGTACTTTTTTCAGAAAAATATCTTTTAAACTGAGATGATATAAATCATCATAGTCTTTTTTAGTTATATGTTTAAAAAACGGGAAATTGTAAATATATCTAATATATGTAATATCATTTTTCAAATTTTATATAAGTATGACATTAATGAAATGTTATAATTGCCAATTTGTTATATATTATCAATACAATTTCTCAAATTTTAATTAATTAATATGTAAATTACTAAGAATAACAAATTGTCAGTGAAGTCAAATTGATAATTGACTATTATTGATAATTTTTTGTCTATATTTTTTTCAATTTTATCAATCACTATATTAAAATTTATAATATTTATTGATTTCCCATTTTCGATATTTAAAATGTACTTTGTGAAATTGGGAACCAAAGAAGTTTTGTCAGCCGATTACAAATGTGAAATGAATCACAAATGTAGGAAAATTAATTGTAATACAACATACTTACACAAAATACTCATAAAGCACTGTATGTCATTGCAGAAAATAAAAATTTGAAATATAAAAAAAGAAATATATATAAACACATACACATATATATGGAAATAAATGGAAATAAAGTCTGTATTTATTTCCAAAATAAAAGATATATGACTCAGACCACTTTTATCATTACAGGCGCAAATATTGTAAATTCCAACGCATTTTACTTTTGGATCTCAATGCGACTTTTCTCGTTCACTAGCAAATTATTACTCATTGACGCCTTTTCTATGTCATGTACATGACATAGTTATCACGTTTCATTAGGAACATATTGTCGCTCTTTCATATCGCTTATCTTCACTATATTATAATGTTGCTTTCTAATTAACAAAAATCTCGTAAACGCTGTTGACACACACACAAGTTTATCGCAAATATGTTTTATTCCTATCGATAAATGTGTTTCATGGCAGTACTTTCGATTCAGTACTTTCATCACCTGTTTGTATATTCGGTGGATCTTTATTCCCGCGAAAAATATTACACATTATTTGACGTGTTCGAAAACTTGAAAGAATCCTCCCGAATCGATTGGTCCTTTTTAGATACAGACGTGGCCGAATTCGATTTAATATCCGTTCGCTGCTCAGAAAAAATAGAAGATCCAGTACACGGAATTGAACAGCATGAAGCTGACTGGGAAAATAATTCGCGAATATTTATCTATCATGTTCACATCCTTGATCTTGGGCATTGATACGCGCAACACGGAAGCTCCTCTACGTAGAGCATGTAATACCTATAAAAAAATTACATTATACAATACATAGATAATATATGCAAGTTATCGCTGTCTATTTTAAGCAAAAACTATTAAAAAAACACTTTTTGCAGATATATCAAAAGAAACATACATGTAAAAGAAATGAAATTACATAATAAGTTACATTGAAACTATGCATTATATTTGCTTTGTCATTTTTTCTTTTCAATTTTTTGAAAAATCAACGATAGTGCGTTTTGTTTTATTCATTTATAATTATTCACTCATTTCTTCGCGATATAAGATATTTTTTCTTCATATTTTTATAATCTAATAACGTTATATATCTTTTCTTACAAAAATGTGAAACACAAATCATGTGGAAAAACTTCAGGCTTTTTTTCAAATATTTTATATAATTGCATAGTGTTTGTTTAAGAGTACCTATAATATATAAGCATACCTTTGGTTTGTGCGGTCTCGGGCCTCTATACCTGAGACCGCTATTTCGAGTGTGCGTGTTGTAAACGGCGACCCTGGAAATACGAAAGCTCGGCGGAAATTTGACCGGGTCGTGATCCCTTCCAACTCCCGGCGTCGATGAAGCGCTGACTAGGCCTGACCTATTTCTAATGCTCGGCAGAGGCGACATTCTGAGATCTTGAAGCTCTATGATATCCGCGTCCGTAGAATCAGGAAAAGGCGAACTGGCTTTGCTTCCTGAAGAAAATTCGAAAATCAAGCAAACGAAAAAATAATTTCGAAAGATCCTTTAATATTCAATTACCGATTTTAGAAGAAAGCACTTTCTTTTCATCGGTTTCTTTCTTCTTGGTCTTTTTTTTTGCTCTGGCACCCCAATACGTATAATTGACCGCTGCGTATTCCAATAGAGCCGCAAATACAAAGACAAAGCACATCACCAAGTAAATATCGATGGCTTTCACATAACTAATCCGTGGCAGTGAGCTTCTAACACCCGTTGATATTGTTGTCATCGTTAACACGGTTGTAATACCTAAAAAAAATAAACTAGATTTATCTACATATTTAATGAAAATTTTTCCATAGGTAATTTTGTAAAAAAATTGCGTAAAAAGAGAGAGAGAGAGAGGGAGAGAAAATTATATTTTTAATTTTAGAATAAGATAAAATTTACTAATTCTAAAATTTTAATTTTAATTTAAAATAATATAAATAATTTCGACAATATTTTAAAAAATTACATAATTTATAGAATTATGTATAAAAAATAGTTTATAAATACTTATTTAAGTATAATAAGAGATAAATGTTTAATTCCAATTTTATTCCAATTTTACCAAGAGCTACTCTTGCGCTGGTAGCTTCATGATTGATCCAAAAGCTGACCCAGCTAAGCATGACGATCAGTATACTCGGCAAGTATGTCTGAAAAACGAAATAACCGATATTCCTTTGAAGTTTAAAGCTCAGCGAGAGTCTCTGGTAGATGCCTGTTGCCAATTTCTCCTTTCGATCATTGGTCTCATAGCCGATTATCGTAAATTGCGGCAATTCTGCCTCCTCGACTCCACGAACAGGGGTTTCTTTCCAGTACATTACTACGTCGAGAACTGTATATCCATCTGAATATTTAAAACAGCATAATTTAAAAGGAGGCACACAAATTATTGCAACTTGATTTTCTGAATTTTTTTTTCATTTATTAATCGATATTTAAATAATTTGTATTGTTATTTTCTAAAATTTCTAAGCAATATTATTCCAAATAATTAAAATTTTTAGATATAAATTTCCCTATTGAAGAATTTAATTTAAATAAATTATAGGAGGGATGCGTATGTATATTTTTTGTGCAAAAAACCGCTCTTTACGAGGGAGAAAAAGAAAAAAATTTTGACGGATGTTATTTGTCCGAACGATCGATTATATTAGATGCATATTCCAATACATACAGCTCTCGATTTCAACGGTGCAATTCTGTGAATCGAGAGGATAATAATGGAGATCCATCATGCAGGCTAAAGTTGTTGTGAATCTCATGCCATATGTGACCGAACCATCGCCCGATAATCTGACAAGTTTGTTGCGTTCGGTGACGTCATGCAGAAAACTGCAAACAGGTTCAGTAAAATATTATGTTAAAACACAATGATAAACACAACGATAAAAGAGAATAGGAATTCAAAACGCGAGATAAAATGATACGGATATTCAGCAAGCGTTGCTCATGAGTTATTCATTGCCGCAATTACCTGTTTTTATCGTTTGCGAAAAATGTATCCGGAACCCAAATCTTTTCCGCGAAATCACCGCTTAACGTCAAGACTTCCTTCTCATGCGAAAAAGCGAGTCTCTCGTCCTTCCAGTATTGATTTAAATACATCGTTATCGTATAGTCCTAAGGCGCAGATAATGACATCAATGTAATTTATTATTATAATTAATTATGAAAATGACAGACATATTTTAAATTATATTTTACATAATTTAAATATTTTTATATCTTACATAATTATTAAATATTTATACGCAACATCTGTCTTCAAAACTTTTTATTTATTATGTAATTTATAAAAAAATTCTTTCTATAGAAGAGTGTAAGATATGCTATATTTGCTCGAAGACTATTAACAGAATGATGTTTAAGAGGATGGAAGAAAAAAGAAAACTTTATCGACAGTCTATCACAGTCTAGTGTAATTTATCACAGATCTCAAAGTAAGACTCGATCTGAGAAAGATGATAAAAATATTATAAATGTTAGATTGTGAAAAAAAATTTGTATATAAGACTCCTACATATATAATATTTTTAACATTTTAATTTACATTTGTATAAAATTATAATGAATGATAATATAAATAAAAAAAAATATAAATAAAAAAAATAAAAAAGATAATAAAGATAAAATTTAGAAATACATTTACATATATAAGTTAGATAAATTTACATTGTTTTAAGATGTGTTAGATTTTCGTTGCAATTTAATTTAATTTATGTATTTGATACAAATTGATACTAAAAAAATTAAAATTAAAGTTGAAAAAATATTAAATTTATATTATCTTTCTAAAAATGTAAAAAGGGTGGATTGTGTAAAAATTTTGCACTTGAAAAAAAATTTCTTTCTACTTTTTAAATATTTTTTGCTTTATCTTCTTACCATATTGACTTCTGAGATCGCATCGAAACTTGCAATGGTTAGATCCATTCCAACTAACAATGGATCACCTTTAAATAATAATCTCTCGTTAAATCTCTTGAAACATCTTTTACAAAAAAGTGAGCATCCTAATTTCTTTATTTTTTAAACTGTTCTCAATGAAGAGCCATTAAATGAATAAAGAAATAGAGTAAATCTTCTTAAATAGATTAAGTCTTTTTCTAATCCTCATGATAATATCGGCAAATTACTTCCCCTCGTTGCACATTCGATTAAAAGCGCTGATTGCGATTGCGCTTGAATGGCGTGGAAAACTTCATTAAAAGCTTTCCTAGTCTTATACCCCTCTCTACCTTTATGCAAACGATTCTATTCTAGAATTTAGTTTCGGCAAATATATCTCGATATCTAAGTGAAGTTTTTCGAAATACACTTTAAGTAATATATTTTTCTTCACATTATATTTTTAGGAGATATACATATATGTGTGTACAGATATCTGCATTGAGATATTTTCATATTAACTATTAATCTTAACAAATTTAATATTAATCATATTGTTTATATTTTTTAATTATTTAGTTTACAGTGTTTTATTGAAGTAAAATAACATATATAGTTGTGTGCTTTGTAACAAACATATTTAATTTCAACTTTATAATTTTCAATAAAATATGCAAAAATTTACAAAGCTTGAGCTCACCGCCAAAGTTCGGCCTTAATCGAATATCATAGCCATCGAGTATTCTCGAAATCGTCTGCGTAACGTTTTCCAGTCTATCGGACGTCCCGAGATAGATATTCTCTAGAGAAGCCCTGTAAAGTATGAAGTTTCAAAATACGGAAGTTAGCTTGATCAAATTTAAAATTGTTAAAATATTCTTGATAAAAAAATAACATTATATTAGGAATTTCTCAAATATATGTAATAATAATATAAAAAATAGATTCGGGATAATCCTTTTTTCATATATATATCAAATTTTTAATATTAATATACTTTAATAAAAATATATCATGAATTACACATCATATCGTGTATCGATTGTGTGATAAAATTATACAAATACTTGATTATTAGATTAATTTCATTTAAAAGTTTCACTTTTTGAAGTATGCATCAAAACGTTTACATCTTCGACATTCATTTCTGTTTTCTGTTTAACATGGCGAAAAAATCTAAAATGTGTACATTTCTCCGTAATATGATACAAAAATAATTATTCACATTCAAAAGACTTCTGTTTTTCTTCGTACTACTTTATAGTGATAAAATTATTATTTAATTGAAACGCAGATATTATATATATAAATTGTAACGTGTGATAAGCAAGAACGCAATGATATAACAGAAACATGCATCATTGAAGAAAATATTGAACGATAGAAGTTAATATAAACGATAATAATAAAATATATAAACGAAGAATCATGGATAGAAAGGAGATAATGTCATACATCACGAAATTACTTCCATTGATTAATTCAAGCACCGTCGACTTGGTCTGGTCCATAGCGATCATTATACTCGTGATTGTAATATTTATTATCATGAATAAATAAAGAAGCATTCTTAAAATCGCGAGAAGATTATGAGATGGTTTCAAATTCAACGTTGTTTAGAAAGGATTATTAGGTTCGTCTTTTGCCCAGGAAATGGAGCTTTGTTGTCTCTTATTGTGTACAGCGGACTGATTGGAGCTCTAATTGCCCAAACAATCGTTCATGTCGCACGCCTCGAGCTTAATCCAGGTATTTAATTACTTCCTTTTGTACTTCATTATTCCATTTTATTTCTATGTATATATTAGCTTCCTTTTGTTACATTTATATATACCTTCATTTCAGTTATCTTCAATTAGTTTGTAACATCATTCAAATATTAATTTAAATCATGTTTTAACTTTTACGATTGTACTATAGATTATTATATTAGATGTCTGATTTATTGGAGGGTACTTTGAAAATAATTTCATCAAACGTAGGGTTTTAAACTCATTCGTTAAACGAATGAGTTTAAAAAATTTTCCATTTAAATTCGCAGCAACGATTTGTTCTTTGAATTAAAAGATTGATTTTATTTTTTAATAATATATATAATATATATATTATTAAAAAATATATTTATAATAATTTATAATAATATATTTTATTATATAATATATGTCTTTTTTTCTCTTTATTTATTCTGATTATTTCATTTGGAAATAGTTTATATATCACATACAAGTTTTCCTTGTCTCGAGGGTGTATCTGAATACATTTACATATAGGAAATTGAAATCATACTTTTTGCGTATTCATGCCACGATGTACCTTACAATGTGTGGGAAAAGCATCCTTATTCACTGCGATTTTTCATATTAGGGGGGAAAATTCGAATGACGGTGCTCACCAGATGACACGATGACGCAGCTGTACGAGGAGAAAGACGATCAACGGCAGCCCGCGCAGCAGCATCCTGCCAATCGTCTTCGTTATCCGATCGAGATTACGTCAGTGAATGACGAGTATGATGGGGAACGTCATCTCGCGGTATCCTCGCATCCCCTCGGCATCCCCGTAACCGGCTCGTCGCCGCCGTCGTCGTTCTAAAATCGCAGATGAAAGGAAAGACCCTGTACGACTCTTTCCTCGCCGCCCTTGACCTTCGTATGCCAGTTCCACGCGTACTCTCACTCTACGCACCCTCCAGTTATCCCGCACGCAGAACAAATACATATGCAAAACTCCCCGCATTCACAAGAAGTTTTAATTTTAATTCTTGTGTAACGAGATATGGAAGATCTGATATGTGTACTGATTTTTTGAAATTCATTAACCATAAAATAAGTACAAATTTAATTAAATTTCATATACTGTAAATATTTATTACTTACATTTGATTTTTTTTCTCTCAATTTTCTCATCAATATATATGTAATAAAACGATGAAAAATGATAAGAAGAATGATAAAATCAATGACTATTTCCGGACAGTATATTGACAGTGTTTCATCATTATAATATAATAAGTATGCAGACATATGATATGTAAATTTACAAATGAAAAGTGATAAAGATTGTGACACTTGACGTTAATCAAGAAATGTAATAAAAGTAAAGGAATATAAAAATGATATATTTTTCTGATGTATTTTTCAGCTCTAAAGTAATGCCTTTCATTTTTTTTAAATTTCTGAATATATAGGTCGATTGATTAAGAACTAGATATATAACTCCACATTATTTTAGTGATTGATCAGATTCAAGAGTAAAACAACAAAATGGGCCGGCATGATAAAGCATTACAATGGCATACAATACAACGCACGAAATAAAAATCTCTACAACACGCTCTACATATCGCCTACAACACATTATTCACTTTCCATTCAAAGAACACACACGAACAGAACTGATTTTTGCTTCCGTAAACTCAACGGATACGTTAAACAATATAAAAAGTTATAAAATATATTCTATGCAATATTATATACCCTTGATACAATTATTCCCTGAGGCAATCAAGATGAGGAACATCTTGTTAGTCATGAGATACCATAAATAATGACGAGAGGATTTGTTTCCTCTCTTCGGTTGGCTTTATTAATGTTTGCGTTTTATGTTGATGACAGGAAATATTTCATACACATGATATCTTACATAATAATTTTTTTCGAGTGCAATGTGAAGCAGCTTCTTGGTTTTCCAATATAAAATAGAATAAAATAAAATAAAATTCTCTATTGTGTACTGCTCTAATATCATATAAATATTAATTTTCTCAATATATAATAATATTTTATATTTAACAACTCTAATTCTCCAAATAATCCCATCAAAATGTACAATAAATTATATTTAATTGCATACCATACAAACAATATAATAATAGATAGTATAAACAATATTAAACTACATATACTACAAATGAAAATAAATGTATATACATATTTTATTCAATAATTTGTATATTAATTTGATTTTCGCTTTTGATTAAAAATTAAATGAGAAATTTATGCGAATTTTTTCACTAAGAGAAATAATGATTTGCTATAAATATGTTTTCGGAAATTGAGAAAATACAAACCGTTTTAATTGTTACAAATGTAGATGTAATGGTGTAATAAGCAAAAAAGATCAATTATTACAATCTGATATTCAGTAATACGTGATGTTTGCAAACATGTAGTTTTTAATATTGTGTATGTTATGTTTAAAGAAACATTTAAAGTTGTTTATAAACATTTTTATATTTGGAAATAAATAAATAAATAAATAAATATATATATATATATATACATGTAATCACACACAAATAACATTTTAAAAATATTTATGTAAATTATTATTTAAAATTTAAGTTATTAAAAGAACAATACAAAAAAATACAATGTTACATTTCAAAATTTTGATCTAATGTTTTTGATTTATTGAAAAACATATAATCCATTTAAATACAAAGATATGTAACTCGATTTGTACAAAAATCGTTAACTCTTTACAATTTGCTAATAAAAATTATATTTAATTAAAATTATATAAAATTATAAAAATTTATTATCTATAATTTAGGTTTATATTATACATATACATATTACCTGAGGCATCCGACGAAAATCACGATGCAAGCGACGATTTCATTGTCAATTTGATGGAAATATCGGAATATTACACTTTGATTATCACGTTATCGACAGGAGTTATCGTTAACGCGCACTTTGGCCCATCATGATACCTCGAAATCGATCGTAGCGCACAATCGTGATTTTTCGAACATCGGCCCGCCGTTATCAGCGTTCACGGGTGTTCACTATTATCAACGTTCACTGGATCCGGCGTTACCACTTCTCGAGACGCGGTCGAACTCGCGACTCCGAACGTGTTGTCACGAGCGCGTCATTGATCGTTGCTCATTGTCAGCATCACTCTTCGTTCTCCTCCACGTTATCGTCGTCGTCGTCGTCGACGTTAACGTCGTCAACGTCCTCTGGTAGATACGAAAGCGCGAGGTATTCCCGTGCGCCACTAGTCTCGCGGAGTTTGCTGCCTTTCATCCCTCGGTAGCTAACGCGGATCCACTGTCGATTTCTCTCTTCAGATTCTCTCTCTCTCTCTTTTTCCCTCCCCTCTTTTACTCCCTCATCGCGAATATGTTTCTTCTCGCTTCCGTTCACTCCGGAAATCATCCTCTCGCTCCTACCTGCCAACCTTACTATCTCTATCATTTCCACCCTCCTCTCTCTTCCAGCCCACCTTCAACCAACGCTCTCGTTTTCGCGGGTCCTCCGTCTCTCTCGCTCGCATCTACTTTTTCACGTGCAACCGCCCCATTCCACCCCCGAATGTTTCCTCTGCCCGTTTCCTCGCATCCGATCTCCCTCTTTTCCCTCTCTTCCTACGCCTGTTCTCTTGGATCGCCTTGATGCTTCTCTCTTTTGCTCCTCCGAGAATCTCTCCTCGTCTTTCGTCACCATTCCCCGGGCTTTCCTTGCGACTTGCGCGCATGCACGGTATCTCGCTATATTCTCTATCTCGGCCGACCTAGTGACACACAGCCAGTGATCGGATTTTCGGAGCGAACCGATCGAATACCACTACCATCACCATTACCACTCCTCTCTTCAACATCCTTAGAATATGGCTGAAGGTGTCATTAACCTTCGAGAGTTGTAACGAGTTGAAAAAATCACAGAAATGTTCGATACTTATTTCGATGCGCGATCAACTATCAACAAAGACCGATCAACTATTCTTAACACGAGGGCATGACAAAGCTTTGATGTGAAAAACTAAGGAAAGAGAAAGCTCGAGAAAGAAAAGCGATAGAAACACTTACTTACAGTACAAATTACAATTTTCAATTAAATTACTTATTTTTTTACATGTATTATTACCTCTAATAATAATAATCTAATATATAATATAAAAAATGTACAAAAATTATCAAGCAATCTCCAACGGAATTTTCGTAACATCTTTATGAAAATAACGTTTTTAAATGCGACTCTCTTAAAAATAAGAGTAAAAAATAGGCACGAAGATAAGATCTAATTAATAGGCGCTCAGCTAAGCATTAAAGATTCCCTTCTGCATCATATCACACACATATTATCGTCACGACAAAGCTATCTGATAAGTGAATTGTCGAGATTTGGGGCATTTTTGAAAAGTGTACAGGGTGATTTGCGGCTAATATTAAAAATAGATTCTTTATTAAAATCTTGAATAAAAATTCTTGTTAAAAGATAATTTATTGTAACATATCTTAATTTTCAATGCTAAATATTCCTAATAATTAATTTGTCTAAAATAATAATTAATTTGTCCAATAATATTCAATTAATTTGTCAAATAATAATCCAATTAATTTATCTAAAATTAAATAAAAAATGAGATTGTTACTCTGCTTGAATCTATAAAAATTTATTTTGAAATTATTATATATATAGTATGTTCTCCTTAATTCTTTTCATCTTAAATTTAGTAAATTTAGAAAAATCTACTTTTAACGTTTTATACGCTTGCAAAGCATCCCATAAGCGACAGCATGATAGAGTAATAGCGGATTCATAATCGATAAGCAAAGAGGCATCCACCGGCAGGATAGGTTCACTTACCTTCGCGAGGGACGATAAGAGTCTTCCTGTCGGCAACATCGATGTTGGTCGGAAATCATTTCAACACCCGGCGTCTTGGAAAACGCGTTTTGATCAGTCTCGAAATGTCCACGAGAAAATTCGAGTGAGGAATCACGATTTGATATCTTCCCAGTGACTGCTTCCAAATCAAGAATTGCTTCTGCAAAACTCAATTTTTGAAAAATAAAACTTTCAAAAAGAAGTACATACACACGTACATTTTTAACTATTATTTTAATAAATATATATTGACGAAAAAAGAATAAATTATTTTTAAAAATATATTAAATTTTATTAGTTATTAATTTATCTATGTACGATTTATGTTATATACAAGAATTTTGACGAATTATATTATCAGTGTATGGATGTTATATAAATATTTTTTTATAATATATGATATATAATTTATTTTGATTATTTTAATTGCAAAGACGGGTAGATTTCGTGCAGTTTAGCGAGCTGCTGCTTTAGATTGTTCTCCATATAATTTCCACTTGAATGGAAATGAAAGCAATCCTTCTAAATAAAGCATAGTTTAGCTGAAACATGACACGATCAGAAACACGCCCGGAAACTTCCTAATTAACGTGTTTAAATTTGGTAGCTGCTTGAAGTTTAATGTGATTTGACGAGAGCAGTGACGCGTGTATCTCGTTGATTGCAGGTGTACTTTGTATAATCTCAGAATCAAATATGGTAGCTACTTTCTGACATCTTATAAACGATTTAATAACATTAATTATCAGAAATGATGTGTGCATTAAAATATAAAATAAAATTTTATTTCTTTTTTTTATGAAATAAAATCTTATTAAAAATTGAATTGAACTTCTTGTATATATCAATTATAAAATTAAAAGGAGAAAAGAGAAAGATAACGTTTCTATTTAATAGTTAAGATTTAATGAGTATAAAAACCCTTCTCTTCAATTTACACATAACATGAAAATGTTCGATATTAAAATCTTCGATTTTAATTTTCTTAAAATTATTGTTAAGTTAATAGAAGTACGTAATAATGGCATAAACTTTACGTTTATGATTTTGAAATTATTCTTTGTAACCGTACGAATATACGAGAGCGAAAAGGATTAAAGATTGATTAAACTGCCAATTATTCAAATTTCAAGTTTATCGTGCGTTAGTCGCGAACACGCATAGCGTTAAAGGATAATAAGCACTATATACGATACGGCGTGATTTCGGGGCTTGCGCGTCGCAACTCCGCTTGAAAGTCCGCGTCTTAGGGGGTTCGCGGCAGAAAGATCCACGCGGCCGCCGCAATGGCCTGTAGCATCTCGTGACGAGTGTCAAACTCATCGGCATCATCGACAAGTACGAGCTCATTCTTGGAATTTTCAAGTGGGACTAAAGATCAACTAAATCAATATCGAAGATGACATCGAAAGAACTATCATTGTGAGTAAAATGTAATTTTGTAATGTAAAAAAAAACATTGCGCCTTGCAACATATGAACACGCATCTCTTAAATGCATATTTTTATTTTATATATATTTTATAATAGAGAGCACATATTGTCACACAAAAAATTTCTTTTTCGTACATGCATTGCTATTTTTTAGAGCTTAATTTTTCAGAGCTTAATATTATTGAAGTAGATATTTTTTTTTAAGTAATCTTATAAAACAGATTTAATATTAAAATCATAAAGATTTTAATATTTTTGCGTGCATAAAATTAAAAAAGAAATTGTTAAAATTATTAATTAATAAAAATTGTTTTATAATATATTTGAAACATATATAAAGCTATCAATAGTACATAGAGCTCTCAATTATATTAGACAAACTATCAAATATATATAGAATTTTCAATTTTTATGTGCTTTTTTATGTTAATTTTTATAATAATTATTTTGCCTATTTTATTGTGCCTTCTTATAATAATATTAATTTAATTACACAATTTGAAATTATACAAAGAAATATATAACTAAAATATGTTGATACATAAATTGCCAAAAATAATTTTACATCATTATTAAATAATTATAATGCCTTTTTCAATATCATGTGTATGTATCTTAATTAAGATTATTTTAAAAACTCGGATAATGTATGAAGAAAAAATTATTTTCGAATAATGCTGTATGGATAATTTTGTATGGAAAACTATAGTACCGCTAATTGTTATTTAGTCGCTTTTAATTCATTTAATATAATCATTATTTTATATTTTGTATTCACAAACGTTTTGAATCTTGAACGAATAAAAATCTTAATCGCTGTATGTCAAAGCCAGCGCTTCTGACGCATGAAACTCAAAGATACTTCATCTTAAGCAATTATAAACGTATGCGTAGATCGCGGAACTTGTAAAAGCATCTGAATATTTCAAGAGCAGATTTCAAGGCAGCCATCACAGGAAATCTAATTATTCTTTGAACTTAATCAAATCATATTTAACAAGTTATTATTTATATAAACGTCGAACATCTAGACGCACATCTTTTTGTAAGTCATCCGATTGAAATAATTAATATAGTGATATAATTACTTGATTATTTTATTTACAATTATTTTACATTGACGATTGATTTTGAAGGATTAAAATTTATTGTCCCATGATTATTTTTTATGATAGGATTTCACCAATTTCGATGAAACAAAATGTGGTCTATGTTTTATTGTTATCATTCGAAATTTTATATAGTTTAAACGGTCCAAAAATTAGGAGTAAAATGCGCATACAATCTCACAACACAGATTGTGATGTAATAAGGCGTAACTTACTCGTATCTTTCGAAACAATGATACGAACCCTCGTGGATTACGGATATTGCTGAATCGACGAATGACAAGAGGCACTTTCGTCCACTTTTCTTTTCCGCCGCGCCGCGATTCCAGCCTCGCTTCATACCTTAAATCAAGTGATGCTCATCGTTTACTCCTTTTGCGACTTTACAGCATTTCGAGTCCTCTATGGTGAAAATTAAAACGAACACAAAGTATCAAGTCATAACATTGTGAATCGTAATTTCATAAAATGAATATAATTATATGATATGGTGAATAATTATATTATGAATTTAAATCTTCTTACATGCAAAATTCGGACCTATAAAATTACTGGAGTCTGTAATCTGCAAGATTCAATTTGATCAGATTTGTAAGACACTGCACTGAGAAAAAAATAATGTTGAATCAATAACATCAGTGTAATTCCGTGAAATTTATTTTATTAATTCAATAATATTATTAATCCAATCAATACATCCGGATGACGACGACGAATAAATACATATATAACTTATTCTCAGTGTGCATTTTTCTCAATGTGCTCTTTTCCTGTAAGATTTTCTATAAAGTGTCATAAGTTTCTCGCTTAAAATTGTGCGTATGTTGCAGTATCAAAATTTTTCTTTACATATTACGTTGTAAAACACTTTGTAGAACTTTGGAAAAATTTTGGAAGATATCATCCGCAATAAAATTCCGCTATGCAACAATTAGCAGGCGAATATCTTCACATATGTGTTGCGAACTGCAGCTTATCTCCTGCACAGAGAAATATTTTGATCCCTGCATGAAAGTTCTGGCACGTGGACGATGCTATTTCGTGGTGGCTATGTCGAAAGGACGACAGGGAATGTGGACAATAGAGATGAGCGAGAGAAAGAGCATGCTCCACATAACTCCTTGTAATATCTTTGTAACATTAATGTCGTCATTATGTCATGTTAGACTATTCGAGAAGTTTTGAATATTGTGCGCATCTTTCGAGTTTTCGAGTGAAAATCGACGAAAAACTCAGTGCACGATCTTTTCGAGTGATTAAAAATAGATAAATAGATATAAGATGTATTGCTCTATTTAATTGTATATGGGATGATTTTTATTTGTATACAAATATAAAAGAATAGAAATATAATTTAAAAGCAAAAGATATTATACATATATAAATAGGAATAAATATGAATGCAAGTAATATATATTTGATTTATATCTCATTAGGTTGTAAAAAATTGGAAATATTATATGCAAAGTTAAATTTTCTGTGAACTCTCATGTGAACAATTTAAAAAATATTGCACGCGGTATATTAATTATGTAAAGGAATGTTCTCATATTACAACGGAGATATTATAAAAATTTGAAACTGAGGACGGGTATTAACTAGTTCTCTTTAGGATTAAAATACATGCATAATCGATATGGCTTGGGATGAATTTCTCTCGATAAGATAGAATATCAATTTTAGAGGCTAATCGAGCAGCTACGATGATCGATTTCATTTACACGATCGTAAAAATGCACTCATGCCCACTGGAATACTTAATGAATTTCAATTATCGACATTTAAGACTAATTTATAATGCTGAATATAATATTATCAATCCTTACTAAAATATATATTATATATTCCATTTACAATTTTTTAAATGTTATCATGTACGTGATATATCTTTCTAATCCGTCTACTTCAAATATTTTGTTTCAATTCGTTAATTTCAAATATTTAAAAAATTATATTTTGTATTTATTTGTTTGTATAGATGTCTTTTTATTCATTTATAATTTCAACATAATTAACAATTATATTAAAAATTTGAATAAATATATATAATAATTTATTTTATTACACAATCAAGTAAAAAAATGGGTTTTTAAAAACATTTTTTTTACTTTAATAAACTTCTAATTTGTATAATTTAATTATCAATATGTATATATGTATAACATTATTATATTAATTAACAGAATTTTCTCTTGAAAATGCAAAAATTCCATTGTCAGTAATATTTCCTTTAAATCGGGTAAATTAAATTTTAATAAGTAAATTAAATTTTTATTAAAATAGATAAATTTAATTTTTTTAATAAAATATGAAATTTAGATCTTTTGGGAGGAGGGGTAACCCATCAATTATGTACAGGAGAATATAAGCGACTTTTAATATAATTCCATGCATCATAAATGCAACATTCAAATTCAATCTGTTTTGCGCGATACCGTTTAATTCTGTGTGAAGATTCTATATAAATTCTATGTAAAGATAATAATATTACAAGTCTCATCACCGATAAAGTAACCTATGCATTATGTGCGTAGCTTCGTCGTTCTCGTGTCACTCACTGTGTGCAAGTATCGTTTTTACGCATTTGAAATCAAAGCAACATCGAATTTTGCATCGTCGTCGTCCAGATCGTTGGAATCGATATTGACGGTCGACAGCAGGATACCTAGGGCTACCGTGAACGATATTGTCTCGAAGAACATCACCATGGTCCTCGAGAATCTATTGATGAATTACGAAAATAGTCAACTGCCTACGCATGATAAAGGTAAAATAAATTAGGAGAGATGTGTGTGCGGAATTTTTTCTATAATACAATTGCAATTAGTTTTCGGTAATCTTTTTTTCTCATCCGAAACTTATTAAAATAATGCATATAAATAATCAGACAAAATGTCATATTTTTTTCTTTAGATTTATGCAGAACATTTGTTTAAGAAAATATACATGTAAAAAAACTTTTTCAGTAAATACAAATTTACATACATATTATTTTTTGCTATTTTTTTTTGTTAATAGATATACCTTTTGGAAATTTATTATATATAATATGTATTATTATTTATAATATATTAATAATATATTTATAATTATTAATATTTTTAATATATTTATAATATATTTATATTATATAATATATTTTACTCTCCTCGTTAATATTTAAATTTAAAAAATCTATTTTTTTAAAGAATTGAATCAGTAAATAATACGAAATAGAATACAAGCATATGCATATAGTCAATATTGATATTAATATTACGATTGTGACAAATGATGTTGTATTGCGGTCATTGGAACATTGAAATTGCATTTGTGCATTATGTTCGATACTTGCGCTAATTGCAGAGTCTATTACGGAAAATATTGGAAGATAATTAAATTCCAAAGAACTCAGGGAGATAGTTTGATATGATATAATTTTTATTCCTAATTAATAATCTGAATAGAATTATTTATAATTATGATAATATTATTGTTCTTTTTAAAAAGCTATATTATTCTAAATTTTCTTTAAAATGCTAATATTGACATTTTAGAAATTATGAATGTATATCAAAGTTTTAATATTAGTTATATCATATATTTTTTCAGGCATGCCCACAGTGGTAAAAACAAATATCCTAATTAGGAGTATGGGTCCAGTGTCCGAGCTCGATATGGTAAGTTTCGGAATTTTTTATTAGGAAAGATATTGCATTAAATTTGTTTTTCTTAATGTCTTTTTTGCAATCACATATAAAATAACATAAATATGTTGTATCCCATAAAATATTTGTATAATTATGTATTAAAAGTTGAGGATTAATTATTTACCACAACTAATGATCTTTAGATAATATCATTATTTTACTATCCCTTTTCATTATTAATCTTACTCTAAATCTTTTCATAATTAATCTTATTCTAAATGTATACTCTTAGACAGTATACATTTTTAACATAAAATGTTAACAGCATTAATAATATAAACAATAAAATTAAAAATCTGTGAGAGATGCAACACACACACATATTTGAGAGATACATATAAATTTATTATAAAAATTAGATTATATAGTAATATTCTTTAATCAGTCATTTATTGTTACGTGCATCCTATGCTTTCTAATAGATAAATTCCTATTCGATAGCGAATCTAATCGTATTGAAAATTATTCCGCCAGGATTATTCGATGGATTGCTACTTCCGACAATCATGGCGTGATTCGCGTTTGAGTTTTCTGGGTCCAATCAAATCTCTCAGCCTCAGCATCAAAATGCTCGAGAGAATCTGGCGACCTGATACTTACTTTTACAATGGCAAGCATAGTTACGTACATACGATCACCGTACCGAACAAATTGTTAAGGATCTCCCAGGACGGTGATATATTGTATTCGATGAGGTCTGTCTGCCTATGAATTTACGCATTAAATATTAAATCGCGCGATTTCGTCAATTCTAATTAGATATTTTCGGATTTTTTTTTTGCGTCATTGCATGCACGCGATCAACAGATAAAAAAATTTAATTATAAATTTGATATATATATATTTTTTTTTCCATAAAAAAATGTAATACTAATTTTTTGCTCTCAAAATAATTATAATAGATAAATTAAATTTTTGTAAATAAATTTTTATATTTTGAAAAAGCACATCCATGTTATATGACAAGAAAATAATAATGTAAAATTAAATAACAAAAAGATCAGACATGCAAATTTCTAAATATTAATATCGTTCAATTTTATATAATGCGAAATTGCACAATATACAAATTGTTATACATCAATGTCGCAAAATTTTTTTTAAAATCCGCTTTTTTAGTAGTTTAAAGTATTGTCTTGTGCAGGCTTACTATCAAGGCTAAATGTCCTATGGAGTTGAGAAACTTTCCTATGGATCGACAATCTTGTCCATTGATAATGGGAAGCTGTACGTATCAATTTTTCAAACAAAATAACTATTTAGTATCTTAGGAAAAGTGTGGAGAATATAAAAAATTTTAATTATATAGAATAAAAAAATTATTAGACAATCTTTTTCTCGATCGATAATATTGCGGCTTTTCCTTTTAATTTTTTAAGTTACAATTTACAAATGTTTGGCTAATACAAAATATTTTTATGCATTGTCACTAAATTGAATTTGAACTTGATAGAAACGTAATGAAACTAGGAAAGATAACACTTTACTCATATTCTATCGCACATCTCATATTATGTTGCTTCTCACATAATGTCCATTCATATTAGCTTTCGGTGAGCGTTCGAGAGCGTCTACGCCGAAGTTATGATTGCAATAAATTCGATATTCCTTTACATTTCGGCTTTACAGTGTCCCTGGTGGTCCCACCTTCTGTCACAACAGCTGGCACCGAGGACCATCATGCGATGTAATATCAGAATTTATTATCATAAGAGAGCGTCGAACTTTTTCAAATCGAGAGCCGTGATTTAAAATATTGATATTCAGATAGCGAAGAAATTTTTGAATCAAATGTTATACAAGAATATATATTAGTCAAGAATATATCTTTTTGGTTGTTTGAGATTGATATATATTTAAATATAAAGTACCATATATTTGATACACTAATTATTATTAGATTGTTTGTTTATTAAATATTTAAGCTAAATTGAATGAAATATTGTAATGAAATATTTTTATATAATGATATTATTTAAATATTATTAAAATAAATACGAATCTTTTTGATTTTTCTTATATATTTCTATATATTTTATTGAAACAATTTTCTTTAATTAAGAGGAAGGTTTGAAAGATCACAATTAATTGCATTGCTAAGAATAAATTTAAAAAAATGATGTTTTATCAATAAATATTATATCGAACACTACAATGTTTAAGTTAAAGGATCTTTCATATTGGCTTCTCTCTATGTATTCGCTTACATTTCTTGCGTAATAATATTACTCATGTATTTATTAGATGCGTACACATCGGGACAACTGGTTTACGAATGGCAAGAAGAAGAAGGTTCATCGGTTAATTTTGTGCCTGGAATGGCGCTTTCGCAATTCGATTTAATGAGCTCACCGTACAGAAATCTCACATTTGTTCGTCGCGAGGGCGAGTTTTCGGTATTGCAAGTATCTTTCAATTTGCAACGACATACCGGATACTTTCTTATACAAGTAAGCATGCGCAAATTATAAGTGATTACCATAAAAAAATGTTTACCTATAACAATAAGTTATCTTTTTGCTCTACACCAATTAATAAAATATATATAAAAATAAAAAGATTTTATATATGGACAGGTTTATGTACCATGTGTTTTGATAGTTGTATTGAGTTGGGTATCTTTTTGGATTCATCGTGAGGCAACAAGCGATCGAGTAGGTTTAGGTATGTTCTTTAAAATGAATCTTTGAAACTTTTTTTCTATTCGATTTCTAGCGATATATATATAATTATTTCAAGTTTATTTTAATATTGTCTAAAATAATATATATTTTTATATATAATATAAAATTAAAAATTGTCAAAAGTTATATTAATCAATTCAATCATGTCTTATTTAAGTTTTTGAAATCTTTTAACTTTCTTTCAATGCAGATATTCGAAGAAATCATATAAATATGACTTATATATTTGATATGATTATTTTTGATTCACATTTGCATTTTTTGCTTATTATAAAGAAAATTGTAAGTTTGTTTAATTGTAAGTTTGTTTTTATTATTTTTACTACTTTTTTATCTTCTTCTCTCTTTCTTCTTTTATAGATTTTGAAAATTTCATAGGTTTTAAATATACTATATTTACAACGTCCAAATTTTCATAGATAATACTGTATTATAAATTTTACAGGTATCACTACCGTCTTGACGCTATCAACGATAAGCCTCGATTCCAGGACAGATTTGCCGAAAGTTAGATATGCTACCGCTTTAGATTGGTTTCTCTTAATGAGTTTCGGTTATTGCATCGCTACTCTTTTGGAATTTGCTGGTGTTCATTATTTCACGAAGGTGATAATATTGTACAATTGCGATATTTCAAATATCTAATTGTATTCTTAATAAGGAGGAGAAGATATGTATACTAAATTTCCAATTATGATCAATGAAATTAAATATTTTGGAAATTAAATATTATGAAAGCATTTATAAAACAATTATAAAATTAATAATAAAATAATATAAAATCATTAAGATAGAATATTTTACATATTTCATATTTTATGTATATTTTATACCACAATATTATATACATATATAAATAATTTATTTTAATATTTTTTATATTTTTCTATTTTAATATCTTTTTGTATAGAATAACATTGAAAAAAATTGATTTTTATAAAAAAAATCTACATATATATTTGCCTTATATAAATACGTTTTATGTAAATATTGCCTTATATAAAAAGACTATTATATTAACTTAATGCATGTAATTTATTAATTTGCAGATTGGTAGCGGCGAGATTCCGTTGGATGATGAAGAATGGGAAGATTGGGAAGACATTACGAATGAAGAATTCGAGGATCCATTTGGCACAATAATTTCTTGCAGTCCTCAGACTGTTCATCCGGAAATCGGTGACACGAGTACCAGAAGACGTGGGTCTCTTATATCTACAATATATAGCGTAAGTTGGAAATATCAATAAAAATTATTATATTTTTTTGAAACACGGTAATGGCGGTGGCAGTGACAGTGACGATCAAATATTTGACAAGTTTAAAGAATTACTTAAAGAATTCGTTGTTATTGCAATAATTCTTTTTTTTCTTATATATATAATATTTTTTTTTTGGATTATATTACATAATAGAAGGAACTAGATAGGGCGCATCTTGTAATGTTCTATTAATATATTCAAATTTTGCTTTCGGCAGGATGGAGTCGCTTATGAAGATTCCTGTCGATCCATCACAGTCGCCGTTTCTTCAAAGCCATCGACGATGGAAAGGCAAACACAAACTGAGTTTATTTTACCATTATGGCGACAGTTTCTTTATTGCTTAGCAGGAGATGATGCTTTCAGGTATGCATTATTGCCTGTGCAGAAAAATATGTTCGTATTTTGAATTATTTATAATAATGCTTATTTATAATGATTTGAATGATTTATAATAATGCTTGCAGGAAACAATTGCTCTATATATAATTTAATTAGATACATACATTATTATAAATAGTTAACATGTATTTCTATTATTTCTATTATTTGTATTAATATATATAAATATATATTCATAATAAACATGAGATATGTTATAATTAATATTGAATGTTACAGACGCCGTCGACAACGGGAAGTAACCAGTAGCTATCGAAAATGTGGTGATCGTATATCGAGACATATAAATAGTGTGTCTTACATCGACAGAGTTGCGCGAATAGTCTTTCCCGCTTCTTTTGGTGTACTTAACGTTTGCTACTGGGTAGTTTACGTTACCTATCAAGAGGAATTTAAATGGCAGGACCCACCGATTCGATCGATAACATCAATCTCTCACTAACGAAATTTGGACAAACGTCAATGAACCATAAATAGTATGTATGTATATGTATATACATACATTACATACATACATTACGAATCGGAGAAATCATAACGTAGTAGAATATTCTAACTTTTGTTCATAAATTGAATTTCTTAAATTAAATTAATATAATGGATTGATATATTATATATATTATATTCAATTAACATATTATATATTTCTATAATATGCATCACATTGATATATGCAAATTATTAACATCGATATTTGTAGTGCTTTTATATTCGTTGTATATATAACAAGTTTTGTTGAATGTATTGATTGACTGCTATTGCAAGAAACTTTTGGGACACGAGAAATAGTCCACCTTCGATAGCCAATCAGTGCGTCCAACAAACTGTTATACATACATACATGCAATCAATGGCCGCATTCAGCGGACTCAACCGCTAAGTAGCAATCGAACATGATTGGTTTCTACTTTCAGGTCCGACCAATCAGCGTCGAATTACATCGGAAAATCTAGTAATGTTGCCCAACTGTTGAGTCTGCTGAATACGGCCAATGTAATGCCAGTCCACAGCATCTATATTATGGCTGCGGTCAAAGAGACACTGAAGATGCTTTGAAGCGTTTGATTGACCAATCAGGTTAAAGAAATCTTTACTCCTTTTATCCTGATTGGTCAATCAAACGCTCCAAAGCATCTTTAGCGTCTCCTTGACCGCAGCCTATATGTATAGTATAGATATGTTGTGTCCTGTGTGCCAGCCTTTCTGGCTTTTCTCTATGCTTCTTCTTTTAACAAGTTGGCAAGTCTGATTTCAGAACATCGTATTTGTGTGTGAATAAATAATAAGATTCTAAAAAGTTACTCTTTCGAACAGTTGTAAAAGATAGAAATGAAAATTTTTTCTAAGTACGTTCTATAAAAGGATTAAAAATTTTTTCTTATCCCTTTACAAAAATAAAATATAAAAAAATGTATTATTTTTTTATATTAAAAAGTAATTATTTGGAAAGATGATTTAATTAGTGACAAAAAAATTTTATTATTATTAATTAAATTTTGTTAACATTAATTAAAACTAATATATTAAAAATTATGCAAAATATAATATATGAGTGTGTATTTGAAAGTTAACGCATGTATGAAAAAATCTTGTTCTTAATTAATATAATTTATTTATTTAAAAGTTATATTTTTCAATATAATGTTTTTTGTTATAGTGTCAGAAATAAGAAGAAACCAGATGATTTTAATGTAAAGTTTAATGTGCAATAATCAAAAGATGGAAGATAATGGCAAAGTAGTTTGTAATGAAGCATTGGAAGAAATTGATCAGAATATTGTGAAAGTCGAGTTGATGAAATGTGAACAAAATTTTGACACTGAAACTCTAACAGTTGATTTGACTCCTCCGATAGAGGAATATACTACTGTTTTGCCAAAACGTAGAGGGAGACGCAGCAAAAAGTCATTAGATCTCACAAAGTTGCAATCTTCAACATCAAAACTAAATTATTCCACGACAGACTTAAAATTAGCATTGTGGAAAGACCGCTTCCGCCCTATACGACCAAAACCTTTACCACCTGGTGCCCCATTAAGACATAAATCATTTGGAATACCATCTATGCTAAATATGCCTACTTTAACATCAAATGTGACTGTGCCAAGTAAGAATAAAATTTTGGATAATTCCAACAAAACAAATCATTGCATTAGAGCAGATAATGGTGATACTGGAAATATTATGCCAACAATTAAGGAATGCAAAATTAATAAAAATGCAAATTTGAACGCTATGGCTAATGGTAAAAACTTGCGTAGTACTAAGATAACATCTATATCTCATAAGAGTAGTATCGAATTATTTTTTGCAAGTATGGCACAGACTGTACTGAATTTGCCTAGAGAAGTACAAGCAGATATTAAAATGCAGATCTGTAAAATTGTTACTATGGCAGAGGTAAAGTATTCTGGATTGCAGATCAAAGGCTGATTAAATTTTGAAAACTGACAATCTGTTGTTATCAAGTTGGAATTTGTGCAGTTTTTTTATTATATGTCAGATTTTATGTAGAAAATAATTAAATATATAATTTGAAAAAATGATATAATAATATTGATATTATATATGTATATGAAAAGTTGATATAAGTATCATCATATATATATATATATATATATATATATATATATAGCATTTTCTTTAAATTATTACAACTTGAATAAAATTTAAAGGACATATTTATATGATATTTTTTTCTTATTGTAAACTTCTTTTCTGAAATATTGACATATAATTAAAAATTACTGTTATATACATATACATATATATATATATATATATATATATATATATATATATATATATATGAAACTTAATGAATACTCTCTATTCTAAATCTTAAAAATCCTTTTTCTTTTAATATCACATATAAGAAATGTTAAATACAAATATTCTTTTAAAATCATAAATCATGGTTTATTTTAATAAGAAATAAAGGGGAAGAATATTCATGGATAGAAAGAGCACTCATGCTAAATTAAATTGAATTATATATCTTTATACATTTGTAATGATTCTGTATATGTGCTCTTACATTTTAGATCTTGATTGCAATTTGCATTATGTGTTATAAAATTGATATTAAAAATGTAGCGAACTATCTATATATATCGAAAAAGGAACAAAAAATATAAGTTTTATTACAACTGTACATATAATCGACGAAAATTGTATTAGTTCATACAATTTTTTATGACAATCTATTAGTTTTTTGAATATAGAATTAGCTTAATAGGAACTAATATGTGCATAAATAAAAACATTTATGTTTATGAAAGCAGTATATAGTTTTGTAAAAAGATGCTCTATAATTAAATGTAACATTTATGTAGTGCAACATTGTAAACAAGGGTATATTACAAAGAAGTTAATTTATTAAAAATGCTATTTGCATACGCAACACAATATCCCATAATTATCCCTTTAAAAATTTATATTTATGTTCATTAATTTTTATTGTATTATTAAATAATAGATAAAGAGCAATAATAAGTGGCTCTTGCTTTCAGCAGAAAAAGCTACTTTGCAATTGTTCTGATTAACGTATGCTCTTAGATTCAGCCAAAATTAGGAACATATGCCAACTAGATTCACAAATTTTACAACAGTTGTAAAGCAGCTTTTTCTACTGAACGCAGCCACTAATATACTTATATATTTGTAAGATTTATAATATAAATTAATTTTTTGTAATCTTATGAAAATATATGATAAGGGAAAGATAAGTATATCTAGAAAATAAAAAAGAATATGTGAGCTTCTCAAAAATCAAAGTGATTAACTTTAGTTTTTGTATATTTAATTTTAGTATCAGTGCATATGATTAATATTATGGTACTAAAATAAAAAGTAAAATTGTTTATTGGTTGAGTTTTAAAGCTCGTATATGTCTCAAAAAATGATGAGTTTACATTTGTGCTCAGAGCTTTTAAAATAAGTTTAAGTATTAAAATAACAAAATAAAATGCTATTTCTCACAGCCACGAATTCTTTTAATAAAGAAAAGAAAATGCTATATTGATAGTTATTATACTGTGAAATTTTACATTATATGTATATAATTTGTTATACAGAGGAGAATTTTAAAATAAATAAAACATTAATTGCTTCCTTATAAAATTAAATTATAGGATATATAAATAGTAGACTAAGATGATTTATGTTTGAAAATAAATCTAAAAATCATTTTAAATTGTGATCTTATTTAACCCACAAACACGTTGGATGAGTACAACCACGTTCATAATTATATACATAAATATAAATTAGATAAAATAATCGATGTTTTTCTTTTTTCCTTCTTTTGTTTGATATAAAATTACTGAAAAAATTATTTATTATAACATAATGCATTAAGAATGACAATTGTGCACTAAACTGTTAATAAATTATTCATTTCAACCGAGTTTAAATTGCGCACTTTTTTCACGTTTATTACAGATATATCGAGACAAGTGCATTGAAGATAACATATTCATTTGTATAATGCACATAATACAAACTAACAATCTCAATATATAATGACGATTATCTAAATGACTCGTGCACATACAATATATTATATATAATTGCAGTGTACCATTAATATCTATTGAAGTATAAAAGCGTGACGCCATATTTTTGTATTTTTATTTCTGCCGTTATGTGATCTATAGGGTATGTTTATCTTGAATCTAATGATTACGAGTGCTACGTCTACTTAGAGTAAATTTCAAAATGCATCTGAATTTTTTCTATATAATATTCAATTGCATAAAAAAATTATTTATATAAATAAAATGAATAACATTAAGACCTAATAAATACATGGTAAATTTATATTTACTTTGATAAACGCATTTGTGCTCTTCTAACGAGTCTGTGTCCTTGCAAAAGCATAATACTAACTTCTTATATTATGAATTAAATGTGAAATGCGAAAATTATCTATATTGGTGTGAGATAAATCGGAGATACGCAATTCAATGATGAAAATATTTTAAATACACGAAAAATAACGTATATAGATTCAAAGATAAATATCATGAAATTTCTCCTCGTTATTACTGCCATATGGTATCTCATGGTTGTAATTTTTCTTTTTTTTTTAAATATGTTTAATTTTATATGTTTTATAAGGAAATGCAGTAACGATAAAGATAAAAGACACTAAAGGCGCAAAAGCCTCATTTTTTCTTCGATATTGAAGACGCAAAAGCATTGTATGATAATTATTCATTCTTCTTTTTCGGCCTTTTCGATGTCTTGTTTCTCTTCACCTTCTGCAGGTTCACCACCTTCGAATTTTGGGCCTGGTGTTTCATCGCCTTCCAAAACGATTTCCTCTGGATCAGGTGCACGCGGTAAGAAATCTTCATCTGGATACATAGACTCAAAAATACTCTTCGCCTGGGAATAAAAAAAAGGATATTTAATACAATTTTAAATAATAAGAGAATATATTATATTATTATATTACACTGTATAAGATTTTATTCTTAGCAGATTATTATACCTGATTCACAGCAAAGTCGAAATCGAGTTCAAGATCTGGCCCAGAACATAAGTGTATGTTACTCGGCGCAGAGTTGCTTAATTTAATATCGCTTGCAGGTAAATTCAAATATAAGGACCATAATACTTGAGGTAGTGGATATTCACTTTCTTCCTTTTCTTGTTGGTCAATCTAATATAATTATTAAAAAAAAACCGATTAAACATATTATAGTCTTATTTTTAATAAGTAAATAAAACACACACACACACACACACGTGTGTGTGTGTGTGTGTGTATGTATGTATAAATTTTTTTATTACCTGAAGATGTCGTTTATCAGGAGAGACCGTCTGGGTATGAGAATCAGATAAATTACGTACAGCATTGGTGGAATAAAGTGGTTCAGCTCTTAGGAATTTATTCACGACATATGCCAAATCTTCCTTTGCATTCTTAGTACGTTTACATGTCATATGAACCATGACTAGGGAAAAGAAAGAAAAAACATGATATCAACACAAAGCAATTCTAAAATGTATTCACATTAATTTTATACATACATAATCCTTGAGGGCAAGCATTGGTGGATGGTCCCAATTCAATTAGCGTAACAGGTTCTTGGCCTTGTTCTTCTGGTGGATAGTACAAAAGAGTTAGACTTTCTTTTTCGCCTTGCATAATTGACCTGCAAAAAATAAATAACATCTAATAAAATGTATTATGTGCGCGTATATATATATGTGTAATATTATACATAATTTTTTTAAACTGTATAAAAATTCGCTCTTAAACTGTATAAAAAGTGTAGGAAATACCTATCAGTGACAAAAATTCCGCGTGATATTTGATTTTTTCCCTCGGAGGCTACAATCTCCGGTGGCAAGTGTCCTTGCCCTACAACTAAATGCTCCAAAGCTAATCGCTGTTTCCCAGTAATAATAGCTTTGCATTTATCCTCATTAACTACCACACCATCTAATTGTCTTTTTAAACAATAAACTCCACCAAAGACTGCACATAGTCTAAAATAATACAGAAAAAAATTATTTTTACAACATTATAGTCAATTATTAGTAAAAAAAGTTTGACATCTTCATAAAATGTACCTGCAAAAGCACTGAGGCAGCTCTCCGCTTCCATACATAGGCCATAAAAAGGGTGTATTTCCATAACGTCCAAGACTGTTGAGAAAATGTTTCGTACGATTAACACCATCTCTACATGATGTTTTATCCGTTGCCATTGCAATAGCTTGTACAACATAATGCTGTACTATAGGTGTAAGATTTTTCGTATTAAGATATTCTAAGAATGTTTTATCACGAAAACCTAAAAAGTAAATGAGATAGATTATAGATCCAGATTAAACCAGAAATGAAATAAGTCAAGAAACTACTTAACACCTTCATATTACATACCATCAAACTCTGGACTATCGGCTCCTTGTTCCATGCAAGATGTCAAAAGTTGCATCAACATTCTCTTCTCCACTACGCTAACAGTTTTATTCGCAAATACATCAGCTCGAGAGCAAGGGACTTGCGTAAGTTTACCATCCATATAAGTGGCAACTCTAGAAACTGCACGAAATTCGGCATAACGTGCAATGTTGCTAGAAATTAATAGTTCTACTAATTCGCCACGGGCAAATAGTAACTGTAATAAAAATATATTAAATATTGAAAATAAATATATATATGTATTCTCTTGTTTTGTTACACATGTATAACAATTTTACTTTAGGTGCCAGATCAATATTAAATCTTCTGTATTCTTTTTTTATACGGTCTATGCTCCATTGTTTCACATTTTCCTTCTTGTCAACCTTGTCCTGATCAGTCTTTTCCGCGCTTTCGGCTGCGGCGCTATCTCCAGAAATCTCAGTCTGAGTATCTTTCCAGGAAACATCAGGTAAATCTGCATCACTATGCAGAAATAAAAAAAAAACTTTAATTGGATTAATTTAATTTAAAAATCATCACAAGCAATTAATGTAATTATATGTTCACTTCTTACTTGTAAATATACCAAGTTTCTCCGATATTCTCAACCGTAGAATATTGATCACTAGCCTTTAAAAATTTTTCACCCTCTTCTAAATCAACATTTATATTTCTAATGTTATTCTTAGCTGTTTTTAAATCTTCTATCCATTTTTGTAAGCCATCAAAGTTAAATGTAGCCCAAAGACCTCCATAATATTCGTTGCTAAATTAAGAAATAATACTTGGTTAGTATATAACTTTTGTATAGTTTATCTTTCGTATTATCTTAGTGATAAAATAAGTGATAATCAACATCATTCCAAGAAATGTGTATAGATCTCTTTATCTTTGGCAATAAAATGATAAAAATTCAAGATAAAAGAGATTAAGATTTTTTTATTTTTTCAAATATATGAATAAAATTACTTTATCTTTTCTATATTTAATTTTTTAGGTATACTTACATATTAATAAATAAATATATATGTATAGTATATATATATATTTTTTCTTTTATATTTTAAAAAAATATTTAATATTTAATTATAAAATTATAACATGCAATTAATGATATGTTAATAGCATAATTCTTTCATAATTTTGACATTTTCTAGTATTTAATAAGACAATGAACATATTAATCGTCTTTTTACAATTACATATATTGAATATATATAAATTGATAATAATTAACGATGCAGGAGATAGAAAAAAATAAGTGCCGGCCGGGCATTACCTGTCCAGGTGCAGAACCTTTTTGCCGATTCTGCTTGCTGCCGCGGCGACGATGGACTCTGTCATACCTGTCGGGAATCATGATAGCGAGAGTTGATTATTGACGGAAAATTTCGTTTCCCGGCGAATACGGGACGATTCCTTTCTTTCTCTCGTATTGATAAAAATCAATACCTGTTCCTACGACGACCACATCGTATTCGGTCGGCAAGTCGTCCTCCATGGCTGTCCTCCCCGCAGCTGTCTCGGAGTCGATCGAATTTACGGGCGATAAATCGGGTGTAAAAGATGTAAAATTCGACGATACTAGTGCGACAGACGTGGGCCGATCAATTCATCTTCCTCGGCGATCGCAATACCAACGAAATTCCCACAAAAGAGGCCCCACCCTGCACACAAACTTTCACTCGCTCGCAACTCACGGGCTTTCACCCCTTTTTGTTCCAAGTTTGACAGAACGGTGCGATACTACGCCAGGCAATGACAGGAAGAACGGGGTCGTAGGAGGGGGAGGGGGAGAGAGGGAGAGAGATCGTTAATTCGCCGTCTCGCTTGTGCCAGCTGTCGCGGACACATTGACGTTAGATGCCCGTTTTCATCAACACGATTTATTTTCGCGACATAGATTCGCTACTTTGTTCTTTTCTTCGTTTATCTCTCTTACGTTCCGTTTGACATTACGAAAGTTTCGAATCGATTGACCAATCAGAACGAAAGAAACAAAGATTTCTTTGTTCTGATTGGTTGGTCAAATGATTCGAACTTCGTAGACGGAGCTTCTTGTCTAACATGGTGCTCCTTCTAGTTGTTTTCTTGCTTTCGTGGTTTGAATTCTGATAAATGATAGGTTTACGTATCTCACTTTATTTTCTTGAGACTTTAAATTTTAGAGAAAGTTAAAGCACTTGTCATTTTATGAGAATTCTATGAAAGTCCTTAATAAAGTACGATAAAGTATTTGTGTAAATATAAATATTTATAGAAACCTTCGAGAAGATGGTGAGTGATTTAAAACCGGAATGTTCCTTCTCTTGCTGGTATCCAACATTTAAAAAAGATTCCTTGGAAGCTACGATCCTCGACATTCCTGATGATGTCTTAAAGTACTTGGAGCATGACGCATTTATGATGCCTATCGAAGCGGTGAGATCGTTAGCAGAGAATTCCGAATGGACTGATGGTTCACCGGTGACCAGTGAAGAAGAGGTGTTATTTTTTATTTGAAAAATTCATGTACACGTAATGATGGAATTCTAATTAGAGACAATCTAATTTATAAAATAATCTTAATTATTGTAGGAAACGGACTATCAACCAACATTTCCTGAATTCAGTAAAAAAATACAAGATGTATTAGATGAATATGATGCAATATTCATTAAAACCAATTGGAGTTCACCTGCGGTAAGTTAGCTTTCACTATATATTATTATTTGTTGCGATTGAATGACTTATTTTCAAAAAAAAAATTAAATTTTTTTACAATGTTTATTTTTCTAGTATAAAAAATTTGTGCATTTATATATATATATATTTATGTGTAAAAACTGAATTGTTATATAAAATAAGTGATCCGATAATTCAATATATTTATAAATTTTTCACTATCCATTTAATATGATATATATTTTCATAATAATTATCATTTTAATTTATAATTTAATTCATAATATTTGCATTGTATTAATTATTTATAAATATGATATTTGAATTATTAATTTATAATTATTTATAATTATTTTCTAGGATGCAACATGGGTTGCACCAACAAAGACTCTCAAATGTAAAACCTTGGAGGAAGTTTATTTATTATTGAAGAGTTCTGATAGAATCGCTAAGGATCTGAACACCATAAAATCTTTGAGAGATTCTGAGAATCCTATGTCATTCTGTCTAGTATTGAAACAGTGGCGAGACATCAATCCTTGTACAGAATTCCGTTGCTTTGTTATGGACAATGAGCTCATTGGTAATTTATCTACTCAACTTTTTTCTTCAACTATTAAATTTTATTCCATATCAACTGCTTGTGTTTCTGCTGGTTATTACAAAGTCAACTTTTACTATAACAAATTGCATTTTATGTAGCTATAAGTCAGAGAGATATATCGCAATACCACAGTTCCAATGAATCAGAAAAATATAGTATACAGACAGACATCAAGAGCTTGTTTTCAGAGCGCATCAGGGGCAGATTTCCGTTATGTAGTTGTAAGTAAGCATTAAAATTAATAATAAGATTTAAATGCATATAATCACCCATAGAGTTTCTTAGATTCTTTCGATGTCGTACGACGTAAAAAGGACAAAGTAAAAATAATAGATTTCGGCCCGATGAATGCATCATCTACGAAAGGAACGCTCTTTACGTACGAGGAATTACAAAATCATATTAATGATACTCCAGAGTTTCGTTTTATTGGAGAGGAAATAGGTATTCAACCAAAACCTCCTACACACTTTTGCATTCCACAAGAAATCAGCGAATTTTTCCAATCGAGTGATAATGTCACATTACTGGACATTATTCAGAGGGTATGCTAAAGAAATACGCTTGCAAAATTTAGCAGCTTCTTTTACTATATTTTTAGATGTAATATTTAATTACGACAATCTTCTATTTTCTTTGTTAGGAGGTGGAAAGTCAACGGAAAGAGCATGAAAATGCTAACAATTTGAAGAATACTTGATGTATATAATGATAATAAATATTTTTCTTATATATATGAATATTAGAAATCTAACTTTCAGCTATAATTGTCTTATTTATATATATATATATTTATAAGAGATACAAAGTTGAAAAGAAAAAATATAAATTCTCGATATATTTTATCTTTTTCAAGAAAAACGAAAAACTAATATCTAATGTACAACTTAATAATATATAAACAATTGCACAATAGATTCTATTCATTAATTTCCATATATTACATTTGTAGTCTGTTTAAATCCCATATTTTGAGATCATCATCAGAGTGCTAAGAGGGATATAATCGAACTTGTTCAAATTGCTTCATTCTTGTTAAATTATCAAATCTTTTGAAATTCTCTCTTGCACAGTTACTCTTCATCCCGCAATACGATATACAAGAACTCTTTTTTTTAAATCACCTGTATATAATATAGACGACGTAATTTATCAATTAACTTGTGAGGCCGATAATTTTCGTGGTGCAACGATAAATTACGATTCGAAGCTTCTCCGAGCTATGTAATTACAATTAAATGCTCCTAATTATTGAATCACTCGCACATCTTGGGGATGCGACATGTGTGTATATGCATGTGTATATACCTGTATATGTATATGAATGAATATACACCGACAAGATATTTAAATACAGAACTTTCACTTTTATTCTGCCAGACCCTCTTTCTATCATTACATTACATAAAACGATTAAAGGCTATCCTACCGCTTGAAAGAATTATCATAATATTGCAGTATTTTTTTCGAGCCATCGGCCTTGTTACCGAGCGACGTTCCTTATATAGAAAATATGTCTTGTTTATGTACAATATGCAATCCTTAATACTTCAGTTTTGAAAAAGGATCCTCGATATATGTATCTCCGGACAAGTTAATACGCTGTACAGTCATATCCACGGAGTATTTTCATCTTTCTCTCTCTCTTTCGTTCCTTTACAATCTCCACAGAAATAAAATCCATAGGATAGGGCGACTACTGCTGTGTGCGATTTTACAACTTCCATCAGTGGATCAACGGTACATTTCTAAAAGTCGACCTTTCACCGCAAAACGATTCTGCAGCTTTTTCGCATCGCATTTTGTCTGTACATTTTCTGTAAAGTATTAAGGATAAAAAATGCTTAAATTCTAATTTTTCGTAACATAAATTTTGTAAACATTTTATCGAGAGCAATAATGCAAAAAACACATTTCCCTCAATATTATAATGTAGACATATAATATTTAATATACACAAAAACAATATATATATATAAATATATAATATTACAATTTTCTGTTACAGATTTTTTTAGAAAAAATTTCTACTCTGGTATAATATACACATAAAAAAAATAATTCGAAGAGTGCAAACTATTCTAAGTTCTAGATAGATGCTGTTTAAAATTTTGTACAGTAAGAGAACTACTTTTAATCGCACTAAAGTTTGAATGAGTTTGATGGAAAATAATATTTTATAATTATATTTTTATCGCGCATTTAGTACCAAATTTGACAATGTAACACGGAATTTTATTCGTTTATTATGTAAAAGCCATTTAATGATAACACAAGATCAGAAATTGGACATTGCATTTAATTATTAGCTGAGTTATGGATCAAAAATCCAAAAATGATGAAGAAAATAAGCACAATACGATGAAAAAAGTTGCGTAGTCGCTTCGCGAAACAAAGCCCTATTTACAGAGCGTCCTCTATTTTGCGAGCAAAATACGACAGAGATTGCTTTGTTATTACTTCATTATACAGAAAACTTTTCCCATATCAGTCACAATTGCAATTTGTGCATCGATTTCTTGCTTAATATACACGCAAATATCGGTCGAACGGATTTTATCTAAAAGATATCAAATGTTTTTATATCAAATTTAAAAAAAAAGCTGAAATTTTTTTTGAAAAAGAAAAGATGTGATGCTATGGCGCATCGTAATGTATATATTGTTTCTATAAATAACAATAAATGGTATGAACAATATTGCATAAAAATTTAAAAAAAAATTACAAAAAATTTTCTTAACAACAAGTAATCATTATGTCATCGAAGAACGGGAAGTATGATTACCTTTACATAAAAGCCTTTCGCAATTCAAATTCAGAGAAAAGTCCCTTCTCGCGAAATATATCGCGAAGGGGCACCCTTTCGCAGCGCGCGTCGCTTTCGAGAGACACTTGATACAATTTTTCTTACAGTGCATAATGTATAGCGGTGTACCGTATCTAGAAATGTTCCCTTCTCGCGAAATGTGTTTATATCTCGTTTCTTCTCTATTATTCGCGTTATGTACACAGGAGCGCTTCTTTTCGCGTCGTCTTCGGAGATGACTGTACCCGGGCTCCATCCGGTCTCCATTCATAATTTATATTTCACACTCGTCACGTTTTTATACTTCCTTCGTACTCTTTCGGTTTTTTACTCATTAGTGTTTACTCCGAATGCTCATATTGTTTCGACTGATTTGTGCTAAACGACATTACGTAGCTTAATGAATATATGTTTTGCAACGTATGGCCGTTTGCTTGTCTCTTCCGAGTCTCTCCTTCGTTTCGCATCTTTTCTTCTCCACCCTTTATTCGCTCGCATTAGCATATTTCTCCCTTTCATTTTTATTATATACGTCGCTCGTTTTAATGATACTAAAGTGACGTATAACACTCGCACATTCTCTCTCTCTCTCTTGCTTTTTTTCGCTCTCTTTCACTCGCTCGCTCTTTTTCTCTCGAATACTGGTAGGGTGTTGAGTGACAAAAAAAAAAACAGTAGTCTTAACAAATATACGATACAAAAACTCTTAAGTTATCGCTTAACGACCAGTGTAAAGCGGATTATTTTATCATTTTTTTTCTTTTCTCCCCTTCTCTTTAAGTACCTGAAGAAGCTTAGCTTTGGAAAACCGTGCCTTAATCCTCAAACATAGGATCAAAAACCGGTAAAATTTAGGTGAAGTCAAGATTTTTTTGTCCTTATCCCGATGATAATCGAAAAGCGACAATTTGGCGTGTCTTTCTCCAACATCAAGAATTGAACTCACCGAAATTATACGGTTCTGATCCTTGCTTCTTAAACGAACGATTCCTTCTTTCTCTTATTTCCACTTCGAATTTGCCTTAACAACAAAGACTACACATCCCTCTATGATAAATGCGATTGGTACGACTAAATTGGGTGGCGAAAGGCCAGACTATCACCGACAAATCGAGTGTATGTACACGCATATCTGGCGTGCGCGAGCTAGAAGCTATATATCTCTCTTTTTGAGAGATGTCTCATTCAAAAAATACGCATCTCTATTTGGTATGAGACATTCGCTCGGAATTTTATACATGCGCGAAGACATGCCGTTCTGACATTTCTCCGTATTTTTCTCTCTCTCTATTCTCTCTTTCTTTCTCCTTTGCGCACCTTCTCTTTTCTTTCTCTAATATACAGGAAGATATAATTCGTCACCTTATTTTTAGCATGAGAATAAATAGAGACTGAACTTTTCCTCGCTTTATACAAACGGCTCCAGTAGAAACGCGAGAGTTCCTTTCTTTCTTTTTTTTTTTTTAAGGATACGCTTTTCACGATCAAGAGCAAAGAAATATTAAGAAGATTATGGAAGAAAATGCCTCATTAGCTTGAGATGCAAATGTAAATTGAGATGATTTATGGAAAAAAGAATATCTTTTTTTCCTAGAGATTAATTTATTTAATTTAAATAATGTTAGAATAATTTTCTCCTAATTAAAAATTAAATCGTTAATTAAGAGAATCGTTAATTTTTCTTGTCTAGATCTGCTCAATTACACAAGAGCTTAATTTCAATATAGAAATAAAGTAATATAATCTGGTCGAGATCCGTCTCGCTTGACACAAAATAAAAATGCACCTTTCTTCTTGTCGTGAGATGTAAAGGAAGAAAATTGAATGTATACCGATTTCTCTCATAATATAAATGAATAAAAATGTAAATAAAATACTGGAAAATAATCTAGGCCACGCTACAATAAGATTGGATTAATGCAAATAGGTACTTCATCAAAAACTTGTATCTTTTAATTATTCCTGTAGCCAGTAGCAAATTAACATAAATACTACTCAATATATTTATTTACACATATTTAATTACAGACTCTTTCTTATGATCCCGAGTAGATACCGAGATCTACACTTTTAACGCTTTAATCGCATATAAAACAAAATGATTTGAATTATAAGATTGCAGATATAAGAAAAGAAAAAAACGGCGGTTCTCCCGACGAGTTTGCGGTTTTACACCACAAAATTAAATATTTACAGATAAAGACCACGACATTTCGAGCTATTTTTTTTACGTACAAGTGTTCGAATTTCCATATTCTCACGAGAGAATAATTATAATCAAAATAAACTAAAATGAGATTAAGCGCAGGAGGTAGATATCTTGCTTGTCGTTTAACTAACTGAACGAGGAATCGAAAGGAACGTGATTTGCGATAATTATTCATATTTGCAGCGAAGTGATTACATTAAATAATCACGGAAAAAGAATTAATTTTTCATATGCAATGTTGGGGCATACGTGTAGAATGTGTAAATGTGACAAGAAAAATGGAATAAGAAAATTATATCGATCATTGTGCTTGCTTATATTCAGCTTATATACACAAAGTAATATAATTACAATCAAGTTAATGGAAAAGATTGCAATTTTTTTAAATTTTGCTTTATAATATTATGCTATCAGAAAAAATACGGCTATTATCTAAAGTAAGTATATAATTTTTTCACAAAATTAGAATTTTTTATAATTGCACATGTGACATTACAAAAAAAAAAATTAAATTTTGCTTCTTCTTTTTCGGTCTCTGCCAAGTAATCGATAATGTATGTGTGTGTATAATAAATATATATATAATAATATATATAATAAATAAAATATATATATAATAAGTATAGTGTACAGTTTTTTGATCTCCTTAATTCTAAACAATGTTTACAACCATTGAAAAAAATAATCATTCTACGGAAGTAAGAAAAAAAAATTAGTCTACAATTTACACATTTTACACGTGTGCAATGCTGTTCATCTACCACATTTCATTATTCGCGTTTCTCTCATCTTCTTCTCGACAGAGCCTCTACTTTGGTTCATATCACGTAATGAGACACTATTCGCAGGAACAGTTATACTTCGATTACTTGAAGCTACAATTTTTTTGCAACATCGAAAGAGAACAGAAAAAGAGAGAAAAAATAAATCGCGACGAGTTTTCTGTGTGTATGTGTATGTATATGTATATGTGTGTGCATGTATGTTCGCGCGCGCGTGTGTGTGTATATATGTATATATATATCTCGCGCATTGGGTAAAAGTTTGGAATGGATATCAGCGTCCAATGACGCTGGTTAATTGTAATTATTACAACAAAACGTTAGATCAAGTCCCATACTCCCATGCAGCCTTTTTTCACGAGCTTTTATAAGTTATAAGTTTAGAGTAAGTCCATATAGCAAAATTTCTGACCACTCACACGAGCAATCTCACAATAGCATACGATATAATAATACGATATAAATCTGTCATTCATTCGAAACAAAGTGAAGCATTTTTGTACTAAAGTGCAGCGAGATATATATATATATATATATATATATATATATATATATATATATATATACATATATACACATATATATAGTATTATATTATCTTTCCAATGAATTATCTATGCAATGTTGTTGTGAGTTCTATATTTGTTTGAATTTTTACATGCACCATGACATATGGTATGGTCGGGCCGTACAATAGATAGCTATTGAAATGATCCATAGAACGTGTTATTGCCATTCTATTTTTTTACTTTTCTTTGCTTCATGTCACACTTAAATCATGTCTGTAAATATACATATATATATATATATATATATATATATATATATATATATATATATATATATATATATATATATATCTTTTCATCATTCGAACAATCCTGCTTTTTTCAAGGATTGCCTTGCAAGAGCAGAGCGCCGAGAATTTACAACGACAGTTTCATCTCTATATATAAAGTTAGAGTTATACAGATACAAGTAAGCATTACACGAAAGGCAAAGACGATGCATTCCAAAGAGATTGCACATCCTTGTTACTATGTTCTAATCTTTTTTTCGGAAAGAGAACTCTATTATTATTTGTCTATTCAGTCTGACCACACCATGTTACAACGTGGAATAGAGCTTTGTCATGACAGACATACTGTAGATTGAATTATATAAATTCAGGCTCTCTCTCTCTTTACTCTGCGAGGGATCTATTAACGATCGCATTACGATATATCTTATCTCATTCATCAAAATTTGTTTACACTCGTCGCCCACGTCCTCGTCACAAAACGACTTGACTAGATTGCATCGCTAAACGATCCTTAACGATTTAAAATCTAAGTCTGCCATACATAAATGATCTGTACCTTATAATCTAATATCATAGTTAACACCTAATGGTAGAAGGATGATCTACTGTTATATCGACGAGAACTCTAATTAATATAAATCATACGTCTATTATATCCTTTTTTTCTCTTATGCACGCGTACATTCATACATATCCATATCCACATACACGCATACAACGTTTGAACGTAAATTTATCATTAATTTTATCATTAAATTGATGGAGAATATTTCTCTCGGCTAAATCTGCATGTAGCCGCCAATGTTTCAAATGTTGTAAATGTGGTAAATCACGTAATTTGCGCATCTAAGCGCGTTTCTAATAATATTTACAATAACGCGTCCCATCGATATTTCCGATTTGCAAATAAGATCATTTACTGTCCAAATCGTGTTCTCCTCAGGAGAACAGTTCTCCTTCGAAACAAGTACAACATTCCTGTCGACCTGATTTCGATCGCGCTGAAACGCCCGCGTCTTTTTAAAACCCATCAATGACGGCAATGATGATACGTTAATGATATAATAACATGTTGCAGTACTCATACGAGCGTTCGATCGCTAGGACTACCTTCTCTTACCGGGCTGCTTCGACGACAAGCGCTTCTTCAATTTGTGATCCGTTGATTTAACCGTCGTCGTCGTCTTTTTCTTCGGTCGCTCCGGCGAGCCGTTGCAACATGCGCAGCCTTTCTTCACATGGCCGCGCAAACTGGATCTTCTAGCGCGGCAATCCGTCGGCTCCATCAGCACGATATTACCGGCCTCATCTTCAGACGCCTCTGATGTTTTATCACTCGACACCACCATCGACTCAGTTACCGCTATCGATTCCGTCTTGGGAATTCGCTTAGGAAGCGCTGCCATCGTTGTTGACGTCGCTTTATGATCGGCACGATTTAAAACTACCCTCGCATTCACTTGCAGTTTATCCTTTTTCTTTACGTAAGTGCAACGCCGATCTGTGGACAAAGATTTTAATGTTTGTACATTGTCTTCTAAGCCATTGCTCAATGCAACATTGTCCTCCGGTTGGCTGCTGATCGACTCACTGATGCTCGAATCTTCGTCCTCGCTGCTGGATCTCGTGCGTTCAGACATCGGACTCTCCCATGCCATATAAGAATCCATGTGCATCTTGGATGATGGCACGCGCTTCTTGTTGGCGTACGTGTACTTGTGCGTGGACAGCAATGGCCCGGCTGCGCCCAATGGTGATAATGGTGATGGTATAGTGTGATGGTCTACGGTGTTGCTAAGTAGAGTCAAACTCTCGTCACCTGAGCTTGCCGCTGAAGTATTGTTAACGTTGATACTGGGTGGCAACGATTCCGAATCCAGATCAATGTCCAGTTTCATGTTAGACGGTATACTGGATACGCTGCTAGGCGTACCTTCCTTCGATCCGCTTCTCGAGATTAGCTTAATGCGATGATGACCACTCATATCTTTTGACGAGTCGTTCTCTAGCGAGCCGAGATTTGCTGGCGATAGTCTAGATATGTCCGAGTTGCTGTTTGACGCTTCATCTTGACTTAGATTATCCAGAGTAAGTCGCAAATGTTTCGCCGGAGCCTCCAATTGTAGATCCTCCTTTTCTCGTTTGCTTTTCTTCAATGAATCTTTCAAAGTTCTAGCGCGCTGACTCCTTTTACACTCGTTCGACTTGAAATCGCTCGTTGGACTAGCATCTCTACTACCGCTCGACGAATCTAATGATCGGAAATATGAGCTATTATATGGCTTCATGCCCAAAGATTGACTGCAGGACGCATCCTGCGAGGAATGATCGAACGATGGCGAGTGATTCGTATCAAATAGCAAATCCGCCTCGGGAAACAGATCGCTAGTGCTGGGTTCATCGACTCCCAGATCTTCACATTCTTCTGATAAGCTCTTTTGCAATTTAAGTTCGTACGCCGCTTTCCTTTCTATCCTGTGTTGCATTAACTCGCGATCCAATCTGGGAATCAATTGTGATTTCATCAGGTTGCTCTTATTGGAATATGAAGTATCCAGAGTATGATTCATGAAGTATTTCTTCGTGTTCGATTGATAGATCGGTCCACTCGCCATCTCGATGCCTTGGCCTTTGTTAATAATCTGCAGTACGCTCTCTGAGTTGTCGCTATCCCTAGAATTAACCATAATCATTCAATTTTCTTTTTTTTTCTTGTTCTCTTTATCTCCCTTTCTCTCTCTCTCTCTCACACAAATTTTTAAATAATCTATTCATTGAATTTAATTCATTTTAAATATTATTTATATAAAATTAGTCATAAAGATATATAAAAGTATAAAGTAAATAAAAGAATATGTCAGCCGAGATTGAATTTTTCAAATTTTTCAAAATTTTAAAGAATTTTTAAAATTTGATAGAAGATAATATTTAAATTACAAAATAATATATTTAACATAAAATAATATTTACAAATATAAATTAAACTGAAGTTCTTTTTTTGCGATATATATTGAATATGATTTAAATTATTACCTGGAATATCCTTTTAATGAATCATTGCTCAGTGTATTCATTGACGTAGGGACATATCTCCAGGGCGTGTCGGGTGAAATCTTTCCCTCCGATTCCCAGGCTTCCTGTAAGCGCGCGTTTTCGTATAACAATCCGTTCCCGACTTTGCAGGATCCGTCGATTGTTTCAGCGGATTGTTGCATAGATGACTCTTGACTATCTGAACTGCTCGGTCCACCAGTTACTAAGAATTGTGTTGTGCTGTCGATGATGCTTGATTGCTTGTTCGTAGAGGTAATAGAAGATTCTATAAGAATAATTTATAAAAAGAATTTAATTGAGAGAGGGAGAGAGAGAGAAAGATGCATATATATTTGCGAAAATCAATGCCATTTACGCGATATAAGATACTCTATAATGTAAAAAACTTATTATTGTTCTCGATATTTTTATTTTTCTGTAAATTTTATATATTATTTGAATGTGAGTATATAATATATAAATGTATATAAATAATCCCTATGATTACTCAAAAACTTTTAAAAATCAAATTATTTCAAATTCCAAATTTTACTTTTTAAATTTGAATAACAGAGAACGTTAAAACGATTTATTATATAATAATTTATAAATAATTCACTAATAATTATACTTCAATAATAATATTAAAGAGAATTTTACATAAAATTATCATCTCAATTACATAATTCACTTTTACATAAAATATTTCTGACCACAATATAATGTATAAATACGTCATGCAAAGTAAAAAATAAACAACCGTAGGTTGGCAGCAGTCGGGAGTAATAAATAAATAAAATCGCATTTGCACAAAACAAGACTAAAACAGAATTTTCATCTTGGACGAGTTCTTACCAATTTTTGTATTATTCTGTAATGACGCGGCAATGTTCATAGGAATCAAAGTTCTCGGCGATATGTTCTCTTGTATGCCGATAACATCGGCATTGAATTTTCTCTTTTTCGGGGAAATAATTTTAGTGCCGGATGTTATCTCGGTGGACATCTCTTTCGTTTCTTTCTGCTGCTGCTGACTAGCGTCATTGAGTATGGCGTTCACATCGGTCTGCGAGGCAAACGTTAGCGCGATGGTGGCACCTGGTTGTATAGATACCGGTTTTTCGGCATGGATATCCCGTCCGTCCTGAGACGATTTTTTGTCCGGTGGATGAGAAACTGCAGCAGCCGCCGACGCTATGCAGACTACATTATCCGTCTTCAAAGTGGCGGGTGTCGATAATTTATGTATGCTTGAATTGAAGAGCCTTGTCGTACTCTGCAGCGTTGGATTGCTGGTGATGACGCCACATATCTGCTGACTATCCGAAATCTCGTTAATGGTTCGAGTGCCAATCAAGCTAATAGTGGGATTATTGCTTTTGTTCACTACAATAGCAGCATTCGTCGCTGCTGATTCGACTGCGATTCCGCTGCCAACGGCCACGGCCGTTTCATTTTTCAGCGTCAAGTCACCGATTACGTTGGGCTTGATGTCTGGCGTCGTTACTGTCGCCGTTGCTGTTTCTCCGACAAATTGCGCGCTTGCAGTTTGAGGTATCACTACAGACGCGCTCTGAACATTTTGCGCACTAGTCAGCGTCTGATTGTTATTCGACAATGTCTGCAAGGTAGGTTGCATTTTCATTTGTTTAACGTGCGGCTGCGTAATCAGCTTGGTACCTTGATGATTGATGAATGACTGCAGCACCAAGGTGTTGGCATTGCTACTAGCACGCACAGTTGTTGGCACTGTCGCGAGTAACTTAGATCCAGATACTATGGTGTACTGAGTGCCCTTAGCTACCAATGGTAGCACGATACTCGGCATCAATACAGATGCATTGCCTATTTTGCTGGTAACCGAAGCGATCGCTTCACTGACGCTCACTGAGTTTGGTATCGCTTCCTGCACGATTACTGTGCGCGGCTGGCCTGAACCTGGCTCCGTAAAGATGAGATTACGCCGCTTCACGTTCAATTCAACGCCATCGTTCGAATCGCTTGTCAGGGTACGCACCTCTGTGCTCGCTTCCGCAGAGACATGACTACTAGCATTGACGCTCACTGGTTCTTCCGGTGCAGAAAATCCAGCCGGACTATCTTGCACGTGTACAACACCGCTAGACGAATCCTCACTGCCCATAGTTCTGCCTAGATCATCCGTACTGGGACTCAATTCGGAAGTTTGCTGTCCCACCGGTTTGGTCTTGCTCGAGCTCGACTTCTTCCTCTTCGATGATTGGCTTGGATTGGTCGGAGGATTGGATCTTCTTCGAGGTGCTGGTTTGTTGTTAAGATCTGGCGAATTTCTCAATTGCTCAGCGTACTCGTCAAGGATTGCATATATCCGCTGCGCAGTCTGTTCATCTTCTTGAGGCTTCTGTTGCGGTTTCGGTATCGGTGATGCTTTAGATGTGTTAGTAGCGCTGGTCTTGACTGTCTTTGGCGTCGATTTTTTCACACCAGTTTTGGCGGCAGCAGCTGCTGCCGCGGCTGCGGTGGACGGCGGTGTCGGTGGCGTCTTGCCGGCTGACGGCGCCGGTGCTGGCGTCACGCAAGGACTCGATGAGCTCTGTGACGTGACGCTTAATGTCGGTGATGCTGCCGGTTGACAATAACTAGTGACCACTACTACCGGCGTTGGTGTTGAGTTGGCCGCCACTTTGGCGGTGACAACTTGGCTGCTATTGCTAGGTTTTACATAGGCCACAGGAATCTTCTGTGAAAACACAGATTCTTGCTGGAATGTCACAGTATTACCATTACTGGCGAATGTTTCGTTAGTAGCGTTAGGTTGCGTAGGCATCATCAATTGCTGCGCCAGAGCACTAACGGAAAGTTGCTGCTGCTGCTGCTGTGGTTTGTTCGCCTGAGTCTGCTGTGTAGTGGTCTGTGTCTGTACGGTTGTCGTGGTCGCGCTGTTGGAGATCGAATGATGAGCTTGCGGCTGAATACTCCTTTCCTTCACCTGTTCTAGCACACTTTCAAACTCTCGTAGTTGTTCCAAAGTCGTTGAGCTCACTTGATTATTCACTTCGATCGGAGAACCAATTAGACTCTCCGTTTTCACGGTCTGTTGTTGCTGCTGTTGTTGTTGTTGCTGCAATCTCGGCGTTTGTAGGACAGCCTGAATAGCTCCTGTCATTTGTTGTCTATTAACCGGGCGAATGATATTAAATTTAACCACTGGAGCTCTGCCCGGTATAGAATTTGTGTGCGATATGGTCGGTATGATGTTGAGTTGATTTGGATTATTGCCGGTTATCACTTTGTGCGTGTATATGACACCAGTGCTGGGCGAGCTCGCATTCTGTACGAGTTGCGTGATTGTTTGATTAGCAGCCTGGTTTGAACTGATAGCTGTGTTCGCCGGACCATTATTACCAGAGCTTGGCACAATACTAACTACCTGCCTATTGGCCGACAATTGCAGATTGGGAATGATCGATTGCACATTAATGCTGCCAGCATTTGTCTGCTGCTGTTGTTGATGTTGTGGTTGCTGCTGATTATTTGGCACGGATGTTTGCACTGCCTTCGATAGATTCGTCGTCGTCTTTTGCGTGGACACTCCTGCTGTCGTTTGTTGGATGTTGCCCAAAGGTGTATCATTCGGAGCGGTGGTCACGCCACTTGCAGGCGTATCGGTTGACATGGTATAGAGTGTTTTGCGGAAGGCCTGATTGAATTTAGGCAGAACAGCATTCTGACCAGACTGTGATGTGTTCTTCACAGAGGAAGCGGCAAGTCGATCATAGGCATTTCTATTAGATGACGCGCCACCTGTCGCATCTGTAACACGTTGTTGCTGCTGCTGTTGTGTTGTTTGTCGCGCAAAACTAATACCCTCGTCCAGATTCTGTAAGCCTAAAAGATTCCTTTGATTGGGATTGAGCGATGTAATATGGTAACTACCGTCCGGCTTACAAATGACTTTTAACGGCTCGGATGTGATGGGTGTCGCGCTTAATCCTCCCGGGGACGTTGTCGTGGTCGTTGTCGTCATCGTCGTGGTTATAATTGCAATCGAACCCGTAGAACATGGAGAGGAGGGTGATTTTCTTGGCGATTGATTATGCTGATTGCTCGCGCGACGTATCTGTGCCATTGTTCGCACTGTACCGGATGATTCGATAACAGCAGTAGCAACATCAAGCTGATGTATTGTTGAGGGATTGTTGGCAGTCATCGTCGTCGTTGGAATCGTCGGACTGATGGTCGTCGGCGACGCGGCATCCGGCAGTTGATTGGCTTCCTCACCAACTGTGTCTGGTGGAGTTCCGAGATTCGATGACGATCTCAGTGGCGGCGTCTGGCCGGCTGGACTCATACCAACGCCACTATCGTGGCCGCCTGTCGAGGACGGTGTGCCTGGTAACTGTATGCTATTGTTGCCACCGCTGCTACTTTGGTTACTAGCCACGCTTGGTGTACGCGTGGGTCGCGGCGGCGTGTTGCCGCTGATGTTGATAGTCGCCGTCGTGCTCGTAGCGGAACTCGGGCTCTGCGGAACACCGCTTCTAGAAAGCTGCACAACATTGACCGTGGATCGCTGTCGCGGCGGCACCATCATATCCAACGAATTCATACCCGGCACATTTTTAGTCAATATATCGGAATCCCTAACGGAAAAAAAATCATACTTGGTTTTGCCCAAGGATTTGACCGAACCGAGACGATGATGATGATGGTCGCGATGACCATCGACTACTACGGGACAGTCTAAGTCGTTCTTACCACTGGTGTTATTCTTGCCACTAACATGTTCCTTTTGCTTTTTTTGATACGTCATTACGCTCTTACTGTTCGGTGAAAATGGCATCGTCGTCTTTATATTAATCAGTTCGCTGGTAATATCACCGCTGCTCAGCCGTTGTTGTTGCTTTTTGGAGCGATTTGTGAGTTTACGATCAACCTCATCTGTACGTGTTAACACAATTTTCGGATTTAGATTCAGCGTGCTTAACATCGGCGCGAATTTCGCGATATTATTTGTTCCTTGTTGTTCGGTGCAATCCCGATTGGCGTTGTTGGTGTCCTTGCTCTTGTTTAGCAGATTCTTTTGCAAAATTTGCGAGATCCTCGACGGTTTCTTCTTTGAGTTTTGCGGTCTATACATTCTGAGAGATTTGAGCACTGCCGGATCGCTTCGCCTTTCTGTAGTGATGATCAACTGCGCTGCAGCGGTATACGCTGAACCCTTAATCGTCTCGCGTTTATTTTCATCCATATCGGCAGAGAAAAGGGTAATGATGTCGTTGCTGCTGACATCAGAGCCGCTGGCGTCCTCGTGCGCGTTTGTGCGTCGCGCATCTTCATTTACTAACATGTGAAAATGCGAGACAGATTCGACAGTGAGTTTCGATGTCTTCGATCGTTTCTTATTAGATTCCTTGTTGCTCGATTTGTTGGATTTCTTCTTAGTTTCTAATCGGCAACCATCGCTACCCAAGCTATCAGTCTGACTATCTTGCGTATTGCTATCACTGTCAGATACCGAGCTGATTCTATCTCTAAAGCGCTTTGGTTTAGGCTCGGCGCTATCGTAATCACTTTCAGACGATTCCAATCGATGGATCTTGCGCGTTCGTGCAGTACGTCGCACGCGCAATACACTACCACTGTCGGAATCCGTCGTAGTATCGTCCAAACTGCGACGTGTCGATGAGCGCTTGTAGCCGGCTGCCGGCTGAAAGCTGCCAAATTGCTCGGAACTGTCAGATGGTAGATCGGCCCATTGTTCGTAACCCTTCTCGATGCCAAAGAAGATATCCTTGGTGTCATCCTCCGATGGCCAATCCTTGAATTGCGAATAGTCAATGTTCAAATATTTGAGCTCTTTATTCGTATTGCGCATTTCCTCGGCGTTTTCCAGGTATTGCTCGCACGAGTTCTTCAATTCTTTCCAATCCAGCACCCAACTAAGCAAATTGAAACGCGGACTATTCAGTACTACAGCTAGATCGTCGCATAGTTGTGGCGAAAGACCCAATTTTTCGCCATCGAGAACTTGGCTAGGCACAGATTTCTCGTCATAGTTGACCGAGCCTATTACCGTTTCGCCCTTAATCAAATTCAGTGTATCTAGTGTTCTCTCCATGCTGTTGTTACTCGGCATCGTGCTAGTTTCACTCATTTGTGATTTACCATCGTTCAATTTGTTATTTCCAGTAAATTCTCCACAATTTAAGCACAGCTCGTCGAGTAGTTCATTGGACGAAGATTCCTGTTTTAGATGTAACGGACATCTGTTGTTTATCAATGTCACAGGCATTGTCGTATCAGTCAGCTTCTCGGGCTTTTTCGCTGTTAACAAGCTTTTTAATAACTGATCAGTTTGTTCGAATGTCTCCGTCACCTGTTCATTTTGAAAGTCTATGTTCTTTGCGATGGTAGAATTTTGATACAGCTGCGTTTCCGAAACTATCAAACTTGACGACTGTGTCGAGAGCGTCTTCGTGATGCTGTTATTATCCATTATCTCAGATTTCACATTGATACTCGATGTAGGGAGATCATCCTCTCTTGAATTCTTCTCTTGAATTTTGTTAGGTTCCTCTCTCTTAAGGATTTCCCCCTCTTGCGAAACGCCATCCTCCTTGGCCTTTCCGCACGCCACTGCTAATTCCTTTATTCTGTCGTAGCAAGCTCTAGTAGGATGTAAGGAGAATGCCGTCAAGACGCATTCCTTTGCGATGCCAATATTACTATCTACTACGTCCGCCAATTTCAGGAATTGCGTGCTAAGACGCTTGGCGGTCTCACGCTCCTTGTCCCTGTCTGATTTTGCTTTCTGACTCTCAAGTTCGTTCATGTCCGTTGTCAACGCTCTAATATATAATTCAATCACTAAAGGTTTTATGCTCTCGCCAAACTGCAATTAAAAAGAAAATCAATTAAATTAATTATATTAATTAATTTAACTATAAAAAGATTATTTAATTTTTCCATACATATAATAAAAAAAATTTCTATTTTATTAATTTTTACACCGTGTTTAATTTATAAATATATAATTTTATTCTTTTAATAAATAATAAAATAAAAAAAAATAAATTTTTCATATTTTTTGAAATTTTTAATTTTTTAAATTAAATATTTACTTACATGTTTTGCAAGTACTGCACAGAAGATATAAATATGTTGAGCACTTTCCGCGGGTTCAATTAATTTTCTAATCATGCCGGGCAGAGTCGGTGCGACATCCTTCAATTTTGCGTGTAATAGCGCCCAAGAGTTTAAGATCTGCTCCAAAATATTTGCACCGGTTTCTGATATCGGTCGAACCATCCCGGCAGTAACAAGATACTGCGCGACTAATTCCGCGGCCTTTATCGAATTTCTCCATATGCGCGTCGTTCCATATTTGGTTGGTTTCTCACCGCTAAGCCTCTGGACCAATTCAAGCCCGTCGTTGAGGTCCATTAATTTTAACTGTAACAAAGCGCAGTTGTAAATTTCAGGAAGAAGTCATACAATCAGACGTGCATTTCTTCGATCGCCAAAAAATGCATCAATCTACCGAAAACATTATATAATAACTTCAAACAAAATCGGTCTAAGAAAATGTTTTTGAGTCTTAATGTATTTATAATTTATTGTTAGTTTAATATAGATTTTAATGACTTTTAGCAAATTAAGTAAATGAATCGATATGACTCATGGTAAAATCCAATCCAACATATTCTGATATTCCGGGAATGCTAGATGTGTCACAATATTGTTTCTTTAAATGACTCAAATTGGTTTAGGAATGTTTGAAATTCAGGAATCTAGGAAGATTTCCGAAGATTTGCATTTTAAACGAATGATCGAACGCGACTTGTGGCAGAATAATCGGATATTTATTTCGATCGATACTTACTTGAGCGAAAATATCTTGCGTGCGTTTCAATTTGTACAAGAGGACAATGTACACGTCGATCATGTAATGGACGTGATGAGACTCCGAGAGCGATCGCAGTCGATCGCTTCGTCTGAGGGAGCGTACGCACGCAGCGGCGAGGTTCACCGCTATGTCCTCGCAGCGGTCCTCGCAGAGCATTTTCAGTCTCATCGTCAGCAACTCGCCTTGCTCCGAACAACAGAATTCTAAAACCACAATACACATGTCATTTTAACGAATCGAATGATGACAATGTATCAATTTTTCACAAAAATAACTAGGGATTTGAATCCTCGTTTATTAAATTCGACCATTTTAGTATTCGTTCAAATAGCGAGCAATTGAGTGAAAATGATCACCACCAAAAAAATCAATCGCTAAAAGTTTCTTGATAATGTTATATCAATAATAAATGTAAAGTGTTTTTAAAAATAGTTAGAGAAATTAAGAAACATAATTAAACAAATAAAATGACTTGTTACTGAACAAGAATAATTAAAGATGTAATGTATTAAAGACAAGCAATTGTCATATGCAACTACTGCTGCATATATGTATCATGCCACATGCTGTTCTATGACTCATCTCTTACTTAATATGATTACAGCTCATGTGTGTGGATAATCTAAATTTATTAGTTACAATCTCTCTTTGCCTCTTATATTAAGTACATTTGATAACATCGTCAAATATTTGATATTTAACTGCAATAACATATAAAAGGGAACTTCCTTTTCATCATATAATTAAAGGAACACACATAATATGTGTTTAATTTATTTTTCCACAGAGATAATGTATACAAAATAATATAAAATTAAAAAACGTTCATACTTTCGTCTAAATTTAAAATGAGATATATGTACATTAAAATATAGAGTTGGAAAAAGTTTTTTGTTTTATCATTTTAAGAAAATTCAAAGAACAAGTTTTGTGCATTAAAACTTTATTAAATCACTTATTGACTATTTTGATCGATTGCTTTCTGTCATCTTTTAGACACCTTCTATTATTCTCGAAGAGTTTTTTATTTTTTTTTAACAAAAAACCAACTAGAATTTTCCAGATTTTAAAATTTCTTCCTATTAAAAAAATTTTGCAAAAAAATATATATCTATTTTTAGCTTGAATTTTTAATAATAAAGCATAATGTGTCAAATTATTTTTTTCCATTTTCAAACATATCAAACGCGATACACAACCGTAATCTTCACTCTTTTTAATAACACCTTGAAATATCAACTTTCAAATTACATATGTGTGCGTGAAACCAAAGCTAAATGTACTCGTATGAAGTAACTTTAGAATCATGCATCGCAAAAAAAAAAGAAAAAGAAAAGATAAGAAGACTTTTTGGTTAATGTAATAATTATACTTTATCTCTTCTTACCCTCTTCATGTTCGGAATCCGATTGGCCGTTAAGTATGTTGGTGAGAATGGGATTTGTCCATGGATTGTTCACCAGAGCTAGCAGAGTGGAACACCTGGACGCAGCGGGGTGTTGCTGACCCAGCTGAGACACACACCTCTGCAGCGTTACGTAGAGGTGCGTTTTGGCGACGTTTGGTGCTAACTTCGGCCACTCCCCGCGCAATACGAATGTCAATGTATGTCTGCACAACAGAGAACAATAACGTGAGCGAGCTGCAATGTATAAAAGAACGGCAGCAACGTGTTTGCGCGCACTTGTTTTCGTTTTTGTCTCTGTATTTGAGGCACCCGCGCTTGAACATTGCGAAAATTTATTTACAATTTTATTAAAATAAAAGACAAGAGAGGAGAGTATACTACAGATAGATAGGATAGATATCAGAATAGCCATATATTTAAAGTTTCTCAGTTTTAAATATTTTAAATATAATTTTAAATATTTACATTTTTAATATAATTTTAAATCTTTTAAAAATTTATTATATCTAATTTATCATTAATAATCTATTATATTGTAATTAGAATTATTTATGCTGAAAATTGATTAATGAGAAATAGAAAGAGAATAATAATTTATTATACCTCAATTAAATTTTAATTCTCTTTAAAATTTAGATACTATTTTAGAAATTATAGTCTCCATAATATATTTTATCTTTGTATTAGTAACGATAAAGTTATTAATAAAAAGCTCGTCAGAATAAAATATCCTTTAAATTAATCAAGAAACAAAATTACGTTATTTATTCACGTCTATGGGGTTTAACTTATACATCAAAAACAATATCAAATAGTTTTCTAATTAGATCTTCATTAAAGAAGAAGCAACTGAAAATTTCACGAAGATTAATGTTTTCGCATATCTTTTCCGGACTATTCTGTATCTGTAAGATATCTCAGTTGTATACATGTCACGTTAACATGAATTTGCGTCGCATTGCTATTCAAAATTCCAGGATCGTTTGTATGACGGCGCTACATACGTGCAAATTCATTACTTTCAGTGCAGTTGGTCTCTCTTTTTCACTCTATCACCCCCCTCTCTCGTTTTTTCTCTCTCCCGTCACGTTCATCTGTCGTAGAATGACGCTGTTACATCGAAACTTGTTTCATGCTATCTTTGTGTCGAAAAAAGCTCCAACCAGTAGTAACAAAAAAGTCGAGTATACATATTACCCGTTAAATAGGTCATATGCGAATATTTTATAATGTTATAACAATGCTAATAAGTCAACAAAAAAATAATAAATAAAACTCAGCAGTCTTGATAAATATTAAAGTTAAGTAATTATGATAATACAAATAACAAAAATAAGGAATGTTATAAAAGTTAAAAGAATTCTTCCATATTCAGAATATATATATTCATTCATAATAATATATAATTTATAATTATTATATATATTTATTAATATATATATATATATATATATATATATATATATATAATTTATTAATATATATATTCATCATAATATTTAAAACTATTTTATTAAATTTATTTAATAAAAATAAAAGATCATTTATTAATTATTAATTAAGTTTAATTTATAATTTCTCTTAATTAAAATAGATTAGATTTCTTACATAATAGCTTTGTTAAAAATTATAATTTATCGCATGAGTTTTTTTCAACACAATATCGACGATGTAACTTGACAAGAAGAATGATTCTGATATATGTATAATGCGATATCAAATTCCAAGTATCAATTTTGAAACCCCCTTTCCCTTAAGTCTTCACAAAGCAAATTTGCCATTTGAGAGTCGGCTACATAATTATGGATGTAACAATCGATGAATGACTTGTACTCACCTGTGAGCCCATTCTATGACAGACTGGATGGCCTCGGGCGGTGCCGCAGGAATATAATTGGTGACATACTCCCACGCTGACAGAAGTGCACTCACCTTGTCACTGTACTTCTTCTTGCTGTCACTCAATGTCGCCTCGAGGCTCTATAAACAGAAGAAGTCGCTCGATTAAAAGAAATCGAAAAATAAAGATGAGAAAATGATTGAGAATCGTGGTATAGAGATGCATCAGATGAGATTACAGTGACGTTGCGTTTTTATATTACGTTGAATCCTTCAATATTATTAATTACAGATTACTTTTTCCGATTGAAAACATATTTCCTCATCCATCTAATTACAAACTATATTTGTATATAGATATTCCCTATTTACAGATAGTAAATAATCAATATTTGTGCCTTTAGTAATTAATTAATCAAATGTTTACCTGAATATTCTATGTGTCTTGCAGCTTTTTATTTCTATTTTTATATTTCTATTTTATTTCCTTTGCATTTCTTTTTCCCTTGCTTTTGCAAATTAAATTTACAAAATTGAGATGTGTGTGAATTTTTTTACTTTGTAAACCTGTATACATTTCAATGTTTATGCATATAATATATGCATATAATATACTCTAGTTTTTCTCATTATGTTAAGAACTTTACTAAATATTATTAACCGAGATTCAAGACAAAAAATACACTTAATATTAATATTGAAATCTATAACATAAGAAATGATTAAGCTTTTAGTTAATTAATATTAATAAATCAATTTATTAATATTAATAAATCAATTAATAAATCATATTAAATTATGATTAAAAAAATCGAGGAAAGGTTAAGAGATAAATAGAGATATATAAGAGATAGTTATGTAAAATATTTTCGATGAAGAAAGAAGAAAACTTCTACGCGAAAAAAAAAGAAATGTTAAATGTCATAACTTTGTAAAATTTGTGTGTTCCTAGAAAAATGATATCTTTTACTAACGATTGATATATTAGCATACTTGACAATTTTATGTTGGCGATAAAACGTGTGTTAAATAAAAATACGGTATTATCGCATGTGGTAAAAAAATATTCTTGAAATTTCACAATTTCTTCGAATATACATTTTATGCGAATATTTTCAGACATTTATTAATAAAAAAATATAGAAATGTCTATTTTGGATTTTAATGAATTTTTTGAATATATTATAAGGTGGCTTGAAATAAGAGACATGTACTTTTTATAAGTACTCTCTTGTACGGTTGAAAAGTGCCATCGAAGATAACTTGTAATTCCAGTTCCAGTGAATATCATCGAAACCGATATGTGAGAAACTGATTCAAATAAAAGTCTTATATTTTTATGGCCTTTTATAACTGCATAAATTTTTGGAAATTATATTTCTTTAGATGTAGATCTTTTTGCAACATATCCTCAAAGCCTGTGAAAATTGAAGAGAGATATTCTCCTATGTTTCTTTGTAAGATGCAAGATAAAGCTCTAATATATTATAGACATGTATAGCTTCATGATAAAGATTTGTAAAATTAAGAAAATAAAAGAAAATTAAAACTTTGAGCGTTGACAGAAAGTTGCCTAAAAAAAGAAATAAAGAAAAACTGAAGAAATTTGATCCAAAACTGTAAAAAGTAATTTCAAGTATTCCAAGAGAAAAAAAAAAGACTGTTCCAAGAAACCTTGAAATAAAAGTTTTTTCTTGTGTATTTTTAACGCATGAAATCGATCATCTCATCAGTTTATAGAAATTAAAAAGTTTTCGTGCAAACGAAAAAGTTAAAAAATCCTACTGCTCTGTGCGCTTATTTCTTTTAGTAAAAAGCGCGACCGCGTAACAAGCGTTGGCATTTATCCAGAGGACTTTGAGCGACATTCCCTCAAACAATGTTTACTAAGGGCCATGTAGTTTCGTGATTGATAGTTAAAGTCGTAGGTTATTCGACAATCGAATTATTCAAAGCAATTGCGTTCAAAGTTTGCGCAAAATCGTAAAAAAAATAATCTGAATTGCAAAAGAACACTCATCTCTTTTATCGAAAATTTGACATAAAACTAATTACAATTTTGTAGATTCTCTGATGTGCTTAAAATTTCGAAAGAAAAAATTAAATTTTTTTCATTGTGGTTGTAGCTAATTATATCATAAGAAGTAATTACTCAATCATAATTATTTATAATGATAATATTTAATCTGCAAATTCAATGTGTTATATCTGTATCGTTAATAAAAGACAATGTCGTTTCAAATTAGTGTTTCAATTATATTTATTAATTATTTCGTAAAAAGGTATATATCTTTTAATGTTAAAAAAAAATGTATATGTAAGGTTTAATGCATCGAGATATTAGTTTTTTTTTTTACTTTAGATATTTTGGAACCACAATACTTGATCCGCAGGATAAAAGTTTGTTCAGTATAAGCTGCGCGTAAAATATATCAGTAAAGAGATTTATGCGATTTATTCCAATATACTATTATAAACATATTAGACAAGATGAGATTTTATAATAAAAAGCAAATATCCGATGAGCAAAATGAATTTAGCATAGCATTGGCAAATAAATTGAATAAATGTCAGTTTTTATTTTTTATTAGAGAGAGAGAGTTTTTTTTATAATTACAATATGATGCGTCTCGCTTGACAAATGCCATGTATATGTAATATGTAAAAAGCACGGTCAAGCTATGTGTTTGTACGTGTAAGCATCTGTTCATTTTAAAAATAAAACACTATCTTGATACCAAAATTCCTGAAAATGTTTCCATTTTAATAAGATAGAAACTGCACAATTCATATAATATTTGCCTCATTAATATAAAAAAATATAAATTGCAAATAAATGTTAATTATGGCAATTTCAACAAATAATATCAATAATAATATTAGTAAGATTTCTCTTGCTTTATTAATTATTGACTAAAGTTATAAAATATTCCGTTACATTTATGCTTATAACGTTATCATCAGGTATGGAAAAGCTTCTTCTTTGTTCGCAAACATTCACCATCTTTGAAACAAGTATTCTCTCCGTGAAGAAATGGAGAAAATATGGAAGTTCTTATCTATCTCGGCGAAATCTTTATATCATATAATATTATTCTGTTTTCTCTCTTCTGGCATATTTCATGACGTGCGCATCTACTACGTTAAGGATTGCTAGGAAAATCAATAATATTAAAAACAAGAAAAGAAGGATTTATATAATTGGTAATAAATTTTGAGAAAAAAATTTAACTAAATTTAGTTTTACCTTACGTATAAAATTCATCTTCAATTTTTTGTGCTAATGTTACCTTTAAAGAATATTCTTGTCCCTTAGAGCTCACAAATGGATCACTGTGCGTCGTTGATGATTAGTTATAAATAAAGCTATAAATATAGAGATTAAGAAACACCCAGATGACTTTTTGTTTAATATATCATAATGCTTTATGCAAAATAATTAGACTTTAAACTCGAGATATTTAATGATTAATACATTATATTAGATGAGTCCTTAAGGAATATAAATTTAATTTCAGGAAAAATATTGTTCAATCAAAAATATAGAATGATTATGTAAATGTATAAATTATATAACTCCTTTATATAAATCCTTCTTTTCTTGTTTTCAATATTATTAAAATATCCATGAAATATCCAGAAGAGAGAAAACAGAATAATATTATTTTAGAATCAGTCTGTATATAACAATCTAATTAAGATTGTTCACGTATTTTGTTACTGCACGAATAAGATTGAGAACCAGTCAAGTATTTAATATTAAAAATGTGTTGCGGATATAAACACGAAATCTCGTTGTAAAGTCAGTGTAACTGCGAGTAAGAGAGAGGAAGAAAAAAGGAGAGAGAGAGAAAGAGAGAAATGTCATCCTCGTTGTGGGACGTCGCGACGCTTCGCAGGAATACCGCCGACGGTATTCCTAGCAACGTATATATTCAGGAACGTACTCGACACGTCGCCCACAAATTCCCCGCGAATGTGCCTGATGTATCGTGTATCCGGAATACCGAGCGGTATATAGCGTCGCAAGATTCTCCAATAGGTATATGTGTATGTATGTGTATGTGTATGAGAGAGAGGGGGGGAGGGAGGGGGGGAGATCTTTGCGCGATCAGCGAAAAATCTCGTACAGGGTAAACACAACACGAGACACGATGACGTTGCTTTAATCCAATGTACAAAATTGTCGTAAAAAAAAATTTGGAGAGTTTCATTCATCATGATAAAATGGTGAAATAAATCACCGATGTGAACTTGGCACTCAACTTTAACTATTAAAAATTAATAATTTAATTAATAAATAAATCCACGATAAAAAATGTGTATGGCAAAGTAAAATTCTTTGATTTCAATCTTTAAAAGAAATATAAATAAATAAAAATTCTACAATATTAAATTACAAATTAAATGTACGACATTAAAAAATTAAATATTAATTATTATGTATCACTTTTAAAATCATATAAATTCCTTGATGGTTAGATTTATCTTCATGTACAAGTAATATCAACAAGTTTTCGTAAATCTTTTAAGCCGCAAGCACGTGAGATTATTACGGTGAACGTTGCAGTACGTCTAGCCTGTGCAATATAGCAATGGCTATGTTGTCACAAATCAATTGTAATGTTGGCTTTTATTATGAAATACAAGTCAATAAGTTCTCCCAAAGCAATTTACCTCTACATTCATTCTACGTATGTTAACCGCAACTACAATGTTTACCGCATGCTATGTGCAATCTATATAAATCACAGTCACAATTTCGATACTTATGACTTTTTCTATTTGAAATTTCAAAATTTAGATTCAAGAAAGTTACAATAGTCTAATAGAGCCGTCGTTATATTCGAATAAACAAGTTTTTCAGCATAAAAATATATTTTAAAATATGTATAGATAATTTAAGTAATACTCTGTGTTGTTTTTTTAGTTTACAACATTTCTGTTATTTATGAAATATCTACCGGCCTATCATCTGTTATTTTTTTGTTAACATTTATTTCAGTTTTTACGTTGAATATAATTTCTCTCTACTGCAACTTTTTTGTAGGTATTGCGAGACATTTTTAGGTAACTGCAATTCCACTCTAGTTTATTCAATTTTTTAAAAACTTTTTGCTGATCATATTAGTTTTAATCCCTAGTGCGTTTTCGCAATGTGTAAGTTTTGCTCGTAATCCGCTTAACGTTATCATGTGACAAAAGCGTTGAAAATATCAAGCGCAGCCTAGACTTAATTTCGCAGCATTTATCAGAATCGATTTATCCATCAGGCGATCTTGTTCGCGAATCTATGGATTGGTCTTCGATGGCACGACCAACTTTTCAGAGATTTACGAATCTGGGTCAAATGGATCCACCGCGTAATAACTTTTGAGGTTGACATTGAGGTAGCACGAAATTCCTCGAGGGCTTCATCCGCTTGAACGATATTATGACAAAAAGAATTGCTCGCTCCTGCCATATAAAAGATTTTTGTTCGTGGTGTATTATTATTACCAACCTAATATGAGTTTCTCCTTGCTAAATTATTTAAAACTGTGATTTTTCAAAATTAATTTAAATTTCTTTAAAAATATAAAAAAAATATAAGAAAACTTAATTCTTCATCACATTGCTATTTCTTGAAACTTTATATTAACAAAGAGAATTTCCCTAATGCCCCTTTCTTCTACATCTTTACGCGACACGAGTTATCTTAATTGAATATATCTTTATATGAAACATTAAGTACAGGGTGCAGAAAAACTTGTAACGAGTCAATCAAATGTAATCCGAATGGTAATAAAAATTTCCAGGAGCAGGTGCAAAACTTACAATTTCTTTTCCAAGCACGCACGCTGGCCGATCGTTAGACTGGAGCTTTATTCCAAAGCACAACTTGCAAGCTCGATTACTTACACGGAAAGACCTCCGATTCTGCGCCCCGCGTAACTTTGACCATTTGCAACTTTCGTGTTGCGTTCCGACGAAGCTCTCGGTTCTTGCCTTTTCTGAAAAGCGAACTTCGTTTCCTTCGATTTTGTTTTCTTTCCGATGAAAATAGTTTTATATTCTCACGTAACAAACCCTACGAACGCGCGCGGAGCTGGAGAAAGACTCCTTTAATATTCCTTTTCTCTCTCTTTCATAATATCTTTTCCAAGCTTTTGAGATAAACAGACGTTAGAATAGCAATTCTCCGTTATTCTTCAAAGCAATTGTACGAGATGTGAAAAAATAAACGCGTACAACGCGTATGATATAAAATAAGAAGATGTTCTTTTCGCAAAAGATTTGAAATTGAAGTTATTTTAGACAAACAGTCTATAGAACTAATTCAGATATTGAGATAAAGCAAGTTACTTAATCTTTAAATACGTCGTATTATAAATTTATAATATTAGTTTATGTATATATATATTTAGTGATAATTATAATAGTTAATAATCTATACATTATCTATATTTTATATTCTATAATTCTATGTTATACACACACACACACATATATACAGGGTGTTGAAAAAAAAGGGTCACATATTTTGATAGCAGGTAGTATTGATCAAAACAAGAAGAAAAGGTCTAATTAACATGGGTCCTAAGACTAATATCTTCAAAGATACAAGCTATTTTGTTATTTGAGCTCTTTGTCATTTTCTTATTAGTCGTGTCATCTTTAGAATGTAATGAACAAAGGAGTAGGGGAGAGTGGGGTACAATGGGGATATCTTTTTTCTAGGTGCCTTAAAAAATAAAAAATAAACAAAGAGAGATAAAGAAACAATTTTTATTTTAATATGAAATGTAATCATTTATCTTCCATAAAAAAACTGAAGTAAAGAAACTGAATGTATGATAACAAAATAAAAACTCTTTTTTTACAAAAAACAAAAAATTTTAATGCTGACTCAGCATTAGAGGAGGTGCTCTATGTGATTGCCATTCACTCTCACGCATCTTTCAGCCCTACGTCTTAGAGAATCACGCACTCTTTCAAATACACCTGGCTGGTCAGAAATTTGCCGACACGCATTGAAAATGCGATCCTGCAGTCCATTGTACCCCACTCTCCCCTACTCCTTTGTTCATTACATTCTAAAGATGACATGACTAATAAGAAAATGACAAAGAGCTCAAATAACAAAATAGCTTGTATCTTTGAAGATATTAGTTTTAGGACCCATGTTAATTAGACCTTTTTTTCTTGTTTTGATCAATACTACCTGCTATCAAAATATGTGACCCTTTTTTTTCAACACCCTGTATATATATATATATATATATATATATATATATATATATAATTTCATTAAATATTAAATATTCATAAATGTTATAATTCGACTAACAAATTAATTATAAAAAATTAATTTAAAAAATTTAAATGAATTGGCTCAAATTAATATTAAAATCAAATTAAATCAAAATCTTTTATTTAAATTTTTGTCTGAATGCTCATTGTAAATTAATCAAAGAAGCGTTAATTAGAAGTATGTATAAACATTTTTAACCTTTGACCTTTAATCTATAGCACCATTCGAGTTTATTGCATAAATTTAGTCCGCGTATCTAGAAACTTTATTGAATCTTTTTGAGGAAACATATATTTTCTTTAGACAACATGGAAATTAATTAACTTTGAATAGATTCAATGTGCTACCATTTATCTACAATGAAATTACCGACAGAAATAACTCTCTTTAATTCTTCAAGATTTTAAATTAAATAAGGATTGTTTATCAAAGTACCATAAATAGTCAAATATTCACCAAATAAATATTTAAGTAAAAATTGTAACAATTATAATGTCAGGTTTTAAAATAAATGTGCTAAAAAGGTCTTTTCGTAAAATTCATCAGCGCTAATGGAATTGTTGTTTCCTATAATGTGATTATTAATTGGCTATGTATTCAATATATCATTCAATATGCAATGAATGCATGAATCGTTCAATAGATAATAGCAAAGAGAATCGCATCAGAGAGTCCAATTATATACTTCCTATCTTTTAACAATTATTTTATCTTTTTCTCTTTTTAGCATAGAATATTATTCGGTTTTATTATATATGCATATCATTTTAAGGTATAATAATCGAATACAATTATATAATAAATTTGTATAAAAATAATTATTTTATAATTGTTTAATATGTATTTCTATATATCTACGTGTATATTATTTTATTTTTATATCATTCAACAAATCCCTCTCTCTCTTTCTCTCTCTCTGTAATGTTTTAACAATATTTTACGCAATAAATCATTTACAATAAAAAAAAACGCAATGTTCTCACATAAAACTTAATATAAATAGATTACTTATATATCATATAAATTTGTTATATAATAAATATGCCATTTTCAAGCATTTGCTAATATTTAAAGAATATTAGCAAAAATACAGGAGAAAACATTTTATATATCTCATCATCTATATATATTTTAGTTTTTTCTAAAACTAATTCTTTAAATTATTTTATTTTAGATAAATAGAATAAAATATGTAAACTTAGTCTGTATCACACACAATCAAGCAATCAAGAAAATAATATAAAATGGTTAAAATATGATTATAAGAAGAAACAATCCAACCTTAAAATATTATAATTTCAATAGTGTGTAATTCGATAGGAAATTATTTGTCTGCACTACATTTCATTTTGCTTATGTAAATATTTTTCGAATCATTGTGATCTTTCTATACGTTAGATATATACATGTATATAATTGATTTTATAAAAAATTTACGAAATCAAATTATCAAAAATTGAAAATGCAGTAATTCTGAATCCTTTGAGAGATACAAATAAAATAAAAAGTAGTACAAACAGATATAAATAAGATATGTATTATTAATTTTTATTTTTGATAAAGTTAACAACTTTTCACGTTAAGAACTAAAAAGAAAAAAAAAAGAAAAGAAGAAATTCTCTTTTAGAAATAAAAATAAATCGTGCAGCAACATCAAATGCAGGTCGTATCGGTTTTCTAATTTAGAGCAGCATCCAGCCGCACACGGAGCCGACAATCGATACGTTCAATTATTAATAAGAAATTACTATTTTAGGATGCAGTTAATGATATTTGGAGAATTGATGTTTCTCGTTGAAGAAATGGCACGTATCATCAACATGTTTTCTTACTCTCTATGCAGTCTCTATGCAATCTTATTCTCGATCGGTAGTATACGATTAATTCTCGATCAGTAGTATATCATTAAAGAATTTTCGATATCAATGACATTTTACAAGGAAATAATATGAGATGCACAAAACGGTAAGCTGGACATCGCGCCATAAATATAATTATTAAAAATACTTGTACGATTTATTCATGAATACTGTATTAACTATGCAACGCAATATGATCGTATTATTAAACACAACAATAATTCGAGGATATTTATAAAGTTTAAATTATAATTTAATTATTATTATTTTGGAGTTAATGAATTTCTAATTTTCCCGATGTATTGAAAATAACAGTTATTATTTATCCGAGTGATAAACATTGCTGAACAATGCGCTGAACAAACATTAAATAATTAATTTTATGATTTAATGTTTTTAATTAATAACACTTATCTGTGAAATTTCTTTGCTTAATAAAATTCAAAATAATCTCTAAATTTATATCCATCAATTGCGTGAGATAATTTGATTAATTGCCATAAGAATATACATATGACAACCAAAAATATTTTTCAATATAATAAATGATATTTATAATAATTAATGATAATGATGTTCCTTTTTGATAAAGTGAACTGAATATTGAATTCAAATAAAGAATTTATGAGATTAAAAACTCCAATCCTAATTATTCATGTATGCCGCGAAAACCTCAAATATTATGATTAACATTTATCATTTTTAATAAATATTATAAATCATTAAAAAGTTACTCTCACTATATTATTGGAAAATAATTATTGCTTTATTATATTAATAATCAAAATACTTTGAAATATAAATTCTATTATATATAAATATTGATATTTTATATTAATATTAATATTTTGAGTATATATTTCTCTTTTTTTAAAGAAGGTTGGAAATATTATTTCTAATTTAATACTTTAAAGAAAAAATATTTTAGATTTTATGGATATGTCTTACATGGGGCAACAGAATTCTATATAATTATTTAATAAAATTATTATATAATTAATTAATTAAAAATTATAACTTTTTAATAGGTTTAATATCTCAACAATATTGTAAAAGAATTTACAAATATTCGTACAGAAAATAAATCATTGCTAACTAAGACTTATTGTTCGTAGATGATACTCCACTGTCATCATATCGCAGCCATTTCTCTCTTTTTAAGAATCTAAGATATTACTTTTTATCTATTCAAAAATTTGGAAAATATAGAACAATATAGAAAATAATGATGAAATATCAAAGGAAATTTTTCCATGTCATCACACATGTTTTTGTACAAAACATTTGCACAAGGAGAAATAGCATGAAAGCAATGCAAGAGTCACGTACTCTTTGGTAAACTGCCAAGTCAAGTATAAGTATGCTTTAGTGGAAAAAGTCGATTTATCGGATTGGTGAAATCGGTATGCGAGGCATTCATTCGAAGAATTCATTCGAAATATTCATTGATTTTTTTTTTCTCAATCTTCTCGAATTCTTTCTGCTTTGCTGCTTTTTGATACATAACAACATCATTTTTTACAATATTTCTTGGCATAAAATACAAATAACAATAAAATATTGCACTAACATATACGAATCTTAATCTGTATTTTTTGTCTGCAGAATCTTTGACACGTCAAGATTTTTAAAAAGCGTAAGATCGATTTTCTTGATACAGCAGATCACGATGGCAAACTCAAAACAATTCGATAATCTATTCTTTATCCCGAGTTGCTTATATTTGTCACATATCGGCCAAAAGCCATCAGATTACTAATTTTTTTTAACTTTTTATTCATTAAACTTGCAGATGGTAGTAGATATTCATAAATCTTTATTTCCATTTTCCACTTTTTACTATGAATAATGGAATGTTTTCAATATCGATTTTTTTCTTTAGTAATAATAAAATTTAAAAAATTGCAATCAAAGCGTGTGTATATATGTATAAAATAATAATATATGTATTATTGCAATATTAAATAATTATCTAGATTTATTTTGCTGTAGATAGTATGTAAAATATTTATTTAAAAAAATATTGAAAAAGATATGACATCTTTAATATTCTTTAAAATAAGAGATTTGTACACTAAATAATTTTTTTTTATTTATAAATTACAAATTTGTAATCAAGTCCATTTGTTAAGCCATAAATGTTTAATACTATCGCAACAGCGTTTCTCGCATCGATGAAGACAAAAGGATCGAACTACCATCAAGTTACACAAACAGATAAATCTTAATTCCGGAAAAATAGAACGGTAAAATACCATGCCGTTTTTCTGCGATCCCCTTGATCGGCATTTTTTCAAATCGAAATAAAATACACGTAGACGGTAACGTAAACCCCACGGCGCTTATTGCACAAGCGTTTATCCATCTCCCTTCCCGATTTCCCCTTCCCTCCCTCTCTCTCTCGCTCTCTCACGAGCGAGTGAGCGAGCGAATAAAAATGGACCAGCCAACCGAGCGATGGTGGATTATTCGTATGGAATTCCGCGGTTGTATACGTCCAAAGCTTTGTGCTTTGAAATTCCTTTCTGGCGATACTGACAGCCAATTAGCGCGATGACGCCCGCACGCGCGAGCTCCTCACCCCCCCCCCTTCTCTCACTCACTCTCTCTCTCTCTCTCTCTCGTGTCTGTAACATCGTGAAATCGGAAGTAAAGAGGATTAAACTCGCCACGTGTTCCCCTTTCCTTCTTGATTGCCGGATTCAAAGTTCGTGATCTCCCGTCAATATGAACACCGGGGCTAAATTACGTAGTAAATCAATAGCAAAGCATTTAATCGATGCTCGCCAGACGTCTTTTCGTATTTGTTTAAAATTTTGAAAACGAAAACAATATTATTGTTTTTATTATTACAGAAACACAGTATGATCGAAAAAGAGATGATTTTTGCAAAAGTAAATTCAAAATATAGAGTAAAATTTTTTCGTATTTTGATCATATTTTTATGAAAATTGACTCTAAAGACTAAGAGAAATTAATGATATATTTATACTTTCTCTCAAGGCAGAATATTACATTTAAACAAGTTGAAAATAATTCATTTCTATCCCGAAATATATATCTGTAATAATAGACATTTTACAAATACATTATAATCCTTAAGTACATATATTATTATATATCTATATCAGTTTTTCATTGCATTTACATAAGGCCATTCGAAAATAGAGATTTATTATTTTATTATTTATGAGAGATATTTAGAGATTTATTTTATCTTATCTTATTATCTTATTAAAGATTTATTATCCTATTATATATTTATTATTTTACGATAGAGCGTCAGAAATTGTTTTACGGCTATTTCATAATTGTTTCAATAAGAAAAAATTTAAAAATGTGCATACACTTTATCTAAAGCGTCGTCTACAATGAGATTTTAAGGAGACTTAAGGCGTAAGACTTAAGAAATTGACCAATCACAGTCAAGTATTAAAAGAATACCGCATAATGCACACGGATTTGCGTTTAGTCGATGCCGATATCAAATATCGGCCAGGACGAGAATAGCAATGGCACTAAGGTGGACAATACATATATACTTTATTTTCAGAATAGGAATGGTCCACGCGTTTCCGCCCAACTCTCGAATTTCGATAGCATATCGCACGAGTCAGATCGATTCTTTCGCCTGGAAAGTTAGTCTTTTATTCTGAAAGAATAACAGCGGTTTCTCGGTTCGCTTTTCCTCGTGCGCTGAACGAGACTGTATTGGATCTGCGTCTTATAAAGATAGAAAGAGTACTTGATTCATCCAAGAAAAGAAAAATATTTTCTACCACATATATATACACAGCTAACGTAATCTCACATCGGAGAAATATCGGAAAAACATATTCATTTTTATATATTTTTGTTTTTATTTAATATGTTTATTGTTATTTCAATTGCAATATATTTCATTTTTATATAAACCAAATCCAATACTTTTTATTATTAAATAAGTTTTCAAGATTTATTATATAAACATAAATGGAAATGGAAATATATAAATACAAATGGGAAAAATTTTTAAATAAATATTGTAAATTTTAATTTCATTTATATATAATTAATTAATTAATATTAATAGAAATAAATTAATTAGAGGAATAAAAAATAAGCTGGGACTATAAATTTAAATTCACAGTTAAAATGGATATTATATCATTGATAATTTATAATATCTTGTTTACCTCTCTGAACTGAATTTATTTCCATTTGTATGTACTTACAAATAGATAATAAAATGCTAAAATATGTATATATTTTACATTTAATATTCGAGAATGAAAAGTACTCTTGTAAAATTGCGAGTTATTATTTTTAAAGAATTTTCGTAATTTGAAAATAATTCAACAACCGAAGGAAATTTCAACTATTGAGATGAGATATAAATTTATCCGCTCGTACAATATTTAAATAACATCATATTAATCATAATCAATATAATTGCTCTTTTCTCCGATGAAAACAAAAATTCCCTTATTGGAACATAAATTCTTGTTTATTAACCTCAATCAATTGTTTATTAACTTTTATCAATTTCACTAGTTATAAGCCGGCCAGATTATGCTAATAAATAAAATAATGAAAAGATAGCTTCTTGCTGTATCCTTTTTAGTTATGTCAAATATTTACCGCTAATCTTCATTTCTCTCTCCTCCAATCATCATTTCTCTCCGTCTGTGAAGTACTTTGCGTAAGATAATTAATTGGGGCTGCTTCTTATTGGTCGCTTCTGCTTATTCGTGACGAGCAGCAATTATTCTCCCTTCAATGTCTCATGACGAAGCTAGGCCTGAGTTCACACACACTTATCTATCGATTACTTGATTTCGAATACACTTTACGCATGGAATTTTATTCTGATTGTGAGATAAATGTCTAGTAAAATCGATTTTTCAGGACTTTGTTTAAACTAGATGTTATAATAGAAATAATATCTAAATATCTATATAATTAAAAAAGAAAAGATTAATTGTCTAAAAATTGAAATATTTACATTTATCAATTATTCACAAAAACTATATATTATATATATATTCAAGTTCTTTATCAAAAACGATTGAATAATTGAAAATAATTATATAAACATTATGGAAGAATTCTGAATCATCAGGTATGGTTTTTAAAAGTCGTGAAAATAGTGCAGTTTTTAATTAGCTCTTAATTTACAAACTTAAAGATATCAAATTAAACAAGATATCAATTAATAAGAACACGACAAAATGCGATTTTTTTCAAGCCTAATACACGGTAGAAGCAAGTTTATCTACGTTCCCGACTTGAAAGCGAATGTCGGCAACGAGTAACTAAATCCGCTGGCGCGACGTGTTATCACTTCGCATTTTAATTCGCTATCGCACCAAATTGCACGTGAATACTTTCTCGAGCGTTATATAATCTCGCGATTTATTCCGTCGAAATTCCTTGAAATTTGTTTCTCGGATTTCCGGTTCTATATAATGTTTAGATATCAGAGATACTTTGGGCCAAAATATAAAGTCGAATAAAAATTAAATAAAAAAATCACTAAAAAAATTATTTAAAAATATAAATTTTTATGTTATTTAAAAATATCAATTATTATGTTAATTTTTATTTATCATACTTTTTTGTTATTATTTCGGCTTGTAAGCAAAGTACCTTATTTTGTAATCTGAATTTTGGCAACAAATTCTTTATCTCATTTTAGAATATTCTTTTATGATTTAATCATAAAAGATATTAAAAATTGAAGAAGCATCGGTTATGTCGTTACAGAAAAATCGATATTTGTCCTAAAATCTAAAAATTTGTTTATTCTGGATCACTATATTAAACTGTCAAATTAACTGTCAAATGACAAGAGCAATTATTTATTTAGAACGGCGAAACTTTGAGGCATCCATGCCACGTTATTCACATGTACGTCTGTTTTACAGCAGAACTGGCACTTTGCATCCTACGAACGAGCAGACATTTACAAAAGAAGGAAAATTCTACTAGAGTCTGACTAAATTTTTACATGCCTGCATCTGTATGCGCGGGTACGTAGTTTAAAGCACCATTCCACCAATACTTCATCGACAAAAACTGTTCTGACCGTACTCGCATACATAGAGAGTCGTGATACTTTGCACGTGCATCGCGCAGCGCGCTTCGTATTACGCGTAAATTTTCACGTGACCGCGCACACGAATGGCTGCATCATTCACAGGCGACTCGCCGAATAGCTGGCGTGTTATTTCAGCGCGAAAGCAAATATGTTTGCGGGAGGAAGGGTAGACTCTGGGTAAAAAGGCACGTGTCGCTTATTTAGCTTATGCCACGTTCGCCCGGTGTTTCTAACCCCGTTATTTCACCGGTTTATAATCTTATAATATCGGAAACATACTGGAACGCGCGATGGTCGAAACCTCCATGTTTCGCTCTCGCGCAAAAATGTTTAATGGCTTTTTATCTCGCGGAATAAAAATGACCCAAGTTGTTTGTTTCATAGATGCGACTCGGTTCGGTTTTAATTCAGTTCAGTTTTTATATCTGCAATATTGACGTTGTATTTTTCGAAAATATTTTATTTAACTGTAATAAATCTAACATGATAAAAAAATTAATCGATACATTTACGCACGCGTTATAGGAGAAATAAATTTAGAAAGAGAGATGAGAAAAGTTGAATTTGTGCAAATTTGAAAATAAATAAATGCTTTAAAAAATTTATTTTTGTATGCTTTTCCTTTTTTTTTTTTAGATATGAATTGTTTACTATTAATTAAAATTATGCTTATGCTATTCTTTTCAAATAATATAAGGCAGGTAAATATAATCGACACATTACATGAGTAGGAAAACCACCTGTACGTTACACAAAATTGTTTTACTGTTCTCTCCTTTTTTTGCTTCTTTTAACTTTCGACCTTCTAGTGACGCCATTAACCCCCCTTTTTGGGGGAAGCGAAAGCCAGAGAGTCGTGAAGCGGTTCGCCTATTTTGAAGAGAATAAGGACAGGGTTCTTAATCCTATAATATATGCGCTGTGTGACGTCAGAAACAAAAGTAGTGTGTGAAAAATAACGGGATCCAAACGCTTCACGTACTCTTTGTCGCATGAGACTGTGTGCAAGTTGAATGTATGTGTGTGTGAGTTAAACGCATATGTATACGAGAGGTATTCTAAAAACAGATGTGCGCCAACAGAGTTTCATTCTGCTTGTGTAACAAAATATTTCCGTTTATTGAAACAGCTTAACTTTTCCGACTTTTTTCAGATTTCTAATTTTCTAAAAATGTAGATAATTTTTAAAATAAAATGTTAAATTTCTCTACGCAACTTTTTTAAAAAACATTAATAACATACAACTTGCAGTTTTACTTATTTTGCTCATTTTATTCACTTTTAATTATTTTTTTAATTAACTTTGTTATTAAAAATGCAAACGACAATCTAAACTCAATGTACAAAAGAAAATATTTGGTCAAAAGAAAATATGTTGTGCAAAATTAGCTGCTCTAAAAGTATTTTGCTTATAACTTTGTTATTAAAAATGTGCAAATGAAAATTCAACCTGGACGTCAATACAAATGAAATTAAATAAATAAGTAATAAATTAATTGAATAAATATAATATTAATTAAATAAATATAATAATAAATGATAAATTAATTAAATAAATGCAATAAATAATAATAAATTTATTAAATAAATAATAAATTAAAAATTAAATTTTAAAAAGCTGGGGGCTAGTAATTTAACTAGCCCAAATTTATTTTTTAATAACCATTTTTCTGGTGTGCAAAAATTCAAAACTGCCTAACAAGCAAGCCTGTGCAAACAACGTATAAAATTTTTTTCGGATATTCTATTTCGTAGTCTTTTTTGAAAAAGATATTTTTAGAATATGATTCTTTCAAAAGATTATATACCAACCAACTTTATTATCAGAAAAGCAGTGTGATAACGCTCACGTTATCAAATAACACGTTAATCTCGAAAAAGTTCATTATTAAACACGATCGCTTAATCACGGGAAGAAAAGCGAACAGAAAGGTTTTATAGGTACTTCATAGTTAAATGTGAATCGTTTCGAAACCATTTGTAAGAAAACTTCAATCACGCTATCAACTTTGCCTTTCTTTATTAAATGAAAGAGACAAAGTTCTGGGAAATGCATTATCGAGTGTAATCCATGTTTTAATCAAATATATTTAAAAAAATACAATGCCAACATAATACTTTCAAATCCAGTAGAATACCATGAATGCCATTATAGATATTATTGCGATTATATCTTAATTTTTTTCAATAAAATAGAAATAATATTGAAAATAAAATAGGTAAAAGTTAAATTTGAAAATAAATATTAAACGGAATAAAAGTGCATAAAAATAAATGTGGCAAAGTTACTGTTCAGGAAACACAAATAAGCTATCAATGGTGTTTTTGTTTCTCTTTCTTTTCTTTCTGCTGCATTAATTTGGCTTGTCAAGGCAATGTATCGTGACTTTTGCGTGCAACACGCGAAAGGTCGCGAGTTTTAACTGTGCTTTGAAGCTTTAAGAACTATGATTTGCCGATCTACACGATCTCCAGATTCAGATGTTTCAAATGACGAGAGACTAGTATTTAAAAACTTTTGATTTTTTGTCAATTAACAGAAAAAGTGCGCATATATGCAATTTTTCTACTAGTGAATACGATTGTACAGACTTCGAATATAAAATATACGTTGAAGAATAATTTAAAAAGAGCTCTCGGATTGCCATTTGAATAATTATAAAAAAGCAAAAAGCTGGGGAAAAGTTAAAATAATTGTGAAATTAATCTCTGTCGACATCTACTATTGCGTGGCAACAGGTGGCAATTCGCACAAATAAATTAGGAAAAAATTAGTCAATTACATATAATTATATATAAATAATCTCATGCATTTAATAATATAAAATTAGAACTTTTATCATGTGTAAAAAAATTTTATAAAAAAAGAAAAAATACATACGAGGATAATTTACGTGTGTGGCCAAACTAACTTTACTTGTTTCGTAAAATTAAAAATTTTTAGTAAATATGTAAATATATTTCAATCTCTCTTTAATTTTTCTTATATAATGCACAGTGACTTTTATTGCGTATTTTAAGCTAATAAGAGAATTAATTTATAAAAAGATGTGATGATAATAAATAAAAAACTTTAGTTAATTAATTTTTATCGATAAATTCTCTCCTCGCTTTGCGATTATAGTCTCAGATTTATAGTACTTTTGAGGCCTGTTTTACCGCTTATTAAGATATTATGTATGCAGCAATCTCTTTGTGATATCCATCATTTTATTCGTCAATATAAACTTGACTCTTTTTTCTTTTATTCTCCTTTTTACGCTTTTTCTTGCTTATAACCTAGATAAATGAGATTGCACTTTTATTCGCTTTTCTAGATTCTAAAATGCCGATTTATGAATAGATAACATAATATTTATGTGTACATTGTAATAATAATAATGCATATTAAAAATTCAAATGCCACAGATATGGCAAAATGCGCATTTAATTTTGCCAATATTGTTGAATTTCTCACAAAATACAATAAATCACAAAATATAATAAATCACAAAATACAATAAATGACTTTTCGCATATCTGTAGCATTAAAATTCGAATACGACTATAGCGACTACGTTCTATTATCTAATGACGTTGGCGAACGTCAAAGAGTTTCTTACTCTTTATGTACATCCCCTTTAAAAGATACCCTAGAGCGAGGCGGACGCGCTGAAAGAAAAGCGAACGGTAAGCAGGGGAGAGAGATCTACCCTTCGAATGAGGAAGGGCAAAGAGAGAGAAAGAGACACTCTTTCTTTCTTGTTAAATATCACATCGAAGAACCTTTCCATCAGAGACTTTCGAGGACAAAACGGAACGTCGGCGACAGATATTAAAGGTAGGTCGGTTGCGGATTATGGCGTAAGGTACGTCATTGTTTCCTATGAAAGAGAGAAGGCACAGAGCAAACAAAGAGGAGGGTATTTAAGATAATCAAAATTGATTAAATTTTCGATCACTTGTAAATATTATTTGAGAGTCCAGATAAAGCGTTATCTTTATATTTACGCTAAATATGACTACGCGATAAGATATTCTCTAGTTTATACGTTTAATGTTATAAATATGACGATGTGCGATACTGATCTTTATATGACTTTACATCTTTATCATTAAATAAAAGTCATTCAATTAGCGTTAACTGTACGAGTTTAAAAAAACTCTCATAGTTCCTCTAATTCTTAATTAGATAAGCCGAATCAGATAATTTCCGAACATAAAATAATTAAGTGAGCTGCAGTCCGCGGTATATATCTATTATTGCATAATTTATTACATTATGAATATAAATGAAAATTATTAATTAACGCAAACAGTCAATGCAAAAGTTTAATATAACTATGTAGCTTTAATATATTCTTTTTTACAATGTAGATGTTGAGTGTTTAGAGAAAGAACAAGCTTTGAAAAGCTCACGTTATCAGGTTAAGTCCATAAAATCCGTTTAAATCAACTAACTTCATAAAAGATATAATTAAAAAAAACATTAAAATATATAATTAAAAAAACATTAAAATATTTTATTTTTGTGCGTATTTAAAATTTTTTATAATCAAGTATATTCGCGTACTATAAAACGAAGGTGACATTACCACAGCAGAAAAAAATCATTCTCTTTTCGCAAAGAGAAAAGTAGCACAAAATAATTCAGTGAGGAAATATTTCTTTTTTTTACATTCTTCTTGCGCTTTTGCACAATCCAATATATATCCCACTGCAGGGATTTAATTAAATCACATAACGGCGATTGTAACATGACAAAATAAAGTTTCATTTCGAATATGGGTTTTCGCGAGGAGAACATTGCCGGTAAAAAATCCTTTGTTGGGATATTTGAACGCGACTGGTGTAATAACAATTGCACCTCACGATCCAATTAATTTCGTTGCTTTTCAACGGAAAGAAGTAGATGTATAACGTAAAGCGATAACGATGATTATGCCGCGAATGGGCAGTTGCAACACAACAAACTTCAAAAAGTTGCTTCGCGGTTGAAAAGTTATATGAATGTAAGTTGGCGAATATTCCGTTGTCAGAAAACGCGCAAACGAGACTGTTCGCTCTCTCTCTCTTTCTCTCTCTTCTATTCTTCATACTTTTATATAATTATTTAATTAATTTTTTTTACTTTAGATTTTTATTTGTTGTTTTTTATTAAACTTTTTTCTTTTTACTTTTTATATATAATAATTTTTATCTCATTTTGTCTTTCGATGTAAAATATGTCTATCGTCCTGTCGAATCTTACTTGATCACAGAAACTCGCATCTTTTACAAGTGCTGTGTTATTTTAATTTTCATAATTGCAAGAAATGTGGTACATCAACGAAGTATATAAATGAAGAGTACAACGATTTTCTTTTTGACATATCACGTTTTTAAGTCAGATAAACGTTTAAACCTTGACACGAATTCATATACATTCTGAAAACTTGCTTTTATTCCGCAGGCGAAATAAAAGTCGCAGCGTGAAACTCGTGATTTTATTGTACGATAGTAACTTATGCAAGTTGCATCAAGAGATACTCGACTTTACTAAAATATAATATTTCTGTTTAATTTCGAATAATAGTATTTTTACATCGCGGACTTTTCCCGAGAAGAGACGAATTTTTACGAATCCACGATTCTCCTGGATCCCAGCCAAAATAACAACGCCATTAAGCCATTATCATTACATAAGTCGGACGGAATGGGGACAATTAAAAGCTCGTGCGCATTTCGCGCGATGGGAAATTTGTTTCGTCGGGTTCTATGTTCAATCGGGGATAGTTTTCAAGAACAATTCACCGAGAAGTACACGTACGTTTCAGTCCGAAACAGACGCGTGTTGCACGCGCGCACATGCAAATTTGTACGCGAGAGCAACGGAAAGCGGGGGCGGGAGGGGCGAGGGGAAAGAGATGTAAAAGGGCCGTAACAATTATCGGGAGGCATCGCGCGCGCGTACTTCGGGTTTGCACTCAGACGTAAAAGCTTACAATGCATATCGCCGTGTTACAGCAGCGTCAGGCCGCTTTATCATGTAAATGAAACGTCAACCATGAAGAATGACGATAAATCCCAAAGACGAGTGACACGGGAGCGTTATATATAAATGCACGAGCGCGGTGTATCGCGACGATTAATAAATAATGTAACTTCTGATTTTCGTCGTATGCTATGCGCATTTGCGTAAGATATCGGTATTTCGAAATTGTGACGAACGATATCGTTTTGCGTAACGCTTTCGTAAGCAAAGGAATGCTGCAGATACATAAACAGACATTATCTTCTTTTCGGCTGCGAGTCATGGGATGATATTGATTATGTTGCTTTTAAAATGACGATTTAAAAATAACGCCAGGCGTCCTAAAGAAACATTAAAACAATAATAATTTAACATATAAAATATTTTACATCTAAGATGTTTTAAATACAAGCAAATTTTTATTATAATTGTGACACTTTATCATAAAATTTTTATATCAAAATTAAACAAATTTTGTATTATCATTAAATTAAAATAATTATGAAAAATTGTCGACTATTAAAAATGTTTTAATCACAAGAAATTAAAGTTGAAGATTTTTTCGTAAAATTACGATTTAAAGAGAGAGCTAAGAAAACTTTATTATTCATTTAATTTCCCAAGCGTAATTTGACGGAGTTTTATTCCACATGTATTTACCAAGGAATTTAATATCATAATTTACGAAATCGCAATAAATAATGACGTTCTTTGAAATTTTCATTTTAGATTTAAGTAACAAAATGTAATGTATTCTTCAATATTTTATAGCGTATGTGAGTGTCCTTTAACATTTTATAGTTTTTCTCGTAAAAAAGAAAGGTATCAATATCGGAGCTGGGAATGTATTTGATAACAACTTTACGGTCGTTGATATTTCATTAATATGACTGCTGCCACGATCATTTTACGTTATTCGATCGCGTCAAAAATCAGAATTGCAGAATATCACGCAATATCGTGTACAATAATTAATAGCGTCTCATTATCGATTTTTGCGAGATGATTATTGGTCGAGAAATCCACATAAACGTACGAATAATATAAATTATTCACGCGATATTTCATCGATTCAATTAAAATATATCTTAACATGATGCAGCAATGTTATTTTTCAGCGGGAGGGAAAAGGAGTTTTCCTGACAGCGCGTCGATCGAACTCCACCCACCGACGTGTTTCCGGCCAGCGGGGCGAAGGCGGGAAAAGAGGACGAGGGTGAAAGCCAACGGCAAAAAGGTCGACCATCAAAAGCCACAGTGTATCCCCTTTAAGCCCGTGGAAAAACGAGTATGTACGTGCGTACGTACGTGTATGTGCGTGTGTTTTGTATGCATGTGCATGTGTGTGTGTTGTACGCGTTCTCATATGTGCGGAACTCGGAGTAAGAAGGCGAACGACGGAATCGTATTCCGAGGTAACCTGCGCATTTTACCGGCGCGACGCCGCCTGATTAGATAGCGCGAATAATTGCAACAACACGGTAAAACCTCGTGGACTTTTAACGCCGAATTAACTCGATACAACTCGTTGCACAGCACGGTGCCTCTTGCGAGAAACAATGCGCGAGGGTCGTGCTAAAGGGAAACATAAGCGAGTTTTGCAAATTGAAATAATGAGGCTTTCTATTTTCACGTTTGTAGAATACAATCAACAATTTCTACCGTTTATATTACTTTATATGAGCTTCTCAACCAGTAAGTTGACTTGAACTTTATTTTTGCGTAAATTTTAATCGTACAGCATATGATTAAATTCTCTGGTAATAAAATTAAGAAACGTGTTTGCAAATAATTCAATAAAAAATGTAAAAATCAAAATTCGAAAAAGATATCCGGATATTCTATTTTTGGATTCTATAATAACATTTTTTGCATCTACAATATTGATTTTAAACAGTGTATTTTCTGATTTTTACAACTATAGTGATGAATCTTGTAACGATATACATATGATTTTTGATAATAATATAAAAAATAGTTCGTATAAAATTATGAATATAGCTAAGAGTCAGACTGGACAAAATATGTTAAATGTATTGTAAATATTAATAAGCGTGTAATTACGGTATTGTTTTTTTGACATGTAGATTAATTGCAGGCGCCTGCAGTCTCATGTGCAATCTCAACTTCGTTGATTACCCTTCCTAATATAACGGTAAGGCATAACGTAATGTAACGCACGAAAACGTAATCAACGTACGACAAACATCGTAATGTTGCCCATCGTAATTCCGACGTATAATTTAAATCAACCGGAACACAATAGCACCGGCATTTACTTGCTTGATAATGAACCAAATGACATTCGCGCCCTATGCTCGATTAGTTATTATCGATACATAATGGTCGCGGGACGTGATATTGCAATGTGCACTTTGTAACGAGCAACGGAATATCTTGTCATTGTAATCATGCTTGTTGAAAGCAATTATTCAATACGATTAGGTTTGACTAATTATTTGAGCTGCAATAATTCTGCTGTTAGTTATTGGAATTATGTTAACTGCTTTATGTTAGTAATTGGCATAATTATTTATCAGAATAATGATATGATGAAAATATATTAAACTACTTTGTTATAACATATTCAATTTAGCTTTGACGCAAATATTATATAATATATATTTTATATAAAATATCAATTTAATTTTTAATTAAATTTAATATTGAACTCATTTTTGAGCTCACGTATATAAAAAGCATATAAATTTAATACAAAGATTACTATATATTAAAACTATATGTAATATGATATAATAAAATTGTGATTATCGTATATAAATATAGTTATATGATAACAGTTTTTTTATTATATCTGTGCCATCAAAAGAGATGAAATTCTTATTATAAAACATTTTTCCAATCGAAATTTATTGTCTTAATTTGTAATATGAATTTTATTGATTTTTCTTTTTTTGTTTCTTTCCTAAAAATAGCATGAAAATGTAATGAGAATTATTATATGTTGATTGTCATACACACACACACACATAAACTATAAAATAATTTTCAGCGTATTTCTAGCATAGATTACATAGGTCAGTCAAAACCACAATATTATCGATGCAACATCGATGCGATAGCTATAATTAATTACTCTCGTGGTTCACCCAGGCTTGGTTCGCGTGTTAAATAATCCAAATATTATAGCGTTTTAAACAACGGACGTTTAGCCTATTTCACCCAACAATACACGTTTCACACACGTCACGTCTGCCACTCACACTTTATATTTCATATACTTGTTTCATGCAATGCTTTTTCTTGATGCGATTTCATATGTATCGACTTTAAATCTCTAACAAAAAAATTTTGAAAATATAAACCGTGCATGTGAATAACTGTCAAACTGCTAAATGAATTACTTTCTTTTCTATAAAATATGTATCACATTAAAACAAGATTATGTCAATTTATATTAACTGGAAATAGATAAACTTTGCAGATGCAAGAAAAGATTTTTAGAAATTTAGAGTCTTATTTACATTTTATTCTCACACATTTTAAATATTTTTTCTATTTAATTTATAAAAATTATTTTATGTTTTATGTTTATATAATTATATATTTATATATTATATAATGATAAATTATTTATAATATATTTTGTATTTAAAAAAATTTTAATTTTACACTTACTTAAAGCTGGCATTTTTCCAAATTCTAAATAAAAAGCTTTTATAAGAACGTAAAAATTCAAAACTGATTTTTTTTGAGCTGTGATAATCTTCTTGCGAATGCAATCTATATGCGCGGGCCGTACATGATATTTATTCTCGCTGGTAAATTACGATAAGCGGCATTCGAGTCACGATAAGCCTTTCATCGTCGCGAATATTGATTGACATCGACGTGAGTTTGTAATAAATAAATCGCACCGGAGAGATGATTTATAGCCATGCGTCCGGAAAGTCGATGCATGGGTATGTGACGATGGATATTGACCGTTAGAAATTATAACCAACGATTACAAACGATAAATTCGGAGTGAATTGGTATTATTATAAATCAAGAAAGAAAAGAATATATATATATATATATATATATATATATATATATATATATTTATTCTTTTAATATATATTTGCTTTTAATATTAATTATAATTTGATTCTGATGTCCAGAGTTGCACATTTATTGTTTAAATAAATATGTAATATTATATATCTTTTTATATATTATATATCTTTTTTATATATTGTATATATAAATGTCATTATATAAAAATCTCATAAAACAAAAAAAAAATTAATAAAAAACATTTCAAAAAAATTATAATTAAGTCCTATTTAAATTGTAATATAATGCTATCCATTTCGATTAGTTTCATATATTTTCTTGTAATTGAAATTTATCTTACGTCATTATCATCGAATGTAGAAAGCATTAACTGTGGTTAATCCTGACAGTGACGCGTTTCACCCTCCGAAAATGTCTATAGCAATTGTTCGGCGTTGTGTTTGCTTCTGCATTCGTCGTCCCATCACGAAAGCCCAGAAACCCAGAACATTTCGTGCACCCTATATAACTACCCTCTATTGCGAATCGCTGCCCCGGCCCATCCCCTCGATAATCCAACTAGAAACACATGGCGTCATCGCGTTCGACCGCCTGGCATATGCAGCGAGATGCCTCGCATTTAAATAAGAGCAAAAATCATCAAACCGATCACATGAGTTCAGAATATATGCATATACGTACATATATGTATGTAAAACAGATAATTAATCAATATTTAAACAATCAATTATTATATGCAATCGAATTATTTATCAGTTTTTTAAACAAATACTTAATATTTAAGATAGATTGCATAATTAGCAAAAAGTCTTTCTTAGATATAAATTTTTAACAAATATGTGATAAATAAAAATATAATTTTTACAAAATTTTAAAAAAATGATCTAAATCATTATATATAAATATATATATATAACAATTATTATATTAAACAATTTTAATACGAGTATTTTATGTGTGCTATATATGCACAGTAAAGTAAAAAAAAAGTTTAAAAGTATGGTTACCATGGAAATAAACAAGAAATTAATTTCACATAAATATAACACGAAAATAGTAAATAATTAAAAATAATAATATAAATTACTTACTCTATAGTTGCTCCGCTGTTATCTGACATGGGATCTTCATTTTCGTTTCTTTGCTGCTCTTTTATGGCATTCATACGACATTAACTCGCGAGAAATTAATTAATTACCATTAGCACATAATAATAATTGCATGATATTTTGCACGATATTTTCAATATTCGCGGACACAAGATTTTATTATATTACGATGAGAGAAAACAAAGTTTGCTAACTGTTCATACGACAAATTTCGATCGAATGTAGGTATTTCGCGAAATATTTTGACAAATTACAAGAACGTACGAAAGCCGAATTTAGAAATGATTGATAAATATCTAAACGCGCAATTCCAAGCAACATAGAATTCCGCATTTATTTTGTGTTCAATATATCGCGTAACGGCAAAGAACTGTCTGTCACACGATATACGATGCTTGTTTCTTACATACTTTATTGACACGCGGTGACCTTGTTGTCATTCGCGTTTCGAAACCAGTGGGGAAAGACCGAGATCGTACGAATCGGGTTTCGTATATCGTATATCGTATACTAAAAACGCGTTCATTCTCTATAACTACAATTAGCAATTATAATTCTACATATTAATTTCTACAGTAAATAATATGTAAAAATATAGCGATGACAATTTGATTCAAATAATAAAAAAAATATGATATATATTGATTTTTTAATTAATAATACATACGTTTCTTGAAATTACATTGAAAATGTAATATATATTTATAAAATATTGAATTTTAATTGTATATTTCATCTTAAATAGCTATTAACTCGATTCGCACAGTTAAAGATGCTGAAGTAATTTTCGTATTTTTCAGTTATTAATAGAATGTTACAGATATGAGATGTATTAGGTGGTCGAGACACATTTAATTAATAAGTATATTCGATATATTTGGTATTATTTCAGTAGTTTGTTAATAATTTATCTTAATAATTTATCAATCATATCATAAATGTAACGTTTATATACATTGTTGTAATTTGTCAAAACACATATTTCGCGAGATTTACTCGCTCGAAGTCTGTCATGTGAACAATCAACAAATCTAGCCATATCGAATATTACAGTGGATATTTCTCTCTAATTTTAATTTATGAAATAGTATAATAAAATAAAATATTATTAAGATAAATGAACATATAAGTATATATTAGCAAAAAAGTAGTATTTTATCACAACGAATAAATCTCGGTGAGATTTTCTATTAAATTCTAATTTTAATTTTCGCATTCTTCTCTCATCACAACATAAAAAAGTGCGCATTATGTAATTAACATGGAAAATATTATGCGATTATCATATTTTGCTAATCATAATTAATCATTTTTTTGTAAGTGCCATAAAAGAACAACAAAAAACAAAGAGAAAAAGACTCAAAGAGGCATCGAATAACCATGAATAATTTAAAAAGTATTTAATATTTGTTTTTGAAATGAATTGTTCGTTTATACCTCGCATAGTATAGTTTCAATTAGTAATTTATTTTAAATTATTTATTGTTATATAAATTATTTTAACTTATAATGCATATATAAAATGACCCATATTTCATTTTGAAATGCTTAAGACATTTATAATAAAATATTTATAGATATACAGATATATATCTACTAAGTGTTGCAAATGAGATGCAGTTAATATCGAGAGCAGTTAATATTTGATAATCTGTGATTATTATATTAAAATCATATCAAAATGACATAATTCTTTTAAAAGATTATGTTCCGATTTCTCGTTGCGGATTATATTAAATAAATGCTTGCGAATTTTGTTTTCCAAATTATCATAAATTATTATTTCACACAAAAAGAAATTAATTACTTATTTGATATGCAGTCGCGATCATGAAAGATATTTAATATCATAACAGATATTTAATCATTTAATTATTTCAGAAAAAAAAACAGAAAGATAAGAGCTCTCCTAAATTAAGATTTCCTAAATTAAAATTGAGAAAGCCTATTCGTACAAGTTTTTAATCTTATTGTTTCGACCAACGCCAGCGTTGAACTCATTAAGTGTCCTGACCCTTCACGCTTGTAGATTAGATGGCCATCGTGATTAGAAACTCCCTTTACAGTTCCCTTCTGCGGGTCGCTGCGTTTTGTGAGCTATGCCCCATAATGCTTCGTCAGCGTTGTAAACATAGGAGTTCCTCTTTTTTATCGGATGTACTTTCGTGATGACTTTCGAAGATCTTACAATTCACTGTTTAAGATTTATTATTATGCGTACTCAAAAAATCTAGACGCTATTACTTGCGCGAGTTGTAATTATGTGGAACATAGACTGATCTTTCCTAAAATTGAATTGTCCCACATTCCTGAATTATCCGCTGTTCCGATTTGTATGAATCTCACTTAAAGATTTTGCTCTCATTCATTTATTTATTTAACTATGTGACCCTTACAAAAGATGCGCTTTAATAATAATTATAAAATTTATTAATAAAAAAATTCATAAAAAATCAGAATATTTCATTATTAATTGTTTTTATATCATGAGATCTAAAAGAGTATGAATAAAATAATATTTGAAGAATATCAAGCATATTTTTACATCACTTTATTTTGATCTACATGCAATTTATTTATTCTTAATTATTCTAATTATTCTTATTTATTCTAATTTATTTATTCATTACAGTCATCTCGTAATGTTGTTAATATTCAGCTCTGTATTTTTACAAAGGCAGATGGCGAATATACACCACAAGTAACAATGAAAAATTTCAAGTTTGTCGCCTTTTTCTCTTTCCCTCTCGCATTTTCGATCGCAATCATACGGAGAGTAAAAGTAATGAAATTTTTCGAAGTTTTCTTCGATTTGTCCCTCTACTGGCATGAGTTTTAACGGATATGAAAATGAGATCTCCGTCTTTGAACTCTTTGCTAGGAAGCTCCGGGAAGGGTGCTCTCACGCGTATTATCCACCCACACTCAATTCCCTTTCGTCCCCCATTGCCGCTCTATCCCTTTCCCCCTCTCCCGCCTACACGCGCCTTCTTCTCTCAATTTAATCGAAGAGAAGTGGAGAGATATCCCAAAGACGGCGTATCGACAAATCCTTCCTAGATGCTTTCAAATATCTTCTTAAAGCAATCGTCCACGAAATTGAGCCTACAGGCTAATGTTAGAAATGCGGAATCAATATTATCGCTCTGATAATATCTTCTTTCTCATTCATTTTGTCATTTGTTTGTCGTTCGGCTTTTTTGTTTTATCAATCATGTTTAATATATTATTAAACAAGAATTTTATTTAATTTTCAGAATCAAACGCGAATTCTACGTTGAACTTATAAATGAAATATACGTATGTTGCATATTAATTCTAAAATATCTTAATAATAATATATGAAAAGAATTGTTAAATAATAAAAGAATATTTATATTTTTCGAAATCAAATATTTAACTGGATAGTTGATGAAAATAAATAGCCGATTATGTAAAAAAAATCTTAAATTTATTTAATTTTGCACATTAATTTTATGTGAACTAATTGCATAATCAGCTTTGAAATCAAATTATTATTTATTAAAGGAATAATAAAATTAAATGATTTTATTATTCATTATTTATTTAAAGTTAATTTATTCATTTAAGCTTATCAGTTTATATAAGATTTATATAAGATTTATATAAGCTTTATATAAGCTTTACTGTGAAATAGATTTCATATCTTTCTCGGACGAAAAAAATTTTTTTAATTGTTTATGATTAGTAATCTTTATAAAATAAATTAATATGTTTAAAATTATACGAGAAATGTTTTAAAACAAATAAAACTCGAAAAAAATCGGTCTTTATCTCATCTAAATAGTAGTATTTCATATAAATATATGAGACTAGGATTAAATAAATTACTTAAAAAATATTTTAATATTGCTAATAATTAAAACTTTTTAGAAAAAGCATGAAAATATACAAAGAACTACAGGAAAGCTATTTTAAAATAAATAGAATTCTCGAAAGTCGATCAGCATTACTTGAATATTTATACATGTCGCATTTGCTCGTGAATATTCTATTTTAATCAATGTTTTTTTGTTTTTAAAGATAGAATTCTTTTTAAAATTCACGTAAAACTATAAATCCTTGAAAATCTGTAAATTGATAAGAAAAACATCGCAGGACAAAGTGAAATACTGTGCGTGAATTTGGAGTCTCTGTTAATTCTGAGCTATTTTCTTTGTAATAGCCAGAACAATTTGTTGAAAACTAATATTATATAAGAGTTGGAATTATTAAATATAAAGCTATAACAAACTAATTATTTAAACGTCTATGAAATAACATGCCAATTTCATATACACACATATGTATCACATATATATGTGAAATACATTATACAATATTATGTACATGTTGAACTCAAAATAAAAATTAATAAAAACAGCAGTTGCAAATTGTCTGTATACTAAACTGGTAATCGTTTAAACGGAAACAGTGGTGCATTCGTTTGCTTCAAGAGTTTTGTATTGACCAAACAAAAGACCGGTATCGGTTAAAGTGCGGTTGCAAAGGAGTAAAATTGCTCGGTATCGAAGATTCAAAAACGTTATATAATGCGCAAGAAACATGAATGTGCGTGCAATTCTTTCTGAATATTTATAATATCGAGGTTGTTATAGCGACGATCTGGGCGGAGTCTGAAACGAAGAGACGGAATATCATTCGAAGAAGTGCACGTATTTATCATCCGTAATTGAAATGGTCCTCGAATAACTTCCGCTCGTGAAATAAGCGAGAATTCTCCTTTTAACTTGTTTGCAGCTACACTAATACGTATTAGTGTATTCAATACACTGCAAAAGAGGAAAAATCAGACATTTTCAAGATAATCTTTTCATAAAAAAAGAAAATGAAGGAAAAGTTTTTTTTTATACATACACATATTATATGACATGTTATTATACATATTTCCATTAAGCTAGACTTAAAAATCTTTTAAGAAAATAAAATATGCAGTTCTTGTATAAAATAAGAGTATTGATTTCAACATAAAGTCATTGCTATTAAAAAAATCTTGGAAGACAGTGTTTATATTTTTCATAGGTTTCACTGTCGCGTAAATGTAATTATAAAAAATGAAAATACAGAAACGCATATAGTAAAAAATATATGAGAATAGAGAAATAATAAAATAAATGTATGAAAATATATAAGTATATATTTTAAATTTTTTAATTCCATTTGTCAAAAGACAAATATATCAAGAGATATATTTATGCAATATTGATATGAAACACACAAATGTATACTTTAATTCAATATTTGTAATAAATAATAAATCTACATCTTTTATTAAATTTGTGACGTAGTTGGTAGAATAACAGCTCGTGGAAAATCGAGGCAGCATATTTATTGCGAAACTTTAATAACGTTTTAAAACATTTTTTTTTAAACTTGCACGAAAATCATGCATGACTAAAATAGACGAATAAATTAAATTTATATTAAAAAACAATCATTAATGTTGCAAATTTAATGAAATGCAATTATTCAGAATAATTAATATATAAAAAAGATTTGAATCCCTCGAAGAGATACTCAAAAAGTTGAAAATTTATACAACGATACGCGTGTTCGCGAATAACCTATCTTGACCTCGATATAAGTAGAGATAATAAGTATTTCGAATCGTTTTTAGTCTATATAAATATCAAATTGTACAGAATTCATTTGCTGCTTTATATATAGGTAGATATCGACTATCAGTATCTTAAGAACGATCCGTCAAAAAGAGAAGTAAACCCGAATATCGGATACTTTCTAACGTACTTTGACTTTTTTATGCACTTTTTGCACTTTTTACAATCGTTTTTGAAAAACTTTTAAAAAATTTCTTCGACATTGCAAAAATAATTTGTTATCATAATTTGTTATCGTAAAAATATTAAGATAAAACCCAAAGTTAATAGATATACTTCATAATTTATTTTGACATATTGTAATGTAAAATATAAAACATCTTATAAAGCATTATTCTTTCATTAAAACGTTTGTTAAATTTTTAACAGGATAATGAATAAAATCAATAAATGTCATTATATGTCATCATATAAATGCAACATTGCATCTATCATGTGCAATTGTATAATCCTTTAAATATTGTTATATATAATTGTATGTAATTATTTATATTTTTTTATATGAATCACAACTGCATACAAAAGAATAAAAATCAAATTATCGTAAAATTAATACTTTGCGGGATATTTCACAATTTTCTTTGCACGCTTTATAAAACCCCAAATCAAATTGCAGTGAAAAATGTAATGTATCTGCATTTTCAAACAATTCGACTAAAATAACATAATTATCTTATAGTTTGATAAGTACAATGAGATTTTTGAATTTTCTTATTAGAGTGTGATCGATAACAAACTAATTAATTTATCAGCGTTGATAGCACGACGCATTTGCTTTAATTAGCTCGAGTTATCACGGAACATGCTCTTTCAGTATCGGTAAAAAATAAATTTAATCAAACATTTTATTTTATACATTACGAAATGACTGCATGAATTGATAAAGCTATCTGAATAACAATTTTAACAATTTTTATATTAAAAAATCAAATTCGTGAGTTTTTCTGAACTGAAAAAAAATAACTAAAAAATAATTCAGTTGCATTTTTTTTTTAAAGCTCGTTTTACATTAGTCGCAAGCAGTCGATTGCACGTAAGCAATACTAGTAGTAATGTTGACCTTTAACAAAACTTATTACAAAGATTTAGCGCTTTTAGTTTTATAGTTATAATTATGTTATAGCTAAACTTTACGAATCGTCTCTCTTGCTTCATATTACTTCTGGAAGGCAAATTAATTAATATCCTCATACAACTTGTGGGTAATATCATCTTAGAAGCATTTGAAATGTTCTAATACATCGGTTGCATGAACGAGCGCTAAGAGAGACCGAAAAGCAAACATTTTCAGGATCCACTGCCAGAGAAATGTATATGCAAATACATATATATCCCTCACGTTGAATCTGCTGAATCCGTGCATGTATCCATTAATATTTGTACTTTCATATTTCATTCTACAAGATCTAAACTAAACTAACCAAATTTGATCCTATACGAAAATTTCTAATGCACGTTGTAAATCTCTAGTATTTACGAATCTTTTAACGATCACTGACTATAACAGATATCTGTTTTTCATACTCAATCTTACGCGACAACAACAGTGAACAAGAATCATAAAATTTTACGAAAACAGTATAATGATTTATAACTTTCAAACATTTCTCATTTCATTTATTCATTCTATTTCTCATTGCATTATCGTCAATTCAAATTACAATTAAATTAAATTTAATATTATTAAGTTACATTTAATTAAATATAATATATTATTTAATTTACATTTAAATAAAAATTATGATTTTAATCACATATGAAATACTTGAGATCATTAAGAATATATATCTACATGTTTTAGCCTCTTTTCTCGTAAAATGTCTCATGTTTTTCTTTCCAATAAAAATAGTAGTTTGAGCTTGGGACAAGAACGACTGAAAAAACTGCGAGAACATGTCCCATTTTCTCCGACAAGCACGAAGAAAGGACACAGAAAGAAAAGCAATCACCAGTTTGTTATATAAAGTTGCTCAAACATCTCTTTCATCGAAAAAGGTTGTTCTTGAGACGCAAATTGCTTTCAATCGGTAGTCTGGAATTTTTTCATGTTATGTATGCGTCATAATTACTTACACTTTGTTTAGCTATCTTTATATCGTTCATTAGTATAATGAGTTCTTTAAAATTAAAGAATATTAAAATTATTAAAATTATATATATATATATATATAATTTTTAAAGAATGTGATTTCGATTATATGTAATTAAACATTAAAGAGGGATAACATTTAAATTCCATAAAATTAACTTTGACAAAAAAATTTGCTATGATATTCGTTCCCTTGAATTTAATAATATCATACATTCTCTCTCTTTCTCTTACATATTTTCAATATCATCAAAAGCAATAAATTATGAGATTATATATTTCAAATTATATCGTTCAACAGTTGTGTATGTATTGTACAGTGTATACTGCAGAAATTGCATTATCGAAATTCGATAGACAGTTGAAAATTTCCACGTGCACCGGAAAATGCGAGAAATGCGAGTGCGATCAAAGGAAACAAAAACAGAGAAAGAAGTGGGAGAAACAGAAAGAGAGAGAGAGAGAAAAAGAAAAAGAGAGGAGGGAGGAAGAAAGAGAAAGAGAGAAAAAAAAGAGATATATCCTTAGATTTTTTTTAATTTCGAAAGCGAGCCGCCACCAAGCCGCCGGGACAGGCGGCAGAAAGTTAAATCGCGGTAACTTTTTAATTGAAATCGAAAAAGTTTGAACTGAACTGAAAGGCGTCAGGCGAAGAAATAAATGTCCCGTTGCGTCGAGTCGACCTGTTCAACTTCTGCCATCTTTCTCGTTAAACCTTATAAAGACTGAACAGGAGTTGTTCGAATAATAATACATAATACAATCACATTTTAGTATGTAGTCTTTTTATATTTGCATCTTTGTAATTTCTTTTCAATGTCGTTTATTAGGAATATTTGGTCAATTTTTATCGATATCCGAAACTCATTTCACAAGATTTAACATTTTTGATGTAAAAAAAACCTCCTACTCTCTACTTTTCGAAAAAGAGATTTGTAAGGATGAGAAAATTTTTTATCTTAAAGTATTAAATATATATTTCTTTAACATCGCACATGTCAATCTTATACAGAAGCGGAAGTTACAATCAAAGAAGATTAAAAAGGATAGAATTATCCACGGAATGAAGAGAGAAATACGTTAAAAAATTTATGCGCAGAATGGAAGAAATTGTCGAAGAAGTCTCAGATCGACCATTGAGAGAAAATGAAGTGGAAGAGATAAAGCTAACGAAATAAAAGGACTAAACCGGCGTCCTTAATTGTGTGATTTCTCAAATCATCTTAAAAGAGAAGAGAAAGAAATATTACAGTGTGTGATGTGAGTTTAATCCTTTTAAATACATGATACTCTGTTGAATATTGAGTAATATTCAAGAAGAAATTTTAATTACGGCGTTATTTCGATAAATTCAATTTTTAAACAAATAAAAACAAAAAATGTACAAATACAAAACTTTTAGTATAATTAATTTCGTAGTTACATTTGCGAAATTACCTACATAGAAAGGGAGGAAGAGGGAAAAAGAGTTCTGCTTATATTTTTCTCGAAAATCTATACGATATTTTGGTAATTAAACTCTGTCGACAATTGTTATTTTAAACGACGAAATGTTCAAAAACATTTGAAAGCAATTTGCAAACAATATTTAGAAAAATATTTCCCATATTTTCTTGTAACGAAAAATTAATTAATAAAATAATACACAATGTAATAATATTTCTAGAATAAAATTTCTCTTAAATTAATGAATATAATTAGATAAATTGATAATAGTTTGCATCAAGATAAACGCAAATTAATGCAAAACAAAAATGATAAAAGATTTAATAAAAAATAAATAGATTTAATAAAATAAAATAAAATAGATTTAATACAATAAAATATTGTTTTATGTAACAAGCATTCTTTAATTATTATACTCTTTGCTATAAAGCATTATAATTTCATAAAAATATCTATAAAAATATAAATATGTTTGTGTGTGTATTAATTTATGATTCTTTTTCAAATAGCAAATATATCGTATCTCATATATCTCGTTTTTTTGCTTCCTGTGCTCTTTTATTGTTGCAAAGAAAGAATGATTGGTATATTATAGATAACTGTGTAGTGTACGATTGTTTGAAAATAAGAACAACGATTTCTGCAGACGAAAAAAAGGGCAATTAATGGTTTTAGATCATGTTGTCGATCGAGTTTCTTATATTTGTGTAAAAATTTATGATTTCAAAAGATTGTCCTCGAAAAATTTCATTTAGGAAAAATATTTTGTTTATCCGGACACGCTTGCTCGCACAAAAATTCCGCCCAACGTATTTTTGGAGCTACTGATTTTATCGAAACTCTCTCTCGCAAATTTAATAACGCAAAATATTTTCGAAATTTACATTTGTTTCGATCGGTATATTTGTGCATACAATATTCCGAATCTGCACAAATGCGCAAGTTATCAAATGATAACGAATGATTATTGGCAGCGTTAATTGTAATGAAAAAATTAAATATTACACATATAACATTAAATCTTCATGATTAAAAAAAATATAATATTTTTAAAAAATATATCGTTAAATAAAAAATTAAACCAATAGCAAGCTAAAATTGTATCAAAAACAAATTGTAAAATTGTATTAAAAACAAGCCAGAGTAGAAAAGAAAAGAATTGCTTGAATAAAAGAACAAAGATTAAATAAAATCTTATTTAAATTCTCTTTTCATCAGCCGAAAATATATTTATAACAAATAGGAGTTCAGACTTGAATCAGTACACGATTTCAATTTTGCTCAAAATTATATTTATATACAGTTATGTAAATAATTTAATGAAGAGCAGCGTATCTGCATGGAAATAAAATTGCATTTCTCTGTCAAGAAGCCGCGTTCGGAGAGAAGAGTAGAGTCGTTGTAAAGCATTGTAAAACGAGCGCGTCGACGAAACAAGATTGAAAAATAAATGAAATTGGCAGTCGATGAAAAATCACGAAGGTAAAAATGCGCGAGAAGCAGTTCTGTCGGAAGTAATCAGACTGAGAAGTATCTGCGATTTCGCGCCGGCAAGAACGATGCATTCGGAAGTCAATTTATCGAGAATATGTTTCGTCAAAATTTTATTTCCTACACACTTCTCTCTCTCTTTCTTTCCAGATGTAATTTTGAATATTTTTGTGAACATCAAAATTAGAAATTAGTTCTGACTGGAATGAGAATCTATTTATAGGAAAAAATCATGTTACAATTTTTTTTTAATTTCTATAAAAATCAATATATACTCTTTTCCGATTATTTGCAATCTTTTTTTTTCGTTTGTGTGCTTTATAAAATAATAGATTATAATAGTCATATACAAGTATGTTTTAAGCTTTCGTTGCTGATTGGAAATTTCTCTCTCTCTCTCTGTGTGTGTGTGTGTGATTCGTGAGAAAAAAGTAATTATTTTTTTCGTATATAAATGTAAAATATAAACAATCTGTACGATGTTACAGCCATTTTTGTTAAGCGCAAATGCATTTCATTTAATTGCGAATAAATGTAATTTTTAATTTTTAAATTCTCTTCGAGAGAGATAAAGAATTTTTTAATCCCATAATACAGCTTGCCTTCAAATAATAAACCAAATAAATACAATAAATCATAGTTTTAAACAAAATTCGATATTTCAGATATCCTTTTCAGTACGTCTATTAAGCTGGCACTAAATTTATATAAGTTTAAGTTTTATTCGATTATGCTGAAGTGGCTGTGCCAGCTTAATAGACGTCTTTTTAGTATGTTTTTTTTACAGAAAATATTAGATTTATATAATAATGAGTTGCGAATTCTTATAATCAGTTTATACGATCAGTATATTGTTTCATAATAAGAAATCTTTGCTGATTATATCGAAGATACGTTACGTACATATATCTTATGAATATATTAAAATGATTCTTCGTATGAGAACATAACAAGCATGAATTTCAATGTCAGTCATTCAACGTGTTTCGTATATCATCGTTTGATCGTGTCCAAGATACACGCAACTAATTGCATTGCATTAACGATCTTTATTCCATAACAGTTAAGAGTTTAAAATGATACAATATCTGATTAAATTTACGGAAAATGGATCTTGTTTTCTCCAGAAACTCGGAAATTTAAAGTAAAACTTCTGAAGCACACGGCTGGCAATTTCGATTAATCCTTTCATTCTGCATTGATAATTTTGAAGTTTATCCAAAACTTCTTCAAAGTACTCGATAGCTTGATAATTAAGTTCGATTTCATTTCCTAAATGTTTCTTCTCCATTTCCAATTGACTATCGGATAAAAAGCTATTCATAATAATCTTATCCTTTTCTTTTCCTAAATCGTGCTAATCTAATTTTTGTGCATAATATATTAAAATAGTAAAAATTATTTATGTAATGACAAGATGTAGAGCGAATAAAATTAAACATTTTGAAGACATCAAAATTATGAAGAAAAAAAAATCGATTACAAGTTGTATAGGGAATCAAACATGGTACATGTACTTTTTAGACACCCCGGCGAAATATCCCTGATATTTCCTCAAACTCGAAAAGTTACTTATGTGCAGGGAAACTTCTAGTGGATGAATCTTCCGTGGAATTGCATACTTAGAATGAGGTACATCAACGGTTGTCGAACATTCCCGAGAAACTCGAGATCGAAGATTGATCGAGTAAAAACTCTTTTATCATATCAATGTTTTCCTTGAGAAGAAAGTCTCAATGGCAAGCATGTTTTCATGAAGTAATATCATTATCTCTCTTTATACTCATGATAGTAACTTAAAAACTAGTTGTTTTGACGTTCGTAAATTTCCTTACTTTATTATCTTATGTGATTTAGAGAGCCTTAAATGACATTTTTATATTTTACTTTTTTATAAATATTATTTTATGAGAAAGATATCTGTGTTCCCATCATATTGTAAACATAAATTTCTATACAAGCTCTTTAAGAAACTATATTAAAAATGATTTCACAAGAGATACTGCTACACATTACAAAAATAACAAAATTTGACCTTATTAAATTATCAGACTATACTATTAAAATACCAAGGGTAGAAAAGCATGAGAATATTTAGCGAGATATAGTTTGGACAAAGTTCTCCGAATGACGACGCAATTCTACCTTCTTATTAATAACACGTAGACATTTCCGAGGCGATTCATGTCTCGAGGCACGAAAATTCATCTCGTGCTTAGATAAGAAAATTTGTACGGTTCGAGAGTCGGATGTCATTCTCTGGGATGAGATAGCAGCGGTTTGCTCTTTCTCTCTCTCTCTCTCTCTCATCTCAATACACTCGTCGATTACGTGTACGTATGATATCATATCGCGATACATGTCATATATACATGACTATAGTCCAGCAAGAGTCGTACAAACCCAGGCGTGCGAGAGCCTCTCGTGTAACTAATCGCGTATCTCGCATTATTGATTGCTAAGAAACGTGCCCAGGAAACATCCCTCTGAAAATAGTTGGCAATCTTCAGCACAAATGTTTACGTATTTCTCTGTACAAGTATTCTTCCATTACAGATCTTCTATAACATATACATATATATTAACATTTATATATCATTTATTATTGCGTTATTTATATATTATATCTTTATAACATCTTACAGATTGTAAATGACTTTTCCGAAAATTGCGAAAAAGAGAAAATTTCTAACATAATTTAGCTTTTTAAACTTAAAATCAATTTTTTTATTAACAGAAATATCGGGCTAATATAATTTTCATTAATATAATATAATTTTCAAGCTACAAACTTATTGAAAGTGCAGAATTTCTTGTGTGAATTGAGCATAAATAATTAAATAATGGAACATATTTATCGAGCTGTTTACATCTCTGTGAAATAACATCTGCAAATAATGTAACGAATAAAAATTGTCTCTCTTTGTCTTTTATCGTTATATCCTCTTAAGCCAAGTATATTGCGAATAATTAAACCGTAATATGCGTATTCACGGTGCGTCTCGGATACACCTTAACGTGGGTACATTCCAAGTGACATAGATGGAATCATGCGCTACATTGTGTTACTAAGCAACAAGAAACAACTTCTCTTCAAGACTCTCGAGTTACGCGAGCGAAGAAGCGTCAAGTACGTAAACCATAAGAAGACAGTATGCGACGAAACTGAGAAAAGTAAACAGCGCGCCGAGCGCGCAGGTGTGTTTAAACTGTTAAATACGTAATTTAACTTTTCTCGAAAAACATTTTTTATCATAAATGCGCATTACTTCATCCTTTCGATACCAAGATTATCTTAAGAAATGATCGAGAAATTCTATTAAAATTTAAATTGTATTGGAAATAAAAGGGAAATGAACGAAAATAATTTTTAGCGTAATTTAAGACATATGTATCTGTGTAAATTAGAGGAAACAAAGTATAACTTTTCTCGAAAAACATTTTATCATAAATACGCATTACTTCATCCTTTCGATACCAAGATTATCTTAAGAAACGATCGAGAAAGTCTATTAAAATTTAAATTGTATTGGAAATAAAAGGGAAATGAACGAAAATAATTTTTAACGTAATTTAACATATGTATCTGAAAATTAGAGAGAGCAAAGTATAATAACTTTTCTCGAAAAACATTTTATCATAAATACGCATTACTTCATCCTTTCGATACCAAGATTATCTTAAGAAACGATCGAGAAATTCTATTAAAATTTAAATTGTATTGGTGAAAATGAATGAAAATAATTTTTAGAATATATATATAATTTAACATATGTATCTGAAAATTAGAGGAAGCAAAGTATATAATAATAACTGTGACGTTTATTTTTCTGAAATAAAAAAAGTACACATTTTTATTAGTAAAAAGTTAAAATTTAATATTATATTTTTTTTTTAAATATAATACGCGTTAATAAAATAATATTCTGAACTGTGTTATTTTTAAAGAGAAGGTGCAAAATGAATTTGAATCTCGGAGTGATCGATTACGCCGCCCATTCACGTCGTGAAAAATTGCGCCGTTATTCCCGAGTGTTAATAACTTTTCTAATGGAAAGTGATAAAGTACTATTTTAACATGTTACATGTATTCGACGGAGACCGAGTATAGGAAAGCCCATTAACGGTTTTTGTAAACCTATGACTAACACGATGAGCCAGCAAGATGTGTTACATAATCATTCAACCATTCACATGTTACGTACACGTATACACACATGCTCGTCGACTAATAAACAAGCAATTAAATTTTCCGGCTAAAAATTCAGAGAAAAGCCATTCACAATTCCAAAATAAAAAAAATTTCTGCATTAACGATACAAAACTTCGGTTGGAAAGTAACTTGTATTGTGTGTTTTTGACAGTAAAATATTATCGGCAATCCCAAAACAGAAAATTCAATACTCGAATTTTGCTTCACGTTGTTGGAGTTGATAAAACACAGATCGTAAAAAAAATAGCTTTTCTGTTCTGCTTCGTCGTGAATAGTAATATTCCTTTCGTCGTGAATCATATATATGTAGTGTATACTGCAGTTTTAATTGCGGGAATTCTTTTCAGAAATATTTCGAAGCACGTTCTATTTCGAATATCTAATGTGTTACGCAAAGTGTAACGTTGCAAAATTATTGCATTATACATATTCTATAGTTTGTTACTGTGAATATATCGACCCTCTCTCACTGGTTGTGGAAATCCACATTAGAATGTTATGAAAATATCGTTTCACTCGCTATTGTGCGTCGTTACTGCATAATGTACAATTATTATTTGACAGATATTAAAATTAATATAAACACGTATTGAGCACCGTAAATATTACATTTATCGAATGCAAACGAATGTATTATATTAAATGCATTAAGAGTTACATAATGAACACACACGTACACATATACATAATTTTTTTATGTTTTTATGTAAGTTAAATATCTTCTCTCTTTATCTTCCATTTTTGTTTTCTACCTTATCCTTTCAAAGACGAAATCAGGAAGAGAGAATTGATTACACTCTAGTTAACTACTAGCAGTTTAATTCTTTAATTGTAAAGTACATTACGAATATACGACGTTGCGTGTACAATATTGCTCATGTAGATCATGTAGATCCTAATTCTGTAGAAAAGCCTAAGTTATTGTTGCAATTGCATATCATTGTGGCGTAATGCTATTATCATACAGCAAGATTAAAGTATTATGATAAGATAAAGCAAAACGTGGCCGAATTCATATACTGGGTTTATCCATCAGTTTTTTTCGGTTATCAGTAGGTAATACCTATAAATGTGAGATTACGCATTCCTGTATAAAAACAGCCAGTGTCGTAATAAAATATCAATATACAGCAGTTATATTTATAGATCTCCGCAGTTTCCGATAAATTCAAGCAATAATCCTCAACAATCCGCACAATCCTCAATGTTATTTTCGTTCAATTACCTAAGCTACTTTAACTGTAGAATTTATAAACGCATATATAAACATTGATACAATCGGATTCTCACGAATTTAATTATCTCTATCTTAATATCTGTGATTATTACTCTGAATTATTTTTTAATATAATTTTAATTTTTTATTCAAATTCTCATCAATCATTCTTATAATTTTTTTATCAAAAATCTAGTTCGAATTTTACAACGATTAATGTTGATATGTTTATTTCATATTAATTAGACAATCTATTTATTTTATTTCTCTCCCTTTCTTGAAAGAGATCTCGTATGAGTAATTTATGACTGCTGGATAATCTATTCATTCTTTATAGCTGCATTTTATTGCTTTTTGTATGTAAAATAAAGTTTTCGAAGAAAAAAAGAAGAAATAACAATCTGCTGGAAAATGTGCGATTAAGCAGACTTAGTAATAAGATAATAATTCTATGTATCGTATCGTTGCATATCATAGGATAATAAACGTGATTTTCACTAATATGTAAAAGAGAATAAGAATTCTGTTTTCGATATTAATAAATATAAATATATTAATTCTATATATAATATAAAAAATATCAAATAAATTATAAATGTCAAAAATTCAATATAATGAAAAACAACATACGAATTGAATTTATTCTATAAATATAAAAGGAATGCTGATTCTCCTCGGAGCAAGCCTCCGAGGAATCGGCATTCCTATATTCCAGAGAACGTCTCCGACGCGGTACATGACCCCGATGCAGGTCGTATGACGTAATTAGGGATACAGAAACAATGCACGCCTTTACCACCGCCGCGCGTTCTATTAATGTCGCTTAATCTACGAGCCCAATAATTGCTCTCGGACCGAATATTATATTGCCTTATAAACGTCGCTATCCATCCGACATGAATTCAACCGACCGCGCAATTTCATTTTAATATATCCTCATGTTTTAGTCATAAATATGACTGCCGTATGATTAATTTATTAGTTCATTTCAATTGATAGCGTAATAATACAATTATTACTCGATTCTTTTAAATGTCGATAGTGTTCAATTGAATTGCTGATTTGAAAGAAATCAGGTTCGCTAGTTTCCTAGTATTATAAAAACTCCCGGAGGAATTAAAGATGGCATCGTTGCTTCGTAGCACTTTTACACTTATAGAAGAAATTCAATTCAATGTTGTTTTTTATAATATTGCATTTTTGCGATATTTATATTTGATTTGATATTTTTTACATTGTGTACTATATACAGTATTAATTTATATTTATTAATATCGAAAACTGGGAATTATTCCCTTTTACATGTCAGTGAAAATCATGTTTTTATTTCATGTTTATTATCCATACGAAGAATGAGATTTAAAAATACGCGAAACGCGCCATTCATTTTGCTTACGTTTTTCCTCACGCAGAGAAAACATAATTGCTCGTCTGTACGTGAACAATTGTACATCGTGCGCAATGACTGGCGACAATAACAGAATCAATAGCACACATCGTGTTTCAATAAATTAATGCCACGCGTTTTATTTCCGCCGCTCTCCGCGCGTTGTATGTTCAGGCTATATTAAAACAACATGCTGCTGCAGGTATTTACAGTGAAACGCCAGTTTCCAAGTAATTCTTCCTAATTGCCAGAGCGACGTAGCCGAGGGATTAAAATGCACGGTGCGTGGCGGGATAGTTAATGCCACACAAACGAAATAAAACTTTCCTTCTTGGATTTATCGTTTTGATAGAATAATTCGTATGATGTAAAACTATCGTAATATGTCTCTTAAATGATAAAATTGTGTGTCGCACTAATATGTAACTTGATATAGAAGAGATTTGTATTTAAAAAAAAAGAAAAAAAAATGGAAAAAATGGAAAAAAGAGACTTTTAATCTCTGAAATTTTAATCCTAAATAAATTGATATTTACAATGATTTTATTTTTCATTTTAATATTATAATTATATATTTAACTGTAAAGTTACACCACGCGTGGCGCAAAATATGTATTATGCGAAGTCAAAAACAATGAGTTAAGAGGGAACGTACCCTCGTCATCGAGAATTAAAGTAAAAGGGCAAATGGTGCAGTGGGACGCGCGGTATTAAAGAGGCCGGGGTGTCGGAAGGGGAATGATTAATCGTCGAGCAATCTCTCCTACGCGTTCGCAAAAAAAGAAAAAAAGGAAAAAAAAATACACGTAGGTGAACAACTAATGATGTGACATGTTTATGAAATAAATCACACAATCTTGATCTACGGTATTTATTTCTTGACTAATATGACACTTATTATATATACGGCATAAAAATTCACATACGAAGTGTCCAAAGAAAAATATATAATATTTTGAAATGGATAATTTCAATAAAAATCTGTGTAATTATATTTGGAATTCTATTAATTAATATAAAAAGAATATTTTAAATGTGTAAACAATATAAAATTATCTCTTATACATATTAATTTAAAATGGGATTATTATATTTTAAGAATATTGTAACATTGAATAAAAAAAACAAACAAAAAATCTTGGATTTATAAATGTTGATCCATATAACATGAAGCTTGATAAAAAAATACTTGGATTTTCTGACTTATATATTTTACCTATATATTTTAAATAATGAATGAAAGATAAAGTATAATTTGCAAAAGAATGTAAATCTGTTTTCAAACATCTCCGTAGAAACATGAATTTAATGTATTCTGTTCTTTAATAAAAGATATGTATTTTTTATATCTGTATTTATTGTTTTTTTATATATATCACAATAAAAAATATATAATTTAAATTGAATAATATTTATTTGCAGTGTTTAGAATAAAAATTTTTTTATATATTTTCGAATTACTTCATGTATATTAGAAAATATATATATATAAAATTATATAACAGATAAAAAAAAGTGATATAATTTTAATAAAATAAAATTTTTATAAAATAGAAACAATAATACATGCAAATTTTTGCGTATAAATCTTTTTATCATAAAAATAATTTGTTCAAAATTTTATTGTAATAGTTCAGATAATATATCATTATTTGCAAAAATAATGTACTTTCTGAAGATAAAATACACTGCACAATATAAAAGAATATATATATATATATTATATATATATATATATATATATATATATATATATATATATATATCATGTTTCTCCTTAATATCCTTATAATATTGGACTTGAGTTTTCTTTAACAAGCAAACCTAAGCACAATATCATATGAAAAGATCATCCTTTTCATCTGACGCACGTCTAATTATAATATAATAATCTGATATCCATTTAGATGTTTTATAATGCACAAATAAGACATACAACATATGAAAAACAATTATAAAAGTATACACTCAGTAAATATTATTTCCTTCTCTTTTATAAAATTTCTTTAAATAAATTCTGGCAATAAATGAAATTTAAAACTTTAAAAAATAAAAAAGTTCATAAATATCTTAATTAAAAATAAAAAACTTAACTTTACATAACAAACTTAAATTTGCGTGAAAAAAAGTTATGCATCCACTGAATTTTTAATCTATACATAATTAACAAGTGTATTTTTTAAAATTGCTTTTCTATATATTCATGGAAGCATAAGAGACATCGTTGAAAATTTAATGATACACACATCCAAGTATAAAAACTTATGGTTCCAACACGAATCTTATTTTACATTTTCATAAACATGTCAGTGAAAAGATTACATGCCTTCATATCTCAATATATCTAATCAACATGGACAAATACGAAAGTTTTGTGTGTTTATAAACGCATAGAGAAGAGATTACACTGCAAGACATCTCAAATGTGCATAATCAACATAAACGAGCGCAAAATGCTGCTCTGTCAATCCATAGATACGCAAGTAGGGAATTTGCATTGATCGAAATTTCAATATGTTTAATCAACATTATTCAAATGATGGTTGTTACATATAACTACGGATATTACATTTCTGAAATGTAAACCTAATCTAAATAACACTAGAGTGAAATACATAAACATTGTACATTTCTAAATTTGAGAACAAATTCATGAATACTCGTAATCACACGAGCCTGAGGAAAAAAGTTACGTTGCCTAGAGAATCTCAACGTCTCAACATATTGTTTTCGAGTATAAACGCCACTTGCGTACTCGTGGATATGACGGGAAGAGATTACAACACCACGAGATTCCACATATGTATAATCAACCTTGACAAGCATGAGAATCTGCCATTGTGCGCATCCACGAAAGATGGATCACACCGCGCGTCATTTCAATGTTCATTCGATGCTTCGAATCGGAGCACGACATCGGATACACGGAGGAGGAAAGAGAGGTTACGTGGATGCTCGCGGGCACTCGTGCTGCCCGGGTGATGGGAAGCGCGCTCGCGCGCGCGCGCGCGGGCGCAAGCGAACGATATCGGGAGATGCGAGTTACGCGATACGCGTGCGATACGTATATGCGTACTTACCGTGTGGCTACCATAGGGCCTAGGAAGGGTAATATTGCTGCCGGAGGTAGGGGTAGACACGGTGGTGGCGAGCCGCTGTGCTGTGTCCGCGCGACGAAGACGATGCGTAGACATGAGGCGGCACGGGACGCACCTCGTAGACTATGTCGCTCGTCGTACACACAGGTACCGCGCCGCACGCACTACGTTCACGCGCCGTCATCCGGCGATGGTGATTTAAAGCGGAGATGCGACGAAGGAACCGAGGGAAAAAAAACAAACTCGAGGGGTGACCCGGACTCGCGGCGACCTCGCAACACGCACGCATGCATGCACGACACCCTGATCGGCGGGACGGGTGGTGATGGAGAGAGAGAGAGAGGATGATACACATACACGCGCGCGCACTCTCTCGTCGCCGGATATTCGTCGCGAAACTCCGGGAGGAAGCCGCACCAGGAAGGGTATATCCCGATGGTACACTCGGCGGGAGCGACGACGATGATGACGATGACGGCGGCGGCAGCGGTGGCGGTGACGGATTAATATGGCCGTCCCTCGGTTGACACGGAGGCTCGGGTCGCGCGTAAAAGCGAGCGGCTGTAATAACGGTGACGACGGTTGCTCGTTGCCGCTAGCGCAACGGTAAGATGGCACGACGACGCAACGGCAACGCACAGCACTGGCAGTCTCGTCGTGGCACGCGCACGCATTTGTTTCACTCGCGGAGAAATCACCACGCACCACTCGCGATCACGATGACTCGGCTCAGCGCGACGCGATACGTATCGCTCTCTCGTTCTCGCTCCTCTCTCTCTCTCTTCTTCCTCGCGCTTTCTCTCTCTCTCTCTCTCTCTTTCTCGCCGGAGATTTTTTTCCACGCGCGGCCCGATGATGCTTCCGTCCGCTCGTTTCCGCACCGATTCCCTCTCGCGCTCGTTCGGATCCTCCTCGCCGGATGAAGCGCGATCTCTTGTTTTTCTAACGTTAAACGTGCGCTCAACCGTTTTCGAGAGCTCGCTCGCGATGGACACGTCGAGTTTTCGGAACACTCGTTTCGTGTTTCTTTCTCTCTCTCTCTCTCTCTCTCTCTTTAGCTGGCTGTCCGTCTCTGTTTTTTTCTCCCTTCACTCTCGGCCCCCCTGGCCGATCTGTTGTCGGCCACTGTCGGGCGCACCGACGGAACGAGATACCGTGCACGAGTAGCAGGAATCCACCGCACTCGATGGACGAACAGGCACCACCTTCACTCGCGTTATCGCACTCTCGTCCGTTCGTCGCCCGCGACGATGCTCGATGCACGACACGGTCCACACGACGCACGCGGACCCACGCACGCACGCACGTTTACCTTTACGCTGTGCGAGGACGTGACGCGACCTCGGTACGAACGACAACGTCAACATCTCCACCGTACGCTTTCGTGGCGGCCATCTTTGTCGGAGATACGATGGCGAAACGCGGAACGAGGAACGCATGCGCATACATGGGTGTATGTGCGCGAGGGCGCTGCGCGCGATAACGAGAATGACACGCAGGGCTGTCACGAGCGTGGAACGCGGTGACGCAAAAATATGTACGAAATAAATATGTATAAAAAATACGTATGAAATATACGACAACATATACAAAGCCCTTTCTCTTAAATCAATAAAGTAATTATTATTGACGTGCAATTTATGTTGTTTCTTGTTATCTCGTTTTTTATAAAAATATAATTTGAATTCGAGAGAATCGAATTTTTCTATTTTTCCTAAAATTCCCCACGAAATTTTAAATTTTATATGTACGTCACATAATTCTACATTTATATAAATTAAGTTGGTAAATTGCGGAAAACCTTGTATACAGCTGATCGTTCTTGATGCATCCCTGGAGGCACTGTACACACGCGCGTGTCACGTACGCGGACGTTGTGAAAGCACGCGATACCGGCTGGGATTTGCGAAGAGAGGGCGAGATGTGTGTACGCACAAGTGCACACGCACACACGTAACTGATAGCGGCCATGCCAGTTGATGCCAGTCTGGTTGACCGAGCAATCTTGACAAAGGGAACGTGGAACCAGACCACAGACCGTCGTTCCGCGCGTTCAACGGGGAATTGTGGCGCTGCGTTTGTCTGTCTCGTGACCAATTGTATCGCTGGTAATGAAGGATTTACGCAACGACACACACTTATTAATAAAAATTTTTAAATCATTGTGTACACAATTGTATTATTATTGTATTATTATTTATGTAAAAAATCAGTCAATCTATAAAATTAAAAAATTTCAAGCTAATTGTAAATTAAGGAGATCAGATGTATTTTTTAAATTGGTAATATGAAAAAAAAATTAATTTTAGACTATATTTTATCATATTAAAAATATAAATATATCATTATATATATCACAATCATAAATATATCATATACCTTTTTTCGTAAAAATATTTTTCTCGAGAGACACATGATATTTGTATGCATTGTAAAAATTGAAAAGATAATGAAAACTGATAAGATTTTTATTTGTTGTCGACAAGAGGCAGTGGTTGACATGGATGATAAATGCAGATCTCTGGAAATATTTATCTTTTAATTATTTTTTTATTAAAAAAGTCATTTAGAAAATTATATTTTCTAGTTTTTAAAATGTTGAACTTATATTGAACTTATTAATATATTTTTTCATCTTTTGTTATCTTTTGTTATTATATTCGGACTTTTCTTAGAGAGTTGTCTTCTAAATTTATATATATAATTAATCTAAATTTTCAAATATAATTAATTTATTGCATGAAATTATTACCGCCGCATAAAAGGAATTATTTGACATTCGTAATTGTACTTAATATAACATATATATATATATATATAATGTTAAAGAGAGACATGTTATTATGTATACGCACATTACTGAATTCAATAATAATATATATTTAAAATTTTTTTTATAACAACTTTAATATTTTTTTATAACAACTTTAATACCTCTTTTTTTCTCTCTCTTTTTCTTTGGGAGAGTTGAATGGAATGTACAGTAGAAATAAAAAAAATAGAATTAATCTGTGAAGATATTTTTATTTCCATTTGATGCTTTATAAGAGTAATCCCAAAAATATTTTAATATTTCACTCTCGCTTGTGATTTGCAACAAATGTAAACGCGTTTTTAATATATATGAAACATTAAATACATGTCAGATATAAAATTTCTTTAAGAAATAAATTTTTCTATATGTTATACAAAAGTATTGTATAGACCTGCTTATAAAATATTTCTTTCTCATATATAAATTTTAAATATACTTTTATATATCTGCTTACAAAATATTAATTTTTTTCTCATATATAAATTTTAAATATATCTTTCGTATTCGATAGAATGGATCTTATTTGTTAGAAATAAATGCTTTTGCTGATTATACATACATTTGATATATTTTACTTTTTAGAACAAGGCTTGTGTAAAACTACTTAATTTTATTATTAGATTTTAATATTGTAGATATTTATAGTATCGAAAAAATTGAGCTCTATTAAAATTATCAGTTGTATGTATAAATAATCATTGCTTTATATCTTATAGGCATCTTACAGAAGATGGAATGTTTTATCACGTAACTCCATCAGTGAGATTTGTGCTTTCAGAAAATAGAATATTATTTGTACATTTGTATAGTTCTTCGCCGATCTAGCCAGCGATCTCCAGTCGCAGAATTAATATTTTACGATTTCCTGCACCGCTATGACAATGTTATGGGCATTAATGCCATAACTTTCGAGTAGCACTGTTGGAGGACCGGAACGTGGTACATTCGGCACCGCCAGCTTTTTCACTATTATATTTTTCTCCAAAGCGACAGCGGATTGGACCGCCTCTCCTAAACCTCCCTGCGGATAATGATCTTCGACGGTGATAATTCTGCCGCCAACCTCCTTTGCGTTCTTTATTATTGTTTGCGCATCGATGGGTTTGATTGTAAATGGATCGATAACGCGGATATTGATTCCATTTTTAGCTAATTCATCAGCAGCTTTGATTGCCTCGTGCAATGTCACACCGGCGCCGATCACGAGTACTTGATCGTTTGCAGAAGATTTGATTATCTTAGCTTTACCAATGATCAGAGGTTCGTCATTCTTGTACAAAACGGCCGTAGCTGGGCGAGAAGTACGGATGAAACAGATGCCCTTGGTATTAGCTGCCAATTCCACGGCACGTTCCGTCGATACGGCATCGCTCGGATAAAAAATAGTTGAACCCGGGATCGCGCGGAACATTGCGATATCCTCCAAGCCCATCTGCGAAGGTCCATCTTCACCGATAGATACGCCACAATGCGAACCGACAAAGTTCACATTCGTCTGAGATATCGCACCCATACGGATCTGTAATATAAATTACGTTATATCTATATCTTTGTTTATGTTATTTTTTCATCATGTGGTTTGTGCTTTACCTGATCGAAGGCACGCGTGAAGAATGTCGCAAAAGCGGACACAAACGTGACAGTACGATCTCTGCAAGCGGCACCGATCGCAACTCCCACGAGATTCTGTTCGGCAATAAAACCTTCGATAAATCTAGTTGGGTCAACCGCCTTTATTTTCTCAGCATAAGTGGAATTCTTTGTATCACCATCTAAAGCTATAACACGAGGATTACTCTTCGCCAACTGGAAAAAATGATTAAAACGGTTAAAAGATACATTTTGTATTTCAATGACAAACGTTGATATTAAAAGCTTACAAACCTTTGCAAGACCTGTTCCATAAGCCAATCTAGTAGCTACTTGTTCACCTAATTTATAGTTTGGAGGCGAAGCTAATGTAATATTACTGATATCCACATTGGGTGCGTCATCTACAAGTGGCTTTTGCGGATGCAATGCAGGAGGGCCAGAATTTTTCATAAGTCCATTCAGATGCTGTATAGTTATAAAAAGATGTATTAAAACTTAAAAAAATTATCATATTAAATCCTTATAATGATAATTATTAATATTATAATAATATATAATATATACCTGAATAACTTCATTTGCTTTATTACCCAAAGGTTTGCCATGCCAGTTTTCTAAATCTTCAATTTCCGGAAAGTATTTGCCTTTAAACGTCTTAGCTAAGATGGCAGTGGGACGTCCTTTTGTATTATGTGCTTCATGGAAGGCCTAAAAATATATTATGTTTGCTAAATATTTCAATTTGCTTCGTATAACTATAAAATTTACCTTAGCTAATTCTTCCACATCGTGACCATCCACAACTAAAGCATTGAAACCGAAGGCTTCTAATCTTTTGCGATAAACTTCCATATTGTGCTGCAACGAGGTTGGCTCGCTCTGTCCAAGACGATTGATGTCGAAAATGGCACAAAGATTGTCTAACTTGTAATAGGACGAAAAGTGAAGTGCTTCCCAGATGGAACCTTCTGCCGCTTCTCCGTCACCAATCAAACAGTATACACTAAAAGTAAATAATATATATTTTAATGAATATATATTATAATTTGTTCGAATCTTCAGTATTTAATTGCATCTCTTTTTCTTTTACATACATAAATATCATATATTATAGCTTATAGATAAAAGCGCTATAAGTTATTAGATACTATTTAATAACCATACCGATAACTGGCCTTATCATAATTCTTTCCGACATAGGCCATGCCTGCAGCAACCGAGAGGCCTTGTCCTAGTGAACCGGTTCCTACATCTACAAAATTAAGCCTCGGGGTAGGATGTCCTTCTAGATCGCTATCAAATTTTCTTAAATTCAATAACTTGCTGGATGGGAATAAGCCTGCTTCCGCCCATGCTGTAATAAAATATACAATATACAATAAAATATAAACATTAAGTATATTATAAAATATTTTATTATATATATATATATATCAAAAGATATCAAGAAGTATTTAATAAAAGATTTTAATAACATTTTATAATAATGAATTTATAATTAATGTTACTGAATTTTTAAAAATCATATTTAATTTGACTAAAATATATTAAAATATTTAATTAATAATAACATATTTAATAATGTATTTAATTATATAAAAACATTTAATTATATTATATTAAAATTTATTTAATTATATTAAAATATTTAATTAATAATAATATATTTAATAATATATTCAAACTAATATTCACATAAATATAATTGATTGGAAATAAATTTACCTGCATAGAGAATTGGAGCTGCATGGCCTTTACTGAGGATAAATCTATCACTACTTGGATCACGTGGTGCTGATACTTTGTAACGCATTGTATGGAAGAAGAGAACAGACATAATTTCCGCCATTGATGAACATGATGTTGGATGCCTAAATGATGAATAAAAAATATATAATAGAAATAAATTGTACAGAGAGAGAAAGAAGGGATAGAGAAAATAAAATAATATATAATGAATAATTTAAAACTTATATATAATATTAATATTAATTAAAACTTAAATTTAAAACTTAAATATTTCAATTTTTTAATCATAAAATATTTTAATAACGTTGCTTTGTTTTTAAAAAATTATTTCGTGCACAATAATTCTGTTTATGTGATCGAATAATATAATCGAATGAATGTTTTTCTAAAATTATTTATTATCGTGGCAAGGTCAGAGTATCAAAGAGTACTGTCAAAATATCATATCTTCGATAACCCTTGATGAAAAGTCAGAGACATTATGATATCTAAAATAGTGATAAACATTTTCCTTATATAATATATTACAAAATATATTTTCTAATCTTATTTGCTATAATTTCGTTTAAATGTGATTAACCATGTCTAATAAAACACTTTTACTATATTTAAAAAATTTTTCTTCTTTAGAAATTATAATAACAGAATAAAGAGAATTTGATAACAATTTATTATACATGCATAAATAAGATAGAATGTTTTATAATATATATATATATATATATATATATATATATATATATACTTTGTTTACTGAGATATTTCTGAGATTTGCCAGGTTGCAAAATAATCGATTCTAGATTGATTGAAAAACGTAATTTTTGTTGATAATGATATTACATGATAATATTACATTTCGTATGACTTGTTTAATGCGGCTTAATAACACAATGTTATCAAATATTAAAGATAAATTCGGGAGATTTGACGTTTACGGAGATGATATCCAGTTTAATGATTAATTATTATAATGATAATTATAAGCGTACCCGCTTTTTGACGCTTCTGTTGCTCGCACACAGTCGATACGTAGAGTATGGGCAATATCTTGGAGTTTTTCCATGCTTGTGTTTCGCACCATAGCGAACTAAATTATATTCACGTCTTTCTCTCTTGAAACTCTGTTGTCGACAACGAACGTTCGATCGCAACTGCCAACAAGAAGAGTTTCGGCAAACGAATCGACTATGCGGATATCTCCCTACCTCTTCGACGCAATGACGATGCGTGTATAAAGGGTGTCCCGAAATTTAACGTACAAATAAAATGAAGAATCAGCGTCTTTTGATATTAAATTTTTTATGTTTTTCTATTCTGATATTTATTTTCATGACGTCGATTCTGCGTGATTTAAAATTGTCAATTTAAAAAAAATATAAGTTTTATTTTTTCAAATTAACCACATTTTAGATATTCACTCAGTGAGGTAAATACAACTTTACATTACATTGAAATGTTTGCCATACATAGTGTGCTTCTGATTTGCATTTCTTCAGCAATTCAGATGTGTTTAATATTTTATAGTGTACACGTATCTTACATAACGCGTTTTTTTTATTATGTGCCTTTTTCATAAACAGAGAAATTAAATAATTTGACGATATTTATGATAAATCCTAAATTTTTTACTTTTCCATATCACTTATAAAATTATGTTTTTTGCAAACTTATTGAGCAATTAGTATTTTACATATTTTGAGATATTGCCTTACCCCTTATAATTATTAAAATGTAATAAAATATCTAATAAAATTTGTCAATTTTTTTTATCAATATAGGCATTGTTCAAATTATGCGCGATAAAAAATGTTTGCTAATAAACTTGAACATGTATATTGTTATTACCATATTTTCTTCGCATGACCTCCACGTAATATAACTGCATGACCTCTACGTAATATAACTGCATGATTCTTTTCTTTTTGCATGCTTAGTTTTTACAATCGTCTGTATAAATTGAAAGATATCGTAAAATGACAATTAAAATGAGAAAAGAATGATTCTCCCATCACATTAAAAGTCGGTTCTCTTGAGATATACATAAACAATCATATTTTCTATGCTATTGTAAATGATTGAATGAGTTTAATATTTTACTAAGATTATAATTAGAAATGTGTTTATTAAGCATAGCGCTGTGTAATAGGTAATTATATATAATTAGAACAATTTGACATTTTTTTATATAGAGTTTTGTATGAAATAGTATACTGTATAAATTAATGAAATAATAAAAAACTTATTAATATGATAAACTATTAATATGATAAAATTTCTTTAAACTTTGGCAAAATTGTAAAAACGCAAGTCACTGTATATATAAATAGCCCGAGTATCCATGTTGGAAGAAAAACTAATGAGCTAGCAATTTCTTAAATTAGATTGCTGTCATGGCACTTTAGTAGCAACGCGATAAAAAAAATATTATGTGAGTAAATTTTAATTTTTCAGTCCTTTGTATAGTATAATCTAAAGTATATAATTAGGGAGAGATAGAGATAAGGAAGATATGTGTATGTGTGTGTATATATAGATTATACATGTAACATACATAAATTGCTCTATTATAAGTTAATAATACATAATATTTAAAAATAAGATAATAATAATAATAATATAATAATAAGATAATAATAATAATAATAATATATAGCGCGTATATAGCGCGCTTCTATTTTTTTTATTTTTCATTACAAAATAAAAATTGAGATCGGCATATAAATGCAATAAATTCAATTATGTCTATATTGTTACAGAGAATAATTTACAATATTGTTCAATCGCGTTCTTTTTCATTACGAATAAATATAGAGATTATTTGTGTATGATAACAAAATATACATCTAAATTGAATAAATCGAAATTATAAATATTAATATTTGTATGTGTATTTCAAAATTATTTTCTCCAAAAATGTTTTCATCCAATTTATCTTGTATATTTGGAAAACTTAATTTAAGATATCTACTTTTGTATAGAGAGAGTAATTTTTGATACAAACAAAATAATGCAGACAAAATAATTAAATATAAAGTCAACGATATCAGAAATCGAATGATCGAATTGAATGCTGAATTGGCGACTGCATAATGTTTGTATCTTGATCCCTGTTAATTATGAGAACTATTACGTTATATATAACTCGAGTGATATTCTTATCAAGAATTGAGACAATCAGGTCATAAACATGTGTAAAAAGATATATATGTTTTGCTTGAATATTCCGTTCAATCTTTATTAAATGTATAATCATATATACGTGTTTCATTTAATTTTTATTATATTATTTTTTATTCTATTATATTTTAATTTTTAGCTGCTTTTCCTTTTGTCATTTTTCTTAATTTTAAAAGTCCTTTTTCAAAAGTCTGAGAGATGTTTATTGTTCTCCAAAAAGTGTATATAGTGTCTAAAAGACATAATTTCTACCACCTCGATCAATAATATCTGTATTCACGCGTGAATTTTCAATCTTGAAATTACATCATTATTGCATAATAAGATACGTTCTCGCTTATCATCATCCGACCGATAGTAGTATTGCTGCTTATTAAGCAATCGCATTCCTTATTGTCGCCGGTTATAGCAGCGGAAAAAAAACTTACCCAGATTTACTGGCTTGCGTGGCCTCGATCGAATGAATTCTCAGCTTGTTCGCGATGTCCCGCAACTCTTGGATGGTCTTCAATTCCGGTTTATGGTAGTTCGCCATTTTTTTATCCGCGTGCGTGCGTGCCTATGACAATCTCGCGATTTTTTCGATGGCCTCCGCAAAAATGCAGCGAGCACGTGAACATGCAACAAGTAGATTCGCGTGAGCTGAGCACGACCGACCGCGGCGCGATTGCAGTCGTGATGATCATAGAACAATAATTAATAGATTGCAGCAATGACTTTACAATATCACATTAAAGGCTGTTTTACATGAAATATCGAAATGCAAAGCATAATATAAGTACTTTGATGATAAAAAGTAAGTAATGTATATTCTACTAAATGACTAATATATTTATTATTGGCTCTTTAAAAATCAGTTCAAGATATTTATATTATATTTTTGCATTTAAATAGCTTCATGTATAACGGCTTTTAATATGCCCCAGTACAATCCGAGAGAAGGCTGAGAGGTGTCACGGCTTGCTTTTAGGTGATCTTTGACAGTCTTTGAAAGCGATACTCCCTCTGTAGACATTAAAAACGTGGACATGAACTACAAAGCCAATGTTCACGAATATTCTCAGAAGGTAACACATATATGTTACTTTCTTTTTAATATCCACAAAAGGCGTATTGCTTTCAGAGATCAAGCGGGCCCATAACACCTCTCAATCTTCTCTCTGATAATATAAATAATATAAATAATATGAATAAAAATATACATAATTTAATTGATAATAATTTATTATGTAAAAATATTAGTGTGTTCTCTCTTTTTACGCTATTATTTATTTATGTATCTTCTTTTTCTTCTCAACATCATTTATTTATTTATTTAGCTCACTATAAGTCAGTCTTTTAAAATGCAAAACTAAATATTATAGAATTTGACTTCGGAAAAGCACGGTAAAATAATCGAATAAAGTCAAATAATTAGCATAACGAAAGGTTCCGTGATCAATTGTTTAATAATTAATTTATAAAATAAAATATACCTCTATAATTTAAAATTCCGCGTGTATATATAGTACGTAAAATATTTCAGAGAATTATCAATAATATCATGTTTGGCCTTAGCAACGTATAGCAAGCGCGCCATTGTTTACATGTCATAGCCTTGTCATCATTCGCACAGTGATATATATATATATATATATATATATATATATATATGTCATAATTAAAGAAATTGCAAATAATATATAGAATTACAAATAATTAACATAACGAAAGGCTTCGTGATGAATTGTTCAATAAATAATCAATTTTAATTAATAAATTAAAATACTTCTATAATTTAATATTCCGTTAGTGTATATTTTATAATATATAAAATATTTCGGCAATGAATTATCGATAGCATGGTGTTCGATTTTGGCAAAATAAAATGTAAACAGTAGCGCGCTATGTTAAGGCTTTGTTATCATTCGCACGGTGACACTCGAGTAATGAAGTATTGGTGCGAAACGATTCGCATATTGCTGAATTTTTTTTCTAAGCACGATAAGTATCGAAACATAATTGTTATAATTATTAATAATTAAAAATTAATTAACTTTTAATAAACGACATGAAACTGTATCGCAACAATAAATATTTATCGAATCGCAAACATTCACTTCGATCGTTACGATCTTTACGGACAATAATTATTATTATAATACTTAGAGTAACATATAATTCATTTGTGCCATTTTTATTGTTCTGCTTGACAATTTAAATATAATTTGGATTACGACAGAACACGAAGTAAAACAATCGAATTCTAGATGCAAATAATTAACAAGACGAAGGCGGCGTGACAAATTGTGTAATAAGTAAATCAATTTTAATCAATAAATTAAAATACTTCTATAATTTCCTATAATATTCCGCATTAGTGTATATTTTATAATATATAAAATATTTCGGCAACGAATTATCGATAACACGATGTTCGACTTTGGCAATATAAAATATAAACAGTAGCGCGCTAGGCTACCGCTTTGTCATCATTCGCGCGGTGACTCTCGAGTAGTAAGGTAGTGGTGAGAAACGCTTCGTATATTGTAATTTTTTAACTAAACACGATTACGATTAGTATCGAAACATAATTTGCTATAAATATTAGTAATTAAAAATTAATTAACTTTTGATAAATGACATAAAATTGTATCACAACGATAAACCTTTATCGAATCGTAATCATTCATTACTGCTAATAAAAATTAAGACAGGGGATACATAAAAGGGGATAAGAAAATTAATTATGTTATGATCTTTCGATCATTGATGCTTATTATAATAATATTTTTTTAACAATTTTAGAATTAAATATATTTCGAACAATGCTTTAAATTTTCTAAATTCTTGTTAATTAAACAATGTACAATTTAATCGCGAATCGATTAAGTGACAGGAAACCAAAATATTAAATAATCAGTTCGATCGTTGCGCGATCTTTACAGACAATAATTATTATTTTAATACTTAGAATTAAATATATTTCATCCGTGTTACTTTATCGTTCTACTTGAAAATCTAAAAATAATTTGGATTATGAGAGAACACAAAGTAAAACAATCGAATTATAGACGCAAATAATTAGCATAACGAAAGGCTACGTGATAACTTGTTTAATAAATAATCAATTTTAATCTCTCTCAATAAATTAAAATACTTCATTAATTTAATATTCCACGTTAATGTATATTTTATAGTATATATAAAATATTTCAGCAACGAATTATCGATACACGGCGTTCGACTTTGGCAATATAAAATATAAACAGTAGTGCCTTATACGTTACCGCTTTGTCATCATTCGCACGGTGACTCTCGAATAATAAGGTAGTGGTGAGAAACGTTTCGTATATTGTACATAAACATGTACGAAACATAATTTGCTATAAATATTAATAAATATTAATTAATTAAAAATTAATTAACGACATGAAACTGTATCGAGAATCGATTAAATGATAGAAATCCAAAATGTTAAATAATCGCTTCGATCGTTGCGATCTTTCCGGACAATAATTATTATTTCAATACCTAGAGTCACAAATATATTTCATCCGTGTTACTTTATCGTTCTACTTGAAAATCTAAAAATAATTTGGATTATGAGAGAACACAAAAAGTAAAACAATCGAATTATAGATGCAAATAATTAGCATAACGAAAGGCCGTGATAAATTTTTTAATAAATAATCAATTTTAATCAATAAATTAAAATATTTCATTAATTTAATATTCCGTTAGTGTATATTTTATAATATATAAAATATTTCGGCAACGAATTATCGATAACACGGTTCGACTTTGGCAATATAAAATATAAACAGTAGCGCGCTATGTTATGGTTTTGTTATCATTCGCGCGGTGACTCTCGAGTAGTAAGGTAGTGGTGAGAAACGCTTCGTATATTGTAATTTTTTAACTAAACACGATTACGATTAGTATCGAAACATAATTTGCTATAAATATTAGTAATTAAAAATTAATTAACTTTTGATAAATGACATAAAATTGTATCACAACGATAAACCTTTATCGAATCGTAATCATTCATTACTGCTAATAAAAATTAAGACAGGGGATACATAAAAAGGGATAAGAAAATTAATTATGTTATGATCTTTCGATCATTGATGCTTATTATAATAATATTTTTTTAACAATTTTAGAATTAAATATATTTCGAACAATGCTTTAAATTTTCTAAATTCTTGTTAATTAAACAATGTACAATTTAATCGCGAATCGATTAAGTGACAGGAAACCAAAATATTAAATAATCAGTTCGATCGTTGCGCGATCTTTACAGACAATAATTATTATTTTAATACTTAGAATTAAATATATTTCATCCGTGTTACTTTATCGTTCTACTTGAAAATCTAAAAATAATTTGGATTATGAGAGAACACAAAAAGTAAAACAATCGAATTATAGATGCAAATAATTAGCATAACGAAAGGCCGTGATAAATTTTTTAATAAATAATCAATTTTAATCAATAAATTAAAATATTTCATTAATTTAATATTCCGTTAGTGTATATTTTATAATATATAAAATATTTCGGCAACGAATTATCGATAACACGGTTCGACTTTGGCAATATAAAATATAAACAGTAGCGCGCTATGTTATGGTTTTGTTATCATTCGCGCGGTGACTCTCGAGTAGTAAGGTAGTGGTGAGAAACGCTTCGTATATTGTAATTTTTTAACTAAACACGATTACGATTAGTATCGAAACATAATTTGCTATAAATATTAGTAATTAAAAATTAATTAACTTTTGATAAATGACATAAAACTGTATCACAACGATAAACCTTTATCGAATCGTAATCATTCATTACTGCTAATAAAAATTAAGACAGGGGATACATAAAAGGGGATAAGAAAATTAATTATGTTATGATCTTTCGATCATTGATGCTTATTATAATAATATTTTTTTAACAATTTTAGAATTAAATATATTTCGAACAATGCTTTAAATTTTCTAAATTCTTGTTAATTAAACAATGTACAATTTAATCGCGAATCGATTAAGTAACAGGAAACCAAAATATTAAATAATCAGTTCGATTGTTGCGCGATCTTTACAGACAATAATTATTATTTTAATACTTAGAATTAAATATATTTCATCCGTGTTACTTTATCGTTCTACTTGAAAATCTAAAAATAATTTGGATTATGAGAGAACACAAAGTAAAACAATCGAATTATAGACGCAAATAATTAGCATAACGAAAGGCTACGTGATAACTTGTTTAATAAATAATCAATTTTAATCTCTCTCAATAAATTAAAATACTTCATTAATTTAATATTCCACGTTAATGTATATTTTATAGTATATATAAAATATTTCAGCAACGAATTATTGATACACGGCGTTCGACTTTGGCAATATAAAATATAAACAGTAGTGCCTTATACGTTACCGCTTTGTCATCATTCGCACGGTGACTCTCGAATAATAAGGTAGTGGTGAGAAACGTTTCGTATATTGTACATAAACATGTACGAAACATAATTTGCTATAAATATTAATAAATATTAATTAATTAAAAATTAATTAACGACATGAAACTGTATCGAGAATCGATTAAATGATAGAAATCCAAAATGTTAAATAATCGCTTCGATCGTTGCGATCTTTCCGGACAATAATTATTATTTCAATACCTAGAGTCACAAATATATTTCATCCGTGTTACTTTATCGTTCTACTTGAAAATCTAAAAATAATTTGGATTATGAGAGAACACAAAAAGTAAAACAATCGAATTATAGATGCAAATAATTAGCATAACGAAAGGCCGTGATAAATTTTTTAATAAATAATCAATTTTAATCAATAAATTAAAATATTTCATTAATTTAATATTCCGTTAGTGTATATTTTATAATATATAAAATATTTCGGCAACGAATTATCGATAACACGGTTCGACTTTGGCAATATAAAATATACACAGTAGCGCGCTATGTTATGGTTTTGTTATCATTCGCGCGGTGACTCTCGAGTAGTAAGGTAGTGGTGAGAAACGCTTCGTATATTGTAATTTTTTAACTAAACACGATTACGATTAGTATCGAAACATAATTTGCTATAAATATTAGTAATTAAAAATTAATTAACTTTTGATAAATGACATAAAACTGTATCACAACGATAAACCTTTATCGAATCGTAATCATTCATTACTGCTAATAAAAATTAAGACAGGGGATACATAAAAGGGGATAAGAAAATTAATTATATTATGATCTTTCGATCATTGATGCTTATTATAATAATATTTTTTTAACAATTTTAGAATTAAATATATTTCGAACAATGCTTTAAATTTTCTAAATTCTTGTTAATTAAACAATGTACAATTTAATCGCGAATCGATTAAGTAACAGGAAACCAAAATATTAAATAATCAGTTCGATTGTTGCGCGATCTTTACAGACAATAATTATTATTTTAATACTTAGAATTAAATATATTTCATCCGTGTTACTTTATCGTTCTACTTGAAAATCTAAAAATAATTTGGATTATGAGAGAACATAAAGTAAAACAATCGAATTATAGACGCAAATAATTAGCATAACGAAAGGCTACGTGATAACTTGTTTAATAAATAATCAATTTTAATCTCTCTCAATAAATTAAAATACTTCATTAATTTAATATTCCACGTTAATGTATATTTTATAGTATATATAAAATATTTCAGCAACGAATTATCGATACACGGCGTTCGACTTTGGCAATATAAAATATAAACAGTAGTGCCTTATACGTTACCGCTTTGTCATCATTCGCACGGTGACTCTCGAATAATAAGGTAGTGGTGAGAAACGTTTCGTATATTGTACATAAACATGTACGAAACATAATTTGCTATAAATATTAATAAATATTAATTAATTAAAAATTAATTAACGACATGAAACTGTATCGAGAATCGATTAAATGATAGAAATCCAAAATGTTAAATAATCGCTTCGATCGTTGCGATCTTTCCGGACAATAATTATTATTTCAATACCTAGAGTCACAAATATATTTCATCCGTGTTACTTTATCGTTCTACTTGAAAATCTAAAAATAATTTGGATTATGAGAGAACACAAAAAGTAAAACAATCGAATTATAGATGCAAATAATTAGCATAACGAAAGGCCGTGATAAATTTTTTAATAAATAATCAATTTTAATCAATAAATTAAAATATTTCATTAATTTAATATTCCGTTAGTGTATATTTTATAATATATAAAATATTTCGGCAACGAATTATCGATAACACGGTTCGACTTTGGCAATATAAAATATAAACAGTAGCGCGCTATGTTATGGTTTTGTTATCATTCGCGCGGTGACTCTCGAGTAGTAAGGTAGTGGTGAGAAACGCTTCGTATATTGTAATTTTTTTTACTAAATACGATTACGACTAGTATCAAAACATAATTTGCTATAAATATTAATAAAAATTAATTAATTAAGAAATAATTAACAATTTAAAACTGTATCGTAACGATAAATCTTTATCGAATCGCAATCATTCATTACTGCGAATAAAAACTGAAACAGGGGATACGTAAAAGGATATAGATTTAATTATGTTATGATCTTTCGATCCTTGATGCTTATTATAATATTTCTTTAACTATATTAGAATTAAATATATTTTGACCAATGCTTTAAATATTCTCCTTGTTAATTAAACAATAGTTATGTATCACAACATGTAATTATTTTAATCTTACGATATATTAATACGTTAGATATATGGGATACATTAATATGTTAAAATATTTCAAATGAATTAACAACAACATAGTATCCGACATAAATAGTACCGCGCTAATGATTTTGTTTTACGGTCTTGTTATGCAAATTTAAATTTATGTACTATATTACAAAATAAATTTCAAATTATATATTATATTATATATAAAATTATATATAATATAACCCTCCCATGGGGTACACCTTGTCGCGGTGGGAGGGCTTAGTACTTGGATGGTGCCTTGAGGTTTATCTTAAATTTTTCTATTTATGATAAATCTTGAGGTGCCTGAATGGGAAGCTAAGTATCCTTTCGCGTCGTCGGTGCCGTCAACGTGCCGCGGACGGCAAGCGCTTCGTTACCGCGTTTTCGCGTTCTAGTATTCTCGCGTCGTCGCGTTTTCGCGGAACTTTTGGACTTTTTCATATAAAATCCCAATTTCATTTATTGTTACGAGTCTCTACTTCCGATGCCAACTAACTGGGATGTTTCGAGTTTGCACACGTGGCTATGCAACGTACACTCGCGCTTCGTGCTTCGTGCTTCGTCAAGTGATTCGGCCCGAATTAGTTAGAACTTGATCGATTGCTCGGAATGGTCGTCAATGGGTCCCTTCTCTTTGCTCGTCTACAGCCACACGCACTGCGTGTGTTAACCCTGTCGAGGAGTCGAGTGGATTCCCCTAGGCACGATTTTCGCTCGGTAAAAGGGGTTGCCTCCCCATTTTCTAAATTGTTCAATGTTAGCATTTAAAAAATGTGGGTATCCTCTTCTTTTGCCGTCTACCAGCCTGGTGTAGCCATGTCCTGCAATCGCGGGAAACTTCGTGTTCCGGGCGAAGCACCTGAAATCGTGCTTAGCGGGTCCAGGTTCGATACGAGATAGGATAATTATGCGCGAAAAAGAGCTGGTGAACTTCATTTTCCTCTATTCCGTCAATCGTTTCGTCTTCTTTCCGGTTCGGGCCTAATCTTTGCTCGTTGTATCGTTGCATTCCCGACCGGTTGGCTCGAAGTTGATTCTCATGAAATGAAATGGGATTTTCGCTCGTACCGAAACCGGGAGTATCGTTAAAAGTATATATATATATTAAATATATATACATCGCGCGACCAAATTTTTAATCATACCGAAATAGTGCGGGAGTGCCGTTCAGTATCGCGCGTAAAATAGCGAAAATAGCGATATAAAAATATCGCTCGTGAGTGCGGGAGTGCCGTTAAAAGTATCGCGCGTCAACAACATGAGAGGAGGAGGAGGTCTGGGAGAGGCATCTTGCATCAGCGGAGCAACCTGATGGTGAATATTTATTATTTGTATATCAATTATTATAAATCGTACGCCCAACAATTCGCTTTTATTATTTAAATGAATTAAAGAGAAAATTAGAGAAAAAGATTATTATAAAAGTCATATAATACTTTTTATTTAAAAAACAGTTTCAAAAATTTATAAAATTTTTCCACACGTATTTATCTCTGCTTATTATTTTACACATCGGATATAAAATTCCGCACGATAAAAATTTTTTGAAATATTGATTTTATTTTGTTATAAGTAAATTTTATATTTGTATGTTACAGACAACGTAGCTTCGATAGCAACAACTCCGCTGTTGCGCATCAGTGCCGGTGAGTGAGAAAAACTTTTATTTAACTTTAAGGTAACGGATTCGTAGAGATTGTAGATGTAGATTGTAGATTGTAGATGTAGATGTAGATTGTAGATAAATTCGTTGCCTTAAAATGGATGAGCTAGAAGAGATTAAATTAAATAACTTTTAATAAGTTTTTTCGAAATGCTTTGCATCTATTGAAATATATTGAAGTATTAATTAAAAAAAGAAGATCAAGAAAAGATTTTTTTGTATTGATTTTGTCTAATTTATTAAATAAAAGAAGTATTAATAAAAGAAGTATTAATTAAAAAAAGAAGATCAAGAAAAGATTTTTTTGTATTGATTTTGTCTAATTTATTAAATAAAGAACACGCATTAGTAATTTTATCAATTTTTGAATAAATTATTCTTATAACGCGCGCTTACCTTCTAATTTCTTGTAGCTCATCCATCGTAGAATTTGTTTGTAGATATTGTTTTATATTTAGAATGATCGTAAAATTGAACGATCGTTACGATGAGCGTGAAATATTTACGCTCATTTGCTGGTAATTAGCCGGCAAAAAAAGGAGTGTTTATCTCCTCTTTCGATCTCTGATTAGAGATCGAGTGAGAAAATGGCCAGGATCAACGAAAGGTAGGTTCAACTGGCCTGAAGAAAAGTTCGCATGCGGTTAGGGAATGTAATTAGGGTTTTGATTAAAATATATATGGTTAAAGATAGGTTCTCCAAATCTCAAATAATTTTAGTTAATCAGGAAGTAGGGTTGTTAAGATCATAGGGTTGTTAAGGCTCATAGGGTTGTTAAAATTATAGGGTTGTGAGGGCTCATAAAGTTGTTAAGATCATTATTTCTTTCAATTCTTTTAACATTCCAAGTTTAGGGATAAATTAAAACTATTAAAAAAAATTAAATTGAATTTATTCTTAAAAATGATGTAAAAATAAATATAACATGTTTTAAAAATAAAAATGTTTTTAAAATGAAATTTAAATTATCCAAATTATTTTTAGGAATATTAAAGAAATTGCATAATTACTAATGTTTAAGAAATATCTTAAATATCTTAATCTTAAGGTTATATTTTTATTTCAAAAATTAAAAATGTATGTATTAAGTTTATATTAAATCCAAATGTGTGTTAATGCTGTCAATATCTAATTATTTATGTTATTAAACATTTTCATAAATCGAATATATTTATTTGATAACATCATAAATTTGTAAATTGTATCTTGTAAATTATATTAAATTAATGTATTTATTTCTATAATATATATTTTTGCAATATTCATAAAAGACTACTGTTGTTACTGTTGTTTCATATCAAAGAATCATTAATAAATTCGGAAAATTTTTACATATAAATTTTAAATATATATACATACATATTAATATTAAATTATATATTATATATTTATGTTATTATTTATTATTATTTACATTTATATATAGTATTTATGTTTCTTTGTATTAATATTTTTTAATTTATTCATCATTTATTTTATTTATTTTATATGAAATTATTATTTTAACATTTAATAGATTTATACATATATATACCGACATAATAATTTTCTTTTTTGTATAATTGCATTTGTGTTGTTATCAACTATGCTTATTACTTTAGCCGTTATAATATTTCCTGAGAGAGCATATAGCGGATATTTCAAACTATGCGAGTGTCCTAAAGCTGGCTATCTTTAACAGTACTTCGTCGATAACAGTAGCATACTATATGCTGTGAAAAGTAAAGACTAAATCGTTCATTACAATATCAATGATATTTACTTTATCGCTTTATCGAAATATTTAACAATTTATAATATAAATTTATATGTGCTAAATATTTTTATATTTTAAGTTATAATTTTAATAAATAAGCTATCATTATATATAAAATCTGACATTTATTCAAAGAATAAAATTTACATTATTGTGTTCAAGAAACTATATTGTTGTAATTAATAGACGAACATATATGCTATTCATAAATATATAATAGTTTACATAATTTGCATTGTTAAATGAAAAAATGTTTTCATGAACATCATGTAATAAACAAATGTTAAAAATTCACTTATTGTTAGATATAATTCTTGAAATTTATAGAAATTTATAAATCTGATCTGAATATCCACTAAGCGAGTTCGAATCTCCTTTAAAAAGGTTCAAATCTTTGCTAAGAAAATTCGAATCTTTACTAATTCAAGTACAACTTTTTTTGCTGTTATTAGAATGTTTCATTTCACATGGAATACATATATCACGATAATACTTTCTTATATTTCTATTATTTTGACATGTTAATTTACATGTAATTAATTACATATAGAACTTAAATGGCAATAATAAATTAAAAAAGTGTATGTATTAGTACATGACGAAATTGGTTGTATGCTAATTTTAACTATCAATTACATTATTATATCGCATTATACAATTATTTTCTTTTATTAGATTTATTTAGAGTCATATCGGATAATGGCCAGGGATGGCCACGAGGGGTTTTTAGTTGGTATGCCTCGCCGCATTGCATAGCGGCGGGGAGAACCCAACACTACCCCGGCCGGCATGATAGACCGTTTACTCGGTTAGGTCTGCCGGTCGGGGTGTGCATAAGGAGCATTTTCCCCTCGTTAAAAAAAAAAAAAAAAAGTGTATTTGACTTTGAAAAGGACTCAGAGTAGGGTAGAAACGTCGTCAACAGTAAATTTTAAACATATATTTTTGCGCTTCTTATTGTATGTAAGATAAATAACTTTACAAAATTTCTATCATAATATAATTATTAGTATCACGCACCATTACCTGCGTCTTTGGTTTCTACCCTTCTTTTGCTTCTTATTTTATTTTATGAAGAGATTGTGTAACATTATAAATTGAAATCATAAATCATAATTATACATACACACATTTATTTATATGAAATTTATTCCATGATAACTCTGACAATTAGTTTTTAGTAATAAGTATTTCTTTGATACAATGCTATATTTTTTGCTATTTTTTAAAATTTTGAAGTAAAGATATTATTAAAATTTACATTAGCTATTGGTTATGCACTTGCATTCTTGAAATATAATTAACTAATTAAAGCATTTTTAAATCACGAATCCCTAAATGGCCAATTACTAACATAATTATATACGCTAAATTAATATTTTAAAAAATGCAGCGGAATTATAGTACAAGTATAAAAAAATTAAACAAAAAATATACACTTTTTGCTGATGATAAAATACTTTTTATTTGAAATTAAAGCTTGGGATTTAAATGCGTAAAATTCATCCCTGTAATCGGTTATGGTTGTCACTTTTATCGGTGCTTTACGTTCAATAAAGACGCGCGTGCGCCCTACACTAATCTGGTATGCCCTGCGATACTAGAATCTCACAGAGCTAGTGTTCAATGGTAAGAGTGCATTTTCTTATCACAATAATATTCTTCTCTTTCTACTTGTATGATGTGACCTGTGACGCGTGGAAAATGGACGAATTTACTTGAAAATCCTCTGCTTATTTTGCATGATTGGTGTTCGATTCGAAGACGTAAAGTGAAGATACAATCGAGGAGACAAGGAGGAAAACGAAAAGACAGAAAAGTGGATGGAGATTTAACGTTGTCATTACTTATGAAGGTTTTACATAGATTTTCTAATTTTATTTATACTTAAATATTCCCTAAATAGTCTAAATATTCATTTTATTTCATGTCTTTTTTATTTAATAATTTTATATATATATATATATGTATATATATATATATATATATATATATATATACATTTTATATTCTGATTTATATTTATTTTATTTATCTACACATATATATAAATATAAATTTACATTTATATTGTTTTATAATTATATACATATATAAAAATACATATATACAGTAAGAGACGATATTAAAATATATATTATAATATAAAAATATATATTAAATATATGTTTATTTTGTAATTTAATTAAAATTTAAAATTTAGTTAGAATTAAATAAATATTAGTTAGAATTAAAAATTTTTGTTATATATATATATATAATATGTCCCTATTATTTCTTACATTATACGTGGAACATCACAATACTTGGCCCCAATTAGCTTTATCAATTATAATTTACAGATGAGAGCACTGGACACAATCATGAATTCAACCTGTGCTTACTGTACGCTCGAACCACCCCCCGACATCCTTCATATACCACCGCCACCATTTCCGGCTATTCTTCAACAAGGTTCCGATTTTTACCCAAGTTCTGACATCCTGCCATTTCCACCGCATTTAAATGACAGTCCCTGCAAGCATTTCTGCGATCGGCGCTCCGAAGGGGTTCAATATATAGAAATGCCTCAACAAGGTTGGTGAAAAAGACAAAATGTTTACTTATAAAAAAGCAAGATTTACACACTTATTTTTATGCATTGTTTTATAAAGAAGCTAATATGAATGATGAAACATAGAAATAAAATATGTAGAATTTAAATGTAAAAATTTTATATAATTTTATCAGGAACTGTATTCGATGACACATGGCTCCTGATTCTGATATCATCCTGCGTCGGTGTCATTTTTATTGGCGTAGTGCTCGCGACATTGCTCTTAAAGTGTAAATTGTAAGTATATCTGTTTACTTTATTAGTGGAAATTATAATTTTACATTTTGGATAAAAAATGAAAAAAACGACGAATTATTATCCGTTATAGCAATAGGAATGGAAAAAGCGGAGTGATTTCTATGCCAAATGCAACTTCTGGAATGCAAGCAAAAAATGGCAGGCTCCAAAATGAGGCAGTACTTTATCCGTGTACGACCGATACCATGCAAGACAGTCGAGTCATGTGGGCCACTCTCACTCCACGTGGTACCACGAGACATTATCTAGAAGAGCACACATATGAGACCATCGGGGGTGGACAGTTCCACAAACGTGCCTGTGCGACTACACCAACCGAACATGTAAAACTCAAGGCAATTTAACAATACGTTTGTATTATATTACAATTATTCATACGCAAGGTATATCTCAGATATAGTGCAATACTTCATTTGTGAATATTTTTGTTGCTTTAGCTTTCTTTGATCAATTTGCAGTTGATTTTCTTTAGTAAAGATATCACAGACATAATTTTTTACGAGTTTTCAATTATTAACATTAAATATTCTTGTTACGAATAAATTACAAATCTCTATATGTAAAAACATAAATTAAATTAAAAATCAAAGTGATACCAGATGAAATTGTATGAAGTTAAACAAATAATGTTTGTTTGCTCTTTTTGAAGTTTATAATTGGTCTCAATAATTTGAAAACTATTGGATAACCCTTCGATACGTGTTTTAGAAAATAAATAATAATTTGAAAACTATTGGATAACCCTTCGATACGTGTTTTAGAAAATAAATAAAAGAGATGCTTAATCAATCTATGTAAAACTTCTTATAAATTATGTTCCATTAGAATCTTACAACTAGCCCCATTTATAAATAAATGAGAAACAGAGAAGTTTAATTCATACGATAGAAATTGTTTTATTTTTAAATATCTTTTCATATATCTCGCTTGTTTATCTTTGTTTTCTTGCTTAGAAAACAAATAGTAAGCGTTTATTAAAGCAGAGAAATTATTTGTTATACATATATTTTATTACTTTTCATAATTTATTATTAATTCCACATGAGAAATTAATTTTATTTTTAATTAATTAATTAGTTAATTTTATTTATGCTTTTTAACAATGTATATTTTATAGTTTTGATGAAAGATATAAAAAATCTCTCTTTATCTTAGAATTAATTTGTGATAAATTTTACTTGTTAAATTTTAACGTAAGACAATTAATGGACATTTAATGTAAGACAATGGGTAATCTAATGTTATGGATTCGTTTCAACAGATTATTTTATATGTAAAATATGTAAAAACATATACGTGAGTATAAATTAATAATCTTCTAGACATATGCCGATCCACCAGCTATTACTCCAGTGCAAAATCGGCCAAAGGATGATAAAGCTTTCGATAACACTGCGTTTGTAGATTATGAGGAACCTCTATCCATCAAGACCGAGTATTATCAACTCAACGATGTTCTAGAGCCAAATGAATCTGGTAAAGAAAGCAATAATATTAAACATTAATTAATAATTTAATTAATAATATTAAACATTTTAAGAACATATATGCACTATTATATCATTTCAATTTTTATATGATATATGTTTTCGATAAAAGACTGTAGAAAATAATCATAAATATTATTCCGCTCATTAATATCACCTTATTAGAATATAATGTTAACTATTTCAATCAGATATTTTAATTCCGTATAATTTAAAAATATGTAAAGAAACATACATATAGACATATATGTATGACAATATAAATTTTAATATTTTTGAAATAAACAATATATTATTGCCTTTGAACGTATTATTTTAGGCATACTAACAATTCAGAGAGGAACTCTCCGTCCACGCGTGAGTTCTCCGACGAGAATCGAACATCCGAATTTACCTCCGTTGAATCTTCATCCGCATAAACGTGCATCTCGAAAGGGTTCCGGCCCGCAACATGCTTCAGATACGCTATTGAGAAGCAGCATCACGTCATCCACTTATGTACCTACTATATAAGTATTTCGTCCTCTTTTTGTTATATTATGCTGATAAGCGAAGTTACACATTGTGCACCTTTTACATCTGTTATATCGTATCTAGTCATTGTAAGCACATACTGACTGTATAAGTCGAATAACAGACGCGTAGTCGTGAGAAATTCTTTTTTATCGATTGATATAAAATTGTGATTGTGATTGTGTAGATGTAGGTGTAGACTAAATAGAATAAATAATGTATGTTACATTTGCATCTTACGAAATAAAGCAATGCATATAGCAAAATGGTGCTTATCTCCACATATTAAAACTAATATTAACTATTAAAACATTTTGTACAAGTAATGAATTTTTGAAAAAAAGAATTGTAAAAAAAGTTTGTACCCTTATTTTTACCCGTTTATTTTAGTACATATAAATTTTTTTAAATCTCTGTTCAGAGAATTTTTATTTTTCAATTTCAAGAATATTTATTCAGAAATTAAAAGCGAAATTCTATCCGATTAGGGTGATGCATTTTGTGCAGACAAAAAGGATACGCCGAAAGGGATAAAACGAATCTCTCTCGTGCACAGTTTCAATACTTTATTCATATAATTTCGTAGTTACGGCATTATTCCTATATATTTACAATGTCCCGGATTTCAGGAAATCTTTGTAATGCGTCAGTGCGCGCACTACGATACTCACATGTGTATATGCGTGTGTGTGTATCTGCATTCTCTCCTTTCCTCTTAACGTGAAAATGTATCGTCTTTGAAGCTGATGAAAACACTATTTCAATATTTAACTGATATGACAAACTCGTTTCTAAACTTCCTTCCACGTCGCGATCATGGATTTTCTTATAATAATACGAATGCATAAACCCTATCGCTTCTCCTACTGTAAAATCGCATAAATATAAAAAAATAGTCGTTTTACTCAGCTCCGAGCATCTTTTTGCGACTGTAAACTATATACCGGGCGAAATAATAACACGATAATCACGCGATTGCGAGGCCCAGCTTAAGGTATACACCGCTTAAGAATGCAAATGCTAACGAAACGAGACTCTCATCTGCTTGCCTTAACGTGTAAAAAATCTAAATGCACCACGTATGCTTATATATATCCCATATTTATCCCATTTTACCTATATTTCATATAATCTGAAACAGAAGGGCTGATTTCGATCTCGCGGACGGTGTTAACGCAACGGCACTTCTCGTGTTGTGCAAAGAAAAAACGAGCTGAGATTCGATCGATATTTTATATAGCTTCCGGAATATACCTTATACTTCGGATTTCCTTCATTGCTCGTAAATAGATAGCAACGGAGATTTCGAAAAAGCAAGAGCTCAAACTGATACAATTTCGATGAATTCAATTTCCAATATTGAAAATATCATTACCATTGTCTGATCCTTTTTTTTCTTCTTTACAACAACTCGCAGTGCCATTTTACATAACACTCGATCTGCTTGATCTGGCAAGTTCTCGCTGATCGGGATCAGTCTCTTGCGCACGCGTGTATACATCTCTATTATACATACATGTAACGTAGAAATTCGCAGCTAACAGACAACAAAAGTGTGTCTGTTCCTGTGGAACTTCGCGCAGGATTCACTTATACCTAACATGTCTCCTTCAGCTATTCTTCCTTTTCCATATCCGTCTCTCTTCATTTCGCTCACACGCGAAGATAGTTTACTATCTACCTATAGTGCGTTCGTATATGTACGACTGTACAATGTAAAATATAATTCCATCTAACTATAGCAATACTAGATACAGCTATATGAGTATGAGCGTTTATTTTTGTCGTTCTTTGCTCTTATTTCGGGTATTATTGAGATTCTTTGTTAAATAGCGTTGACATTTTGGTAACTTTATGCTTTGCTCATTGCATATCAACTATAAATAAATATGCATTTCTGTGTCAACCTCTCTACATTTACTTATTAAATGTTGCAGCAAAGTGTTTATAATTATATATGTGTAAACTGTTATTCTCGCTATTAATCTCATCTGCGTATTCTTCAAATTCATCTTGAAATATCTTCAAATTCATCTTAAATTATTCTTAAAATCAAAGATATTTATAATAAAAATACATTTTACATTTTTATATGAGAAGTATAATTCCCATAAATGTAAGAGAGTATTTCTTATACACAGTAATGAGAGAATATGTCTTTGAATTTTTTTATAATAACAATCGTACATTTTGCACCCAATTACTTGCTGTAATATTTAATACGAAGAGAGCTTTGAAATGCATATTTGTTTCGTTATATAAACTATAGCAAAGTTGCAATTACAAAACTCGTGATTAATTCTCATGTGATTCGAAGATTTCCATTTTTTTCACGATTTTATGTAATCGCAAAATTTTCAGCTCTTTTGTCGCAAACGGACAATTGGTAGCTTAGGTGAAGCATTTGCTAGAGCCGTCAATATTCGAGCAACTTAAATACTTAAATACTTATACAAACATATATCAATATTATAGATAACAGATACTACATATGTAATAAATAATAAGTTATTATATTAATAACAGTACTTAAATAGCAAACAATTTAACATTAATAATAAATATCTTGATTAAAACAATATCGATCTAATAATTATATAATATTCTGTAATTTTATAGCATAATATTTTTATATTTATTCACAATTTCTTCTTGATTAACGTATATGATATATTAATAAATTCATTATAAAAAGAATATTGCTATAAATAATTATTTTTAGTAATAAGTCATTACAATTTTTATTTATTAAACTTTTATATTTAATTTGTGTATTTAATCTCTGGATACGTGCAATTATTATTATATTGTTTATTTTTAAACTTAGAAATTCAGGGATTTGTTTATTTCTTTTTTAATTGAAAAGATATGCTCTATTTAATGTCTTTTCTGTTAGTTTCTGTGTAAATTTATAATATTCGAAATTCTAAATATGTACTTAGATGGAAGCTCTTCACTTCTCGTTCATAATTTTCAGCATTACAAATATATGGTTCTAGTAACACATGTAATTATTTTGTATTTTTTTAGTATTTTTTCTTCTTAAATGACTTCTACATTTCGATAATGAAGAAAGTAAACGGCGAAGATACCATATAAGAGAGAATATAAATAATATTAGAGTACAAAGTTTGTTAAGATTCGTCGAATAAATTCGACTGCTCCAGCGTTTATCCGCGACATACTTTTAAGTTTGATATAGTGTATAAGTTAGTTAGTAGAGTAACACACTGCTCACTAAATATATCTTTATAGAAGTTAATTTAGTTTAATATAAACGTTAGTAATCAGAATACATCGAAGGATATGCAGATAGAGAATCAAAGGGCAGTGATAACAATATGTTTAAATTTTTGTTGTAGCATCCTTTATTAAGGAAAGAGATCAGAAGAAGGAAAGATTTTGATGAGATGATGCCGTTTAGATGATGACGTTATAAAGATATTGTTATTCTTGTTACTGTTAGAAAAAAATTATCTAATCTAATAGATAATTTTCGTTTTACAGGAAACATCTCTCTCTCTCTCTCTCTCTCGGAGTCATTTAAAAGCCAGTTGATTATCGAAAACCATGCGAAAATAAAGAAATATTTTTATAAGAATATCGTTGTATCGATATATCGTTAAAACTGCCCACGCATGCAAAGTTCAGCCAAATATATAGAAAATCTATTAATTTACTTATTCATGATCTATGAATAATTTTGAGAGATGGGATAAGAGATGAACAATTGCAAATCTGGCAAAGAGAGAATTAAAATTTGTTGTGTTTTATTAAGCGTAAGAATGATCCGCGCAAAATGGATCGCAATAATTAAATGAAGCATTTTTTGCCTCAAAATCCGAGCTTTTGTGTGATGAAAGATTAAAGAAGCTTTATGCGATGCAGATTACACGATTGTACACGTAGCCCAATTTTCATTACCGAATTTATGTCTCGTTAAAGAGAATTTATTCATCTCGAATAAAGATACGAATTTGAAAATGGAATCCAATTTAATGAATTAAGGTATTCTCGATCTTGTCAAAATAAATCTGCGAATTAAGTTGAAAAACAAAAAGATTTCTATCGCTTAAAATATCACTCGGTAGAAGAATCAAATCTCTGAAAAAATCACAGTCAACAAATATCACATTAATAATCAATATCATGTTAATAATTAGTCAGTAATCAATTTTTCATGAAATCTCGATTAAACTTTGATCACGTCTATTGTCTTTCCTTAAGGATGAGGATACGTGCATCGACTCGCGATTTGTCAATAATCTCTGTGTGGAAAGAGAAGCAGAATGAATAAATATAGGAGAACAGAATGAGATAGAGAAACTATCGAATACTAACTATGATTTCAAGATCTCGTAAAACAACGTGATATAAAGAAGAACGATTCACTTGTAAGAAGAGCATTATAGAAATGAATCGTGATTTATAAAATATTTGAAAGCTTTTTATGTAATAATTGGACGTTTTTTCTTCGCTTTCGATTAATTGCCGAGAGAGGCTCTCAATGAGCGATGTGCAAAGTACTATTTCCATTCTTAATTATTATATTTAATAATTACATTTTCCATCACCCCATTATTCATGCATATTGATTTGTTTCATTATTTTGATCAAATATTATTCAAAATATCAGAGATATTTCAAGAGATGATATGATATACTTAATCCATCTCTATTATTTATATAAAAAAATACGTGTTGAAAAAATTTTTATTAGATTTTCAGATTAATAATTTAATTTAATAGTTTAAATGACTGTATTGATAATTTTTAGAAGATATTAGATATTTAGAAGATATTTAGTTATACAATAAGTTTTTTCTGAAACTTAATTCACTTTTGGAATTATCAATCAATGGAATTATCAATCTTGTATGCATATATCAAAAAGATTATATTTTTTGTAAAGAATTTGTTAAACTTTATTTACAAATTAAGATATTTAAAGATAAAAAATTATATAAAATATAAATCTTTATAAAATTGAGAAAGAACTATATTTAAATAATTATTTAATTATTATAATTTGCATTCTAGTAATATTTTTGTAAATGATAAATTTTATAGTAAATAATTTTTAGCAATAGTCTCTCACATATATCATTATTTTTGTATTTTCCTAGAAATGTTTCTTAGTAACAGAATATATTGTGAGAAAAATATTTAAAATGTATATTTCTTTTTTAAATATCCCGTGATAATTTACTCCCTGGTGTGCATTAAAATGATTATTTGCATACATTAAAATGATTATTTGCATACATATTCTCTCTCTTTTTTTTTTGTCCATTAAAGCGATATTATTCCCAATAATATTTTTTGCAATTAAAACGAAAAAGAATAAATGTAAAGAGCATAGTTAGTAAAAAAATCCCTAAATGCGAAAAATTGGTACAGAGCAAAATTAGCCGGATTCTTGATAAATTGCAAATAAATCTGCGGCGGAAATAATGATTCAAGAACTGAATGAATTGCTGCTCTTTAAATTAGCTTAAACATTAAATTCTGTTTTATTATTTATTGCTTCTTTTTCTGCGACAGATCTCTTTCTGTCGCATCTTTGCATCACGCGACTTGTTATTACTATTAATTGTGTTAATTATAACAATTAAATAGTGTCAGTTACATTGAAATAGTAATAATCTATCTTTTATTCTTTATTTTATGACAATTATCGTAATGATAATAGTTATGGAAAAGTGAAAATAAATATAAGTTACATTTTTAAAAGTTTGTCACACATTTTTTCAATTTAATTAATAGTCCTTTTTCTATTTTAACTGTATTTTGTATCAAATATATTAAGTTGCAAATGATTATCAAGAATTATTTCGAGCAAATAATTTAGTTTAGTTTAATCAAATAGTTAAAATTATTTTTTTTAAAGTTTTTCCCAAGTTTCGTTCACAATTCAATATTATTCGATCCTGCAAGCATATATTCTATAATAATAAATAAACGTTGTAAATTATCTTTTTTTCCTGCAAATTTACATGATATGTATTATTCGTATTAATATTTTGTCTTGCTAAATTTTAAATTATTTTTCCGTGAACTATAAGCATTATTTCTGTCAATTAAGTCAAAGATTAAAGATTAACTATGTATATATTGATATAACAATAAGTTATAATAATTGGACGAATTATATTTTTTTTAGTTTATCCCATTGCTCTCATAAATAATTTTGAAAATCATTACTAATATTAATCTTTTTTTATTATGTATCAATTATGTTAATGTAATCTAACATTGTGCGGGGGATGATGAATTGTCTTCGAGTTTTTAACATATTTCATTTAACTTTAGTTTTAATCAAATAGTTTTAAAAGATCTTTATTATCATCAATTACGTCAATGTTAATAGTAATACTAAGTTAACAACATACAGCTATATATACAGGATGTCCAAGATATTGTTATTTCATCTATAAATTCTTGTCAATCTGAAATTAATTTTTTTTCAGTAGAAATGATGTACTTTTTAATTTAATTTAATCTAACTTAATAATTATTTTTTGTAATATCAGGAGATTAAAATATAAAAGTTTGCGCAAAAAGCAAACTTTTATTTTACTAAATTATTAATCTTACTCAATTACTGAAAAATACAATGTTTAGAATTACATAAAACTTAATTGCATAAAAGATAGTATTTAATTAAATTTCCATTAGAAAAGATAGAGTTAGAATTTATCAAGGAATTTATAGATGAGAGAAAATACCTGATATCTAAAGCCATCCCATAAAAACAAGCGTATCACGAATTTCAATCAGAAGGAGACAATGCAACTTGGTAAAAACGACTCGGTGCATTTGTGAATCGTCGTGCAATTAATGCTCGACGTCATTATACGACGGTCAAACGTTATCTAAATCATACTGACAATACTGCATTCACACCCTGTATTTATGTATAAGCATATTCGCGTATGCTATAAATCATCTATTCGTTAAGTTTATCTTTTTTTTCTCTCAAATTACTTACAGATACTTTCCATATGTATAAGAGTTACTTAGGGTCACTTCAAGCAAATTTTGATTAATTTAATCAAATAATATCTACAGCATTTTAATATTATAATAGAATAGAATTAACAATATGTAAATTATTTGAAACATGAAAAACTAAATTAGATTAGAAATGACGAATGATAGTTAAAATTATATAGCCAAAAATTTTATTGTAGGCAATTCTGTTAGTTGAATTAATTACCGATTAAGTTAATTGAGATTTGATAGAAGTGACCTTTAAATATAACGTCGCGTAAACATTCGATTGTGCAATATGATTGAACGAGGAATATCAATCGTGTTTATTAGCAAATAACGTGCATGTACAATTGTTATTTGAATTACATTTAATATTAAAATTTTGAAAAATTAGCAAAAATAAAACTAATGAATGTAGAGTGCGAAAATTGCTAAATCTTTCTAAGTAGGTTCAGAAATATAATTAATATTATGAAGCAATAATTAAATAATCTTAAATAATAATCCCATATTTTTAGATTATTTTATTAATTCTTCGTAAATTAGTTACCATTTATTATTTATATTAAAGGATATATATTGAATAGACTTAAGCCATAGTTAAATAGTTTTAAAGATTATGTATTTATGAATTTAGATAAGAATAATGGTTTTTCTTCTGTCCTATTTAATCACGTCATTTTTTAAATTTTGTGACATGCCTGAACAATATGCTTTTCTTGCAGAATTTAGCTATTCTTTTTTAGCTATTCAAAAATTTCAAAAATTTGCTATTTATTTCTTATAAAACTAATAAAAATGTTTGATATAAGACGGAGAATCTTATTTATAAAAATCGTTTTTTGAAAGTATAATATATATTATCGCCATTTATTTATAATAGTTTTTCAAAAATTTTTAAAATTTTAAAATCCTATTTTTATAAGAATTAAAATGCCGAGATTATGGCATTATTATTTAATAAAATTATTTAATGAAATCAGAATGAATTCCTTGTTTGCAAATATGTATAATACTATATAAAGATAATATACGCGTATAGTTTGTGATAAATCTATACGTTTCAATATTCCTCATTAAATATATCTCACATTCGAATCGTTTGAATGGAACTCTTATGTGTTACGTGTCCTTCATTCAAAACAGATTTTGATAAAATCTATTTAATTTGTTAAACAATTTTCAGAGACGCATAACATAATTGGTAAATATATATATGTGTGTGTGTATGTGTATGTGTGTATGTCATATACATATATATATATTTTTTTTTGCTTTTCTATACAACAATGAATGTGTGAATAGGACAGAATAGGATCATTAGATCACGATATTTTCATCTCTAACGTTTCACTTTCAACATCTTGTTTTCACGAAGATCGCGTCGAGAATGGAATACATTTTAAGTTTCTATTATAATAAAAACATTACACATATGTGTATAAATAATATTTAGAAACTTATTAGTACCGAATTGACTAAAATTTATTCAGAAATATCACATTTTATAGTTTATTCGTTATAGTGTTTATCTCCTAATTTATTAATATTCATATTCATTTTTGTTAAGTAAAAGACAATTTTCTGTAGTAACAATTATATAATATTTCTATAAGAATCTTGTCCTTATATATTTCAAATCAAAATAAATAATACTTACATTTTTCGCATATGAATTAAATAAATTAAAAAATAAATTAAGAATATAAAATACATTATTTTCTCTAACAAAACATCAATTCTTTTAGCATTTTACACAATAGCTATAAAATCTTATAATAAATAAATAATATAAAATCTTATAATAATAAATAAATCTTATAAATAAATAATGGAAATGCACAATTTGTTTAATTTCTTGTTTGAAATATCACTTACTACTTATTTAAACAACCGTACAAATCACTCGAACAATAGCTTATCATTTAATTTTTAAAGAATAGATATAACATATGAAATCGCTTTAACTATAGAAATTAATATTATTTCTCGACGCTCTTAAGAATCATTTAATGCCGCATTCGTAACAAAAGATGTTGGAAGTAAAATCCACAAAACAATAATGTATAAATAACCTATTATCGGTGCAAGTTGCTTTCTAAGATCTGTTCATTAATCACTGTTAATATCACCTTCAATGTTCTTTTCTTTATTTAATTTCTACGTTTAATTCCACGATCTTCGCGTTTATTTCCTTCTCTTTGTTTCTCTTCGAAAAGTCGTTCTAGATAGAGGCAAGAACCATCTTACGTGGAACAGTGCCTTGTTCGCTCGCAGATACTGTTTTCTTGTCTGCTGCGTGCGCGCGAATCATCTTTCTGCCTTTAATTATAATACGAATCAAAGGATCGAGTAGCGCCGCAAATATTATTCGATTGTGGCTCAAAAAAAAATTCGTGACAAATGAAAACGAAGAAAAGATAGTTTTTTAGGATCCTTTACGATCGATACTCGATCCTTGCCATATGTCTAAATTTTATCCTGAGATTTTGTGTCGATGGAACAAGAGAAGCGGTGCTAGATCGCTGATCGATATTTCGCATTGGCTCTCTTCGCGAGAGTAAGCAGTTCGAGGAGCTCTTCCGAGTTTGATCTGCCTTAATTTGCATTAGAATTAAAGGGAGTTTTTTATAATCACGATCGATACTTCGTTATGCTTTTCTCGAGGAACGAATACGTCCTTTCGTCTGAGCATACGACCTATCGATTCCAATTTTAAAGCAAGTCTTTAAGAAATACATTTTATCCAAGGATATTTGATCTCAATCACCGATCGATCTCTCGTGCGCATTAGATTCTTCTCGGAATCGTCGCAGAAGAGTATAAAAGGATTTTAAAGCACGAAAGAGGATGTCTTTTCAAATATGCCCCTTCAGCTGTTTCGGGGATCGCGCGATTGTTTCATCGATCTCCTCAGATCTCACGAGGCGTCTTCATAAAAATTGTCTACCGCAATAAACACAGCTCGAGGAAGATTTGTAGAAGAACATTCGATCACTTGCCAAGTTGCGCGTGTACTGATCCTTGAGACAGATCCTTGAAATTCGGGATTCGCGAGATTTGCTTACTATTATAGCACACAGTTGTGAGGCAGGAAACAACTTTTCGATAATGTTCGATCAGCTCACGTTTTTCCTTTGCACACTCGCGATATCAGGACCGTTTTGGGGGAGGGATTACCCCTCTCAATCCACGATCTTTCCCAACGATAAAAGATGAAGGATGACGAAAGACGCGAGTATGTCTTCGGACCTCGATACGCAAAGCAATGTCTCCGCAGTGTCGACGATTCTTTACACGTACCACTCTTTAATGTCTATCAGTTCTCGTTTCTTGTTAGGTTTGCTACCGTTGGCGCCATTCTTGAGGGCACCATTGAAGGGCTGACCGGAACCAGCGGCGCCCAGCAAAGCCGCGTTCGGATCCTGACAGAACGTCTTAGTTTCGTCCACCTTGTAGCTCGTCTCTGGCCGGTTCTTGAACTTGAGGATTATCAATATGATGAGGACTATCGCTATCAGCGCGGCAGCTATGATGCCGATTATGAGTGCGGCATTTTCGGCCGCCTCAGAAGTGATTCGCTTATTGTTGTTTTTGGGCGGAGTGGGCATCGGCGGATACATTGGCGGAGGAGGTGGTGGCGGCGGTTCCGTCATCTCCGTCGTGGTTGACTGCGTTGTCACGGTTGTCGATCGATGCGTCACGACACTGCTGCAAAGTGTAACGACAATGATTTATTAAATTATTGTTTGTTTAATTCTTACGCATCTAATTAATCTTAGATAATCTAGAATGAATTGATGACGTGAAACTTTCGATAATGATTTTCCTGTCATTAGACATCAAACGAATGCATGGTCAGTTTGTGAGACATTTTTATTCCCGTAAATTAACGGATAATTTTTCGTGCGTTTTATGACATTTATCCAAATTAAATTTTTGATTAAATATTTTTCATTGTTCTTGTTAAGAGAGTAATACAATAATTTTAAATAGTAAAAATAATAAAGCAATTAATAAAGTATTTAAAAAATTTCACAAACTGTTTAAATATATATATATATATATATATATATATATATATATATATATATATATATATATATGTATATGTATATGATTCACACAATTTTTAAATTTGTATTATTTTCCTCTCTCTCTTTCTCTTTTTCTCTTCTCTTTTCTTTTTATTTTAAAATTTATCCTATCAATTGAGATTTGTTTTGTTTGAATCTATAATATAATAAATTTTTTAATGAGAGATTTTCTTTAATATATCGTAACAAAATATCTATACATAAAATAAATATTTTTGAAATTTTTTTTATATAAATATGTGTTAATAATTAATTAACAAAAAATAATCCAGATCGTACATGTTCCACGTGTCTTGATAGTTCCAAGCGGAAAATGCACAGTTCGGAGGTTTTGCGGTCACCAAATGTACATGTTATTCCTATGAGTACTAATCAATGGCAAATAATCAATAATTATAATAGAAATGACGTTGTGTAGGTTCAATTGCGGACGTTATCGCTGACAGACGCACGCACCTGCCATGGCTAGTCTCGAGGTCTGTAGTTGACACATTGTATTGGACGGAGACGGTGACGACGTCGCGGCTCAATGTTGTCGACGACGCCGAGGATGTTTGTGTGCTGGTATGGCTCGTCGAGTACTCGCGAGGCGTCGTGTACGTCACCGAGCTGATGTCTGCGAAAACAGAGGAAAAAATTGTGCGTCAGGGGGTCGTGTTGTACCTCGTTGTATCGTATCCGCGCAGAGGGGATGATCCAGGGAGAGATGAGGAGGGGGATGAAAAAGGTAGAAAAGCATGGAAGTAAAAGGGATGGACGGGATATGAAACGTGGAGGCGGCACAATATTTACGCGTGCGTAGGCCTGCAATATTCACGCGTGCGTAAGCAGGAACGTTGCGAAACGAATGGTGCCGAGGGCACCAGGAGCGTATATATTACATATTGAACGAAATACGTCCACGCACAATAACGCAACACGTTATCCACTCAAGCATCGTTGGATATAAATATTTTGCATTTTATTGTAGCAAGTTGAGATTTTAGAAAGATGTCCGCAGAGCTTTTAAAACGAAACCTCTGAGAAATATTGTCAGAATAGGAATTAATTAAATATCTCTAATCTTAACATATGGACACATATAATATGATTTTTTATTCATATATTTAACTTTGTATTTTCTAACAAAAAATGATTTAAAGTAAGACTGTTTTGTTAAGATTTTCCCTAATAACGTAAAGTCCATTAGATGCGTGCTGTATAAAAGGAAGAAAAGAAATTATGCATATTACGATAAACATTTTGTTGGCTTTAATTGATACACTTCTTATGAAAATTTTCTATTATTTCAGGCATCAATAAGAGAATATTTTAAATGTTTAAAAATATTCTTATATTTTTTTGTATAGGATTTCGCGCTTGCATATTGATTTCCAGCGATTCTCTTTTACATACATATTATGTACTAGACATACTCTTTTATAATCACGCATGAAAAAACTTAAATTGCGCAGATGTGAAAAGTGCAACGGAGAAAACTTTAGCTTGAATATCAAACTCGAAAAAAATATCTCAGAGTTTTAAATTCGTTTTTACACGACTTCATGCTCGGATAAAATTAAGGACAGTATTTCATTTCATGCTAAGACAGGGCAAGTATTGCCACTAGAAAGCATCTCCTGGTAGCAAAATAGTGCTATTTTCATGGTGGGCGACGATAGGTATATACGTCACAGAAAGTCGGGGTGAGAGAACGCCCACGTTGTAATTTCTCGCAACGAAAAAGATTCTTAAAGTTGATGGATAAGAACAGTAAAATCGATTGATGCTCTCACGAAAGTTAATTAATCTTGTTTTCGATTAAATTTTTTAATTTAGAAGCACCCTGTTGTCTTTTATATAACGATTGAGGAGGAAGAGATATGTATGTCAATATCATTTAAGAATGCATTATGATATATCAGATACAGTTATAGATTATATTGGATTTATATAAGAAATCTAATAATGTAAATTTGGATTAGGCTAAGAGTGTGATATTTTTAATATTATCTTTATATTTAAAAAAAGCATTATAAGAAGATTATTAAAATGTGTACATCAATAAAAAATTTTAAAAATGTTTATATATATTCTAAAAATCGTATGTAAAGAATATTTGTTTAATAATTTCCAAAATAATACAATAAGATATTAGCTCTTATACTCATAATTTTTAAAATATATATAAAAAAAGTTTTGTCCATCCTGAGATTTTTAATTTGATACTTGGTAAATCTTCTTATTATGTTAAATCTTTCACTTATGTCTACTTACATACTACACAAACTTATTTAATTTTTATATTATTATAATTATATGTACACTAGCTTATTTCTACAAACTGTCTTAATGCATATTTATTTAAAAAATAAAGATTATGTGTTTTATAAGAGTTTATCATACGAGACTTTCTATAACACATATTCTTCATTATTTAAAGACAGATTTATGAGACTATTTGAGAAAAATAAGCTCTTTATATGATATTATCATTTTTAGTTTTAAAGTTGCAGAATTTGAGACATTGCGTTTTTTGAATTTTGTAGTTTAAATTAAAGAAAAAGATGTTAGAAATATATCAAGCAGAACAATGGTCTGGAATACGGACCGGTGGCCGATGTAACAAAAATCTCTTCCGTTGTTCTGGAATCGCCTGATCCCTCCTCGCAGTCTTCCTCATCGTCACACGATATTTTCACTTGGATGTTCTCCTTGTGAAGCTTTGGCCTTAACGTTGTCGGCAATCGCGTGGGCGCGACATACACTGGCGTGATGATGTCATCTAGAAATAGAAGCGACGTAATTATCAAGACTGTGAACGTGAGGTCACAATAACGTATAATATAGCACGCCATTCAATTACGGTTCGATATAAAATTTCTTATCGTATAATATTCAATATCCATGCTTAAAAAGTTGATCATATTTTTCTTATTTAATTCTATCGAAATTTGTTTTTCATATTTCAATATAAATAATAATTATAATAAATATAAATAATAATTAAAGATAATTATTAAATAAATAATAATTAAAGATAATAATTATTATATAAATGATAATTAAAGATAACAATTATTTCTCGATTATTTTGAAAATAAAGGATTATGATGATGTGTGTAAATGTATGTTGATTAATATAAATTTTCTCGAGAAGTGTGAATTTAAACCCAATTGCACAGAAAGTTTTCGTGCGAAGCAATTGGATATTCGGTTATCATATCTCATTAAGATGACGATATTAATTTAGTTTTTAGTCAGTCGACGAAGATTTTGGAGCGGGGCTTCAGTTCGTTGCAAGAGGTTCGCTGGAAGGTGAAAGGAGGGGCGGGCAGGCTTATCTCCAGCTGACGATCCTAAATATGTAAATGAATCGAAGATACAACCGGGCGAGCATGAAGACGAAAAGGTGGCATGCCATGCGATATGTGCGTGCTTGAGTGTATATGTGTATGTGCGCGAACACACGCATGTGAAGAATCGATGTACAGTGATGTCCCCCTAAGAGAAATTCGGAGAACAAGACTTTACAATTTTATATTAATTTTAAGAAAATTATATATATGTTAAAAAATTGAAGAAATCTATATTAGAGAGAATGATTATTCTCTCTAATATAGATTTCTTCAATTTTTTAACATAATTTTCTAAATATAAAATTTTTTAAAATATGTAATTAAAACAATTTAGAAATTAATTTCTAAATTATAAATACGATATATTGAAAAAAAGTGCATATACAATTATTTTATTAAGTAAATATTTATATAATTAATATTTTCTTTTCTATTTTTTAGCATATCAATGTGATATATTTTTTATTATCATGTCTTTTTATTTGTTATACATATATGACTCTTGATGTTGCGCAAGATTTTAAATTGCTAATTATTATTAAACACATTTGTAGTTTATGTATAATAGTTTATATACTTTTATAATTTCAAAGACGTAGATATCGTTACATTTATATGTGATAATCCATCAATCAGATAAAAAAGTAAAAATAAATAAAATTTAGTCGAAAAAATAAACTGTAATTTGTAATTAATCAAATTTTATTGTATCAATAAATAAGAAAAAAAATGTGTGGTAAGTGTCGCCAAATGACGACAGTGCCTTACCAGTACATATGTGTCCGTCCTTGTCTAGGGGAGTGCTAAACATCTCTCCTTTCATACAACACGGTATATGATCGATATCTTCTCTCTTATATACGAAGCGAATGGTTCATGAGCGCTCTCGAGAAAGCTGTTTTTCGTGAATAATTTCTAAACTAATAATTTTATCGCAAAACTATAAAGGAAAATTTTGTTGTTAATATTATAATGCATCTTTTTATAAAAATTATCTATATACATGTAGATCCGACATATGATATATATATATATATATATATATATATATATATATATATATATATATATATATATATGAGACATATACTATTATACATATAATTAAAACTATATTATTTTTATTTCAATTTTTAAATGTAATCTTTATATTTAATTAAGATTTTTGGTTTAACTTTTTATCGCTTTTTATTCTAATTAATTGGCCGATTTCTCCATACATTGAAATATTTATGTATAATTAATAGTAATATTAAATACGTTTTTTATGTTAGAGATATATTAAAGATTAAGATTAAAATATCATATATAGTTTTGAGAAAAGTTTTTGTGTTTAATGTGCGACAAAAACTTGCAAGATAATATATTTATATTATAAATAATATTATTCCATATATTATACATACACACATATGTAGAAAAATTTATCAATAGCTAATAATGAACAAATAAAATGAATAAATAAATTTGTCAAAATAATAGGTCTAAAATATTTTTGAAGTCTAATAATGAAACTATTATTTATTAAAAAAGATAAACTGAATTGTTAATTTTTATATCATAATTATTATCATAAAATGTGATTATATAGAAAGAACGAAAAAAATCATTGAGTTAAAGCAACATAACTGATGGAAATAGAAAAGATATACATATGTATGTCAATGTTAAAAAAAGATTAAAAATTGAAAGTAAGAAAAAATCTCGGAAAAATAAAAAAAATGAAATAAAAATTAAAATTTAAAAAATGTATGTATGTATATCTATAATCGAAGAGATTGATACTGATATCTTTTCATATCTGACAATGAGAAGAAAAATCTTTATGGTGCTCATACTTATAAATCATTGACAAAAGACTTTCTCACACATGAAGTCTGTACATACAATGTTATATCCGTGAAAATATGCGAAACATTATAATTCGTTGAGATAGTGATTACAAGACAAGTGCACGTGGATAAAAAATTTCCTCGTAAGAAGACACGTGCAAAACGGATTTATTACTTACGCTCTCGGAAATGTTACTTACACTTACCGGAACCAGACTCGTAGATTGGAGTGCATTCCTCGTCCTCGTCATCGCCAGCGCAACCGCTTCCGGCGCCGGAGAATATAAGATCATCTACGACGCCGGGAAAACCGGATGCGGGCGTCTATACATATATCAAATTATAATGCCATTGAACTTACTAAGGAAATTACTGGGAAGTGAGATTATTAAGAGATTTATTACCTGTTGCATTCTTTGTAAAGGTGCGGCGCGATCGAGGAGACTTCCGGCTGGTAAGAGTTGCACGTCTCCTCTAGTTGTAACTTTACCATCTTTGGCTGCGGCCAGCTCTAAGATCTTCGCACCATTAACGACCAAGCCGGCTATTACTCCTAAGAATGGCCTCTCCACTCTACCCTTGCTGCGATTCCATCGACCGCCTACTTGAATAGTAGATTGACTGTTGAACACTGTCAGTTGATGACCTGTGAAAATACATAAATTAAAAAATAGATTTTAAATTTATTTTCATCAAACATCTTCATCCTATATTATTATTTAATTATTGCTAATTTTTTTAATAAAGTTGAAAATTACATATGTTATGTATATATTTATGTATTTATGTATATTTTATATATGTATATAAAAATTTTCTTTTTTTCTTCCTTTGTTCTTTCTCTTTCTTCTCTTATAACTTGAGAAAAAAAGTTTGGACAAAAATATATATTTAATTGATTAAATGAATAAGGTTGATTAAATAAAAAATATTTTAATTCCTGCTATTAAATTTGCTGTTAAGTCAATAAAGATGGTATTTTTAAAGTAGATTCTTGTATTTACGTTTTGATTTACATCTCTATTTCAAACACATTTAATTTATAATTCAGATGCTCGAAACATTTCGTGAAAAAGATTCATGTAACGAATGTATTTAAAATATTTTTATACTCTACGTGTTTTATATGCATACGTAATTAAAATATTAATATCATTTAATGGACTTTCTTTTAAAGAAATAATTTTTCCCTTTTCTCTCTTTCAGTTATAATTATAAAATGTACACTATGATAAATTTATTCCAATATATAAAAGATATTTTACAATGGCCAAAAATTGATAATTGAAAAATTATTATTATTCTTATACTCTTTGTGATGTGTGTGTATGATGCAGTTAACTGTTTACTTGGCTACGATCTGAAAATAGGCAACAATAGCCAACTCGATTAAATATAATGCCTCTATTTAATCGAAGCTATAAGAGAGACATAAAATAATTATTATTTTTGGAATTATTTATAAGGCCAACTCCGACGTCACTGCAATGTCAGAGCGACCCGTGGCAGGGCTAGAGCAAGCTCCAGTCCCCCGCCTGGTTTCAAAAATCGCATTAATATTCTGAATCCCCTGTGGGGATTGTATCAGATATTAAGCTGATAAGAACAGATACTACACATTTGATCTTAGCTCAGAGAGCCGAGAAGCGATGCCATTCCATTCTTCTGTACGCCTTATATACAGTTTGGGACGAAACTTGAATGCGAGAAAGATACACCACGTTGTGGTGGATGAAGCAACTACCGAAAAAGCGGTCGATTCGAATGTCTTACGCGTATGGTGCGTGTCGATTATGGGCTTCCCACTCATACCTGAGAGCACGTGGCTCTATATTCATATACGTACACGCGGTGCGATTTCGTATTTTTCGATATATAGACTGTAATCCAGTTTCTTTCGCTCTCTGATGATGTACATACAGTTTACATGCGCTTAACACTTAACACTCGCGCTGGTCAGGCATAGTCAGTTCACCAGCGTGGCATAAAAATGCAGTTGGTACTCTCGACGGCATCTGCGTCGAGTCTCTTTCTTGTAAGAGACGAGATGGAGCGATGATATGCAGATATGCCGTCACGTGCATATGACACTGCACTGCATCCCGAATTAGCTTGCCCGGTCAAATCGCCCGAGTTCTTTCTCGTATCGAGATAAGATCATTTACGCTGCATTCCGATCTGAAGAAGTCCAATAAACTGTATCACTTTACTAGGAGAGCATAAGCATGTTGGGTGTGGTCCCGTACATGCCGGATGCATCAGTCGAATGAGAGCCGAATCTAAGCGTGGAACCACAATCCTCGTGATCTTGTTGAGAATCAAAATTAGCAATCGTAAAATTAAATTTGAATAATAATATCGCCATTTCCTATGCCATTTATTCTATATTAATATGTCAGCAAAATTCTATTTTAAGATTTCGTTTAAAAAGTTTTTTTTTTGTAAAAAAGAGACATACAGTTTTAATATTTGTGTAAAGAAATGTTATGTATATAACATTGTTGTGTCTATGAAGAATAAAACTTGATTTAAATAATATATATAATAAAGCACATTTTTTCTCGGAAATTAACTAGGATATTATTCAATATTATTTAATATATTTCAATTTGATACGTATTCTAAGTTCGAGAATACAAATCGGAAGTATAATTAGCTCTTTCGTGACATAATCTAAATTGATAAGTAAACTGACAGGAAAGTATGATGCACTGGGAGGTACCAAATCCGAAAGTGAGTTGAGCTGTCATGCTTAATGATTAGACAGTAGTATTAGAATTAGCACATTCGGCTAAAGTGAATCAAAAGACGAAAATAAATATCGAGTTGCTAATCTTTACATTATTTATTTTGTAAGTATAAAGATTCTCATAACTATTTTAAATTTTCTGAATTTGTTTTAATTCAAATGAATTAAATTTGTTATGTATAATTAATTGCAATTTATAATTATCAATTTGTATTATAAATATTTAAATGTTATAAAATCGTTTAGCAATATTAATAAACGGTTTAAATAATCAAACAAATATGTAAAATAAGATTATGGTATAGTGAAAATGAATCTGTAGAAAGACATGAAATAAATATATCCCAATCAAAATTATAGATGAAAAGAAGATGAAAAAAGATGACATTTTATTTATAAATATTATAATTTAAATTTTCAGCTCGTAGCCAACAGAATCAAAGATGGAATCAATCCTTTTGAATTTTTATTCGAAAAGACCGAATTTCAAACGAGTCTCACGGATGCGCGTTGGGAACCGTCTGGTTTCACATCGGTTTTATGGTGAGAACGGAGAATGCTGGGTATGGGAAACATCGATGATTCCCAGGCGATGGTAGCAATGTTTCTCTCGCACATACGACGTGAACGGCGAATGTAAACGCGTCGCACGTGTATGTATATTTTAGAAGACCGGCTTGTCCGGTTGTAGCATGAGACAAATGTGTAATGCGGAAACTGCAAGTTCGTATCAATCGTCGCCGATCGTTTGCGTTATACCATCTTGTAGATTTGGAAAAATATTACAGAAAAAATAATAATAATATAAGCATTAGCTTAAAAATAATAATAATATAAGCAATTTTATTATGCTCCCAAATATTCTCGATAAAATGCTGGAGTAAGTGATATGCAATTAAGATAAAAATTTTATGTTACTTACTCTAAATGTTTTAAATATAGATTGTATTAAATATAGAATTGCGTAGCAAACATGTAAAAATAATAAAGACCAAATTGCGAATTAAATTTGTGCAGTTTATAAATTTTGTCGTTGATGAAATGCATCAATCAGATGGAAAATTTGTCTCGTCTCGATTGTCTTTGATTAGTAGTTGCACGTTATCACTGCATCAAAATTAATTACTACCGAGTCATTAATCACATCTTCATTTATGTACCGGTTGACGATGAATAATGAGCCAGGAAATTTTCGTATACATTCGCGCGTTAAACTAACAAGACTCGGTTAATTACTAATTTTAAGCTCTCTTCCAAGATTAGAAAACTTTTTTACTTTCATATACAAAAAAAATTCGAGTCTCAATTTTCAACTTTTTATAACGGAAAAGATTATAATAAATTAATTTAATAATAAATTAAATAATAAATTAATTTTTATTATAAATTAAATAATAAATTATGGTAAAAAAGCTCATGATATGTATGACTGTTAGATATATCTTGTCAGATACATTCATATACACACGCTTTAATTTCTTATAATTTCTAGAATCTATTATTTTGGCGAAATAAAAAAAAAATTGCAAATACTTTTATCATTTAATTTTGTTCGAATTTTTCTTTATAGATTTTTCATATGAGAATTTCCGAATTTTACACATATATATACATGTGTATATGAGGATGTTTCCTCATCTGATGCTTCGATCTTCGGTTAACAAGAGCAATAAAGCGCGAAGACGCCGCGGGAATCGGCCGGTCATCGAGAATCCTGTCTGGTAGGTTTAAAACGACCTTCAGACTCCAAGGCTGTTCCTAGTGCACGAGCGTAGCTTAGACCAACTGCCATCTCACGATGTTCGCCTGGTTCTTCTAAACACGTAACTTAGAATGATGCTAACCTGTCTGTGACGATACAAGCCTATCGCGCTCATCGTCAAATATATTATTAGAGTGTTATTATTGGCATGTATAACAGTTTGCCGAGTTCAAAAAAGCGACGAAGGCATAACTTTTTGCACTCATATTTTATCTTTATGCATTACAGACTGTTAGCAATTAAAATTTGATAAAAAAAAGAAATTTAATTAGCACGTTTTGAACTGAAAGAAAATCGTCTTTTAGTGAGGATAAATAAATAGAACGTATATGCATAGAATATGTAGAATAATAATATATAAAAGAGCATCTTTAGCAAATAATGTTTCAAGATCAATTATTTGCTAAATCGGACATTAATTAATTAATTAATTAATTAAAACTTTATTTGATTATATCAATCTCTAATTTTAAAGGAAATTTTGTTTAATGCGTCGAACAAAATTAATCTGTGTTAAAAGCATATTTCGATCATTTTCTAGATTTATCAATAAAAAAATAAAGTTTTTTGTGGTATGTTCATATATTAGGTCATTTCATAAGTCGCAGCATAAGTGTGGCCCATAAAATCGATGTCAGGTTTAAGGCGGGATCCAAAAAACGTTTTTTAGAATCAAAGAATCCCGAAATCGTGGGAAAAGAGTCTCATAGTGCGGTTTCGGTATAACGCTCGTACTGTCGGCTTTCCCATGACGCCGATACAAAAAATAATAAGATTTCGGAGGCGCGACGCAACGGCAAGATTCGAGCGTGAGAAGATGTTGAACTTGGGGCTGAAATCGTCGTTTCGTGTAATAGGCATGTATCAACATGTAGGAGCGATTCTCACGTCATGTCCTTTAAAAGGTTCTTTAAATCTTTAGCTGCAATTAAATAGAATTCGTTATCATTAATGATAATTCCACGTGAGAGTAACAAATCGCAGATATAGAGTAAAATTTTTTCACGCGAGGCTTCGTTCTTAAGATGATCTTTGAAGCGAAAACTGATTTTCCTTTATCACATTTTGAATTAAATAATTTTCAAATATTTTACCATATAAATTATTCAAAATCTCAATAGTAATTATCAAAGTACAATCCTTCTATCATTGATAACGCGCGAATTGCTTTATAGAAATGATAGCGAGAATTAAATCCTGGAGAGAAAATTCGCCAGTTAAGTCGGCTTACCAAGATATTTTAATCTCATAATTCTAATTTTGTTAGTGATTTTTACTGCAGGATGTATCAAAAGATATAAAGATTCCAAAAGATTATGAAATCTATCGTGACTTATGTAGATCGTTTAAAATAGACGTGACAGTTCGAGAATACACTTGTACCCTTCGCACACAGCGGTGATCTCAAGAGAATGACGTCGCGCGCGCTTCTCGCATTTTCTCACGAATTCCAGACGCAGGCTGATTCCCACAGGCTGATCACAGCAACGTGGGACAAACCGTCCCTGAGGCCAGCCAAGCGATCTGGTTCGGTAGTAGGCTTGTAGACGAGCGAAAGAGTTTCGCGGCGATTCGCAGCTTGCATGTTATTCTTATATATCGAGTAAATTGGAGCTCATTGGTACTTCAGGATAAGATTAAAGAAATTGATATAACTCATCTGCAACAATGCATCTATTTTTTTACACGCCGAGACAAGGATATTTCCCGTTATTTTTCATAGGATAGGATTCGGCGACGATACAATCGATTTCGTCGAGCTGTACAATTAGAAGTGAGAGAGGAATGGATCATGATAAGGGTCAAGTTTTACGACGGGGCATTCAATTCGAAAGGTCGGCGATCTTCGACATCGAGGGTTAAACGGCTTAAAATGACCAGTACTCGGATGGAGAGAAGATGAAAAAGAAAGACAGTGGGAGCAAGATAAAGCAACATCCTGGGACAAGGTTGCTTCTTCTTAAGCCAATTAAATTGTTCCCACGGGATCGCACCGTGGGAGAGTCTCTCCAGGAACGCAAGAATACGAGACTCGGGACTGCCAGGACTTCATCCGCTCTCAGGAAGTCTTCCTGGATCTAAATACTTATTTACTTGAGATTTGCATTATTTTTCTTATTTTATTAGGTATTAATTAATTATTTCCAATTAATTAATTTGACATACATCCTTTTGAATTATTATTGAATAAATTATTAAATTAATATATATCTTATCTTTTAAAGTAATAAAAAAATGCAATAAAATAATAAAAAAAAATTAAACTCATATTAGTACACGTAGTTTTATACATATTAAGGGAGTTTATAATTAAAGAATTTCTTCTCTCGAATATTTCTCTCTCTCGAAAGATATATTATTTTATTAATTTTCATCATATATGTCTTTTTCAATATGTGACTTTTCAAATGCATATTCTCCAAGAAAAAAACCATGTAATTATATATAATATATTTTTTATATTTTTTAAAATTCTGCAATTTCTGTATCCAAGAAACAAATACGCCTGTGTGCATTCTCGGTGCGTTTTATTACACGAGGAAATTCTCAGTGGCCATTTAAAAATAATCTATTGGATCGTGCGACTCGATCGACCGAACAAAATCATTTACTATTCTTACCGCGACCTCTCCCTCTCCCTCTCTCTCTTTCTCCGCTAGTCTCTCTCTTCCTTTCTACCTCGTTCTCTTTTTTTTACATGGCTATACTGAGGCACACATGAAAGAAGGGAAGGAGTCGCCCGCGTGAGAACTTGAAGAGGGCTCGTGGGAAAACCACGAAGGAACGTGGCGCTTCTACTACCAGGGCATCATGAGAGTCCAACAAGTACCATGAGTACTCTTGATGCTTTTTATATCACTCACCCCCTTACTTACGGTCTGTAATCGAACAGGTGAAATTAAATTAATGCACAGTGGGAAATATGTTCCATTTACAAAATATCAGAATCTTTCGATCAATTTAATATTTTAATTTTACTTGCACGCGCGTATGAACATAAATGTAACATTTTATTATGTATATTAATTAATATTTATAATTATTATTTATCTGTATATTAGATTAATATCATGAGATATGTATAAAATTATCACATATAAGATATAACGTGAGAAAATATGATTTTACTATTCTATAAGCTGATAAGTTAGGTTTTAACATTAATTAAAAGTAATTTATAAAATTACTAATTTATATTATATTTTTAATTCAAATATTCCCTTAACTTAGAGGTTTATAAAATTGATATTTAAAATTGATGTTTTTTAAATATTTAATAGATTCTAATGTAATTATAAGATGTAAAAACTATTTATATGTTTGTCGTGAACTCGGGCAAAAAGATCTTTTTATTTTATGATAGAGAACCATCAATAAAAAAAGTAAAATATAAATTCTCAATATCACTAATTTAATAAGCAGTTAATTATTTTCATTTTTTAAAGTATTCTCTTAGAATTAATTAACTAGAATTAATTAAATATAAGATTGGAATAAAACAATGTCTTACTTTTAATATACGTTTTCGATGATAGTATATAAAGATGAAATAAATATTAAAATTTTACCGATGTATCAATATTTTATAAAATAATCACTAATATATTTTAATATATTCGAAGTATATGAATATTAATACATAATCAAAAAAATATTTTTAAATAAATTCTTTTTCTACTGTCTTTTTTACGCATTTAGACAAAAGATGTTCCAGTATTTTTCAACGGATATCTCGTATATTCCAATGAGCAGGACAGCAGGAAAAACAGAAAGTTCCAAAATCTTTCATAAGATGGACAACTCTTAATAACAATATAATGTAATATGTGGTCGATTAATATAACTCGATTCAAGAAATAAGAGTGCGCTAACGACCGCTATTCATTATACTGCTATAATTCATTGAGAGGCGTGAAAAAGCATTGTAAATATAAATTAGTATAAGATTTTCTATCAGGCTAGCAGAAACATGGTCAAAGTGGTCCTCGAAATACAACCTTGACCAGGCCCTAAATGCTTGAAGAAAATGGGACGTTACAAGAGACATCTTTATAAGCAGAATTCATTCTTCTTTCTTATGCATTTAATGCGTTTGCATTAACATGTCATGTGCATATAAATGCAGACACATATAAAGAAATATATTCTTTTACAATACATACATATCTTTATCTTTTATTTTGTCATATAACTTTTGCCGCATTCTTAAAAGCATACGATATAAGTCAAACTATTGGTCACTATTCGCGAAAATTAATAAATAAAATAAAAAATGATTACATTTGTAATTGACGAATATAAGTTTATTTATTTACGGTGAATATTTAAAATCGAGAAATCTGGAATAAAATTCTTATAATTACAATTCATAATTCTTATTCGCGAACATATGATGTTTTGCATAACACTGCGCTATATGCCAGACTCAGAAGCATGCGCTAACGGAAATTTTACAGCCTCCTTCTATCAGGCACGCATGTTGTCAAGAAAGCAGTGGTGTCTAAAATTCGCCCACGCATATAGCAACGTAATCACAAGAGTCCGAAACATTATTTATTTCGTATCGGTTACATCTTGTTAAATTGCGTCTAATATTAAAACACATCGATAATGACATCGTTAATGACATGTTTAGGGCTGAACCGAGGCGTGAAGAACATTGTAAACACGAATTAATCGAACACCCAGTACCAGGAGGTCAGAAAACGTTAAGAATATCGTGCGAAAAGAGATACGACACATGTCAAAGGAGAGGAGAATTTTCGTCGGTAGTTGCTCATCTTCAACTCTTTGGAAGAATTCTGTTATTAATTGATCTTATTATTGGCTTTCTTACTTATTACTTATATTCTGATATATCATTATAAGAGAATAAAATAATGTAAAGAAAAGAAAACCAAAAAGTTCAAATTTTGTATTTGTATTGTACATATAAAAATAAAAAGCAAAAAGCATGTATTTAAAAAGATCTTTTTTTTGTAAATTAAGAACGTAAAAATAATTGATTCATTTATTAAACTTGTTATCATCTCGTTGTTGCGCCACTCAAGAATATATGATTACTTAATCATAGCATAATTAATTATATCTTTTGAGTTTATTATTTCGATTAATTTGCTTATTTGTAGAGACTATGCTCACAATTTATATTTTGGATTTCTCGTATTTTTATTTTATTTTATTTTTGTACGATATATAATAATGTATTAGATGTATTATATTGCATATATTGTATTTCATTGTACATCAGTGACACAGAAAACTTTGTAATTGTTTAGTAATTTTTATATGCATTGAAAATTTAGTCTTCCATTTTATTATTTAAAACTATATAGTTACGATGTATTCAAATTTAGACTGCTTCATATTTATTTTATTCTACTAGAGAATATATAAGATAATGAATGTAATATTAATTTAATTATGTTGTTTTAGATAAGTCATCGATTATAATCGAAAGTCAATACCATGAGAATTAATACAGATAAATACATGCAAGCAAGTTTGAATTTCTTAAACAGGTTTGGAAAATAAACAATATATTAATTTATAAATTTTTTAAGAAGATTAATCGAATTATTTTTATATTGGCAAAGTAAGATTCTAAAAGTATCTAGATTTTTATTTTCATCTTAATTTTCAACTAATACATTGTTTAAAAATGAATTTAAGTGATTATTTCAGTTATATTCTGCATGTGTAAAATAAGATTATTGGAGATTAAAAGATAAAAATATTTTAAGTGTTGTTTGATAGCGGTCACATTCTTGATAACTGTCAGTTAAAAAAAAACGAAAACATCTGATAGTGGCTGCCACATGACTGTTAAAAAATTTGCTCCAAAAGATAAGTTTGACGTCTTTTTAACGGATATTTGCAAATAAAACTCGAATCATCTACCTGAAGGAAACCATAAGGGCAAACGTATAAAAATCAATATTCCAAAGAAATCTTTTATTTTTCAGGATTATCAAGCATGCAATAGTTATGAGAATACAATTTCATCTTTCATCCTTTAAGATGTATGTAGGTATGATAATTCTTCGATAGAATTCTTATATATAACGATATAACAAATTATATGGTTATCACATATAAAGAGAGAACGAGTGAGAAAAAAGCAGAAATAAAGAAATAAAGATTCGAAGTTGTGTACTAAATGCATTAGATGTTGAAAAAAAATAATATATAATATTTCTGAGATATTTTTTGTGTTTTTTATGTTATTTAATTTGGATAATTATGCTATTTAGTTAATTAAAATTTATTATAAAATTTATTAAATTAGTCATAATTTTGCAGGCATTTATATGCTTTATATGTTTTACAAGCTAGATATACGTATGTCTGAACAAAAGTTGATTTTCCTACGTTACATTAAATTACATTATGCAATTAAAGAGTATAATAATTTAACTAAAGAATTAACATTTTTTATTTTACGCACTGGCTAATTATAGTATAATTAATCGGATTACTTAATAACCTCCTTGCAGATGCCTGCGAACCAAGAAGCTTCTTAGCTCCGAATGATTCCCTAGTAACCCTGAGAAGATTCGATCTCTCTTCGAAGCTGCTTTCTCACGCCCGTGGGACTCGTCCTTCGATTCCCACGAGCCTAACGGACGAGGCTTTGCCTTTCCACGAAAAAAAAAGAAAAAAGTACAGGGAGGAAGATCCATAGTATCTTCCGAGAACTTTGACACCTTGGATTTTTCAGCGATCGCGAGTAGGTAGGTAGATGAACCCTCTTAGGGGACTCCTTCAGGATATGACACATTGCTTAAAAAAAATTACGGATAAAACTTTTTAATCGCCTTTTATTTCAAAAAATTAATCAAGTATGATGCAATAACAAAATAAACTATTTATTAAACGGCACTTTGTATCAAGCCCTTAAAAAATACACATCATTTAGTATGTATGACGTCTATAATATAGATCATACTATATAATGTGTGTGAAACAAGTACATTTTTTTCCTTAATCTTTCCTTAATATTAATTAATAATCATAATCAATCTCAATCAAATTCAATCTTCCGTAATGCTTTCATCGTTTTTTTATTAGGCAAAAAATCGCGATTATATTTAAATATTATATTTAGATATTTTAAATTATTTAAATATTATATTTTAAATATTTAGACAAATCTTCAGATTTACACAAAATTCCAATCTTATCCATTTAGATATGATATAATAGTAATATGATTGTTTATTATTAATTATATTATTTATTACTTATTTCAGTAAGAAGATGCTTCTTTAATATTAATATTTATCTTGGCGCATGATACATTTTTACGATATAAAAACATAAACGAGTTTTTCAAGGAACTTTTACACATGAAAATGTACGTTTGAAATATACGTAATTCGGGGAATGTTGAAAATAGTCCTTTCCACTTTTAAGAGGCGATTTTTTGAGATGAAAGAATTCGAAATATCTTATCGTAGTGTGGATTATTTTGACGCGACATCGAGCCCTCGTCTCCCTCGTCGTGTTGGGAATTATCGACACGAAATTCTACGGGTTCAAAGGTCCTCGTCTATATACCGCGCGAAGGGAAGATCGCGAAGGAGGATCCGAGGTTCGAACCCTCTCACGACCCCTCGGCCATATCGGAGGACGCCTCCGTCGAGGACGCGATCCTGCCTCGAGCGTGAGAACGATCCTCGCCCACGGTCAAATTCTGTTGATCGGGTATTAGGGCGTCAGGGTTCCGTAGGAAGAAACCTTAAGACGCGCTTGATGAGATACGGAGGTAACTTGTGTTTAAATAAATAAAATAGGAATCCAACGGAAAATGCTGGACAAACTCAACATCTCGTGTCGACCTCTACGATTATATTTTATTATATTTTGTAATCGACAAGTTTGTAGAATGAATCATACCCCTTAACAGCAGTAAAACAAAAGAAAATTGGTTAATTATTATTACTGATAACACATCCATATTATCAGTAAAATTTTATATCGTCATCTCTTTTATAAATTCGAAATATAAAAATAATTCTCTATGGAACGATTAGAAGATGTGATATTTTCATTTTTCATTATTACATTTTTTCAAAATAATTAGCTACAAATCTATAAATAGATATATTTTAGATTAACTTTTCCACTTATATCTCTTTTTTATTCTACAAGTACGATGTCTATGGCATATGAACGAACGACGCGGAATGATAGACAAAAGAGGCTATTATTCTTACATTAGAATGCATAGGCAGTCCTGTAGGGACGCGGATCACATTACCCCTAGGGTAACACCATGAATAGAGTTCCTTAATTAAAGATCAGGATAGTATGGAATTCGAAGAAGCATCCTCGCAATCTCCTATCGCGAATAACTTTATATTTAAGGGATCATCTTTCAAACCGTCATCATCAGAATATTAATAATAAAAAATATGTAGCATCTCAAACAATATAAGATATCATAGAAGCAGAGACATTAGACCTAATTCAATCATATGGAATAAATTTAAAAGAAAGATTAATATACATTTATTTCTACCAAGAAATTATTATTTTATTTATGTATTATTTTATTTTATTCAATTTCTTTATCGAATTATTATTACAATAATTTATAAATAAAATTAAAAATTATAATTTGTATATGTTTTGCTGAAAAGATTTCTTGAAGGAGAACGATGGATTGCGTGAGTTTTAAAAACAATGTGTATTAGAGTGTATATAATATGTATATTATTTGATTATATTTCACAAAAGCATGCTGCTATACAATAGGATTTATGGAGATGAAAGAATTGATCTTTCTAGTCAAGTTGATCTACTTAAATATCAGGAAGATAGGATAATCAAAGAGGACATGGATGCCCTTCTTAGATGCTGATGATTTTATTGTTAACCCTTATTCATACATTAAATATAATATAAATATAATCAATAAGTTTATTCAACTAGTTCCTTTTATTAATATCATGATTTTTTTAACATCCGAATTTTTCAATTAAACATTTGCTATGAAAACACAAGTTCTATGAAAACATATTATTTCGAAATAGATACATTCACTTTCGGGTATATCTCAACACATCAAATTAGACACATATGCATTTGAAACATATGCATCGTTCCTAAATATCTGCGCTACTGTAAAGATAAATATTGGGTCACAAGACTCTGACATTTAATATTTACCACGTGCCATTCGAATTGTTTGATGAGGATAACATGGAGGGTAAGAAGTGGCACAGGGGTTGAACACGTGGGCGCCAGAGCGAAGAGTGTAATGAGAAAAAAGGTCTATCGTGTGACCTTTTCCATCAGAGATGCATGCGATGTAAGAAGTTTCCGCCTGAGCTTTCTCGATAGGGTCTCAAATAATTTCGAAAGGGTAGTTTTTGATACCGAGCATTGCCTATTTCTCGTGTCTTTAATGAGTAACATATGCGCCATCTTTTCAGTGTGTTGAACATATTTAGTCTAGACTTGGGAACAATCAATCATACTATCTTCTTTTCCTTTTGTCTAGAACGGAAATAGTACGATCAAAATTGATTCTGTCGACATGCTGGAATTTTTTATCTCGAAGAAAAACAATTTGTTGAAATTGAAGAACAAAGCGGTTTTGTCTTTGGCATTTTGTTTTGTGTGACAGAAAAAGAAAAAAAGTTTGCTTAAAATGTGGAAACTCTTTTTTACTATCTATCAACAAATTTCGGCGATGCTTTATGAAATATATTCTCTTGAAGCATATTGTTTTATCATGTTTTATATAACACTTTATTATGCTCTATTTAAGTGTTTAAAATTTTTACATAAAATTGACGCGCCATAATTTATGTCAAAGCATTTTTGACTCAACATATTTAATTAAATTTTAGTAAATTTTAAAGAATATATATGTTCTTTTATCAATATATAAACAGAAAATGTTAGGACTGATTTCACTTCCAAATTCACAACATTTTCCAACGAAATATATCATGTCTAGATACATCATAACTTTTAGAAAAATTAGTAATGTTATCATCATATTATCATGGACCAAATTATTCATTATAAAATTGTCAATTTATTTCAGAACTAACAGTCATAATGCTTGAATATCTACGAATAGATACGACGCATCTATCTCGAAAATGTCTAAAGAACCGCAAGTGAAGGCATTTCTGACATCTTCATACATCATACATCATTCGAGAAGATGATACACACGTAGAAAAGAATACGTGGCTTGGGGATAAGCAGCCTACCACACATGAAGCAGAGTATCAGAAGACGCGAAGAGGATTCCCTTCTTGTTGTAGATTGCATCATGTGAATCGTATAGGGTGGAAGAAGGGTCGCGATATCATGAACGCTCCGAAAGGGGTCTAACTTTCTAAGCTCGCGCGAATTTCTGTGGATTAAGGCAGTAGGATATGAAGATCAAAAGCCAGAATCTAATGCATATACGTAACACAAATCTTAAAGTAAAATCTATTTTTTGTGAAATATAATATGTAATAAGTACTTATAAAATAGAAAGCAAAATAATTAAATAAAATATTAATAAATTTAAGCAACGCATGTAATCAATTAGAAGAAATAAAATAGTAGAGAAAGAACTCAGATCAACTATTTAAATTATTTTAAAAATATTTATATAAGATTGTCATAAATATAAAACTTATCGTTAATATTTAAAAACACATCAATAAGTTTGTTTTGTATTAAAATAAATATAATATTTATCGTTTAATCGCGATAATAATAATTAAATCATATCGTTGCCTATGGAGCAATTGATCAGCAACAATTATCGTCTGGTGGAGAATCAATTAAAAGTAGTTTAGAGAGCATTCTACAAAATGTTCAATCAAAATCTATTCGTGTCCTTAGCTCTTATTAGAAAGACATAAGAGGGCCATAGTCTCAAAGGGTTCTAGGTGATCCAGAAAGTTATCAGGACAGCAATGTTAGTCAGGAGTTTCGCTCACGCGGCGCCGCTAAGCAGGCAATTGGGGTGGGCTCAAAGGGTTAATGTGACAAAGGCTTATATATCTCTTGAGGTCAAAGGTCTTTCGTAACATCCAACCCGCGAAAATTTCACCCAATGCAACGGTACGCAACTTCCTTAGTTTGTCGATAATTTCTGCATTTGCTTGTTGGATTTTAATTAAATTACTTTATTTTAAAAATTAGTTGTTATGTAAGATATTTCACATTTTATATATTAGAATAAATTGATTTACATGTAAAAAAAAGTACACAGAAATAATATATAGAATTATATAAGATTCCATTTTAAAGAAACTTTAATTATAATTAATATAATTTTAAAAGTTTAAAAACTACGAGAAAAAAATTATTGTTAACTATAAAAAGTGTAAATAACATTATTTTCAAACATATATTCCTATATCATTAAAAACAACAGAAATGTTGATAATTGTCACAATAATTAAAGCATTTCAATTTCAAGAATTAAGAAATATTTCAGTTTCAATATACTGATCTATTTTTTTATCTATATTTTTCGCAACAAGCAAATAATACTCAAATTACATACGCAGCATAATTTACATAATTAAATTGTAATATTATAAAGTAATGAAAATATGTATTTATGTATGTATTTATGTAATATATATTTTCGGAGATATATTAGACATGTGAAAATGGTTTGTTACGATTTCGACATTAATTAATTATACTACTTATCGAGTCAGAGGCAGCAGATTTGACGAATATTTGTTGAATTTTAAGCACACATGTGCGCATTCGCGAGTTTCGCAATGCGCAAACGAGGCTCGCGGGACCAAAAAGCTCGTACACTTATGAAAATGCATCGTGCATTAGTCGACGATAAATTTCCGCGGGTCAGGAAAACGAGTGCAACATGGTGTATTACGTGCAATGCTGCATCGTAATTAATATCTGCGCGCGAATATACGCGAACATACTGTCTGATTATGTGGTGAGGTAAATCTAATTTGCTGACATAGTTGAATGAAAAAATATGGCAATCGATGAGATCTGGTAATATTTTTACTTTACTGTTGTAGAGATATTCATCAAATATTTATATTATTTTACATGTTTTGTGATATATTAAATAAAGTGATATAATTTGCAATAATATAATATAGCAATATATGAAATGATTTTTGAAATAATTAAAAAGATTGTTTTCAAAAGAAATGATAAATACATCATATTACGTGTAATTTAGAATTTGTGAATATACTGGTAGATGTTAAATTATATTAAGTAAATACACTGAGACTTTATTATATGTTTCAACGTAAACAATTTGAGAGTAATCTAATTAAGTGAGGCACTTAATTACATTAACACCACGTCATGAAACGAAATGCAATTTCTGGTGAATGTGATATATGAACGACATTATAAAATTAATTGTATACGGAAAATAGAAACTCCGTTTTGTCATTTGTTAATTAAATATACGATGCTCATCGCAGGATTTTCTATTTATACATATCTCTTTGAAATGAATTTTCATTATCCAAGATCAATCACATTTGTTTATTATGATATGTTGGTATTTAGTTAAATTTTTAACAATAAAATGTGATTTACTTTCAATTTTTATAATTTTAATACATCAATCGAAAATGAAATCTGCGTTTAATTAATATATTATGCAATTAAATTAATTTCAATATTAATGCTATTAATAATTAAGTTTATATGTATTATCATACAAATTGCAAATTACATTATTTGTAATTTTTATTAAATTTTACGAAGTATACTTAAAATAGTATATCTAAACTTTTAATATTGTACTTCTAATTCATTGGCTCAGCTCATCTTATTCTTCTTTTAAAGGGAGAGTCACGCGCAGGTATTAAAAGCACGCAGAAATGATATAAGCACACAGGCTTGATAGAAAAGCAAAAGCGTTTTTTAAAGGTCAAGTTATCAGGACAGCATGTTACGCATGGAAATTTCAAAGGATGCAAGAGTAGAATAGACTTAGTTCGTGTTCGATGAAACATCGATCGCTTAGTTGAGCATCAGGATTTCATCTTATCAGGGGAATGAGAAGCACGTCATCGCATGTATATCAGGGTAGCTTATTAAGAGTTTTATAAGTGTCGGTATTAATTAATAATTATAAAAGTATCAGATAGTTAGGAAAGCGAAGATAGTCGCAAGGATCTTATGAACTTAAATAAAAAAAAGAAAAAGTAGTAACATCAATTATCTCGACCGGTAATTGTATTTAATATCACTGTTAATATTAGCAATATTTTAATATAAGAAATAATAAATTTAGATATCTTAGAAAGACTTTTTGCACATAAATATATCGCCAAATTGTTGAATAAAAAATGATACTGAAGGGTATTTTATTATATGCAACTCTCTTCATATAAATTACAGAATCGACAATATATTTGAGTGCAATTGCGGAAGGAACGCTCTCGGGTAACTTAATACTTGATAAGTCTCAATTAATAAATAAATCATTCCCGACAGGAACAGGATGCCTTTCCGTAGGAATAACGATCGGCCTTCGCCTTCGTGAACAAGACCACAAGGGAGAATAGACAATAGGGTCTCGTGAACGACCGATCAAGGTCGTTTCCCATGGCTGGGATGAAAAAGGTCGGTGACCGACACCACGAAGTTCATAAAAGAGCACATAGGATTCTTCGTCCTCAGTTTCTCGGCAGTTCTCGAACCGTCTGGATCGTCTCTTGTATTGCACATTTATGCGCGATATAATTTTACAATTTATGCCTTCGTCGGGCTTTAGAAATTTGTTTATGTGATTAACTCAATTTCTGTGATATAATGATTGAAGAACATATTGTGGCAATTTGAAAATCATTGTTCTCTCTGATAATTTTTACTATGTTTTTAATTCATATACTGCAGAAAACTCCAAAGTTTTTTTTTGTTTACTTGTGCTGCTAATTTATTAATATCTATGTGAAGCAATTTTTTGTTCAATCTTTTTCAGTAATTTTATTGTGTGTGATAGTCGGATATTTGATACATACATCTAATGCTTTTTTTCTTTTTAGAAAAAGGAATAAAAAATTAATGAAGAAAAAAAGAAAAAGAAAGAGAGGAAAAAAAGGGCGTAATTTTTTAAAATTATACTGTCTATATTTTTTGCTTATTAATAATGTAAAATGTTTCATAATATGTAGGTAAAACAGAAAATTAAAGATAGCAAATAAGAATAACATAGAAAAAATTTGTAACTATTTATCCTATCTGATTGTCTTCTGTGTATATTTGTTATACATATATTTGTCGAATTCTGTATCGTTTACTTGTCTTCACATAAAACATTCAAAATTTTTATTGTCTGCTTCTCAAATATGTTATCATTAATTTTTAATAATAATTATTTCAATCAAAAAATTACTAAAATATTAAGAGAATTATTAAGATATAAAAAGATCAATAATTTCGAAACTCTGAGAGTAAGATAAAATATATAAATATTTATATAAAGATCTTTTATTATTTTTTATTCTTTTATTTATTTTATTTTCTTTATATTTATATCAAAATCTTTTATTTATTTTCAGATCTGAATTTAATATCTCTGAAGTTAAAAATATCAGGAAACATTCTATATATTATAAATATTTTATATATTTACTGCAAATATATACACACAATATAATGTGCAGTTCAAATAAAACTCAATTTGTGTGATAAAAATTTGATAAATAGGAATTTTTATTAGAATTGGCTTCTGGGTTTGAGCCGCGTAAATTCTTTATTTGATTTTAACGTTTCGTGAATATTTCAGTTCATTGATACCAGTATCATTCCTCCTTGATGAAGCGAAATGTTAGAATCAAATAAAGAATTAATGCGGCTTAGAGCTGAAAGCCAATTCTAATATTCATGTACACTGCGAAAATCTGGAATATTAAATATGAATCTTTTATCGCACATACATTATGGTATATGAAAGCTCGATGACACAATCGATCGGCGATAGCTTATCACTCGCAATAGTATTGGTTTCTGTACAGCATGAATTAAAAAAATGTAAAAATTACTTACCTAATGGATGATTAGATTGCAAATTGTAGTCATCAACTTGTAACGTGCTGTTCGGTCCTGTCCTGATGAATCTAATCACATGATATTGGTTGTCGTTAACTTTCACGCCAACCTCGCCGATTGGATGGTCATTGGTGCCCATGTTATAAACCGCAAAAACGTTACCTTCCACCTATGTGACAAGAATAAATTATAACTGTAATTTTTACTCTTGATTCATGCAAATAATTTATCGAAATAGAAAATTATATAATATATAGATTGAAAAAATTAATAAATTAAAGAACGTATTTAAGTATAATATTAAAATATAATATATAAAATATATTTTGAGTATATATTTTAAGTATATTTCTACTAATAAGATTTAACAGAATGAAAAATTAATTATATATGTTCGTATACTAACAATTTCTATTTCGAGATAATCATTACTCGACGCAGATTCTATCCTAAGCAACACGGCATCATTAACGCCGGTGACGAAACCCAAGGCCACGGTGTCCCTCTTCATTTCCGGCCGACGATCAGGCGGAAAAGTATATGTGATAATCCCTCTTCCGGCCCCAAATTCATAAGCGATAGCTTCTGCAAAAAATATTTTGATAATACATTTAATTGAGATAGTATTTTTCTTTTACATTTTAAATTTTAACGTTTAAGAAGTTATTTTCTTTTCAATATAATGCTATTATTGTAAGTTAAAGACTATTATATAAAATACACACACATATGTGGTGAAATATTAACAAAAAATGATAAAATAAGTCCGAAATTATTCATTACATTTCTATACAAAACGCAAAATCTTTTTTTTTTGGTAATTCTATAAATATATGAAGTTAAATATAGAAAATATATATATATATATATTTAGTAAATGTATATTGAGATTAATTTTATTAATTAATATAATCAAACAATTAATATAAAATTGTAAACACAATTGAGTAATTAATATTTTAAATTATTTTATATTTGATAAAAATTGAAATAAATATTCATATAACATTTATAAGATCTTTTTACCTTTTTAAGTTCATAATATCGTCAATTTCATTATTAAGATTATAAATTATATCGTTAGAATTCATTTGTATTTTACAATAATTTCACTATAATCTTTGTAACCAACTTTTTATGCAGTTGAATTTTTTGAGTCTCAATATTACTTGCGTTATTTAATTTAGACGAACAATTTTTTTTATCTTTTTAAATTAATATTTATATCATTTAATATATGTTCTATTTAAATCGAAATAAAATCGCAAAGAGCACTACTCTTCTGTAATAATTCGTCATTCGGCAAAATCTTAGTTGTCTTTTAATCCTACAGATAAATGTGATAACAATATAATAAAAAGACTAGCGTAAACTAATAACTGATAAGTCGCTTTACACATTTTTTCCTCTGTTTCTTTACCATCATTACAGGTCGGCCCAGTAAAACTTGTCATGTCGCAATCGCATGTGTAACTATTCCACTGCTGTACACATGTGCCATGATTGGCGCAGAGATCATGCGTGCATTTCTTGCCCGGGTGTAAGTTGGTATAAATATCACATCCGGATGTGACGAGTGAACTCGGCACAACGGCATCGGTAATGAGATCGGTGCTTTCCCCGCTGAGATCTAACGACGCCAGACATCCCTCGAATCCGTGACGACTGAGAATCTGCTTCGGCAATTGGCCGTATTGCGTTTTCTCCACTCCGCCTGAAAGAAATAAAAGAAACATTAACTTTTCTTTACATAACTTTTAATTTTAAAGGTGAATATTTGGGAGATAAAAATTCAAAACATATAGTAGAATAAAGACGGAACATAAAACGAAATCGAAATGTAGTCAAGTTAAATCGAGATCATCTCTCTTGCAAACTCGTATCGATATCCGCGGATTCTCTCGCAATCGCGCCTGTTCGACGGACCGAGACGACCGCATGTCCGGTCGATTTCGCCACCATAAATCCTGTGGGATCGTCGCCGGCCGAAAATTATTTCAACAACCGTCCGTCCAATGGTCACACATTATACTCTGTATATTGTGCGTGCAGGAATTTCGAAATGAGACTGCGTGGCTAATTAGCTTGTATGCAATTTCGATACGCATTTCTCCCGACCAGCACGATGATATGTAAGAGATATTTTTCGGACATATTCATTTATTTTAAAGATTTTTTAATTTCAAGGGATTATTCAGAAAAACTTGAATTTAAAAATTTATCAAATACGATATATTAACGCAAGTGACGAAGAAAATTGAAAGAAATATGTAATTGTGTACACTAGTACACATTTGTACAAAAGATAGAATCGACTAAAGATAGAAAAAAATCTCTTTATATAAAGAATAAAAAAGATAATATGACTTTATCTAAGAAAATTTCAATGATTACAATCTTGTTAATTATAAACAAATTTTAAAAAATTATTAACAGCACAAATTGATAATAACTCGAAACAAATTCTTATTAATCATGAGATTTTTTTTTGAAAAAAATAATTCCTTATATTGCTCTTTTCGTATTATCTATTATAAAATATTCATACTATTTATATAAAATATTCGTACTATTATATAAAATTAATCTATATAAAATGTATTATTTATTAAATGTGTCGTATGATCTATTATAAAATATTTAAAAGATATAAATGTGTATGTCGCATTTTATAAGCATTATGTCTGTATTAAATATCTAATCAAATAAGTATTAAGATATCTTATCAAAAAGATGATTTAAAAATTATGGTTAATTGGAGTTTCGAATTTAGGCTGACAATTTATGGTCTCCTACGATAGATCTTGCAATGCGTGAACGCGGTTTTGCAATTGTAATTGAAGAATAATTGATGGTGGATTTGCTAATTTATGCTAGCTCGACAGTGACCGATAGATTTATTAATGAATTAAGCAACGGGAACGGTATGATATGGATTTAATTACTGATGATTCATAGCGCATTATGCTGATTCCGTAACAGAATTACAAATTAGTATTGTTAGTATCGTTAATATCGTATTCTTAATATCGTTCAGATATACATTTAGATTGTATATATTAATTTGATACGCTGATGATTGGAAATGCAAATATCTATGATAAATGTTATTTTAGAAATCGATATTATAACTTATGTAAAATCGTGATTTTCGTGATTCACATTGAAATCCTGATGATGTTCTGAAAATTAAATTGTGCACAATGTTTGTTGTATCTATTAGAAACACCAATGAATCATGCATCTTTTCATATAGTGCGACATTGTCTTTCGTAAGTCTTGCGAATAGTCTTAACAGATAACGGAATAATACTGTGTCTATTACAAAGATAAAATCAATTAATACTCTGCACAGATCTCTTACGTCGTTACTTGTTGACTGTTTGAAGAGAAGCTACTCGCTTATACACAAATGATATAATAATTGTCGTGCGATGTCTTCGCGCAGTTTATTCTATCTCTATAGCCTTCGAATTAATTGCGTGCTTACGTAAAAGCGTAAAGAATTCTGTTAATAAATAATTCTTTGTGTTATTGGCAATAAAGAATTGATTGATTGAAATCACACGTTAGCGTGACAAAAGAAACATTTCGCATTAAAAGAGATATTTCTACGAATAACGTAATATTTAGTTAAGCAGCTGGTTAGTTTGAATTAGCTGAAATAATTTAGAATTAAAATATAAATGTAAATTTAAAAGAAATATAGATAAATAACTAAGATATATATATATATATATATATATATATAAAATAAAGATTTATTCTTTTCCATTTATATAAGTATATTTAAAACCTATACGTGTAGTGTCAGTTAGAATAAAATTACAATCAATATCTACATCTCTACAATGTATATCAAGGTCGAGATTATCGGAGAGAGATTGGCCAAATGCAAATAATTACCCAGCACGAAAAAACTGTCTTATCAAATATAATATTTAAGGCAATACGATAAATTTTATAACATTTTATGATTGAAATGCAGTATATGAAAAGAGAAAAAAATGATTTCCTACATTTTATAAATAACTTTTTTGTACTGTTTTTAATTATAACTTATTATTATTATTATTATTATTATTATTATTATTATTACTAATAGAATTAGTTAAATTTTTTATACTTTGATAATCGCTGTTTTCAAAAAGCAAATCTTTCATGAAGTAATCTATTTTATGCTTTTTTAATTAAAAATTATCACGTACTGTTAATAATGAACCGTGTCATATAAAAAATGTGATTGCATTGAAGAACGTAATAAATTATTAAAAATAATTATTAACGAAAAATATTAATCACATTTAAACGCGCTTATGTATTGAATCTATCTTGATTGCTCGGTCTTATCAACCAGCAATATCATTTATCAGAATTTTGTCGAATTGTCATCAAATCGCATTAATCATGGTAACCGTGAACCATTCGTTCTTACGAATTTAATCTTACATTTGCGGGTGCGCTGTGGTCGAAGGCCGGATGTGCGGCTTGCTGAGTTAGTTGTAGTCACGGAGCCGATCATTTCACGCCTCAAACAGTCGTCTATGCACCGTCATTGAAAGCGTGTGAATTCGAATTATCAATCCAAGCTTGTCTATAAACTCGAGAACTACGCGACCGCACGGTGCTTTGCAAATCAGTCGACGTGCGATAAGAAAATGATAATAATCGAGATACATATATAACAGATAAAAATTTAATTATTTTTTAAAGACTATTAAATCGACATAAATTACACGTTTTCGTCATAAGTTATATATCGTTATGTCTCTTTGCAATCTTATCTTGCTAATCTCGATCGTTGGCTTCTCAACGTCATCGTCGATAATCCGACCGCAAAGTTTTTTGATCATACGTCTCTTACCGCAATCGATGACAAGTCTAGGGGATATAGCAGATAGATGGAAAAAAGTGCATCCAGAGCCGAAAGCACCACAAGTAGAGATACATTTGATGAAGGGTTACGTTTCATCGGACGAGAAATGGGCATTTAGCAATGAGTACAAATACTCGGGTAAAGATTACGAGTACGTATAAACGATAAAGGATTCATATGAAAAAAGCTGATCAAGGAAATAGATGCATATGTGTTCGTGCGTATATGATGTGTGTATATGTTAAGCCGGCTTAAAATTAGTTTGCATACTACGCGTATGAAAAGTTCTAATTCTGGCGACTATGACCTTTCAAATCTGTGGCTTGAAGCTCGGCTTGATTGCTATCGAGTAATATCAGGTCAAATGAAAGAATTAGCATTAGCTTAATGCCAGGACGTTTTCATCCGATACATCGACGAAACGTTAAATTTTATTCAATATTCTATGAGGCTTGTTCCGAGTGTCCGACAAAAAAATTAGGAATTGAAATCTTAAAGTTCAAAGTGTGTTAAACTGAATTAGCCGTGCGCGTGCTCAGAATTCACGCTATGATGGATACACTTCCTAAGTTTGGTTCCGAACCAGTAATTTGAATTCTACATCCCGAAATCCATATAATGTTTCCGCTTCGCTGTACATCACGACAGACTTCGTGTTGATTTGCAAATTATACATTTGCACATAGAAGAATTTTTCTTAAGTTTCTCAAGAACTAACTTTACTTTATTTCAATGTAGACGCCGCATATGCTATAATATTTGTTATATAGATATTTTTTAAAAAATAACTTATCGTATTTGATAAATGAAATGAGTTACGCAACTTGGATGAGTCATATATATGACATTTTTGAGTCAAACACATTATTTAGATATCTAGATTTATCATACTTGTTTCTGATAAATTGATATCTTCAAGTGCTTGACGTGTATAAAAGATTCAACATGATTAAAAATTAATAACGAGTCATACAATATTAAATTAATTAATAAAAATATAATTTTTTAATAATTTTTTAATAAAGCGCGTTGTTTTTGATCCGGAAATGCCTGAGCCGAAAGTGAAAGGTGTTCTTGACGTCAAACATATATATAGAAATTTAATAACTACGATAATCTTATACGATTTTTATCACGAATCGATTAGTGACGCGGCGAAAGCAACATCGATGACAGATGAGAAGAAAGTTTCGCGAGTTGAAACTGATAATATGGATACGAGAGAAAAGAAAAAAGAAAACAATGGCAGTGTTCAGGATGTCGTGATGCCTGACGAGTTTATTCCACAAATTGGATTCAGAAATATTATAACAGCACCTACATACTGCCCGGCAGGACAAAGATTGGATAACAGGGGACGTTGTAGAACTATTATGTGAGTAGTTTCTTCCATTTAATGATAAAATTGTTATTAACATCATGATCGAAAATTTTAGTATACTCTACATAATTATAAAATATGGCTTTTTTAATTTATGGAACATGATTATCGATTTATTAGTACATTTCGTTTATGGAACATGATTATCGACTTATTAGTACATTTCGTTTAAGATTTAATAATCGAATGTTTTATGTTTTTCTGTTATAGAATGTGAAAAAAGGAAAAGGAGAAGATAAAAAGGGCAATATTTAAATATAATTGGATTATTTTAGTCATTGAGATCGATTTTAGTCAGATTTTCAGATTTGTAGCGAGAGAATGAAAATTATTTTGTTTTATTAATAAAATACTAAATATATATGCATTGTTCTACATTCGAATATAATTAATACAAGGCACGCGCAGTCATGTAATTCATATAATTGTAGAAGTTTTCTACATTTACTGAAAGTATATTCTGATGTACACGTTTTTCAAATTTAATGTGCGATGTATTTTGCTACCCGTAATATTCTGTACATTTGTAGTGAAAACAAAATAAATAATATATATATGCAATGGAGGAGCTCTATTTACATCGCTATAGTTTTGAAATTCACATTATATGTATTTTCTTTTATGAGTTGGCAAAATATTAAATCCTGACATGTATAGAAACATTTTCACAATAAAAGAAAGGAAAAAATGATTTAAATATTTTCAAAAATAAAATTAGAGAAAATACAAATGCTACATTTGTTATAATTTACAACTAAACGGATTTGACGATAAATACAATAATACTTATACGAAATGGTTAATAATTCATTAAACTAATTAAGAATCCAATATATGAATGACGTATTTAACTTATACAATAAAACGGAATGGAAATGTAAATTACTGACTAATTAAATTAAATTAATATTGGAGATATACCCTGTTATATTTTATTGTTATAATATCTCAAATGAAATTGTCAAGTGGAATCCTAATTAAATGCGTTGTGTAACACGTACAGTATGTAACAAGAACTTTACATAGAGAAAGTATGACAATTAGATTATCATAATTGAAAATTGGATAAGAATAAAGAGAACTTAATAATGTTTTAGGAAATAATCTAAAAAAATTTTTTTAATGCTTCAATAGAGAGAGATTTCTAAATTTTTAACAATTAATTATATTCTGCAATATTCATTGTTAGTTAAATTTAATATTGCATCACTATGAAATTATTTTTTTTCGTGCAGCAAATAAATATATTTTACTACAAAGTTAGATTATACCTATACTATTCTGTTACATAAGTAAATTACATAAGTACATAAGTAATAGTTCTGTTCAATAAGTAAAAAGAAGATACTTAAAAAAGTTAAAATATATAGAATTATTAAAAAAATTAGAATATATAGAATTCAAAATCTCGAAGGATTTTATTTACACACACATATTGTAAAATAATAATAATTAAAAAATAAAAAATTTTTAATTTAAATATTTCATCTTACTTCAATCTCTTATCCTTCTTAAATTTATTTTAACTAAAGAATATATAACATTTATTATTTTCGTATTTATCATTTTTAGATTTCAATATCTTGTTTCCGACGTAGTTTGGCTGCTTTTTTTAAATATATTAAAATATTCCCACTCGTTGCTATTGTCATTTTCATACTATGCTAATCTGAACAACAGAACAACGCGAATTCTCCATGAAATTTTCTGTAGTCTTTATAAGAATTATATAGAAGCAAAGACAGCACAAGCTTAGATTTATAATTATATAATTAAGAATTTAAAAATATTTATCTTGGATTGGACACAATTGCATATTATATCTGTTTTGTAGATAATGTTAAAATAAATAGTTTATGGCATTTTATGGCGTTTGTAGCCCTTTCAACTTACCTATATACAAAATGCCATCAAGATCGAGATTCTCATTGCTGCCCTGGCTGTTGACGGCGGTCACATGATCGTCTACAGCGAGGGTATGTCTCTTTGAGGCAGGTCTACCGATGCTGACGGCGTGCCACTTGCCATCGTTCAATTTGGACTTGGAGGTGTCCCTGACCCTGACGGCCCCATCGCCAAGGTCAAACACGTAATGAACGTGTCCGTTAACCAACTCGACTGCAATGAAGTCATGTTCCCTTCCGGCGTTATAAAGGATCAGGCCGTTCGCCTCACGCGTTTTAAACTGGAAAATAATTTGTAGATTTATTAAGCGGAGAATATTTCGCAGTTTATCATTCTTTTTTTTGTTGACGATGAAACTTTTATTATTTGATAATGAAAAAACATGGATGCAATTTAACTACTTCAAATTCTTTTTTTTCGATAACTTTGCAAAATGCAATTGTACTTTTTAAAAATATCTACATTTACAATACAATTCTTTTGTATACAGATCGATTTTTCGATATCTAATATGTCCACGTAAAAATATATTCAAATAAAGTCATCGAAAGAGTGAGCTTGACCAAACATATTTCATACTTTATTCTGATATGTATTTTTTATTCTGACATGTTTTAAAATTTTAAATTGAAAAAAATATGATAAATGAATACAAGAATCTCGACATTTCCATGAAGCATTGCTGAAAAATGGCCAGAAAAATTGTGAATAGAAGAGTCAATGGTTTGTTACAAATATAATTGTTATAAATATTAATCTTTACCTGGAAATAGATGTTAGTCTCCACATACGCTTTGAGCACTGGAAGGCCAACAAAAGTGTGTTTGGAAGTGAAGGTTACCGGATGATGAACCGGATGGTTTCTCTTCCCGAATTTGCCGGTAACTCTGATGATGGGCGTAACACCCTGGTGCGAGGTTTGATGGCTTCCAGCGCTGCGCGCAATCTCCAAATACGGATATCCGTTAAACCAAATCTGCTGCAGTTGGCCCACGAAATGTGGTATGTCCTCGCCCGTGTGAAGATATCCGCCCACATGGAGGGTACGAAACTCCAAGATGCTCTGCTTTCCCAATTGCGTCTCCTCTATTTTTATTACAACAAACGATTTGTCATTCTTAATTAAGATAACAACGAAAGCTATTACGCGTGTTCATATCGCAATATCAATAAAATAATTAAAAGTTGCCTTTTATATTCAAATCATATGAGAAGATATTAGAAGAGATTGAATATTTTGCTACAGATTTTTGATTAATTTTATTATTTATAAAACAAGAAATAATTTATAGATAAAAGATATTGACACTTGAAAGATATTTTACAATATTATTATTAATTAAATTCTGCTTTTCCAAAACAAAAATATCAGGAAATTATATCAAATGAAAAATTATACTTTTTATAAAATTTATTTCTTTCATGTTTCACGATATTGAAAATATTATAAAATAAAAAATGTACAGAGATACAAAATATAACTGTATGTTTCACTTTAATATTTGTATATATAAGTTTTAATGATTTCGTAAACCAAAGTGTGTTATATTTACAATATATCTCATTAGATGCGATAAATTAACCGAAAAAACCGCTGATAAAAATTTCTAAAAATTTGCAAGTTTACAGAATTTTAGTATTTAAACGGATCTTGAACTATTCTGAGTTCAAGACAGAAACCGCATGTGCCTCGCTGTGCAGTAATTATCGTTGTTCTAGCGCGATCGATTGCACCGAAGTAAAGGGCTATTGCAATTTAGGTTATTGCCACCTAACTCAATATTGCCGGCACTCGCCGTCAGTTTAATAGGGTGATTTGGCAGACAGCTTTGCGAGGGTGGCTGTTTCACAACGGCTACTGTGGTTGGCTATGGAGATTGTTTTATAGATTGGAGCTGGCCTGATTGGTAAGCCCAGAATGCGCGCGTGGATTATTTATCGATATTAATAAGATATTCTGTGATATACTGCATTACTGTTTTATCGTAATAGAATTATTGTGTTGCCACATGCAATAATTATCCTACATAAATATATACATACAAAAAAGTTACAATTTAAATATTATTATTTATAAGCGCGATAGATTAATGATCAACACGACATAATATCGATATTGAACTGAAGATGTAATATAAAAAAAAGATAATATTGATATTAAAATGTGCCAATATATCATGCAGAAAGCATATTGAGATCTTCGATATTTCTATATTGTTTGCTTATTTGTAGTGCGTCCATCGTTTATTAAACGAGACCTTGCGCGTGACAGTCCCAAGAGAATTTCTGCAAAAAGCATTTACCGCTGATGGAATCGCACATGGACTATAATTTACTTTATACTTGAAACGCATCGCTTTGCGATAGAGTGCCGCGAATACCGCGCATGCCACGCTGTCGACCCCATCGCCGATTTCGGATGCATTTTCTCGTTTGCGTCAGCCGACGGCGGCGTGAAGAGCATTTCGAGGAGTCGGCACGATAAAAAGCGCATTTGCATGCCCGCGATTTGTAATCCGTCCGCTGGATGTCGGGAAAATCGATGGCACCGACTCGTATCTACCGCTCGTAAATAATATGGTCGGCGGATCGGCGTAAACAGAGAAAAATCGACGGTCTTAGACTCGTGCGAGCCAAGAAAATTCTCTGCGTCGAGAGGAACATCCGAAAGTGGTGCGTGCCTCTTCAAGTATTGATCATTCAGTCGTCCAGAAAGTGGCACAAAATATACTCTTATGTAGAAATGGATGCAAGTATTTTTGAAGTACTTTTAAATACGTGTATAACGTAATTCGTTATTGACATGTTTATGAAAATAATCATTTTATACGAATAGAGGTAACTTGAAAGAATAAAATTTTTTAATGTCTTTAAAGACTTTATTTTCAAGAAAGTCGATTCTGAGAAAATGTAAAATTAATAAGATTATTTTCAACAAAGCATTGACTTAAATAAAAAATAAGTTATCCCAGCATAAAACGTGACAAGAAAAAATAGAGAAAAATTTCTTGTAAAAAAATTGTTATTGAATTCTTATAAAAAATTGTTATTGAATTATTTATTAATTTATTTATTATTTTATTAATTTATTCCAATAATATCTCTTGCGCAAAAATATGTCGTAAACTATTTATTTTATTTGTCGTAAACTATTTATTTTCCTTTACACCTGTTGTACAATAAATAAATTTTCCATGTATAAATTTTATATTATTTTTAAAAAAAACTCCTCTTTTTTCGATTATGATTCAATTATTTAAATATATGTATAACTTAAAATAACTAGAATAATATTATATGTATATGTAAAGAAAATAATTTGTTAGAAAATTATATGCCGTTCTTCTATAAAATATCTATAAAATATTTTTTCATCTAAAGCTATAGTAAAATTTATTTATTATATTTTATTAATATTTTATGCTTTATTTATTACATTTTAATTGCGTTTCTGTAAAGCACTTTATGTTTCGTTTGAGTCATTTTTCACATCTTCTTTACTTAAAATATTTTTATCACAAACGACATATGCTCGTTAATATATTTTCTTGATTGACATATGTGATAACAATCATAACTTTGACAAATTATTGATTAGCATTCGTAAGAGTAGTTTGATTCAAAAAGTCGCAAATAGAATGCAAAAGCGAATTCGTTGCGCGATGCATTTTGAATTTTTGATTACAAAGAATCGAGAGCGCCCATGGGAAATTTATAATTTATCTGATAGAAGAAACGCGGGCTTTTTTTCAAAAGAAGCTTTATCAAAATTGAAATACAGTAGCAACATAGTAGCGAGAGATTTTAGATAAGATAAAACTGTGTAAGTTTTTTTATTATTCTCTTTTAAAATTGATCGAATACATGATATTTCCAAAGGCAATTGCATACTTGGTAATATTAAGTATATTTTATATAACCTTTTTCATTTGAAATTTAAAAAACAAGATTTCATTATCAATCTAGTTTCCTATAAATTTTAACTACGGAAAAGCTCTTTATTTTCAATTGTTTATAGTTTAAGAGACATTCCTTATTCGAAGAGATTTTGTGATTTAAGAATTGATTTTCCAAATTAACTATACAAACCGTAAATTTATAATAAATAAGATATTAATATTTAAAAATAAAAAGTGCCCAGATTTGTATTTTCATCATTTTGAATATTTATATGTATGTGAAAAATACAAAATATATCGGAAAAATTAGCGTATTTGGATATTTTATAGAAAGATATCAATTCTTCTGTTTTATAATTTAATTGTTTATTTAAAGCAATATGCATCTCAAGTTTTCAGTTTAAGGAAACTTTAATAACTTTTTGCAATAAACTATACCGCAGCTTCTAATTCACCAATTTTTCTCCCAGTTATATACAATTTACACGACGAGAAGGTTCTTGAAACTTGTGTGAAAAATTGCTGGAAAAATTCTTTAATTTTTATAACGTGCGCTTTTTCCCGCTCAATCTTCCAAAACTTTCCTGATGATTTTCATTAATTATTCAAATCTATGGAACGGCCAAACAATTACTCATCTTTTCACTTGCCTAATCGTCTAAAGATGTTCTTCGCATGTAATTTTTTTTAAATACTTAAAATAAATATACAAAATACTTCATGTAACGTGTTACAAGTTATTATTTTTTCAGAAACTATATTATAGAAATAAAATTTTTTTGAAGTTTCAAAATTTGTTAGGATCTTTGTAAAACATATAGGATGCTACCGAACTCTACGAAAACAAAGGAACAAATGCTTATTTTTTGAAATTAAACATATATTTTATTTTGAATAAATTAATTCCACTCAATATTCTCTATATGTACAATTTTTTTTGAGATTATCAAAAGTTAGATATTTTAAAAGATATTTATTTATGATACTATCCACAAAATTTTTAAGAGAATAAAAAATTTCCAAGTATTAAAAAGTTGCTTTAATTTTTTATTTTCATTTTTATCATTTATATTAATCGGTAATTTTTTGAAATATTTTACAAATTTATTTCTTCAAGAAAGAGAACCAAAACTTTATAATTTATCTATATATTATTAGTGTCTTATTTTAAGCTCATTTATATTTTTGACATAAAACTTTTTTTATAGAATAACAGAAAAATTATTAAAGCAAAGTAAGATTTTATATGAATTATCATGAATATTTTTCTGTTTTTTCAAATAAGAAAGATTTATGCAACTATAACTGATAACCGATGACCCTTATTTAATCATCGCTAACAACAATAGCTGAGAACGATGAGACGATTTAGTTCCAAAATGTCCGCCAATTTTTCCGATTCGTCGGTTCGACAAATAACAACATTTGATATCGCGCGGCGTGCGATGATCGAGGGAAGGCGGAAAATTATTTTCTACGCGAGAGCATCGTTCCTATACGAGGCCACGGCCGCATCGTATGGCGCTCGCATAAATCTTGGTAGACCGAATGATCCGCCGCGCCGCGGTGAATCTACCGACTGATAAATCTCGATGTGGAAATTGATTATCGGAAGGTAGAATTCTCTCCATGGCAAAATCCACCCTCAGTCTCGTGTACACCTGTATTTACGCTCGAGGCAATTTAGTCGTGCGATGCAGTTAATCCTTACCCTTTTTGTCTTTCTCTCTATCTCTTCATTGTTCTTTTCTCTTTCTCTCCGTTTTTCCATCGAATATTTCTGTTTTCCAATTTCAAAGACATCATAACTTTATTGCGAAATAATTAATATCGTATCTTTCGTATCTATCGCGTTATTTGCTTATCCTTCTACGAGATAATAGCCCTTGGAATATATGATCACTTCTCAAGATTTTATTTTTTATAAGAAAAATTGCCACATATACGCTGCTATTATTTAAAAGTTTCTTATTCGTGAGAATGATATGGAAATAGAAATATATATAATTTCAAATTTGCAATTTTGTTGTTATTTAATCTTGTCACTCAAGCTAATAAACAATTTCTTTAGTTAAAATTAAAAATTATTAATCTGCACGATTAATTAACTCCTACGATTGAGCATTCATAAACGTACCGAGGCGGCAATTATTTATCAAAGCAGGTACTTCGTGAAATTTATATATTTAAAATACAAATGAAAGCAACAAAGAATAGGAATTATATAGAAGTTATTGTTTCAGTGCAATCTTTATGAATAATAGTTATTTTTCTTTCGGGATGCTTGAATTCGAGTATATCTCGCACTACGCTTCGAAATTTTTGTTAATTCAAACGTAATTTATCAATCATTTTCAAATCGAGAGAACGCGCAGTAATGCATAAATTGCAGCATCGAATAATTCAAGCAAAGAAAAGTTGTGATACATTAACCATTTATAATAATTAATGATTAATTAAATAAATGTAATACACATTAACTGTTTAATAATTAATAATTAATTGAATAATTGATTTAATAATTCATGCACGAAATTCAAGAGTAATATTTCATATAAATACAACTTACAGTGCGTTAAATATTTCGTAGTGATAACAATTTAATTATTACACAGTATTTGATCTTGACGGCGTACAAGGCGTTGTTGCCAACAATGACCTTGTCGTTCGCGCGGCGAAGTATTGCCAACATACGCAGTAACCTTCACATGATTGAGGCTCGAGCCGCGAGATAAGTGCCCGAAACGTTCCGTGTCGTCATCGCTGCTATTCTTCGAGAAATACGGTAATTCCGTGCGTTTATTATAATTAATGATTCGCGAAATGTCGGAGTTATTTATCGAAGTATAAATTTTACGTGATTTAGGAATCGAAGTAACAGAAAATAACAATTTTACTTAGTAATCGTTTTATAACCTCTGTGGATAATGTTTCCTTAACAAGATTTTGATCGGAATGTATCTCGTATCAGGGTTTCGAAATCTCCGTCCGATTTAATTGTCACTTGCCTACACTTATGAGATTACGGAAAAACAAGCAAAACAAAACGGATATAGAATAATTCGATTCTACATCGCGTTCTATTTGTTGTTTGACGTTGCTACGACGGATGATGCGTGAATTTGGATCGCTAAAGTGCGTAGGTTTACGTGTTAATCTCTTGTCGCCTTATATTGTAAATGCATGTCGCGTGTGATCAACGTCGAGAATGCCGTACAAAGTGACGTGCGATTAACGTCTAGTGAGTGTTTTCGCGAGTGATCATTTTCGTGGGAGTGCCATGAAAGTGCAGCAAAGAGCGAACAAGAGAGGAGGAGGAGGAGGAGGCGGAGGAGGCCCGAGATGGCATCAGGCGATGGCGCAATAATCTTGGGGTAAGCAGTTTATTTTTTTTTTATAATTTGATTTTTTTATATCTTATTTCTTACTTGTGAAAATAATCGCTTGATCATTTTTTCGATTATTGGATATATTACATAATTATATACATAACATTTTTTAAATTTATGGTTCTTTGAAGTAATTGAATTAAAAAGAATATTAAATTTTCATTTAGTATACTTTATAAAAATTTATATTTAAACAAATTTTGTCAGGAATTATGTAATATTTGTTAAATATTGGTTTAAAAAGCGATGAAATATTTAATTTAATTGCGAGCAATAATTATTTTTCAATATTAATTATTATGAATATGACTTTATATAAGCACATAATTTAAATACATATTTAAATATAATTTATATGTTTTTGTTTTATAACTCAACATATGTATACACAACTCTGCTACTGCACATTATATCGTAAATTATTAGATAATATTTTATTTTAATTTTAAAATAAACGCTTCAAACTAAAAATAGAAATTTAAATTGATTATTGCTTTTTCTCAATGTTTTACATCTGAAAAAATTAAGTAACCAACTGAGCAGTAATATTTTTATAATAATCAATTAAATTAATTTTTCTAACATAAAAGAAGCTATAAAGTATACATCAAGCATACAAAAATATTCAAAATTTTCGCATGCGTATGTGTATAATTAAAAATTAAATAGAAAAATTAAATTATATAATTAAAAATTCTTGGCATTTATTTTTGTGTATGACTGAAACAGAAACAATAATATATATTGAAATCATTAAAATATTTGAGCAAAAATTCCATAAAAATTATATGAAAAAAATTATATAAAATAAAATAAAAATTATTAGTCATGTTCATAATAAAAATTTTATAAAATTTTCTATAAAGATAAAATTTTTTTTCGTTATATATATTCTAATCAACATTGTCAATTTTTTCTATATTGTTACATAATATTATTTGATAATTAATGACATTTATGAGAACAACAAATACTATATTGATCCTCTATCTTTGTCTCCACTTTCTATATTTTTCCACGTTTTCTTGTATCTATATGTATTTTTTCTCGACTTCTCTCTCACTTCGACTTTCGCCGCGAAATTTCCGAGGCCGCGGTCAGATATTTATGCTAAATAGAAATTTTGAAATACGATATTGCTCCCTCGCACGGTCTCTTTCGCCTTGTAGCGAGAAGTTCGAACGTGCACATGCATACACTGAAAAAAAAATTCTGGGTAAATCTATGAGATGCATTTAGTAATGCATTTTTTGAAATATTTAGTTTTTATCATCAAGTATGATAATAATAACAAAATATTTAGTAATAGTTATAAACATTTTCCAAAAATAGTTATAAATATTTTACGTTTAATTGAGTTCACTAAATATTAAAAATAATTAAATAATGTCGTCTTAATCACCTATACGTTTAGTTGAAACTATTTCACCACAGCGCTGTAAGTGTTACGTATAGGTGATTAAGACGAAATTATTTAATTATTTTTAATATTTAGTGAACTCAATTAAACGTAAAATATTTATAACTATTTTTGGAAAATGTTTATAACTATTACTAAATATTTTGTTATTATTATCATATTGATGATAAAAACTAAATATTTCAAAAAATGCATTACTAAATGCATCTCATAGATTTACCCAGAATTTTTTTTTCAGTGTACGATGTATAAGGACTCTTCGAATCGATACAATCGATGCGACGTGCAAAACGCGTCTGAATTGCAAGAAACATCACATGAGAGGAAAATTTCTCTTTTCGAAATTTGTATAAAATAGACCACATATAAGATTCATTATTAAAAAAGTTTCATTGCATGTCTCTATAATAATTTTTTTTTTCTTGTGCCACGTAATTGCAAAATTAATTTATACGTAATTATTCCTTATTTTAACCACGTTTCTTTTAAATTATATATGCTTTAGACAATTATGAATCGAATTCCCTTTTATAAACATAGCATATTTAACATTAAAAACAATTAAAAATAAAAGTTAAGTTTCATAGAAATATAATAGATATAATGATCTATAATATGATTAAAAATTATATATTTTTCGGTTTTCTTACTTATAAAATAATATTTAATCTTGAAAATTAAGAAAGTATAATTAATAATAGTCACATAACACATTTCACTAAAGTATGTAAAGAATATTTAATAAAAGACATTTTATATGAAAAAGTAATGTTACAATCATAATATAAAAAGGTGATTCAATTTCTTAATCAAATTATTAATAAATTAATAATTTATGAAATAAGCATTTCAAATAAGTGTTATCACATTATCATATCCATAATCAAACCATAAATATTTTATGTATCTCCACTGTATATTTGTAAATACTTAATCTTCAAGAATAAATAAATTCTTTATATCGTTTGAATAAATAAAAGTAAAAGTATTAGCTCTGCTTTATGTTTATATGATTAATTATTTTCAAATAATGGAGAAATTTTTTCTTGAAAGATTAATAAATATCGCTCTACGGGAAGATAATATAGTAACTTCGTTCTAATATTTCCTCGAAGCATCGTTCGCTTTTACGCACATTACGAATTCAGGTTTAATTATGGCACGATTTTTAGCCTCATGTAAAAGCTTTAGTATAGGGAAAAGGTCTATTGATTACATTACGAATTCAAGTTTAATTATGGTTACGCGATTTTAGTCGCGTATAAAAGCAAGATATCGATATTCTAAACATGCATATAAGAAAATCGTTTAATAGATTTATCGCTGTCATTGCTGTGGCCATTTTATACATAATGACATTTGTCAATCTTCTCAGAAAAGATAATGTATTACTTTTAATATATTACTTATTTTAGTAATTACTTAATTTTAATATTTCGAAAAAAATTGATTTAAATGATCTATTTTACGATAAAATTAGAGTTTTATTTATAATTTTACGTGTAATGTAGAAAACGCATATTTAATTAAATAGAATACATACATAAATATATATTAAAATATACATATATATTATGATATTAGCATCATATAAAATTATGAATGAAATTTTGTCGGGAAATTTATCGCAAATTCGCGAGAAATCGTCTAAAATGGGCTTTAAACCTTACGCCAGAATATCACATATAATAAAAATAAAACAATTAATGTGACAGTTAATGAGTAAATAAAAAAATCAAAATTTTTATATATTTTTCATTGTTTATCTTAACATTTAACGTAGTAATGTTTTGAATGAAATAAGAGATGGATATGTATTTTTGGCATTTATTTTCTTTCTTTCTTTCTCTCTCTTTCTCATTGACGTCCTGAAATAGATTTGTTTTTTCCCCTCAATGTTCCTTATACTTTGCGATCGATGACGCCACTTGCACCGCTGCTGCACAAAACCAATCAACTATTTTGCATCTGGTACCGACATACAATTTGCTGCACTTTACACGTCCAATGGCATTTCATTTCCGTCAAGTTAATAATATAGTTCGTGTTTAAATTAACCAGTCTTTCCTTTTATTTAATTTCCTTTTTATTTGATTATCCAATATTCGTTTTGCATGTTTATTTATCTTATAAAGTATCATGAATTCTTTTTAATAATAACGCTTTGTACATACAAATTATTTAATTACAAAAATCAATATTTATAAAGATGACAAACTTAGAAAAAAAATGTCTTGAGTGAAAATTGTGTAACTGTTTTTGTAAATAAAAAAATATTTATTTAGAATAATTTTTATCTAAATAGCAATAAATATAATTTTAAATGTACATACCTCGTTTGGCTGCTTCGTCGTCGACTTGGAATTTGAGCGAATTGGAGCGTCTGGAAAATCTCAGTGTATGCCACATATCATCGTTAAGACCCTGTCCAGCTACCAATAACTGAAATTGAAAAGTATCGATTAAGTTTATTGCAGGAGCTGTGATAAACATCTATAATAACTATGAATATTATATTAAAGCGAAGAATTTAAAGCCGCACATGACAAATCTATATCTTGGAAAATTTTGATTGGAAAGTATTTAAAGTAATTGCAAATTTTTAGAGGAAATTTAATTTTCCAAAGATCTTTTTTTTTCTATTCTAAAATTTGAATACTAAAACAAAGTCAGTCGATATATTTGCACTGAGTTTTCGAAATTTTATCGCGTTTTACAGTAACAACGTCATCAACGTGTCGCAATAGCTTTAAAGCTATCGATAAACCATCTCTATGAGATGTCTGTCATTCGGCCAAGCTCCATAAATCCAAGCAACTCGTCACTATCTGACACAGTTCCTATTGCAACATACGATATCATGTGTCGTGTAGCACCTGACACGCGTTTGTCATCTAACGTCATCTATGCATCGCTGCCGGATTGAATATTATTATTGCAAATCTCTGATTGCAGCTGTCGTGCAATTTGCGTCAACAATCGTTAAATATATTTCTTATACTCAATATATAAATTCAAAAACAATTTATTGAATTTTTATTAAAGAAAAATCGGTTTCAACTCCATCAAAATCTCCGTTAGTGAAAAGTTATATTTGATAAATTGGCTTGATAAATTGAACAGTATTTTTATCAAACTATTTTTCACGCTTTTTTCAGAGCATTTAAACTTTATTTGAATCAAAATCAAGCTATGTATAAAATATAAATCTAACTTTAGAAACTTTTTATATGATGTAGAATGTATGTCACATTATACATATGTATATGTAAAATACAAAATCTATATATACATGAAAATATGGAAAAAGGTTTATTATAAATATAATGATTTGATAAATATACAATAATTCTTTTCGATAAAATAGTAACGATATTATTATAAAATTATTATAAATTATTATTATAAATTATTATAAATAATCTTATACATTGTTTAATATTTATCATAAGATTTTCATAAAATATGAAGTTTAAAATTGAAAGTATTAAAAAATTCTTCTTTTTTTGTCGCATATTTGGACATATTTATTGAAATTACTTGAATATTGTCTTTATGATTTTCAATTTCTGTCTCGCAACAATTAAAAAATTAAGAAATTATCAAAAATTGCGGATAATTTCGAGAAAATCGGAAGCGAACGCGATAGAATCTTTATTGAAACGCTTTCAAACTTCCTAGGAACTTCGTGGAATCCGGTTTTCCGCAGACTAATCATCAAGCTTGCCGCATTATCATATCAATTATTCCGCCCAATTAACGAGTCCGTGTAGAGAATACAGAGATTGAAACATTACCGTAAATTATCGTGCGCCTTGTACGTTCGCGCTTATATCTGTGTACATGTATGTACGTCTGGTTACTCATTCGCACATGTACGAGAGTTGCAAGTGACTTCGACCCAAGATTGTTAATTCAGGTACCACCGCTGCTTAATACAATATCTGAGAGTTTAATATGACAACAATGTAATGCGCGCGACAAATTAATGCTTTCTATGATTAATTATTTTTAACACTTATCTTAGACGATTTATAATTCAGAAACGAGTTGTATATCCAGAATTTTAGATACATCTTGAATTGTAAAATCATGATTAAACATATGTAATAGAAATTTTGTATTATATATTAATCACGCATATATTTTCGTCCACATTACATTAACATATGTGTAGATGTATGTATAATTGAAAATTTTATTTTTTATTTTATCTTTTTATTTTCAAGTATTTATGATTTATCGAACAAAAAGTTGATGGCAAACATTTCTAATAATAACACTTTTGCGAGAATTAAAGATATTCACAACTATCAATACGTGGAAATGAAGAAAGATAAAATGTGCATTTACGCATCATCTAATGAGATAGCTGTGAAATCGAATCGAGCGATTTACTATTCATTCGACCGGAAACGTGATTGCAGAATTGCTTATGTATTTCCACGTATGAATGTGGGTGACAGAAGCGAGGGATGGTGTCGGGGATTGCGTGAACGAGGAGTTGCGAGATGCATTCAGAAATGCATTTGGCTCCCGGGAAAACGATCGATGGAGCAGCACGGAAACGCTCTTTGCGACCTTGGAGAACAGTATTCTTACCGATTCTTAATAAACTCACGAAGATTTTTTTTTTACTCAAGATAAATTATATCGCGATGTAAAAGTAATATTATATAGATTTGTTATAGTATAAAAGAATAGATTGCTAAAAATTACAATAATCAAGAATTTCGCAGAGATTCATTAATTTGAGAGATTAAATATCCTGTGATGATAAATGTTTAATAAAAATAAATTGATCCTTAAAAAATGATGCTAAACGATATTTATAATGATATCGAAGATACTTGAAATTTTTACGTTACATGTCAAAAGTGTTATCTGTTTTTTTCAAACTTTAAGATATTAAAATAATAAATATCTTATAAGGATTATAAATGTAATTAATATTAAAATATTAAATATCTTATATAGGGATTATAAGTATAATTAATTTAAATCTTCCATAGGAGTTCATATTTTTGAAAGAATTAATATAACAAAGTATGAAAAATTATTGCGCGTCATCTGATGTTTCGGAAGTAATTACCGAGAATACGCTTTACGCGTTCAACATTTCCGTCGGAAAGAATATTCCGTTACATGAAGACGAGAGACGCCAGCCATTTACTTGGCGGATGTTCCTGCGAGTGACGTATTAAGTTAATGTCATGACGTCGTTCGCAACTGAGAGAACGATCTACGTCAACTATACTAGAGCGACGTCGAAGATGCTTCCCAGGAATGTAAATCTTCGCGAACTACGCGGTCCTTTAACTTCTGAGCGGGTACTCTTTGACATTAAGTGGATCGAATTTGTCCGAGCTAAATTCAATATTTTGTCCTTTCACGACAACACGTCCCTATTTATTTGCAATAATATTTGTTTAAATAGCGTTTAACAAAGAACATAGCGTTTATGCAAAAGGTGATAAAATCTAGTAATTTTGATTTTATATCACGTTAAATTGGTGTTAGAACAGTTAAATAATATTTAAAAAATACAAAGAAATTAAAATATTAATTAATTTTTAAAAGTTAAGTAAATTTTTAATAATTAATATATATTTCCCAATTATCAAAATTATTTTCGAAATGTTTACATTTAATATTTGTTAAATATTTCATCATACACTTTATTCGTCATTTTGAGTTGAAATATAAATAATATTTTTGCGGTAATTTAGAACTACTTCCATTATTTTATTGACTATCGCTATAATGATGATGAGAGCTGAATATTTCATAAACTTACCTTTTCTCGATCTCCGATGTGAATTAGCATCTGCGCTTTGCCTTCGTCTAAATAAATCTGTAAACGGTCGACACTGTTCTCCAAGCTTGTCGCTAATAGAACTCCACGTGGTCTAGTTGTCTTAAATCGTATGATGACTTCCTCCGCCTGTGTTCTGGATTCTTCCGGCATCAGTGCTGTCATTTGCTGCGTGCCGTTCAAATGCAGTGTCGACGCATCTGCGATAAGTGTATATAATAATAATATATTATTCACAAAAAAGAAAAACCAAATTTGAGTTCCTTGAGAGACATATATAGGATCATTTTTTAAAAATTATTTTAAAATTGATCATTGTGTTGATTAAAGAGAAAAAAGTAAATTTATTTTATTTTTATTATATAAAAAAATATATAGCTAAAGTTACAAAATAAAATTATTATAAATATTAAATTATCTCAGTTTGAATGTAGAGATGTTAATTCTCCTAAAAAAAGTTATGTGTAATTTTACGTAAAAGCAATTGTGTGTATATGTATTAAAAATTATACATATATTTACCTTTGCCACAAGTGGGTCCTGTGAAAGGTGTGCTGGTGCAATCACAGTGAAATCGATTCCATCCTTCGAGACAATGACCACCATGCATACACGGTTGCGAAGGGCAATGTGGGGGTTGAATATGACATGCAGGTCTCACTGCACCTATGCATGCGAAAATATAATTGCAAAATTTTCAATCGTCAATGTAAAAAAATGAAATAACTATAATTAATAATTGTAATTATTATCATAATTATCACAATTTAATGCTGTTACTGATTTAATTAAATGATTTTATAAATATTAATATATATATATATATATATATATATATATATATATATATATATATTAACCATTAATAATTGCATATTTAAATTTCAAGTCAAATAAAAAAATGCATTTAAATGACAATGGCAGAAATTTATAATTTACATAATGATCAAAAATTTAAAATTCATATTCCGAAATTTTTTTAAAGTTTTAATTCAAAATAAATAAAATTTCTATAAAAAATATATTGTAAAATTGTATAATAATTATAAACACTGATTGTTTAATTAAGAAAATAAGAAGGATTATTATTTGGATATATTATTATATGTTATAGTATTTTAATTAAATATAGTAATTTTTTTCTTTTTTATTAATATTTCTCCATTTATTTTTCACAGCATTTTGTTTATTTTTTTAAGTAAATGATAAATTATGTTCTTTACGTATTTATTTTACGTTAAATTTGGAAATATAAAATTTGTGATATTCAATATTTTTTGGTTGGAGTAAATTGTACCACATGTCAGAAGTTGGTTGAAATAAGAGGGAGCGTCCGTAAGCTGCGGTGTCCGAGTGGTTAAGGAGTCAGACTCGAAATCTGATGGGCTATGCCCGCACAGGTTCGAATCCTGTCCGCAGCGTATTATTTTTTATCTACATCATCGAAAAATCATACCGCCGCTTTTTCCGTATAAATATCAATAATATCACACGCCGCAGGGATTGTTTTTATTAGCAAATAGTTAATAAACATGGTTATATCAAGTAGGAAAAAATATTTTGCTCCAGCAATCGTTAGCGCAATGTGATTGTCACGTTTAATTGCCTTATTTTAGAGAGATATCTATAAGCTTTCAAAATATTACTATTCTTATTAAATTAAATAATAGTTTATAAAGATTTATTATGTTTGTAATTGAGATTATATAATAATAGACACATACTCAAGCTTATAGTGTTATATTAGAATTCAGAAACGTGATAACATATATTTTTCGTCTTATTTTCTGTAATATATTACAAATCGTTGGCGGACTTTTTTTTAGATGTACGACTTTATCATTTCACGAATATATAATTGCATAAAAATTAAATCTCTTACCAGAATCTTGTTGTTGCGCATATCCTGCGATATCTACTGGATGTCCATTAATAACGAGGTCTCTCATGCAACCCACATAGCCCTGTCGAAGGGCACCCGTCCATAGAACGGGCGGAACTGTTAAAGGCGCGAATGGTGCACCCACACCACCGATATATAACAAACCATCCAAGTCTAATTGCGTGGAATCACCTGTCAATAATATTATTAATGTATATTTAGTTATACACTGCATTGTAAATCGAAATTTTTATCTAATATATAAGTATGTGCAAAAAATATGTACGTAAACAAATTTTAATCATTCTGTATAATCACCGAAACACGATGGAGGATATCATAGAAGGATAAATAGAGAAACATTCTAAAGTATAGCGCAGTTTAATTAATATTAGCGTTTAATAAACGAGCAAGTATTATATACGTGTGGTTATATAAATACTGCGTAATTAATATCGGTTAGAAACTTTTATATTGAACGTCGACCAAACTGGGTGTTCTAATATTTCCCGATATTATCCGTTTGAAAGTTACTCTCGACATACTTTGATACTTCGTAATATATTAAAACTTTTTTAAAAATTTGTTTTTATTTAGAAAATAGTTTATAAAAGAGAGGGTGATATATATAATAAACATATATATAAATACAATGGATTTATATATATTATTTTATACAAAAATTTCATCTTTCGATTTAATTTATTTTTTATGTTTGTTTGTTTATACACTGTCTTGAAAAAATATACATCTAATTCTGGGTTTTTTGCTACATTTTATCTTAGAAAAATATATCTTTGTATTTGTAGTCCTCTATTTCTCGATTCCAAATCTATTTTTCTATTCTTAATTTATGTCGGATAAACAAATTATTTTAAAGAAATATCAAGCATCTGAAATCTTTTTTTGCGCTTGACAATGATGCGCGTTATTTGCATCGATTTTATTATACAAGAGCGCGAGGACTAAATTGCTCAAAGCTATATTGGTAGGATTCAAAGACAAGTTTTCTCTGTAAATGAACCATATAAATATCCATATAATTTGACTAACTGCGACAGACTGCGACCGTTATAAGACGAAAACGCTTGATATGATATAGTTCAATTAAAGTTACAAATTTATCTCGCGAATATATGAAAAAGGAAAAGAAAAAGAAATCGAAAAAGAGAAATAGATAGCAAATTGATTGCAATGAAATAGATTGCAAATTGATAGATAGAATAAGATAAAGAAATTTATATATCATATTTTCGGAAATTTATATTATATTCGGGAAATTTTATCAAACAACAAAAATCAATGCAGCAGATGAACATATATTAAAACAACTAATGAACAAATAAATTATTAACGAATAAATTCGATCAATAGACGTTGACTTTATAAATATATTCGATTCAAAAGATTATTTTCAAAGGTATTGACGCATTATTAAATCTAATTTTTAATATTTAGATTAATGCAAGAATATGGAATATAAATAAATAGTCTATGTTATTTCACACGAAAAAATTAGAAAAGAAAACAGTAAATGTACATGTGCAGAGAGGAAGTTACTGATGAGTAGAGTTAACAGAAAAGCGGATAAGTTAATCCTTCGTTCAACAAATTTCAGAGAAAAAGAAGTTACTATCCTTTGTAACGGATATAATAATTTATTGTCAGTTAATTAATTTTTTGCTTTGGAGAGTGGGATTAGTTAAAAACACTTTGACGTTATTAGAGGATTACAAAAAACGCGTTATAAAATGCATGTGCATGTATGTGTACATATATGTACTTTATAACATATAACAAGAAAAGAGAAAAATGTTTCTGATTTTGTTGTTATTTATTATCTTAATAATTAAAAAATTTAATCATATTTGAATGAATTACATACATATTTATACACTAAAATAAACATCTTTCCTCGATATAAACATCTTTATTTTCCGTTGATGCAATTACTATTACTAGTTCTGATATTGTACATCTTGTTTATATAACACACACAACTTACTAGACATAAATTAGATTCTATCTCTTCTTTATAAAAAAAACATCGGAGCAATAAGCTCAATTGCAATAACATCTTCAACGATCTAAGTCACCGTTATCTGGAAGAGGATATATGGACTCTCGCTGTCTCAATGAAATTCTTTTTGTCGTTTTTTGCGGTATCGTTCGCGTGTTTGTGACCGTACATACGTAGTGCTTTATCACTTAACCACGGTGTAGTGAGTAAATTCTGGACATCGCGGTCCAGCGACGTAAACGGTGAACTGAGCGGGCCGAGCCGCTCATAATTCAGAGTTACACGCTCGAGGACACTTATCTGCCACGTTGGGTTAGACATTTTATGTGTATAAGGGGTGAGATAGTTTTTTTTGAAAAATCGTCACTGTGTGTGTATGTGTTTACGTATAAATACAACTATGATAGGCGTTGGCATCGATTGCGAAGTTTCAAGAAAAATATTAAACTTTCCTCTTTTTCCGCGAAAAGGAAGATAGATCTATACAACTTTAAAAGACTTAAATTGAATATAAATAAGAATATCAATATAAGAAACTTCCTCCTTGCAAGATATCAACTTACGTTACAGCATACATATATGTTTGAAATTTCTTTATCTCTTTTTATTTCTATTTTATATAATTATATATCTGTCAATAATACATATGCATACAAACAAATTAATTGTTTTGAGAATTGTGAGAAATTAATTATTATAAGCTCCAAATTTAGAAATTAGTTGAAATTACAAATTTGTTTATTTATACGATTATAATAAATTTCACAATAGTTTATAATTAATTAGAAAAATTCAGGAAAAATTATTTTGATTTTTGCTGAATTATATGACTTCTCTCTCACTAAGGCATTTTGAGAAAAAATAATAACAGTAAGAAAGATTTACATTACATTACCTGGCGTACGAAAATCGGCTGTATAACCATCCACAGTGACTCGACCATCTCTCTCGACCCTTCTTAGGGCAACGTCGTGCCAAACACCATCATCGATGCGTGTCTTTGATGATCTTACTTTAACAGGACCACTTCCAAGATCGGCATGCAAGTAAAGATGTCCTCCAAGAATTTCGAAGGCAAATAGATCTTGCTGTAATAAGTAGAGAAATAGACCGCCCATTTTTATTACAGCATTGCTACTAATGGAAAATAAATTGCTTCCGCATGCATGCTTTTTTACAGTGCAATTTATTTTTAATATCTATTACTCTTTGCTTTGATTTTTAATATCTATTAAATTTTTAGTTGGAATTTTTGACTAATAATTTGTAAAGTTATATTTTACTTTCTCACAATCTATTTCACAAACTATTTAAATTATATAGAAAGAAAATATGATATAGCAGATTTTTTCACATATTTGTGAATTATAGCTAGGTAGTATAAGGAGATTTATATTTTTTATCTATTGTATAAAATAAAAAAAGCTTATTGTCGCAATTTATTGAATTTCTGTTGCTACAGATAGATAGATGAAGATATATTATCGCATGTCAACGTATCATTGTTATTAATAGGATTACGAATAAATGAAGATATATTGTGGCAACCAGGTTTATCTAGTATAAAAAGAGGTTTAATATAAACAATACTTATAATTTGTTAAATAATTTGATTAGATGAAGACTCATATAATTTTTTACATTTGTGTAAAGCTGATTGATAAAAAATTATTAAAAAATATATATTTTAAAATACAATAATTACATAATATGTCTGAATCATCAGTTAACATAGATTTATTCTACAATAACACAAAAAGATGTTTTATTTACTATTTCTGGTTATTGAAGTTATTTCTAGCATCGGTCTATTTTCGTTAATTTAATTATAGAAAAAATTCTAATTTTCGAAATGTGATTCATATATATTTTTTAATTTAACAATTGTACAATTACATATTCAAGGATATTTATATAGAATAATATATATAGAATATTATATAGAATAATAGAAAAGGGGCTGTCTCAAAATACTAAATAATCATAAAATTCAGGCGTAAAGGTCACTGACCATCAGAACTCATCGATCGTCGGTGTCAGGAGAATGGAATTGTGCATCGATAATTAAATTACCGTCAGTCGAGTGTGCAACCGCGGCCGGAATGAGTTTTGGGACAAAAGCGGCTTGTTATTTCGAAAAACGTTTTCAGCAGCCAATAATTGTACAGACGCGTAATCGCGCTTTGGCAGCCACATTCGATTTTATTATCTCTAAAGCTCTTTCGGATTATCCTTTTTTTATGTGCAAAAGTTACTCTCAAATTTAGTAATTATATAAAAAAAATAATATAAAATTACACAAAGTTAAACGCTCCCCAAAATTAACAAATTAAAATAATTAATTTTAATAATTAAAATAATTAAAAAAAATAATTTTTGTTGCTTATTTGATATTTTCAAATTGTTACAACGATTGTCGATATTATAATTAGAAAAAAGGATGAATCAGAAATACGTACTCTGGTGTGTGCTCCGCTGCGGCTGTACATGATCAATCCGTTGGGTTCGTTGGTACGAATTTTGAAGGATATACTTCCGGACTTGGCAGCTTTCCAAGGTGGTAGAACCTGAAACAAACGAGACAGATGGTTCTTACGACGTAGCTTCAGGGCCTAAAGAGGAAAAAAAAGCGGCGAGAAAGAGCGAAATGGAAGAAGCCGCGTCGTCCTCGAGAAGAATGGACGAGCTAGCCTCGTCGTGCTCAGCATCCGCAATCTCTACGTGCATTCTTACGAATTCGCCATTCATCATGAAGTGCTTGAAAGAATCAGATCACTCGTTTGGGCATAAGCAGCGGTGGAAAATCGCATTGATATAATGTGGTGACTTGCGAATTTATTTATCTTCTTATTTGAAATGCTGCCAAAAATCAATATCTTAAGTTCTATGATTCTATAATTCCATTTTAAGATCCATCATTTAAGAGCCATCATTTTAAATTTAATATCGTTTATTTAAAATTATTGTTTATGTATGATTATCCAGAAAAAACCTTGGATAATTTATACATAAAATTCCGACATATACACTCTCGTAACTTTTTCAAAAGTTTTGACTGCAGTTCTGGCTATGACTTTTAAAGCTAAAAGTTACAATAATTTCTATATGTTTGCATAACTAAATATGACATCTGACATTTTTATATATAAATTACTACAACAATAATTACAAACAATTAATCGCTAGATAGGGGATTCATACATATCACACATAACGCATTCACCTACACACACATACACACGCATACACACGTATTTATACGTACCTTATATTTATATCGAATGTAAAAAATTATTTTGATAAAATATTTTGTCCAATATTACCTTCAATATTTTAAATAGTTTCAAAATTATTTGCCCGTTACATTTTTATTGAACGCAATAGTCGATTTCTTTATCGCTCGTGTCTGATAAGAATGTTTTTTATACTTCGCGCAACAAAATTTCAAATATTTTTTTATACAATATTTGCTAGCAATCGTCTAAAAAATCAACAATGGTAAAACGTGCATCCCCTATTTATACGAGACAAAAGACAAAAAAATATACAACTTTTGCAAAAATATACGTCGAAAGTATGAGACTTATTCTATACGACGACAATTTGCGAAATAATAGAACGTTGACAAACATGCGTGGAGAAAAATCCGAGAAATTCACGTATAGCTGTCGCAGCTTCACAAAGCGAGTGAATATATATATATATATATATATATATATATATATATATATACATATATAGAATGTACCAATCGGAGACAACGAGAAAAAAAAAGTCGTATTCTGCATGAACTGCATCGTGCAAAACCCGGTTGGTCGAAATAGTGGGTTACGTTCAATATATTGGGTGACGGGTATAGTCGTTTTCGCGCTCACGCGCGAGAATGAACTCTGCATCCAAATTTAAACGAAAGCATCCTCGTTTGCTTTTATTACTTTTATCGTGAGACTTTCGTAGATTTCTCATAGAAAAACTCTTCATTAATTTAAAAAAATAATCTTTCTATTTTATTTTCATCTTTTTATTTGATAAAATTTTAATTGAAATACATGTATTGTTGATCAGAACGTGCAATGTTATTTTCTTTTTAATACGTTCAATTTTTCTCATGAAGATTAAAAAATGCACATTATATATTTTTTTCGATAATCTGAACAAATTATAATTATAATTTATTATTTTATTAGATAGTTTTTGTAACACGTAAAATTTTAGTTAATAAACATTAATCTTTCAATAATATTATCAGTTAAATTCAATAAAAAGAGAGATATTTATTCTCATTTTCTTCTTATTTTGCGATCTTTTTTTATTTTTTTATCTTATTAGGCGCAAGTAATGTCAGGACATTTCAAAATTAATCTTGTAATATATATTGTATATGTATATATAATAACTTATTGGATTGTATAAATTGTAACGATATTATATTGGATAAATTATAACGATTTTTAAGAGTGCGTCATATTTCAATGAAAATAGAAACAAGTCAGGTATGTAAATAATGAAATATACTGGCTATAAATTCATCTCGTTTTCTCATGTAAATCCAATGCTGCATTTTCTTTATTCGATTTTGCTAGCCATCGATGCAACTGAGAGAAAAGTGTATGACATGCCGTATTATCTGCTTTGATAGTCAAAAGTGATGCAACCATATTTAAAGTCGCATGACGTTATACGGTCAGGTGCGCTCTCTGAATAATGCAGAGCACGTCTAACCGCTATGAATCAGCATCAGACGGAATGGATCCTCTCGTTGTAGAGCTCATACTTCTTCTCTATCTTCTCAACTCCAATAAAGATTCAGTATAAGCAACTGCGAGGATGAGATCGCGTGTATCTTCAAACCATATCGATCATTCCGATATGCAAAGATACTTTTTGAAAATCTCCAAATTGTCCCTAAGGCACTTTTTATGAAGATACTTTACATACTCTCAGATATTATGTAATATTTTCCTAGATATGTTAACTTTGAATCGATTTATGACCCAGCTTTCGCCAGGTACGTCAAAAATTCTTAAAGACTCGTTGAGTTGTTCCCCTCCACGGAAATCTTTAGTAAAAGGCGAAAGATTTATTCGTGTATTGAAGGGAAACCCGAGTGATGAACACAATCCATGACGTGTCCCTTATATATACAAGAATACTGAATTTCACTTACAAGAAAGTTGTGACTAGATTGGACATCTATCGATCGTATTCAAAACTAACAGTCGTTTCGAGTCTTGAAGGGTCCACAAATCGATACTCTTCTCTCCCCTCTCCTTCTTCAATATCCTAATGTAAGATGAATGCCGACAAAACTCTTAACTAATACTCCAAGCAGAATAGTAAATTCTTATTTTGAACGATTTTTATTTCTTTATTTCACAAATAATTAGAAAATATATATTTCCCATATTTATTGTATTATACGAATTAATAAATCTACAAAATAATATAATTTTTAAAATTGGAACACTCAGTAAAACCTTGATTATAAATTGCATTTTATTTGCAGTTTAAGGAAAATGTATATTTAAAGTAAAAAATAATGTATATAATTCCATAAGTACAAAAAATGAAAAGTAAATGAAAGAGATACTAAATATGAAAAATATTATTTATATTTTATGTATATTAGTAAGAAAATGTTTTTTTTATATTTAATAATTAAATATTTGGTTAATAATTGTTTTGTAATTACATATGAATAAGATATATTGTAATTAGATTTCAAAATATATATAACATGTATTTTTTAAATATAATTAAATGTATTATTTAAATCTAATTACAATATAAAATTATATACACATAAAATATAAAAATAAATTTATGTTTAGAAAAGAGGATTAGACTTCTAAAAAAATATATATGTATATATATATATATATATATATATATATATATATATATATATATATATATATATATATAAAATGATCAAAAGTTTTTAAAAAACCAGCAATGAATTGCAATAAGAAAAATGATTGTTTTCCTTTTTCACAATTAAAATAATAACAATTGAAAAATAGAACATTATTTCTAATGTGTAAAGAGTTAATTAAATGGTGCATGTTCGATGCATCTCTCGCAAGAAAATCGCAATATAAAAGAATCGTCACAGAAATTGGCTGGCTACTTTTCCTTGGTTTTTCTTTTTTTTCCATTGGCTTAAACGTCGTGCGCTAATTAGGCCACTCGTACAGACTATTCTACGGAACAAAGGACGGCGAGAAATATTTTCCTACCGAAATAGAGAAATAGACAAAGCAGTTCGTTCGTTAATCAACGTCCGATGAGATGGCCACAACTCTTGGGTCGCTTTTTAAATACCTTCTTTTATTCTCGTAATTCGTGTATTTAAAAATACGGTACGTTTATTCTAAAGTACAAAGCGTGACCCAAATAAAACGCGATAAATTGACGTTTTTTTAAGTCGGCTACTTTCTCCTGCGATATCTTTGGCAGTAGAAAAACATAAATGCAGTAGAAAAACATACAATTATCATTTTATAATATATGTAGAATGTTCTGTATGTATTTATAGTAATTCGAAAGAAATGTGAATAGTCTATAGAATAACACATATTCTATATGTAATTTCAACAAGGGAATACAGCGACAAGAATAAATAATAATATTGAAACAGAGGTTTCGATCTTGCTTTCCATTAGGGAAATTAGCCTTCATGAAACTCCAATTAGACTTGGTGCTTTCAGTATATGTATGAAATCCCTGGACGCGGATGCGAATTTTCTATTCGTATAAAAGAATTTCAAACAGAATATTTTTTTAAAGCGTCTTTTTGCAAAGATGCGTGATGATAGATTGAACGTGTTTCGAACAAGAGAGATAATTCTCTAACGATATTAAACTGGTTCTTTTGGTTTTTCTGAAAGACTCTCGTATTAAAATACACAATCTTTTAAAGTACATTTCGAACACTATATACGTCTCTCGCGACATGAACATTTCAACACACTTGAGATACCGAAAGTCCGCGAGATTGATACCACCCGCAGAGGCATCCACACAAACGGAAAAACTTTTTCCAATTTCACCTTTGGGAGTGAACCGTAACTCGCCACGAGACTTGAGACGGTTATCTCAAACCTGGAAACTTTTCCCGCGTTACTACGAAGAAAATAGGAAGAAAACAGGTTTCTATGCATGATTTTTCTCTGCGTAGAAATCCGATCCAAGAAAACGTCTTGTGTTGTTTTAGTGAAGTAGCATTTAATATTAGCACAGCAAAGGCAGATATGCAATTATTATATTAAGGATCACGTATACAGATTGATCATTTATCATGCATTTTCTTTTTTTTCGTAGAATTATTATCATTTTGATTGCATATCATTAATAACAGATTTATTTCTGTAATAATACTGTAAATAAATTTTAATGAATATTTTACGAAAGATATTTAAGAATTAAACTTAAACATATTTGTAATTATTAATATCAATCAGAAAGAATGCGACAAAAATAGCAAAGATTGAAAGAAATCATTGCAAAGAAATTTATGACAGCAACTATGATAGTAGTAATAAAACTCTTTTACGTTTCATGACGATCTTTCTAAATTTTTTCTCTTGAAGAATTGAAGGGATCGATCTTGAGTGAGAGATTTCTTTTAGGTTGCCATATCTTCAGGGCCTTTCTTTTCGAATGTTTTTTACGTCCTTCTCGGGAAGCGAGTATCTTTTCCGTATAACAATTCCCAAGAACGTGGTAAAGTACTTTTCGACTTCTCTTGTTCATTGACCAGGACTTTTTCGTTCTCACTTTCAAAAAGTCTCCACAAGATACGCGTTGTAGTCGAAAACGTTTTTCAAAAAACCTTCTTTAATAAACGAATTTTTGCAAAGCGATAAAACACATCATTTTGGTCAATATAGCATGTTGCTATGTTAATTGCCAAATTTAAATGCTACAAAAATATCACGCGTAAAATAATGTTATTTATATAATTTTTGCATGATTTATATATACATATATATATATATATATATATATATATATATATTATCGATTGTCCAACTAGCAGTTAAATAAATTAATAGTAAACAACATTGCGAATAATATCGGTAATACTTCTGCATAAAGATTTGAGTGATGTTTAATTTTTAGTCATATAAATTTTCGATAATATCTGAATAAATATTTAAACAATTTCTTTGTACATCGTATAGTCAATGTGCAACGTTCTGATTATTTTTGCAAAATAAATATCTCACATTTCAATCGCACGATAATCAATACATCAGCAAAGTCATTTGTCAATATTTATGTCGTGGATATTGAATCGATTGTCAAAAATAGTACGCGCACATACATACGAACAAATGTACACACACACACACACACACACACACACAACATCGCATTCATAGATCGTGGGCTTGTAATCATCATCGATCTCATTATATCTCGAAATCCCTCGAATTACGTGGAAACTGGAAATCTCTCTCGTCTGGGGCAGCCACGCCGAGAAATTCATCTCGCTAGTCCGCTGCGCAAAGTGCGCTTCGTCGAGGTATTTCATCCTGAAACTGGCTACATTCTTCTATTCACCCTTCTGTCTGCACGCCATGCCTCGCCCTTTTCGCGAAACTCTCGACCGAGCAGACGATCAATTAGAAAAGTTAAATTACTTCCTGAAATAAATTATTTACTAATCCGCGAGTGACGCGCCCCTTCGTACCCCTCTTCCATTTTACGGGCTACCAATCCTTTCCGATCTCCGCACCTGTCAGCAAATGTCAATTATGATTATGCGAGCTTTGTGATAAATGTTCTATTATACTGCACTTACTGCGCAAATTTCAGCTATTTAAGGAAAACATTTCTCGATCCAATATTAGGGAAATGATGAAAGTTTATATTGCAATATTAGTAGCTTTACGACAAGTCATAGCTTAGAATGATAAATAATAGTAACGATATATGATAATTTTTATTAATCATCTTATTGTTGATTAAAATTTTGAACATGTTTTGATTTGAAGTTTATCATATATTGTTGTGGCTTTATAAATGTATAATTAAATTTACTATGGGATATGTGTCAAAATTCTTATTTCATACTTTGATAAAATAAATTTTTAATAAATTCCTTAAACATGAAAAATAATCGACATCGAAAAGCAAAACATTTTTTGTTTTAAAACTTATATGCGAGAGACGTAATGTATTGGACAGGATATTACGATATTTTCACGATTCTTGTTAAATTTATTAACTCTTGTGGCATCTCTGTCAAGAGAGATATTATATATATAATATATTCTTTATTTCATTAAAATCGATAGAAACTTTTGAGATAAATTTTTCTCTAAATTTTTGTTAATATATTTTCATATTTTTTCACAATTCATTAACTAATTACAAAAATAATATTCTTCACTTCTATTCGTGTAAGAATAAAAAGGATAAAAAGATCCCAAAAATTAATAAAAAAAAAAAGTAGAGTCTAGGAAAGTAAATAGACAACCTGTTGTGCAGGCGGATGGGTAGGTCGCGACCACGTGGGAGTACCTGCTAACCATCTGATTGCGTTACACGACCCGTGAGAATTTCCAGCGAATGGAAATGCGTCAATGTGGCGGCAATATCGGTAGCTATCGGATAACGTGTCTCCTTCTTGGCGAACCGATTCTGACGGATTAAGGTCGACTAGTGTACATATACACGTTGGTTGGCTGATTAGTTTCCCCAACTACGTCAACGTGAATCTGCGACTGATAGCTGGCGTTCCCATCTAAACTAATCGTCGCGTTCGCCCGATTATATATCGAGTTACTTCGTCCTGATCGTCAACGTTGCAAGGTTAATAACATAATATATAAACTGTCAGATTATAACTAAATATATGCTCGTAACTACAACATATAACATATGTTAATTACTTGTAATCTGTTAAAGAAATGCGTCATATTCTTTTCAGAAAAATTTCACGATAGGACAATATTTAATAATTTTCGCTTACTCCGATAATTTTGTAATCTTTTTGCAAAAAATAATGAAGTATCTTTAATGTAATTCTTTTTTTATTGTAAATTAAATTAATATTATTTCGGGAATTAGTATTTTTATGGAAAAAGCAATCTAGATAGAGCTTTAAAAGCGTTTAATCGAAATGACATGTGCTGAATAGAAGCAATAACAAATAATAATTTATACAAATGCTCTTGATTTTACGCAATTGGTGGCTCAATTAACCGCTCTTTTAAACATCGCATGTGACAGCTTTGTATATATTAATTCGCGTCTGTGTTTGCCTGTCGCGCTTCGAGCAAAGCTATCCAGAGTTTAGAAACCGCAAGCTGCTTCCTGTGCAAGCTACTCCAAGCCTGATGCGCGGAGCGTTATAGCCCGGCTTACAACCGCAGTAACTGTGTCATGCTCCGTAACACAGTGGCTTTGTTAAAAGTCAAGTGTTTACGCGCACTCGTATCCCGCCTCAAAAGATCGATTAAATGATCTCTCACCTGCAAACTCCATCGATGATGAAGAGCAGATCCGTGCGAGCGATCAAGTATCCTGAAATACATTGTAGAAAACTCGAAAAGAATGGACAAAGGAAAAGCAAGGGTTTCATAAAACTTTGGATAGGAATTTTTTTGAGAATAAGTAAATTCTCTTCTAAACTAATTTTACATAAAGCCCTGAATTATTGATTGCTTCGATGGGTGTAAATGTTTGAAAAAAAAATCTTGAAGAGATATGTTAAAATTTTTAATCAAGTTAAAGACATTTCGGTGATCTTGATACTTTTATAACTTAGCAACATTGTGGAAGCTGAAATGCACTAATTATTGTAAAGTGTTTTTAATATAAGTAATGAATATAAACAGACTTGGCCATATGTAATGTAGAAATATAAAGAGTGATTTTGACAAAAAATGTATGACGTATGCATGGTCTTTATATGCAAAAATTGTGTTCAAGTAATTTTATTTATTTGTACAATTGTATTTTTTTATATTTTATTTTGAAAATTATATTTTCTAAAATTATAACTTTATTTAGGCTACACAAAAATATTCAATCTCTGAATGAATATTTTAGATCTTTTTTCTAATGAGAAGAGAGCAATTTATTTGTAGAAGTATTTAAAGCAAACTTACATTTAAATATTTATATGATGTCTACTCTTTTTTTAATATGATATATACTCTTTTCTTATATATATAAAATAGAGATTAAAATATCTGCATTTATCAATTTGTCAAATATTAAAATACTAGCTAGAATTAATTTAGAATTATTATTTTTTTCTTAATATATTGAGATACCTCTAAATTACCTTTAATCTAAATTTATATTATTAAGTGTAGAAATAATTTAAAAAGTTATGTACTGAGCGAAGCATTTGCCGAATATGTATAATTTGTAAATAAAAATGTTCAATATTCACGCAAAAAGTCTAATTTCAAGAAGAAAGATTTATTCAAAGAACAATAAAAACATTAATAAAACAAAGCAAAGCATACGTCATAAATTAAAAAGAAACCTCGGAGAAAAGATAAAGGGTAGAAGATAAGTACCCCGGGGGGTTGTTGCCGGAATGAGAACGAAGGGAGGAGAGAGGTAAAGGAACTTTTGGCACGAAGTAATCGAGAAATATATATTCAAAGTTATTCCAAGTGTTTTCTTACCCAGAGCCCCACCGTGTTGCAGCTGCGCAAGAGTTACGATATTGGTATCGTGGTTAGGCACGGTGTATATGTGTTGAGGCTCAGTAGACGAGAATTTAGGGCTATCTCATATTCGCGAGATGGTAGAAACAAAATAGAAGATGTACACGCATGTGTGTGTCATGTATTGTGTATGTAAAGTTTTATCTTTATCATGTGAAACGACTGTGAGACGGGCTGGGATTGATTCTGAAATTGATTATTGATTATGATATATTTCGATCGATTTGAAACCTCTCTCTTTCTCTCTCTCTCTTTCTCTCTCTCTCTTTCTCTCTTTTTCTCTCCCTTTTATTCTCTTTTTTTCTCTCTTTTTTGTTTACATATCTTCAATACATGTACCGACATATCGATAATATAACGCGCTTTTCCCATTGTTGCCGAGCAATGCTGAAACAGTGATTGTTAATACAGCGAACACAGTATTTAAGTTATTTAGAAGCAGATTTTTATAAAAGTTTATTATATTAAAGATTTATTCAAGATTTATTTTTATTAATTGTCCGCGATAAATATATTTTAAATCTTTTAATAATACTATGTTTCTATAAATTTTTTATTATAACATATTTATTAATAAAATTAGAATTGTAAGAGTAATAATAATAAAGCAATCCTATGTATAATAGCATCTAATATTAATATGTACAATTTTCTTTGTAGTATTATCTTTTTTTATTATTATTACAGATTTATTTTTATTAATTTTTATTTTTATATAAATACATATATATATATATATATATATATATATATATATGTGCTATGATGAAAATTATATATTATAAAATATAATAGATGAGTTTTTTAATAATTGTATTAAAGTAATAATTGTCTTAAAAAAAAGATTCAATAATCGCTTTTGATATGTATAATTGAAAAAATTAGTAATCAATGCAATTTTTAATTGTTAGTAAATATACACTACACGCAAAATATATGTAATAATACATAATATATATTTTTTAAATCTTATTAACTTGTTGCGTTAACCTGTTTTATATATATAATACTTGCAACAAAATAACTTTTACTCATATGACATACATACATACATACATACATACATACATACACATATACATATACATATACATATACATATACATATACATATACATATACATATACATATACATATACATATACATATACATATATATATACATATACATATACATATACATATACACATACACATACACATACACATACACATACACATACACATATACATATACATACATACATACATACATACATACATACATACATACATACATACATACATACATACATACATACATACATATATATATATATATATATATATATATATATATATATATATATATATATGTGTGTATATATATATATATATATATATATATATATATATATATATATATATAATACACACATACACATGCGCGCCTGTGTGTGTGTGTGTATCCATATATATATGTATATCATATGAGTAAAAATTATTTTGTGTAGCAAGTATTTTACGAAATATTTTTTTTATATCAGAATACTTTACAAATAAAAAATATATATACTTTCTTAAAGACAGAAATTTTTCAGTGATTAAGAGATTTCTGGTATTAAATCTCAATGACAATTTTAAAACATTTGATCTGTAATTAAATCTGCTTCTTGGTGTACGTTTCTCTCGAAACGAATATGTTTCAGCATAACTGATAACAGTGGGTCCAATCGGCGTCGATCTGTTCTTTCATCCTGAAAATACAATTAGACGTAATTTTTGGCGTCAACATGCAGGCGGGTGCATTTCGTTCGTTCTCCTTTCCTCATGCAGCTTGGTGCTCGAGCTAAAGGCAATTGTCAGACGCTCATTAATCATTCATTCCGTGAGGCAGAGAGGATGATTTGATGAAATGATCGCTATTATCGATCGATAGAAATCAAGAAGTACAACAAGCCTCAATCTGCCAAAAATTAAAGTACTTGTCGAGAAATAATTTGATTTTATTAATCGCGCTCACAGTCATTTCGAAGTAAATAAATTAGATTGTTCGAATTGATTGAAAACTAATTTTAATAAATTTGGTGAGAGAATTTTTATTTTTTGTAAGAAAAAATGAATACGGTAATAATTAATTATCTCTGTCTATTAAAAAAAATAATACAGTTTTTGGTGAAATAATAAAAATTGATTTTTACTTAAGTTCCAATCTCTCTCATGGTATTGTACAATCATAAAGATGTACTGGATCGCGTCGATGATAGAGATGATGATAGTGAGAGGAGCGTAGATTATTGCGTGCATGTGCAATGACCAGTGGTGTACCTAGAGCTAGCTTAAGTGTCGTGTGCGTATATTATTCACATTTGAGCTATGTACATATTGTGATTCATCCCCTAACCATTTGCAAGAAAGCACTCGTGGAAACAATTATAGATTATTGACAAGAATAAACATTTAGTAAAATATGCTATCAATTAATTTAAAATCAAATTCTTTTTTTACATTTTTTGCTGATAATATATTGCTTCAAAAATAATTGTATACAATACCAAATGAGAAAATTTATATATTTTGGAAATTTTTAAATAATTCATATGGAAAATTTTTTAAATAATATTTTAATAATAGCTCGTAATCAAGTATCTTATTGTTAGATAATAAATATAATATATATAATTTTTGTACACGATTTTTTAGATTTAGTTAATCTTTCTCTTTCTCCTCTTGTTATGAAGTTTTTTATATATACGTAGCAATAATACATAGTTTCATATCAATAATTCTTTCCACAAGTCTCCACGTGTCTCTTTAATAAAAGAATAAAAAGAAGAGCAGAAAGAAATAATAAAGTTGGATGTAGAAAGAAGATAAGGGTCGTAAAGAGATACATATATAGATGTATTCAAATATTGAAGCATTCTATCGTTTGAATATCATGTTCGTGACTTCTTCACATATATTATATACATGTATATTTGCAATATTTTTATAAACTCATAATATATCTATATATTTCAATTTAGATTATATTATTTTAAGATTTATACTTTCGTGTATATTTTGAATGAAATAATAGCAATAATAATAAACGTAGTGTAATAAAAAATATTAGTAGGAATATTTAATATATACATAATTACTTTTATAGATTATAATATATAAGTAAAGAAAATATTATTATCATCACAAAAAATGATTAAGCTAGAAAACAATGCGCGATTAAACGATATTTTTCTCTATGAATTAACAATGCGTAATAATAAAAAAAAATTTAATTTTATTATTAAATGATTATATTATATGTTCGAACACATATATTTCAGAAGAAAAATCTGAACATATCTGAAAGTTTTCAGTTTTTACTATTCGAATATCATCTATTATAAAGACTGATTAAAAGAAGTAAAAAAAAATTAAAAAAAAAGAAATAAAAAGAAAAAAAGAAGAAGAGAAAGATAGAGAAGAAGAAGAAGAAGAAGAAGAAGAAGAAGAAGAAGAAGAAGAAGAAGAAGAAAAGAAAGTGCTCTGGTGATCACTCCTCTCTAAAAAGCTAATTTCTCGCGTGAAAGTTAGCCAATTAGGTATATACAGGTGCGTGTCCGGGCCAATCAAATGAGAGCTCGCGAGCTGAGCTCTCAGCTTCATTTCTTTCACTTGCTGATTTTTTTTCAAGCTTGTGATACTGAGGCTTACCAGGTGGGACTCTGGGCTGGTGAAGGTGACCACAAGGCCGTGGAGTCGCCTCATGTTTATCGTCGTTCCGGCCTTCTTTAAAATGGTAGTCCAACAGCGTGCGTTGGCCCAAGTTCGACCACGTGTGGGCGCACAAGGGTCAGCAACATTGAGAATCGATTTTAGAATGATCGACGTCGCATGATTGTGCGACTTATGTACTCATTGGTGCTTTTTTCATGTTGGTGCCAGTTTTATCTCGGAAAAGTACTAATAATTGATTTTACTTATACGCATATTAATATTAATTATAGTGCAGTATGAGTCCAAAAAATAGAAAATGTGTATAACTTTTACTTAATATTTTACATAACATCTTTGAAATTAGTGAGCACTTTTGATTAGAAGTTGTAACGATTATTATCGTTATAATTTATTTTTGTTTAAAAAATTCTATGATGAAGTAACATGCAATGTGCTTAATACTTATAAAAAACATCATGAGAGAGTGATTTTAAAATGATTGCATCGTACAAATTGAAAAATTTGATTTTCCTATTTTCTATATGTGTTATAACATTAGTTTAATGACGCGCGAGAAGTTGCCAACTTGGAGAATTTATTTTGGCACGAACAACATTTCCAATATTCGTTCTTTTCTACCAAATTTGTCTCTCGCCACATTTCGATGAATTTCTCGCACGCTATTCGTTTTTCGATACGAGGGAGAAAATCAGGGCGCATGATAGACAGCGCAACATTAACAATCGATTTCGGAAATTTATTTCCACCTAGACATATAGGAGATTCTCGTAATTTCCTACCAGCTCTCGTACACTCGTACGAGGAATTGATTTTCGAGTCTCTGCGTTTTGATGGACGCGAAATCTTATTTTGTAGGTGTTCTATTAAGTCTAAATCCGCAATTCAAATGAGGAGTGCAGGTAAAAAAGGCGGTCGTCTAACATATTTTATTTTCACCTGAAACTTTTAACATTAACTTCTTACTTTGCGTAGAACTAAATGCTAAATTCGTTGATTGCCAAGTTGTTGCGAACGAATAAATTACGGATGAGACAATAAAGTTTCATTCACGAGAGGTTAAAGTAAGTACGACTTTTAACAATAGTTTAAAGAACATTCGTTGTCGAGCACATCCCTGGCGGATAAATCCTTGGAGGTACCTCGTAGCGTAATTTTTGTTCGCTAAGCTCCATAGGATTTTTCCTTTACGAAGCTTTTTTTCCATTAAAGAAATATGTACACCATGAGATTTGAGCAGAAATTTTTTTATCATCATTTGCAACTACTGCATTTATCAAATTTATTTAAATCTTTCGAATCTTAAAACGTTTTTAAAATATAAAATATAAGGAAAATTTGTAGAAAATATTTATTATCGAAAAAATATTAGTGTATAAGATTTAAATACATTTCATACCGTTTTTTTTCTCCTAAGTATTATTCATCATTAATTATTCATATATATTTGTAAATCTTAAAGAGAAAATTAGTAAATATGTATCAGATATATAGATGAAAAGTTGCTATGTTATACTTTTATTGGATTTTTCAAAATTAAAATTGTTAAAAGAGTTTATTATAGTATTAGATATTCGATTTCCAATATTTTAAACTTCTCTTAATATTTTATTTAAAAAATTTAGTCTATTCTAAAAGTGCTTTTTATAAATGAAGACTTCTTAATATCGATTTAAAAAATTTATTTTAAAAAATTAACAAATCTGTTATAAAAATTAAAAAGAGGGGTTGAAATTCTATTTCTAGGAGATAATCATGTGTTTAAATTCACATATAAATTATAAATATAATATAAAAATATGTAAAAATTATATGAGGAAAAATCGGATTTTTTAATTAACTATTCCGATGTTGAAATTGGGTAGAAGAAAAGGTTTTACATCACATAAAGAATACTTTGGTAAATATTTTTACTACGGCAAGCACTTAAGTCTTTTTTAAACAATCCTTCATAAAACTAGCTCTCAACGAGCCATCTTTGGAACGAAATGAGTATAAAGCGCATCGTTAAACACGTCGCGAAGTATAATGTGTCACTTTAAGACGAGAATTATCTTTCGGGCGATATAACGAGAGGAGTAAGTCGCTGAAAGTCTCCGCGGCAGAGGATTCGTGTCGGCACATCGTGCCCAAGCATTAAGGCGCTTGTCATAAATATGAGGAGACACGCGTTCGTCTTGAATACCCGTAAAACTTTCAGCGAGCCGCAGAGTTCGCACACAAAATGAGAACATTGTGAAAGTTACGCACAAGTAAATTCACTGACAAGAAGCAAACGACGATGCTTAATGTTAAATAAGAAAAAAGGAGAGCATATAAGAGATATGAAAATTAATATACGATAAAAATACAAAATCATAATGGAAATTGCTATAAGTAGACCAAGAATATCAGAATTTTGAGGTCAAAAGACGCAATCGCATCAAATACGATGACAAATCTCACTTCCTAGAGTATAAACTGACGGAAATATTATTGGAGCCGTCCAGGATGAGATCTAAGTACACGAGAAATATCTTCGGTATACCGCAGTGGAATAAAATCCACCTGTGCTAGGATTTAATATCGCGGCCATCTCTCGTCGAGACGTTTTCGAGACGTCACGTAAGCTCGAGCTACTCGAGGCTTAGCGATTTCGTGACAGATTATGCCAGATTATTCGATGAGCACGCACACAAATAAGAAAATATACCTGGGAGGATCCACGACTTAACCCAGATACCGGCCAATTTTGTACGAGGCACACAATTCTGTTTAAAAAATTCCATTGGTAAATTTCTTTTCCGTTGTCAGTTTTCCGCGTCGCAAAGACCTTACATTTGACAGATTAGAAATGTGTCAAAAGTAACGAGTTATCAATTTCTTATTTTAAATTAAATATAAATTGCTTTAATATAATTTCGCCTCAAACTTTCCATCGCAAAACTTTTATATTGTTATAAATTAAGATATAATTTAACACATAATTGCTAGATTCTTATTCCATCGCGAAGTTTCGAACTTGGTCGAGGTTAAGAATTAATCGCAGAATATTTAATTACCAAGGAGAACAAGTAATCGATAAATATGATTTATACAACGTTAACTTCTACATGTAGTTATTTTTTTGCAAATTTTATTGTATTCTTCATAAAGACTATTCTGTGGTATTAATAATAGTATTTATAAGAGACGTATAATTTTATTTATAAAATATTAACTAGAAAAATATATTATAAATATATTCTGTAGACTTTTAGATTTCTCTTTTAGCTATTGTTATTTATCTAATCTGTATATCTTTTATTTAAAAAGCTTACTTCCAAATTATTTTAAAATAAAATTAAGTAGAATTTAAAAAATGAAGATTACGCTACAAAATTCTCAATAATAATATCATAAATGCGTAATCTGCACTATGAAATAAACTTTTCAATTCGCATATCGGATACTATTAACTCGGCAAATTAATTTCACTTGTTGGTACATTTGAATAAAGTTTCGCGAAGCATTCGACAATGCCGCGAAACTTAGTCACCATGGAAATTAATTATTATGCTACCTGTAAACATTACACTCGCGTTTATTAATTCTTGGAACTTGGTCGCCTTGCAGAGAAGTTCACTCGGTTAATTAAACCAGCACCGAAAACGGCTGGTACGTTAATTAAAAGACGGAAGGGCGTCTTACAACTGTCCCGATTGCTCGTACTATGAAGAGGAAGGGACGGTACTTGGCTGTAAGAATACTTCAAGGAAGATCAAGTCACTTCACGAATTAGAGTGTAAGAAACGAATGGAACATCGATTTAGAGACATTCTTAACGTTATATCTCAATGAGAGAAAGAAAAATATTAATCTAAAAGCATTAATACAAAATAATATAATAACGTTTTCAAATATACTTTTGCGAGTCACTTTTGTCTGTAGTAATATAGATATAATGCATTTTCTTTCTTTTTCTCTTTTCGACATTCTAGAAAAAGATTATTAAATGCCTGGGAAAAATGTACTGTTTATTATATTTCAGTTTCTTATCGAAACTTGGCAGAATACTTTATTATGTAATATTTTAATGATAGATTTTGAAATCGTTTTGAAAATAAGTATTTGGAATTATTATAAAAATTTTTCTTAATATCTAATGTATATACATATACACATATATTTTTCTCTCTCTCTGTCTCTAATTTAAAATATACATACATTATTTTTTATATATCTACTCTATTTCTGTTTTATAAAAATAGAATGAGATATAAATAATTTATGAATTATAAGGAAATAAAAAATCAACGATTTTAGACAAAATATTAAGAATAATAAACAAATAAATAAATAAATAATAAATAATAAATAAATTAAGAATAATAAATATATATATATATATATATATATATATATATATATATATATATATATAATAAAATCTTATTTTTCTAATTTAAAATTAAATAGACTTTGAGAATATTTAATGTTAAAAAGTTGTGAAAAAAAGCATAGCGTTCAATTAAACTTTCTCTAAGGAAAAATCAGTCAAAGAGTTCAGCTCCTAAAGCTTAGTGACCTACATTTAAAAATTATCTTTATATATAAGATTTATTTGGCAAAATTGCTTTTTCTTATTTAATGTTAAATTAAAGACTTAATAAAAGACTCAAGAAAAAAATAACTCCAAGTTTTTTCATAATAATGATTTAAAAAGGAGGGAAGAATATTGATGAATTTCAATAAAAATGTTATATTTTCTCCTATTTTTGTATTAGTAATGTATTTCTATAGACAATTTTCATGAAATTTGTTTACATTTATTTTATACATTTTATTAGAACATTTTCTATTATAAGTTTTAATGAAGAGATTTTATACGAGTATTATGTTTAATAATACATCAAAATCTCATCGATTCGTCGATCAGATGCGAACTCATAATTTTACTGAAAATCGTTAAATCTGCTCAAGCTGTGCGCGAAATTTACGAGTGCGGGCTGGATTTACTTTCCAGCGGAATCGTGACTCGTAATTCTCGATCACGTGTGTCGCGAGGTAACGATCGAAGTAAACCATCATTGAACAATGCACGCGATGTAACTATTTAAAAAAAAGTAGCATGATCCATAAGAATGTAGAGATTTACCCATTATTCAAATTGATTTGCAGTTGTGGATTCTTTTTGATAAATCAAGTTATGTAGTTTCTCTTAATAAATAATAATTATTTTAATACGTTGTTCTTAAGATTAATGTGAGAGGTTTATGTTCGTTAAATCAAGCAAAAAAATGGTAGTCCAAAGTAATTCCTATTATTTAAAATAATTATGATACACACATTCGTATATTTTTTCATTTGGAAAGTATTATAATTTCTCAATCCTTGCTTTAGAAAATAAAAAATCTAATAAAAAAATTATTTGCTTAGATAGAAAAATTCTAATTTCATAAATAGCGTTTGTATAGATAGTGTTTGTAAGTATTAATTTAATAAATAGTTTGTAATTACTGAGTTGATCGATATGCACTATGTATTTATCTCCAAAATAAGTAATCAAATTTTTTTAAACGTTCCATCGTTTTGACGTAAAGCTTTGATACGTAACAAAAATAATATCAAGTTATCGCGTGTGCACTATGAGTAACTTGTAAATAAGGAAAAAAAGGATTGCGTGAAACTAAAAAAGAAGAGAGACAAAAAGAGAGAGAAAGAGAGCAAGAGAAAAAAAGAGAAAAAGGGAGAAATCAGGATTGCAAGCGAGCAGTATATCCGCGCTATTCTTTCCGACACTTTTCCCAGATGCAACCCCGTCGTGCGCTTTCTCGTCCATTTATCCTCGCGGTGCACTTCGCACCCAGTCCCGACAATGTTTTATTTAGCAGGGACGTATATTTTCCGGCCGGCTGAGATTCGTCGTCTATCCGGGCGAAAATGTTTGGAAAGAGTGAACGCGAAAGAGACGGAGGGGGAGAAGGGGAAAAAGGGATACAACATGAAACGAGGCCGAAGGGCTAATCTCGTTGAATAACGATGACGTTCGCGCTGCTGTAACGCGCGCCAAGTTACACGGTCGATTCCCTGCAACTCACGATAGAAATAATATCGTAAATCGCCGAGTGTGAAACCGAGCGCGCACAAGGATCGCCATCCCTACAAAAAAAGGGATCATAAATACTTGTTCAATTTCTTCGCAGCGGGGGCGAAAGCGACGAGACCGTTGATAGTCGTGTGGGTTGATCTCGTGTGGATTAACGATCCATTGGAGTGGAAATGGTTGAGAAAGGAAGGGAGTTAACGTAATTCTACGTCGATGTGAAGTATTTCGAGACCATCTCGGTCAGATATGGATAGATCTTGGCAGCGGTTCACAGACCATAAGGATCTCATGTGAGGTACTTGACGAACATATCTATCACTTTATACAATGATTAATGAAAGATGCGTGATAAAAATAAATGGGAATTGAATCACGCTAAATTCCGATGAAAAATACCAATAATTTTTCTCTTGAAATGCAAACTCACATTTTGTTTAAAATCGACGACACGAGAAACATATTTCCATCGCACTCGTTAAACTCATTCGGGACTCGTTAGCTTTCTATCCTACCGTTTACCAGAGAAGGTTGAATGGGATTGAATCGTTCTCGAATTAATCGGGAGAGAGGAAGTCGGGGATTGTGCCGAGGAACAAGCGTGAATCCGAGAAAGGGGATTCGCGGTAATTCTCGCGTCTTTGGCTAATTGGATTACCGGAAATTCCGGTGTTTTGCTTATAAAGGCATACTGTGCATTCTCGGTCGGCAGAGCATTTCCGGTTCTTGCCATTGGGCGCTCGATTTTTGTTGTTCCATTTCGTTGTTCTCGCTGTTTTGTAGCGCAATTCTTATTATTAAATTGTATTTCGCGGTAAAATAGACGAAAACGAAATTGTAGCGGTGAAAAGTCAAGACTGAATTTAATTCGACCATCTCGTACAATCGAAATTTCCATACATCTTTCTTGACAAATGCAATACAATTTCATTATTGATATTGCACATATTTCCTGTTTGCAATACTATAAATAATATTATTATATTGTTGGATTGCTTTTTAATAGAAAAGAGAAAAATTATATTTTATGATTTAATAAAGTTGTTGTTTTTTTATCCAGCGATGAAAACATTTCAAAGAAGATCTAGATTATTAAAAATAATTATTTAAATGGTGTTTTAAATAAATTTGTATTTTAAGTATTATCTAAAAGTTTATTTGAAAATTTTTTCGTGAGATTAATAAATATAAATATATATAGGACTTATTATTGAAACGTGTTAATAAAAATTATTAATTAAGTGATAATTTTAAAATAATTATCATAATTCTTTAAACTAATGTTTGTAATTTTCAAATATTGACCATTTTAAACATGTTATTTCAAATATTATTTTGAATATTATTTAATAAGGAAAATAGTTTGAAAAATAATGAAGCAAATACGCATTTTTTCAAAAAATAATTATCCCTCAGAAACCTATAGTAGTGAATATAAGTTTAGAGAACCCGAGATATCCGAGTTATCCTCGATGTCTTAACCGGGCCACTTAAGTCTCCCGGGAATTTAGAGATAAGGAGATATAATAACATGTTGGTCAATGTCTATATTTAAAATATTTAAAATTTAGTATTCTTGAGCCACACATGAAATAAATTATTTATACAACTCGATAAGAGAAATACTTATATAATTATTTTAATGTTCTGAATAGTTTATATAACATAGAAATAGCTCTTATACCTTTATTTTATATTTTATTCTCACCTCTGTCTCACATATCTGCCTCTCTATATACATACTTGTAAATTATTAAATGTTGGAAATTCTGAAGAATAATTCTGCTGCGGCCATTCTGTGCATTTTACATTTATAACGTGCACCGCAGGTAACTATATAATGTCGCGGAAGTCGCCGACGAAAACGACTGCAAGCTGGCTAATAATATGTCGCCCAGCTCGGCAGTAGTTTCGCGAGTTTTCTACTTTAACTGGAATTAACTTTGCGCTAATGGCTCCTGTTCTGTTGGTGCCGTGGCCACGGTAAATAAGCGAATCGGACGTCCAGTTTTCGACTTTCTCGACGACGATTTTTCATGATCTATGCATGCGCTCAGGACAAACATTACGATATATAAAATTCTACTTTATGTTCTTCTCAAATGAATTGTTTAATTAATAAGCACTAAATATATATGCACATTTCATGTTAACTAATAACTTTCATAAAAGGGTGACAGTAAAATTATATTTAAAGACAACAAAAACTTTGATATATGAAAAATGTTGATAAATATAATAGAATATTTTTATTACATATTTTTTTATTATATTTTTTTTAAAACTAATGTCATATTTTGATTTTTATATATAAATAACGCCAATTATATAATTAATTTATATTTTAATACAAAAATGTCAATACATTGTATCCAGAGGGGAAAGTAGCAAATATATACACATTAAATAATGGATTTTCTAATAAGTTTAATAAGGGACAATAAAACTCATATTATTTTGAAAAAATTTTGGTCTAATAAATATCAGATAAATATCAAAATCTGCTTTATTTCATTTTGATTCGGTTGAATTACTGCTTAATTATAAACCGAGGTGCGTCGGATTAATGACACTAATTCTGTAGAAACTCGAGAGGAAATGGGTGGATGAAAAAGTGCAGTCTCGAAGTTCGCTGATGCATGTAGCCACGTGTGCAACGGGATAGCTATATGGCCGTGGTGCATTAGATGGCCGAACACGGGAAGTTCCGTAGAATAAATCAGGGGCATTGCCGTGTAGACGAGGAAAATCGGCGTGTAACAGCGGCGATGCATCCGACGCGCTCGTACTGCAAATGTGTTCCGTGCACGTAATGCAGCGAGGGAACAAGAACCCCCTGCAGAACCATACAATGCGCCGCAAAACGTAAAAAATCTTATGCGAGATATTCTTTGCGCTTTTGCATCATCGTTGTAATCAAAGCACAAAAATCATTCAGTTGATGTACTTGAATATAAAAAAATTAACACACACACACACATATAAGACTCTAACATAATATTTATAGACATATATCTATCTTACTTCAATTTTATATTTCATTCTTAATTCCCTTCAAATAATATATATTTTTAAGAAATGACAATTCATTAAATTTTTGAGTTATTAATTGATAATATAATATCGAATGACTATAGCATTAATTTTGATAGCTTTATATAAAAATTACTTTAAATTATATATGAAATGTCACTAATTTAAAAAAAATAATATTTTATTTAGGTTTTTTATTTGATTTATCTCTAGGTTTACATATCATTTACTCATAACTTTAATAATTTGGTGATTTAATCAGAAATTTTGTATATATGGTATAGATTTTTGCATAACATCAATCTGTTAATAAATAGTTGGTAAAAATAAAAGTAAAAGTCTGAAGTTGCTACACGCGTTGTAATGAAATAAGAATCATTTTGAGAAACTGTTTTTACATTTTAGTTGCGATTTAGTAATAATTGAGGAGGAATTGCACAAGAGTTGATAAAACATTATTTTTTAAATGGCTAATAACGTACAATTTGCTTTTGACAAGTGGAACGAAATGACAGTATTAATATGATAATACGATAATACTGGATACAATGCGATGCAGAGTAATTTCGAGTGTAACGAGTTTCAATTAGAATTGCCGAGCTACAAATGACGACGAGCCCTTTCATGGTTATATTAACATGCAAATAACAGTTTATACAACTTATAGCTATTTCGATATTGCATTTGGTGTGCGTTATTAGTTTCTTGTTATAGTTTTCATATATAAAATCAAATATAATACAATCATGCAATATATAAAATAATATAATTTAATAAATCAGGCAAAGCAGAACAGAATAGCTAACGTTTTAAAATATTATCCGAAAATTTGATTGTTCTCTCTCTCTTTCTCTGTCATTGCACGTAATGTCTTATTACATATTATTTATAGCTTTAAACAAACTTGATATGTTAATATAATTTATTGAACCTCAAGAATTTAAGTTACAAGAAAAATATTGTGTTATTTATTTTTCTCTTGTTTATATATTCTTATATTTTTAATCACATCAAGATAAATAATTACAAAATATGAACAAAATTTAAATTATTTGAGGATATCGGTTACGCAAAAAATTAAATATACATTAATAAGTATACTTGGATTGAAATAGTTAATTCTAAGTTAATTTTAATTAAATAATTTTTTGTAATGAGAATCCTTTGAGAATATAAGACGAAAATTTCTATTAATAAATCCCAATATATATGTGTATTCGATAAGAAAGTAACTTCGATGGTCATCGAAGCAAAGCCGCGACGGTTTTCGATAATTAAAACGCAACCACTGTAACGTCCGCATTGACGTTTACTCTGACTACTGGCGCCATCGAGCAAAGGAGCGTTTCGATCTGTGGTAGTTTCCCGCAAACGTCTCATCTTCTAATTACTCCTTTAAAATAGTCCACCGTGTGGTCGCTATGATGTTCCAGCACTGATTTTCGTTTGCGAATGATCGCGGTACCAGTATAGCGCATAAAACGTAATTCAACGATTCCTGAAACCTTATGGGCTTTAAAAGTAAAGGATACGACAAGTAAACGACACATAAAGAATCAAAGACCTATCACGTAAAAGACGTGGAATCTACGAAATGGTGAATCAACAAAGCCCAAGATCCCGAGACTTGTGCATTTAATGAATCATATTTCAATTTATTGATTTCAAGATATAGAATGACATTTTGAAATATTTATCTGTGACTGAACGAATCGGATCTCTCTGACAAATCGGATATTCAAATATTAAAGTTTTATCTGACTTTTGATTATCAATATACAATATTTCATGTTACGAAAATCAATAGATTTCAAGAAATAGAAAAATCAAGTCAATTTTTTGTCGAGAAAAATTCTTCCTTCCTCGAAAATATGTCTTTGTTGCTGACGCATATATTTCCAAAACTATCTACAGTACTTTAATCTCGGTATGGAATATCGCAAATGCAATATTTCGATACATATATACAATATACAATACATTCCCGTATGTCCATTGATTTCAGAGTAACTCGAGATATCGATATCTGAACACAGCAGGCATCACAGCTTCCGATCTAATTATGAATACGCTAACAATACCGACATTCGTATTCATATGTTCTCTTACTGTGTTGCCAAAACATGGGGCGAATGCAGCTTTACGATATAACTGGGTAATTGCGCCCGTATGCCGGTATCGATATTAATTATAACTGAATCTCGAACGCGAGTGCGTTGTCCATTTTGAATGACCATCTGCTCACTATCATAATGAGTTTAATGCTATACACGTCAATCGAAAGTAATATCGATCGTACTGCCGTATAAATTATGAATGTTAAATAATATTGTAATAAAAGTTTATTATATTAATCGGTTTTTGGCCGATATAAATCTGCATATAATTTTAGCTTTATTTTAACATTTAACACAACAGTTTTGTATCGTTTTAGGGTATATAAAATTTCTTTATTTATTGTAAATTCCCTGCTGAATCCAAATACTAATTGTATATTAATTTGTTTATTAAATCGATAAAATATTATCCGATATTATCTACTACATTGAGTTGGCTCTGCAATTGCATTTATATTAAATTATCGGATATTAAATTTAATTAGACTCGAGCCCAAAAGCAATGATCCATTAACTCTAGGGGGGTTACGGTAAGGTGTATTTTATGTTATAAGTAGTTCTTGTGCGAATATCGAATATGATATATATAGGAATATAAAACATATTTAAATAACTATGAAGAAAAGAGGTTTTTAATATTCTTATTAAATTAAAAATCTCGGTGACCCAAAGTAGTTGCAGAATATCACGTGTACTGGTTTCATTATCGCGTATTATGCATAATAAAAAGCTGCATATTAAAATAGTGCTTTGAAGTTTATATAATATACCCAAATAATCAAATAATCTTTTCGTTAAGAATTCAGTAATCTATTTGGGGTCATTTTTTCCTATAATCTCATGAAAGTCACTTATTACTATCAAAAAAGTGATTATTTATTAAATTAATTAATATTCATAATTAATAATATATAAATTTCAATTAATAATATATAATTAATTGAAATTCAGAAAAATAAACGCGACTTCTAATGAATTAAATTTCAAGGAAAAATATAGAGAATGAAATTATATATATAATCAACGCTTGTAGCTTCATTAACGGACCTTTCTCGTATCTCTTAATAAATTTGAAATGAATTTTGATATATATATAATTCTAATTTAAAAATTAGGAAGATATTGTATGTCGAAATTACTTAATTTTATTGTCAACGAAAGTGTGATGTTAAATATAAGCTATCTACGGTGCATAAATGTTACATTTCTTGAAAAAAACCATCAGCTTTATTTGGATCTTCTTTCAATTTCTACTTTTCATAGACAGATTACAATTATACGCAACTTATTTGAAGTACTAAGTGCCAAAACTTTGAGATATTCTACCATCTGAATAGACAAAGAGACAGGCATATCCCAGAATAGATGCTGCAAGTATTAATGCATTGGTTGCATAAACCGCGACGATAGCGAGCAGCGTAATCCAAGAACGGTCATACTCGTAAACAAGCTTCTGCGCGAGGGTGGCAAATGCGCTTTCAGAGAACGCGTACTTTGACAGCGTGATGGCCGATGCAACAAGGATTTGCAATGGTAACGACGATGCTTCGTGACCTGTAAAAGCTCACAAGGGTACGCACTGTGCGAAGCGTACTCGTGTTAATCTATGCGTATCTTGCGTTGAAAACGTATCTTCGGATATAACAACGGACAAAGAAAATAGAGAGTTTTTAACAATTTCTGAAACTACAGTTACGTAGAATTTTCCCCAAGTCGATAATATTCTGTGGTAGTATTTATAAAATTTTTATATTATCAAACTCTCTTTTTTTAAATGTACTTCTAGAAGTTTTTTTTAGAGAAACGGATATATATATATATATATATATATATATATATATATATATATATATGTTAATCGGCGAGGGATGTGCTCGAAAATCATAGGCGGTGCATTATAACGTTAATATCTCTGCACAACAACAATGCACAGGTAGAAAAGAACGAAATGCTGAAGTTTCGGTACACCAGAGATTCCAAAGTAAGTCCTACATGACACCTCATTTATGTTTTTTTCCTGTAATTATATTTTTCAATAACTCATAATTTCAATAATTTATAATAAACTATATTTTATTTTATTATATTTTACTTTTATAAGTAATTAGTTTTTATAAGTAATTAATTTGCTTACTTTTATAAGTAATTAGTTTTTATAAGTAATTAATTTGCTCGTATATTGCGTTGCGTTTAATATTTCTCTTTGGCGTCCTTTTTCCTAAAAACTTACATGCCTTCGAGAAGCAAACTGCGTATCGGCAATCGAGTACGTGCGCCACGTGCAAGAGTTCGAATGCTCTTCTCGATATAAAAAAATCAAGAAGATCTCTAATTTAGAACGAGGACATATTGGCAAAATGTTTCCTTGACCTCGACTCTTTTCCAGAATCAGAGATATTCGCGAAAAGCGAGATTAAAAAACGAACTGCGACGTTGCTTCGAACAGTTATTTGCAGCTCGATTGACTAGTGTAAAAATGTCTTCGATTACATTCCCGATTTAATTGGATATTTCTATTGTCACGATTCTTTACTATAATGGAATTGGATCGTATTTCTCCTTTCCTTGCATTATTTAATAAACACGTGTATGCAAATGTTGCTCTTTATAAAATTTTCGTTCGTTATCGAATAAAAACGATTAATCTGGAACGATTGTAGCTCGTTTTATTCATACAAATGTGTAATGACGATGAAGACCGATAGTTCTGCATATTTTATAATTTCACGATTTTATCTTATCATCGTATATATATCGTATACTAAAAAAAGAAAAGCGAATTTCGTGAAACCGAATCGTGAGCTCGAGTAATAATACTTTAGTAGAAATATACATGACATTTTAAAGTGGGTTAAAAGTTTTTTTTTTTTTCAAATAATGTTTATACAGATACAATCTAAAATGAGAAGAGTTTCTCTTTTATGGACAATCTTATTGTTTCTTCTTATAAATGATAAATGTCCCAACAAATGGGCAACGAGAAAATGCGTGTTTCATATAAACATTTTAAAAAAACATTGCGTTTTATCGCAAATAAGGAGAACATGTACTCACGAGATGCGAATCCCTGGTGGTGAACGTGATCGGATCTGAGGCTCTTGGCTCACGACAGTGAAAATCCATCTTTCCCCAAGCCGCAGCACCCGCTGCTCCGCTCCTGGCCGCTTCGATCAGTTCCATCTTGATTTTTTCTGCAGCAAATTCCACCTGCGAGCACAGTAAACAAAGTTATGACAGCTACTGCACATGGTGTAACAATAGGAGCAGAAAGAGAAAGATTTTTGTATCAACTAGTATCATTAATTCCCATAAAGTGAGACAGAAAATTCTACAAAAGCATTTTCAATGCAAGTATTATGTTATAATGCGTTATTTAAGACATATTAAAAACAATTGATTTTTTTAGAAATAACTAAGTGCCATTTCTTTACATATCGAAATATATTTAAACACTTGATATTATTTATTAATTTCCAAAATTTATATAAATTGTATGCAATATAATTTTTTATCTAAATTCACAGAGATATTATTTCCTGTTGAGGATGAAGCATTTTTTTTAACAATTTTATATTCTGCAATTTTGTAGATGATGTATGTAATTAATCTGATTCTAATTTAAACGTTACTAAAGAAATAATTAGTTAAAAAATTCTCTTTTCTAAATAAAAATTCAGATGTGTACTTTTCATGTAGTATCCTCATTTAAAATTTTTGTTCATTATTAAATTAAATGTGTGCGTTTAATACTCTAAAACTTAAATTAAAATCAAATATGTTTAAATTTGAATATACGCTTCAAGGATATTTGCGAGAATATTTCCAAATTTCTACAAATTGCGAGAATTTTTCCAATCTTCCACAAATGCTTCTTATTGACAACGATATAAATAGTTGCAGCTTTAAAATATCATGTGCTTATTTTTCTCAATTCTCAGAAAAGAATAAACGAGCTAACGACAGATCATTTATATAAATTATTTTGATTTTTGGTTATAAAGATTACTGATCAAATATGCAAGCGCGCTTAGTATATATTAATCAAAAAAGGTTTTAAAGAATTTTAATTTATACATAAAACTTCCTCCTTTTCTCTCTCTCTTTCTTTCTCTCTCTCTCTTTTTCTCTTTCTCTCTTGAATATATATTTTCAGTATACGATTATAAGATGAAGAATTTATATAGAATATAAGATTAATTTTAAAAAATTTATATATGTATTAAATTTATAAGAAAAAGCTTTTTCGATTATTTCGTTTTTGGTAATAATCATAATTCAATATATTTGCAATAGAAAATTAAGAATTTCACAAATAAGATCTGAACAATTTACATATCGCGAATGTGCCCGTAAATAAAACTCGTAAGAATAATTTGCCAGGGACGATTCGCATCGTGCTAGTTAAGTCGCAAACAGTCAGCAAATTACAGTCGTCGTTAACCTTTCGGTTACGCGAAACGTTTTATATTGCGTCGAGTTTTATCGCTTTATTCCCGTTTTTTTGTCGCCGCCCATGGCGTGTTAGTTCGACTTCACTTCTCGGCGAAACTCCCCAAGTAAGTTGCTAGCATGAATATTTCATTGCGTCGCGATGACCAAGTCGACACCTCGTTGCGTTGGGTGGACATTTTTATTGATCCAGGATACAAGAAGTTTGTATGCATCGCTATCGATAAGAAATAATTCCAGAATTCCTTTCGAGAGTTCAAAATAATAATATCGTAGCATTTATTTAAATAAACTTATGTATGTATTACGAATTAGTAAGTTTTAGATATGTAATAAGTATTACATATTTGTAAAAGCACCTGATCATTTTAACTTTTACTGACAATTTTTTCTATCAAAACATTTCGATTAATACACTTTAATGAAATTTAAATTCTTTAACAATTTATTCAAAAAATCGATACAAATATTTATATAAGAATTTTCCAGAACTTTACGTATAAAAATTGAACAAGAATGAAACATTCTCTAATATCTATATATCCGTTTTTTATATCTATTAATTATTATGTATGAATTATAAACTTTATCTATATATTTTTTAATTATTTTAAAAGATTAATTTTTTTTATCAAATGAAATGTGTGAAAGTAGCAATATTTACAAGCATATAAATCATCATTTATTGAAAGTAAATTGAAAGCAATCATCCAACAGATAACGAAATATTAATTATTATGTACTTAATCTTCAATGGCTTTTAACAAGAGACAAGTACAGCAAAATAGTACAACAAAAATTTAATTTAGAAAAAGAGTTTAATTATATTAATATTTAATTATATTTGAGAGATAATTGAAAAGGAACTTCTAAATTTTCGATGCAGAAAAATCAACTTCTTTGTTAAAAAATCCACAAATTGTAAAAGTTATATAGTTATATACAGTTTTCCTGTGCGATATAGTAGTATATTTTTGTAATTAAAACATTTTAGAAAGCCACCATGTGTGTGTATGTTTATATGTAATCAAACTATAAAGAATTGACAAACGTTTTTCCGAATTTGTTTCATTCGCGCAATGTTAACAAATCTTATTATTTTATAAATGTACCGTATTACATTGCATTCCATATATAGCAACCATCTTTTTAATTATTTACATTTATTACAGCATAAAATGTTTAAGCGACATATATACTCTTGAAAGGATTCGGAAAATTTATGATCATTACACGTTCTCTCTGCTAATATTGTTTCTCATAAAAGATTCAATGATACATCATCGCGATTCCCTATTGGCAAATCAATTAATGGAATTTCAGAATAATTATCGTTCGAATTGCTAATCAGTTCGATTAAAAACAGCACAAAAAAGGTAATTTAATAATTACAATGAACACAATGTATACAGTTTATTTTCCAATAATATTATCGTTTTATATAGTAGAAAAAAGTACGGAAAATTAGTTATTTGTATGATAAAAATAGTAAGAAAATATAATAAATAATAAAAGAGAAAGAGTTGTATTTTTACGTTATTTCTACTGACACAAAACGAAAAAACACAAAGCATTTGATGTGTTATACGAAATACCAAAATAAATCAGTTAAATTTCAATAAATAGAGATTAATTGCAGAACTTGTAATCGATTCTTCCCGGCGAAAATGTCGAGGGCATCACTTAACGCAATTTTCCAAGTTTGAACACACCTCGTTGTACTTAAAACACAAATTGAAGTTTTGTGGAAGTTGAATGTATTTAAAACTAACTAAAGAGAATATAGTTTTAATCTATTTGTTTCTTCGAAACTTTATAAAATAAATTTTATATCTTATCACTAATTATCTATTATTTTTTGCTTAGTAATTATACTTTTTTAAAACAGTATTAGGATAGCAATTTTATTTTATTTAGTCGTTTTATTTCCCATTCATTTAACGTGTCTATCTGTCCATGTTTTTAAAGCCAATATTTGAAAAGTTTTACAAGTTTCTTTGCATTCTACATTATTTTCTTATTGAATTTGTGATTTCTTTTTTTAATCTCTGTAAATATTTCACGTGGAAAAGGTTAATAATCTCTATTACGTTTTATGCAATTTTCATTAGTTTATTAGAGACTAAGGCAGAAGAGATGGTAGAAAGTTAGCGGAAAGTATAAATAAATCATGCTATCGCAGGGGGGTGTAACCTTTCTCAGACATCCGACGAAGTTGTTGATCCCTTTAGCGCCTTGCAAGGATGTCGCACCGGCGCCTCCACCGACGAGAAGTCGATCGCTTGCTAAATGCGTGAAAGATCCCGCGGTATGTCCGTGCTCGGCGTAAATTCCATCCACAATAGCAGAGAGCTGCAACAGAAAGAATAGTATCTCGAAAATTCCATTTCACGGCAAATTGTAAAATTAATGTGATTTCTAACTCTATTTATTACAGTCTATTTTCTTTGTATAATTGGTACATATTTGAATTCAAATAAGCGTGAATTTTATTTCAATATATCTCCGTGTTTGTTTTTTATTATGCGTTATAAATATTATTCTATGTTTTTTAATCTTTTTTTAAAATTTATATAACCTTTTTTTAATTTTCTATCTATTTATATAGAGATAAAGTACTCGGAGTATATATATTTTTTATAAATGAAAATATTTGTTAATTTTGTCTGTGATTTTTTATCAAACAGATAAATTACAAGCGTCGTTGTGCTTTACGCTTGAAAAAGGTAACCGGTATTAACCTCGGTATCGTTTCGATCCTTAAAAAAGAGCGGGTAAAGTTTCCACAGCAATCATGCGGGTATGCCGTAAAGTTTAGCATTTAGACAATCGCCGTTCTTGAGGAGTGGTCCATTACGACTTTAGCTATGGCATCGTTATCTCCCGGTTATTCTCTTCCTTTTTCGTCCATCGTTCTAACTAACAGGGCGGCAAACTCAGAGGAGCGAACAGAGTAAAACGTTAGAATGTTATGTCTTCCCGGAGGCACCTAATCGAGAGGAAGATACTATCTTCTTACTCTTCATCTTCACTTATCACACCAAGGTCGTTGCGATGCAAGTGTATAGATCTTGGCAAAAATGTAAGCCTACGATTTCCATTTTAATTGAACATAAAAAAACATAACAATAGAATAACATAAGATAAGAAAAACATAAGATAAGAATAACATAACATAAGAAAAATTAAAACATTAAATAAATATATTTTAAATTTTATAATAATTTTGTAGTAACTTATTTCCTGTTTAAAATTTAATATTTAAAAAATAGAATTTGTTTATTTTCGATTTAAAATTCATTTGAAACAACAAAAAATGTTGGAAAACGCTGGCGCTATAAAAGATATAAAGTAGTCATAAATAAATATAAATTAAAATAAATTAAAATAGTATTTTGAAGAAAAAATTAGCTCATCGATTAATTTAACTTCAAGAAATACGATGTGCAGCATTAAATTCCAGTTATTGTTCTAGGGACGGCCCTGTTTGAGGCTTCCGCTTTTCCTCATCGTAATTAGGTAGCTCTCTTGTCGAGGGCGTTTCCTTGGACCGTAGTTGAGCAATCTCCTTCATAATCCTCGAGGCCTTATCTCCGATGTTTCTCAGTGAACAAATAGATCCCGCAGTCATCGCGATAAAATTAAGGAGCTGTCTGCGAGTAACCAGTGTTCCACACCGTTTTGCATGAAGAGCACAAAGATACATTATGTAAATGTCTTACTGTCATTACAGAGAGATGATTATATCTATGTGTAGCAAAATTTAGTTTAATAATATCGAGATTTAAAATGACACAGTTAAGTTCATATAACTTTAAATTGAGTATTTTTTGTGCGCGTAATATGTATTTTACGAAATTGATTACCTTATATCTCAATATATTAGTTATTGTGCTTCATGTGCGCAATAAATAATATATTAATATATAATTAATAAAATAATTGTTTATATGATCAATTTATAAATGGCAAGCTACCGTTAGTTAAAATAATAATTAATTATTTAATATTTATTATGTAATTGCTTGCAATTGTTGCGCTTGTCTATTAAGTTATTTATCGATCACGGTTTCCTTGTGGAATCACATCGACAGACACACGCCTTTAAATAAAAATATGCCTTACAAAAAAGTATATTCCAAATGTAGATTAACTTTAGAAATTTTATATTTCGCACACAGGAATCATTGTGTCAATGAATTCGCCCACTTGGTAACTTGCTAATTCAGGTGGAAATTTAATTAAGCTGAGGTAAATCAAAATTCGCAGCTTTGAATCGAATCGGGACACCGCAATATCGCGCGCTATCGCAGAGAAGAAATTAATTTTCCGTCTTAATTAATTTTCCATCTTCATTAGCAGCGTCTGGATTTACCAACTCAGGCTAATGGACATCTTAAACATTATAACAATGTTGCAATATATAAACTGAACTAATAATTTATTGAAACTATTTTCTCGCTCTTAAATTAGGCTAATGCAATAATGTTGTTTGTAAAACATATTTCATTTTAACATATATAATTTTAATAATTAGGAATTCAGTACCATATTTTTTAATTATAGATAATAATTATAACATTGCAGATGATAATTTTAAGATGAATGAACATAAATAATAAGAATATAGGAATTTTTATGTATTTTTAATTAAATTTGAGAGAGAAAACTTATATTCCCATCTGAATACTTTATACGCATAGAATATTTAAAGTTGATTATTTAGATTATTACTTGAAACGAAATTTGAGAAAATCAGTAACGGAGCGCATGCAAAGTCGATTTGAGGGAAAATCAGGTCCTTTAATAGCGTACTTTTTCTCGCATCGTAATAATCGTGAACCGTTGAGCGTCAGCAAATATTCCTCGCTTGCACGCACAATGTATTTGGGGCGGCACAATAAGCGCAACCGAGAAAGTGGGCCGCAGACCCACACCGAAGGGAACCTACGCGCGAGAGCATCCCTCTTACAGAACGGTATACCGGTCCTTGTTTGACGAATATGGAGTGAACAAAGTGACAAGGGGATGGAGTAGACTATTTATTACATTCAGATGCGAGTTCTACTTAGCCGCTCATGGATGATGAGTATTGCGCACATTTGTACGTGTCTGTAGTAACGCAACAGTGCATTGCATTTTGTTATCATCAACGTTTTTTTGTTTCATGAATTTATACCATGAATTTTCAGTTTATATTCACATCTCGTGAATGTAACATATATAAGATAATATATTTATTGTGTCAACAGTTTTCTTCACTTTCAATATTATTAAAAAATATATAAATATATATAGTTAAAGAATATAAATATAAAAATATATATAAGAAAATATAGGAATTACATATTGATGGAATCTCCTTTTTTAATATATATGTAATATAATAATATAATTTACAGGCTTAATAATTCAAAGAATTTAATATTTAATAAAATAAAGTTTTTATGCAAGAATTAGAAACAAGTATTTATTTAAGAATTTATAGGAAATATAGGAAAAAGCCAAAACTTTAAAAATTGGATAATCAAATTAACTTTGACAATTATAATAAAAAAAGTAAGAATTGTTGAATTTTTGCATCTAACGTAAGTTTAATAAAATTGAAATTAATTACATTTATATACATATATGTCATTTATATACATATATTTTTATTATTATTATATTTATTATTATATTTTTTTTATTAAAAAACTATAATAAAATAAATTAAAAATATTTGATACTAAAATGATATAAATGTTAATTTATAACATACATAATACTTGTATTACTTTTTAATTGATATTTGTTTTAAATAATTTGTTAAAAATATGATGTTTTTATCTTTTTATCGTGTAACAAAGAGCAATTCGTCTTATTAAAAATGGAAGCTATGAAATAAATTTCTTTTGCTACTGGTTTCGTTTACCGATCGTTCTTTTATATTATGTCGTACGACGAAAATAAATGATTTCTACGTTTTTAACGAGATCGTAAATTATACCCGACACCATGAAAGGCCGTCTACGGAATGAGTGAAAAACAAGGAAAAAGATTCGCGAGAAGCTGGCGAAAACCGGGGAGAAATGTCATGATCGAATTTACTGGAGCATCGCGAGAACCTTAAGAGGAGTTCAGATTCAAACATCGAGGTGAAAAGACAGAAAATGTGAAAACTTCCACGCGCGTACTCTCTCACTAAAGAAGAGACGGGCGAAGTCAATGCGAGATCTTTTACTTTTTGCATCATGAATGATTTATTCTTACTTTTAGAACGATAGTACGGCGTCAATGTAACATGAGACATCAAAGAAAAAGAAAATTTTTATGATATAACGGGGATTTTTATATATAATATAATTAAATATAATATAATTAAACCTAATGGTTTAATTTCTATTTGTATTTTACATACATTTTACATTTATATTGCGTTTCAAACTGATATCGAAATATAGAATCATCTATTTGTATGACCGTTTCGATTGTACAATTCAAGAAAATATTTTCACAGGAAGTTAGAAAAATACTATTTATATAATGAAGATATTATTATAATATTATGTGTTATATAATATTACATATCTGTAATTCCTATGCACAATTTTTATACACATAATATTAAATTTTAGCGCTAATGTCATTAAAGACAACACATACGAAAAAAATACATGATACACAATAAAATTGTTAAAAAAATAAGCTATTTTAAAAAGAGTTATTTGGTAAACTATTTTATGTGATGGTCGCATTCAGTTAATGGGAAATTGTCAGCGATAACTAAAAGAAGTAATTTACGTTTACGTGACAAGAAATTTTCGTGATAACGTCGGTATTTTCGCGGGCCGCGCCGTAAATTATGCAATCGATCGGTTTCGCGCCCATTTGCATTTCAGAATCTTTTTCCGACTCCCCGCTTGTGAAAGCAGTCAAGTGCAGACTAGATGCATCAGCTGCAACTTTTTCTGCCATTTCTTCGAACTCGACGGTATATTTCTTCAAAACAGACAGACGATAGAAAATTCATCATTTATTGGAATGTTATTCCACTCACAATATTGTATAAAATAACTGGGGCGCTTATAGTGTTCCGGTTTTCTTAAATAATATGAGCGAGTAAGCGAGCGATGTGTAAGTGAGCGAGAGATGTTTGTTGATGAGCGCTTTATAATATTTTAATAAAAAATATAAAATGTAATAAATTACTTCTAACAGCCTGTTTAATCTCGTGATTTACAATATATCTTTTTTCTTATTTATTGTAATTTATTAAATATAATTTTTTACACATATATCGAAAATATGTTTCGAAAAGCTAACACCATTTATAAGCTAAAAACTATTTGGGTTTTTTAGAATTTAACGGAATTGAGTTAAAATAAATAATGCGAAAACATTTGTCAATCTATTTCTGTATGCTGCTCTTGTGAAAATACTTTCAATAAAAAATTCACACAGGATTTTCCTTCCGTCTAGAAACATAGTGAGCCAGACAACAACGCTTAGGAGAGAGGACGAGACTCGAATAGAGAGATCTCGAGATCATCCGCATGCCATCGTAGAACATGAGTGGAACAATAAGGGGACGTGGCCGGAGGATCTAAACGGATGGATGAATTCTTGTTAAAAATATCTTGGCATTTTTCTCTGAAATGCAGGCAACTTGCTCAAGAAGAAGGTTTGACAGGAAGGAACAAGGATATATATTGTACATAGAAGGCACGGTGAATAAAACGTGGCAAGGAGAAAACGATTCAACCAAGCGGGACTCTAATGTTTCTCTGTAAAGTTACAGTAATTTATAAGTTTAAATAAAGTTTAGATAAGCTATTTATAAGTTTAAATAAAGTTTACAATAATTTATTTATTTAAATAAACTTTTCCTCGGATTCTTTGACTTCTATTTTCGAAACAATTCTATGTCGCTGTTTTTTTTTTGCCAATATACTATAATATAGATTACTGTACATGATATAAAACATGTTACGGACATAATTGAAACGGAAAATAAAGTGCTGTTCGTTCAAATAAACTAATATCAATTAGTAAACGTGTGAAAAACAGCTTTGTGTAAAAAAATACGCACAGAGAGAGACGTAATTAATTAAATGGTGCAAATCCAATTGAAACGACTGCAATATATTCTTTTGCGTACTGTTTTTTTGCGGTAACGTTTGCATCGCTCTCAAGAGCAAGCGATTGGAGATATCGAAAAGCTACATACGTACAATATATGCGATACAATAAAAATCACACACTCACCTTGCAGAAGCTGGTTATTGAAGAGATCTGAAACAGAAAGCATAAACGTGCGATCAGTACAAAATGTCCGTATATATTTTACGTAAATGTGACACCGGCAATTGAAATTCAAAAGTTACCCTACGTGCGGAAGCTCACGAAGCTGATCGCCGCAAGCTCGCGAGCTATTCGAACTTTTTCTCTGGATTATCATAAGAACTTTTTTTGATGCGCGAATGGCTATGTCGCTCGAGAAAAAGGCACAAACGTATTTTACGTATTCGCGGAAACTTCAAACAATTTTCATTTTTCGCGAGAGAGACTCGCAGTCTGATGCACGAAGAAGAGCTTTCGATGCGCAGGAATCGAGCTTGGAACTTGAATTCTTTTTTCAACGCAAAGATCTATCCCAAAATTTTAATTGTCTGATCAATAATAACGTAGCGTAATAATGCAAATTTTAAATGCAAAGTGTATTAAAAAATAATCATTTAAATAATATTTTGTTTAAATAAAGTATTAGTTATAAAAATTGATTTTAAAAAAAATTTTTTTAAGAATGATGGGTACACATATTTGCACAATATACCTGCAATCTTGGAACTAATAATTGGAATTATTAATTAAGATAATAATTTGAAAAGAATTATTAGAAATTCTTTTTTAAAATAATATTTCAAAAAAGAGGTTTTAAAACTTGCGAAAAAGATTGATCACTTTAAATACATACATCATAATATATTTATTATTTCAATATTATTTTAAACGTTCGGTGCAGCAGGAAATAATTAAAAAATTAATTAGAAGAATAACTAACCAAATATATAGATTTAATAAAGTTCTATTTTAATAGAAACCATTGTTTACTTAATGTCAGTTTGTTTTAATAGTTTTCTTGTTGAAACGTATCTTTATTTCTGTCCTCAATTTTATCTTCGTTGATTACAGTACTTTCTTTCAGAGAGTTTAAAATTAAAATTAAAGTTGCTTTTAAATGAATAATGAAAAAATGAGAGATTTCGTTTAAACCCCTGCCATCAATGCGCGTAACATATGCGTATGACACAAAGTGCATTTGCTTTCTAAGCACGGGCGGTTTGTGAGCCTGCGGCTGTGTGCGGGTCTTATTAAGGAATCCCTTTGATCACGTGGCGATTAAACGACTGACAGAAGGGCAACAGCCCTAGAAAGAGAAAGCCGGTGACGAAGCGAACTCTTGCCTTTGTGCCGTTCGCTTCGAAACGATCGTGAAAAATAAACGCATACGTGTCTTTCTGTTCGCCCTAATTATCGCGCGGAAACTTATCAATGAGCCACGCATCAAGCAATCTCCGTCAAACTTCTTTATTGTTTATTTAACGATTATATCGCGTGTAGATCAAATTATTATCGGGCTGCAATACGTTGTACACTCATTTGCACGAATTAAACTTTCTTTTTTATTACGTATTATTACAACGACTATCTGGCTTCACTTTTGTTGAACTTAGTTTGTGAGCATATCTCTCAGCATGTATGTTTTATAACTTAATGAATAAGCACATAACTCTTACACAAATATACCATTAGGTATATGCAGCTTATATATAAATATAGATATATATTAGGATTGTGCAAGATTGTGCACAATTATAAAATATAATAATTTCAATAATTTCATATCGGTACAATTATAAAATATAATAATTTCATAACATCCTATTTTTTTAGAAAACGCACATATGTGTAATTTTTTCTGAATATTTTCATGTCAGCATAATGCTAAAATTTATTTCATTACAGTAATAGGACTTGCATTGTTACGAGATGAAGTAAATAGCTTCCGGAGGCAGATGCAACCGATGCTGCGAATGGTTCCTGATTTGGCATTATGTTAATATCTCGGTAGGCTAGGTCAGGCAGCTTATTGTTTGGCTTTGATCAGCTATCTGCTTAATTGGCTCTCGATTTAGACCGCCCTCGGGCTCAAGCCTGTAATATTCAATTTCGTACGTATATAGCTGAGTAAAAATAGTCAAAGGACAAAGGGATTGCAACAATCTCAATAAGCTTCTCGTTCTATAAAGCTTAACGTTTTGCGTTCATATAGAATTGGGCAAATTTATAAATAACAAGAAGTTATTATTTTTATGATATATTTTATGATGTAATTTATTATATTATTAATTAAATTTTTAAATATTATTATTAATTAAATGTTAAAAAAATATATATATAGGTAAAGAACATATATACATATAAAATATCTGAAACAATTGATTTAACAAGAATTATATTTTTCATTCATTCATTGCTTGATCTTCTTTTTCGATTACGAATAAAATTATTACAATCATGATGTATATTTAGATGATACGTTAATTCGAAAGTTACCCACATTTAGTAAACGTAAGGTGACATTTATAATGGCTAGTTTATATTCTTGATATCAAATCTACGTCAATGCGCTACTGAATGTGGCTGCAGTTTTACATAAAATTGGCATTATGCGACCCGGTGGCGATCCGGTGGGATTTTCATCGAGCGCCGTGAATTTAAGGATCTACTTTGCACCAGTAGATATCAAAGAAACGAACCGGCATTCCGGACTCTCTTTCGGGTGAGCCAATGTTTGCGCAGCTGAATCGTACGTAACGAATTAAACGATCTTCGCGGAAGGAAACCGCTCGAACGCGTTACAAGCCTCTCTTATTCGCGAGAATGATTTAATGCCGCGGATTTAGATCGCGTATTTCAAACATTCCGCAAACCAAGAATCGCAGATCCTTCTATTCCGTCAGAATTTAGCACACGATGATCTCTTTCCGGATATTTCAAATATTAGATCAACGAAGAATAATATTCATTCCTTGAAGCTCTTATTTGAAATGTTATATGATATTCAAATGAACTATCAATTTCACGCAGTATTATTTCTTTTTAAAAAGGAGGAATTTTTTAATAAATGTAATAAAAAGTTATAACAATTGGAGAGTAAAATAATACATAATTACGTATATATAACATGTTTTCGGGAATGCAAAAATGCGCGCATTAATATGTATTTCATATATTTATTGTGTATTTTTTTCAAAAAAATTTTACAAGAAATAATATTTAAAAAATTATATTTTATTGTCAATGTAAAAATAATATTTTATTATCAATGTAACTTGAAAATTTGAAAAATCATATTTGAAATGTATATAAGAATTGCTATAATAATTAAAATTATTATTTGAATTAATAATTTTAATTATTACGTTTCAAATTACATTTGAAATTCTCATCTCTTCACTGTTCTCAAGCAACTCTTTTTCTTGTTGGCATATTGCATTCCTTTTTGCGCGCACAAACGCCCAATCTCTTTACGCAAATATTCTTGCATCCAACGAGCATCATTACACGAGCATTCTCTGTTTCCTCCTTCAAGAATCGATCATGACAACAAACGTATCGTGGATGGCATACTTCGATAGTGAATTCTCGAAGCCTCTCGTGAGAGCGTGACAAGAGGAGAGTGAGGTGCTATCGTCGCATGTAAGTTCGATCCGGCAGGCGACGAATTGAAATCTTGATTTATGGTAGGATATATATATGCTGTTCGAATTGCTCACTGTACTGGGTGATTCAAGAACAAGCAGTAGAAAGTTTCGTTTCAGAAAAAATTACTTATTTTTAACTAAAATTGAATATATGTTTCTAAAAGTTTTATAAATTATAAAAAATACTTACATTATATTGTAGAAAGTTTCATAACAAAGAGTATATCCAATTTTTCGAAAAATGAAATATTAATTAGAACGAGAGATATTAAGGTATTATAATATCTCTCTCAAAATCCTAACTTTATAAGAAAAATAACACTTTATAATTCGAATTTTATATATGTATAGGAATGTAATTTTCACGTGTTAAGAATATTAATAGAATACTAATAAAATATATATATATTTATTTATTTATTTTTAATGAGATATTAAATGAGATAGATATTATTCTTAAAAACAAAAGTTGCACTCCTATATAACATTTGAATTTTAAAATGTTTTTAAGAATAATATCTCTCCTGTAAAATTTACATCCCTAGATGATGAAATCCTTAATATGCAAAGAACGATATATTCATTATATTTTTATATATAGAAATTTAAAAGACAAATTTATAATATATATGTGAATAGATTCTCTATATAAGTAGATTGTGTGCGAATTTTTGTCAAAACACACACTTTCCAATTACTATAAACTGCTTTGTATACTACATAAAGGAAAAAGATAACATAATTTTTGAAAAAAATTACATTTAAAAATTTTAATATATAGAAATTAGATAGTATTTTTTAAATAAATTGAATCGATTAAAAATTTGTTGTTGCATCTTTCTCGCATTCAAAATTTTAATGTCAATAAATAAATATAAAAATAATATTTCTATATTAAAACATGGTTATTTTTATAAATAAATAAAAAATATAAATTTTTTAAATAACTACTTAACAAATTTGTGAATAATTTAATAATTTATGGGAATATTTATCCATATTTTATAACTTTAATTATAATATATCAAGAACTTTTTTATTATTTCATCATTTTTTATTAAATATGTGATTATAAATTTACATGTATGTAACAATGTTAGATATATAAATTTCCGTTAAAATCAACATATAAAGAATGTAAATTCAATATTACATAAGATTACATATATTCCTATATACTTGATTTCTTGAGAGAGATATACCTTATATATCTGCTAACGCAAGACTGAATTTTCCAGTCGGTGCACTTTTCGTCACGAAAAAGCGGGAGATGAAAGCACTCATGCTTGAAAGACACCCAGTGATCTAGTGACATACGAAGGATGACGTGCGATCCGCCTCCGCCACTATGTAAAAGCGAGGAGATTTCGTTGCTACGAAGAACGCACGGAACGAACGGGTTGCACTCGCAGGTATGCAGCGGATAAAATTCAGAGTTGATATGGTGTTAAATCTTTCTGTCAGAGGTCTAGTGAATTCCCTCTCCCTCTCTTCAAAACGAGGCATACTACGGGCTTCGTCCTTTGAGGATTTCAAAATTGACGAGCGCGTCCTCTTGATCGTCCTTCGTGTTAAATGTCAAGTGTAAATCGGATTTTGCTTTTTGCTCTATGTAAAATATATCAGAAGTTATAATCACGTTATATAATATATATATATATATATATATATATATATATATATATATATATAATTATACCTTCGATTATATAAAATAATTGGAATAAATTTATTTATTTAGATTTTAATAGATTAGCGAAAACAATGAAAAGAAAATCATATATTGTATATCTTTGCTAGTAAGACATATATTCCGACAATATTTTGAAAGCTGTAAGTTTCTAAATTATAGATACTTTTCCTCTACAAAGATATATTTATTAAAAAATTTAAATTTACTCAATTTATTTAAAATATTAAAAATAATAGATGCAAATATATAATTATATGCTGACATACAACATGATAGGCAGAAAAATATAACAATACGCAAAAACCAAGAAATACGACTAGTACAATTATAATTTATAAATTATTTATTTTTATACATTTTTTTAAGAATAATTAATTGCATCTATATACAAATAAAAATATTGCAGATGTATACGATGTAATATTATAGATATTGACACTTATTGTAGTGTTTGATTGACAGTGATCGCGAGATAAAACTTATTTATTATCAGGAGATAAAAGAACACTTAAATCTTAGATTTAGATAATATCGTATTCCTTCCCGATTCTTTTATGGAGGGTTGTGAATTGCAGTGCATTATCTTAAATTTAATAAAAGCTACGTGACATTAGCCGATAAAACTTATCTCGAAAATGGAAATCGGGTGATCGCATTTAAGGGCTTAATTTATGGCGGTCGTGGGCGACGTAATCGATTGAAATCTCAGAAGTTCGCATGCGGAACGTCATCAGAGTATTCGTGTTGGTCGATGCTAACGAACGTTACCGCGAAGTGCCGTGCATTAAATGCACTCGTGCGTGTCATCGTGACGTCAGTCAGTCGGATTTCACAATCAGTTTCCTCTCCGTTTCCGAATTCAAGACATTCTTGAGTGAGTATGAAAAATAGTGATCTGATCACACTTGCTCAATTCTGGAATGTGATTCGAGTATACAATATGCTAATTTTTTGCATATATATATAGGAAACTTTACAATGTGAAAACTCCACAGGGGAAATTTGTTAGTATGTTATAAAAATGTTAGCATGTGAAACAATTACATTCGTTTTTTGTTATATAACAAATTGCTTGTGTGGCATCAACATGTTTAAAACTATCGCCGGGATAATAGTGTCCATGTGTGCGACACACGACACGTGTAAACGCTCGCGGGTGACACGTAACAGGCAATCTATGGTTACAGTTGATCCACGCAGCTCGCAACCTCCTAGGGGCACCAATCTAGCTAGCGAATAAAGGTGTCTAGACATCCAATCTCTTTTCCTAACCCTTCTGCATCCCCATCCCTTTGTCCACGACGGTATTAACCTTTACACGTACCGCGACAGTAACTGATCTAAGGAGAACAATACGCTCGAGGATGAACGGGACCCTTTTTGTTCTTTGAATGTCCCTGGCAAGTGCGTAGCCACTGGAATGCTCGCGGCGTAAAAGGGTTGAAAAGTGTCAGGCGAGAATTCTCGTTTGATGGAGAACGACGATTAATCTCGCGGAGAGACGCATATTTTTCTTACCTCCCTTTCACATTCACGGAGCCGAGTAACTATTTATTAAAAACACGACACAAATTTCTCACGACCTCCTTTTACGCGCAGCCATTCAGCTTGGACGAAAATTGAAATATATACATGAAAACATTAAGATAAAAAATATGTTATCATATATTTATTACTTAGATTAATATTAAGATGTATTATCCGGGTGTCAAATTAACGCAAATCTGTCGTGAAACTTGTATCTGTTCTTATCAGCTGTAAGCTAACAATAAAAAAATCGATTTTCTTAAAAAAAAAGGAAAAAAGAAATAGAGAAGAGGAGAAAGAATATCATTTTCCATATCTTATATCTAAAAACAGGAGAAACTAAAATTACACAAGCAAATTTTTACGACTGTTTATATAGCTTTAAAATAATTACTTTTTCAGTTAAATAGTCTGGTTAAATACAACCCAATTATGGAGTTTTCCCATTCGGGGGAACGTGTGGCGCGGTAATTTCTTAAAATTTAATATCACACACATAATGACACGACGATTCGACGGTGCTCACCGCGTGGTACACCTGCGGCGCATTATTAATAATTCCATACTCGTGTTCTATAAACGGTCACGTCGGTATCACGTCGAGGTCAGCATTTTCCGCGAAGTCGACACACACATAATATCGAATAAAAAGCGGGACGGGCGCCTCGTGCGTGCTTCACGCGATATAAATGCTCCTTTTTTTATTTTTTTTTATGGTGAGACTGCGTACTGTATATCGTCGTAAATGAGCCTGGAATTCTGTCGGCACACCTGCACGTTATGTGTGTGTATGTATGTGTTTGCAATTTAATATTTATCCTTCGTTATTAAAATGAGTACAATTACTTGGTATTTTGAACTGTCGCAAACATGTCGGTTTCTAGCTATGTAGCAAGGGATACGATCGTTACCCAGAGTGCGCATATGCGTGTGCAATGCATATTGAAACGCCATGCGAGGAAGATATCGTCATTTATCGTATAAGTGAAGAGATAACTGGAGCGCGATAATAAATAATAAATGCGTTTATGAACGTAGGTTAAGTGTCGTACACCTTCATGATTACTCGCGGTTAGATTAATTTCTCATTAACATTATTTAATGATTACATCGTTAAAATCAAGAGATAAATATCACCGTAGCCCTTTATTTAGGTTTCCTGGCGAACGCGTGCGCTGGTGCCTTTAAGGATCGGATTGGTGAAAAACACGAGTCTTTTCTTTTAATTATGCCTTAAACACGCCTGATTAGAAGTGATGCTTCGACAGAATTTTGAAAAACACTTTACAGTAATATCCAACATTCATATATATTAGATTCTAAAAATGTACACGTTTGTTCACGAAAGAAACATACGAAATCCTTATATTACGATGTCAGGTAAATATTGCCATAGTTTCGCCGCAGATGTGGACGATCCTTCGGCACATGCTCGGGAATCGATTTCTCGTTTACACAGCTGCGGAAGTGACTCAAACGAACAACGTGTGCTCGGGAAAATTATCCAAAGCACAGCGACGGACATTAGCTATTCTCGACCCTATTCACGCGCTACACATCCGCCACCCTTAAATTGTTGCCGCATATAGTGGTTCGTCCCCTTTCTGATACAAGAGATAACGAAGCGCAGAAATAGATAACTTGTGAAAATTCCATGTGTGTCATCATTGAATGTATTTCCCTCAAATTGCGGATTTCTGTTGCCAATTTTTGGACCAATTTTTTTTTATAGAAATGTCAAGACACTCATAGGTTTTTAAATTAAACTATTAGAAACAAAGAATTTTCTTAAAAATAAAAATAAATTAAATTATAAAAATTAAATTATTTAATTATAAATAAATTAAATTTTTAAGCTTCCTGCAGTTTAAGGAAATGTCTAGTGAGAAACATTATATATCATGGGATCTTTTGCCTGTGATCGCGCATTTCCTCTTAACAATATGTATTTTGTAAACGACCAAACAATAAAGACGATAGCTTTTGAATGCAAGAGAGATAAATTTAAGCTCTTTCATTGCTTCAACGCATTCGGCTGTGCGACGCTATTTTCGTGCCATTGTTCGAGGTACATTATACACAACCGCGTAACGAAGCGTATCTATATCCAACGGTCGCCTCTACCATTCGGTTAACTTTAATCATGTAATTTAACTTTCCTTGTATCCTCTCCTTTCTAATTTTATCTAATTTGTATGTAAATATATAAATATTTACACATACAAATTCTTATCATATTTGTATAATTAAAATATACAAATAATATATAAATAAAATTATAAAATAATGTATAATAAAATGTATAAGTAAAATTAAAAGAATTAGATATTTTTAATACAAACAATATTGAAATGTTTATTAATAATTAGTAATAATTATATATATAAATTTATATAATAATGGATTGTAAATTTAAAACACTGTGCATTTATGCATTTTTAATTCAAGAATATTTAAAAGAAAGTATTTTAAAAATTGAATATATGAGAATAGTATATATTATATAATATCAATAGTATATATTCATTATTCTATCATACTTATTAATGAATATTTCAACATTGCTCTTTTTAAATATTGTTTGCGCTAAAAATGCGCAAGTAAATCAAATAATGTTTTTAATTCGCAATCTATCACCGTATAAAGTCAACGCATTTCGGCACAAATATTAGCTCACTATAATTGCTGTAACAAATTTTCACAGCACTTCAACAAGAGGTGCCAATATTTTGGCGATGATAAACCGATAAACTCACGTTGTGCCGCAGTTCGCGAAACTCGCGCGCGATAGAGACGCGTAAATATAATTGCGTTATCTATTCTATCCATTATGCGTAATGCACGATGAATGTCGGTGTATACTCACTGGCATTAACGAAATTGCTCTCACGTCCGTTCACTGATCCATTTGGATCGCGACAGTGTGAAAATTTAACGCCTTCAACGTCCGGACGGTATCGGATTTTCCACTCTCCGGTCGTTAAAATTGGATATTTAAAGTTAGAAGACAGACCGGATTGCTACGTATACTCATAGATTTAAGCATATCAAACGCTTGTCCTGAATACCATTACATGTTTCTGTCTATCTCAATAAAACTCACTTCCACATGTCAAATTCATCAATAATTTGCCGTTTATTTCAACGAGCGCTCGAATAAAAAATAAAAATATGATCGTTACCTCCTGGACCTTTCTGTGGACGACGATCTTGTGCCACTGATTATCGTCAAATCGCACTCTGGCAGGTTTTATGTGCAGATCCAGTCTTCCTTTGGCCAGTGTCATTCCTACCGCGGCGCCTCCGTCTCTCAGCGACACGGTGAGATAATCATCTCCCTCACCTGTAATTAAAAACGGGACTAATGAAGTCACGGTGAGTGTCGCATGAGTGCGAGCGCAAATAAACCCTTACTTCGCTTTCGAAAGCGGAAATAAAACGCGTTATTGAATTAACGTGACAGTGGTCGCGACGCGAGATCGTCGGAAACGCTCTCAGCCTCCCGTTTCGGTCCATCACGGACCATCGTTTTAGTCGCGGATATCTGTGTTGACGCGACCGGGACATTACTGTCCATTGAGCGCAATCCCTTTTGACGCGTTAACGTCGTACGCATTGCACAGGGAGAAAAAAAAAAAATCTGCAACGCACATACGCGGATTCCGATGCAACTTTTTAATCCCCATGGCGACATCGCATCCATCGATTACCCTCGCTCGCTCCATTTTTCGTCGAGCTCGCCGGATTATATCGCGAAGCGATGCGTATAAATCGATTACGACCGTTTAACCATTAGTTTCGGGGCACTTAGTGTCCGAGCGCGACCGGTTAAAACGTTCGGCGATTGTCGTTAATAATTATCGTGCCAGCCTCACCTGAAAATCCTCGCGGATTATGCCGTTCGGTTCGTAATGAGTTGGGGAGTTAAGACGATTTTGCTGATGGAGAGTATACTTTTGCGATTAAATGTCAGCGATATATAAAGGGAAAAACGTACACAATTGATATCAGATACCATTTAGATTAATATATTTGAAGCGATTTTGTTCTCTCTCGTAGAAAAATGGAAGTAGAGTATTATAAGAATAAGCGAAGAATGATTTATTATTTTTATATTTATTTTCATGATAAAAGTAAATAAAAATCGTAAATAAAAATCTGTGAAAATTTCTCTTAATATATACAGTTTTGGTAAACAAGTTTATATGCAATATTCTATTTTTTTTTTCATTCTATTCTATCGCATCTGATTGCATCTGATTTTGCAGAAATTCAAAGGATCGCTTGTGTGGGCGAGCATTTTTCTATTTATTTTCAATTTTCTTCCTTTCACGGGACACGCAGCGAATAATAAAGACGCGAAAATGCAAGAGACATCGACTCTATAAAGCGGAGATCATAATTCTCGCTGTGGCGGACAGGAGGAAGGAAACTTAAGACGCATCGAGCGAGTTGCGCGGGCGTGTCATTACCCTCGTGAATTTCGCAAACGCCAACGACGGATATTGCCGCAACCGCTTTAAAATCGGGCCGTGACCGCATACTAATTATCTGGCGGGAGAAGGGGGAGGAGGAAGGGTAGACGGCGACCGGAGACCGGAGCGTATAAAAGATGCAGACGGCACTTCGGACTTAATTGCAGCCGGCGCGGCGCATTAGCATGCGCTTAATTGTAAGTGCATTACGCGCGGTATCGCGCTCTTCGCTCGCGTAGCTATCGCGCGTCCCGTTTATTTGCACGATACGCGGATCGCTACCCGAAAACAAACGCGATAACACGCGTTACTCGTAGCGCTCGTGCAGCGGATACGAGGAATCGGTAGCGCGAGCTTCCGTCGAGATTACATTGATTACATTGATTAAAACGATGCCTATGTGTGAACCACCGTTTCCCCGAATGCGTTTTTCAGCAAGTATTTATTCATTGACAAGGCTAATTCTTAAAGTTGGAGATAATCGTTATATTGTTGCTGATACGAATACGTGTTATTAATTATTAATTTATACGAATTATTAATTATTAATTTAAAATGAAAAATATATTGATATTTAATATTGATAATATTAAATAGCAATAATATTGCAATTAGCATTAATATTAAAATTAGCTCTGGTTGTATGAATTTATTCTGCCCAATTACTCCTCGAACGAAATATCCGCTCATATTTCCTTCGTTATATTTTCTCGAGACATCGTTACACGATCGTGTTGTAGATAGTTATTGCGAAAGTGGGCGAAATAATTTAGGTGCGGATTTAACGCACCGCGGTTCGCCACGCGAGCCAGTCGAAAATAGAGAGCGCGAGTAGCGAAAGACGGAGATGGTCAGACACCGTTTCGAAGGAAGCTATTTCGCGTGAGAATTCCCTCGCGAAGCGGCACCGCGATTTTGAAGAATGTAAAATCGCGCGACGACGATTATCCTCCGTGAAAATACGCGTAATCCAAATGCACGGCCGCGGCTGTATTGCAGCTTATCTCGAGAACAAATGAGCGGCCCGGTGCGAACGTGCCGCAAGGAAGGAGATGCAAGCTGGAGAAACAAGTGTGTGTGCATGTGTGTATGCATATGTATGTGTGTGTGTGTATCGTGTATGGGTGGTACGGCATTGCGGCTGCGGTATATAGGTTTCGAGTTGCCGCTGTAACCAGAGCGGAGGTGCAAACTCCTCCTTTTACTGCGGATGGTGCAGTCTTGCCGTCTTGGCTGCGCTGATTCCCTACCGTTCATTATGTAAGTATGCCATAAAGTGGAGGTATGCGTGTGGAGTATGCATCTGGAGTATAAGATGAAGGAAACCGTGATATGGCACTACAAACGAACCGTCGAGATTATAATAAAAAAATGAGTTAATTGAGAAATCTGAGATCGCACGCGAAAAAGTGTAGAATCAAATTTTTATCGTTTTGATTGTTTTTTTCTCAATTTGATTTTTTTCTAACAAAAAGTTGATCAAACGCAAATCTATATATGTATCTTTGCAGAGGTTTTTGTAATTTTTTAAATCCAAATTGAAGCTTTATTAAAGTTTATTCGAAATTAATTATACAATAATAAGATGTCGTAATTTCTCTCTTTTCTTTATTCATTTTCTGCTCCTTTTCGACAAAAAGTTCTTATTTTTTGTAACAATGTCACACATGTCATTTAAAAAGATTATTTTTTATATTTGTGTTGAGATAAATGTAATTTTAATGTAGCGCAAAGTTAAACAATTTTTGCAGTTATTTATAATATATATTTTTTAAATTATATATTAAAGTAAACATAATTAAAACAATTATAGATATACAATTTGTCTTTCGGAATAAAAGGATAAATAATTTAGTTAATATTCGTTAATTTAAATGGAAATGACATATATGATATGCATTATTATTCTGCTCAGGAAATTCTAAGCTAACATTTTCGAAATTAAGATTAATGGAGGTCAACCAAGAGCCATTACCATACCTTGCTAAAATAAAAGAAGGAAAGAAAGGACAATAAGAATGGATAAATGAAAAGAGAGAAAGAGAGACGGAAAATTTCTCTGGGTGCTGCATATCCGGGAGTCGAACCACTGAAACGTCCTAATTGGCTATAATGTTGCCACGAGAGAAGGAGATATCGCAAAGATTTAATATGCGACCATTGTCCAAGATGGTACCATTGTCTATCCGCATTCTCTCCAAGGATATCCGGCCGTCCGTAAGTCACTCGATTAAATGTGATTCCATTGTAGACTCTCTCGAATTGTTTTCGATTAATCGTGCTTCTACGATTGATCATCTATTTCCAGAATAGAAAATTCACAATATATATATATATATATATATATATAATGAATTTGCTGTTATATATACCGAATTAATTTGTTATATTAACTCAATCACCATCTGCATATTTCTATTATTAGTAGAAATATTTGCTGCGAACCAAAAATTTATACAATTTTGTCGCTTGTTTCCAAGTTATATTTCCACTTATTATTTTCATGCTTTCGATTTTACACTTAATATTTTTATATTAAATATTTGTTGATTATACGATTTTTCTTTTTGTTAATTATCAAAAATGTTTTCTGTTTTTCCAATTACAACTAATTTCTGTTTATAACTCTATTTCATTTTTTCAATTTGGCAACTAAAGTGAGAAATCACTTAGAGGGAAGTTATTATGATCGACAAAAGAAGTCATTCACTACAAGGAGGATATAGGAAGTACTTACCGGAATAAAATAAAAGTCCGTTTGGCTGTCTCGTTTTGAACTGAAGGCTTATAGATTCCTGTGTACTGAGCACCGGGTCTTTTTTGGTCAAATCTATCGTAAGGTACTCGGTCCCTCTGAAGGACGCTTCCGAAGGGGCTTTGTCTGGAACAGAAAAGAGCCACCGGTCTATAAATCGGTCAATTCATCGCGACGAATTTTCGTTATAGACTCGCTTAGCGAATTGGCTAAGACATGGACTAAAAGATAAATAGGAAGTCTCTTTCATCTTTATTGGAATAGCACAAGAAAATCTGACGAAGAAAATTCGGTTAGATTAAAGGATAAAAATGTTTCATTAAAATTAATGAATCTTCTTCACATCCTGTCACAAAAGAATAAACTATTAACATAATATTGATGCTTTTACTATAAGATAATGTGCATGAAAATATGTTGCATGGCAATAATCAATTGTTATACTAATAAGGTACATACATATTATATAATTATTTTCTAACGACAATCTGTTATACAAATAGAAATATGTATAAATACACATTTGTTATTTTATAACTTAATATATTTTTTATATGACAAGTAATTAACGCATAACCAAAAGAAAACATTAATATAATTTTCATTTTCTTTCCTTAAATGAGATTTCTAAGTTTCCTTTCGTAAGTTTGTGAATCATAATAATAAGCGCCGAGAATCCCAACCTATCATCTTGGAAACGACGCGCCTCTCGAGAGAAAAATCGACGTGGGCGGATTTATCGCGGCGATTCGTTCCTGGCGCAGTTGAGCGAACTGAAAGAGATACGAAGTGGCGGATATATAGTACACAGCCGGTTCTTCCTTCCTTCCGCGGATCGGCGGGATGATTTGCGGCGGTAATGAACATTTCAATCGGTGCATTCGAACCCTCGCCTCGGCACGATTTGGCGACGTGCCAATGCCATTAAAACCCATCTTACGAGGCTTTTTTGCGCGACCGAGCTTACCTTTGTTTCGTCGCGCGATAACAATGGAAAATGGAAAATAACGGTGTAGGCGAGTCCGTGACATCGGAAGGGCTCTCCCTAGCGGAATCTCGAAATCCGATTAAGTATCCTCGTCGAGTCGGATAAAGAGCGTTGGGACCTGTTTACGACATCGCGAACGATGACGAATTCGAAACGAGCAGATCTTGACACTTAGCAAGTACGAGATAGAAGATAGGAAGAAAGTTTCGAACGTGAGTAAAGTGAAAAAGATGTATCAAGTTTTTAAAATGCAAACGCTCTGACGCTCTTAAATCAATGAAATTTTATTTTTTATTCCGTCCACTTTATATAAATATCGGTAAATTTATGCAAAATAATTGATTTCGTTTTTACTTTTGAAAAAGAAAATTACGTTCGTTTCATTACAATATAATTCTATCTATAGGATATTTGATAATAGACGATCGATCCCTCAGGAGCTTACAATGGTGAGGGCTTAGCGAATCCAGGTATCCAAGCTATTTCACTAGACCACTTAATATTTTCTGAGGATTTAGACAGGAAGACGCATGTTTCGAATGATATTTATATACAATATGTTTAAAATAAGAGCCATTAAACAGGCTGTATTTTATTTATCACTAATGAATTTTTTAAAATTCTTTCTTCTTCCTACACTTAAATTGTACACTCATCAATTCCAGCTATTAAAATCGCAAATGTTTATCTAATTATTGCAGATGCAAACTCTAAACTTTTTCTAGAAACTATAGAAATCATAAAGAAATTAAAAAATGTTTTGTAGCGGTTTCTTAGCAAAAACGGAGTTTGCTTCCATCGTCTTCGATCGCGCAGACGATGCGAGCATGGCCGCGCGTGTTTCATTCGAGTCACTCTCCAGAAATGTCGAGCTTACTTGGTCATTGTCTTCTATGGGCGTGCGGCAGTTTAGTGGCAAGATTTATGATAAGAGAGGAACGCGTGCGCGCGCGCGCGATTGATCGCGAGAGTGCGCCAGGTGCAGAATTACGCGGCACCCACTGCTGGCTTCCTAATGAATGGTCGGCGATTAATACGGATTATGGCGAAGGCGCGTGTATCGGCCGCGCTAAGGCGTACTTAGCTGCGATTTATGCGCAACTTTGTCAACGTATTCCTCCGATACGCGCGATAAAAGGTTAGCAAAAACGTTAATCGAGGAAAAGCAAGCTTCTGGATTACTCAGATGCATCTTACATAGACAAGTAAATTGATTCTGTGCAAAAGAATGATCACGATTAGCGATCTTAAATTCGACTCGATTCTCTGAATTTTTAAAATCGATTTTATCCTAAGGAAAAAGTGTCGAGAGACATTGACAGTTTGGGAACTACAAGCGATTAAAAAACACTGTGAGGTATCTTCTTAAAAGCTTGTCCTTAAAGTTGCCCGGAACGATGTCGCCGGGAACAGGCAATGAACACAATTACCATAAAACGTGGCATCTCTCGAGCGCTATCCTGCCTAGATAATTACACGATATCCAGCAGAATGGTGTTGGTTTTGCTCCATTGGGGATCATTTGGCGTCTCAACTAAATCGATCGCCTGATTTTACAGTACTCGCGCGTATAACGCACGTGCCGGATAATTAACATCAGCCGCGCGTAATTACTCGAGCGAACTAAACATCCGCTTGGTTCTCCCGAGAATTAAATTTCCAGAGTGAAACAAGGAGCGCACCTTACGACTGAATGAAAAATGATTTAAATGCATAGAGTACACGCGATTCTTTATCAGTTACAAAGATACTCATAAACGATGTATTGGATGTTTTGTCTCTCGTTATTATTGTTAATTATGTATAATAATTTTATCAAATTTAGAATCGAATTTTAATATACATATAGATGTATTATTTTACAAATTATTTAGAATAATATTTTATAAACTCGTGTACTAAAAATTTATACGAAAGTGACGTTCAATCAAATTTTCACTAACAAAAGAATTAACGAAACTCTTTTTTTGTTTTCAATCACTTTTATTTATTACTGAAAATCTAAACGGCGAATCATATAATGCAATATTATACCCACTGGATATTATCTGAAGACTCGTTTAATTCATTACGTGTCAACCATCTTATAAAACATTCGCTTGATAAGCTTCTAAGTGATCGCAATAAGAAAGCAAATGTGATATGAACATATCACAATAATATCTTATCCACATCTATATTGCATATACTTGCTATTATCCTTCGTGGCGATCAGCACTCCTTCTACTCATTTCTACGACCATAATTCTACGATATTATAGATAATTTGTCACATTTCTTCGTTTCTCAGATATTGAATCACATATAATAATGAGAAGTAAGAAAAAGAAGAAAAAGCAAGTTGTTATTTTTAAAAATTTTATCTGTACGTATATGACGTAATATTTAAACAAAGTTAAAAATCATCTTATTAAGGAGTATCGTATATTACGTGACTAATAAAAATGATATTTGAGAAGATGGAAGCATTTCTTCTTTATGATATATTCGCAAAAAAAATAACAGGGAAAATACCAATATCCAATAGTATGCTTCAAGTATCGGTGTGGTATTGTAACGATCGCAACATTATCAGATATCAATCTAAAATTTTGTTTTTATATTTTACTTTTTGTAATCTCAGGCATTTTTAAGTCTGTAAATTAAATCAATAATTACCGTAAAAAATTATCATATAAAATTGCCATTATATATGTTCTATGATTAAATTACAAATATCTAAGAAAAATATTAATAATTTTGAAGTAATTCTGAAATAATGTTTGCTCTTTTAAATGTAATTGTTGTGTGTGTTTTATATTAAATTATAAATTATTTGTTCTATTTTATTTGAATTCTTATTTACAATTTATCGATTTAATAACTACATTAAATTTAAGAATAATAACATGAAATTTTTCGTTACAAATATATCAAATAATATAATTTCATACAGATAGAGAAAAATTGAATATTAAAACATTGATCAAAACATTGAAGATAAATATTGTGTATTATGGTTTAACCTAATATTGAATCTGCTTTTAAAAGAGAGAACTATCTGTTTTCCTTGAACAGCGATGAAACTCATTTGTTTAGTTTGAATTTCAGAGAACTTGCAGGCTGGAATAAAATAAACCGTATCGAAGCTTGAGCTTAAGGCAGTAGATGTGGAAGTATATACAGGTTTAATAAATCTCGACGGCTCACGCGGATAAAAGCGTGCTAAGGACGTCGTCCGATTTATTTAGTTCCTCCACTTTCGAATCTTTCCACGTCGTATTCTGCCTGCATTTAAAGGATTACCAAGTTAATCCTCGCAAACAGTTTGCTGCGCGAGAAGTGCCTTCGGCAAAAGCAATTTGCAATCCTTTACCATAACAAATCGTAATAATAAAGTATTAATAAATGAAAAAAAGAAAGAACGAAATTTGATGTAAAGATATAATGAGATTAAAAAAGTTAATTATCGATTGTATTTTATTCACGTTTTTTCAAAAGATATTCGTTAAATTTATGATAAGCTTTTCAATACAATTCTTTAGAATAGCTTTACGGAATAATATTTATTAAAGCTAACTGATGATATGTTAAATTAATGTTTTAAATGATTTATTTGGTTTATTATTATTATATATGATTTATTTAATTATTTAAATGATCATAAAATTTAAATTATCAATTTAACATTATCAGAATTTGAAAAATATGATAAAATCAAATCTCTCATAAAAATTAAAGATGTAATTCACTGTTAGGAATTTTTTTAGCATATATATATATATATATATATATATATATATATATAAATATGTATATATAAATACGTAAACAAACGTCAGTTTGACGTGTTTATTAATACAAGTTTTCACTCAAAAAAAAAAAAAAAATTCTTTTTGCATGAAATTAATTATATATATATATAATATTATATATATATAATAAACAAAAATAAACTAAATATAAATGAGTTATATTCTCCAAAAGTTGTACAGCACGTAAATTTGTATATTATTAATTATGGATTAATTTGTTTGACCTAGTTATGTAATTAATTTCATGCAAAAAGAAATTTTTTTTTTTTTTTTTAGTGAAAACTTGTATTAATAAACACGTCAAACTGACGTTTGTTTACTCCGGTTTAATTACAGTCGAAGAGAGCCGGTTCGTTTGCTTTTACAACTTGCGTAGAAATCTAACCCACATCGTAAACATAGCCAGAGATTTCTCTTTGTTCCAGACTGTAGAAAATATTGTAGCCCGCGGAGATCCCTTAAAACAATAAAACCTTCTATCTGTATCGTTGGGAAGACAAAGTTCTCGGTATTAAAGCCAAGACCAGGAAAGTATCTACCTTTTTCATATGTCGCGAATACGACAGACATATGTATCAAGAAAACTGACAATTTAATTTTTATACTTTTAAATACTTTTATAGAGCCGTGAATGTGTGAAACGCGAAATTAGAAATCGTATATTTTTACAGCATTTACGACTCGTGATTTTTTAAACGTTTGTAATAATTAAATATCGTATTAGTATAAAACTAACAGAATTTTTCTTTATTTTTCTTTCTTTTAAGCAAAAGATACATATATATCAGTGCAATTTATACAATATAAAATGTCCTCGTTGTATAACATCGGGTATATATTACGTCATGGTAATTGCGTGCCTTGGTAATAAGTATTTTAATTGCGAGAAATTTTCGCGTAGATCGATAATCTTTCTTTAGCTGTTTTAAAGTCAGTAAAACGAGAAAAAGAAATTCGCTTGAAATTCATGGGCGAGAAATGACCAATCGCTGCGACGTCTTCCATAGCCATTTCAAAGATCCGGCGAGAGAATCTCGGCATTTTCTGCCGGTATCCACCTCATGAACCGACTAAAGCTATCATATTAGCATGTATATTGCGTCATGTCGGCGCGACACATGACGACATCACTCACCGGAAACTACCAAGGTGGATACGAACCGTCGTTTTACTATCGCACGCTCCGTTGCGGCCTGCAAACTCCCGAGGGTCTTAATGCACGGCCGACGCTCGGTCCGGCTTGAATCGGGATGCTCCGTCTGAGAAAGGTACATTGTCGCTTTGCCGCGAAATCTCGCAATGATGTATTGTACTTTTCAACTCTCAAACGAGAAACGCGAAAATTACTTTCCGAGTGCATCCGTCTGTGTACCATCGCATCGCATCTTATAATTTTCCTGTCAGAATTTTATGAAACGTCTGACATCGCGAGAGCTCACAAAACATTTCGCCTATTAAAAATATTCAGCTCGTCATCCCAGAAAGATTTAATGACGGTACATCATGTAACAAAAATTATGAAAATCTTGCTGTGATGTGGCAAATTATGTAATCTCGATATAATGATAGATAGAATGTATAATGTATAACGAAATATTTCTCTTCTTTGTTTATAGTAATATTTTATATTCTCTATGTTTTTATAAATTTTCTCTATATTTGTATAAATTTTTGTGAATTTGTTTTTTCCGTATTTGTGCTCTCATCTAATTTATATTATGTTTTTTTGATTTTCAAAAGATATCGATTTTTGAAAAGTCAATTTCTCAGATCTATATTTTCATTCATTTTTAAAAAAGATCATTTACTCAAAAGTTTGAAACAATATTTATTTTATTTGTAAATATATCCATGGGTATAAATTTTATTAATTATATTAATAATATTAATTATAATTATTATTTTATAAATTTTATTAATTTATTTTTAAATTTTCAGTCAAAGTTTTAAGATCTAAACAAATGATGATTAATTTTGATACCTTTCTCGCAATAATTATACGCAATGACAAGTTATGCAATGTATTAACAAACTTACGAAACAATCTTATTGGCTTCTTGTACATAGGATTGTAGACTAAGAATTTTTTCGTATAAAAAAAGCTTTGAGATAGAGGAATTCATACCGCGTATTTTCGGGATTAAGTAAATTCGTAGCCGGAACAAAGTGGGAAAACAAGTTATTAGGGCAAGGCGACGCGGCGGAACATCAATTCCATGCATGAGTGCGTGACGAGAGGTGCATTCGCGCCGAGAGAACGCGATGGAAATTACAGGTCGTACTCTGGCGCGCGATTGTGCCCAAACCCCGGTTATATTGAGTTCTGCGAGTGGCGGAATTCTCGGCGCATTCGTCCTGACCACGGCGAACAGAATGGCCGGAAATTCTCTTGCATAACGGACGCGGCCAAAGACTTTCAAGGCTCGATCCCGCGAGAATGCATTCGAATCGAAATCCTGCGCCCTCCCGCAGAACGTTCCCAGGAGCATGAACAGCATAGGGCACGTGACAGGAATCCTACCGTGACTCAATAATTCGGTATTTTTTCGTCTTTTCTTCGCAAATTCACCTGATCTTAATTGATTTTCCTCTTTTGTTGTGCCATAATTTTTTTAATAATTTGCATTACAGAGAAACTTGTATTAGCTATTCCGAAACCGCACATGTTTCGCAATGACTTTCGACAGGAGAATCAAATCGAAACGCTTTTCTTCCCCTAAAGTAGACGATTAGTATGAGAGAGAAGCGATTTCTAGACCCATTTCAATCCTGATTAAATCGTAAATATCTCTATAGGCTTTTAGGAAGTATACGTTGCAGCTAAATGGATTTCATTTCGTATCAATAACCGTAATTCACGTAGCACCCAATCGATGTATATTGACCATTTCTATTTTTCATGTCTCAATAAAAAAGAATACAGTTCTTGTTGCGACTTATCACCTTATACAGTCTGCTCGATACTCCAGAAACACCTCATGTGTACAAGCGCACAGTGATAGTAAAGGATATAAGCGGCCAATAAACGTAAACAAGTCCCACGGTGCCTCACCGAGTGGCCGATTTTCGCATCGAGAAGCTTTCTCGGGGGAGTGTGAAAATCGATAAATCCAGACAACGTCTGGATGTAAAATGACGTAAGAGTGTCGGTTACCTCACACGTTGATTTCGCGTAGCGTTGCAGCGACGAATACAAAAATCATCCTATCGAAAAACGCTTCTTGCCAGTCGTGTGATGTAATATTAAAAAAGTTTTTGCGACGCGGAAAGTGTTAAGCCTGATTTATACCGTAAGAGTCCTGCGACAAGCATGTCTTTGCGCAATCTGCGAGCATGGCGCTTTCGAGAGAGCCAGCCATTTGATCGAGAATTTTTACAAACTTTCTTTTACATAAAATCGAAAATTAATGAAATGTAAATTTCAGAGATGTCTTCAAATTGAAATAGCTCAGAAATATATCGTGTACTAGATATCTACACGAAATATACATAATGTATCTCAAGAAGATGTCTTTTTAGTGACTTTTAGATTTTTTGATCAATTTGGAGTAAATGTTTTCTTTCCCCTCAGAAATATTGAGGTAAATTTATTTTATAAAGTAAAAAAGTTTCTCTCTCTCTCTCTCTCTCAATATCTTGTTAATTTATATTTTTCTAGCTTCTTCGGTTTTTTAAGAATAAATATTAAATATTTTATTGTCAATAATGTTAAAAGATAATAAATTAAACATTACTTCTTCCTAAGTGACATTTAAACATGAAGTGAAATCGAAATATCGCAGTGATATGTATAATTGCGTTGTACAGCATTGCGGCGACCTATTTCATAAATTCCTGCAGGACGATAAAAGCGGCATTAACGCTGTCGTTCGATCTCATCCTCTAGACGTTGTCGTCGTCGTCGTCCCTGCGGGATTAGCCGAGTAATCTCTCGAAGAGCCTCGAGGAGTAACGAGATCCCGCGGGAAACGACACAGACTTTTTCTCATCTCAGGAGTAGTGCATCCTGCGACGCCACCTCGCAGAAATTTGCTGTTCTCTTTTCTGCACGTGAGGCGCTTTCATTTCCAAGGAGCGAGGCGTCGGAATAAAGCGTCGCTCGTTTTCGGAACGTAAATGCACGAGAGAAAAGAAGAGAACGAAATTTTCGCGTGACGTTTTGATGAAATACCGAAAAGAGTTTCGCTTGCCATTGAAATTGGTAACAAAAAAGCAATAACTAGCCAGCGCATAATTGTTTAGCTCGAATTGTTTTATTGTTAAAAGGGGAAAATAAAGAGTACAATGAATGGAATACGAATGAAAGTAAATGAATATTTCACAAAGTTAAAAGATTGTTGTGTAATATAGAATTTTGATTTTTATATTTTAGATCAATTTCATTCCCGGGATAAAGAATATGTAAAATTTATATGCAGATTTTTTAAACTAAAAATAATAAAGTTTTTTGAATTTAAAGGTTTGAATGAAATTTTTTAATCAAAATTATAAATTTACAAATATTTTAATAAAAATAATTTGTGTAATTTTGACTTAATAATTTTATCAGAAGAGGGACATTTCAGTTCTCGATAAATTCTGTTTACCAAATGCGAATGTTATCGAATATTCTATGCAATGTGTGCTGCTGAATACGTATAATGCTATTTTATGTAATATATGTACACATATAATAGACCGTATACAATACAGAAAATTCGATATATATATGCACACGGTTGTTAATTATCGTGGCTCTTTAATAATTTCGCTTATCAAGTTTCTCTTATCGATTAAATGCCGAATTCTTCATCGACGAGCGTTCACTTTATAAATATTGATTACTTATCGTACAGTTATTGCGAACAACTCGTTTATAACCCAGAAACCTGAGCCGAGTGACCCTCTTCGCATCGTCTCTTTGTATCGTTGCAGCGGAAAATTGCAATCGTTAGACCGTACGTGTAAAATCGGCCTAAGCCCCAAAATTTAATAAAACCGCTTTTTCTCGGTGGCACAAACGCCTTCTTCGCTGACCCAATTGACACACCGGGCGTAAACTGACAACTGTAATAAAACAGTCTAGTCTAAGCTAAAAGTCTGAAATAAAGTTGGACGAAATCTTTTTTACAGGACGAGTAAAATATTGGCGTACAAATTTATTTGCGTTTGACACAAAATAGTTTCATGGATTAAGAGAAGAATATAGACGTTATTTATTTCTTAATAAAAAATATCTTCTATAGACATTATATTATATTTTATATATATATATATATATAAAATCTCTCTCTCTCTCTCTCTCTTTCTTTCTCTCTTTACTTACGAATTTATTTTAAAAATTTGGAACTAAGAAAAAGAAAATCATTTATATAAAGAGAGAAGGATTTTTAGTAATCTAATATTAAATATCCTTGTAATCAAAAATTGTAGAGAGAGAGAGAGAGAGAGAGAGAGAGAGAGAGAGAGAGAAAAATAATAGCAACTTCTCTACATCTTTAAGAAACATATAATCTTTAAAGCGATTATTTTAGTTATTTCTTGAATACTTAAACAATTCCCTATTCCTCTATCAATTTTATTTAACTAATATATATTATCTTGTGTGATACATTTATATTTTTTATATATAATAGTTTTAATTTTTCAATACATCTATAGATAATTATTATATTATATATATATGCTAGATTTCTTTTATCTACATTTTTTTATCTACATTTAGTTACTCTCCGTGGTACTCATTTCACCAGAGTTTTTTTTAACTTTCATCAAAGTGCTGTTATAACGCCAACTAACGCAATTCGAACTTACGAAATTTGTTTTCCGTCTTCAGTGTTCATTAATAATCAGCAGAATGGCGGACGACGAGTGCATTAATGAATTATATATATCGCTCTTACAGTTTTAGCACGGCCAAGGCGTTAAGGAATTAAGGATCGGGTAAAGTTCGTCGCGAGTTTGCCGCACTGGAGAGACCATAATTCTTCGCAACCGGAACGTACGAGTAATTGCACCAAGTCCCTTCTCACCTTATTTTCCTTGTCGTCACTTCGTCGTCCTGACAATAAAAGGACCTGGAAACTGCTCAGCTACTTTAATATCATGCCACCTCAAAGCCTAATTGTTTTTCTCAATACTTTTCTGACTGTATGCGAAATCAATTTGCCTCCAAAAATGTCGAAAGACCTGTGGCCTTCGAATAATCAAAGATCAAAAATGAATTTAACGAACTTGAAAAGAAACTTTTGACGAGTAAAGTTTTAAGAAAAAAAAAATAATAACAAGTGAGAGGAGTACTATATATTCCTTGTGAAGATCTAAGAAATATGTCAAATGAAACTTGAAGAGGAGACTTCTTTGCGCCTTGTTGAGAGACGGTTGAAAGATTCTCCCGGGATCTCCGCGACTCGGAGATGCGGCGCACGAACTTGCGCGAGAAAAACTTAATTAACGAACGTTTCCTGCCTCGTAGCAGATATCTGCTAACAACGCAACAAAACGGTCGTTCATAATCCACGAGGACAGCACCCTTCTGACAGCGACCCGCAATTGCTTCCAGTATGACGCGAGTCGGTCGCCGCGGCATAAATCCTGCGCGAAGAGAATATCACGTTCCTCTTCCTGTTGTAACCAGCGAAGGGAACTTTAACTCCGACTATTGTCGGAAATCCACCATCCTTCTGTCTCTACCGGTACAACGTATCTAACTATTTCCGAGCGGGCTTTTTGCTCGTCTCGGACGAGACACCGCGCCGTTGGAAAATGAATTTTCCGACCGGATGCGGATAACTCTTTGTCGTCGATCCACCCCCTAGTGGATAACGACGGTCGAGGATAATCGTGAAGAGCGCGGTGAAGCGTAATCCCCGTTATTAACCCCGCTGGTCGAGGATATTCTTTGCTGTTACGTGACGGCGATTATATTCAACAACGACAAATACTTATATGTGGGATTCAATATATACATGTCACAAAAATGTATACTATTGAAAGTGATTATTTGAATAATTTTATTTTAAAAGATATGGTATGTATAAAATTTTATTCTCCATGAGAGAAAAAATAAATGTAGATAGAAATGCACATAAAATATTGGCTCAAAGTGTAATAATTGAAATTACCAAAATTGAAATAATAATCTTCAAAGCATTATTTGAAATTGTTGTTTGAAATAATATTTGTAACTTTTAATTTTAAATTTGCATTGATTATTTTAAATACATATTTTCTTTCATGCATTATTTTAAATGTTACTTCAAACGTTATGTGTATAAAATATTATCTCAATTTTATTATTTATATAATTTACGGGGGAAAATAATATACACATACACGAATATTTTTAATTTTTGTTTTTCAATTATTTTGTTCATCTTTTGCAATATATATCTGTGATAATTTTATCTGCATAGAAATAATACTTGATTCACGCATAAAACTGGTGTAACATTAAATAAATGTTTTTACAATTATTTTTAGAGAAAAAAGTATGGAATATCTTCTATAATTTATTGAGAATGCAGTCTTGAGGGCAATTTTTGTACAAAGGGGTAAAAACCATTTTTGCGATCTCTCTTGAATTGCAAATGAATTTTCGTTGATACGGGCTCCGGAGTAACGGATGGCGGACTCGATCGTATGATATTACGGGTCATTACCGGCAGATTCGAGACTCTCGAGTATTCGCAAGTCATACGAGCCTAATTTTGAGCGGATATAACCGGCGGACTAGTGGAATGCATTGGTACCTCGCGAGGTATGCAAATTAACGACTAAACTGCACTGTTGACGTAGAACTACCATTGATACGAAGGACCAATCTAGTCTCGCCTAAACCGTTCGGTTCGCGCTGGCCGTCGCCTGCTCGTTGTTTACCGTGTGTTTCCCCATACAGCACTCGGAGTGTTCTTGGTGATTTACGTGATTTTGCCGCTGATCCGCATTTAGAGCTTAATATTGCAATCGAGAGTGCACGGACGAGAATTTAACGCTTTAGAGTTACGAACGTATCATTCGTATCGACTGTTTGTTTCCCCATTGAGCAGAAAATACATTTATGAATAATGAAAAATGCGCGCGCAATTTCCAATATATACTTGTGAATCAATTCACCAGAGTATAAAATAATTATTACCCTCGTAAACACTTTGTTAGTTCGTTTATCATGCCACGATTTTCCTTCTATTTTCGCTCTGTTAGCTGCTAGCATTGTGAATATCAGTAATGTTTATTCATTTCCAACTAGATTATAACGGATATTTGTTATTGATTTATTCCTTATACAGCAGTTTTATTATTATTGCATTTAGATAAGCATAATAGATTAATTGTGAATATGTAAATTTTCAAAGGGGGTGGGAGATAAGTTATGAGATGTGACGAAATTACACATTTATCATAACAAAGGTCTATTTAACATATTAATTTCATTCATTTTTTTATTTTTGTGATACACTAATGGAAACTATGCAGGATAGCTAACAATATCTATGCAAGCACGGAGCGATATAATATGTAATTTATCTAAATCAATTCTTGATCTTCAAAACGTTGATAGATAAATGATGGTAAATAATTAAACAATGATTTGTGACTAATGAAATGTATGTTAATACAACAATAGAAGGATTATTTATCATAAAAGAAGTTATACTAAAGTAAATTTTATTAAAATTTAAATGATATACTAAAGTACATTTAATTAAAATTTAAATGATATAAAATTATATATATAACAAATATTTCTACGTTTAAAATATTATTTATATAAAATTTTTATATGCATAGAATTATAAAAAATAGATGCATTGTATGGTACAAAAATTTAATTTTTCAAAGGCATTCTATAATTCGATTATATTTGCGTATAAAAAATTATATAAAATTTAAAATTTTACTTGTTGGAATATTATTAGTGTTACTATTCGTTTTTCACATCAGTAAATTATACGTTGTGCTACCTGAGCCGTTGTCACTCATTTTCGCATTAATCAAGAATCTGTTCGATTATGCCTAAAGGGTCTAAATATATATACACACCTATATGTATAACTTAGCTAGAACTACGATCTACTGATTACTCGTATTGATATCTCTACCATTGTCGCATACCATTATCGCGGATGTGCTTTGGATTTGTAATTAGTGAGACTCACTGTAATCCCAAGCCCAGTAATCGCCAGCACCCGCCGTAGGCAGCACCGTGCTCCATGCCTCTATATGCAAGAACAGAAAGAAAAAAAGGAAGAAAGAGTAAAGAACTAAACCATGCGTCGAATCCTTATACATTTTCTAGAAAGAAGAAATGGAATGCGCGCGTTTCCTAAAAGCTTCCAGTAATTTAAATACTTTAGAAACATTTGGGCGATTATTAAATTAAAATTGTCCTCTCGCAAACGCGAATATCGGGTGTTAACCAACCAAGTTTCTCTCCGCGGAATGCCTGCAAAGTTGAATCACTTTGCTCAGATAACGATTCGCCGCGAGCATAAACTCTTGATTATCCAGTTTAAGGCAGGTAATGCGAAATGAACGGTTTATCTTAATCTGTTTTATATTATGTTTTATTTTCAACTTGCTCATTTATATTCATATCTTTTTTAAATATCAAATACTAATCATACTATTATATTATACTTTATTTTCATATATCGATTCTTATATTTTCATGATAGCTTTCATCATATAATTTTCTATTTTTAATATTAATAATAATATAATATTTCGTTCATTTTATGATGACAAAGAAAACATGTTTCTTTATTAATAACATACCAATTTAATGTTGAGAATTCAAATAATTGTCCTATTTTTCCGAGTTTTCGATAATAACTGCTAAATAATTATTTATACTGTATATTGATTATCGATTTAAAAATTTGCATTTGCTCTTCATATACAAAAATATATGTATATATAGTTTCTATATAATATATGCAATATATGTTTGTCGATTTATTTGTTTTTTTTTTAATCTTTTTATAGTTTGTACATATACTCTTTTTTCATGAAATAGCAATATTAGTTTTTCGCGATGTTTGTTAAGAAATCCTTGATAAATTGATTATTTTGACCCTTGATAAATTATAAAGTCTCTTTTTCTTTGTGTTTCAGCTCTCATTTCTGACTTCGCTATTTTATCTTGCGCGCTTGTAACACTCTCATCCTTTCTCTCTTCACTATCTCATTTTCTTCTTTCTTTTTCCTCCATTTGTTTCAACATGGTCATTAAGGCTGGAAATTACATTATATCGCGTATAACGGCTGTGCCTGTCAGGCGGGACAAGGACAATCGCGCCTTGCAAAAAGCTTAAGAGGGGAATTAAAATGAAATTGTCCTGGTTCCTTTTGCGAAGAGTCCTCTTTGAAGTTTCGCGTTCTGGACGATGTCTCAGTAGCGACAAAAGACTCGGCCATGAGTTCGCAAAGACTCGCAATTATCAGTGAAGTAAGCCTTTGAATAAACATTCTACGTTGCAATCTTCGATAAAGGAAAATTGTTTATTCGAGGCATGAAGACATCCTTCTTCTATTATGAAACTTTCGACTCTTAATATCGAGAATTGTAAAATCTATTTCATTTACATTCGTTTATTGTATCGAGTACTACGAAGTAGAATATTTTAAATACTATTTATAAAAATAACTTTACACAATGTTACAATGCGCGCGTTTTCTACGATTTGCTTTCAATGCGAAAAAGTTATAATAGATATATAATTGATTAATCAACTAAAACGTAAGCGGCAATTTTTCACTCTTATTTATCGAAGATAAAGGAGAAAGATTTAAATAAAGCTTTATATAAAAGAGAGATTCTATCATTAAAAATAATTTACAGCAACATACATTATAAATATATTTTGCAACGTACGCGAAGAAGTAGGAAATTCTCAAGATAATAAAGTTATCATTAATGTATATGGTCGAGAATATTCCTTTTTGTGGACAAGGCGAAAGCTCGAGAAAGCGAAGAATTTTATAGTAGAGAATAAATTGCAATTAAGATAAATCCGGTATGTTGCTTATTTGTGAGAAAAATGTAATCTCGTTTTCCGCCATTAAATCTGTCGAGTGCAGTCTCCTGAATCTTCTGTAAGAAGAGATCTAGACAATGCACGTTTTTACAAATCAATATATATACATGTATTGATATTTTATATTAAAATATTTTATATTACATTAAAAATATGTATACAAAAATATCAGAATGCTAATATATTTTTGTAATGAGCTTAAATATTTTTTTATAAATATCAGAATGTTAATATATTTTTGTAATGAGCTTAAACATTTTTTTATAAATTACTAGAATTATGGACTTTAACTTTTATATACTTCACGACGTTCGAGTTTTCTCTCAAACATTTCGAATGAGGGAAGCAAATATAACGAACAACTTTCGCATATTTCGCCAATCCCGTTCGCAACTGCCGAATCGCCTCCGTTAACGGCTCCTTAGTGAGTGCACCTCATTAACGAGGAGCAAGTCTGATTGTAATTATCGGTGAAACGTCTTGGAAACGACCCCGACATGCCCGGCCTCTCTAATTGCCGGTGGCTTAAGAGAGGGAAAAATCATTTTGGGATCATCTCTCGTTTCTGCAGCTGTCGGCAATTACGCCTCATTAGGCGATGCGCGTTTTCTCGCTAATACGCGTAAAAGTTAACAACAAGAAATATATATATTTATCCAGATATTTTATCGTTAAAAACGACGATCGATTTGACAGAGCATGAAAAAGGATAAAAACGATATTGATGGAGACAACCGTGTGACATGTTACCTACATACAGGAGAAAATGTAAAGAAAAAAATGTAAAATGTAAAGAATTAATGAATATTTGAAGGAAAGATTCGTCGTTTGCATGAACCTCGTGCGAATGATTGATATTGCATTTAATGAAACGTGATCTGCAATAAATTATTGGTAACTAAATAAAAGAATATAAAACTCGAATGTCGCAGATAGATTGTATATTAATAAAAGATTGTATAAAATAAAAGGTGAAATATAGACTATACTAAAAATAAAACCACTAAATATAAAACCGACGGATACAAATATTAAAAAAGGAAATTAAATACAATAGAACCTTAAAAAAGAAAATGGAGTGCTTTTAATAAATTGTGATTGAATTAAGTTGCTTGATGTCTTAAAATTAACAGATTCAATTTTATATATATAATTTTTTATATAATTTCTACATTAAATATATTATAAACTAACACTAATAAAAAGTATTTTAAAGATTTTTTTATCTTTTTATCTTTCTGCAAATACTGACTTTTACCATAATTTTATTAATTACGTTTTATATATTTTTTCAGGATGTATCGCATACGTTCTAAAAGAAACCAGTAATAAAAAATTAATATTATTTGCAGATTGTTCAATTAAAACAAATTGGTAAAGATATTAATTTCTACTCCTCATTTTTGTTGATTTTATACTTTGTTTTATTATACACTATGTGTAACGATGGCATGATGAGAGTTTATTCATTTATTATTTTTGAAGATTCATTTTTATATAAAAATTTTGTCCCTTAATATATTTTTAATAATACTAATACTAATATAGTTTCGAAGCGACTAATACTAATATAGTTTCGAAGCGATACGTATAAATAGATAGTAATTTAATCCATATTAATCTAATATACGTATATTATTTTAATATCGTTAAACAGTAATTATTAAATTAATTATTTCAAAATATATGTTTATTATTGTCATATGACAATATATTACGTTGATACTGTATAAAAGAAATTAAGAATAATATTTATGAAACTTTAGCAAAAAATACCTGTTTATTATAATTAATTTAAAAAAATGTAGATTATGTATTAAGAATTAATTTACTAACCTTTTTCACAATATGCGCCTTCATAATCACCGGTGCGACATTCACAGATCGGTCCGCTATCCGTAGAAATGCAAATGCCACCATGCTGACATGGATCACGAGTCTCGCAAGCATCTGTTGTATTCACAATATTGCGTAAACTCTGTAACAAACATCACATCATAATGTTATAGGAAATTATTGAATTTTAATTATCAAATTATTAAACAAGTATTCAAATAATGATATAGAATATTTTTGTAGTAATAAATTTGTTGATAAACAATAAAATTATTTGAATTATTATTATTTGAATTATTACAATATATACTGTAAAAGCATCATATAAAGAAGATAATAAAATTATGCACTAAATATAATATTTCAATAATTGCACGATGATTTAAAAATTGCATTATACGGAAGAAGAATTTTCTCGCTCTTTATAATCGAATTATACTTAATTAAGCATAATTAACATAATCAAAACTAATTTTAGTAAACTAATGTACTAAGTAATAATTAAATTAGCGTATAATACAATTAAATTCGTAAGGAATAAATGAAAAGAAAAATAGTAACCTTGCACGCCGTCCATTATAAAATTAAAAGTTTTACGATATATTATATAACAGAAAAATATTTTTTTATCTATATAATAATTAAACTAAAAGATATTTTTGAAAAGATATCTCACACATGTGACTGCAATTTCTCCCTACTATTGCGTGCTGCAATTTTCGCATCATATTATGCAGCAGATTTTTTGCATGGATATGCTAGCTGCGGTAATATAACTTCTTAGCATAAATCCGAGAAAGATTTAGTATACGAGAAAGAAAGATGGAAATATATACACAAAATTCTTTATTTTCTATGATACTTTCTACGATATTCGCTGCGGCATTTCAAGCATTTCGATTGATGTCACTTAAATATTCAAGATTATATAGCAATACATCTGAAAAAGTGATATATCTTGCATATTCTCATTGCTTTTAAAAGCAAATTTAATATTTAATTTTTAATGTATATATGATACCTTTCTCTTACTCGACATGGATCAATACACAAAATATACGTATTAAAAATCTTAGAACTTTTTAATCTATAAATGCTGAAGTATCGTTTGAACTTCTTTTCATGAAAGATGATACCGATGGATTGCAAACATAATTTTGAAGTAATATATGATATATAAAGATATATAAGAGAGATAAACAATTTATTTCTCTTTTTCATTTGTTATACAGAACAATTCAAGAGTTCAAAAATTATTATATTATATATTATATATGACAATTTTTATGAAGTCTTAATATTAAGAAACTTAATTAACATCTTCTTAATATTAAGAGATCTAATTAATATATAATAAGGCTTTGAATATTTCTATTTATTTAATATTATTATTAAATTTATTTAATATTTCTATTTCTATTTATTTTTCCAAATAAGTACTTCTTTACAAATAATTTATAAAATTCATATTTTATTTTCTTTAGCACATATTAACATATTATTAACATATTATTTTTTTTTTAAATGAATATAAATAACGTATTTGATACATATGTTTCATAACATTTGGTTGCAATATTCGCAATATTACGCAGCAAGAATTAAAAGGAAAAAAATAGCATACTTTAGCTTGAAGAATAGCTTCCGCATTTCCTCAATTTACATTTATCTTTATTTTGTGAGCTTACACGCCGTTCTCTTCGGAACGACGAATAATAAACGAATACAGAACGCATCGTTACCGTGGTGAACATGTTTTTTTTTACGATTCATTTATTTTGATAGTGCACACCTTTAACATCTTAATTTATTTTACATCACGCATCGTCATGTTTTAAATCTCGCAAACGAGATTTTTTTTATTTTCAGAAGCTCAAGTCATAATCGATTTTTATGAATGCTCTTTAAATAAGCAAACATTGTGTGTGCAATCTTGTTTCCAGAGTTCTTTTCAAGTTGTTCTAGTTGGTCTATTTAAATCTTCGTAATCAAATAAAAACTAGATTCGTCAAGATGAATACGAGCTAGTTTTAAAAAATCACTAAGATTCATATAATATAATAGTTTTTGCTATTCAAGATACCACGATTTTACTTTTATATGATAGATTTTCTGATCAAATTATATTTTTTGTATTAATAATTGATTATAACAATAAATAAATAATACAATTTTCTTCGAATATGAATCGAAATTTTACAATTTTACAATACAATTTTCTCGAAATATGAGAAATTTTTATATAAAATATTATTTTTAATATGAATGTATAATATATGTTATGATATAAATATCTGTTATAATTTGAATAAAATATACGTAGTGATTTATTTAAAAATATTAAATAATTAAATATTTTATTCAAAACTAATATGTGTCTGACATGTTCCTATTATGAAATTTATTCATCACCAATCAATTTCATACTTATAGCTTATTCAGTTGAAGAATATAATATTATTCTTGATGCTTCCTCTCATTCAATAAACTGTCCAAAATAATTCGATAACAATATTCAACGAATAAGCTCGCAATTTTGTTTATTAATTCTAAGTTTATATTTGGACTGGTACAATCGCTAGAAATTTTAAACTAGCGTCCAAGATATTCCATAATTTCACAGCGATCGGTAAAATATTCACAGTTACTCGCATCAATATTTCTAGCGAAGATGGAACATTCTTAACTTTTGTGAGAGCGGCAAGTCAAACTCGCGAATAAATTCATCTTTGCGCAACGAGCGTCCGCAAATTCGATGGATAAGATAATCACGGAGATCCCGATCTCTCTCTCTCTCTCATTCGATGCAAACTTTTGCCGAGTTCACGGTACGTGCCTATATTGACCGATAGATAATAAATATTTGAACTTCCATTCGCGTTTTCAAGGATACGCTGCATAATTTCTATCTCCGCGAGAAAATCATTTGTTAGCGTTTGCGGTTCGCTGTATTATTGTTTCTGCTTTTTCGGAAAATGACGGGCTGCATAATTAATCATTAGTAGCTTCTTCGTAGGTAATGAGTTGTTATATTATCTTTAGCTCTCGGAGAACCTCTTCTCCAATTTTTTCCGCTTCGACAGATGGTTCAAAATTTTCGCAAGGAATTTAGTGAAGCAGTGCGGATGCACGTGTTGGGTCATGGGGTCAATCGCGTCGCTGCGCTCTATTATTGCGGCCAGGCTGGGATTCCACAGAATTGGCAAATGGCCACATCGAAGGATACGGAATAGTAATTTTAGCGATGACGCGAAACGAAGGGTAACGATATGGGTTAACTCCATCGTGCATTGAATATATGAATAGGCAGCATATGTTCAATATTGCCAGAATTGGTACAATTATATTAAATTTTGACTCAAAAAGTACTCTAGTATCCATAATGTACATAAAAACCATTTCGTACATATCATATTTAAAAATTTTTTAAATTATTTAATTCGGAATAAAATAAATTATATTTACTCCGATTCCAGTTAGTTTGTACCATTTATTTTACTTGATATTATGTGCATTATAAGGTTGAATTTTTTTCTTAATTATATAAAAGAATATTTATTATACAAACATATATACACGTTTTAAATTCGCTAATAATATTTTAGATTTAGAATTATAGATTTTCATATAAAGTTTTTCATGTAATCCTAAAATCTTATCCTAGATTTAGGTTCTTTTTCTGCTGATTTTTGATATATTTATAACAATGAGCGTATTTATCTTAATGAAATTTTAATTTACAATTTAATTGTATATTATATAATTGTATATGTTATAAAAACAAGTACAATGTTCAAAATGGCAAATTTATCACAAACGGTAATATATCTTGACATTCTTTTATCAGAAAAAAAATAAATTGCGGATTCAACAAAGCATTCGCCATTAAAAATAAAATCAGGTATTTGCAAAGCGAACCGTAACCGTATATCTCCTGTATATTCTACGCAAAGAGGAGTAAAAGGACTTAGAGTAACGAATACACCCTGCACGAATACGGCCATCAAGCCTGCTTAACGAGTCGACCGCATTAATCATACTGGACCACACGGTGCAGCGGATTGTTAACGAGATTTCCTACGAGAAAAGCTAATTGACGTCTAGTCGTGGCAAATTGCATTTTCGATACGACCCCGGCTTAGCTGTTTCTGACCTTCCTTCGCAGTTAGTAAAATAATACGGTTCGTAATTTCGATGCAATAAAAACCGATCAAATGAATTAAATACAATATTAATTGAGATAAATATAGCTATATATATTAAATACAAAGTATTAATTGAGATAAATATAGCTATATATAAGTTTCATATATTGAAATCGAATATTGCTAGGCTAGAAAAACTTAATTTGTTCTTCCTAAATATAAACATAATCTTATAAATCCAGAAACTGTTATGCATATACATATATCATACATGTATTTTTAAGAGAGAACAAAAGACGTATATAAGAATAAATTGCATCATAAAAAAATAAATAAATGAATTAAAAAATTTAAAAAAATACAAAGCTATTCTCACGTAAATTCAAGAATATTAAAAAAATATCCGTGAATCATTTTCTAAACGTCACTATTTCATGAATTCGCAGCCTCTCGAGATTATCGTATTTCTTTTGAGATTAGTTCAGAAGTTGCATATAATTTATAGAACGAGATTAATTAACTGCAATTAATTCAGCGTACATGGAATTTGGTGAGAACAAAAGCTGCATAATGTTTATGAACTATGTGCGGCATAGTTGCGTAAGTATGCCTATCGTAGATGGAAGTATTCAAATAAATCAAGCGATTTAAGTTGAACGGAATTAAACGTTGTTAGCCCATCCTCGTGTCGGCAATTTTCTATGCCCGCATGTAAAACGATCTACTCAAACAGTTTAGCATGCATGGATAACAAATTTAGAATTTAAAATTCTAGTCTTATTTTTTCTACAACTATAAATCGAAAATTTCCTTTATATATCAATAAAAAAATTAATATCAATATTAAAAATTACAAAAGCATAGTGAAAATCATGGTAAAATAGATGATAAAATAAATAAAACAATGATAAAATAGACTTCATAAACTTATAATGTATGGCGATATAAACGAAGTACAAACGATGATGAGTAAATTAAGTAAATCGAATTTATACTAATTTTAATCAAGTGAAGTATTTGATTCCTACAGAAATGCCAATTCGAAAGACTTATTGTGAACGTTGATACATTGCCCCCGTTATTCCCAAATGTGAGTCGCGAATATTCAGTAAAACGATTACGTATGCGTCGCCACGAAGGAGAGAATTTTTGCCCAACACTAGTCATTGTGTCTCCGAAGACGCAACATCCCAGGTGCAACGTGCATTCTTCCGACCGCGAAGTACGTCGAGGGAGCTGCGAGCCGCGGCAACTCTGATAAAGTCAGAGAAGGGATGGCTTTAGCCTCCTGTCAACCTGTCGACGGAAACTGAAGCGATAAATAGGGCCCCAACTGCGGGAGCACAACTGCAGCTTTTCGCTGTGTGTGCAACACGAACTACGTCGTGCTAAAACTGCACGATCCTATCCAGTCTTGACCACCGAAAATCCTGGACAGCGCGTACGCGACCCCGGGGCATATAAACCAGCGCAGAGATACACAGCCGACACGAATAAGTCGCATCAAAGGGAACTCACTCGTTGCATTCGATGCAGTTTACCGAATTAACAACCGCAATGACTAACCACGTTAACGTCAATAGCACGAAACGACCATCTCCCCGGATCCGATTGCATAATTCATTAGCTACTTCGTTAATTACCACCGTTCAATGAACGAGCGCCTCGAAAATTAACTCTGTCCTTGATTTCCGAAAACGTTGAGCAATTGCACAGAGATATAATAATATCACAACATTAATATTCATTTTAAATCAAGAAAAAATATTTCAAAAACTTGATCTAATTATATAAAAGCTCTAACTATTGTTTTTTTTAACATTATGATGATAAAGATATAAATATATGTTGGTTTTTATTAGTTTCTGCAGATTATTATTACATATATTGTTGCAAAATATAATGATAACCTTTTATCGTTATCTGACTTATCATGCAATACCATATATTATCATATAAGAAATTAAAAGATAATGTAAAATTTGTGTGTGCAAAGAAATTTAATATAAAGATATAAAAGATGAAGCAAATTTGAAGTGTAATGATACGAAGACGGTGCAATTTTAATGAGAAGAAAATAATATGGATATCAGCATTTAAAATCTACGATTTTACATTTGGTTAAATAAGCATACGAGAGTCTATAACAAAGTTTGATGTTGACTTTGACTAAATCGGAAAAGTCTGCAACTCTACTTCACTTAAACTTTAAATCTTCCTATTAAACTCGGCCGATTTCCTCTCTCTGACGCGGTTCTAATAAAAATTCATATTAAAGTTCTGCATCTGTATTAAGTATACCTATGCAGCAATTTTGCAACTGTTTAAAATATTGCAGAACGTCTTATTAAAGCAATGTCTTATAAGTAGAACATCTTATTATTCCGAATTATGTTAATATCAATCTGATATGCAAATTTTGCAAAAGATGATATTGTTCTACAGTAAATATTAAAAATCGGAAGCAATATATGTCGATGATGAATTTAAAGAGTACACTGAGAGAAAAATAAATAATGTTGAATCAACAACATCAATATAATTGAAATTTACTAATTTAAATTAGAATTTAATTTATTTATTTTATTAACTCAATAACATTATTAATCAAATCAATATGACTGTATACTAATGTTAATAATGTTATTGCATTAATAAAATAAATTCCAATTATACTGATGTTGTTGATTCAAAATTATTTTTTCTCAGTCTATATGTTCTTATGTATTTTTATATTTTGATAGTTTTCGTCACTTGTAGCCTAAAATTATTTAAAGATGTATAAGATCTCTTAAAATTATTTTCATTTTTATAAATAAAAATAACATTAGAAACTTCATTTATTTTGAAAAAATCTCTTTAATGAAACGCGCATCATAGTTTCAATATTGCGCATTCCGAACTTAATAGCAAATTGCGCTCAAAGAGACAAGAGAAATACAGACACACGTATATACTACTGTAATCGTTGCTGAGATGTCTGGTGAGTGTTTCACAGAGTTTCTCGAAACGGTATAACAGCTAAACGCGATGTCTCGCGGTGTTTCGAGTTTCACCCAGCTTCGATATCGCGGTCTAGCCCCTCGAATTCGCGGATTTGTTTCCAGAGGCAGCCTTGTCGTCGGTTTCCATTAAGGAATACGTGGTAAATCTTTGGGTCCGCGATCCTTCACACACACGGGATATAGCGAAAGTTTGCAAACCGATTCCGAGACTTGTCACGGAGTTTACGATATATATTCCCACCTCTTGCCATGTAGTTTCCATCCAATTCCTGTGCACTGCCGGCACCTCGTTTCCTCGAGATGTTGCCGACGGTGCAACGAAATTTACCGGCCAGTCAGGATTCTATGGAAGGGAATTTCTACGATAGTAAAATCAAATCACCTGCAATATAGACATTTTACCAATTATCTAACCGTTGTTGTAAGTTCTGATTTTAATACTCATCGAATGCAAATATCATGTCAATGTATTAAAAATTTACACCATATATTCACATAATATGCTCTAATTATACATATTTTTATTATGAGATAGAAAAGTAGAGATTTGATCGAAAATAGATATAGCTTTCATATAAAATATTTTATAAAGCATTAATAAAGATGCATGAAATTTTTATAAAAAGTAACTTGCGTTAGTAAGCGAAAAAAAGAATTAAAAATTATTCTGACGAAAAAATTTCAACATTTTTAGTTACTGTTTTATACTAACAGGATTGACATTTTTTTAAAGCGTTACATTTAAAGCGTGCATTTAAAGCAATGTGATTTACCGCAACGCAAACATTCACGAACGAAATTTCATATTTTTCATATCTTTTTCGCAAGAAATAAATGTTTATTACTCTCTATTTTATTTAATCGTACAGGAAAAGAGATTAATAAACCATGAAGTAAAAAACAACGAGGAAGAGCGCATTTTAGAAGATATTTATTTTTTGCGCCGTGGTATTATAACAAGTTCCAAGTCCTATCGAAATGTAATTAAGCACATCGGTTACGCAGTCGTTTAGCAGCCAGGGCGTGCGGTCATTATTATTAATTGGCTTTAACTATCACGCGCGAGAGAAGAAAGATAAAAGGGTTCGCCGTGCGTTGAACAAGGTCCCTGCGCCCTGTAAAATGCGGCCCGGCCGTTACTCTACATCATGCTTTTTTTCGCCATTATCCGCGCGCGAAGTTACGGAGGACTTGGTAGCATGTGAAAATTGTTTTAACGAGTTGCAGAGATTGCGGCGTGTAACAACCCATCCCCGTCTGCAAAGTACTTCAGCCGGAGAAATAACTGGAAGAGGCCGGAAGTTAAATACGTTTACCGCGGCCCATTACAGACTCTCGCGTTGAGAAAAGGCATATATTTGCCACTACCCCGTCGCGCTTGATGAATATTACTGCCTAATATTACTACTGCTCGTTATCGTTTATTCTCTCGAAAAGAAACACGACGTTGAGAATCCAATTGCACAGATTTAAAAATAACTCCTGTGTGAATTTTAGAGTGCGCCGTATATACGCGTATATGCACTGGAAAGAGAAATATTCAATTTAATTAACACAGTTTTTTTTCTGTATTATATATTTTTCCGATTCTTCATTTTTATTTGATTACGTTTCGCTTACGTGTGCTGCTTTTATTTTTATCTCTTTTACTCTTTTCTTACGTTTATTCTAAAGATAAGTGTGTGAATATTTCAGAAATACAAAAAATTCAAATTATGTAAATGATCGTTACTCGGATCGGTTGTTTAGTTAAATATCCGATACTAAATATTACTTCTCATTTTATTTGCTATATCGTAATATTCCTTGACGGCTCCTGATTTATTTAAAATCGCAATCGATCGATACGATTAGCGTTTCAGACGTTTGCTACGGAGACGGAAAATTTCCGAACAAATACGAGCTCCATTATTTCGCTGAGAGCTCATCGAATATTCATTCCGTCATAGACGTGCCGCGGCATTTCTACTGAATGTGAATTCTCTTCGATTCGCGTTGTCAAAGATCCGAAATTGAGTGATCGATAGGATGATATAGAGTGAGTTTGAAAAATGGTAAGACATATTTTTCACAGCCTTTGAATTAATGTATGTTAATACTATATTAATTTTAAATATGATTATAATATTTATGCATTAGATATATATTGTATATCATAGTAAATTGTCCTATCTTGATCTAAGACATCTAATCTCACTATGTGATTAAAGATCATAATTTATAAAAGATATTAAAAAGAAATTTTTCTTATAATATATGTTAAAATAAATTAGCTTTTTCGCTTATTTTCACTCAATTTCGACAGCATTTCTTTTGTGTATTTGTTATAGCACAGATTGATAAAATATGTCATAAATTTATTTTTTTATTATAGTTTATTAAATAAACGAATTATTCAATTTATATGTGTGCTTATCTCTTCAGTGAAAATAGAGTTTATGATAATCTACTGAAAAGTTTGCGGTTATTTACTAATTCACGAATCTTTTCGATATATCTTTCATATAAATCTATTGTGTAAAAAACCACTTATTATGTGCAACACTAATTTATTTTTGTATCATGCGGTGAAAAAAAATATTCAATAATTTTTCTGTAACTTCCCGGAATATCTTAACGTTTAAGTGTTGTAGCGATAAGTAAGTTTGTAAATAAACTTACTGCAGCATCTACAAAAATTCTAATTACGATTAATCCTTTTTTCGCTCTCTCCACACGGATCCTTATTCAATGGCGACCAACTTAGTTCTGTACAAGGCTCAGCCATATTACGGGCGTGATTACGAAAGTTGTCAACTTGATTAAACGGTTCTGCTTCGGCCAAAGTTGGCTCAAAGGGATAATCGTGTGAGGTGTCCGCCCGGAGCAACGCACTGGAACTTTCTTAAACTGGACGGAGATTGGAAGAGACTCGTTTTTCGCGAGGGAAATTCGGCGATACTGTTTCAGTCACGAGTGCACTGGCACCGGCATAATTATAAGCTGTTAACTTTCTACGTAAAACTTCAACTTTTTTTTCCGCGTTGAAACGAGTTGTCTTCGAACTCTCGCTCTTTTTATTTTGTTATTACACGAACGGTGTGCATTAACTCTGCTCTATTTAATTATACCGAGTTAAAAATGTAAACGCTGTTACGTACGTAACAGCTTCTGGAAATTTTTAGTAAGTAGCGAGTAATATACTCGCAAGAGAAAAATTTGAAGTATTCCTTGTCTGATCGTGACGTGCATATATTTTCTTAACAAGATAAAGTGCTGCTCATTAAATAAAAGTATTATAAGGTTGCTGATTTATTCAAGAAAGACTATTGTGTTATGAATTAAGTGCAATATATAATTATTCGTTAATCTTAATGAGAATTTAAATAGCTAATTTAAATAACCATTACATGTAAATAAATTTAATAAATTTAATTAAAAATAAGATAAATTTTATTCTTAGAATCAACTTTAGATTTTATTTGCGAATATCTCTCGTTATATCAAAGTTAATATATATTAATGTTAATTTAAAGCACAGAAAATAAAAAAAAAATAAAAATACAGAATATGTTCAGTGTGAATTTATATTGTAAAATATTACATATTTTTTTCAAGGTTTACAACAGATTTATTATCGTACAAAGGTATTTGACTTTCACGGTGTACAGAATGTTATTGTTGATATACTCGCTCATTGTCAGATGAGCGTCATTCGTACGGCGAAAGTCGAATAAGAATGTTGCTCTGCGTATCGTCGGATTATTCTTCGAGAAATACGGTTATATTTCCTACGTTTACTATAATTATACATAAATGTATCGAAATTAATTCTAATTGACTGTATTTTCGCGAATGATGAGTACCAAGACTTTACCTTGTTAGAAGTTATTGTTAATTTCTTGATTCGATGACTCGAAGTATAATCCTTACGCAAAAGAGAAAATTAGTTCGTGATCACAGAATGCGTGGGAGTGCCGTGCAAAGTATCGCGTATCCGTTTTCATCGTGTCTTGACTAGTTTAGGAGTGCCATGCAACGTATTGTGTCTTAATTAGTTTGATACATTCTTGTACGAAGTATCACGTTTGAATTCAGAAGTGTCGTGCAAAGTATCGCGCATATGTACTTTCGTGTCGCATAATAAATAGTAATGAACCACATTTTCGCGAGTGAGTGCAACAAACATTGTAAGTGCAATGAACAGCCTAACAGCCTAAAAGGAGGAGGAAATCTAGGAGATTATGGGTGATGGCGGATCATTTTTTAAGTGAGTAATTTATTTTATTTTAATATTACTTATTTATCTTGCACATCTTTGTTCCTCCTTACTTAGTTCGTTTATTTGAAATAAAATTTCGAGGAAAAGATTTTTATATATAATATATTTTATTAAAATTTGTATTATATAAAAAAACATAATTTCGGAAATTATATAATTATTTCATTAAATATTGCTTATTATAAATATTGCTTTCATGATATAAAATTCGAAAAAATTATTTTAAACCGAGAAAAATTTGCAAGATTCCAAGAAAATAATAAGTCATTACTTTTTCGCAATAATTGAACTTTATTATATTAATTTAAATTAAAATGACATAGATTCTTGATTTACTAATGATACATTTAGTTCTATTGCAATAATTGAATTTTATTATATTGATTTATTAAAATTAAACGCGACAGATTCTTGATTTATTAATGATACATTTAATTCTCTCGAATATGAAAATAATTAGCGTAGAATGATAATATTAAATTAATTTACATTAATATTTTTTTTTAAATAAATTATTATATGATGATACTATTATATGATGATATGAACCCACTTATCAAAATTAAATTGGAAAGCGTAGAAAATATTCAGCTTTATATTATAAAATGTTAAATATTTTTAATTTATTGGCAAATTAATTGTCACATAATATTTAGCATAGTACATCGTTTTTCTCGGCGTATTATTTTAAGATATTTGATCTTGTTATCATTCGACCAAGGAGATGATAATTCGTATATTATAGATATATATTATATATTATATATTACATATATTATATAGATATATTATAGATTATATTATAGAATTCTCTTTCGAAACTAAACTTGTATATTGTCACAATTGCAACAAATATTGAAAAACAATTTGTTGTAATCATTAGAATATATTAAGAAATCCACTTCTAGTAAATGATATTTGACTGTATCGCAATGATAAATCTTTATTAAAGCGCGTATTTCCGTGATTTATTTATTTATTATTTCAAATAGGAAAAGTGATAAGGATAAAAATTATAAATTATTGTTACGATCTTTGAGAACAATTACTTTTTTAATGATTACTTTAATAAATATTTCGTCCGATGTTTTATCATATCGATTATCATTATCGATTTTTCGATTTAAATGTAATTTATATATATTATTCAAATTGAGAAAGAGAACGCGCAATAAGATATACATTGCTGAAGACTCACTTTACTCAGATCACTCAAATCACTCAGATTAACATAACAAAAGATATCGTGATATTAATTTTTTAATTAATAATTAATTTGCAATTCAAGAAATATAGTATAGTATATTTCGCATAATTTATTTAGAATTGTTTATAAATTAGTAGCACGTAATCAATTGCTGGTTTCATGCCAAATGCATTGATTTCATCTAGTTTTGTACAATTAATTTTTTAATAGTACTTACGTATCTTTTTAAACTGATATTTCTAGCAGATGAATATACTTTTCGATAATACATATACACAAATTTCAACGAAATAAATTATTTGTAAAGTCGGGACGCAAAAGATCTATACCTGCGATCGACAATTATTACGCGCGATTCACGCAAACGAGTTTAACCGACCAGATTTATAAGCACGGAAATGAAATCGGAAAATGAGCGCCACACCATCAGGGACGTCATGACACGGATTCGGGGAGGTAGCAGCGAGGTTTAAACATCGTCGCCAACAGGGCCGGTTATTAAATCGCATGGCTATAAATTGCCGCGCAATTTCCCGCAAAACTTAGTCAATTTCCACGAATACTCGCGCCAGCAACTATTTATATATCCATGCGTATCTACTTTTGGTACGCGTATTTCGCATTAGATTTTAATCCACAGTTTTGCGGTTTATTTCCACGTGATTTTCAGACGTTCACGCTTCATCAAATATTTGAGGATGATTGTAGTTCAATAACATCAATTGAAAAGATAAATTTGTGCGAGTGTATTACAATATAAGAATTTTAATATAGGAATAATAAATTGTAATGTCTCTCTTGCTTCTATGCGTTTAACGATTGATTGACATATCAGTCATATATATAACATATATAGAACAAATAACATAACATCTGTAATTTCTTAAAACGACTTACGACATTCAGAAGCTCGTTAATGCAGATCATTAGAGATCTCAGAGGCCCAATCAGTCCGACGAATGAATTCAAATTTCACTTTAATGCGAGTTTGAAGATAAGGCCCGTACCCGTGGGACAATCCCGGTGAAGGACGCTTCATTAACAGGTGATCGTAACGAGGCAGGCCCGCACCGTATCGACAACGATGCTCCATGAAGTCATCTAACTTCATTTGACGATGTAATTATTCTCCCGGGACAGGATGGTGTAATATTGTGGGTACTGATAGCTCGCGAAGCGAGCAATATGGATACACCGTACCTCACGTCGAAACTAACCCATTTTTTCTACTGCAATGCGGCACGATGCAACCAGGTATTACGTTACGTTACGGTTCCTCGACCCACGCTATGATTAAATATCTCATCGTAAGTGCCTTTCCGTGTGAAGTATTTTTATTGCGCTTAACTTTTCAGTAAACCCGGAACACTCTGATTTATCGGCGCTAGAAACAGACTTTCGAGTACAACTTTAACAAACTTTATATCGAGCGCGATGACCCTTTCATGCTCAAGATTTTCTCCAGACCGACAAATATTATTTATACAAATAATGTAGCCATATGTTTAATATGCACAAAAGTAATTAATTTTTAATATATAAATATATATTTCAAAATTTTTTTAAATTTATAAAATTGCATACAAAAGTTGAAGAAATTACATAATTATATATCTAAATTACATCTAATTATATCTAAAAATGTATGCACACAATAAAATTAAAATACGGCGTTTTACATGATTCTTAGAAAAATTCGCAAAACAAAGAAATCTTTTACAAGTTATAAGTATAAAAATTATTATAAAAATATTAAAATGTATATTTATGCCACAAAAAGGGTAAAAATATAATTTTATATATTATTATATATTAATTTTTTATATATTTTTATATATTAATTTTATATATTAAATATTGATGTAACAGAGTTACAAGATCAACATATTAGCTATCTCCGTATATTTCCAGATTTCATTTATGCATTTTCTTGGAATGACGATACTTAGATATAAAGATTCTTTTTAACGTGAAAATTCATATTGAATCAACATGAATTAAATAAAAAGTAAGATCCACTATTTTCAAATAAATACCACGTCCTGTAAAAAATTACAGATGTCATTTTTAAATGGTTAGTATGGCAATTAAGACAAAATATCGTGATTCATCTCGGTATGTGACAATATTACATCTTTTTGCGTGACTCAATCTCTGCTTCATAGACATTATTAAATCACAATCATCTTCATCCTTAAACATGTAGATTACGACGATTCGCGCGACGGAACATGACGGCATTGTACTTGATTAATGCCAGATGATTGAGTCCCGCGACTTCATTACGATCAGCTGTTAATCAAGCGTCCTTTAAAACATCAGCTTATCATTCGACTTATTAAGATTGGAATGATTAAAGCACGGTGTCTATATCAAGCATCATATTATCAAAGTCCACGCTAAGGTATCCTCTGTAACCTGATCGTTCACTAATCAGGACTTCGAGCCTTCTAATTTGCAGCAAACTCGAGGCACGCGAACCGGGATCTTACCTTTGATATTAATCCATCCGTGCTCGCATTTTCAGAAATATCCATTCGACCTGATCTTCATGCTAAACTTTCGGAAACTTTATTTATCCACAGCTCTCTCTTGATTCAGCACTTATACGCGCCGATTAACAAATTTCATCAAGTTCTTTCGTCTTGTTTTAATTAGAAATTTTAATTTAGTTGTATCTAACTAAGAGTTATTATAAAAGGAGGTAAAAGTTTCTTGCAAATGATTCTTGATTAATATATACAAGCATATAATATATACGAGTGATGAGTATTTTAATTAAACAGAAAACAGGTTTTTTCTGAATTTATATGCATGAATTTTCTAAATTTCTAAATTTGTACAATTCACGCAATTTTAAATCATAGGTAACAAATTTTATTAATTTAATTCATTTATTAAATTCATTTGACAAATAATTGTTTAAACTACTGATAAACTACAGATAAACAACTTAACTACAGACAATTGTTTAACCTATTAATAAACATCACTGGCATAAAAGTATAACTATTGAATTCAAAACTCCATCGCGTATTTCTCATTTTATATAATATTTTGTAAAAAGCACTACGCATGAAATGAAACAATAGCGTTTCATTCGCAACAGGTGCCGAACGTGTAATCTTTACGACTACATGGAAAATATATGCGTAATTTGCTTATATTTATTTAAATGACCCTACGATTTAACAATATATAGGTCAGCCTGATCATTATTACCGAACCTTGCTAGATAGGTGGATAGGTATACAAGTTGCACATATTTCATTTCTTATCGACAACATGCAATACATTATGCTACAATGTCGATGTGCAGTATCGGTATTTGGTATTCTTTTGCGACTAGAATTTCATGGATGCTCCCGAAAGATCGAAGGTAAAATATACGAATATGTACGACTAGTATTTCATCTAATCGCATATTTAGTTCACACCTCGATGCAGTAGTAACTTTCATAGATTATTACATGTGTAATAATAAAAAATATATTTTAAATATATGGAAAAATGTTAAAAAAGTATATTTTAATTTCTTTAGAATATTCAAATATATTTTAAATATTTTCGTTTCAAAATTATTAACTTCTCATTATATTAACTCCCTTTAAATGGAATTGTATGGTTTTTTTACATAAATTGATTTTATTCTCTTTCATAAGTAAAAAATTTTAATTAAAGAAGAGAGATAATAGAAAATAATGAACTACAGAAAGTAAGAAAATTAAATTACAGCCAAAAGTTTTTCCCTCTTCTTTTCTTTTCGTGCAAAATAAATGTATAAATTAAAATATTTCAAATAAATATATGAGATGTAGAGATATTAAATATTTTAATTAAATAAATGACGATATTTATTTATTTCCAGTGCAGTTTATAATAAAATTATTTAGTTTTTGTTGAGAGAAAACTAAATTTCTTGCAAAAGTAAATAAAATGTACAATTTTATTTTAATATTTTTTATAATTCAAGTCTTTGAATTGCAGCTTGTCATTGTTTAAACGCGACAAGTTGATTAATTTTGACAAAACATGTCTCGCAGACGTTCTATTGCATGTACGTGAAATGAGCATCTCATTTGACGTAGACACGTAAACAATTATTTGCTAGAGTTCTGATGAAAATGCCGCTTTGCTAGGCGCTTCAATAGGTCAAACGTAAAGGGAATCAAATATGGCAAGCACACGAAAGAGCAGAGATGGTAGTTACATGGAACGTTGAGGGAATATGTACATGTAACGGGAGTGACACAGTTAAAGGTAGATCTAAATTGAAGCACGCACGTAGTGTAACAGTATGAGTAGGCACGTACGTTTTCAGCTTAAAAGCTTCCCCTGTTTAAACTTTCGCAACTTCTCGGCTAGATATAAATTTCTTCATAATTTTGCAAATAATCTTCTCATAATAAAAAAATCAAATTACGTGCTATTTTTTGCTATAGGTCGTTTTATTTTCGGCATTAATTATTTTCTAATCAAAATACGAATAATCCTCGACCTAAAAAATTATTGTAAAATTAAGCAAGAAGATTGTTAAATAATATGATTATTATTCTATTTCAGGTAATATGATTATTATTTTACTTCACAAACATGCCGTACTTAACGTAATTATTGTTTATTCAATAATAAAGAGAGCTACAGAATATTTAGAACACTATGTCTAACAAAATCTACTTTATTTTATTAGAGAAAAGAGCGCAATTTAAACGCATTTATATATTATGTATAAATAAGTATTAAATTTAAATTAATTAAAATCCAAATTTTTATATAATATAATTATATCATCTTCATCTATTTACATTAACATAGTATTTTATATATAATCATTTTTATCATCTTACCGATAAATCGTACCTTTGAAATGTCCTATATAACGCATAGCTAATGCCAAAGTTTACTACACGTTCATTTATATGTCCAAACTTTATTACACACAAACATTGGCAATATTACGTTCAATGCGACTGCGAATCGAAACAAACATAAGAAGCATGTGTTTTGCTATGCGCATGTCGCTTATATATGTCGCGTTCGTGAGAGAATAAAGGTAACTGTGCGAGAACTCAGGGATTTGTCGCTTTATCGGGACTATAATTCGGAACGATTTCCACGGGGCGACTGAAACAACCGAGAAGCTCGTTTGCAATGCTCGCATTGCCGCCGTAAATGTCGCTTCGAGAAAATCGAGTTCTGCTTAAATTGCCGCGCAAGTTCTGTTGTTTCACAAATTGTGAAGGAAGAAATAAACGGTATCTATATAGAATATTTTCATTAATATAGGTATTGTAATTTTTATGTGTAATCAAAATTGCCCAATCGAATGTTAAATATTTAATAAATTAGCTTAAAATAATGTATATATATTTGCGATAGGGTTTAGAATTCTATTATTCATTATTTTATTTGCCAAGAGACACGGTAGTGTTTCGCGCCAAGTTCGTGCAAAGCATCATCATATTATTTATATAAAATGCTGTTATTTTTAACATAGAGATAATTAACAATTATATATTCACAACTTTTTTTTAATAAATATTACAATAATATCATATGCGGCGTTTATAACAATTAAAAATTGTTATATTTTTTCAGCACATATTAGGTTTTATGACTATCACACGAGCCGATTCTTCTGGTGATAATTGACGTATTACGTTAATTAAAGAGACTGCGAATTTCAGATTCATTAATATTTTACATATTGCAAGCTATCAGGCTGTAAACTAGGTCACATTTAGTCGCGATGGACCTAAGATGCCTATCCTGCTAAAATTTTCATATGGAGAGGATAGGCGATACGGATCTACGCTGATAACTTGCTGTTTTAGCGGTAAGAACAAGACCATCTCTTCTATTGGAAAAGTTAATTTTGAGTTTACCCCGTTATCACAGCTCGCGCGGCATGAGAAAGTAGGATAAAATCGGATGAAACCGGATATTCTGTGTTACAGTTCATATATAGATATATATTTAGAACTCATCGAATATTATGTATCCAACTTTGTTCGTGAAAAAAATGTCTAAAAGTAATCAAGAATGATTATTAAAGAAAAATATAGGAAATTGTAATTTTAATAATAGAAATAATGAATGAAATTCTCTATTAGAATAATATTCTACTTGAAATTAATCAGAAACTGTGAATTATATGTATTATATGAATTATATTTTATGTAAATTATATGTACCTCTTTCTGAAGTTTAATTTGTGAAGTTTGCTTTTTTTAAATCATAATTTGGAAATTATAAATTTTTAGGCTTTAATGATTTTGCTAAGAAAAATAATTTAAGAAATTTTAAATTTATCATTGAAATCAATGTCAGTATCAATGTCAGTATATTCAGTGATTAATAAAGTTATTTTCATATATGTGTCATTACACAATATATAAATAATTCTGATATTTTATTGTATAAGTACAATGTCTCTTATTCAGCAATATATTGTTTCACAAGTTATTTATATATAACAATTAATTTGCTTAAATACGAATAAGGACAGACTGTTTTTAAAAGTGAGGCAATCGATTATAATGTTACTGTTTCAATGAAAATTATCGGATAATATTTTTCACGAAATTAAGCAGAAATGTATCTTAATTTATTTAATTTCAGTTATATATTTAGTTATGTTTAAGAATGTCTCTTTGATATCTCATGATTACAATGTCCTATTCATATATATATATATATATATATATATATATATATATGCTATGAACAGATTTACTCGAATCCTCCTTAATATTTAAACAATTTCGTCAGCCATTAAGATGATTATTACATAATGGTAAAGTGATCCGTTGTATTTTCGACATGGACTGGCAAATTCGCCAAGTTTAGACTAAGTAGCAAACCTTTGGAGAATTATGCTGCATCACGTTTTCTCTAATAAATGATATTGTCCATATTATAACGTTCTTACTAAGATATTCCTCTTAGAAAGCGGAATTTTGGACGGAACGCTACACAAGTATTATGGTACGAGATAGAAACAAGCATAGCAGCGTTAAACGAAATAGATGTTCTTTTTATTTAGCCTCGCTTTTTCTTGTTCTTGTAATCGGCGAGATTAACCTCGGACCAGCTGCAAGTACGCCCAACGACGACTTATTCCACCATTCTATTCCAGTTGTGTCGCTTTTTCTCCGGCGCGCCGACTGCCACAGCCGGTGGCAATCGGACAGCAAAAGAAGTTAATTGAAAATAAGATAATAGCTGTAGAGAGTCGGTCAAAACCGGGGGGATGATGTCGAGAACGGATGCCCGCGTCTGAATCTGCAACCCCTTAATTAAGTCCTTCCTTGCACGTGTACCGCGCATAAAGAATTACACGCCAGAATTATTATTCGTCAAACAAAAGTATTATATTAATGTAATAAAATTAAGAAAAACACTCGCAAAGACTCCATCGTCTATGAATCTTTACATCATCACCGGTTGACTTATCACAAGTTGTCAAAAATAATATAAACTTAAAAACTTACGAATATTAATGTTTAGGTTTTAGTATTTTTTATGAACAAATAGTAATTCTTTTATTGCGAGACTGCAAAAATTATATTATTCTTTTCTTCTCAATTAAAAAGCTTTAAATTGAAAAACAATATAAACAATATTTGTATGAAGATATTAAAAGAAAAATATTTTAAAGTACAGAGAGAGAGAGGAGAGAGAGAGAAGCTATAAATTTTATTTATTTTAATTATTGGATGTTTGAATATGTTTCAATATTATTTCTTTTATTGATTTTGAATGTTTGAATATTCCCTCCGAGAAAATTATATAGGAAATGTTAAAATCTGGATTATTTTTGTATGTGTAAAGATATCACGATACTTTTACAATTTTAATGTCGAAATTCATCTACATTACATTACGGGCGTGAAAGTTGCTGAAATATAAGATTACATAATTGTTAATTAAAAGTAATACAACGAATTATGTTTAATTATTGCAATTATTAAACGCCGAGCACGAGATAATAGTAGAGCCGAGTGGAAGCACGATAATAACAACGATAAGTTTCGATTTATAGTCTCCAGCACTATATGAATAACTTTACATAACATAAATATGGTAATCGCTGCCATAAAATTTCAATCGTGCGGTTATAGCAAGTTTCGTCCGCGAGTTTTCACTCGCAGCACCCGCGAACTGGAGCACAAGCAGCACACGACGAATATAAAATACATGAAAGCAGACGCAGCTTCCTTTTTTTTCTAGAATAATGATAACTTTGGATTGCTCTTATTGCTCTCTTTCTCTTCAAATAAATATTACAATCAAGAATATGTTGACAAATTTATTTTAAATTATAGCTACTTTTAATCTGACTTTCATGTACGTGAACGTATAGGTTTAATGTGAACAATTTATTAATACAAGTAAACGAGTCTATGAAAAATCTCCAATAACGTTCTGCTACTGTGCGTGTGTCTTGTAAGAAATAATTTTTTAAACAAATGCAGATTTAACATTTCTCTCTCATTATGTACGTGGTAAAATTTCAATCGCAATTTATTTCCGACGAACAAGTTTTCACCTCTCGGGGCGTATTGCCTTCGCATGAATCGCCGGAAACGAATATAAAGCGCAGACATGGTCGTTTCTTTTTTTCGCGAAGAAGCCGAGTGGTACACCAGGGAAATCTACCGAGTAGTTATTAAAATTCCATCCTCGTCGTGATCGCGCAACGACGAAAACAATCTCGAACGCTGCGGATTTTTGCCACCAATTCTTCTCGCCGTACGCTCACCGACTCAAATTGGAATTTTCAACTGAAAGGCGAGCATTATCGCGAATTATATCTGTTCCACTGTCCATAGATGGCCGTGACGCCAGAGGCATCGTTAAATTAAATGCGACGGACAAAGGTACTTATATAACAGCCGCATAATGCCTTCCATCCTGTAGTAAAAATTTTCTGTTCTGATCTGAAATCTTTTGCAAAATTATTTTTCGCAATTATTTTTCAAATTAATCTATTTAATTTACATAGCTTACAATTTAGTTCCTTATTAAAAAAAATACAATGATAAATAATTTCTAAATAGATATTTTATTCTCCCTCCTAGAAATATATAATTATAATATTTAATATATAAGTATATATAAATTTACGAATTAATTTTCATAAAATACGTCTAGCTTAATTATAGGGAGATATATGAAAGAGAGCTTATCTTAATCTTTTGTTTCTTCATATTTATTACATATTCATCTAATATTTCGAAAATTCTTATCTATCTTTTACCTAGTTAGAATACTTACATTAAATATATAGTTATATGTCAAAGAGAGATCAAAAGCAATTGCAAATTTAAAATAGTACTGAGAGAATTAAAGTACGCACACATTACATATAAAATGTTTATATTTGACAAAATTTTTGAGTTTTAACTCGACCGGTAAATATTCATAAGCTGACTATTTCGAGTGAAATGGCAAATTTTACCATTTCTGAACAAATTCGGTCATCGCGTGTCTCTTCCTAGTACTACTATCCACTGATATCATGAGAGTCACAGCTATTATTATTTTTCAACTCGCGAAGTTTGTTCGCGAACGCGCGCCATGGAATTACAACTATTCTCGAAAAGACATCTCCATCCAGCTTTGTTTGTAATTTCCCTAGATGAGTCTCCGGAGAAATTTCTATCCTCCCTTATTTGAATATCCTTGCAAATGAAAAGTGTCGCACGATCTATTATACAGAGACAAGTTTACGCGCTCTTCGGTTTTTTTAATGCGTTTTCTCCTTTTAATTTTTCATTTTTATCAATATTCTACAAACTTGAGATCAGATGTAACGCGTCGGAAAATTATTATGAAATTATTTATTATAAATTTCATGGATTATATTACGCAAAACAAAACTACTTAATTGTCTCATTAGATTTAGCATGTGCAATTCTCGTATTCATAGAATTATATTCATTATAAAAGATAAAACTGAATATCTGACCTGACTGATATCGTTTTGTTCATATTGTACGAGAGAATGTCACTGCGATGTCAGTAATATTCGACTAACAGCAAATAGCAATCGCGGTGCGCATCTTCTTCGATTTGTCGAAACGGCAGTGTTCGCGCATCGGCGAATTTATCCCGAAATTCCCGACCCCCCGATAAAACCGATTGGCCGTGCGCGGAATCTGGCCTCATAGCAATTCGCCTCTCGATATTAAACGCTTTAATATCGAGAAAAGATGTGGACGAGAGAGAAAAAAGGGCCACCGAGTGTTGTCCGGCGCACGAGTGTGGGTGTGTAAACCGCGGATGAAAGTGGATATATCCGCGGTTGTTCGACGAATAAACGCGATGCACTGTGCACCACATATACCGTCATGTATGTGCGTACGTACGTTTTCGAATGCGCGCGTGCTGGTAAATACATTCGATTTATTGGAGAACGCCGGCCGGGCCAGGTAGAGCCATACGTTTTTCGTACGATACCTAAAGCTTCTTTTTGCGCAGCTCTCGCATTTTGTTGTTGCACTTTTCACTACCGACTACTCGTCGTTTTGCCCAGTTGTATTTTTTCCTCTTCCTTTTTGCGCGGGCATATACACCCCTGTCTCTTCCCCTTCGACTCTCGTTGTACGCGTCGAGGTCGATATGTTCTCGTGCGGATAAACCTACACCCCGTTTGTACATGCAGTACAGCGTAGAAATATGCATCTCTATATCTCTATATTAATAAAAAACAAACTCTTCCCTTTTTCCTCTATTTCTCTTGTGAATTTTTCTCGGGTTTTCTTCATTAAATGTCTCTTCAGTATTTCTTATTCACTAAAGATTTTTATTTAATATTGCTTTTAAAATAAAAGATATTTAGCATATGAAAATTAAAATATCTTTAATCGATTAAAATATTTTTAATAAATTGCGATACATCCCAATCAAAAGCAAATATAAATTCGTAAAATGTTTTATTAATATTTGTAATCATAAAATATTTTATAATCATATAACTTAAAATATTTATCATAAAATATTTATCATTTATAAAAATTTCTACATAATTTACGAACGTTGTTCAATAATTTGAGGTAACATTTGTTAAAGATACTCTATGTTAAAAATACTGCACATATGCTGTTTGAAAAATAGTGACACTAAAATTTGATAAATTGGCGAAAATTACAAACTTAAGTTCGTATTTGTTTGTTTGAAAATTGCACTCTCTACTTTTAGTTTTGCTTTCTTTTTTCTTCAATCTTTGTAAGTATATGTATGCACTTCGTTTTGAATAAGAAAATGTAGCTAAATTGGAGAGATATATATTAATGACAATTTCCTTTTTAATTTTTCAACATCCTTTCGTTAATGGTTAGTAATACATATCGTTATGTATTTTATTCGGGTTTCAACTCGTGTGATTAATATCCGACATCACTTGCACAATTTAACAAGCATTCCAGCGCGGCGGCTTAACAAGGAAGGAAGCATATCGTTTCACCGTTGTGCGCGTTGTCCTTTTCCCTCATCGCGGTTTCACGTCTCGAGAAAATGTCGGATGACAAAAAGAGAAGACGTAAATTAAGAAGGAGAAAGACGAGAGAGAGAGAGAGAGAGAGAGAGAAAAGAAAATGAGAGATTCTCTTGATAGATGATCTTGGTAATTATTTGCGGACACATTTCTTCCTTGCTTTTCTCTTCGCAGGTGTACCAGCCAACGCGATCCTTTTTGTTCCTTATTCCCGCTTGCTTCTTCTTCGCGATTCTTTCTTTTAGCGTCTCTTTCCTCCTGTCATTTCTGTCTTCCATGGTCGCGGTCAAGATGGATGAGGATCCATCCGCGTTTGTAACCAGTAGCCCGTGTTTCCCGATAAAGAACAATCGACGAGCGTTCTTTCTCACTGTCGCCAGGGAAATTATCAGCTCCCGATCCTTTCTCTCGAAGCATTTTTGTCGCCAGCCAATCTCGACAGAGAAAGAAAAAAAGAGAAGACTAAGAGAAGCGATGTTTCTCTATTTCTTTCTTTCGGGACTAATACATCTTCTTTCAATCATAAGTCGATGTTCCGTCTTATTAAAGTCAAAGAATGGAAATTTGCTTCATTGCGTATTAAGTCATAGAAGAGATAATGTTTAATTAAATTTTACCTTAAGAGAAGATTTACTTAAAAACTTCAAGTTAATAAAAAAAAATCCTTAGATAATCTGAATTTTTTAAATCTACCTCGCGTATATAATAAAAGAACGTACGTAGAAAATAAATCAATCAAAAATATACCAAGCATTCCTGGTGATATTCACGAAGTAGACAGCTTGACAGTTTTCGCCCGTGCTTCGTGGTTTCCTCTCACGAGATAATTCTGTTTGTCGAGACTTTGTTGTCGATATTTATCAAGTTTATCAAAGTTTGATATAATTAAGGAATGGCAGGGGTTGGACGAGTGCGTCTAAATCTCGTTGAGTGTCAACGGACGCACTGTGACGTACTTTAAATAGACTTTGCATGCTCCTTCTAAAGCAATAAACAGCTACAGTTTGCCTTTCGTCTATTTCGCCTATTGAATGCCGCGCGCGAACAAATGATATTTTTCTTGCTAATTGTGCCCCGAGCTAAGCAATTGCCGGCACAACTTGTCAGCGTTGCTTAATTACACGTTGCACGATTAGAAGTTGGATAATTTCGCTGTAATTACAAAATCTGCTGTCTCGCAGATCCTCTCGCAATCCGTGAGATATACAGTTACGGTTGATTTTACCTGAACTTAGGTCTCTAAATCTTACGCAGAAGACACGCAGCTTGTGATTCAATTGCAAGTGCAAATCGCACGTTGCTTTCGGGTTATTCATTAATTATCTCACATCGTGAATCACGACTGTGAAATTGTAGGATGCAAAGGCTTGCAAATCAAATTAACAATTTATAATGTTAGATTAATTAATTAGCATTGTAAATATTGGATCTGCTGGATGCAAGTTATTACATCGCGTATTTTGTTCGATGCATGAAAACTATATGACACACGTTGACATTTATTCGTGCTATTAATTATCATACGTTGTATCGGTTTTCAGAGTTAGGCGCGATTCGTGTTTTGTATTTTTAATACAATGGGTGCAGCCGATCTAATTATTATTACATCTATATAATTATTATTTGAAATTCGGTTATGTCATTTCATTGTCATCAAATTTTACATTAAATGCAATAATATGTGCGAACAGAAAAGTAAGGTGAATTATATTGTTAGTATATTTGTAACAAATGTTCGACATTCAATAAAATCGATGATGTTGGCAAAAATACGCGAATCTATAGAGAATTATTTTTAACTGCCTGAATATCACACCGCGTACAAACTGAGTAGTTTTCGCTTTTATTCTGAAATATTTTTCAAATAGATAAGTTTCGAATATTTTTTTTTCAAGTTATAAAATATAAAAATGTGGAAGGAATAAAAAAGAGAGAATTTTTCTCTCTCTCTCATCCTTATATTCTATCTTTTATAATAAAATATGAAAAACTTTTCAGTAATTGAAACGAAACAGTTAAAATTGTCTTTTTCACGCAATTTCAAAGATATAGATTGAAAAATTTTGGTTTATTGATTTATTGATTTGTTGAAGAAAATAGCCATTATACGTGCATATCAAAGTTTTCCAGCCACAATGTGATATTTTATTGATGCGCTGTTCCGTACAAATGCATGCATATACTATATCATATCGGTTAGATAGATCGATGGCATCTGGACCACTGCATATTTTATCTAGCGACTGCTATGTCGATGCTTGAATGCGGTGGATTACTTAAGTCATATGCATCTTTGAAACTTTACGATTCTGCGCGTATTTCTTTTCGAATATGCATCTTCGTTTCTCTCGCATAGTGTTGTTTAGACAGGCAAAATCTAAACTTTTTTAAGTTTATTCAGAAAAAACATTTTCTTCTTACGCAATTTCTTTCAAATTGCTAATATATTTACTAGTTATATATGATGATTAAATAATCAAAATGTCCATCTGCGAATAAGAACGCTTATATATTTCTTATAATATTCAAATCTTAGGGAAGCAAAATTAAAAAAGTAATCTCTACATGTTTCTACGTCATCTGTCGTGAAATTTACTCGGATTGACCGTCGGAGTGTTCGAAATTACGTAGAAAATTCAGCGAATGGCTATCGTGAGAAAAAAATTCGACAACTTCCGCGAAACTCTTGCGATTTGTTGTAACTGTGGGATACGAAATTGCTGCCACGCCGCGGTTATTATGAACTTTCGCGTGACACGAACGTTTTCCCGAAACGCGGAGAAGGAAGAGAGGAATGTGTGGCCAGGTATAGAAGTTCTTGTTGCATGCACATGCCAGATTGCCACACATAACATGCGGCAAGGACCGTGAAACGTGATCGTCCGACCGCAGTGCACTATCGACGACGAAGTTCCTCGCGTATCTGTAACCGTGTACCTCTATCACATCTGCTTCACGCGATGCACATTGTTCGTTTCCGTCGACGCTCTTCCGGTTCGATCGATTACTCCAAGAACAATCGATCGTATAATAAGAAATTTCCCGCAGAGAAAAGGGAACAAAAATTTAATAAATATATTTCTTGTCTCGTATGTATGTGTATATGTGTATGTGTGTGTGTGTGTGTTTTCTTTGGTTTCGTTTTATTTAATTTCAATAAAATTATATTTATCTGAAATCTGAATTTATAAAATAAATATATGAAGGAAAAATATATTTATATTTATAATAAAAATATATTAAGAATTTATTAAAAATAACGGTTTACGTTATACTCTCCTGCAGTAATATATATTTAATACAAGTTTCGATTTAATAAGAATATTATACATGCAATTTTTTTATTTCAAGCTCTTTCTTAATATCTATTTGATATAAAATAAAATATTATATAAAAAAATATTAGGTAAAAATTATTATTTAAAATAATACTTAAGAAATATTACTTAAAAATATTACTTAAAATATTATATAGAATATATGTTATTCTTTTATTTGTAATTTATTTATTATTATATTTTATTTATATTATCAGCATTAAAACATATAACGTGTGTGTGTATATATATATATATATATATATATATATATATATATATATATATATATATATATGTATAACTATTATTTTATCATGTTTATAAAACTTGATAATAATGTTAAATGAGATTTTGTGCATACGAGTATTCTCTCTACAATTTTTAAGCACATATATATATTATTTATTAGAGATATAATTTCTCCTGTTCCCTTCCCATTTATAGAGATATTTTCAAGATATAATTTTTCCTGTAATTTTCGACCAATATTTTTTCTTTTTTTTTTCTTTTTTTACATTCAAACTGCTAGGTCACGAGAAATATTAAATTAAGAGCATTCTTGAAGTAATTGCAAAATTAATGCACGAAAGTCTAAATTGCTCGGAAAAATTTAATTCTCTAATAATATCACTCGTATACATATTTTCGCCAAATTGACGGTAGTCGACGAACTCATTTTTGCAGAGCTCACTATGTTCACTCATCATTCAACTCTTGCGTCATGTAACGCGATGGAAATGCAATTTTGAGCATGCACAAAATTAAATTTGCAACATTTAACATTTTTCACGTTCGACCGTGTCAAGAAATAAATGTGCGAGAAATTATTCAGACCTTCTTTCTCTCTCTCTCTCTCCCTCCCTCCCTCGCTCTCGCTCTTTCTGTACGGAACATCTCGCGTATGCGCGACGAGCACGTATAGAAATTGATCCGACAGTGACATATGGCTGCGCTAGGGATAATAAGGAGCGACGAGTAACGAGGATGGGGTCGTTATCGCGATCCGCAGACAGGATCCTGCTGCTTAGGTGGGCTGCTTCTCGTCGCTCGTTTATCTTACGCTGGTGGCTGTCCTACGGATCGTCTGGCGGGAGATCGAAAATTTGCGTCCCGCCCGGCCGAAATTTCCCGCTCGAGAAATTGGCCTAATTAAATGGCAATATAATTGACAGTGACTCGATTACGCGGGAATAGCTGGAGCTGGAAACGAACGGAAGATGGGCGGCGAGGAGGAAGAGGAAGGAGGATGCGGTTATGAAGCTGCTGGCGGAAATACGACATCTTCAGCGTGGCGCGAAACGAATTGCAACGGAGACATATGTGGTTCCCGTCAAATTTAATATATCCATCCGCGTTCGTAGCACAGCCTTGGTCGCTGTGTCGGCAAAATTAATCGATCGAAATAAACATGCGAAGTCATTTATACCGAGAAATCAGAATTGTATGGATTATCGTTGTTTGAATTTTTCGATAAAAGCAATCGACAAAAATTATTGAATTTCAGCTAGAAAGAGAGGGAAAATATTGATATGCGGGATATTTTGAAGCTGATAAATGTGGCCATTTAAGATTAACTTCTAAAACTTTTATGTGGTTGTCACTTTATATATGTATCTCGAAACTCCTTAGTCACTATTTATTCTTGTCACAACAAATATCATGATATTCGAATGTCTTTGTGCAAGCTCCAGGAGCTTTTAATCATTTTTCAAAGCGATGCTCGCACGAACTCCCCGCGTGCAATCTCTACGTCGCATAAAGAAATAGTAAATAATAGCGCTTTTAAAGAGACTCATAAGGTGGCTGCGTCGCTCTTTGTATATATACGACAATCCCGTGGATTTGTCCATTTGCGACGTCGGGCTTGTTGTTTCTTCCGGCTCCGCCGGTCTGGTCTTACAAGGAATCGTGGAAACGTGCCTGAGATCGGAAGTAATGAAGATTCAGACGCCATAACAACATTCGTGCGCACAACAGATCCGTTACGTGCTTCCAGCATTTATTGAGTTTATTCTTATGTCTTCTCTCTCTCTTTCTCTCTCTTTTTCTCTCTCTTTCTTTCTTCTCTTTCTCTCATGTATATATATACGGTAAACAAGTCCGATACTCTCATTTTAAAGCCAACGAAATTCTAAAAGACTCCCTGTCGGAGCTTATTTTCAAAGTAGCAGTGATCTTCTTATGTAGGGTGAATTGTATTCTCTCCCTCGTATTAGAACGAAATGGAACAATATTTCCTTACCAGATTTAACTTTGTTAAATAAATATAATAAATAATTCGCGTTTTTATAAAAATATAATGGGAATTATTTGTATATTCTATTGTTATTTTATTTTTATTATTATTTTCTCTTTTATATACTGATATTTTATATCTAATTTTAATTAACCATTACCACCATTGTATTACGTTACTTTATTTTGGTGTAGTAATTATCATTGAAATTTTAAAAAATATTGATATTCTTACTAATTAATACAATCTTTTTTATAATAAAATATAAAGTGTTTACACATATCAAGATTCGAATGAGTTCAAAGAGGATTTAGATAAATGCTTCATAAATCTACGTGTAATATTTCATCACATATAATATTTACGCAATACATAATATTAATATGTTGATATTAATAGTAATGATATTCAATATCCGAAACAAAATTATACGCGATATAATCGATATATAATATTGGATGTGCAATATATGAGAAATAGTGATCAAATAAAATTGTATGTAAATATGTTACAATTGTGCTATAAATTTATCAAATTTATCCATCAAAGAGGAACACAAAAGAGACAAAAGCCATAATAAATAGATCATAATTTAGACAATATATTCTTTGGATACACTTTTCACTGTAGTTGCTAGTTTGCTTAAATACGACTCTCTTCCAAGAGAACGTGATAAAAACTTTTCACCTGACAATAATCTTTCCTGTACATTGATGATGTACACGATTTTCTTCTAAGCAGATTTGTAACGATATTGGATTGTAAATATTACAATACTATCAGCAGTATAATTTTCATTTTACATGTGCAATCAACAAGTTCATGACATATATGTATGTATATATTGAGCAATAACAAAAATGTAGTAATATAATATTTTTAATAAAATATGTTTCTTTCTTTTTTTACAAGAAAAAACAAAAAAAGAAAAAAGAAACGAACGATATTATGAGGCTGTCAACTTTGCCTGTCATTCGTAGATCAGCGACGTGATGTTCCGTAAAATCGCGTCGAATGCGTACACGATGATCCCGCATGTACGCATTTGCATGAAGAAAATAAGGAAGCGGGGCAACAATTCGCGGCATCGTGATATTGCGGGAATATTGGAAGACCGTCGGTACACACGAGAAGTCAGACGGAATACATACATATATCCCCGCGATTCCCGCCTTCTGGCGAATAAAAGAAGATTGTGAAGGGAGGAACGTGGAGATGCGCGCGTTTACTTTTGAAATCGAGGCGCGACGTGCGTAAAAATCGAAGCGCGAAAAGTGTCGATGCAATTGAAGCAAAAACGAGAGGAGAGAATATAATAATATTCTCGCGATGTAATGAGAACTATTCCGAACACGATCCGCCTTAATTCAATTTTTTTTGCAATATTCTCGATTATATGAAACCAAATAGGTATATAAATCCGTTGTTGTAGAACGTCAATAATGACAATGATAATAAAAAATAAGAAACGTCAATAATAACAATGATAAAAAAAATAAGAAACTTGCTGCGTGATATATAAAAATACTTTTGATTTGATATTGATCATTATCACGACTATTCAAAATTAATGACACGTTATGCAATAGAAAGAAATTAATAAGACAGTTGAATATATGATATTAAGAAGAATGATGATAGAAGAAAAAAGGAATGAACATATGATATTATTATGTCGTTTATGTATTTTTAATATATAATTGCAAGATACTTCTATTTACAAACGATTCAAGTAAAAATTAGTAAGAAAGACTTGGGGATAAAAGATTTTACATGTTCAGTATCTTGGAATGTATAAAGTTTTGAAACTATTTTAATTTTTAAAGCTTATAATTATCTATAAATTCCAAATTTTCTAAATGAAATTATTGGGTATGGGAATCTTACACATTTTTACTTTTTAAATCTAAAATAAAACAATTTTATACGTTTTCAATTAATATTATAATTGCTTCTATAGCAAAATCTGATCATATCTCAATGTTAGCTTATCGACTCGCATAGCGTGCAAACACACAAGCAAATACGCTTTGAATGCTTTAATATAAGCAAATCTGGATACAACACTGTAGTGACTAACATACCTTCAAAGATTCGAGTTTCCCTTCTCACGGCTTATTTGCTTGGCAGTCGAAGTACTCGATTATCTGTAGCCGGATAGTCGTTCAATGAGGGTCGTAAGGGGCATAAAACGGTATTACCTTCCGGGAAATCTGCGATAAAACGGACAAAAAGAAGGAGAAAGGACCGACAGGGAGCGGGTGAGTTCGTGAAGGGTGAAGCAGGAAGAGGGCGGGATAAAAGTAATTTCCGGGTTGAAAGAAGCCGACTTCAGAGTAAAAACATAATCAGAGGGATGGTCTTAAGTCTTTTAGAGAGAGACAGATTGATGGATTATACGTCCAATAAATCAAATTTCTAGCATATTCGTCGCATATTCTCATTGCGTAATGTACAAACGAATTTATTTATTTATTCCAAGAGATTATATTTTTACAAGATGACGATAATATAAGCATAAAGTACGATTAAAATTATGCTGTTTTGATATCCGTTTTAAAATATTTATACCTATGTTAACAATATTAGAAAGAGAATAAGGAAGAGAAATATATGTGCAGACTGCATTTTACTCTCTTTGTAGCTTTTCGCAAGTTAAATGCCTCACAGCGGTTAGGTTTAATGGATGCTATAGCATCTCATCGTTTACAAAACAACAAGACATGTTGCGACGCAACACTTCGGCCTGTCAGTGGCAGATAGTCTCATACATTTAAACAGAGCATCCCAAACTAGCACCAACGATTGCTTTCTATGATTCATCTTTGATTTGTGGGGATCACTCGCCGTTATATATGTGCTTCCCTGTTATTTTGGTAACTATAAGCTTGCTCGAAAAATCATTTTCATGAATTCAAAATGTGTTTTTTAATCTTTATAATTCTTAATTATATTTTATATTTATACTGTATTTATTATTGATTTGTTAATTTTATTAAATTGTAGAGATTTGCATATTTGTCAAATAAAATTGAAAAACTATTCATAATAATTAATAATAAATTTAACAAGAATAAAGTTTTTCTTAATCAAGTTATTAATATATCATTTATAAGGGTAACAAAATATTAATTCATCATCATTAAATATATCTACTCTTTTTTTATCTACATATTACATCTACATATTATTTTTTATGTACACAGATTTCTCAATTTAAAAATTATACACATACTTTTTGGAAATAATACACTAATATGAGAGAATAAATTTATTTATTTAAGGAATTTGATTTTCCTAAAAATATGACTAATATTTGCGCATGAAAATCTATTAATTAATAAATATTAAGATTTTCCTCTCAGTATGCTCAATTGTTCTCTCCGAATGCATAATATAAAATTTGCATTTAGTGGACTATATGCCGCGTTAAAACATATGACTTGGCACCATTTCTAAACAATATTCGGCGCGCACCTCGCGACGCAGTGTTAGCACGGTCCACTCGAAGGCATTCGTTATAATTAGCGTCATGAGCACACCTCGTTGTCCACAAACCGCAGCGCGCGAATTACTCTAATGTCTCAGCCGAAATCGTATGTACAGCTGTGTTGCATAATGTCGACGTTGCATACCAGAAATGCAAAATCGACTGCAGCAACAATGATATAATTCAAACGCGTGTTGCGCGCGGTCATCAGGAAGTTAATAATCGTAAAATCTATTGCTGCTGGAAATTTGCAGCCCTGGAAATGATAGCGCGCAAATTTATTTCTTATTAATTTTCAATTATCGAAAATTCTTATTAATTTTTAATTATCGAAAACTTGCAGTTTTGATTAAAAAATTATAAGTAAAAATATAGTAAAAAAATATAAAATGTTTTTACATGTTTATCTCGACAATTCTAATTGAAATACATTTGGTTACATCCGGCCGGTTATATCGTTTAATTGGATAGTATCCTAACTGATATAATTCGATAGACCACTATTTAATACTGTAGACTAAATTGTGCACATTATTCAGGAAAATTGTGGTCAATATCAATTACATTAAGCTCGAAAGATCGTATATATCACCGCCCTAATACTGAAATACCTTTAATAAGTTCAGTACAATAGATATACACTCGTGATATTATTTATAAAATTGATGAAAAATTGTGATACTGTTTATAATATTAAGTAAATATATTAACAATAGTAAAATTAGTAAACGCGCATTAATACTAAATGGAAATAATAATATAATTATTTTAAGGAAAATATACATTTTTGTGAAAAAAATAATACATAAATCTTCGAATTTTGTTATTTAACATTTCATTATTAAATTAAAACGGCAATATATATGTAGGTATCTGTTTATTTCTATAATCACGTGTATGATGAATATAACAATAGAAACTTATTTGTAAAAAATTAATAATAAATAGCGCGTAACGTTGTCATACGTTGTCATAAATTCCTGATAAAATTGCTTTACGGAGTCGACAAAATAAACGAATGAGACAACGAGAGAAAAGCTCTATGTACGGTGAACGCTGCGCAAGACACGAAAACATGAAAGAAAAGGTAAAAAGGATAAAGGACGCGTAGTCTGGATATGAAATATGCGCGAGAAGTCCGAGCAAACACGATCGCAAAGCTTCCAGCCTTTCGCCGAGGTTCTCCATCTTTCCTCCACCTGCCCTTCTTCCGTCTAGGCGCGCCCTATGCAAGATTCTACCTCGTGGAAATGATGGCAGCTCGTTTGCCCGTGGAAACGGCAATTCTTTTCGGTCACGAGAGCTTCCTTTCTGACCCCCGTAAGGCGTAAGCTCGCGGACAAGCAGCTTCACGTTCAATATCATCTTTTCATCTCTTCGTGCAATCTCATACCGTCGACTGGCAATTTCTAAGTCTAACCCTTTAAGCTGTAGCATACATTCGCTCGGCAAATTGCCATCAACATTTTACGTGAAACATGACTATACAGATTGTCTCATCTAGAGCTAGCGAATGCAATTACTACGACGTTTAAAAGCGGCTAATCTTATTTCTTTCCTTCTTTTTATAAAATGGGATTACATAGATGCACGCGAAAAAGCGAAATCGATCTCTTTCTTGAAGATAAGGATCATTACTTGTTTGTAATCCATTTAAAAATGTTAATCATTGTTTAATTTATATATACATATTTATTAAATCGAGCGAAATGCCCGGTACGATCGGGAGTTTCATCGGATTAATGGCTTTATTAATTCGACAATCTGACCTTCGTCATCTCTTCTTCACGAGCTTGGAATTTTGGCGTTCGTTAGTTTAATTAACAGATTTATTTTCCGCGTTTCGACAGGGAAATATCCTTCCAATCGATAAGTTTTCACTAATTGAAATCGTGCTCACATCTCTGTAATCTAGCCACGCGTACACCTCCTAATTGGAGGGCTAAGGCCACGAATTATGATCCGCTCGTTCGTTTATTCTATGCGTACTCTGTTCGATCAGATAACGTCGAAAATGATAATCAATGAATTATACGCGGCAATATAGGATTCTCACGTTGTTCAATAAACCTTGACTATATAGATTATTTCGTTCATCTTCATTTTATCTTTTTATATTTTCAGAGTTTAATTTTATCGACATTTTATACCTCATCTTTGATATTCTAAAGAATTTTAATAAATTTAAAATTATATAAAATCACTCAATTCATAAAAAACGCACATATTTTCATTGCAACTTCAGATTTATTGACTGACACGGAAGATAGACATATAGAATATGTTTGACAGAAAACTGAAAATCTGATTTAAAATAAATACTCATTTTTATATCACTTTATTTCTATAAACATTGATTGACAGATTTATGTTAACTGTACATTTTGCCAATATGTGTCTTCAAATCCTTTTTTGTAAATTATTCTTGTTTTTATTACTCGTTAAACATATAATTTCTTTCTCTCCCTTTTCCTACTTCGTTTATAAAGTTATCGTTACATTATATTTTTTCATTATTTTATAAAAGAAAATAAATATAAATTTATATAACGCACGAAACATAACGACGCTTATATGTCACAAAGTGACATAATAAGAAGGATGCTTGTTTACGCCGATAATATATGACTCCTCCAATTTTCGTAGCTCGAAAGGACTCTCGTTCTCGAGAACGAGAAGAATATTCACGGACGATCGGCGACTGTAAACCCGTAGGGTGAAGATACGTCGTTTCCCCTGAAAAAGGGAGAGAACGTCGTTGAGCCTGCATGTCAGCAAAGTGCTAACGGCAAAAGAAGACGAGCCAATCGATAACTTCGACAAACGAGGTACGACGACCCGACAAAATATTGACTCGTACTACTTGGCAGTGTGGTCTCCGAATTTTGGTGAAATTTCCGCAACCAAAATCTCCTTTCCTATCTAGCGCCAGGATTGCATTTGCGACGGTAGAAAGTTATAAATTTCCATATCTGAATTTGCGAGAAACAAATATTTTCCGTATATTTGCTTTGTTTCTTGAAACAAAATAACGAAGCGCATATCGCGAATAAGACGGAATATAACAAGCTTGCAAATGAAAAATTTGCAAATATGGAGAATAACGAAGAAGTGGAAAAACATAAATTTTAAAAATTAAAAACTGCGACAAAATACTTCAAGTAGAAAATGACAACTGACTAAAGATACAGAAAATTTAAAAAAATTTACCAACATTCATATTTTATATAGAGAAAAATATCATTCCTTAAATATACAATCTCCTTTAAGTCTCCAAATCTAAAAGCTATGAAGTGTGTCTAATGTAATAAAAAAATATTATGTAAGAAAAATAAAAAATATATTAAATAATATATATATTTAATATTATTTTATATATCGTGAAAAAAAGGACGTGAGAAAAACTTGAAACTTTTAGACTATTTTTAACACTTCGAGAAGATGGAAGCGCCCTCAAGGACGGAGCCTGGCTTCAGAGATAAAGATAAGACTTGATGAGAAGAAGGGAATTCAATATCATTGCATAGAGCATACATCGACGCCATTTCTACTTCCGGCATACAGTTCATTCTGTTCCGCTTTATCGCGAGTTACGATAGTCTCGTGGCAAAATTATTTTTTCAAAGCATACGCTACTGCAGCGTAACGTAAACATACAATACCGTCTCTCCTGCTTTATTCTGGCGCGTTAAAGCCTAGCTTGCGAAATAAACAACACACTTTAAGAGATACGATTGTAATATCTCACGGAAACATCTGAAAAATTATTTAAAAAGGGAAAAAGAGACTTATCAAAAAATTAAAATTAATATTACTAACGAAGTATTATCACAATATATATTATTAACAGAGGGATAGAGATTTATATAATTATAAAATGAAACCGAACAAAATCATAAAAAAGAACAAATATCTTAATTATTTCATAATGCTAATTGTACATAGCGCCTGATAAATAAAATCGATGCGGTATGAATAACAATATATCGTCACAATAATGGGACGCGAGACCAACGTATTACGGTATTAATATTTCCCGTTCATGCTACTTTTAGGATATTCTATATGGTCGCTACTCAGAAATTCCCGCAGCATGACTGCACCGGAAGTTTCTAACTGCCGAAGTTAGTAGACACGGGGGCTATTATAGCGCTGCATCGAAATACTAAGCTTTCCCTCGTGCAAAATAATCAATTAAAGAATCATCGATGAAAAGAAACGATTGCGACCCGTTCTCTCTAACAAATCTGAAATCCCTTGCGTGTTTAAAAAAGCATCCGATTAATGGTCATGGACGAATGTACGAACACATAGCTAGAGAAAGAGCTTTTCCCGGAGAGAGACGGAGACTCAAGGTCACCGAAACGCGACAGAATTGCGCGTACCTGGTGCCCGTTCCACTCTATCTTCCGAAACTTCCCCTTCTTCCTCTGCCACACCCTCCCCTGCCGCCATATTGATCGGCGGCCCCTACACTTCGCAGCACCCCCTACTGCGTCTCGGCCACCCCTGCAGTCACTACCGCGACGTTGCCGCGTCTTTTTCCTTGACAATTTGCTGCATCCTAACATAACATTCGAATACGTTGATAGACATAAAAATATTAGAAAAGAAATTAATTAACGTCATGTGATTGATGAAATTGTTTATGGATAAATTTTTATATCATGAAATTGTACGATTAGTTATTTATTATTTACAATAATCCAGTCGTATTTCGCAATTATTAATTGCTAATCATACTTGTCAGTAAAATTTAAAATAAAAATTACAACGGAAATATTTTAAGAGAGAGCAGAAAAATTAAATTTATTCAATACAAATACACAGAGTACTAGAGCGTGGCTCAATTAATTGTAAAATATATTTCTCTCGTTGAAAAGAGTCTTTTTCAGGTCTCTCCGATTAAGGATTAAAATACTGCATCAATGTCCAAAAAAATGCCTTTTATGTAGATTAAATGTCGAGTTACAATATATATACATATATAATGCAAAGCAGAATGGAATATTTTGTACATTTTACATTTTACATTTCTGAGACTTATCTACTTTCGTATTCAAGAATTGATAAGCAAATGAGATTTCTTCGCTTCTACGATAGATGTTTTCTCAGGATAAAAAATGCCAACAAAATATACATACGATCTATTATACGTATACAACATAGCATGTCTTACTTTTCTTTGAACTTTTTAATTCAATCCTATGATATACGACAAGGCTGAATAATGTTAGATATAATGATGTGATAGATAAAAAATATTAATACCATACGTTAAAATATATATCGACTTCTTATTTGACATTTCTTTATAATTTTTTTTTTAAATAAATACATTGAAAATACTGGTATGAAAAACACACTGCTCATGCTGAAATTAAAGGTGCAACGACCACGCGCATCCGACGCTTTCCCTCATTCTCGAATCTGTTATCCACCCACGCATCGTCTTTTATCTTCCGTCCACTTTCCTGTTTGTATTTTGAGAAAGGAAAAAGGAGAAGGGAGAGAAAGAAATCGATGCTATTACAAGCATTTCTGCGCAACGGCCAGTAATATCGCTTTCTCACCTTTATATCTTTAGAAATCCTTACACCTATCTCCCCTTTTGACATTAGTTGCAAAGCGCGCTATTCTACAAAATCCCAACAATAGAACATCCATGATTCTCGATCTTTTTACGCGACTGCGACTTTATACCTCTTATTCGTACAAAACAAGAGAGCTGTTTTCTACCAATTATTTTTTTTCTAGCTAACTTTATTAAATTCTTTTGTCACGAAGATTTGTCTTTCGCATTAGAAATCGACTTTATCGATTACATTGACTATTTAAATGCCTAACAATACAGTTTTTTAACAAACAGTTATATAAGTCATTCGTTATATAAGTCTGTATCTGTTTACACGTGTTATTGATACATGCGCTGTTTTTTACATGTTTTTAGATGATAAATACTATCACAATTAATTTTTAATTATTTTTTGTTTTATGTATTAATGAAATCTAAAAACAAAATATAATATTTTAAATTGCAAACGATGCAAAAATATCAACAAACAATATTGTCATTTAGATATGTATAATTAAAATTAAATATATTGAAATAAATAACGATGTAAAATTTGTACAACTGATGAATCTAGCGAATCATTTCTAATATTTTTTATAACATTATAAAGAAATATCCTTATTTTCAATTAAATTTGATGTAGTAATTTCAATTTTATATTTAAATATAGCTTTTAATTCTTATTTACGCAATAAATAGAAATTTATGATTACAATACAAGCAAAGTGGATATTGATCCTTTTCTAGTACGATAACAAGGGCATTTAATGCATGTAGTGATATTTTTTAATAAAAAATGAAATAATTTCTCTCGAATAAAAATATCGAGACGTAAATATAGTTATTGAACTGCGACCAATTAGAGAAAAAAGATTTTGACAACTTGCATTTCAAAAATACAAGTAATAAACAAAATGTTATTTTTCAGATAACAAGTATACGAATTATAATTTAATAGAATTTTGACATTAAAGAAAACGTAATTAATAAACACAAAATAATATTGATATTTGATTTTTTTATTTTGGTAGAATTAAAATTAAAAAATTATTTAAAAAGAAATCTTTGTGCAGTTTTTGGATAATATGTGTGTATTTAATACAGTGTAAATACAGTTGCATTATTTCTTAAAAATGTAATTCTTGCTAAATCGAAAACATGTGGACGCGAAAAGACAATCGACAGATTACAATTCGGATTAATTTATATCACCGATGCATTTGGGCGAAGAAAAAATAAAAAACCTATCGGGGCACAGCCAATTAATTTCGAGCTATCGAGATGAGATGTGATCTCGGAATTTCGAGCCGAATATTCGATCACCGAAAGGTTATAGGTTACCAAAAGGTCACGAGGAGCATTTGATTATTATGTAATTCTCTTTAAAAGTTAGACATGTATGTGTATTTAATGACAAGCTGTGTATTTAATGGACAGCTAAAGTGATGTTTAGAACTTCCTCTATTTAATAAGTGTCAACATAGCATACACTCATGATATATGAGTAATTTATTTCTAATCGTCATAAATGTCATAGCGTATTCTTTTAATGTTTTGATATATAAAATATGTGATGTCCCTTATTTTTTCAAGATGTTAGATAAATCTTTTGCAATTCTTAAAAACAGAAATCGGAGTAGCTACGTCATAATGATGGAATATAATAAGTTAAAGTTAAAAATTTAAACTACATTTGTAAAGTAACTTAAAAAAAAGAAATGTAAAATATAAACTTTATCATTATTTTACATTAAGTTATCTCTGGGCTTTCTAAATACCTTGTTGGTATCAATAATGGAGTGTCGTATTCAATAATGGTTATTCAAAGTCCGAGTAACTGCCGGAAGCAGAAACTACTTCGCTGCTACTCATACTCAAGTCCTCTCACACAACTATTTCTAAAGACCGAAACTCCGAATTTATAGAACCGTTGGACTTGCTGTGACCTATGTGTAGAGACTCGTCTGACGAAGAGAGATGAGAAGTGCTTTTGAAAATTAACAAGTAAAAAGGAATTTGAACCTGTAAACCGAAACAATCACAATCATATGAAAAATTGAAAGAGTTCTATGGCTTCTAGAAAACATATGAAAGATTATTTAGTAACATTAAAAAATACTATATGTTAATTACATTTTCTTAAGTTGTCAAATTCAAAGATACGAATAAGGCGCTATCTTTAGAAGCTTTGCAACAACAACTAAGAAAAAAAGTCCGTTGTAGCGATTGACAAATTGAATCCATATCGCGATTTCGAGGAAACAATAACCAGCGGGTAGCTAAATGCAGCAAAAGTGGAACACGAACTTTAATAACCGACCGTTAACGAAGTTTGATGTATTGTAGGGTACTCGCGAAGTACCGAGGAGAGACTACATGTATCATGGTTATCGTCGAGAAGTTTTTAAAAATGCAACGTAGAATTTTGTGTGCATCATTATTTCCAAATCTACCAAATATAATTCGACGCGCCGCGGCTTGGTAAAGCTTGTATATTTTTCATGCGACAGAATAAAAATTATAATTATTCCAAAATCATTTCAAAGTAAAAGATCAGCTGTACAATTGTACCGGAACCGTAATTATAAATTCCAAAACAACACGACTGAATCTTTCCTAAAATAATGAAAGCAATTATTTGCAAAATTTCAAGTATCTGATAAAGAAGATATCTCTTCCATCGCCGCTAGCAAATCGATGCAAATATCATAGACCAATCCTTCTTTTCATGATACATGCGCTTTTTGCACTCCTACGATTTCCCCGATAATGCCGTATAACACGATCTGTCAAACTCAAAGATTAATTGAGGTCAGTATCACAGGCCAGCATCGACATTGCAGACGTACTACCGCACCTTGGCATGGATATGTGCGCGAAAGATATATCGTATCCTCTTATCCAATAGAAATCGAAATATAATGTATCGATTTTTAATAAAAGACATTGAATGCGACTATTAAATCAATGAAAAATAAAAATCCAAATCATGAAATATGCAATCATGATATATGCATCATAATGTATCATTTAAATATCATGAAATTAAAGATTTTAAAGATTTTATAAGACAAAAAATTAATCTTGTCGAAAATTATTGTTAAATTCTATTATTATCGAGAAGATATCATCTTATATTATTTATTATAATAGTACATTAATTGTAAGTATTAAAATAAGTTAAAATAAAAAAGCGAATTCTATCAATTTACAAACAAGAATTAAATTTTGTACACTATTTCATGACGTATAAACAAACTTATTTTTTTATTTAACATAAATATATAGGCTTTCAAAGCAAAAACATGCCGATTAATCCCGATATTACGCTTCTCGCTTTAATCAAACATATGAAATTTAATTCCGCGCCGTTGAATCTTCAACTCGATTAACTTGAAAAACATGCATCGTAGAGAATTAAATTTTCAATTATTATATATGGTTATGTTTTCAATGCGATGAAACTTTTAGCTTAATTGCGCTACGTGTGGTACGTGTATTGCAACCTCGACGATATATTATAGACGATATATATTGTACTTAATAAATCATCTAGATTGATCGGTACGCTCAATTTCGTAAGGTGTCTTTTGACAACGAATACCTTCGCAGTTATTTGAAAAAAGATTTCCAGGCCATCAAGCTTTGTCCCAGAGACTATTCCGGAATGTCGGTCGCGGTGGTGGTCGTCGTCGTCGTTAGTTGTAGTCCGACATATGGATACCGGCAGAGAGGTGAGTACGTAGAAATGTCCAATGTCTCCTTTGAAAAATCGTCCGTAGAGTGGAGACCTCGCCTCGAGTAATTCCCGTGATGAATGTACTACGGATTCAACAATGGTCAGCCGAAGCACATTGCCAACACTTTAGAATTACATTCTTGTTAACTCCCAGTCATCGACCGCGCACACGAAAGTGCCTCAACGATCTTGTGTAGCGGCGAGAGATTTTTCTACGCGCAAAAAACGTTTGGACTAGAATGCCTCGTAATTACAATAAATTCTCCTGTCTAAGTTTCTTAAAGGAAAAAGGCAAAAGATTTTTATAAGAGACTCCGCTCTGCGTTCCATCCGCTAATTGCTGCCTCGTAAATCGAAAAAAAAAAGACGGATTACATTCAATTATCTCGTTGATGAGTTTCACGCGAGATAAATTAAAGCTTGAACAAGCTTTGACACACGCGCGGAAGAGAGAAAAGACGATTAGTCCGTTTCTGAACGCGTAAAGGCGAGCTGCCGATTCGAATAGAAGCATGAGCGCTATCGTACACTTTAATTCCAGTCACGTAAGACATAAAAAATCTATAACATACTGCACACACACACACACATAGAACGTAAGAAATGAAATTCTTCGTCGCATAAAGCATTCCTCGTTCGCATGCCGTAGAAGAAGGACATCGCGGTAAGGAGGAAACGGCATGGGCGGACATTTTCTTGACGTCAAAGGTTCCCAACCAAGGTTTTTTAGTCCGGTCGCGCGGTTTTCCAGTCACGAACAGTCAGTGTAGAAAAAGGCATTACGGGTGCGCGGCGGAAGGAAACGATATCTCGTTGCACGTCTCTGACGAAGAGAAATTGCTATTGGCCAATGAATTGGAAGCCATTCACTAATCGAATCCAGGTAGCAGTAATTAAATCGTCACATAAAGATGCACGATATAAATATATCATACAGAAGTATGCGCAATATAATAATAGTTTTCTGCCACAATTTCCAATTCCGTTTTAAAAATCAAGACAAATTCAGAATAATATAAAATCAAAATATGATGAGAAAGAAAAATACAATATTTTTATTATACATATATCAAGCTGGATTTTATAATATGAGGCAATTCAGAGAGACAAAATACTAATATTAAAATCATCAATATACCTGATATTATCGGCAATTCGTTCGGGATAACGGAATGCTACATTTTTGTTTGTTCCTCTGACAAATCCGACACAATACACGGTAATAAATAGTATAAAGAGCAACGTGGATTAATCCGGTTATATCGGTAATCGTCCCGTTGTGACGTGGCGCGAATAAATTCGCCGGTTTATGTATGCATAGGACATTTTATGCGACTATTTGTAATTCATAAACTAATATCGCGAATTTCACGGTTAATCAATTGTTTTAGAGAGATATCAAACATTATTATCTAAATGTATATCTTTATCTTTACCATTGACCTTTAACAAACTGCTCGTTACATCGATCGCAGCGTCCCTCGTACAAATAAAACAAGTCTTTTCGATGAAGATAATGATCCACCTCGATGAAGGACGAGAAAATCATTATTTTCTCGTAAGCGAGTTCTTATTGAACAAATCTGCACGTCTAATAATCTCATTATTTCACGACGTTGACACAGTTACGTTACGACACTATGATAAATAGATTTATTTGAATTGAGCGACAATTTGTGTTTTGCCAATATAAAGGATTACTAGTACTTACAACACGATTATCTTCATAATAATTAATTATTTTAACAGGTTATCACATATAGAATAAAGTTTTAAGTAAGTTGCTAATAATACACTTTAAATAATATTCTTTCAATATCTGTTATAAATTGTATATAACTATAAATATAATTAAATAAATTAATAAATTTTTTCAAAAATACGGAAATGAAAAACATCGAAAAAATAGAAAATAAATGAGTGGAGTAATAAAGAATATCTGGATAAACAATAAAAATTTATTTTGACAAACTCCTTCACAGTAAATTTGTACTTTATAACATATATCCAGATAGCGTGTAAAGGAGCAATTAAATTTTTACTATGTCATCATATAAAGTCGGCGCCGTTTTGTGGCGTCAACTACAATAACTAGCAATAACACAATAAAGCGTGAAATCGCTGAAGTGTAAATGTATACATTGTGAAAATATGAAACTAATTTTAACTAATATAAACTAATTTTCAAATAATAGTCATTGTCATTAAGCTCTTTGCATTTTATTTCCAGGTTTAAATACTAATCATCAAATGTACTTCCATACTCTCATTAGATTATTTGGTTAATTTAAAATCGATCTTTTCCGAATGAAAATATTGGATAATTTTCGAGTAATTAAGATATTAATAATGGATAATACAAATGAGGTTTCAAGAGTAAAATAATTGAAAAATTATATCATACAGTTAATTGTTAAGTGAATTTTACTGTTGTTTTAATACTATTAACACTATTTAAAAGTTTAGTAATGCATAAAATGTTGAAAAATGTGATAAATATTCCCTCTCCTTCTTTGAAAAGAAAAAAGTTACAATCGATAAAAAAGGAAACCGTAGTTAAAAACGGATATTTAATAATTTTAGAGTATCTTGCATAATATAGTATAAATAGAAATTAATAAATATAAAGTATTACATGATTATGCAAAGATTACTTTTTTGATCAATAAAAATAGCACAAATTACTTTCTTGTCGTACTGTTCGTACGAAATATAAATAGTCAAACGAGGTATATCATATACATATGTATGTATACATATATATATATGTATAATAAAGGAAGCGCTATTATATAAAAAATATCGTGTAACGCTTGACATTTTACCTCGATATATTTTTAATGTATTACTTCGCCCTTCGCGCTTGCATGCTATAATCTCTCCGCTGAACGTAATTATATTCTTCAATGAATAAACGTCAGCCGGTTTACGGTCTGTATACTGTAAGCAAGAACAGAAACACTTACATACCTTCAACTTTTGCTGAGTTAACTTTTGCTTGAATTGATTAGATTCAAATGAATTAAGCGGTTTCGATGAATCTAAATATATGTACATGTGCATCAAATGTATTATTAAATTTCCGTGAATCGCTTGCATTGATAAAGAGTCTGCCAATCTACGAAGAACATTTATTCATATATTATCAATTCGATCAGCTGTTGTTACCTCACTGTGTTCTCCGTGAATTTTTCATTTACTCAAATATAATTACATTAAGATCCACCGTCGAATGCACTTGGATCGATAACGCAAACTATTTTCAACTCATTCCCCAGCTCCTCATCCTCGTCCTTGTCTCCTCATTCCGTTGAAACTGTAGCTTCGCGTTATGTAAGAGGCAAGGTGGAAAAAAAAGAGAAAAAGGAAAAAATATACAAGAGCCTGGAAACAGTTCTATTCCGGTGTTTCTGGAAGGGATGCGTCACGAAATCAGAAACTACGCTTCTTCTTAACAATGTTTCTTGCTTATCTTTGCCGCTGCGCGGAAATAGCGTTGCCGCGGCAAAACATTTTCCGGTGGAGCGGCATTCAATTTTTCTGCCGTAGCTGCCCTTTTTCCCCAAACTACCGCAGCACTCCTCGTTTCCCTCGCGAAATGTCGAAAGGTTTGCGATCCGTTGCAGATGCCGAATTGAACGCGGAATTATGCATTTATGCTTCTCGCACAACATTGTCTCATTTAACAAATTTTTTCATCTTAATCCTCAGGTATTCGTGTCTCGCACAAAAATTAGGGACCTAGGTTGATCTGACTTTAAATCAAATTTTGTAAAGTAAAGATGTTTCTCTTTCGTACAAATAGAGATGTTTGTACTTAATGATTCTGAATTATTACAAAACTTAATGCAGAAGCTAATCTAGAATGAAGAATGGAAAGGACTTTCTGTTACAAACAAGAATAATGTTTCGGTTGAAAAGTTTTAATTGGGAAATGTAGCTACACATATTTATACGATTAATATGTTCGTTAATGTTTCCGCTGTCGCATTGTCCGCGTGCTGAGCTCGTTCGCACGCGAATTATCGCGTGGCGATTTAATCCGTCCATCACTGAAGCACGAGAACGCGTGCGGGACAGGTATACAACATTATACTAAACATACACGGGTCACGTCTCGACGCATTATGTAAATGCGTGTAATAATATTATCTAAGTGCATACGCGCGTTTACGTATTACGTTTCGAGTACACACATGCCAGTCAAGTTGCCCTCATTGCATCATTTGCGCGATGATGTTGCTCGTTTTTTGCAAATTATTTGGCGAAATTACTTATTAATCTCGTTCGTACGAATTAATCTCGTTTTTACGAATGTTAGGTATAGCTTACTCTTTTGTATCGATACACAATGACGGATGTGTGGGCGGACGAAACGTTGGAAAATTCTCTCGTGAATTGTTCTCGCAAGTGATTTCTACGTTACATTCCTAGAACGCTAAAAAATAGCTGTTAAAAACGGCCTTTACCTATTTGAAGTTCGGATTACACGTACTGTGTTCTACTTTTCTTTACAAGCTACCTCTCTTCCCTTCCGCGAAGCATTAATCGCGGTTCTCTGACTATCGCTAGAAAATGCATCCGCGTACTTTAACATTTCGCCTCGCGTGCAGCGAGGTCCACATTTAGGCAGAAAAACGATAAAGCGTAGGTATTTTTGCGCGCTCGCGTTCGTTCGAACATAAAAGCAGATACCTAAGAGAGAGATTTTATGGATTAAACCTTGCAAACTTCTCTAATTGTCTAGAAATTGCTTATTGATGTATAATAATAACCTGATTAACTTGACACATGTATTTTTATCTATGCTAAATCTGATATGATGAAATATCGCTATATTAATTATCGTTTTAACGGAATAAAATTTTACAATTCACATAATTTATTTTATATATGATGATCTCTCTCTCTCTTTCTTTTTATTCTTTTTATTTTATTTTTAATTTCAGATTATACGGATTCTTTTTTCTTTTCCCTTGGATATTTCTAAAATATAAATTTATAAACTTCGCCGAGGCACTGTGCACCGCATCAGCTTAAAGGTTACCGCCAAATATAGGTCGATTCTCAGATTGTAACCTGAATTCATGATGTGGCCAAAACAAACCACAGTCTTTACCCTTCTACCTGGAACGCGGAGACAAAGAAAGACAGGAAAGAGGAAATAGCGGAGGCGAAAAGTTGCATGTACGGATGTGAAGGTGGTTGAAGGTGATTGTTGGTGGTAGTGGATATGCGGTAAAGGTAAAGGTCAGATAAAGAGAATGCTATCGACTACTTTATTCGTGGAAACACTTTATCGGCTTCTATTGTATTTTACCTTGATTATTACGTTCCTTCTCAGTATTCGTCATTGCCCTCTATTATTATTATTACTCATTTCCGTTAGCGGTTTTTTTATTATGACCTAATTATTGCTATTATAATTGTTTTTAGTGCTGTTATTTGCAATTTAATAATTACTCACTGATGTTATAATTTATCAATTTTTAAATTTTTTTAAATTATTTTTTAATTTTTTAATTATTTCAATTATTAAAGTTATTTGTTTAATTTTTATGTAATTTCGACCAATTTTGATATTATATTATATTTTGATATTTATATATTATATTAATTATATATATATTATATTACACCATGTTATTATATACTATATTATATTGAATTTAAATCAATATGAATGAATATGATATTCAATTAGTATGATTACAGCGCCAAATTTTAACTTATTTAAAAGAATCTTATAAAATATAATATAATCTTTCAAAAAACATTTTTTATTCATATAAATCTGTACAAAGTGGGGAATTTGGCGTTTTTTACCGATATTTTGAACGTATCCTTTGTTAAAAGCTTTGAGAGAAGAGGATTCCACAATTCCGTTATATGCATATATATATCCGGGCAGGAAGAATAAAAGAAGAATAGAGAGAAGTGTGATCGAAATGGAAATATATAAAGAGAAAACGCAGAGACAGAAAGAAATTTTGAGTAAAGCGCTCGGTCGATCGTCGAAATTCGTCGCTCTCGCTGCGCGAAAGAGACGGGCCGGAAGTTGCAATGGATAGGGGCGCGCTTGATAAGAGGGGGTGATACGGGGTTAATCGCTGCGTTCACACTCACCGCGCATCAAAGCCGCTCGACTACATCATACACGCCTATCCACAATCTCCGCCCTTCGATCCGGAAAAGGGAGAATCGATGAACAGCGAAATTCGACGCGGACCGCTGAATGTCGTCGGCGTGAAACGCGAAGAATGGATTTATTATTCAGCAGGCGCTCACACGTCATCACGGAGCAATATTAAAAGTAGCTAGATGACGTTATTTTGACATTTAAGTTTTCTCTTCTATTTATAAAAATTATTAAAAAATTATTAATGGCTAAATATTACAAATGGCTCTTAATGGCCCGGGGAATTTAAATGTGTTTTTCATAGCATGTATAATATCATGCAATAAGTTATTATACATATATTGTTATATATGTATAAATTCTTTTCCTCTTAAAAAAATAGTAATTGTAATAAACAAAATTTATATTCTTATAAAATAGTCGCCTCTTTTTCCAATAACCTGAGAGTTGTTAATTAAAATAGAGCACGCTCGTTGGAGCTGCAGCATTTACATCGCAAAGAAATCGTAATCAGGAACGGTCGTTAGGACTTAACGATCGATGCGGTCGGCTATGTCAACACGAAACTAATCGGCATAGTCGGAGAGCCGGCGGTTATCCCGAGAATCCTGCAGGATCGGTTATTCCCCGCGCTTCTGCGGTTGAATGTAACGATCCTGCTCCGAACATCGGCCTCGAACAATTTTATAACTTAAGATGTAACGCTCTACTTAAAATTTTAATAACTCAAATATTATATAACTTAATTCTGTCATCACTACTGTTCGATATTAAAAATTACATATCAAACAGGAATATATTTATATAACATATTCATAAATATATTTATATAATATAATTATAATATTTTTTTTAAATGCTTAAATACTGTCCAGCATACGTGCATATGTCAACATTTATCTTTTTATATTTTGCGTTTTATATATAAATGTTGTTATAGATTTTATTTCAGTAAATTGAATAATTGAAATAATTAGAACTTCTTTAACTGTACAATACAACGTTTTAAATGACAATTAAAACAATTAATTGCAATCACGACGACAATTAAAGCGAATTATTTTCGAAAATCGAGCAGCAGTAGGAAATTTGCTAGATTCGAGCACTTGCGGATACAGTCTTACTGCGAATTGCAGGTACAACTTAGAGTTGCGCTTGAGATTCCTCGAGTATCTGGCATCCCTCATTTCGATACGTAGGATTAACGACCGTCGAGCGCCATCGAATAATAACTCGTCAACTTAATTAAATTTAAACTCCCTCAGCTGCGCGTCGAAGTAGTTTTCGAGTGGGCTCAATCACTGTGACGTCTTCGAGAGAGGAATTAATGTCTAGGCACAAGCCTTTCGAAATATCTAACTTCGAAGTATCTAACTCTAATTGTACTCTCCCTACTCTTGCGACACGCTCACCACTTTCTTCAGCACCGATAAATCGCATTGTTCGCGACATTTACAATCTCTTTTTGTTTTTAACAAATTGTTTATTTGCCATTTGTTCAACCGCATGAATAGCAAAAAATTTGCACTTGTGGTTATTTAGAATGCACGGAAAAACCGCACTGCTTAGCAGAGCGCAAGCTCTGTTGGAGAACACCTTCGTTCCTGATGACAAGGAGGGTTGAGAGGACCACCCCTCGTTACGCTCGGCACCACCGTCGAGAAAGATTTTCCGCGGCCTTAACAGGAGTACAAACGTTTCAAGTACGTTGCCAGGAAGGACGACTCGCCTCTACCCTTCAAGTCGCTAAGGGCCCGACCTGCACGTCCATGGTAAGAGTTGCTCGACATTGTTTGTTGGGTTTTCCACTCGGAGAGAAACTCAACCATGTGATGCGGAAAAAAAGATATTGCATTGTGGAACTTTTATACCAACACAATTTTTGCGCCGATTTGTGGACAAGCGTTGCATAGAATCGCGTTAGAAAAAATAATGATGAAAATTTTTATTTTATTTTTAATTTATTAATCCCTTCTCTCTCTTTCTCCTGTTACGCGAAGAGATGGCATCTGTGCCAGTTTGTTACTTTGAAAAACGCCATTGCCGTCATAACTTTTTAAAGAAAAAAAATCTTAGGAATACTCGGTAGAATACACGGTAGTAAGTAACTTTGCAAACTTCAGCCAACCTAACTGGTGACAAACAGTTTATACGTGAGTAAACTGTTAACAATAACAATATCTTCGTAGAGGATGGTTGATGTGATTTGCCAAAAATTTTATCTTTTAAGATGTAACATTATCAACAAATTCTTATTAATATAACTGCTTATTAATATAAGCTTTTATATATTGTCAATAATTTGTTACATATTCGATGGTAGAGGAAAATGAAAAGTGATAACTTATCCTTTTTTTTTATGTAGAATGTTTCACGATTAAAATACAAATGTCGAAAATATTGTAATTTAAAAAAAAATGTATACTGCGTATTGGATATATCTCAATATCAATATAAATGTTCCGTTGGTTTTTAATTATTTAATTTTAATTTATATGATTTATTAATTCATGTAAGCGCAAGAGATTTCATTAACTAGAATTTTTATTGGTTACTACATATGAGAGTGTACAGTTTATATTTTAAAATATTTTCTACTTTACGTGACATCTAGCGTTAAAGGAAAATGCGAATATTCAGAAACAGATTCTTTGAGTATGTGTACGTGTATGTGAAGGAGAAACCTCATTTTATTTCATGCAACGCAATATGTCAGAATTATATGTTATATTCATGATAGAGGTTTTTTTTTAACAGTTGGCCCATTTCGCTAGAAATGTCTTTTCGAATAAAATACGTTTTAAGAGTGATTCATTGTTGCCCGCGGACACGTACGCGATACACACATACACGTACGTACCGCGGCAGCTTTTGTCGATCTCACGAAGAACGAACTTGCGACTGAATATACGTGCGAGAAATTTCAAGAAAGTCAGACCGCAGCCTTTGCCGTCTGAAAGTTGCAAATCCTTGGCGGACTTTGCACAATGGCGCGCAAGTTGGTTCGCGCGTAATAAAAAATAGGCCACCGCGATTTCGCGCGTGAATTATCCCGCTGTGAGCAAATTGAAACTGCCGGCACGACTTCCGAATATATTGCGAACTTGAGTTCGTTCGTTATGCGAGAGGGGTGGCTCACATACAGGATTTGCGAGAGATACTCAGACTGCGAAATTAAGCGCATAACGCGGAAATGAGAACAGAAATGCCGAGCGACTTTGATCAATCTGGTTTCGCGATATCAGAATATTCTAATATCTTGTATCATTCGTCTAATTCAAATATGACATATTTTTTGGAAGATTTCAATAGAATTTTCATTAGATAATTATAAATATAGTAGTGTCCAGACGATTATTTTTATTTCTAATCCATTTCGAGATCAGGTGACCCACATTTCATTAATTAATAAAGTACGCATAAATAAAAAGCCTTTTTTACTTCGTTAAATTTTTAAATAAATTTTTACTTAATTCATTTTTTAGTAATTCTATTTCTATTCTGCAAATATATTATTTTTAATTTACTTTACATATTATATTATGTTGAAAAAGAGAATATTTACACTGGTATAATTTATTTTTTTAATAATATTTAATATCATATGTAAATATATATGTAAAACAAAAAAGACGAATTCATTACAGTTATTGAGATGTAATTAATGATGTATAATCGATGTTTTTTATTTTATATTTAATTTATTTCTTTTGGAATACGCTCTATTAATTTTAAAGATGATTCTGTCGTGTATATCGGGAATACAGCTCAATATCATGTAAATTATTTCCACTGATGTATCAGTAATTCTATTTAAAATGTTGATTAAAATTATTAATTAAAATAAATATAGTTTGACAAGAAATATATAAAAAAAATGTGCGCATATTTTCATAAGTAATTTGAACATTCTATAACTTATTTTTATATCGTAATTTTTGATATCAAATAAATTAATGATGAAAAATATGTAGTAAATTGTCAGGATTTTAATTTATATCTCATGATATGAAAGATCAAACATCATGTAGCGGCTCGAGAATAGGAAACTGAGTATTCCTTGTCCAATATCATCGACCACACTAGTTTCCTTGTCTCGTACCAACAACCACAGATTAAATCATCCTATTACTCGACAGCTGCGGTTCTCTTTACATTATATTCCGAAGTCGTAGGTAAAATTCTCGTTCCTCTCGCCTGCCAATCGATTTCTAGAAGGTGTATAACTGCTCTCGTTTTTCCAGCACAATCCATTCGTGCTAGGATCTCGAGCTAATCCACTTCCGTTCTAGTTACTATTCACATTTAGAAAAAATTGCGCATTTATAAACACAATTTTTTTTTAATTTTAATTCTAATTCTTGTAAAATTTGATTTTACAAGGATTTTAAAAATATTTTATAACACAAAAAATTTATCTTTAATCATTTTAATCATATATGTAAATCCAATAATAATAATAATGTTGTCTTATATCCTTCATACATTCCTAATTTGCTTACGCGCGTGTCTCGAATTATTCTAAAAATATAATAAAATTTTAATAATATATTTGGTTAATTTTATTGCAGAAATATTTTGAAATGTTTCTTTATTTTTTTATTAACTTTTCACATGTTAATTTATTTATGTAAAGCGATTGATGATTTTACTTTACTAACTTTCTACTTTTATACGCTCATAAATTATTTAATTACTGAAATTTATCACTAAATAAATAAATTAGAAGCTGTTCTATTTGTAAAGCAATAGTAACTTTTTCAGTATAAATTGATTTTTTATCATTTATAAGTAACTTTGAGACTCGCCTGTATTCCATATTTCTCTCATCAGAGCTCATGAGAGCTGTATTGACACGTATTTCCTTCTCAATAATTTTGATATTTTTTCGATAATAAAAAAATTTCTGTCTCTAAAATCTTTCTTCTTAAAATTATGAAGCAAGTTCTCCTATAAAATTGCTAAACTAAACATGCAACAAAAATAAAATATCTTTGTAATTAGATCTTCTTATAATACGTAGTTTCCTATTTGCATTAATTCTGTTTCGAATTCGGAAACGAATAACCTTGAATCATATTCGCGTAATCGATTTCGCTCCACGGAAAAATATTTAATCGGCGATGAAATCTATTCATTATGTTACTTTTTCTCCTAAAACTGCTGCATTTTATCGAATCGTCAAACGATGTGGTCACTTAAACATTTACTCGTTTCGCGAGTTAAACTTTGCTTGCTCAAATTCAGGAAACCCGCATTCTTTTCTTTCCAGCTTTGCACCGGAATATTGCACAGACATCCTAATCTTAATCCCGATCATTTTTCTTGTGCCAGCTTCGATAAAAATGTATTCCCATTTTTTATGCTTTTGATATTATTTCGCAATGCTATTTAAGATGAATAAAGATTATTACACAAAACATTAGTCGTTTAAAAAAACGTTTAAAATTTGAAATATTAAATACATTTAGCAGACGTAAGCAGAAAAATTGCAGTCTACAGATTCCTGCACTTCGACAAACGTAAAGTAAAACAATATTTAACATCTGCAAGATCTGACTCAGAGAAAGCTTCGGTATGAGGGAGAGAATAACGATTATTCCCACTCTATCCCAAACCAACCGCGAAATTCTCCCTCTCTACATCAAAGCCTGCTTCACGCCCACTTTCCTTCCAGTCCGTATCCTTGTTATACCTCGCAGACACTTACGCGAAGACCCACGCTATTACGCCCGACAAGCTGACAGAACATATCCTCGCATCCTGTCGGAGCAATGGAGCTGCGTGACTGGCCAATGAAAAACGCATTTTGCTGAAATGGAAGCGAAAATGCGAAAAACTAAATCGGCGAAGTTCCATGTCACATTTTTCGTGTGGAAAAATTATTATATTATATATCAGTTTGTGGTTGATTGCGAATTTGAAAGATTGAGGTAGCATCTCACCTACATTTTCTTTTACACATATATTTTTAATAAATAATTGAATATATATTACCGCGAAATTTTCCTAAATAATAAAAGATAAGTTAAATTCAATTTACTCTCCCATTCTCTCTCTTTCTTTCTCCCTCTCTCTCTCTTCGGTGCTTTAAATAGTCAAAAAAATTTCTTTCTTTTAATGAAACTTTTAATTTTGAAATTTAGAAAGAACTTATGAAGCTGAAAATTTTTGCGATGACTTAAAAAGAAATATTATAATTTATAATTAGAAAAAAAAACAGAAATTGTAAATTATTAATGACAACAAAAAAAGAAAAGGAGAAAAAAGAGATTATTGTAGAAAAAGAAGTTATTTATGGACATTGTTCAAATTAATTCTTTACCACATCGTAATTTCTCTCTTCAATCGATAAATTTATCTATGCTATAGAGAAAATCGAGAAAAAAGGAAGCATACAAGAAATGAGAAGGGACTTTACACTTTTCGTTCATATTTTTACATCTTTTTATTCAACGGTGGGACTCGAAAAAACGTGCACATCCGTGTCCATATAAAGCAAACGTCGGCGAACTTCTAAAGGAAAGCTGAAGAGTGAAAGGGAGGAACAAAGCAGCGCGAGGAAAACGAGAGATAACTTCCGTGACACCGTTAAACGTCGCGACGCGGCCCATAAATTCCTTTAATTAAAACTTCATATACCGCATCTGCATAAAGAGAGGAGAGCCTACGAATCTTCCACTCTTCTCGCCGTTCATTCATATTAACATGCTGTCGCGTACGAGACGCGTTGCGTTCTTCATCTCAGGAGCAGAACTAAACTAGATCGCTGCTTCTATTGCATAAACGTTTCATGACTGTCTCTGGAGAATTTATCTAAAGCTTTAAACAAATTATTTTATATATATATATATATATATATATATGTATGTATAAGATATAGATTTATAAAATATATAAAATATTTATATTTTATAAATCTAAGAATTTGAAACAAAAATGCAAAAATATCCAATAAATATCCGATAAATCCAGTTATTTGTGGACTCCGAAACATTTAATGAAATTGATAGAATTGATCAAATTAATTAATTCATAATTAATAATTAATCAATCATATTACAGCACGAATAGAGAGATAAAAAATTAAAATTTATGAAAATTTATGACGAAGTTTGAACCTATTGTATCAACAATGCACTTTAAATAATGACACATTGCATTATTTTATAACGAAAAATTTGCGAATAATAATAATCAAGCGTAATTAGTTCGTGAAGTTTTCGATGATAGCAAAGTCGAGAAAGGAAAATGTTTATGTATATATATTCGTGAAAATTATTTATATATCAGATCATAGTAAATGCACACACAAGTGAACTTGAATATACACGTGTCATGTTACATACATTAAATTAGATTGTGAATGACAACTGACATCTAACATGTAACATATATGAAACAATGTTATCTGTTATTACGTTACAAATGTAAGTAGCTGTCTTGTTGGCAAAATCAAGGTAAAATTATCTAATCAAAAGGTAAAAATTGATAAATATATACTCTTGATTGAGATATTTATACTTATAATACGTAGCGACTCTACATTATTTAATTTTTATATGTTAAAATATAAATATCAGTTAAACTAAAATTATAATTAATCGTGTAATTCTTTGTTGCTTTTTAAATTCTGTGTCTAAAAAATGAAGAGTTATTTAAATTTTAATTATTTTTGATTTATAGTTATCGTGTTATATCAATTTGTTTGCTTATTACAGAGATAAATGTAATAAAATCCTACGATGTGAAAATTAAAAAAATATTTGTACATATGTGCGTATACACATACACACATACAAACATCTCTAAATATGCTAACACAAATTTTTTTGTTGCAATAATTTATTGATTAGCAAACAAAGGAATTTTTATATTTAATATCGTGACAGCTATTCTGCAACCAACAAACATTTAAAATAAACATAAAACAAAAACAGATTTAAAAAAGTACATAAATATATAAAAATTATTCATTTTTCCAAATTATATATAATGTTAATACTTACGATTATATATTAAGTGTGAAAAAAATTCCATGATTTGGAAAAATTCCATTCTATCGAATTATTCGGCATTGTTTTATATTTCAAAAAAGTTAAAAAGAAAGTTCCAATCTTATGATAACCATGAGATATCAAGAATACAAATTGCATTATTTATACAATCAATATTGCAAGGTATGCAACATCGATAAAACGCATTAAAAAGACGAGAAAAACGAGGGCTTCAGTCGTTTCTCGTACACATTGTCGGTTTCGCGATAAAAACACGTGTGTTTGATATCCTGCAAACACACTTTCTCACTTACCGTAGAAAGCTTTTCGCTTATATCGTTCCGTGTTTTATCGATGCTCGACGCAGAGCTAGAAACGCTGACGTGCTTTGCTACAAAATCGCGAATTACATATTAATGTACGTAACATAATGCGAACATAAACAGAAACGAAAGCGCAATCGCGTCGGCTGATCATACGCGGTATTAACTACTGCCCGCATGGAACTTGCCTAGAGAGTTATTGGGAATACTGAAACACGAGGCGCATTAAATCAGCAACAAAATCCCATCGCGTTGAATTAACTAATTTAACTTAATCGTTAGGATATAATTTCTTTATTAAAGTAATATAATTAATGTTGAGATTTTTTTTCCAATTATTATTTACTAAGGAAAGTATTAATTTTCAGTATTCTCTCGAAGTAATAAGTAACAATAATCTAAAATATTGTGAAAAATGAGAAGCAAAAATATATATTACCGAGAAAGGAAATGAAAAAAGTTTTGGACATAATTTGAGTAACAATCATGTAGATCGATTTTCTTAAAAATTGTGTTTTGCCAGCATTTTGGCTGGCATTCGAAGTGTTTAATAAATAACGGATTTTTCAGACTATGACGCACGACAGTAAGCAGGCATTATTGAAGCTGCGACGTTGTCGACAGTTAGAGAGCAACACGTAGCCTGCATAATTGTATGCAGATGCACGAACAGTCGTATAATCATCTACCAGACTCCATTCGTACTTTACATGCAAATCGTGCACTAGTGGCAAAGCCGCTGGCGGTAGTTAGTACTGTATGATAGAGCATGCGGCGTATCTCTTTGTATTGATGTGACAACATTTCCTATACTAATTCGGCCAGGAGCGATTCCTTTGATAAACTCATCGTTGCTTCGCCGCGTCGTAATTATCGTGAATTTGTTTGAGCGGAACGCGCGTTTAATGTAGATTAATTTATCTCGCGCGCATACGAAGATTACGGCACTTGGCGTTTTCCTAAAGGATGCATTTAACAATAATTATAATTATGCTGGTTACAAACACTGTTTTTTTTTTCGCTAAATTGAGAAACGTTTATTGTTACTAGTTGTTAAAAGCTATTACAATCTCCATCTTCATCGGTAATTTTTCAAAACTCAGTAGGAAAAATTATAACCCAATTTTATAACATTTGCAATTTGTTAAATTATAAATTAACTACTTTTTATAAATGCAAAGAAAAAGAAAATAAAGATTTTTTTATTTTTATTCCGATGACATATGACGCAATCTTGATCTTTCTACTTCACATAAACCAGTGCAAAGAATTCGCAAATGAAATTTTATTTTATTTCCGGCAATAAATTTCTAAATCGCGATAGACGATAATTAAGAATAAGCTTAGATGCAACGAGCGAAGCGTTATTGCCGATATCTCTTCTCCGGCCGTGTAATCATTTTTGGCAGTGAAAATGGGCGGACGTAAAAACCGTTTTGGAATTGTGCCAAGGATTTTCGCCGCATCGCTCCACCTGTTACCGTTTCCACATACACACGCATATGCATGGACACATACATAGATATACGTTCGCTCGCGCGACATCGGGTACATCACCGTGCTCGAGAGTGATCTTTTTATTTCCGGTGAAACGGAGCTTGTAGTAATTTCTACTTTGCCGCGACGCCAAAGAAGCAAAAAGTCTCCGAGAGAACTCATCGAGAAAATGCACTTCCGACAGAGTGGATATCGACAAGAGCAATATTATCAGGATGGTCATACAAATCCGGAGCGTTAACATACGACAACGTTCCATATTTTCATTATAAACCACGTAAAAATGCTAGTTTTTCTAACACTCGATTTTTCGCATTTAATTAATTGCACAATTCAATTATTTTTTGACTTTCACGAAGCACCAACAATCGAAGATGAGTGTCATGAATTTCTCTCGCGATGAAAATCTTTCAGCTAAATAAATGGCTTAGAAATAATTCAATCTTCTTTCTCATCGAAACGTTGCGAAATGTCGCGAGATGGGAATAAGGATGAAAACGTTGCTGCGAAATTACAATATAACGCGCTTAAGGAAGCTATTTTCCTCGAGGAAAGCCGTTACGCGAAAAACGGCGCTATCCTAAACTGTGTTTACGGGTGTTTTTCATACGAGAGCGAGAAGTCCTAGCAACCACGATAAACGCTACGATAAACACGATGCAAGTGAGTTATCGCGGGGTATAAGATATTTTTTCGCGGATTAAATCGCGAGAATGCTCATTATCTTTGCGTTAATCCGTTGCAATTTCAAAGTCATTTGAAACGCGGATTATGCACGAATCTACACGTATCCCCGTATGAGAATGCGCATTATATACATACTCTACATCATATACGCTTAAAATGGAAATATTCATAACTTGCCTCGTTAATATGACCAACAGAATTATTTTTTAACTTCTTTGTATGTTCCCTTTACGTTCCTATAAATTAACATTGCACAAGTACATGTATATTTTCTCGTTAAAATAACTTAACTGAACCTTCAGCCGAAAATTTTACAATGCGTATGCAATTATTAAAAAGAATAATTTTTATAATTTAATTTCTGAAATCTTATTTTTAGCAAGATATTTTAGATAGCTAAATTAAATGAAACGCTATGTACAGATCTCCATTTATAATGTTTATATGTAGCCAATTTTGTGGATATTGCCGGTTGATAAAAGGTTCCTTTTTAATAGCATCCCTGAAAAACACTCGTATCATCGCGGCCCACTTTCGCGCTTGATAAAAGTGCACGATCTTAAAGGACTTGCTGGCCTCCAGCGTTAAATCTTTAACGAGCCAGAACTCTGAACGTAACAAACCAACCATGTCGGTCCTTGGAACATCATAAAGCTCGACTTTGCCTATCCTAAAGTGCATATTTGCTCGCAAACCGCGTCGCACTATTGCACGTATGCAAACTGACAAACTTCCCGGCATCTCTGCCCTTTACTCCTCGAAATGACGTGACGCTTAAAAGCGTCATATTCGAGGAAGTCTGATTTTTATTTCGAGCGTAGAAATTAAACGAATAATTTTATTATTTCGATAAAAAGCTCAGTAAAATTTTATTTCTCGGAAAAAGCTCTTTATATAAGATCTGTAGTTAAAATATAATTATTCTCTGACATTTTCCGATCTATTGTACATTTCTGGAGGCAGTTATCCAAATAGTGAAGTTTGAACCAGTTCAGAGCTCACTCAGGCATGAAATTTGAAACTTGTATGCCGTGTAACTTTCTCTCTCTCTCTCTCTCTCTCTCTCTCTCTCTCTCTCTCTCTCTCTCTCTCTCTCTCTCTCTCTCTGTGTGTGTGTGTGTGTGTGTGTGTGTGTGTGTGTGTGTGTGTTATGTTATAATCTATGCGCGATTATATTATATATAAAATAAAATAGTATTACGTAGTACTAGAACGTTTTAGAATAGAGAATCGGGTGTAACGACTGATATAAAATTCGCAAAGATAATTTAATCAAACATGTGTACATATATATGTATACATAACACACACGCAACAAATTATACACAAATGAAATATATTTTCTTATGTCTTATTTACAACCATCAATTATAAACTTTGTTATTTTAGAACACTAATTAAATATCTCTTAATGATTGACTACCAAATGTCATAATTATGCGCACAATAATAACGAAATGTTATGAAAGTAAACGCTAGAAGTCAAATTCTATTTATGTCATTTTGTAAGGACTTCAAGTTTAAAACGTTTTACAATAAAAGCTAGGAGTCTAAAACGCCTTGGAGTAAAATAACGAATGTTTTACGAAAGAAGATAAAAATGTTTCTATAAATATTATCGTTTAACAAAGCTAAATCGTGGAATACGGTAAAGATTCCAAATCATAAATTCTCGGAGCAATAATTTTTTTCTATAAATGACAAAAAATTTTTATGTTTATTTAATTGCGAATCAGATAACGTATCACAAAGTGATCGAAAAAAGCCGGATAGGAAGAGCCGAAGATAAACAGAAAAAAATAAAAAAACGTAGCAGGAAAGCGTGTATCAATGTAATGTACTTCGATAGGAATAGCCGCTTATGCGAACCACAAGCGTAATGAAATTAATTGAAAATCTGTTTATTTATTGGCAGTTCGATGATACGATACAAATTTTTAACGAGCATCGACAGATTCGGTGCTATAGGCTCGAAGTAATTAGCTATAGAATCGATTTCACAAAAGTAATTATTTTCAGCTTCTGCACACAATCGTTATTTAATTTTATCCTCTTCAATTTATTGCAAATAAAGTTTTATATATTGCATGTATTACATATTGCAATTTAAAAATGAATATAAAAAATTGGAACAAAGCTCTTTGTCTCCCTCTCTTTGTCTCCCTCGCTCTATCTCCCCCTTAATACAAGTAAAACAAGTCATTATCTAATGTAGGTCGATAAAATATACGTACGTAAAATATAATCGGATGCACAACGTCGCCTTTTCGTCGTAAATCGTTCTCCGTCACGCTTTGCGATCGATATCGCGTATAACTAGATTGGAACTTCATCCGTCGCACGATCGGCCTGCCTAAGAAAAAGAACAACGCCATCGCTCTTCTAAGGGACTTATTGAGCAAGTAGGACATCTTTCCTTTTCCGTCATCCCATCCACGCGACTGCAAAGGTGGCTTAAAACACAACCCCATTACCGGTAATCAGATGGACCTGATCCCCAGGGGATAGGGGGCTTAAGCGACTTCGAGTCAGGCCAGAAGGGTATCGGGATACACACACCGACACGGTACGCGAACGTAATTGAAAGTTTCCCGACGTCGCTACCGCGCTGCTCGTTTCCAGTTTCGCTTCTTCTTTGGCGGAACTTGGCGAAGCTCGCTCGGCACGCTGAAAGAAAAGGGCTGAATGAGACTTAGCGTACCGGCAAGGGCAGGAAACAGACCGTAACGCGACGCGACGCGATGATGTCTTTACAGCCGACAGGGTTGAGTCCTTTAGACGATACTCCAAAGAACGTCTTCGTCGAGAAACGAGCGACTAGACTACTCTCGAACACAAAGATTCACCGCGAATAAGGGAAATAAATGAATATTAGAAGATATCCCAAGCGTGTACTGCTGTTAAGTTGTCACGCTAGTAAAAGTTACGTGGGTAAATTTTATATTGTTACAATAATTCGCGAAGTTAATCAAATATTTAAAATATAAGAAAGGGGATTATTCCAGAAATATATGATTTTTTATTTTTCTGATAAATGGTATAAGAGATAGAACTATAAAAAACTATTTTAACATGTATAATCTTTTGCTCCTTTTTCTTCTCTACATTTAAAAATTTTTTTACGTTTAAAATTATTAAAACATTTATAATCACAGTTTCATGAGCAATTATATGTCTAATGAAAACATAAATTGTACTTCATTATAAAGAGTATATCTTGGAAAAATTGAATTATAGAAAGACAACATATTATTTTTCAATTAATGTATTATCATTATTCGTGTTTTATAAAACTCTTTGTAGTTTTAGAGTATACTTTACACTTTTACTTTCTTTTGTTTAATTCTCATCTTTTAGCGACAAAAAGTAGAAGTTTATATGATTGCATATAAATATAAAAATAATCAGATAAAATATTTGTATCTTTTTGGATTGGGCAGATTTCACACTTGCCACCTGCAACGCACGCAAGGATGACGTTAATTAGATATTGTTACAGATATTTTCTTTGATGTAGTTCATTCCGCTGTACTATCGATCACGGTACATCGGAGGGTATTGATGCATCGATACATAGTTATACATCCCAGGTATTATCGCTCCAATCCAGTAACCGCTTAATTAAGGTGATCGCCCTCGTCGCCTTTGACATGGTCTTCCATACAAGCACAATGACGACGAGCGTTTAGTTCGTGTTGATGAAATAATATCCCGCTCAAAAGCTTCGTATAATCGATTTAACTTTATAATATATAGATGTAGACTATAGAATAATATGCCGGAACGTGTGGGAGTTTTCTTTGTTCCGATAATGTCACCGTAATATCAAGACTTTATATAATCCTGTATTATAATACATGCAATATTTATATGATTTCTTCATAAATTTTCGTCCCATAAAATTTCGGAATGTTTGAGAATTTAAAAGTGTTTATTTTTCTCTCTAAATTTTCCTCAAGACACACACACATTAAGAAATTTAATACATTTTTATATTTTTATTTACTAGTATATTTTTAAATTATAAATGTACTTTAAAATTTAAAATATATAAAATGTTTAAACTTATTATGTTATATAAATCTAATTATTATATTGAATTTGCAATATTAGATTAGAAAATTTATAGTAACAGGATTAGAAAATTTTATAGTAACAATATTTAATATTTAACATTTAACATTTAATATTTGAAAGAGAGATTTTAAGGATTAATTTAATTTATAATATATATACATAATATATAGCTTTCATAATTAGAAAAAGGAAAGTAAATTAAATAATTCAAGTCAAGTTACTCAAATTCGCGCATTATATTGCATCTAACATTGAGACTGAATCGGATTTCTTCGATCATTTTTATTTGTCTATCGTAACGATGTTAAGCATTCGCTATCTCGTCGCGAAGCAAAATGCGCGGAAGTCCCCAAAGGAACGTCAAGATTTCTTTGATCATGACGGATAAAAGAGATATAAAAATGGAGAAGGATCGACACCGTGAGGTAGAACGCCACTATGGAATAGAAGATTTGGGCGAACGTGTAGTAAAGAAACGAAAGAGAAGCGCGAATGCCTTTGTGAGCAGAGTAGATCGAACAGAAAAGGAGATAAGCGGGTTAAGAAGACGAGTACACGCGAGAGGGAACAAAAAGATGACAGCATCAGACAGAGGACGACTTCTTTATTCCATCCAACTACTCTTCCGGCTGGATGGAATAAATTTTAAGAAAAGATTTAAGAAAAAGATTCTCTCGAAGAACAAATTGATCCCGTCCTTCATGCAAAGACTTTGCCGAGTTAAATAATTTTTCACTGTGAAATAACATTCCCTGGATACATTCAAGATATATTACGTTCAGAAATTTTTAATTTAAAAACAATAGTTTCCCCAAAAAAGTGGGAGTCGACAAAATGCTCGATCGGCCAGACGATTGACTCGATGTGCTGGCACATTCAGATACATCTGATTATTCCCCTCGAAAGCCAAAGTGTGCCCCGGGAACGAATATTGTGAGGGGGATTCCAGACGTTATCCTTTATTCCGCGAAGATATGGCGGTCGAGTAAATCGCGCGATTTTCATCGACGAACCCGACGAAAGGGTGCGCACACTCCTTCCGCCACCTCTCACCAATTCCATGTCAGAAGGGTGGCAATCTTCCCCCTACTCCACGATCCTCCAAGATTTCCTTTCAAGATCACACGGCGAGATAGAAAAGCTCGCCCTGCTGTTCGCAGAGGAGCTTCCACCATCGAAGGACGTATCTTACTCCTTCGACTCATACTCGATTTCCTTTATACGGCGATGCCATGATTCTGATGAATATTCCTTGGAAGGATTCATAACGTCCATTTATATGCACGGGTCAGTAACTCATATCCGGATCGTTCCGCCCGCACAATCGAACTTACGGACGTATATCCGATGACTCTTCCGCGGATTCTGACCGGCGAGCTTTCTTCAAAGGCGTGCCGGTGAAGTAGCAGCACTTTTTTATTTTGCCATGTTACATCTCATTACTTTATGTTCTCTTATAGAAAAATGAAATTCAATGAAATTCCTTCTGTATAGATAAACTTTTTGTGTTTTCTCTTTTAACATTGGAGTTATATATTATATCCAGTTATGTAATAAAAATTATATATATTTTAGCAATATCTTTACAGAAACAAGCTCTTTCCCTGCAGTTTCTCATGACATTAATGTTTTAAAAATTTTATAGAAATTTTTGATATAACAAAAGAAGAAGAAAAGAGACAAAAGAGAGAGAGAAAAAGAGAGGAAAAAGAGGAAGAAAGTAAAACATATAAAAGAATATTTAAAGAAGATATAAAAAATAATTAAAACGATGTATGCAAAGTTAGTTTATAAATTATTGTAGAAGAAAAATTAGAGAAGAAATTTATATCCACATTAACGCAAAAGACAATTTAATGGCTCGCGCGAGAAATACACCGGTTGTAAATTGGTCGAGATTCCCATCCATTTCATTTCCCGGACTTTTAAGCCAACGGGCATACATCAGTGCAGATGTGACAAGCGTTAAAAAATGGCGGTACGACGATAATCCACAAGCGGCATGCTCGCCCACCCATAACGAAAGCGGCACACATCGCTGGAAGCTCACGACTTCTCAACCTACGACCTACAACCTCCTCCAATCCGCCCGCGACCTCCTCGGATCTCTCTCGAGCATCAACCTATTTTCATCTTGGGTCTTAGAGAAGGGCGGAGGAGAGATGTTGGAAGAGTAGACGTCGGCTCGGGATGGGGCGTGTTTGGGAGCCCTTTTGCGGTGCTCCGAAGACAATGGAGCGAGTGCAAGCAGAGCGACCCGAGTAGGAGGAAGAGTAGTTGGATGGTATAAAGGAAGGCGTCTATATGTATACGACGAAGAGCCACTCTCTTGTCTTTTTTCACCGTTGCCGGGTAGGTGTTCTTCCTCATCCTAACTTGCTTATCTCCTTTTCGCTTCGATCTACCTAGCGAGACACCTTCACCGGGTTTCCTCTTGAAAGAGAACTGCAGGACGACTTGCAATATTAATGGAGTTACGTTGCCGTTTGGCTTTTGCGTTCGCGAGAAATATATTAATATTAGCCATTATATTAGAGATAAACTTAGATAAAAATTACATTAAAAATTGTCTTTATCAATATAAAATCCGCGGGAAAAATTTTATGAGAATTATAAGTGTGTAAATGTTATATCTTTGTACATCTTGTGTTCTTCTTATAATAATGTAATAAATATGTATGAAATAGTATAATATTTTGTACTTAATAATAAATTTATAATTTAAGTAACATTTACACAATTTATGTAACATTTATACAAGCTATAACAGATAATAGCTTCGCATTTCATAAAATATATATGTTTTTAAACAAAATTTTTTGATGGATATATACAATTTATTGTAAAACATTCCTATCAATTATACTACTACAATGATTATTAGATGCTCACAATTTCCAACATTCAACTATACATTTATTCAGTACATGAATAAAAATCATGGGATAAAGAGCAAAACGATATAAAAGATTGAAAAAGAAATTATTTTACAAAGAGAAGAAACTCAACAATTTGATATTCTAAGTAATTCTCGAGAACAGTTTCATTAAAGAAAAAAGAAAAAGAATAAAAATCCCTGACTTTCTTTTAACGCAATAATAAGGCATGATTGATTCTAAAAATACCGTGCATATAATGACGAAGAAATATGCAATTTTTATACTCTCAGTAACAAACTCTATTTAAATAATAATCTCATTTCTTAAAAATAAAGTCCAATAGAAATTGAAATGATATGATCACGTAATATTAATTGTAATATGTATTGTGATAATAATTATATTTTTCCAAGTATAATATGAGGCACGAATAATTATCATAAATAATTATATAAATAATTAGCATAAACAAATCTATATAAAAATATTAAAGTAATATAAATTTTTAAAACACAATTGTGTATGTATGATATATACATATATATTATTTTTTTAAATGTTATTATCAATATTATAACGATTTTTTACAATTAATCAAATTTTTATATTATTCTAATATTTAATAAATATTTAACCGAGAGAGAGAGAGAGAGAGAGAGAGAGCGCAAGATTATTAAATCAATTTTTATTTTCTTGTAATAGTGCTTTTTTCAGATATATAGTTCCAAGATTTCCTATAAAATTACATTGCTATAAAATGATGATGACTGAAATAACAGAAAAATTGCGAATCACCGAAAGGGACGTCGATCTCCTTGCATAAATTTGCAACTCACTGTGCAGCATGCATTTAAGAGAATAGCGTCGTCTAGTAGAACACGCGCAAACTTTCCGACACCTCCTGCTTTGCATTTTACATACGAGCGGGGCGCCGTTAATTTCGAGTACGTCAAACTCGAACGCTCGGTACACATACAAGGACCAGAGTGAAGCTGCCCCGATTATTCAGTTCTGTATAATGGCGCGATGGGCGATGCGATATTCAACGTAGACGTCCTCTCGATGAAAGGCGACCTGTTCTCTATCGATCTCGCGAACTCCCAAGCGACGAGGCATGGCCGCACAATCGCTTGACGGACCCATTGTAGTTCCGAGTCCACTGTCTTGGCCCTCAGTTTCAACGTCCTTAACCTACGGAGTGGAATCATGATCCTTCCGCCCCTTTCACTTCTTCGCGATCTTTACTTGTCTACTCGATTCTCCCCCCTTTAGAGGATGACCCTTGAATTCGACAAAGTTGTATTCGAATATTGCAGATCTGGATAGTTTAATACAATGCACTTATCAATTTTCCGCTAGAGATTAGTTAGATAAAAAATATAGCACTGCGTATAAATAAAGGAAAATTTCTCGATAATTAAAAAAAATAAAAATAAGAAAATGCAAATTCGACGAATTTAATTTCATAGACAAAGTAATTATAATGCACAGTAAGTAATAAAATAATATCTAAAGTAGAAAATAAATATAGGAATTTTTATTCGATATATATATAAAATATTATATTTTATTTTACCAAAACTATAGAATTTAAATAATTATTTTCGATATTTCGTTCTATGAAATATACCACTGTTATAAGTTTGAAAAAAAGGAGCGATTCTATTTCGTACTTATTCTAAACGTTGATCAAACTAGAAATTAACATGAAACGGATCCTGTCGCGTGAAACAGTGCAACAGCTAGCTGCTTCTGTTCACTCCGCGGATAATTCGCACTAACTTCACTAAACACAATCAACTCGAGACAATAATACACTAGCTTACAGCTATTCGCGATCATGTCTGTGATCATCTGTCGGAGGGCTCGAGCAGGATAGTCCGAGAAACACAGAGATGTCTTTGAGTCCGTAACGTCGGAAGTGCAAGAAATGTCTATCTCAATGCAAAGGAGAACAAATACAATGTCTAGCCACCGTTTTCTATAAGAGGCAAGACAACCGTAGACAAAGCTTACAAGGCACATTATGCTAAGATCCGGTGGTTTGCATAAAGCACCGACGATACTATTCTCCTTGCCACATGCTGGGGATGGAACGCAGAGATAAATCGCTGACAAGAAGGCAGAAATCAAAATTATATAATACGATAAGTTATAGAAATGAGAAAAAGAATAGAGAGAGTAAAACACAAAATCACAAAAAATTAGTAGATAACAAGAAAAATACTAGAACATTTTATTTGACATTAATGAATAAATTTTATAGAGAGAATTTAAAACATCCAACTTTTCCTCGTAGAAATTTTGCAAATCATGGCAACGTCGTTTATATAATACATATAATTTCTCTAATATAATGTTACACATATATACAAGTATTCCTGTCGTCTCCTTATTAATGGAAATGCATATAATTTCGACTGATTGGGCCTTGCGTATAAGTTCTCCGTGTGCCTTAATTAATACGTTCCCCTCAGACTCGCAAACGCACGCATATATCACCAAATGCACGTTAATGAAATAGCGGTTAGCGGCTGTTGAAGTAGAGCGAACATGCCTGCAGAATCAGCCTCGATTCTCTGTGAACTCGTAGTCGCATTTGCACACATGATGTGCACATCTTACCTCCTCCCGTCAGAGAATTATTACTTAGATTTACACAACTAACATCACAAATTGCACAGTTGCGCATATTTATTAATATAATGTCTGTTTAATAACAAGAGAAATTTTTTTTTGATAATCAAAAATATTACAATAATCATCTAATTTCATTTCTTTTCTATTAAAACTTGTTTATGTTAAAAAAACATAATTATAAGATTTTGACAAGATTATGAGATTTTCAATTTGCTCTTATCGATTTTTGTCCAATTATCATACGAGAGATTTTTGTTTAATTATCATTCTCATACTAATGAGAATAAAATGAAAAAAAAAATGAATTGAAATTGACTAAATTGTTAATTCGTGAAATATGTATTATGAGTTTCTTAATTATTGTGTTAGTTTCTTAATCTTATCTTGATGCTACATCTTTGGAATGGGAACGTGCCTCCCTATTTATTTCACCGCTCTTTACCAATCAAATGATTGTGAACGGTATTTTAATTATGATTTTATTTTTGCGAGAAATTCTATTCATATTTTTCGCGAAAATTATGTGATATAATAGCCAGAGTTAGAGAAACGGCCAACACAATCGACAAGAATTTACTTCAATTTCGCTAATTATAACTCGTGTGTCACGTGTAACTTTTTTGTTTTTTCTTTCATCTTTTTTCGGACGGATTATTCGATTCGAGCAGATTTCCACGCAGGTCGATAACCGAAGTGAATAAAACCCTCTCTGCTCATGTATTTAATCGAACCCGCGTGCAACGTATAATAATCTCACGAGTATTGGCCATCGTTATTTCGCCAATCGCCGCGGAAGAAATTCACCAACACGATGGAAATAACAAACGCGCTGTTTTCAATGGATTAAAAACGAAGGTGGGCGATTGTGCGCTAATAAATTGTTAGCACTTTCTGTAGAGATCTTTTGCCGGTTCTCATACGCGGAACGGCTCTAATACGTTTTTAATGGAGCCACATTACCCGTCTAGGATGAATAATGAAACTTGAATTTAATTTGCGCCACTTTGAGATTCATCTCAATCTAGAATAAACGAGGCTTGATCGTATCAGTGACAAAATGAAGTGGATTGAAAGTTAAATGATTTATGAGTCATTTAGAAATTTTTTTATACATCCAAGTCATGTTCTAAAATTTTGCATATTCTGAGGTTTATTATTTTTCATATGAAATTTAATCAGTGCAGTAGCTAGTCCAAATTTTTTATCTCGGAGATTTTCTTTGATTCGAAATCGATCTTTCCTTGACGAACAATTTTAGTATTTAAGAATTTTAAATTTTTTTATCTAAAAAAAACACTTTACATTATCAATAAAATATATATTTTATTTTCTTACATCCGTAGCATAAGATTAACATTAAGTATTAATTACCTTATTTAGCCGATATAGCACATATTATATGCAATATCTACGGATTCTATTTTGATCTAGTTATTATATTATACGTACTATAAGCAACGATTCGATGATTACGGGAACGCAAGAGGCAGTCACGGGCAGTCTTCATCGAGCTTGTTTAAAACGAGTGGTATTACGTGATAAATCGAATCTTTTTTTTTATAAAATGTCGTGTACTGTTAATCGATCCGGCGGATATTACGTGTCCACTTTGAAGCGTGCCGTTTTAAAACACCGGCGTTTGCCGGTGGCTCGCAAATTGAATTCCGAAGTCATTCTACTGCATCGACTATCAGTGAGCATTTTTGCAGGAAGATAATATAGAAATAACTTTTACGAGAAAAAAAATGTCGAGAAACTTTGTTGCACCCGATAAATACCCTTCGCGCGCGTTAGAAACATTTTTAAAAATTTCAGTGTTGTTCAACTGAAGTTACAGTTGAAAAAGTACATGAATATCGACATCAATGCAATGAAAAAAACGTATGAAATAGATGATTTCTAATTTCAATCACAATGTGACTTCTTTAGACGCATATAAGAAATAGCGAAAAATTTATACAAAAAACGATATATAAATTGATAACGCTATGAAATCTCCTATTGTATTATGTTATCCTTCGCGCTCATTAAGTTCGCGGTATCGTGGGACCTTAATCCAACTATATTCCGGCTTAATCTAGCCATATTCCAGTTCTGTAGATAAAATCGCGTAACACTTCTTACAAACGTGAGTCTGAATGGGGAATTTCATATCGATATTCGATTTTCTCATCTAGCGTAATATATTTTTTTTATGATCATGCTTTATAGGACAAAAGAAGGGAGACTAACAAAATACGAAATGATTTTGATATTTCTGTTATGTAATAGATCGCGAATACTATTCAATGGTAAAGAAACTTATGTCGATCGATCGTATAAAAGTTTTGTTTCGCAATCTTTGATTTATAATTTGTTCTAAAATAAATTAATCGATGGCATAAAAAGAGTGTTAATCATAAAATTTACATCTGAATATTACCGTATTATTAAACGAATTTTTATTCATCTTATGAAATCCAGATGAATATCCTAGAGTTAAGGGTTTCACGGAGGAATCTCGTATTATATGAGAACTGGATTTAATATTTGACAGTTTTATCGAGTGAACAATAATCTCGCAAGATTATTTATCTTCAGATGAAGATGGGAATTAAATCGATTCTCTAAATTACTAAGAGACTCCTTCCTTGGGGAGTCTACCAAGCACAAATGAATATTTAAACGGTGAAAAGGCAGCCCGAGCATCAAAGACTTTCTTATTATTGAAAAGTTCGCGATAGAAGATAGCTTATTACTTTCAATGCACTCGGGCTTCCCGATAAGTCTCGTTATTTTGATACTCTCTTGCGAACTATTATCTCTATCTCTCTTTTCTTTTTTTCAAGAAATATTTTATCATTAAAAACAATTATCTGTAAAGTATCAGTTTTAATAAGTATCAATGTATGATAAAATGTACATACGAAACATGTGATACGAAAAATATAATAGATTCGCTTATTTCTTTATGAAAAAAATAAATATATAAAACATTTTATATGTATATATATATATATATATATATTTCTTAAATTATATTTTTTAAATTAGAATGTATTAATAACACATTTTCTTTCTTTAATTTGAAATTGATTTTTTATCTCTATTTTTTATCTATAAAGTTAGTATCCCACTTTAAAAAATTCCATATAATAAATTAATACAGTTCTGATTTTTTCTTAAAAAGTTCCAAGTTCGTTGTAAATTAATTATAGTTAATGAATTCTGAAATTAAATATGAAAAACAAAAATTCGGAGGTAAAATGCTTGTTTGCCTCTTTTATACATTTTTGTTACACGAATTGGATATAGTTGTATTTAAATTAAAAACACATTTTTTAAATATTTATATTTTTTTATGAAGTTCTGAAACTGTCCAAAATTTTTATCAAAATTCTAAATTAAAAAAAAAAAGTTTTCTTACGAATTGAAAAACTTACATGCAAAAATTTGAAAAATTATCAAAACTCTTTTATTTTTTATCTTATCGATTCGAAAATTAAGAATAAACACAAACTTTCAAAAAGTTAAAAGCAATTGAAAATTGAAAAGTTACGATAAATGATTAACTTCCTCGACATCTTCGATAAAAGAAAGTCGATATCAATTTCTTTTTCATTCTTTCTTTGTCATTAGAAGAAAGTCTGTTATTAAAACTAGAAAAAAAATATTGGAGTACTATTACATTTGATGATTTACTCGTATTTAAATTTCTCACTGTTCTGATCTTTTTTAGGTAAAAATACGCTTATGTCTTATATTTTTCAATCTTCAGCTTCTATAGAAGAGAAAGAATGAAATTTTGTCTCTTTGAAGATTGCATTATGCAAGTTAATTTGCAATTTGATATAAACTCGTCCATCAACTCGTTCATAAAAAGAAATCCATGTGCTGCCTTTTAAATATAAAGGATAATATATATATATATATATATGTGTGTGTGTGTGTGTGTGTATGTACACAGATACCTTTTCAATATCGATATTCTCTACTCTTGCATTTCAATTTATGTTGGAAAGGTATTCCTGACATCCGTCTCCTTGAGTTGCGTGAAAGAAATTCGAGATAAAAAAAAATTGAGATTCTTTTCTCAGTTTCGCTAACTGTTCTTGGCTTTGAAATCCGACGAAATTATAGCGAGAAAAGAAGTACATATTAAATATCTCGTATCTTCTCTATTTTCTGTTCTCGCGAACAAACGAGACTGCAATTAAATGACCTTACAAAAAACGTACTGTCGCTGGTTCGCATTAGATATATATATATATATACATATCATCATTATTACACTTTTTCCTATATAAACGAGTTTCTTTTTTTTATTAAAAATTATTTAAATTTCTCACAAAAAATTATAATAAGTTACCTTTCCATATCAGATTTATTAAGTGTAATATAACCTAGAGATTTTTTTGTTTTATTTGTAAGCAAATAAATAAAACAATATTACAAACATATATTATTAACAAGCACAATCGGCCGTTTATAATGCCTATTGTGCATTTTTATTACGCACCATTTCTCAAAGCTCGCTTAAATCGCCACAACGGCCTACTTAGAATCTATCCAGCCAAGCAATTTATTTTCATTTCTCTCCTAACGATTCTCAACCCTCTTCCGTGCACTACTTTCTATACAGACGACGAATAATTTCGTGCTCCTTCCGAAACCATTTACTTTGTCCGATCGATAGCATTAACGTTATAGTTTCGAGGAATTTTGTAACACGATTACAAGTGAGCTGGAAAACGCATGTAATGATTTCATCTCCAACAATTTAGCATTAGAAATAGTACTGATTCCACAAAATCAAATTAGAACTATTACTATTATCATATAGGTTTTTATAATAGATTTATATGAGGATTTTTTGTTAGAAGAGAACGATATAGGCAGCTGTTGCAGCACATATTCCAAAACGCTCCTACTCTTCCTCTTGTTGCGCTCATTTTATAATTAAATTTTATAATTATATATATATATATATATATGAAAACATTATTAATTAACATTTTGACATTCTGCATAATAAATTTTTTAATTGACATGTGTGCAAAATTGTGTTAAATTAAGTGATATCAAAGTTATGAATGTACATTTATCAAGTAGAGATCAGAGATATATAAGATTATTAAATATCTTATTTAATTTCAAGCATATAGATATTATAATCTAATTATCTCATTTAACTTCAAGCAAAGACATTTTAACCTAATTATAGCTTAATCTTAATCGAGAATCTTAAATTATAAAAGAAGATAACGTTCCATAGAATTTTTAGACTAAGAAAAACACAACATAAAATGTTGTGCCAGCAAATCCTTATACATTCTCCTTCTCTTATTGTTTACTCTTTTCTCTTGTCCTTTCCATGAAATTTATGATTGCCGTAGCTTAATTGTACTAATTGCTTATATACGTAAATTTCAACGCACGATTTAGGATTTAATTTCGATGGCTTATTAACGAGGTACAAAATGATAAAAGGAAATGAGAGGAATAGTAGATAGAGAGGCTAAAGTTTGAAAGATATTGCTTGCATTCTGTATAATATAGCTAACTACGTTACGCAATATGCAATGCACGCATTAGAGAGGGAATAATAATATGTCATTTCCACAATTTAAAGATGTCTTTTATAAGATTTGCATTAAAATCTCTGATATAATTACTGTAATAATAATTCGCTTATTTATTTCCTTGTGAAAGTGTTGCGTAATGTTTGAACGTTTGGCAGATAAATATTTGTTTACTTTTTATTTTCTCTCATGATTATAATTGATGAAAAAAAACTATGTCGATAATGTTCGATGCTTTCGCAAATTAAATTCTTTGATTTCTCCTTCAGAGATTTTGCAACGTCTTTGTCGCGTAATCAAATTACCTGAATCCAATTAATAGTTCATCGATATACAACGGTGGGTCGAAGCGACTTGACTTGTTCACTCACGGTACATCCACGATCGTAGTTAACCACGTAGTCAACGTTATGTACGTAGAAACCGCGCGTTGTTTGCCACCAGCAATTCGGAGCATGCCTGATCGAACGTAACACAGCGCATACAACGCATCCGCGGCGTTGTACGGTTGTCTTACGAGATATTAAACCCCGAATCCAGCTGTCCCATGTCACGTAATGTGAAATCGGCCTGTGCGTGCCGTGCAACGAGAACAACGAAAATTGTTGTATAACAACGCATCGGCAAGAGAAACCGATATTGGATGTAACGCGTCCCGCGAGGCAACCATATTCGCTTGCGTATGAAATCTGTTTGCCGATTTTATCGCACGTGTAGCTTTATGACACGTCCATTCAAAAAAAATAAAAGAGCAGAGTATCACCATCGAGTAACACTCATTGTTTTGCGGCTCTTATTGCCAATCACTTGCGGCGGCATATTTTTAAGTTACGTAATACCTGGTGGTTTTTTCATCGGGATGCAATATATATGATTTTCCAATTTTTTTAAAACAGAAAGAGAGTTCGTTATCTTATAAAGTTTTAATGCTGCTCTTTCATTCATATACTTATTATATTATCACCAATGTGATATACACACTAAATTCCTTGAGGAAAATTATATTACTCACCCTTGGTGATTTGCGTTTGGCGCTCTCGACACACGGGAAACCACCGCACTGAAATACATACATAAATGTATTATATAATGGTCCTATCTAATAATCATGTTTAATACAAGAACACGTAATATTTCAGAAAAATAATATTTTTTATAGATAGAGATTTTTGCGTCAAATATTAATCATAAATAGTACAGTGAAAAACATTTTTATGCAAAGTATCAGAACTAGATGGGTAACATAGATTGGTTTTATAGCATAATAAACAGTAGATGGTATGTTATAAACTACATTCGAGGCTTGTACGACGGTCTTTGTAGAATGTACAGTAAAGGCGTTCAATGAATGCCTTATCAGAAAGGCGTGTTTTAAATTATATTATAAAATCATATCTATATACGTCGAGACAATTTTACGATCAATATAAGAATTCATAATTCTGAAATTTACATATCGCGATTATATATTAACTCTCACCTCACAGTAATTGCACATGCTCAGGTATAATATGACATTTGCATAATATTTTTTATACATTAAAATATGAGAAAAATTTTTTGTCAAATCAACAAGATCGTTTCTGGACTACAAATATGTTAAGACTTATATCATGTTAATCGTTTCTAAATTATTAAATAAATGGTTATATTTATTTTTGAAATAAATGCGTATTTGATTTGATACATTCTGGCTTAATTTCTTATTATTTTTTTTCTATGAAACATTTCAAATATCGCAAGAATAATATTTAAAATTGTCATGAATCTGAAAACTTAAAATATTATTTTAAATAAGAGAAATTTCTGATAATTCTTTTAAAACCATTATTTTAATTAATAATTTTCTATCTTTATGGTGCTCTCCAGATATTTACTTAGAAATACAAATATTTATACTTTCATTATTTTAGGAAAAATAAACTTATGAATTTATCTAATTACTATCAATATAATAGAGTCTGCATTTTCAAATGTGATTTTTATGTTATACGTTTGCTTAGATTATATAAATCTATCGAAATTAATAGAAATTTTGTAAGATTCAAAAATTCGAAATATAAATATATAAACTGAGAATTACATCACTATCATTATATGTGAGAAATTGAAAAAAATGATTTGACGGACAAAGAATCACTATGGAGTGAAATTAAAAAAAAACATATTTATGCGTTATAATCATGTGTCAAAGAGATATTCGAAATATTGTTTCGTAAAATGATTTTATCAAACTCGTCGGCATAGTAATAATTCGTTATGCCTTCATGTCTGCTTATTACAGTTTAACGATGGAAGAATCCGTTCGGCTTTTCCGTCAACTTGTTACGCAAGCGGACGAAACGAGCGTCATTCCGAAATGCGAAAAAGTTCGTCACGAGCAACCATAGCCACCATATACAAACACCGCAAGTGCGGTTTATTATTTTATCATGACGGACACGTAAAAATATGCTGAGCGCTCGTGCGCGATTTCTATGCGTGCACGCGACGAGTTTAATGCGCGGATAACCGAGTGGAATGGTTTTGTCACGGAAATATCACTGACTAATGCGACAAACATTTTTTTCCACATTGAAATGTTTTAACCCTTTTAATTCTTCAATAAAAGTAAATTATATATTTATATTTTTTATTAATATATTCGATAAACTCCATATTTATCCTCTTATTACTTCGTCTTTGTTAGATTATTACAGTACTATGTATAAACAATTCATTGATAAAGAGTAATTTTTCATTGCATTAAATTCTAAATTTTTTCATCTAAATTTTACAATGTAATTTCAAAGAATAGAATATATGATTCTACCTTTCTCCTTTTTGCAGCTTTTTTTACAAACCCATTGAAAACAGACTTTAGTAAATTCATATGAAATTTACATTAGCATTTTGCATATATTTTATCCGCCCAAATGCAATGTCAAAAATATGAAATTCAAAACGATGTCTGGAACGTGAACGAGTTACGAGAGAAGGACGCAAAAGAAGAACGCTCGGTTTTGTCGATGATTTGCCGAGCGGTCGCAACGGAAGAATAGAATTGCTTTCCACTTCTGACGGAATTCCTACCATATTCCACGGACATGCTACTTCCGATTGTGTGTGTGTGTGTATGTGTATATATATATATACACTGCCTTTTTTTAGCTCTGTCAAATAATTTAAAAATAATTTAAAATAATCGCACTGTTATTAGTGCATATCTTTTTAATTATTTCAATCTAAAAATAGTAAATAATAAATAAAATAAAATAAAATATTGTAGTGAAAAGTATGCTACAAAAAATTAAGTAAATGAGAAAGTAAAATCTTTTTTTTCATGACTGCTCAGTTTATAAAAAAAATTACAAGAAGAATTAATTTATTTATAGTATTATTTTATATTCATTTTTTATTTAGAATATATGGTAAATAAGAATTTCGAACGGATGATAATTCGATCTTTTATTGTTGCCTTATGCTGGTCTCTTTTCACGAAAGATTCACGGTCGACAGAAGGGAGAACAGCACTTTATTCCTTCGCTCGGTCCATGCTTCGCGATGATTAAGTCTTCCCCGGAGTTTTATCCTCGGAGGGCGGAAAAAAGTTCCACGGGGAGGACTTGAACTCCCTCTTTCCGTCTAGAACGGTTTTATCTTCGATCACTCTTCGTGCTGCGATGCGGTCTCGTTTGCGCAAAGTCGAGCGAGATAATCGATATGTCTTCGTCCGCTCTCGCCACCTAAAAGCCGCCGAGATGCTATTTCTTGTCGTTCCTTTTGCCCTTCGTTGGGCGATCTTTTATTATTATGCGCGTTCAAGGCTAAAGAGCAATTCACATATACACACACATACACTGTACCATTTTTTCTCATCACTAAGTAACAATACAAGCATGATGACAAGAGAAAACGCGCAAGAATAAAAAGAGACTCAATTCATTAAAAAATCCAACTTTGAAGAAGTCTTTATTAAAATTAGAAAATATTCGAATTTCACTTCTTTAATAAAATAGAATATCCGAATTAAGAGATCATAAAATGATTGAGAACGATGATTTAATTATAAATATATAAATAAATTCTTAAATATATAAATAAAATAAATAAAAGCACATTCTCCCTTTATTCTAGAAAGTATGAATATATAAAAATGTAAATATAAATAATGTAAAAAAAGCATTCTTTTTATAAAACATGAATAAAATCTAAATAAAATCTTTTTTCGCTATTTTAGAGAAACTTCTTATAAAAAGAACGTGCAACCGCAATCTGGTATCAACATAGAAATATTAGATAATACGATTTTTTAAAGAGGGTATTTAATACATAAAACTCGTTCTCGTTTGCGTAATAAATAATTAACGATCGACCGTAAATCCCGAATTGTATAGCCGATATTATGGCATATGTTTGAGGTAATTCTTCTCGAATCGATTTCCGATCAACTCTGATGTATATTCAATCGTTAGCACTTTTGTCAGCGAAATTAAACATTGACATCGTGTTTTGAGTAAACGAGAAAAAAAAATATCGTTGCCGATTCGTTTTTAAAGAAACGAATATCGATCGGTTCGCACATTCTCGCGTAATAATGCTCTAAATAATAATTCAAATGTGACAAAGCAAATTCGTCGCTGTAAACTGCTTGCGCAAACCATAAGTAATTTAGAGCACATTCGATTAACGCGAACGGCATCACCGTGCAATGTTTACCAGCGATTGACACAAACTTCGCTGGCTGTAAATCATCGAAAGGCCCATGTCAACGGGGATTTTCATTTTTGATCGTTGACAGGAATGGCCGACCGTCGCCTCGCTCAACAGAAATTAATTCAGTTTTACAACCACTCCCTTTACATTTATGCCTCTACTCCCCACAGCTGGGATATGTCTGAACCACCCGTTTAAATGGACGCTTGCTATGTTATCCAGGATGGATAGCAACCGCGACCTACGCGTGCTATAAAAAAAAGACGAAAATACATTTTAATTAAAACAAAAAATTATACAGAAATTCAATTTTACACGGGTTTATTGCAGTAGGATTTACAACTCTCTGAAAATTTCGTTATTATAAATCTGTTCATTATAATGGAGATAATATTCTGTTATTTTCAATATACACATACAAAAGCGATAAATCTACTCGTTCCGCGTGTATAGAAACAACAAATTTTTCACAATAATTGATTAAATGTAAATTTTTATACGGATTTCTGTTAATCTTGAAAAATTCAACAGCGCGCGCGTAGTTTAATTATAACATCGATCGTCTGCCATTATTTTCTCAAAATACATAAAAGATATAGCTGCAGTAAATGTTCTGACTAACGATATTAACAGCAACTAAATTGTGAAACTAATAATCATGAGTGAAAAGATGATATTGAACTAAATTATGAAAAAAAAGATGATGCAAATAGATGCTATGAATATAAATGGTATCCTGATTTTAACTTGGCACAGTTTTTCAATACTATTTATTTTTACTTGCATTTTGTTACAAGTAAATCAATATTCACATATAAATACTATGTTATATTTATTATTTAGGGTATACATTTGGATATTTTTATTCTTGCTAAATTTTATAAAAAAAGAATCTCATTAGTAAAAATTATTTGTAAATTATCACTATGCATATATGAAAGATATGTATATACTTGCCTTTATTAGATTAGAAAGTCAAAATGTTTATATATATCTCACGTATTGGAATTTGGAAAGAATCCACTTTATATAATTTTTATATTTTCGTGCAGATAAATTAAAACTATAAATAATGCAAAAAAATAATAAAATTAAAAAAATAAATAAAACTGTTTATATATATGTGTGTGTGTGTGTGTGTGTGTTTATATATATATATATATATATATATATATATATATATATATATATATATATATATATATAGCAATATATGTGTATAATGACGACCACTGGCAGAACTGGATACAATTGTACAATAAAAATTAATTAAACATGGATCGTTATAGAAGCACAAACTTTTCCACCGAACAACTCTATATAACCTCGATTTTCATTCTCGCGATGAGATTGTGTACGACGTTTATCCGTATATATGTATTTGCTGGTTACGTCATCTAGATACGTATTCGTTGTTTCCGAGGATGTACGAGCGAAATTTATCTCGACATGCGGAATTTTCGTTCAGCCGCCTTCATTAACGAGTTTCTCGATTAATTATCGCGCCGCGTTTCACCTCGTTCATACTCATACATTTGACCAAGTGTCATTGTGGATGAAAATCACTTGAACTTTTAGCTTGTCGAAAGAAATATAGTCGTCGGTAAGTCTTAAATCAGTTTTGATTTAAAAGAATACCTAAATGCCTTTATGTCTTGTTGAACCTCATAATTGTATAATAAATCAAAATACTTTCAATTTTAACAATTTTTTTGCTCTGTGAATATCTTATGCATACATATCGTACACAATGTATGAACTAAATTCTTAATTCTAATATTATTTAGCAGTTATTCTATTACATCATGATTATTGATTATGATATGCTTAATGAGAGTACATATTCACATTATATGTTCGTTTTATTCAGGAATCGTGTTTGTGATTCGACAGGATGTGATATCGTATCTCATTAGTTACACATGTGCGCATTCATAAATTGTAGCAGTCAACATAATAAACGCTGTATAGTCGTTTATGTCACTCAACGCATGATTACGTGCGAAGAAATGCGGTCAACCGACGAAAAAAAAGCCTCGTCTGCGTCAAGCGAGCATATAATTAATGAAACGCGATATTTTCTATTGCTTAGACGACCGTCTTTCGATTCACGCTACGGCTTTGAGAATGCCAGATCGGAAAACAGAAAGAAAAAAAGATAAGTGTGATTAATAGCGTAGGGAAAAATAATGTTGGTGTTATAACAAGTTTTTCCTTCGACATTGATTGATTGCCACGAATTAATGATCATCCTAATCAGGTATTTTTTCTTTATGTTCAACGAAAATAATAAAAACTTATTTATATATTAAATAAAATGTTAAAAACAAATTTTATATAGATATTATATATGCATTACATTACTTTTTAAAATATTTGAAAATATAGAAAAATATATAATTTTTTATTATATATTATATAATAATATGAATAACACGTTTAAAAACTTTAATTAATAATTTAAATAAAATTATAATTATACAATTACTTTTTCATATATATTTATTTCTTGGATAACTTTGAAATTTTCGGTTTGATTTTAGATGAAACATTAAGCAGTCAGCTTATAAATAAAATAATAAATATATTTAAATATTCGAACTGAAAATTGAATGTTTGATATTCAGCAATTTTAACGATTTTCTGTCTATATTCGTACATTTAAATTTAGCGTAAACAACATCATCATCCAAGCCAACCAGAGCGCGATTGGTTAAAGGAATTAATTTTATTTTACTCAAATTTTGCAAGCTATTTTCTAACTATTTTGTTTCTTATTGTCTTCTCTTTATAAATGCAATGCACAAGATAATTAAAATTTTCTTAAGACTTAAATAACTATATGTATGAAAAACAGAATTTGTATTATCGCAATTACCCCCCTCCCTCCCCTCTCTCCTTAAAGATTATTTTAATTACTTGAATATCCTGATCAAAACAAGATATTTTCGCGTTTAAATGACAGCTAAAATGTCTCTGTCACTCTTGTAACACAATAAGAAAAACAGAATTTGTATTATCGCAATTACCCCCCTCCCTCCCCTCTCTCCTTAAAGATTATTTTAATTACTTGAATATCCTGATCAAAACAAGATATTTTCGCGTTTAAATGACAGCTAAAATGTCTCTGTCACTCTTGTAACACAATAAGAATTACATAAATATTTTAAACATTATTATCATAATTTTTAATATCATTTATAGCTATTTAAAATCGAATCGAAAATAATATATAATACATCAAAATTATAAATATTAAATAATTACAAAAAAGTGACAATTACAAAAAAACATATTATGTGCAATCATTAACGGTGCATCTTATTTTTATATATACAGGCTTCGTGCTTGTCATGAATGTGCAATATTTCGCTCGTCATGTATATGCATTATTTCGCTCGAGTGCGGCTATGCACATTGGCGTATCTACCCTGTAATTAATACTATCTACGGGTTCGTGGTTCAACATTATCCGATAAAGATCTATATTGGTTGTTTTCCATTATGCAATACTCGTACGTTTCTTGAAACATGTGCAATATTACCGCGAAATAACTTTCGCGCGACCTCTATTGCTCGAAGTAATTAATCCTATATAATTTATTACATAAATTAATTAATTTACTTTCCCATTTAATTTACAATATTAATTTTGTTAAATCATTTATACGTCAACAGATTGCAACTATTTAAGCTTGATTTTTTGACACAATTTAAACTCTATATCAGAATTAAAGAGATGCGTTTATTATGTTAATTAAAATTAATTAAAAAATAATTAAAAATTAATTAAAAATTAATTAAATTATATATATATACATATATATGTATATATATCTTGATATTTAAATTGATGTTTATTATACATGTTTGAAAAATTATTTTTAAATAAATTTTTACTTGTAAAAATAATTAATACGTATATAAATATTATGCAATGAAATTCCTTTAACTACATTAATTAATTACATTAACTACATTATTTAATTATATTACCGCTTCCACAATGTAATGATATTGCTCGAAATCTAAGCGTCATAGAGCACTTATAAATAATATCTTTTCTTCATTCTCCTTATCCATTTGGTAACTATTCACGTAATTTATTTTGTACACGATACAGTCACGGCGAAAGTGTAATAGGTATGAAATAATTGCTTCCTATGTATAATTGCTCGCTCTTTCCACGACAGTCATTTGTAGCAGTCCGGTGATCGCGCTTATTCCCCGTCCGTCTGATAATCGCTTTTCGTGCCGCGCGTACATTACAATGTTAACGACAGAAAAAAATAATATTAACACGAAGCAATCAGTGCTGAGAAGGCATTTTGCGCGGAAATGGCGATTTTCTGCCAACCAAGAAAAACTTACTGCGAGGCTTATCTTTTCTGCTCGAATAACGCAGGACAATGTATATGTAAATGTGAACACTGTAATAAAGATTAAAGAAAGAAAAAGCTATCAAAGGGTAGAATAAAAATAATAATTGTGACTACTTCACTATAAATTTCTGGAAAAAAATTCGAATCTCTATTTACGTGATATTTTTTTTCATGTTTTTAATGTTATTAACGGAATATGCTGATGAAATTTAGATTTAATGCGTTTCGAGAATATTATTTAAAAAAGGGAAATAATTAAAATAATAATGTGCCGCCCATACACAACTTCTTGCATATGCATTGATAGATCTAGGTTATCTATCTGTGTTGCTGCAACGTCATGTATGGATGCACAGAGAACGATAACGTCGACCGGGTTACATCGTTGCACCGGTAATCGTATGGCGATCCTCCTGACGGATATTCTCGATTTGTCGCCTTATCTAATCGTAAGCGGATATGCGCGTCGTAACCGCATGCGGCCAATCGAGCAGCGAGGTGACTAAATTTACAAATACGATGTCCTACTCAAACTCAGCGACATTCTAGATGCAATATACAGTGCACTCTATCTGGGAGAATAAAAATATCTTGTTTTGTCTTACATAAGAATATATATATGTATATAGAATAAAATGTATGCAGAAAATTAGAGAACAAAATTGAGTTATTTTTTATTTCTAAAACAATTTGTAACTTAATTGTTTTAAATTGATATAATAATTTAGCATTTAAATTTACTTATGTCATTTTAGAAATGTTGCTTCTAAGCAGAAATTTCTCTTCCGAAATTGACGCTTGCTTTCTTAAAATATTCGAAAAAAGATATTGTAATTATTTTCACTTTCTAAATCTTTGTATTAGAAATAAAAATTAACAAGTACTGTCAATGTCAAAAATCTGTTATCATTATGAGAAACGAGCATGTGCGACTAGCATTTGCTAAATAGTCGACAAGATTACTCTCGAAATGAGATACAAGAAGGATATTTGTATAAAACGAGAAACGTATCCAAAGAGATAGAGGAATTGTTGGCAGACGGCCATTGAGAGAAATATGAACTGAGAGCTTGCTTCCACGGTAACACGTAATAAATTCTGTCATGGGGTGCCAGCAGACAGGCACATGGAATGGAACATATTATATCGTGTATGGAAAAGAGAAGAAGTTGTCTTTATTTATCTACAAGACATGCATATTTCTACCTTGACGGTTAACATATTGCTCCAATATTACCGTTCTCTCAAATTATAATTATATCAAGTATCAAATAATTAAACTTTTACTGAATTTAATTGTAGATAAAAATCGTATATCATATAAATTTGCTTCGTATATCATATATATTATATAGATCTTTTTGCATAATATATTCAACAATTAATAGTGCTTTACATAGATAAAAATTTCATAAAACTTTTAAAGAATAGAAAGAATGTCTTCACAGAAGACCGAATTTTTACTCAATAGCATGTCTAATTATTACACATAAAAATCAAGAAATAAAGGCTGTTATCCTCAGGATGTCCCTTTCCCTCCTGAACAACAAGAGGGAGTATCGATCGTCGGAAGAAGGCGATAAAACGGCACGGGGAAGCCCCCTAAATGGCAGGGGTTTATTTTTAGTCTCTCGTGTACGCGGTTCGCGATAGAGAGAAAGTCTCGATTTTGTGCTGACGAAGCGCACGCGCTTCTCATAGCGCGTCAAGAGGTATTTCTCGATGAACCTGACTCAGCCATCAGCCGCGCGGTGTTGCGCACGGTCAATGACATCGCTGGAAACAACTTTCTTTATTGTTCCGAACGCGCATATCGATTCTGTGATCGAGATGACAAGGATGATAAATAATTAATGTAATTAACAGTTCGTTGATTAAAATTAAATTGAAAGGACAGCCGATTCACATTAAGGTATTAAGGCGCACAATAGTGCTTTTACATTGATCAAAATGTTTCGATTTTACTTTATATTATTTTCAATCGCAATTTGTTTAAATTACGAATTGTAATTGATAAATATATATAGCAAGACCTGAAAGCACTGAGAAAATATAATAAAAAATATAAAAAAGAGCCTAAATATATATAGTTATTGCCAGAGTTGGGAACGTTACTTCAAAAAAGTAACGCGTTACCGTTACCGTTACTTTTCGTGAAAAGTAACTCGTTACCGTTACTCGTTACTAATTTTGAAAAGTAACTCGTTACCGTTACCGTTACTAAGAAAGTAACGATTCGTTACTTTTTCGTTACTTTTTACAATACAAAAATTAAATTAATTTATTTTAAAATATAATTATTATTTTATAGTATTTATTATAGTTGATTTTAAAATATAAATAATTATTACTTTTATATATTCGATAATTATAAATTATTCCATCATTGATGTTCTTCATATTCAATTTTTCATTGTAATTTAAAAATTTTAGATTTATGAATACAGAGAAAAACATCATCCATGTATATAATTTTCCAAAATATTTGCAAACTGTTTTGTAATAGGAATAGATTTTTCAATTACTAAGGGGATACTATCCAGGATTACAAAATTAAAGTAACGATAAAAGTAACGGTTAAATTCGTTACCGTTACTGTAAAAATGTAACGACGTTATCGTTACAGACAGAAAAAAGTAACGATCGTTACCGAAAAAAAGTAACGGTAACAGTAACGACGTTACAAGTAACGCGTTACTTCCCAACTCTGCTTATTGCTATATAGTTATTTAAAAAAAAAATTATTTATTAATTCATTTATTCTTCTCCAGAAATATAGAAAAATACTTATAATTTTAAATATCATAAAAAATGGCAATTTTACATTCGTACAAAACTCTTCTCGAGTAATTGCGTATTTTTTAAGAAAAATGAAAGGCTATTAAATATGAAAAATGCGTGTGATAAAATGTCTTATTGATTAACACAAACGATAAAATACTATGATGAATATATATAAGAAATATATAATTATTAATAAATTGTTTGATATCTCTCTCCTCAAATCTCAAAATTCGAATTTATATTCTTACTTTTCGTTATAATCACGCTGACAAAATTGTAACCGCTATCAAAATGAAAGTGTCAAATAACTCGTGATTGGCACTTTTCCAATCTGCTGGTGATCTTCGATTCGCTAGCAAAAAATGTTTTCTCCTATTTTGATTACATATATTACAGAAATACTCTGGTTCAATAAAGTATATGCGAAAAAGTTAACCATAAATTAACATGAATCATAAATTATAAACCACGCATCCAGAAAACTATAATATTAGACCACACATTCGTACTTTAATATTAATTATTTTAATTATTTCAAATAAATCAAATAAATTTTCGAAAGTCTGGTCATTAATTACGATTACGAAACATTTGCAAGGACTGCGAAAATCTAAATAATTAAAACTTAAAATTAAAACTGCATATTTTTAGAATTTCATACCGAAATATATCGTGGCCTGGATAAATTAATCATTGAATATTATAACGCGTCAAATACAGATATGATACAGATTTGGATACGGAAACGATCGCGTACCTTGGCATCCCGACTCTTCATCTCCTGTCTCCTGGGCATGGTATTCTCCCCATCGGCGTATACGAGATTCCTAATAAATCCATTGAATCTTGGCTCGAATATCACGCTGGGCAGCGCTAGCAGTGTGAGCTTGCTGTTGTACCAGCTAGGCATACCGCCCACGTAGACGTCCGAGTTCCCGGCGAGCTTGCCGAACTCGAACTCCTTGCCGCGCGACGTGGATACCGCGCCGACACCGTCCACGGTCAGGGTGGTATTTTCGTTGCACCTAGTGATCTGCACTTTGTGCCAATGACCATCGCCGAGATCATGACCGACCGTGACAATCTGTGCACCACCGCCGAGGTTGTACCTCAGCCTGAGCGCGCTCTCGACCAGCTTTACCTCGAAGAAATCGTACGTGCCGCCGTCGTCCGTGTAAAGCAGCAGCCCGTTACCCTGCTCGGTCTTGAATTCAAATTCGAGGGTGCCGTTCAGGCCGGCGTTCCATTTGCGAAATTGTGCGTAGCTGGTCGCGGAGCCTTCCAGCAGAAACGAACGGGCCACCTGGCAGGCGAGCAGGAGCACCACCGGCAGAAGCGGCGCCGGTATAAGCGAGGGATGACGCATGATTCGCTCTTGAATCGAAATCCTTGCCCCTAGATCCTGCTCATTAGCCTGTTAGATATAAAAGCGCGATGATGTCACGCGCTCATACGCATTCCGCGTAGGAGTCCGAAGCGTGGGTGCGTGACGTCGGCCACGTTGTGACACCCGGCTGCCGCATCCGTGAGCACGTGAGCACGCACGCGCGATTCGTGCGAGATGCACCCGTGGTGGGTGTGATACGCGTTTCGTGAGAATACGAGAATACACGCTGTTTCTCTTTCGTGTGTGTTTCTATCTCTCCTTCTTACAATATAAATATCTCGAAATGCCTCCGATGAACGTTTTCTTGAGCTCTCGTAACTTATTAGTAGACGATCTGAGAGAGAGGGTTGTTACTCGACACCGTCTCGAACAAATCTTTAATTTGTAATTTATCTTTGTAGTTAAATTTCAAAATCCTTCTTTCTTTCTCTCTCTCTCTCTCTTCCTTTTTTTTTATCTTTCTCAAGATAATTTACAATAACGGAGGTTTGTGAAAAAATGCTTTGATAATAATTATTCGTAAAATGATACTTTATCTTCGATAAAATTACTTTAACTAATGAAATTCATTCATTGCTTTAATAGAAATCGATATTTCTGGATATGTTTTCAATTTCAGGTTCAGTCATTCAATTGAATGCATCAAAATTCGTAATGCTTCGAATATACTCTAAAAATATTCGAGTTGCAATAAGAATGCACATCTTTCTCGGTGCATCAATCGGTTCACAATGAAAAGTTTCCTGGAAAACTTTAATCAAAAGTTTTTTATATCACTTTTTTGTGATCTATAAAAATTAACGAGATTGAAAAATTACAATAGCATCTTTGTCCAGAAAACATCAATTATATATTTATTTCTTGCATTGCTCGATTAGTGTAATGCAACTTTTTTAAGTATGATTATCATCTCTTTATGGAAAATTATCAATTCAACTACAAACTTAAATACATTTGAAGGAACAAAAATAATATCTCAACGTTCTATATAATCGTTCTTGCAATGCAAACTTTCTTTCTTTACACAACCCTTATAGTTAACTTTTTTATTCTCTCTAGGATTTTGATTTCTGAGAAACTGATCGATTATTTCACCGTATTCATTGGATGGATGACAGTCGTTAACATCGAAGACGACGTACAACTATCGAAAAAGAAGTTAAGTCTCCAGGAATTGATGATTCACGTATATGCATGTATTCACTGAAGAAGTTACGATATATTCGAGAGTCCAATCAGCAAATTCTATCGAAAAGATAAGGATATGGAAAATTCAGTAATTATTAGACAACCGTTAGTGTGACATTCAGTTTCTTCCTGTCTTTCACGGTTCTTGAAGGATCCTCGAATTGATTGCGCATAACAATCCAAGCAACTATCACGACGTCGAGGGAGCCGTTATCCCTCGTATTGCTTCGTGTCGAGGGTGCCTTGCCGTGATCCCCTCGGGTCGTCTCGTAACACGTCGTGTTGCAATGGCACACTTTCTCCTTTAGTGGGATATATATACGTATACGTTTCGGGAAAGACGGCCGGGAAACGACACATGAAACGTCTGCAAATCAGTCCGGAATCGCGAGGGACGTCATCTAACCTCGACGAGCTTCATCTCCAGCACCGAAGGTCACCGGATAGAGAGCGGTCCCAGCGACACGACCTCGACCTAATCACGCGATGAGGCACTTTCACCACACACCAGCTCTCTGTATCCCTCCCTCTCCCGGCGTCGCGACGCAGAATCGCAGAGAGAGAGACACGGGGGATGATCGCACGGCGACGTTCGTGACGACGCCGTTCCGGACGTGGTGAACTCGTGGTTGGCGTCGAATGGCGCCGGCACAGCACGAATCGCTTGTTCAAGCCGTCGGACGACTAGTACTCTGAACGCGGTTCACTCTCGAGTCAGCCATCCGTTCGTATCGCGATCGATCCGGCCGCGCGCTCCATTTTTCTCTCTCTCTCTCTTTCTCTTTCTCTCTCTCTCGCTCTCGTTCTTGCTCTTCACCACCCGGAAGCTCTCACCGAAGCGAAACTGGATGTGTAAGTCGAACGCGCGCGCGAAATTCACGGAAAATTCTACCCCACCATTATATCGTCCTAATAGATGGTCGTGATATCAGTTGACCGATTCCCGGAGGGTTGGATCAGTCGACCCTCTCGACGACTCCCGGTTTGATACTAGCTTGGCGAGACAGAGCGACGCTCGGTCGGGACGCTCGCCTGCCGATGACGATGGTGCGACGCCCCCGGCATGACGCCGACGCCAACGCCGACGACGACGTCGACGCCGACGCCTCGCGCCGTTCCTCTGCGCAGTCGCGCGTCGGGGATGAAGACCGGAGGAGAAAGAGGGAAGGAAGCACGGTGGTGCGAGAGGGTTGTTCTCTTCATGTCGGTGCCTGTCTGTCTGTCCGTTCGTTCGCTCGTCGTATAACCTGGCTAGGACCAGATGAGGATGCCGGAGGGACGCGGATAATGTAATGGTGTGCACCTCCGGTGAAAACGTTAGCGACGAAAGGCGCTGAAAAATTGTTGAGCGAATCCGCGATCGAAGACCGGAAAGAGCCCTTAACCGAAGCTGTGTCGATTCACTCGGGACACATTCTGCGAAACTTCCAGCCGCTTCATGAATCGTTGATCGATGATGAGTTTCGTTTCTCGAAATCGAAATACCGTATATATAGGGAATTAATCGATCACATAAAATTTTCAATTTTACACGTTGGCACAAATATATATAAGAAATATATAAGAAAAGAAGAGAGAGAGAGAGAACAAACTTTATATATTTATTGTTAAGTTACTTGCCTTTGTCAAGAATAAATCGTTTTCTATATATTTTTCTATATATTTCTATATATTTTTTTCAATAATATGTAATAGGACATGCAAATAATATTAAAACAATTTTATATATACATGAATATTGTTCAAATTATTCAGAATTTTCTATGACGATCTTCTGTTATCAATTAAATTATTGCCAATTATCTCGGTATTGTGTGATACTTTATAAAAAAAATGAAATATAAAGAGAAACTATCCTATGCAATATATTTGAAAAAAGTTTGTGATTATTCTTGTTTCACAGGAAACTTCATTTCCTCTCTATTAATGTCAAATTTTAATGTTAGCACAAATAAAAAAGAATTCTAAAATGTAACAAATGAAAAATTTTTTATTAATCCGATATTTATTTTTGTAGCTGTATTCGCTGTTGATATAAAATAGACCGAATAGCTCATATGTGTCTTTTAGTTATATTAATTCGATAGCGTTTAAATGCGAAAATTGGACCATTTGTCTTACCAAAGTGGAAAAGAAATGAAGGTGAAACAAGAAGTAGACGAAAACGAACACAGAAATTCAAATAAAACAAGCGAGACAAAGAGAAAAGATGCTGCACAAAAGTACTGTATAAAGGTGGTTCCCTGATCCGAATAACAGGGTGATGTGTAAATGTCTGCCGAGAGAAAGGTGAAACCTCCCCAAATTCACGACTCGAGATGCGCTGAGAAAGCATGGTGGTCGCAAAAATCACCGATTCGAGAACGATACAACACGAATCGAGAAATGGCGAACGACGATTTCGCCTGGTCAGAAATTCAAGGAGAGCCGTCGAGAATCTTCAATGTTGATCCTCGAGTCTGCAATTTCTCTATTGCAAAAAATCGAGATCGTATAAATACATGATTAATACTGTTAACATTTGTACTGAATTTCGACTTGTGTTCGCGTTAATTGTAAAATATCAAATCTATTTAATTGTAAAGACCAAAACTTCTAATTATATTCTAATATGTTTTTGATTCTCGTTCCTTCGTAATTAATTGTCAAAAATTATTAATTTTGATTATTTGAATTGTATAGAGTCTTCGTTAAAAAATAAATCCTGTTGCCTTAGAAAGGAGAAACTAGAGCGTATATCAATTATTTATTATTATTTATGACAGTTGATTATTATTAACGCCAATTTAATGCTCATATGCCTCGAGATAATAGCTCCCATTAGTCTGTGTCGTTTGGTATAATTAACACTTTGAGTCCAGCGAATTACATTGCAAATCCCACCGCGATGTTAATACGCTCTCCGGATTCAAAGTATTAATTAGTGTGTTGTATATTAATAATGTATCTATAAATTGGAGAAATGTCGGAGCAATATATTTATTGTCAAGTTATTACTCTTGCTAACAAAAATACTAAATTCTATTAATATTCATTTCAAAATTCATCGTAATTATTTTGAAAATCCCCAAAGCTTATCAATTTATTATCGCAATTATCAAAATATCAGTTCTATAAATAATTTGATTGCAATATCAATATTAAGATGATAAACCCTCGATGATATAGATAGAATAGATCCTTAAATAAGATACACTCAAAATGACGTCGCTACATATCTTCCACGATTTCTCTTTAATATTTTATCCGTCAGACATTGTCCATCCGTATTGATGGATCGCGGTAAACTACGTCTTAAATCTTAAGAAATAGGTCGATCCAACGGATGTGTTTACTTGATAGCTCGCGGTACTTTTGAAAAACGCTAAGACAGAAAACGCTCACACTCAAGCTACAAAAGTTTTCGTCGAATGTACGTCGACATCCCCGAGTAGAACTCGCATAGGAAAGTATATCCCGATTGTGACTCCAAAGTTTTGTCCGCTACGTTAATATTGGGTGGTCAGATAGAAAAATCCGTTCAACAAAACATATAGATTGGATTTAAATTGTAGGACTTAGATTATACATATTATATGTATCAATCGCGATTCGAGAAACAAAAAAATAAAATATAAAGAAAATAACTATTCCGACATAAAATTATTATCCGTTAACCCATTAAATTTACATATAATCAAAGTATTGTCAAAAGTTGATTCACATTAAATATAAAAATATTCTATAATTTTCTTTCACTTTAGATACAAAGAATTAAATTTATTCTATAAATACGTTTATTGCTAAATTTTTATTTTGTCATCCGGTATACAAGTGCATGCATACGTGTGGAGTAGAGTCGAAGACGTTGAGAAACTTCGACGATAACGCAGGATAATATGTGAGGAACGTTCTTTCCGTTTTTTACAAATATCGATCCATAGCTAACCTCTCTCCGGCTTAATCAAAGGTAAAAAAATTTTGAAAAAAAATTAGCTCCTAAGAAACTATGGAGAAACCTTTCCAAATTGAACCAAACCGGATGCAGTAAAACCTGTCGTGAATGTTGCATTTTTTCTTGAACAAACTGCATTGTTTGCGAAAAAGCATCGCTGCGCAATTTGTTTGTCGACCGAGATAAAAAGTGCGCGAGTGTGTACGTTTTTATCTATTCCGGCCGTTTGTTTTAATCTCGTAATGCGTGTTTTCGCACAACACACCATCGAAATATCGTTTCATGAAATGAATACTATCGACCCTCTCGCAAATATCTTCCTTCTCGAAGTACAAGCGTTCTACGCAAGAAAGATAGAGAATTTTTAATGCTGCGATATATTTGTGTATTCTTTATTGTAAATTGCATTTTCCAAATATTTCCATAAACAAATTTTTAAGAAAAAAATATATAAACAAATAAAAAAGAAAATAAATTATTTTGCATAAAAAAAACACAATAAATCTAAATCTCAGTATAATAATTATTACCAAATCAAATATATAAATCTTTTTTAAATTAATAATAAAAATTTTGTATTCAATAATAAAATTTTGTATTTAATTTTTAATCGCACAATAATTTTATGATTTTATAAGATTTTATATACATTTAATATAATTACATAATATACAATTATCGAATCAATTTTTGTTACAATTTCCATAGTTTGGAATAATAATACAGGTATATACTGGTTTTTTGTTTTAACAATGCCACGTTTCTGTGTTAACAATTAAGCAAAAAAAGAGAAACTTGCGTAGAAAAGATCTAGCTTTATGTTCCGAACGACTATCATGATATGTGAAAAGCGTTAACTGCAAAAGGAATTTTAATCTTTCAGTCAAGCTCACGCGTCTGACTCGTAATCTTTTATACTACTGAATTTCTCTTCAGGAAAGCCGTCATGAAATCATACTCATCAAATCATAAGCATTATTCTAATAATTCAATCAAAACGGGCTCTAATTTTACGCTTCACACAATTCTTTTATAAATGTACGAGCGATTTTTCTCATCCGTGAAACGTCGAGTTATGGGCCCTATTATTATCTCCGCTATTCTCGAAGCCGGTCGTTCTCGGCGACAATATAATTACATCATCCCACGCAATCCTATATAGGTGTGTAATTAACCTACAACCGACTATCTCTCGTGAAATGAAAGAAATTTAAATACCAATAACCTAGAACGCATATAGTCAGTCTTGGAGAACGCAGAACAATTCTGAACGATCTAACGAGAGTGCCAGATGCTCCGGAAAATTTCAGAGCCGTTCTAGAAATGTCACTTTGCTTCTTTTTTGCTTCTTTTTCCGTTCGATTTTCCTTTGTCACTTTTTATTATCATTATTTAATTCCAGAATAATGAGATTTTAGAGTATCAATTTTAATAATCAGAAATAAATTCCTCGTGTGCTTGAAATGTTGCGATAAAAACTAATATTTTCGCAGACCTATTATATGACATAATCATATCTCATATCCGAATACGTGCTTATATTGTTCTCTATTTACAGAGAACAGTCGGCGAATTAATCTACGGATCTGTCGCATGAAATAATAATCAATATATTGATAGGGGAATTAATTAACATTAACAGAGAAATTATGATTACTCGTTGTTGTGTCGCAAAATATATTACGACAAATCATCGTTATTAATTAAATCAGATTTAATGTCGCTCATTTCAATAGCCCGTTTGCGTCGCACGATTTTTACATGAAGATAATGGAAGAGTAAGAGAAAAGTAGAACGCTCCCTTATCTGCTTTTAATCTATGATTGAACGCGGCTGTAGACACATTTTTTCGAGTTTCCGAGTGAGCTGCATACTGCGCGCGTATTTTATCTGCATATGTATCGCGGTTATCGCATGTACGCGCGAGTTTTGTTTTATAGAAATTATTTTTAGAGTTGAGGATATGGTATATACACACATACATGAGATGAAAAGCATTGAAATTTTTAAACCCGACGCAATATCGTCAGTTAAGTATAAAAATCATCCAGTTCATAATTTTGTAATTATTATTTAAATTGACAGACAATTTCTCGCTCTTTTAATCTTTCAATGCAAATAAAATATCTGTGGTGGCAATATTTGTGTGTGTATGTGTTTGTGTGTAAATGATATTTCAATTTAAAATAGTAAATGTATGAGTGTGATAATATTCATTTATATAATATTTTAAGAAAAAAACTGACGCACTTTTATAATTATAGAATTTTATAATCGTAAAGTTTATTTATTTATTCTTGTAAAGTAATCTGCAGCATATAATTTATAATTCACACATAAATTTCTCGTGTATATTATTTAATTAATTTTTACTATATTATTTATACTGCACTTATATTCGTGCTATATACTTTATTAACATTTTAAATAAACTTAATTATAAGTTTTGTCAACTCCATCAAAATTTTCAAAAAAAAAAAGATATAGATTATATAAATATAAATTATAGAAAGAAATATCGCCACTAATGTTACTTTCAAAACTGTTCTATGGTCTGACACGCATATAAGAGAAGTCGACGCGGCATTATTCGCAGTCATCGATTCCTCTCACGACGCCAAGAAAATGAGAAATTGAAAGATAGGTCAATGATATGCGTTCCTGTCGTGTGCTTTCGACAGGAACTATTTTCCCTCCCGCGTCCCTCTTTTCTGCATCCTAGACCTATCGCTCTACTGCACTGCTTCCATTTATTTCTCTCTATTCAAAAACTCACTATTCAAGAATGAAGGTGCTATGTTTATTACTTAGCTTAGATGAGAACTACCGTGCGATATTCAAAATATTAAAATTCTTGATCTTGAATATGTCAACTCTTTTAGTTATAATAATTTGACAATTAATTGGTATTATTTGGATATTTTTATAATAATTATTATTTTTGCTAAATACTAGGCTATACATTATTATTGCATTGATTTAATAATACGCCTACAAAGTTAATCTAAATATTAATAGCATCCTGTATACCCTTATCATTGCAATTTACAGAAAAAAATGAGATTGTCGATCTCGCAAAGTTTTGGGATAATGAAAGTCGGCTGCAGTCAGCGAAGCGCAATAATTGCGAGATGGGCATAAATGCGAATGCGAGCAATCATATAATGTAATGCGGCAATTTATTAGATATTAGGAATTTATTTTTCAATAAGATCGAAAGAAAGAATAATATACCACGACTGCAAAATGCGAAATGCTGGCTGAAGAATCTCGCGATTTGTCGAACTGCGAAATGAGATGGAAACCTGCGCCTTTTCAAGTTCTGAAATAAAAAATTCGAAAGATTGGCTGACAGCCGCCGAATAGAATAAGATTCCATTTTTAAGTAAGCATCTATATGGAATCAGAAAATTCTTCACTCATATTTTCTTATTTTGTTAGATTAATACAATTCAAATTTTTTATTTAAGCTTATACCTTGAATGTTCTATTTCTCACTTTTAATTTAAAAATCATAATTTAAAAACAACATTGTTTTATAAAAAAATTAAAAACTTTTCATTAATAATTTACGCATAACTATTAATAATAAAATATTATTCGAATACTACACGAATTCAGGACAAAAAAATGTTATCGTAATTAACATTGTAATAAAATATAAAGAATAAAATCTTAGACATGTATCATGATAGTACGATTAAACTCATTTTTCCTTATAAATCTTTCAATTTTAATGAATACTTTAGATGAGATCATTAGAGACCGCAGTATCCCGAGAGCTTAACAAAATTTATGGTATCCGCTGAGGCTTGAAGACGAGGGTACACACAAAGGGAATGCAAAGAAATCGGAAACCCGAAACGAACAGCGTTTCCCTTTCGCGAGAGCCGCGTTACTCTTGGCGAGATGGAACCTATTGCAAAAGCAATTCGGAGCATTCACGGTCGCTTCCACCGCTAGTTAACCATTGTAACATCCACGCGCGGGGGAATACGTTGTTAAAGCCCACTCTCCTCCCTCTACGACCGCATCCACACGAACATTCAATCCGCACGCGAAACTTTTCGCGTACCGACCGATCGGACCCTCGAACTGCGTAATTCAATTGAAACTGCAGCCGCGCGATCGAACTGCGGCCGTGTAGTCGGTTGTTATCGATTAAAACTGCGAAAGGGAAGAAGAGAGAACATGAATGGAGAATGTAACGAAAATAGTAACGAAAAATTTACCCCTTTAATAACATCTTCTCGGATTGAACCTGTTCAATATAAAAAAAAATCCGACTTGCGAATTGTTTCCCATATAATCAAAATTTCTTAAAATAATGTGTTCCTTATTTTGCAAATTGTCGTGACGAAAGATCAGTATTAAAACGAGACATTAATCAAATCGTGATACAAAATTTTTATTCGTCACTGTGACATCGTTTTATTGCTACGTGCTTTCCGTGCGTTTTCTGTCCCTGCTACAAACAGTGCAAAATCAGATATGTGAAAAAAGAAATGTTTGTCATAGCATGATACAACGCAATGCAGATAAACTCGGAAAAAAAATTGCATTAACAATATCTCGAAAATTCCGTACTTCATCTCAAACGTTAAAAACTAAATTTCAAACGATAAAAAACAACTTTTTCTTCGAAAGATCTTTTTGTAGATTGCGTTTTCATATTCTTTGGATTCTTTAAAGACTTTCGCGATGGATTCTTTAAGTTTATTCGATGCCCTAAAGAGAATAATAAAAAAAGAGCAAAAAATCAACGTATAAAATTTTAAAAAGAGATTAAGTAATCACGCGCAAAAAATATGCATGCTATGATTAATTTACTTTTGGCATTACTGATTCTTCTACATTATAAACTAAATTACTATATTTTATCGAAATGTGTATATATCAATGCCCTCACAAGTGAAAATAAAATGTCGCAGTAACAAAATATAAATTTCCATTCTACATTTTACTAGCAAAATTATACTAGTGTCATGAATAAATCCCGCGTGGTGAAAATCTACGAACGCAATAAAGCTCCGAATATTATTAACGCCAGGATAACACGAATATCCGTGTAAATACGCCTGTAAAACGAACGTAAATAGACTTTGCGATCCCGACAGTATAATATGCCTTTACGTAACGGATACATAAAGCCTTGCATAATTACGACCAGCAAGATTCAAGAATGTGTATGCTATCAAAATAAAATTATACATACAATATGGCTTTCACATCATTCTACACATTTCCAACCTATAAACGTGTTAACCCATTCTAACATAAAAAGTTATAATTAAAATATAGAGAATTTTTTTACGCAAGTTTAACTGTGTAGAACGAAATGTTTGATTCAAACATTTTTATTATTACCACAATTTTTTAAAATACAAAATGTCTAGAAATGCCTAATTTGTGGAGAAAACCCTTAATATGTTTAAAAAATATATATACTATATGTGTGTGTGAAGAAAAAAAATTATTAATTTATATTAATTTATATTAAAAATCTTATATCGAAATTATTGGCCATTAATAAGTTAAATCAAAAATCATGTACGCGCAATTTTCTTGACTAATTCGATCACGTCGACCTGTCGATCACACTATATATCATTTTTTTGTATCACGTTTGGATAAATATGAATTTTTTAAACGAAATAGGTAATTATGGATCCGTATTCTCAACCTGACGTGCGCGACCAACTTCGAAATCGCACGAAATGCTCGTATCGCTCGTCTCGAACGCGTCGATCGCGTGATGAAAAAACGAACGAACGATCGTTCACTTTTGTGTCGCTCGATTTAACTACATCTAGCTGACTCTCCGATCCTATTGAATGCAGTAATACTTACGTTATCGCGTTTCTACATGCACTCGGGATATTTCGTGACCAAAGAAAATTTCCAAAAGTTGGGCGACCAAAGTTCCGCCATCATCTTGCTGCATCTCATTTGAAATACGATTTTTAATATGTATAATATTATTATATACTGTTAGTTCAGAATCAATTCGCTCTAAATCAAAATTTGCTATTTTTCAAATTTTAATACTGAATTAAATACTTGCTCTGCATGTTATTTTTTTACATTGGCATTGGTTTATTTTATTAAATTGATATTCTCTAGCGCATTATCATAGATTAATTTTTTTCATGTACACTGTAATCAAATCTGTTAGTATTATTCAATATTTACGTAGTCTGATAGGTAATGCATAACGGAATAAAGTGCAATCTCATCGGAATGTCCGATTACTTCATAATATAATCCAAATTCCTGCATCAGCATCTCGGTTTCGATGTAACACCTACGCATTATCGCCTCATAATGCTTACAGATTTGTCTTCGTTATCGCAAGCACCATCCATCACAAAGACATTTGCACGAGTTCGTTGCCCGATAAATGCGGTGAACGATACGCGCGATAGTTATCTATGAGTATCGATTGCGCGCTTCGGGGTTGCTCACGAAGTGCAGAGGGCTCGTTGATGAGAATACATTGATTTCGCCCAAAACCTATTAAGGTCTCGTACATTTTTTATCAGTCTGAGATAAATTACATAATCAAGAATAATTTAAGCTAAGAAATTAATATAGAAAATTACAGCTACGAAAATGTAATTATGTCAATGATCGTGCTATGTGTTGACTTTAAAAGTTTGAATTCTACTATAATTATCGATTTATTACGATATAATAAAGCTCTTTCACGAGTGACAAATAAAAGATGATGTTTTTGATACACATATATAATACAGATATAATATATAATACAGAATTGTTTTACTTATTGTTAATAAATAAATTATATAATAAAACAAGACGAAATCGAAAACTTTCACTTCCATCAAAAGTCCTTCGTAAAATATTAAAGTAGATAACTATAGCTATAAATACTTGATAGCCAAAAAAATTGGAAAAGAAAGATCTCTTATCAAATAATAGTGAAATCTTATAATTTACATGTTCAATTGATGTAGCATTAGAAATAAGAAATAAAATAAAATTTTAAAATTTGCAATGTCATTTTGATATTTATAATGCATAAAATATTTTAAAAAATTTAGAGCAATATATGTTTAGGAAATGAAGAAAAATAATTTAATGTGTACTGCAAAAGATATGTTCTATTTAGTTGTAATTTGATGTAAATAGCAAATAAAAGATGAAATATATTTTATTTCATAAATTACAAAATATAGAATGTTATAGCTATTTACTGAAGTAAACAAAAATCTTAAAGCCTGTAAAGAGGTTTTAATACCTTATAAACTGATACAAAGTAGATTGCAAATATAAATAACAAAAACGACAAGATCTCAAAAAAGATACATTCTCGAGTAAATATCAAATACAACATTAGAATGCGTTTTTTTCTCTTGAAAAACTGGTTGAGAGGCGAAATAATCGCACGATGTAGTTCACGCGTAGAAGTACAACATACTATATGTGCACATACTAAAAAGGAACCCCTCTCGGAGTATCGAAAAGCGACGTAATATCGCGCTGCTCTGCGCTCGTATGTTGTGTATGTGTATGAATGTGTGTGTGTGTGTACGTTACTTTGGGGGCGAGCAGCCGGAAACGGTGAGTATCGCACGTGCACCTGTATAATCCGCAATATCCCTCGTGTGATATCACCGTCGACAGTCTCGTGTCCATTTACCTATCTGCCCACGCGCGGGTATGGGATGCTCTAGTTTGCGTAGTCCTTTTTCCTCCGTACCTTGCGCTCATCCGGTTTAAACCAAAACGCGACTTTTTTCCGCTTGAATTGTTTCGTGTCGATTGCCATGTCTTGTGCATTGCTTTCCGCAAAATAAAAATGTTACTTTTAAACGCAAGATTTTTTCTTTTTAAGCGTTTCGCGTATTTTGCAACAAATATAGCAGCTAGCACATAGTGTATCAAGAAAAATTTTAAAAATTAAATAATTAATTATAGAATAATTAATTAATCAAGACATTTGGTAATATTTCATCAGTTTATAGCAACTATAGAAAATAAAAGAGATAACAAAAAATATGTTATATTAGCATGAAATCAGAAGCAGGATTTTAATTAAATATTTGATTAATAAATAGTTTATTATGTCAATATATGATAATTCACATTTTCATCAATTTTCATAATTAAAAAAAAATCCTTTGTTCATATATTATAGATGTCTAATTTTATGAAGAACAATGAAAAAATAAAAAAAAACATTTAAGGAACATGTGAAATAAATACCTAATAAGTATTGCAGAAGAAAAAAATAATATTACAATTATAGAAGAATTAATTACTAATTATAGATAAACCGGGCGTCACTAATGTGCAGATAAATATTGTATATATATATTTAAAATCTTTGCAGAAAGTTTCGGAAGCAAAATATTACATAATTATATCAATATTCCTTTTTTCTTTTGTACGAGTTTTCGATTTTCATTCTTTTCATTTGCCGTGGTTAAAAAGTAAAAAATTAAACGAGGCTATCGTATAATCAATTCTACGGCTCTATTAAAGTTCACCGCCTACTTCACTGTCAACATAGATCTCTCGTTTCAACATCATTGTTATTCTTGTTTATTGAAAAGCTGAACATTATCTTTAGACTCTCATCAAATCGATTCGAAGAGAACGGAAATATGGAAAACAACCTCTTTATACTATGATTTTCTCACGTTTCTCGTTAAGGAAAATCGTTACATTAATGCGAACATAGTTGCTGGTATAACGCATCATTGTCTCTACGTCAATCAAAATCGAATTACTAAAAATGTAAAGTTAAAAATATACAAATATTTTTATTATAATGCGCTGTTCGCGGATATTTGTTCGCGAATAATTTGTCCTAATAAACATTTAAAATAATAGACAATACAGAGAAACGTATGATAAATCATGCAAAACTAAGTTAATAAACTAAATAACTAAATATATATTTACGAAAGTTGTAACATGGACGGTTAAAGTCACGCGATAGCGCCCCGGAAATTCGTATATAACTTTTGATCTATTAAATGCTTTACGGTAGTTTAGTAGTTTAGTAGTGTAAAGATATATAGTCGTGTATATCGAGCTGCCATATCTTGAGATATGTGTAGTCAGTTTGACGGATCTATAATCCTTCGTCCTGTCTCTCTCTCTGCATCTGTAATATCTTAATATGCCTGAATATTCAAATATCCGAATGTCTCATACTATATATTCATATATTTGACAGTTTAAAGATATTACAAGACATGTGCATCATAGATAAACAATGATTAAAATAATATTCTTGAAATTATATTACAAAATAATATTCTTGAATTACTATTTTGACTAGAACAATTCGATATCCATTTCTTTCGTCTAAGAAAGATGTTTGTATAAAAATTTCAATAATTTTAAAAATATCTTTCTAAAAAATTTACTCATTTCCTTCAGCATTTAAATATTTACTTTATAATTAGATTTTAGTCCGACTTTATTCAAAATTTGTTTTTAACTGTCGTTAATACATTAATTGAAATTGATGAAATTGATACAAATTCTTAATTTCATGTATATTATATTTGAAATCATAATCAAAATTATTCAAATTAAAAATAGATTCGATAAAGATAAAAATGTCCCTCAATTTTCAATGATCAAATAAAAATTATAAAGTCAAAGTTTTAAATAAAAATTCTACTAAAATCTATTTAATAACAAAATTTTTATTTGTTTAGATTCTTATTTAAAATAAATTTGCTACTATTTCCAATTACCTGAAAGGTTATACGTGTTTTAATATTTTTATTGAGGAAAACTCGATTTTAAATCGAATGAAGAATTTAATATAGTGAATCCGATGATTCTGGGACACCCTAGATAGCAAGAACTTCGGTACCTTCGTGGGGTGCATCGCCATTTCTTCCCTCGAGCGAAGTTAATAACTCGATTAATCGATGGCGAGTATGCACAGCGTGGCTTGCGCGTTTGCAAACGCGAACTGCCGATTTGTCGATCGGAGACCAAACCGAATACTCAATTAGATTCGAGTAGTTTTCCAATAGTTCTGACTTCCGAATAGAAGACTGGCCCGCCCTATTTGAGTCCCCTTTGGACCATCTGAATAGATCAAACTATTTCGAATAGGCGTGTTGGTCGAGTCGTTCAAATATTCGTAGTCCCATCAACGCATTTTCGAAAGACAAATGCATAATCTATATCTAATTGATATATTTTATGTAAACTTTATACACAGAAACATTGTAATTCTGAATGAATGAATAGATGTTCGCCAAAATATAGGAAAGCTGTACCGTTCAAAAAAAAAATGCCAAAATTTGGCAACACTGATCGCTTTTTCAGGATCGACTTGCAAAATAAGCCGCACATATCCCGCAAATAATTCCGTTGTTTTCAAGCGCGCGCGCGATGAAACGAAATATCGTAAAGTGAATACAAAAAGCCGCGCGGTATTTTATCGACTGTAATTTCCTCGACTGAAAGCTCAGGAAGAATCTCGATTCGCTGTCTATAATTTGAATCTATTTGGGAGCATCGAAGCGGCGAACAGATACGCATGCGATGAACGCGGGATTTGTTGCAAACGTTATCATCGCGCAATGACGCTCCAAAAAATCCGTAAGCTCCAATAGAGGCAATCACGGATTCACGGATATCACGTGTTACACATGACACTGTAACATTAGCCTATACACACAATTTAATCGCAACATAAGATCATTAATATTTCGACCTGAGACGTGCAAAGAAATTTTCTCAAAATTACCGATAAGCGAGATAAAAATGCACTGAAATATTAGGCATACTCTGCCTAGATTTGTTATTTTCAAGTGTTAATCGATAAAAAATGTGTTGTCATTGTTGTAACGATAAAGTAATCGTTTGGAGAAGACTTAATCGATATTGTTTGTTAAAATTTCTACTTGTGTTTACCGCAAATGTCTCGGTCCTTGCTGGACGATACATGTGCGGCGACGATATCGCAGTTACAGGTTTAAATTGCGAAAGCGCGGATAACCGCGACGTTAATTCACTCGAACGAGTTGTTTTTATGTAGGTGAACGACCGCAATCTTCCATTCGCGGCCCGTAATTGGTAATTTTCGAGAAACAGCGCGTTATAGACGCAAGAATGTAATCGCGGTAGGGTGAGGCGCTCGCACAAAGGCTTCCGTGGTATGCGAGCTAGCAAACAACTGCAATTTTCCCCTCTCGAAAGCTCGCGCACGTTGCAGCTCGCAGTTCGTAAATATTTACGATGGAGAAACGTAGGCAGTATACACATTCAAACATGGAATTAATAAAATTTATCCTCCTCGACAACGATAAATCCTGTTTTTCGCTTATTAATTTTTATCATTTGTTTATCTTTAATGCGTTATTTACTATTTGAAAGGCAATCTACAGATGTAAGTATATCTTACGTGCTGCATTTATATAGTTGCAAACTAATATTACAAGTACAAAGGCTCTCCTGTGGAATTTCAACGTAATCCCTTGCACTAGAAAATCGTTTTTTCGTAAATCGTGAAAATTATTATTAAAGAATTAAAATTATCCTATAAATACAGTACATAACAAATATTTGCAACAGTCGATAATTTTTTTTAAAGCACTTTATATCTTCCATTAGAAACATTCCCACTATAACAAAAAACTTTGTCTCTATTATAAATTCTCATATAATGTAAAAATTATATAACATATAATAGTCATATTAAAATATATGTTAAATACTTTTATGCAGATTATTTTAAATGCTCAAAAATCAATGTGCCTATCTACAAGTTCCGGCAGTGCAAGATTAACAGTTTTACTCGTAACTTCACTATTTTCTATGTATACGATGAGAGAAGGGCGAGGATACTTGGGAGATCAAGAAACGATAAGCATCTACCGAAAAGCTGGGTGCGATAAATGCGAACCGGAAAGGGCGCCGGATAATTAGAAAGATTATCTCGGGTAAAGATCCTGCCTTATTCGCATTAATTATTTCCCTCTCTCTTTCTCTCTCTCTTTTGGAACGAACGAAATCTGATTAAGACGGCCAACCTCGACTCTCCGGACACGAACTAACGAAAAATGGCGTAAATGGAGAAACAGATGGAGAGAGAGATAGAGCTGTTGTTAAAGAGTAGAGCAAATTGAAATGGAAGAGAAAAGAATCGCAGTTGAAAGAGCGAAAAGTAGCAATACTGAGGAAGGAAGAAATAACGGCAGAAGAGTAAAGCGACTGTCGAGAAAGAAAAGGAGTGGTACAAAGAAATACGGAATTTACTGTAGAAACCGAAATAGATGCATCACTTTCTTGCGTAACATTCCTAAATTCCGTGCGTTGCGAATTTTATGTTATAGAAAACCATTTCAATCTGTGCAATAAATTTTAATCAAAATAAATATACACACTTTCATATATATAGCAATTTCAAAATCATAATAATTTATCATAATAAATTATCTTTTTTACATATCTTTTCGAAAATTAGAAATTTATTTAATTCAACGCAACATTTTTCAATAAACAAATATTATTAAATATTATTCCCTCGATTGTTCCCTGTGTACTTTACTGAGATTTCAATAAATATTATTATTAATGTTGCTAATAACTGATATTAATATTAATAATAAATATTACATTAATAGATATTTAATCATAATATTATGCTATTATTTATAAGCCTACAGTTGAAATTATTCAATTATACATATTAATTATAAATTTTATAACATTCAATTATAAATTATTCAGTTATTTATTATATAATGCCATAGAAATTTTTCTGTTATAGGAATTTTCTTATAAATCTTTTTGAAGATAAATAATTAAAAAAATTCTCAGTCTTCCTCTAGTACTTCCTCTTTTTCATATTTTATTTTTAAAAAATAAATTATAAAACAACTTTATAAGCATTGCGCTTATTTTGCAATGCAGTTACGTAAAATAATTTATTCTATAAATTATTACTATATTTGAATACCACCAATAAATTTTGCTATTCTTTTCACAATTAATTATTAATACATATTTATTAATCGTCAATTCAATATTCTTCCAATTCAATATCCTTCAAAATAAATAATTCTTCTTATTCTATATTTTTTATTCTTGATATATTTACAGAAAATAAAATCATTGATCTAAATGTTTAATTATAATGAACAGGTTGGAGAACCGAGCTTTATAATAAATTAACAAGCAATGCACAATGCACGAATATTTTCCCTATTGAAAGCTTTCGAAAAATACTGTGAAAAAAATGAGAAACGTGCTTCAAACCATTTTCCCTGATTCTTTAGAATACAGTCGGTCACGGCCATATAATTGGTTAACATCCGCGCGGCAGTCTGTTAATTTCTATCTGTTCCTCACTGAGCCACGAGGTAATGGAAACTGTAATTCCCGACCTGTTTCGACGATCACGTACGATGTCGCCGTGACGACATTAGAATCTGGTAAAAGAGCAACTCGATGCACTGCAACCATTCTCGCGTACTGACCTAAATCTCTGAAATACGATTCACTCTTCTAGATAGCCATCATCATTTCAATCTTTCAACAGAGTTATCGAATTTTGAGAAAATTTTAATTCTTAAGAATATCGACGCAGACTCTAATACATTACTACAAAAATTTGTATAAAACGTAAGCATTATTATTACATGTACTCTTTCATAAATTACGTGAAATATTTTAACAAAATAATATTAAAATAAAAAATTGTGTATATATATATATATATATATATATATATATATATATATATATATATATATATATATATATATGGTGTATATGCATGGTTTTCATAATACAATAAATTTGCTAAATATAATAAATGTAGTAAATACAGGATATATATATATATAACATTGGTAAATATATATATATATATATATATATATATATATATATTTACCAATGTTAATAATACAAAGACATGAATAATAAAAAGAAATAATTTATAAAATTTTTTTTTAAATATACACTATGAATGCATATGAATGCATATCTATATGAATGCATATCTTAAAAAAAACAGAGTGATATAATAAAAATAATAGAGAAAATATTTTTTCATTAATTGCTGGTATAATTTGTCGAAAGTAAAAATAGAAAGTTACATACAAGCAAAGCAAAGTAGCATAAGACTGTGTTAGATCAGACTACTGCCATCTGAATTCATGACGAAGAACCGTGAAGAGCCGCAAGAAATCGTAAGGATAGCAATTATCTTGCTATCATATGACTCGCAGGAATGTGAAGACAAGTAATGCTTTGTATGTATCACATTAAACATCATAAACGCATGTGCACTTTAATTTATACATAAATTAATTCTATATTAAATATAGAAACACAAAGTAGACTTCTCTCTTCTACGCAAATTATATACTGTAAAATTAATAAAAAATTTGTAGTACAATTTTATTTTATATAAATATCACTGAGATATGAAATAAAAATTAAAAACAAATTTCTATAATTTAATATAAATATATTACGTATTTAGATAATAGATAATAAAACTGCAAAAGTCATATACATATAGTTGTAGTAATAATTGTAATAACAGATTTATTTACTCCGAAATACTAGCCATGTTATTTTGGAGCATCGCAGCTCTTCAACAAGTCACGTTCCACGCTTTCGAAACTGGCACGAACGAAAATCGTTTCGCGATAGGCATTTCGAGCCATATGATATCGGCGACAAAAGCGATTTGAATTCCTTTACGCCTTTACGGATTTTATTCGCACGAGCGACACGCGCTTATCCCTATTTCTCCAGTTTTCATCTCGCGAGGAAGCAATCTTGGCAGTCACGTCGCCCGTTATTCGATCTCGACCGAACCGAAGTCGAGGCACGGAACTCCGGAACCTTTGTCGATCGACTCCACTTGGGGCGGCGGTCGGAATTGCCGAAACTGGGCCATTCGCGAGCCATTATTGGCGCATCAGATGGGTAATTCAAAGGTATCGAATCAATCGCAGAAAGTAGCGACTGAGTGAAAAGTCCTCTTTAAAATTTCTACTATTATAAATTCCTAAATAAATTCGTTATTCTACCTCTTTCATTGTTAATTTTAAGCTAATATAGAGTTTGGTATTAAAAGAATTCAATAGATATAATATGTACATATTGTAAATATTAATTACTTATATATTTATTTAAAATTTATTACAAAAATGAATCTGTGATATTTTTTTAACAAAAGAATATTTTCAATTTTACAAATTGAATTAAATATTTTTCAAAATAAATGTAGTATTTCTTACTTATATTTTATAGTCATTTTATGTTGCGATCGATTTTGATATCCTTTCATAATTTATTGCTAATATCATCATAATAGTCCTATTGTGTCGCATGAATTAGAATAGAAAAGATCAATCTAATACATCTTGGAAGAAGTATGATGTAACATTTATGTAACACGATGAACACACAAAAAGACATGAGTCACACATTTCCTACCACCTACGAAACATATTGATATAACGGAATAAAACGAAATGAAAATAGCCATGATTCGCTTCCTGCATTTCACGCAATGTTTGATTAATTCATATTTAATAAATGAGTTACTTTTAAAAAATTGTTCGGAGCAAAATTTCCTGCAAGATGAGAAATTCGCGTATCTTCTTTAAAACAAATTTGCGAGACTTCTGCATCCCGTCGACAATTCATACATTTGCTCCACGTAGGAGTTAAATTACAGCTTTTACCAGAAAAACTTTGCTGCGGCTTTGTCTCCCATCTCAACTCGTGAGAGGTTTACTTTGCGAGAAAGTTTAGTCGCACAAAGCATATTTGAACAAAAGACGGGCGAGCAGTCTTGCGAAAAAAAATGTTGTAATCATTGAGATATCCTCTTTCATCTTGACCATTAGTAAAAAATTCATAATCGACTTTTATAGTTGCTAATTTAAGAGTTTACAGAACGATCACTAAAAGTTTAACAGTCAAAATTAATATGTACTTAAATATATTTAAGATTTATTTATAACTGAGAAATTTCTGTGGGAAAATATCCAATTTCTTCAACACAATGTAGATGTCTTTTTTCTCGTTCTCTATGCAATATATTCATTTTACGTTCGCACACTGTATCACAATGATCCTCATTTGTTTTAATTCAAAGTAAAAATGAGTGAAAAATGAGTAAAATAAATTATCTCTATCATTCACTGGAATTTTATTATCGATTAAATCAAGTGTCAATTATTGCATAACATAGAAGTGTCGTGGCGAACATTACAATATAGATATTGCTCAACGACATTTACTCTATCCTAAAAGAGACTTTTAAATTAGAGCAACACTAAATTAATCAGTGAACATTAGATTAAAGCGTGTTACATATTATGTATAACGTTACCATTATCAAAGTCGATGGGGGGGGGGGGCGATCCAATTCTGTGACGATTAGTATATATCCATTTAAAACTCATATAAGAATATTTGATGTTACATTAATGTGACAGTAATATTATGTCTAACATGCATAATATTCTCGCGGCAGGAGTTTACGATATTCGAAGTCTTTCTATTTAGATGAAATATTGCATCATTTGTAGGTTTCGTGATTAAATTGTCACGTATAAATAAATACATGTATCGTCTCACAATTTTAATCTAATGATAAAATCTCTGGATTCAAAAATATGCAATAAAAAATTAAACGTAATATGAAAATTTTTTTTGATTCGTCAGATTTATATCCACATCAATTTTTTTAAAACCCATCCACATCAATTTCTTTAAAATAATATCGAATAAACCGATACAAATGACTTATCGATGACTAAACATGTACTTAATGAGCTTGGGCGATATTCACAGTTAGGGGACAAAAGCGATAATATTATTGTCCTCAATATTATCCCCTTTCCTTTTCTCCAAGAGTAACGAAGATAGGTGTACGAATGGGGAATTAGAATTAGATAACCGCTCGATGACTTGGTCGCTTACTCATCTATTGAATATTGAAGCGCCATTATCATAAGCGATCAGACAGACTCGATAATAACTCGCTCGTGCGAGTAGAAGTGCGAGCTGCGCTACTAACCTATGGGTCAGATAAAATGGATCAATTATGGTCCTGAATATCAGTAAATATAAATATACTAATTATACTCGAGAAAGACAAACTTTAATTTTCTTTCCTCTAAAGGAGAAAAGAACAAATAAATTTAAATAGATTTATATAAACATTGTATGAAAAATCTAAAATAAATATAACATAAAATATTAAATTGACATTAACATTAAATTAATTATTAATATTAAATATGTTATATGAAGAAAATATTTGTTAAAAAAGATGTCCCACAAGTAATAACTGATTTTTATATAATATGTCCACAGTGTCGTGAGACAAGTTATAGCTAAACAAATTAAAGCAGTACAGTATTTATCAATTATTCGTGATATATTGAAAGCTTTCAGTAACTTATGGAAAATGTCCCTAATAATTCTGTTATTTGCAGCACGCACATACACAAGAAAGAAACGCAAAAGAAATTTCCTTTAAAGTTTCATGTTTGCGTAATAAAAATTGCTGAAAGAGTTTATATTTATATATATGTAAATATAAATATAAACTCTATGTATAATGTAAATTATATGTATAGTTTACATTATACCTTTATATTTTCTCAGTATTATTATTTTCTCTATCATCTCCTTGTCGATTAAAAGCCTACCTTACGCGATATTCTATAAAATATCTTTTAAAGTCTTCAATTTATCAAGCATGACCAACTAGTTTATCATCTTTGGACGATCTGTCATGACGATAAATCACTTTCCACAAAAAAACTTTATTACATTTTTGACGCTTTTCCAAGGATACAAAATATCCGGCGGAAAGATCATACGATCCGGCCTGTCCGAAGGTCATCATATTTCTAGCGCGATACCGGCGTTCACCTGACACTCTATCTCCCTCCCCAGGTTCCCTTTCAGGTTCATAAACCCTTCTCGTTCACTCTCCGTCATCCTCTTACTCTTTTACCAAACCGACCGGGAGGGAGAAGGACGGAGAGGGAGTCGTAGGATGAATCAGAGAGGGACGGCAAAACTGTCAGTGCTGCATTGATCCTCCTCGCATAAGGACTGCAGAGATCATCTGTGATTACCTCTCTTGTTGGGTCCTTTTTCTCGACACGACAGTGAGTTTACTCTCTTTTTACGCTCTTTGTTTCTTTTGCATGCTTCGCTGCCGCGCCGCATTTTATGCACTTGCTCTATCACGAATGCTGTTTCAAGTAGAGCCCGTCTGCCTTATTCTACAACTTTAATAATGTACAAATATATATAATGATTCTCTCTCTCTCTCTCTCTCTCTCTCTCTCTCTCTCTCTCTCTCTCGAAATAAATCAAACATATTTTGAAAAATTTTTTTAAATTATTTAAAAATATTTTATTTTAGAAATATTATATATCATTCGTATCTTTTTTTTGATAATACAAATTATAAAAAATTGTTTCTCTTTTTGTTACGTTATAAAAACTTCTATAAATTCTGTTTCTAAAAAAAAATTAATCAATTTCGTGGCTATATATATAATAAGTATAAATCGTTGGTAAAATTTGATGTTATATTTTGGATAAATACAAAAGAATTAAACTATTTAACGTAAAAGCCAATTTTTCTTTATTCTAATGATTATTTTAGAAAATTTCTTATTCATGAATGTTCATTAATTGATGTGAAAATTTCCTATTTGATATATGAATATTCATTAATTGATGTGAATTTGATTTTTCTTTAATGTAAACATCAGGGCATCTAGAAAATTGATCTTGCTTTTAATATATTTTCAAATATAATCTTTTCAATTTTTCAATTTTTTTATATATTTTCAAATATAATCTTTTCAAACACTAGTTTTATATCACGAATTGTTAATGTTTTTCGGGGAAACATAAATCAAATTTTGCATGTCATTTTAATTTCCATTAATTTATCGTGCTGTTGAAAATTGATCATAGCATTCTTGCTTCCAAAATACATCCATCTTTTATAAAATATAATAACTATCCCCAGCATGATTAACGTCGTAACTAATAATAACGCCATTATCTTGTTCATCCTTTTCCTAAAATTGTAGTTGATGAGCTATGTGAAAGCATCGTTAAATTGTTAATTTAAACACAGATGATATTTATTTTATGTGTACGATAAAATATTATGGAGCATTGTTTTGAGACATATAATTTGCTTCTCGATAATTTTAAAAATAAAATATATGTATATGAATATACATATGTATAAATGTAATAAAAAAATATAGATAATTTTTTCATTTTAAGATAAATTTAAATCATATTATAAATTATCACATATTTAGCACGTTTGCTGCAAGATATATTTTTAATGACTACAAAAAGTTTGATTGCTAATCGTTATATCTCTTATCAAAAATACATAAAAAATCCTTTCTTCGCACCTTGACGATGTACAAAATCATGCAACTTGTTACACGCTTAAATTCCGCAATAAATTGCGCAGGGTAAAATGTGAATAAGCGCCGCGAATAATTCTCAAGTGCCGCATGCTTTTACGTCAATCTTCTATGTTAGACTCGTGATAATTACTGACAATTATTCGAAAAAAGAAAGAAAGAAATCGCGTCTGCCATATGTCTGGTTATGCCGAGCCGAGATGAAAGATAACGAATGTGAGAGCAGAGAATGGCCAGACGAATGTTCTTAAAATGCAACTACTTAATTGCACCGTTACACACAGCCCGTTAAATCGCAGGCATCGTTGTTCTCTCTATTATCGTCCTCCGTTCTCAAAGACGCTGTTAAAGGCCATTATATAACAATAATTAACTCAAAGAGCGATATTGAATATTGTTTGTACCGTGTAATGTCATTTACCGTTTAATCAATGCAAATGAATTGTAATTTAACTTGATTTAATTAATCGTAAGCTTGACTAAATAAATTTCATGGTAATAGAGATAACACGTATTTTAATTGGAATTCTATATACATTTTATAATTGGAATTATACATACAATTTTATATATTATACATTTTTATACTATACATTATGTTTATATAATACTGTATTAAATTTCGACAACACAAATTGTTTATATGTTAATAAATCCGAGACAAAAATCCTTATTAAATTTAATTAAGTTTTTAGCACAGAAGCCTAAATTCGAAACAACTTTACAAGAACGAGAAAAACTGTTTTAAAATTTGGATTTTATACATAAGAATGCAATTTGTTTTGGATAAGCAGGCATTATACAAGAATACTAATGTCTTATTTAATATCTTAATACCTCATTTAAATTATTATCTTATTTTTCAAAAAATTAGGGATATGTCCCTCTATTATGAAGTCCTCGATATATTATTTGAATTGATAAGGGAGTCAAAATATTTAATACTTGATAAAAATTCAGATAATGTATTCTCGCAAACAATTATTTTTATGAGAGAATCTTATCGTGCGTGTAAAAAAGTTCAATATGAATTGCATTACGCATCGCGGTGTATTACTGTTTTGATGCATCAAGCGCATTCAACTGCAAGAACGCGTGCCTTTTCTCCTCATCTTCGAATCGAGCATGTGCATATCATGTGCGAACCTAATTGTGCACACATGCACGCGATTCGCACAGCCGTTCGTACATATATGCGCGAATAATAATATTGAAAATTTTCTAACGCCACAATTTACATACTATTAATTAAGCTGCCATAGAAATTTTTATTTCTCGCGATAAAATTTTGTAAAATATTATATCTATTGTAATTCTTTAAACGACTTATTGTTTGTTTTATTTGCTCACGTCCATTATTTCACGCAATTTATCGACATAAATACGTCGTTTCACAAATTTTATCGTAAATGAGCGCACACATAAGTTTAATTATAGAAATTGAGTTGTGTACCTGAGAAGAGAGAGAGAGAAAGAGAGAGAGAACGGCTGTATATGTATGGGAATAGCTTATGGTAATCCTCCCGAAGAGTACGTTTTTAGTAAAACTATAAATAATCCATGCAATAAGAGCACGTGAAAGTCGAATACCTGGGTCACTGGACGTTTTCGTTCGCTTGTATATGCCATCGAACTCGGACAAATTCATGAAATTTTGCAAAAACGCATTTATTTTACTATCGTAATTTAATCAAATGTGATTTATTTCTTTAGTTATAATATGCCGTATATGCTGTATATGTAAGATTTATAGGAAAGACAATTAAATTTCAAGCGAATAATTTTGATTTACGTTTCTTATTGTTAATTTGTGATTCTTATTTTAGGTTGTTTAATATATATAATCAATTTTAGTAATATATCCTGATTATAATGCATTTATATGCTTACAATAATCTGTAAAAGACTGTGTAATCTGTGTAATTGGTTTCTGATGATTTCTTGAACTATTTCTAGCACACGATGCGAGCTGTATCTTTATGTTCGGAAAAAATTGCAAATAAGTTGTGAGTCGCTACGACTCTCCGTTCTTAACCATAAAAGTCTCACGATTACGTCAGGGGTCGCGTGAATCACGATGTTGCTGGACTAAAAACACTATTATAACGAGTCACTTCGTATCAATAATTTCCTAAAGAGAATATCAAGGATGTGCGTTGAACGCACGATTTTTATGAATACATTACTGTTTTGAAAAAAATGGGTATTATCATTAACTAGATATATGCAATTAAGTAATTATTTTTCTCAGTATATACGGATTAAAATATTTAAATACTGTTTTTATATATGAATTATTTTATTTATTTCTTCTTTATATATTACATCTAGTTTTATAGTTCATGTTTTATTATGTTATATATTTTTATAAATTAACATTGAAAATAAACATTAATTTTTTTTTATATTCTTAAGATAAATGCATTTTATTTGATCACTATTTTAGTTATTATTTTCTTTAACATACATAATCTGAGAAACAAATATTTTAAAGAATACAAGAGAAACAAATATTTGAAATGCTCAATGTATAATAAATATACAAGTTTAACAACTTTGAAGTATTATTCCAAACCAGAATTTCTAATAATTTTTTTAAATATATTATTTTAGTTATTAATTTAAAATATGGCATTTTAAATAAATATTTCCAATACATTCCGATACTTATAATTTTCAGAAAAATAAATTTTCGAATAAATATTTTATTTAAATGAAAGGCTATTGAAATAATTATTTTCAATAATTTAAATTTAAAATATGTCCATCACTGGATGAGAAACATGAAAACGATTAAAATCGATAACGTAATAACGTATCACGTTAATATTAAACGCGTCCACGTTACTGATCCACCCACGTTTAAACGCGCTTGACTTTATAGAGGTAGAACACTCGAAAGAGTAACAATAGTCGAGTTCACCCGTGCATAATTCGAATTCGTTCGATTACAATTACATTTGCGAACCGCTCAGAAATTACGCTCGATAATGTGACAGATGAAACAAAAAGTGAAAGCTAACACGTGCCATTAAACCTTTGATATCTGTCCGCTTTAAAATTGCACGTACTTACAGAAAAGAGCTTAACATTCTTTTTGCATAGCTTCAAATGAATTAAAAATTCATTTTTGTAATTTAAAAATTTTATAGAAAATTAATGTACCATTTTCATATATTATTTTATGTATTATTTAATGTATTTCTAATTAATATTTTATTATCGGGATCTCCAATATATCTATATCGTTATCCAATATCAAACTCGTGTAAGAGTGAAAAATTTCTAAGCGAAACATAACTCATATTTGATTGCTCAATAGTTGTTATGATGTAGTATGAAAGCATTTGCTTTGTAGCTATAATACCGCGTACAATTCTATTTTAAGTATAATTATTTGGAACTCGAGGAACTACATCGTTTCCCGCACACTGATCCGAGCTATTTTCATCTGTAATATTACTACTCTGCGAGTAGCGAATTACAGATACGCAATATTTGTCTAACTGCGTTTTAGTTTATAATGCTAGCATACAATTACCTTGATTGGAATATTCCAAGCATCTTCTAAACTTACCACAATATTCCAATTTAAAAAAACTAAAAGAATGGCTCACTATTTCAACAGGAAAAATACACTATATATGTGTAAAAACTGTATTGTATTAAGAAACGAAAATATTGTCCTAATGTTAATCTAATATTCCCAGATACCAACAATATTAAATTAATTACCTTAAATTAAATTAATTACCTTAAATTAAATTAATTAATTTAAGACGTCATATTATTAATAATAATATCTGTATAAAAAAAGATTAATATAAATATTTATCAAACTTGATGTATTAGTATCGTTCTCTCAATAAAAAAATAATATAAATTTTTCTACTAATTTTAAGATTAAAATATTCAAACTGCCAAAAATAACACATGAAATATATGTGTTAAGATTAATATTGATGTTCATCCGTTTTGCTCTTTTTTAAAATTGAAAAAACTGATTGATATTTTTCAGAACGAGAACATCTCCTGCTGCACGAGTGGTAAAATAATAGACGACTGAAACATGGCAGCACCACAAGCATCGTCGCGTCTCGAAATGTTACAGGTAAAAGAATCAATTTTCTTACTGATAATATTAAAAAGATAAGTTTCTATCTGCAAATAAATTAATAATTTTTTTTAAATAAATATATAATTAATCTTCAAGATGTAGTATGGGATTTGTTAAATTTGTTAAACGTTTTAATGTATAATTAATAAAGTAAAATACAAAAATATATAAGTAAACACATAAATCAAAATTGTTTTTTCATAAATTGCTTAATTTAACAACTTTTTATTTAAAGGCATAACATAATTTCTTGCTAACTATATCATTTGGAAGTCTATACAATTTTGTGCTCAATATTTTTTCCCGATATTAATTCTTTATTTCCGATATTAATCGTGAAAATAGATCACCGCGCGGAATCTATTTACACCCATTTACGCTATTACATAAAATAGAAACACATTCGTGATAAAGTTATTTTTGCGAAAATGTGATAAATTGTTTATCGATTATTTGTTTTGTGCTATGGTCCTCTTTCTTTCTTTCTTATGTTCGAAATATTACCTAGTAAGCCGCTTAAGGTAACTGACGCGTGTTCTTTTGGCCCACGTATCGTTTCTGTACCATGCAAATGCTTATATGGCATCTTGTTCAGGCAAAGTACGCGTAATGCGCAACCCACGTACCATATATATATATCCAAATCCGATCGACAGCTGATATTTCGACAAGGTTAGACCTCTTCCGCCTACTCTTACATATAATATGTTTCTCAATGAATATAACTTCAGATGTAAATTCAGAATTAAAATAATAAGAACGATTTTTATTTTCAGATAACTGTTTCCGAATTACAATCGTTTCAATAATTTTTGTATTTAAATAATTTCCGTAACGACCATTTAATAAGAATCAATGACAATTACAGAGCTATGTTAAACAATTTATTGTACTACCATCTTCTAACATTTTCTATAAAGATAGGCGAATAATTCTTTTAATATAAAAAATACGCAACACGCATATAAGTTTCTGTTTTATATATTTTTACTCTGAATTAATTTCTAAAATTATATTTATATGGAAAATGCATTACATACTTTAATAACTGATTTTAATTTCTTACACGACACACCTCTAAGGGCAATTTTCTTGGAAGAACGCAACTCCAAGTTATAGAGCGAGACAAGAATCGCGAGACTTAAGAAGACAAAAAAGTAGACGCTTGGTTTGTCAACCATGACAAACTATTGAGACTCGTAACCATAATACTGTGACGTCATTTCCTTTGCATTGAGATGCGACAGGCAGATTTCTCAGATATTATTTTTTCTTCGCGCACACGAATCTTTATTTTAAAATTTCTTTTTGCTCTACATTGTTTATAAAATTAAATTATATTCTATATTTATAAATATACTCTTATCTCTGTAAATATTTTATATGCTTTAACAACATACTAAGTTATACTGAATAATAATTTTTTTGAATTTTTTGTTATAAATATTTATATGTGCAGTTATGGATATATAGTATTAAATGGATCAAAAAATCTTTTAACAATGTAATGTATAAAATTCAAAAGTTATTCTTAAAAACAAGAATAACAAGAATTTAATAAATCAATCTCAGGAAAAATTTTTCTTTACTCCAATTCTCAGTAATATTTCATATTGATATCCGTTCATCTTTCATACCTCGGTTATAAGTTCTAATAATATTCTTAATTAAACTCTAATTCCAGCATTTCCATAATATGTATATATTGTGTCTTAAAAGCAAAAAAAAAACAAGAGCAATTATATTAAATAATTTAAATGTAGCTAGTATATAACTAATCCTTTTTTTCTATCTTATCATGATCTTTATGTTAATATAGCGAATCGTTTCGTACATTTGTTTTAAATTAAAAGATAAGATTAAACTTCGCGCAATGGAAAATCGTTCTGATTTTTTGAGTTTATTTAAATATATATATCAAAAACATGAACTTTTGATCAAAAATTGTTAATTGAATTTGAAACGGAAATAATTGATAATGCTCGAAATTTAATCTGTCTAACAATAAATCGAATCAAAGAGTTAAAATTGTATACCACTCTAATACACAAATACACTATATGTTACTAATCTACCAAATTGACAAATATTATTGTTATATGATCACAAATTGCGATATAATTAATTATAATAAAAAATGCAATTAATTATATTATATCATAGAACAAAAAATAATTACATCGTAATAAAATAAATCAACAGTGCATTATGGAAAAAAATGATTCACTTTTTATTGACTAAATTAATTCATTCATGTTAAACTAGTAAATTTATTCGTTGACAAAGCTTCCACAACAATTCCTGATTTGTCATTGCATATCTTGGAAGTTGTCGTTGTTTTGATTTTTGTATAAGGCATCGTTGTGGGAACAGAAAATGGATATATGTAATAATTCTCAATAAAATCTGAGAATATTAATGCAAACGAAGCTAATGCGCATTGCATTATGTGCAACATACGATTCGTTTCCAGGCATCTCTTGGTACTAACGCGCATAAATGATCAAACAGCGAACGACGCACGCAGTTTGCGACACCCACGCTTGACCTTCCAGCATTGAAGGAAGGTACGAGTCGAAAAAAAAGACCTCGAATACGAACGCATTACGTCATTGTCGCTCGAGGAACCCGATTCGATCATAATTACGTAATTACATAATTATATTTATTGGCTTGTTAATAAATTTAATTGATAAATTTTGTAGATATTTTTAGGCTCAATGGTATGATTTACGATAGATTAAAAAAAATTCTAAGAGATCTTTTAAAATTATTAAAGTGCATAAGTGAGAATCTGACAAGCATTTATAATTTGAAACTAAATGATGCAACGAAGCAACGATTAAAAAAGTTTCTAGAAAGCTATCCCATTTTGCAAGGTAATTACAGTGCAAAGTAATTGAAGCGCTTGCTAATTATAAGTCATTTTTAAACATCATGAAGAGATGATATATATCTACAAGTGTTCTACCGGATATAATTTACATTACAAATTCTTGGTTTTGTTAGAGAATTGCACAAAAGAAGAATATTTTTGTTGTAAGAGAGACGTTTAATATAAGAGAATCTAAAAACAAAATTTTTTTAAAATCTTTAAACACATTTTTCTAATATTCTATGAACACGGGAATGTTGGGCACGTATTTCACGCGAGCGTACACATTCAACACGCACTGAGAGAAAAAAGGCGCGTGCGACACAGAACGTGAAGCTCGTACGGATAAATCTGAAACGCGAATTTGGAACAGCAAGGAGGACCGCGGGAACGGTAGCGGTTGGCTTATAAATAATTGATGAAGAGAGGTACGATGCAGTTTCGCTTGCCGCCGATTTGTAATTGTAATTTCGCGAGGTGCATGCCCAGTTAAGCAAAGTAATTATGGGCAGATTTCGTTATCGGGACACGTGCATGATCTATGGAAGACAAACGGGATACTGCGCCGCCGAGATCTCAAAGTTGCTATTATTTTTCTCTCTCGATATTCTATTTTGCTCGTCTAACTTTCGTTACGGCAAACAATGCATTTCAAAACAGATATTCAAATTGATATAATATCGATAGAGATTGTGGAAGAGAGGTTTAGAGTGTTATTGTGAAATGTATTTCCTTGTCCTTTCGTTATAATTGAAACCACTATGATATATGATGTAAGATCCTTTTTTCACATGGGAAATATTTATCAAACTTATATAACTTTCGAATTCCATTTCCGAGAAACGCTTCATCGAAAGTATAGAATATATACATATATAAAAAGTTTGTATAGTTGCACGCGAAAATTCAATTCGTCTTCAATAAAATACAAAGTTCAAGGTTCTTCGAGAGCATTGTTGGTCATGCGAAATGATTGGTTTTCGGTCTGTCGAACGCCGTAATCGCAAGGAGTACCTGCGTCCAACATTTCCACGATTCTTCTTGCCCCTCTTCCTATGGCAAACAATGCATTTTTAAATCCGTCGTAGCTTTATTTTGAAACGTAATATTTGAAAGTAGGAGACTTGGGGGATCGATATTCCGCAGGTCATCCGAATGAAGAACAAACATATAAATAGATAATTTCTAAATAACGACTATTCTCTTGTATAAAATCGAACGAATAAAAGGCAATTGGATGAATCTCTTGACAATATATTTCATTTTGCCTTATGTTTAGAAGAGGAAACATGTTATATATTATGTATTAAACATATTAAAAAAATAATTTTGAATATATGAAAAAAATAATGATCGTACTATATAGACTATAAAGATTAGTATAGATTAAGAAACTATTAAATCATTTATAATATATTATCAAATTTTGACAATTTTTGACGATGTTCAATAATATTATAAAGAAAAAAATTATTAATTCGTTTTCATATTTACAATAAAATGGTAATTTAAATTTGTATAAAACGTTTCTAAATATAAATTTACCTCTATTCAGTATTGAATAATGAAAATGTTTCATTTATACTTTGAAGAAATTATATTTCTTATTGTAAATCTCCCTTTCTATAGATTGTATTGACAACTAATTTCCGCGGCAAAGCTTGTGGTATTTCCCGACAATAAAAATAGAATTTTATACAGAAAACGCGCGCGTGAGATTTAACAAATAAATCAAAATAAATCACATAAACGAAATGATTTACTTTTTTCATTTGTAGTATTTTTTTTCATATGTAGCAATATTGTGAATTTGATAAGCGGCACGGATTATTTCTCGAGAAGCATTTTAAGATTTTTTCTTAGAAACCCATTCTTGACACAGCGCACGAAATTGCTATTTAAAATAAAAATAGGACGCAATATAATCAATATAAAAATATTTGACAACTTCACAAATAATGTCTCCTATATAAATTAATTTTGTGAAACAAAACGTTTCATATATACCACCAACTAAATTAAAATTAAAATTTTTAATAGGTTAATCGATTTCTACTTGCAGCGAACAGCCCTATCTATTGTCGCGAGATGCAACTGCGATAAAACTCACCTTATTAAGGCAAATTGACATTAACTCGTTGAAAATCGGCCAATCTTCCGCGTTAGTGAACGAAGTCTATGAAAGCAACAAGGAAGTAATAAATCTTGATCTAAATCGAGCTGCCAAACATACGACTCGTTTATATCAATTCTTAAGATCACCTCTATTACTCTTTTCAACCTTGAACTTTGTACTTCAATGAAATTTCCAAGTAACATCGATAAGTTGTTTCGAACTCTTTGTATGTGAGCGATATACTTAGCGAAGAAATTTACTCTAGCTATAATATCGTGAAATTTATTATGTTAATGTTATTTTTAAAATTCTATTATAATACGTAATATATTTAAAAAAATAAAAATTATTTCTTTTATTTCTTTCAAAATATATCGAAATATTTTTAATAATAGAAAAATATGTAATTTTAAAATAATAATTGTCTAAAAAGAAAAATAGTTATTCACCGATTATTAATTTTAAACAACGAGATATATCCAAATTATTAAGCAATATGTATATCCGAGATATGTTGTAATTGGATATATTTGGATATATTGCATAAAATTAAATTTATAATTTATTTCTTTTTTAGTAAGAACTCCTTTTAGTATGAAAAAATAATAAGGTAAAGTAATAATGGGATAAAAATAATATTTTTATCTTAATTAAAAATATCTCAATATTGAACAAGACTATTATTTTAGAATTATTTTTTCCACAAGTACAAAAATATCTCAAAATACTATTATGTTCAAAAATATCTTTAATATTAAATTAGAGAGCTCTCTTTTTATAAAAATTATTATATTATTAAAATTATCTTTTTTTATTATATTAAAACAACAATATATGTCATTTTTATGCGTCTCACTCTACATATCCGCATATTTAATAATATTCACCTAGCCACCACTTGATTACGTCACTGATTATAATGAAAATAGAAATGAAAAAAAAATTAAGCTACTAAAGAATTTATGTACGAATAAATCACACTTGAAACTTAGTTACGTGTACATATTATATATGGGTTTCTTTTCGATCGCTTGCCAACCTACATTAACTATCATCACGGTCGTAAGGGTAGAACTTTGTGAGATGGACATGCGCGCTGCCACACAATGTCAGTACGTTGTAGTTTGTAACAACACAGTTGTGATGGTAACATTCACAGTGCGGTAGTTCTATCAACGTTACAATGTGCGCGTTAGCCGATTATTAAATCATCCGCCCCGGCTAATCGTATTTCGTAACTTTCGAAATTCATCATTTCGCGATTAACCACGCGATCGCCTGTGAAAACATTCAACAGCATTCACATACAAATTGTAGTGCTATATATATGCATTTCTCACATCAATGTTGACATTGGACGCGTTTTGTCATGTTTCGCGCAAATTTAATTGCATGAGAGTATCAAATTTAAATTCAACGTAGAAAATGCATATTAATGTTTCAGTGACACTTTGTTCTATTTAGTCTACAATATCAAATTGAAACTTTCTAAAAATTCGCAACTGTTTGTTATCGTAGCGGCATTGATTTATCAAAAACTGCCTTCAATATATTTGCTAATGAGATTGCGGGCAAATTAGCTTCGGCTTAAATCATAAATATTGTCTATGGCTTAAATTTAGATTGACGTTATAGAAAATTGCGTTTATTGTAAAAAATAATCGACATTTTTTAAAAATTTATATTTTGTAATTATTTATACTCTTCGTCACAATTTTATTAATTTAACAAAGCTTGTTCTTAATATGTTAATTCGATTGCGAATATTTAAATAAATTATAGAAATTATAAAACAATCCGTGTGATGTTGTTTCATAAAAAGATATGTTATTTGCTCTAAAATATAAAACTTTTAAAACACATAATTGTTTTTATTCTTTTTTTATTGCACATGTATTAATTTAACAAAGATTTCTCTAGATTTATTAATGGCCAAATTAAAATAAACTACGAAAATTGCGTTTCTTTAATAATAAATTCTTATTATACGCGCAAAGAATTAAATTCATATGAATTACGCTCAATTGTAATTAAATAAGCACGACAAAATTACAAAATAATTAAATAAAAATTCATTAAATGCAGCGAATAATACATACTAATACGCAAAAAATTATTTATAAAGATTTAAAAGTTAGCATAAGCAAGAGGCACGCATATCGTGGCAATTTAACTAAATTTTCGATAAACTGCTTTAATAAGGCATTTTTTAATAATGCTCGACCTGCCTGTTGAGCACGTAAGTATTTTGTTTCGCAAAGTTTGAGAAGAAAAAGACTATGAACTTGATGTACAACGTCACGACCTTTACCTATTATCGATATAGACTTTTTCGTGTGACTATATATATAACTTTTTATTAAAGTTCTTTCGCGCATTCTCTGTTTTAAAAACTCAATATTAAATTTAAAGAAGAATATTATGGAACATAATTATATTCACATGTTTTTAAATTATTTTTCCCGAAAATTCGCATAATGAATGACAATATCACGTGAAAATGTGAACTATGAATTCTACGACTGTGAATTCTATAAACGAAACTGAAATAATTATCTGTGTCAGTGCTAAAGATATCAAAGATATAAATGATTCGTGATTGGATAAAGCAGCAGTCAAATTTTCAATATAAGAAGATTTGTGCAAGGATTCCTTAGAACATGACAGTTTCTTAGGAGTTTCTTATGACCAATGACATCTAAATAGAAAATTGATTGAGAAATCGATAAAAAATATGCATAATCAACCGCAACAGCTGGGCGCTCGCGGAGTTTCCATGGACATGAAAACATCATGGGCCGCACAGGAATACGATTCCACTAATTTGGAAACAATGGTACAAGTTTTATAAACTTGAAAATTAATTATATATATATTGTAAGAGATATCAAGATATCGATCACTGTAAAATATTGAAATTTTAAATATTTATAGTTTACAAAAATATTTATAGTTTAACTAAAATTACTTGTATGTATTATAATTGCAAAACTTAATCAGTTAGTGAGGATTATTGATCGGTTGATGGAAAATTGTACGAGAGCAAAAATATCATTCAACCAATATACCTTATTCAGTGAGAAAACGAGAAAGATTCATTGCAAGTAAATAATCGTATCGTCAAAACGGGCCAACGTCAGATCTTTCGTAAGACGTTGCGCACATTTATCTGCAATATTCCGAAGCGGAAAAGGAGAAACCGCAGACGCGAGAATGAAACGGGAATGTTGCTTCCTCTATATATGGTTATGTGTGTCAGAGTCGTCGACTTCTCGAATCTCGAATAGCCCGTATGCCTACGCGATACCTAATCCATCGAATCGTTTTTTCCTTTTTAAAAATCATCTCGTGCGTTTTTTAACGCATCTAAAACGAATACAATTTTAATGCAATCGTGAAAAATGTATTATGTATTAAGCATTTTTATTTTGAACTAAGATATAGGTCGACTAATTATGTTCCATGCCTCTTATTCCTTTACTGTTTATCTTCAGATATATTCTTTCACGCTTAATTGGCAATCAGCTACTAATGGATGTGTTATTAGCAAATAGTCATATCATAATATCATGTTTCACCAGAGCACAATGGGTATAGTTATCGTATTTGTAATGTGCATATCGATTGTCGGAATCTCGCGAATATATATCAAGGATTTGCCAATACAATAACAATGCATTTACGAGCATTTACCAGGTCAAAACGTAATGAAAACTTTATAAAAATAAAATTGGCTCGAATAATAAAAATTAAGGTTAATTAAAAATTGGCAAATAAAAGCAAACTTCATGGATTACATAAAGTTTTCGATCAATTAAAAATTGACAAGTAAGAGTTAATGGCTCTTACATATTATAATAACACATATATTATATAATAACACATTAATGCATAATTTAAAGATCTTTAGCTAATATTTTTATTTATTGTACCTAAAAATACTTCTACTATGTAATGCTGAAATAATCTGTAGTAATATAATTGATTGTTAAAATTTCATAATCATTTCTTTGTTAAAATTTCATAATCATAAAGTTTTTAAAATTTTCCATATTTTCCTATTATTCTACTATCATGAGTGCAATTAACGTTCCGTTGTCATTATTAATTACCTTCCCGATGAATCTCGAGTTTACGTTCGTAACCGTATGGTATATAGAGACAAAGTGTCCAATATAGCGGGTTCATTAGGAATGAATCAATTAGTGGTGCATCTGATTGCCAGTGCAATCATCGAAGAGATATGCAATTAGGAGAACTAAATGATTATTGAACCACAATTGATCTTTGCTCCATTTCTATTCCCCTAGAAAATGACTATGATGATATAAAAAATTCTAGATCTTATTATGAATATTTATAAAACTAATACAAATCAATTTGATCGCAAAAAGTAACAATTATTAAGTCTTAAAAAATATGTATAATTTATCTTATTATCATGAAATAAAATGATTCAATCTACAGCTTTTTCTGTAAAAAACCTCCATTATCAGCTATTTTCTTATATAACTAAAATTAATTTATAAATTGATTATTATTCTAAAAATTCATATAGAACGAATAGCAACATTTTTATCAATTTTACCGCCAATTCTTTTGATAAATATAATCAGAATTTTATTTAATTATTCATTCAATTATTCGAAATACAATATCAAAGATAACACTGATATTCTTTAAAAATTGCAGAAGGTTGAAACACATAGCGAGCGTCGCAGGGAAAGACGGACGATCCGCTTTAGCATAATAACGAGTTTACTAACCCCCTCGCATGTAGGTTAGAGGTGAATCGATGAGACGGTTGCCGTGTAACCTGCGGTATAGAAACTCGCGCGATATCGTGCACTCACATGCGAGCCGACGTACGTAACCGCGCGACGTCGGTCCGCATTTCCGCGCGGCGACATGCCGAAACTCAAAGCGAATTATCCGGAAATGCAGGCCCGCTTCCAGCAGAAGCAACTGCAGGAGAAGGAGCAGAAGCTGCTGCAGCTGTACGATCAGCAGCAGCAGCGAGCCTATCAAGTGGTGCAACGGGGTAGCGCGGGTTCCAACAGTTCTAATCACGGCGGTTCCACTGCAACTAGGACCACAGCGACGACAACGACTCACACGACCTCGACCTCGCAAGGCGGTAAGGTAAGTGATTTCGCGGAACGAATGAAGAGTAATACCGAGTAGAGTTGTATCATAATTTTGCACGCGTCAGCTCGAGTCGTGATTCATCGCGCTAATTATTAACGAAAGTAATTCTGAGAAATAAAGACAAATTTCTTGTTCATAGATTATAAAGAGATAGAAAAACTATAATTCTTTAAATTATCTATTTAAAATGTACTGTTACAATCGCGCAAGGTGAGGCAAATGTTCGATGAGAGGCGGCAAACCACCGTCAAGGGAATCGACAGGAGTTACCCTTTGGAACCGCTCGAGAACAAGTCGCGGAAGCAAACGAACAGCTTGGCGACGCAAAGGAATGGGAATTCGATGGTGAATCGGCAATCCGTCAACGTGAAACGCATAACGCGCGCGGATGTCAATAGTAATGTTAACGGCGGCAAACCCGTCGTTTCCTATCACGAAGAAATCATGCGCGAGTCATTCGGACCATCCATCATCGGACGTCGTTATGATGACGAGGACGAATTTGTTGAGAATCGCGTCGCCACATTTGCTAACGGATATCGTCACGAAGCTGACAATGAGGTTGGTTGCAAACAAAATCCTAATGTTCTATTGTTCTATTCTTAATTTAATTGAATTAATTTAATTTAAATGAATTACTCATATGTGTGAGATTATCGATAATTATTAAAAGTACTGAAAAACATTCCTTTGAAATGTGTACTTTTATTCGATACAGCTACTTTATCAAATATATTTTATAAATGTACTATTTTTTAAATTTATTCTATTATATATTAACGCACAGCAAGAAGAAGTAATAGATCGGGAAACAGTAGAGAATAATCGCATGATGGCGAAAATTCATTTAATGGGATTCGATGAGAGTCTAAAACATCATGTGAGAAACGATTTGGAAAACGAAGAGTTTCCGAATGACCTCATGGTGGATGTGCCCGATAGACTTCCGAGGAGAAACGTCACGAAAAAATTGTCTCAAGCAGAAGCGCGACTCGAGCGATTCAAAAACGCAAACGCGAAGAGAAGCAAAATGTCGAAACAGTTGACTTCAACGAGCAACGTGGTAAAAAAGCGATCCGAACAAACGACAAAATCGAATTCGAGGTAAGTTCTTTATTATTGTTCATAATTAAAACTTGTAAATAAAGTATAGTCTGCAGAGATTAATACACATTGCAAATTTTAATAAAAAGATTAAATTTTATATAGAAAATATTCTCTGTTACGATTGGAAATTAAGTTTATTATTATATATTTGCGTGCGCAAAAAATCATTGTGAATCTCAATCATCGACAATCGCTAATAACTCGCCGCTGCTTGCCAGAATTAATTTACGCCACGTAAATGCAATTGCTCCTCGAATATTACAGATATATTGCGCTAACAATGTGCATCATGAGAAATTCGCGAAGAAAAAAATAGATCTGAGGAAGAATAATATCACATAATTTTTGTTATCTAATACATGTTTATCTAACCTCCGCCTCATCGCAAACTAGAAGTAAACTAGAACGAATATTAAAAATGGACAAATGGTGGATAACTAATTCACAGAGTCATGAATATTGAATACATGAGTATTCTCAGAAGAGAGAATTAATTCGATAGTTCCTCTGCTCCAGTTAGAAGGTGCGTGCAAAATTACTTCACGAGCTTAATTATCTTTCCGTACGTGTTCATTTAACCGTAATTTACGTGAGGCAGATTTAACATTTCGGGTTGCGAGAAAAATAACTAGCAGAACGTCTATCACAAAAGCAGCTAGCGCTAATCAGCTTGGGCGCTGAACCGAAATAAGGTCGACCGCTGTAAGAAAAAGCACGCATTTCTTAGTGTGATCTTTCTTCAGAAATCGTTCTACATTTGCTTTCTCGACTGTATATTCTCAGACGGAGTGAGATCGCCGGAACTTCCCCAACCGACACGAAAAGCGGAAGCTGGATCTCAGATCGCAGTCAAAGAATTCTTGAAAATGTGAAAAATTTTCTGCCGCCTGAAGCTCGCGCAATCGATAAAATAAGTAAGAGACGAAGGGAAAATTCGGATATTGAAATATTTAACCGTCGCAACAATTCGCCAAGTTTTTCTAAAAAACCAATAAAAACAGGAGACACTTCGATTTATCCTAGAAAGGCTTTAAATAGCTTTAAGTCACTAACGGCTGATGGAAAAATATTTACAAGACATAGCACGAAACCGCAATTTTTTTGTAAAGAATCCGAACGATCTGCAACAACTATGAGCATTGATCGAAAATCTGATTCGTCAGGATCACCACTATTTTATCAAACTACAAAACCGCAATTCTTTTGTAAAGAATCCGAACGATCTGCAACAACTATGAGCATTGATCGAAAATCTGATTCCTCAGGATCACCATTATTTTATCGAGAAACGTTAACAAAACAAAGTAAAAGTCCGCCCTTTTTTCTCAATGAATCTGAGCAATCTCGTACAACAAGTGAATCTAAATCACCGATATGGGATATAGGAATTTCATTAAAACAAAACACGAGTCCGCAGTATCTTCTTCGTGAATCTAAACGATCTGAAACAGCTATGAGTTCTGATCGAGAAATCGAGGCTGTTAAAATCGATCGAGGAATATTAAAAAAGCGAAATACGGTTAATTTCGATAAAAACCTCCAAACAAGTCTTGATCGAAAAACTTCGTTTAAATCACCATCGTATGAAAGAGAAATATTAAAAAAGCGAAACACCAGTCCGCAATTCTTTTGTAAAGAATCCGAACGATCTGGAACAACGATGAGCATTGATCGAAAGTCTTATTCGTCAGAATCACCGTTATTTTATCAAGAAACATTAACAAAGCCAAGTAAAAGTCCACATTTTTTCCTCAGCGAATCTGAACAATCTCGTACAACAAGTGAATCTAAATCACCGTTATGGGAGAGAGAAATTTCATCAAGACGAAGCACGAGTCCACTCCGTTATGAATTTAAACGATCTGAAACAGCTATGAGTACTGATCGAGAAATTACGGAATCTAAATCGTCAGAATGGAACAAAGAGTTATTAACAAAGCTAGGTACGACCGATAAGAAATTTCGAATTTCAGATACAAGTCTCAATCGAAAAACTTCTAAATCGCCATTATATGAAGGAGAAATATTAAAAAAGCAAAGTATCAGTCCACGATCCGAACGATCTGGCACAACAATGAGTATTGTTGATAAATCTAGATCGCCATCATATGATCGAGAAGTAACAATAAAGCGAAGTGCAAGTCCGCGATTCTTTTGCAAAGAATCCGAACGATCTGGCACAACTATGAGCATTGATAGCACTGTTGATAAATCTAGATCGTCATCATATGATCGAGAAGTAACAATAAAGCGAAGTGCAAGTCCGCGATTCTTTTGCAAAGAATCCGAACGATCTGGCACAACTATGAGTATTGATCACAAAATTAAAAAACCTATATCGCCATCATACAATCAAAAAATATTAAAACAAAGCACAACTTCACAATTGTCCAGCAGAAAAAGCCAGCAACGATCTGCAGCAATTGTGAGCATCGATCGACAATACGATGAATCCAGATCGTCTGGAAAGAGTCGCGAAAAACGTGAAAAGCGTACGGCAAGCCCGCAATTTTTCTGCAAAGAATCCGAAAAATCTGCTACAACGATGTTGATCGAACCAAGATCGAGTTCAACTGATTCCACTAAAAATATATTAAAACAACGCAGTCATACTCCAGATATTTTTTACAAACAATCCGTAAAACCTTTATCTTCTATTAATAAAATCAATTCTTCACAAGATAGAATCCGAAATCCTTCGATCATCAAACATGAAACAAAAAAAGCTTTAAAGAAAAATGGAATTTCCAGCATCGTTACAGAATCTCGCAGATCATCGAAGATTTCGGAAACATCCGCAACATCGACAAGTTCGATTGTAAGTCTGAAATATGGCTTGGAATTTGACAATATTTTGCAATCAGCAGGACTTGTTAGTAAATTTATGAAATCTCAAAATGGAAAACAACACAAAATCCATCAATCGTCTCCGAAACACATAAAAAATGGAAACGCTTTGATTGCGAAGCATAATCAATCGAGAAATCGATGTAAAACTTCGTCATCTTTTCAAAAAGCGATTTCGTCATCTACTGAAAATAGAAAAAGAGCTACACCAGAATCGCCTCGCAAAAGTATCACTCCCACAGAAGTTGACACGGAGATTCAAGAGATTATCATGACTGATCATCGTATCGAACGCGACAAGCTACAAAAGACAGTCAGCCCAATATCGAGGCAACAAATTGATGGAACATATACAAAATCGATAAGCGATAAAACAAAATTCAAAACCTCAGTTACCTATCCCGTTCGCAAAACACAAAAGCAGAGAGCATCTATTTTAAAATCAAATGTTTTCAAGTCGAAAGAAGATTCCTTCAGAAGAAGTAAAAAATCCAAAAATTATCGAGATAGTGAAGAAAGCACAATCAGTCTAAGTAAACTCGATTGTAGTCCTGTAAATAAGACTTCCCAACATATCATAACTCGACCAAAGGGAGATGAAAATCGAGTGAATAAAGTTAAAACATCTCAAACACAAGAGCAAACGTGGAACAAATCCGTACGAAATCAAGCTGAACGCATTGCATTTCGATCTAAGAAATCTGAAAATCGACAGTATACAATTCCTCGATCTCTGAAACAAATACGGAATCGATCTATGGAAACTCGCACTTCGAAAGCGTCTCCTGATTCTTCTAGGGAAAGGAAATATTTTGATGATATAGTTCCGCATTTATGCGAACCTGAGGAACAAAGCAGAGAAACGCGTGCAGAATTGGATCAATTGCGAAGCTTACAGTCTATGCGATTGGTGCAAGATACTTTAAAAGAAAAAAACTTGTCTGCATCTGAATATAATCGAAAAAGGATAGAAAACGAGAAGGAAAATGTAGATGAGGTTGATGCTGGGATCGAAAATAAAAAATATCAAACGATAATTGGAATCGCTTTGAATGAGGAGATTAAGGATTATTGCAATATTCCTCGTTCAAATTCCACTGATCAAAGTATAGATAAAGACATCATTCTTCGAGAAAAACGAGCGTCGACGATATCGAATACTTTAAAAGCAACAAAAAAAGAATGTAGTAGTCAACATGTAAAATCTAAAATTTCACCGCGAGTCCCGTCTTTAAGGAAAACTGTAAAGATTTCCCTTGGTGCCGACACTTCAAAGATTTTGCCATCTCAAAGAGTCGCATCGAATAAGAATTTCACATCTAAATTTTTGACAAATACCATCAAAGATCACAAAAACGGAAATGTATTCATCGCAAAGAAATCGGCGAATTTGTTTAATAAAACGAATATAAAACGTATAGAAAAGTCGGAAGACACTGCGAGGGAATTTTCAAAAATAATAATGCAACGAGAGAACGAATCTGAAAAAAATTTCGAAAGAATGGACTCCGTAGAGTCGGCATTAAGAAGATTTGACTCCATCGGCGCAGAATTTGAACCTTTAGGCCCGACAAGCTTCCAAGCATCTCCAGAGATTTCCCTGCAGACGATGGATATGCAAACAAAAAGTTCTGTTAAACAGACAATCATTTCAGAGGGATCAACGTTAATTCCTTCTCCGGAAATAACAGATAATGTGGTCTTAAAATCAACTCCGAAATCTCCAGTCAATAAAGATCTTAAAAATTATTTAAATAAAAGTAATTTAAAAATTTCCGGCAAAGGGATTTGTTCAATCAAAAGGCTAGAAAAAAGAATCGAAAACACGATTCATAGCAAAAAATCTACGCAAACTCGATCACCAATATGTAAACGACGGTTATTCGAATCTGATTCAGAAAAAGAAAGTCAAGAATTAAATTATGCAAAAGCGCGTAAGAAAGAAAATTATTCTTCCGTAAGTTTTAGATTTCATAAGGATAAAGCGATTTCAAAGGTAAAATCTTCCAAGAATCGCGAGAATGCAAAAGAATCAAAAAGATTGCAAGAAATGCCAATGCTTTCCGTGAAGCCATTACGATCTATCGAAGATATTCGGAAATCAATCGATAACGAACAAAATAAAATAGTAATTGCAAAAGAGTCGAGGTCAGCAATTGCAAATCGGCGTTCGGTTTCGCGACAGGATGTCGATGCGAGAAGATCGGTCTCTGCGATCAATGCAGCAAAAAACGTATTTCTCGGGGACAACCCGGCAAGATTGACTAAAGCTAAATCCTGTGTATCCAGGATCACGAAAAGCCCGAGTCCTGATTCAGCTACGAGAAAGCATCACGAAACGAACGCGCGAGCGACAAGAGGAAGCGTACCTTCGTCTCCTTCCAAAAGTCCCGATATTGCTTCTAAAGTAAGTATAATTGAAAAATTGGATATTTTTACTAGAATTGCTTTCTATAATAATAATAAAGATATTTTTGTGAGAGAAAGACATATGCATCATTTTTCCTATCTCTTATTTATCGCAATAAAAAGCCGATTATCCGAAAAAATATTTTATATTTATATAGATAAATATATTATTAAAATATATTTTAAAATAAAATGAAATCTCGTGGAATATTAAGTTTAAAGTAATTTATGTAACTTCTCACAAGTAATATATCACGATTTGTTCCGTCAGTATGCCTCTATAGAGCCAAAGAATCAAGAAGCGAAACCTTTAAGAAAGTCAGCGGTCACGAAAGGCATGGATTCGACCGGAAGTAAAGCGGCCACAATTGAAGTTGTCGACACAATCGATGGTGTCGCTCTCCAAAACGGCTCATTGCACGAATCTACGACAAAGAAATCCGACGCCTTTATAATCGACGTCGACGATCAATCCGCGAAAGAAGGTGACATAGTGTCGAAAAAATCGTCAATAAAGAAGTCTTCTAGCAATGTAAGACTTTAATTTTATTTTAAAAAATTTAATACGAGCATTATTTCAAGTTTCTTTTATTACATTGACCAAACGAAATGAATAATAATGTAATTTTGTGATCTTTCTTATTATTTAAAACTAACAGCTATGAATGCAATTAAAGCGTAATAAAATTACTTTGCGTTATTTTTTCGTTATATAAATCGAATTAAAATTCAAGTTTCAAAGTGGTACTGATTCTATTTAATGTTCCATAATAATCGCGTATCTTTTTAAGGTCATTGTTAGTTTCTTAACATTCCATATTTTTTTATAACTGAGATGCAAACTAAAATTTTATACAAAATCCATTTGTGTATAAAATTAATAGAAAAATATAATTTTACTCCCCATTTTCTCTACTAAAGCTTAATTAGAAGCGTTTTGCTTACACATAACCATCAATTATATTAAAATATCTTACTCAATTTTTTATGGAGAAACAATACGTCAAAATATTCAAAGAATCTATACAATGTGTATGTGTGTAAAAAGAAAATAGTTTTAGAATATTCCCGGTCTACTAAATATTTGATATCTAACAATGAGTCAATTATGAAACAGGTTGATTTTTATTTTGTGATTTGCAAAAATCATTTTACATTATGTTACGTACTATGTTACAATAAGTACAAATATTGCTCGTCGATAGCCGATAGTAATTCATTGCTACTTAATTATATATAAAAATAATTTAAATTACAACCAAAAAGTATATAAGTAAAAATTTGGTTTTTAGAAAAAATATATTCTTTTTCAATTGCGAAAAATTAAAGATAACTATATTTTATTAATAGTTAATGGAATTTATGTTCAAAAATTTTGTACGATGAAATAAAAATTTTAAATGGTTTTTTATAATTTTTTTTCCAATTTTTTTACTATATTTTTTCTTGATTTCTCAATTTTTATATATAATGTGAGATGAAATATAGAATTACTAGTTAAGGTAAATCATAATATCATTTATACATCTGTCACACAAAAAATGTTATACAATTTGTTAGTCCTATTGAAAAATTGCTAAAAGAGTGAACAGATTAAATGCCGCAGTTTTATTACTAACGTTCGTTTCGACATTATTGTCCGTTTCGAAGTAGAAATAAATCCGTATTTATTCGATCAAATCGTGACGGGTCGGCGGTGAAAAAAGACAGTGCAAGAGTAATGCTCTCTGAAACGCGGCGTCAAAATAAAATGTCGCCTCTCGTGACGCTAACCCGACCAGGCAGTTAATCGTGCATGGATTTTCCGCCCCATTTCCAAATTGAAAGTCGTATTGTGCATGTAAAAAAATCAATCAGCAGTGAATGCCAGCCAGGTATTTGATGTAAAACTGAATTATATTGCTACGGTCTTTTCACGGCCGTGTAATTTATTTCGCAAACAATTGCAATCAGAATCAATTTGGAAATATATTCTGTGAAAAAAAAAATGAAAAATTCCCAATGTTAGTTATAACATCGCTTCAAAAAACGAAATGATGAAGACAGGTTAAATTACATTATACAAAGTACGATTATAATTGAATTTAGTAACCTACATTTTTATTTTACCGTCAAAAGATTGTCGAAAATTTCAACAAAGAACGTATTAAAATGTAAATTTTTTATAGAAATATATTTTTATGCATTTTATCTGTTCATTTAATTTATATGCGCAATTTGTTTACTTATCTAGAAGCAACAAAGAGCTTCTAGTGCATCAGATCGACCGACCTCGGTATCATCAAACTCTAGTGCTAGCTTAACTCATGGTCAAGTTTCTAGCACGAAAAATAAAATGACAACAAGAGCTAAGGCACCCGCTTCCGGTGGACCACAAGCCAAGGGATCATTTTCACCAAGATCCAGCGGAACTTCCGGGTAAGTCTTTTTAGAAACCGTACTGTATATTTTAGTACGAAAAATAGTTTAAATAAACAGTTCCAAAAACCATTTCAAATAAAATCTTTTTAAGCAGTATATAAATGCATAATAAAGAAAATATAATAAGTGAATAAATAGTATTCACATTTACAAACTTAAAACAAGAAGTGTGTAGAACAAAAAAAATATGTGATTTATGTTTGTAATCAGAATAATAACAGACAAGTAACGTCTTTTGAAAAAATGTGCACAAATATATCAAAGAAAGAAATGAGAGGACAAATGTACGTGCATTATTCATATCTTGTATCAGCTTTTTTTATTTCTAATTCAGATAAACAGCACTAGTCATAAAAGTCGAACATAGTGGATCTTTAGTAGAATTTAATAGAATTTTCATTATGGATTTTAAATGCAATTTTTATTATATTTTTTGAAAAAATTAAAAATTCATTAAAAAGTATAAAAGCCATTCAATTATTTCTATAAAAATTATTTACAACGATAATTTGTCCTCACCTCCAGCCAACGATACCAGCTGCATCAACGATTATAATCTCCGCTAGAATAGATCGATATAATGTCAAGTGCGAACATAAGTCGTATAATAAATGAATGCATATAAATCAAGTCGTCAGAAAAAAAATTACAATTTAAATTTTTGCAAATTTTATGTATTTTCTAATAAAAGATATTTTATTATTTTACAGGGATAATTTGGTAGCCTGTAAGACATGTGAACGTACTTTCGCAAAAGATCGAATTGGCTATCATGAAAAGATCTGTGTGAAAGTAGTGAATATGAAGAGAAAAAAGTTTGACGCAATGACGTTCCGAATTAAAGGAACTGAGCTCGAGCCGTTTGCCAAGAAGGGCCTTACTAAAAAGCAGGAGGTTAGTATCTTTTTTATTTATCGATTTATTATTTTATATCTTGCTTCGATGGTTTCTTTCTTTCAAATTCAAAAATTTTGTTGACATTTGAGTTATTTGACAGTCAATATAAATACAAAAAAAAATAAAATATCGATTCTTTAAAACTAGCGATCGCGTTATTTTATCTCAATCACAATGAATATCTTTGAAAATCGATAAGAAGGTTTATAAATTAAATTTTAATGAGAATGCGATAAAGAGAAATATATTACTAAATGTTGGTGCGTAAAAGTATTAGACAAATCGTTATAATTCACTTTGGTCGAAGGCTGGAGGTATCAGAAAAAATAGTGATCATGTATTTACATTGTTCCAGGCGAAGAAACCGCAGGTGAAATCCGATTGGCGGCGCAAACACGAGGATTTCATCAACACGATTCGTTCCGCCAAGCAATTACAAGCACACATGGCAGCAGGCGGAAACTTGAAGGACTTTCCGCCACCTCCACCCAGCGATACCAGCGATTACATCCAATGTCCACACTGTAACAGAAAGTTCAATCAGGCTGCAGCGGAACGACACATTCCCAAATGCGAGACTATGCTTCATAATAAACCAGCGCACTTACGAGCATCAAGACCGAGACGCTAGCAAGATTATGATGATCTTCCCTAAAATGAGCTTAAATCCTCCGCGAATTTTGTGCTTTCTAATAAATTAATTATAGTCACTGTCTAGATACACTGTCTAGGGATTTACAAGCGTAATACGTTTCTTTGCATCAGATGCGATTTATTCGATTCAGAAATTTTCGCCCATGTTTGATACATAAATGTGATTTAAAAGATTGTTTAAATTTGTTTAAATTTTGGAAAACATTTCCAAACTGTCTTAAACTCATATTTGTAATAAATAGAAATTATGTGTTTATAAGTTTTTTACAGTATATAATCTATATTATATACATATATTTAAAGATATATAAATATAAGACACAAGTTTGTGTGAAAATTAGTTTCTTTAATTAGAGCGCTATTTGCATTTTACACTACAATGATATGAAAATTTTATAAATTGAACTTGTACGATACTTGTATAAAATTGAATATTTGGGCAAAAATTGAATGAATAATAATAAGAGTTATTTATACAAGTTAGCGATTTATCTAGTCGCAAAATTTTAGATTTTTATATTTTAATGTTAACAATTAATAATTAAAATAAAAGTGCCCCTTTACTAATCAATACTGCTTTTTATGTGTAAAGCTATTATCATCCAATTGCAGTTTTGAATAATTATTGATAAAATTTTTTACCAATTTTATTATTCATATTTTTCTACTTATTAGAATTACATGCATTTTTTAACTGCAAGCTTATATGCAAAGATAATAAAACAGATGTAAAAGTGCTCTGATACTGTATACATGAAATAAATATATATAGCACGAATGAAGTAATCAAATTGATTTTTATTTTACAACATGTAAACCTGTAGGTCCTTATAAAATCGCATAACTTTGTATAAAAAATATTGTTTGATAATTTCAAAAAAACAAATTGAGAAATTACATATAAACCAATGTGATGTATTATTTAAGTTTTACATAAAATCTCTTTCCCTTTATTTAATTGTTCATATATGTATTTTTATTTTTATGTTTTTATATTATTAATAAGAGTTAATAGAAACAGTTAGAAACAGTTAATAAAAATAGTTAACAGGAAAATATTATTATATTAAACTCTCTCTCTTTTCCTGTATAATAAATTACGTTTTTTAATGTAGAGAGAAGGAGAGAGAGAGAGGGGGAGGGGGAGGAGAGAGAGAGAGAGAGAGAGAGAGAGAGAGAGAGAGAGAGAGAGAGAGAGAGTTTATTGTAAGATATGCTAATAGCTTTTAAAACTTGCAAGTTTCTTATCATCATATAAATTCTACTTCTATATTATGATATTATTTCTTCTTATCGTTTTTTATTCGAAAGCGATAAAGAGTACAAAATGAAGCGGATGCTCATTTATCTCCCGCTAATTTATCCACCGCTAAGAATCACAAATATTGCAAAAAGCGTATAATCGATACACATGATTAATTACAGAATGATAAATTACATGTATATATGTATGTAATTATATATATACCTGATGATACTGGCGTCATATTTTCGATGCACTTTGGCGAGGCGCTTGAAGATTTCGAGCGAACCCGATCGCACGAAGACGAACCTTACTTTTAATCACGAAATCGCGTATAAAATCGCGAAACCACACGCAACGTTTACGATAATACAAATACTTATGCGGCACTTGCGATAATTTCGCACGGCACAATTCACTTTTAGGGGATAATCGCGAAAATTATCGGAGCACGAGTCAACACAACGCGACGCGTTCTTTTTGGCGGGATCTCTATGGCGGGCTTTCCATGGCAAACTTCAATCTATCGAAAAGCAATACTGCGATTCTCGAAACGACCACTATCGAATGCCGTCCGTCAATGGCCGACGAACCAATCAGAATGGTCCACGAAACTTCAAGGTATCGGCTGGGATGCCGCCAGTGCATCCAGAGAATTTTATATGGAAGTAATATAGCGCTTCGTGTAGTTCGTGTGTGCTTCACTTGTGACAGAAAAAGTATATGACTATTAGCGATGTCCCGAGTCGTTTGTGAAATCTACAGTAAAATGTTGGGGTTCTTAGGTGAGCGATAAACGCATGCTTCTTGTTAATTTGCTGGCTCGATGATACCGGTTGCTCCGCGATAATCTTTGACGTTGCAATTAAAAATTTGATGAGTTATCACCGAGCTTTTACATGAATGATACCGCAACAAGTGTCTCTCTTGTTAAGCCTGCTTTCGTTAAAGTTTTATAATTTCTGCACTTATTTTTAATCCTTACATGTAGTTCAAAGTAGTTACATGAAAATTTTCATATACATCTAAAATAATACATTTGTATTTCCTCTTTCTTATAGGTTTTCTGCTGCTAGTTTCTGGAGCGAATTGCTTGTATGCGTCCAATTCAGCCGTCATTGATCTTAGGCCAAATAATTTTGATAATTTAGTCTTAAATAGTGATCACATTTGGGTGGTTGAATTCTACGCGCCATGGTGTGGACATTGCCAACAATTGACACCAGAATATGAGAAAGCAGCTAATGCATTGAAGGTGACTCCCATCATGTTCTATTATTATTTTTTTTAACGTATACATTGAGACTTATTTATTATTTCGATAGGGCATTGTAAAAGTTGGCGCAGTAAATGCTGATGAACACAAGTCTCTCGGAGGTAAATATGGCGTTCGTGGTTTTCCAACAATTAAGATTTTTGGAGTCGACAGCAAACCAGAAGACTTCAATGGCCCAAGAAGCGCAGCTGGTATTGTTGATGCTGCATTGAATGCCGCCAGTAAAAAAGCACGAAGAGCCTTAAGTGGCAAGAAGGCAGACAGTGATTCCAAGGTAAGCTAAAATTAATTGTGTGATTAGCTTTAGATGTTTACATAGAATATTTAAATAGATGATGACATATATAAATAAACAAATAAATGACAGCTTTTTTTGATTGGCAAATAATATTAATTTGGGTATTTACTTGTTGCAGAGTTCAGATCCCAAAGATGTAATAGAATTAACAGATGAAAACTTTGACAAAACTGTTTTGAATTCCGAGGATATGTGGCTAGTTGAATTTTATGCTCCTTGGTGTGGCCACTGTAAAAATCTGGCACCTGAGTGGGCAGCAGCGGCTACTCAACTTAAGGGCAAAGTAAAATTAGGAGCTTTGGATGCTACAGTAAATACATTGAAAGTAAGTAGCATGTTTTACTGATATTTTTCCTAACAATATATAATCAATTAATACAATTATGTTTTAACTTATTAATGTTACAGGCTAGTAAATACGAAATCAAGGGTTACCCTACCATCAAATACTTTGCACCAGGTAAAAAGGATGCCGATTCGGTACAGGAATATGACGGTGGTCGCACCAGTGGCGATATCGTTAACTGGGCGCTTGAAAAATTAGCGGAGAATATTCCAGCGCCAGAAGTGATTCAAATTACATCCGAACAAAGCCTGAGAAATGCTTGCGAAGATAAACCAATCTGTGTAGTCTCTGTCCTGCCACACATCCTGGACTGTCAATCTGACTGTAGAAACGGATATTTGAAGATTCTGAATGATCTCGGGGAGAAATATAAAAAGAAGATGTGGGGGTATGTATAGCAAATTTACATTCATTAATTTTAAAATAATCCAAAAATAAATGTTCTTTTGTATTTGAATACAATTATAGAACTGACTTTTTTTATTTTTATATTGTAAATTTTATATTATTATTTATTATATTACTTAATTTTATATTATATTGTATTAAACAAGAGTAAAATAAAAAATTAAATTATATAAGTAGAGATTAGCATAGTAATTTTTAATATAAAATCTTGATAAAATTTGATTTTCTAAATTTTAATTTTTTGGAACTTGATTTGATGTATTTTAACATTATATGCATCTTTAATTTGTATAATAAACAATTTTTACAAAATTATAATTACTTTTCTCATAGATGGGTTTGGTCCGAAGCTGGTGCTCAATCAAACATTGAAGACGCTTTAGAAATTGGAGGTTTCGGTTATCCTGCATTAGCAGCTGTCAATATCAAGAAGATGAAATATTCCTTGTTGAAGGGCAGTTTCTCATATGACGGAATAAATGAATTTCTACGAGACTTAAGTTATGGCAGAGGTGGTACTGCACCATTAAAAGGTGCTCAATTGCCTGTTATTTTCGAAACAGCGGCTTGGGATGGCAAGGACGCCGAACCTCCACAAGAAGAAGATATCGATCTTAGTGATGTTGTTCTAGATGAGAAGGACGAGCTATAATTTATCGAGAGCCAAATGGTTAAATTCTTCTTAAGAGAATTTACCACATGTGAAGTACATAATTTCTATATAAAGCTGATTAGAAGCATTAATCATGATCCACAGTATAAACCTCACTCGCTCGAGAAATTTATTTTGTATCAGACTTAACATTTGTATTTATAAGGTTCTACATCGACTCAGTTATTTCTTGATAAAACTTATGGTACAATGTTAAAGCAATTCCATTATTTAATGATTTTTGTAAGAAGTACAAATATATATATATATATATATATATATATATATATATATATATATATATGCATATATATATACATATATACATACACATGATATAGTTATTTGTCGCTCTGTGTCTAAGGAAAACTAATTCTCAGGTGTAATTATCCAATTTTATAAAGACACTTGTTTAATTCTTCCATCTGAAAGCCAATTTTAATCAATTTTCAATAAAATTATATATATATTGAGTTGCTTTATAGGAAACGTAAACTAGTCTAGACTCGGCATAAACATATCCATACAATTCTCTGATTCTCATTGTTTCTCATGTTTAAGTAGAAAAAGAAGTTTGAAAAATGTATGTTGTGTGTTATGATGCATTTATTAGCCTGCTTATTTTTTATAGAAAGTGGGTTATAAAATTAAAGTACACATAGTTTATGTAAAGTCATATATAGTTTCCTACTTGTAATAAATATACATCATACATTTACATGTATACTGTTTCTATAAGTCTTTTTTTATGAGCTTAATATATACTGATACTTTAAGAAAAAACTTTTCTGCTTACAGAACTATTAATTGGTTCTCCCTGCAATGGGACCAAATTTGAAGATTGTAAAATTCAGTCTGTCATAATATGTTAATCTTTTTATATTTGTAAAAGTAATATTTTGTTATTACACGTTTATATTATTATCTACTTAAATGAAAATATTCTATGTAGAGAGTCTTCCTTCACAAGTAAAATTGACATACATTGTTTATTACTTCTACAAAGTAACATTTATGTTAGAAAAATTATTTTTGACAGATGTATATGTATCAAGATGTACATTTTCAATTGTATAATTTAATCTGATCTTTTACAATAATATAATAAAACATTATTTCTACATTGGTTGCTGTAAATACTTGTATAATTTATTAAAAATTAATTTATTCTATGATTGCACATAAAAGGGAGTACAAAAACAATAATTTCAATGTTTAATATTTTTCTATTTGGAGATCATAAAATTGTCATTAAAGTTCGTATAAAACTTAATTACTGTTAGCTCATATAAAAGCTTATATAAAAATACTGATATCCTAAGTGAATGTGTACTCACTTATGTAGTCAAACGTATAAATTTGTTTTCTCAGTCTTTTTCTTATCGATTTAATGATACATTGTTTGATACGTCATTTAATACATCATTTGAATTAGGATAGATTGGCATACTGTTAGTATTGTCACTAACAGTACACACAGAGTTAACTTCTGTTAACTCTATGATATCATAAGTCTGATCTCTCTTACATATGTATGGGTATAATATAATTATATAATATGTTATAGTACCGAGTATAATTATAGCTAAAATTATCGCAATTATTCCCCAAGCTGAAATACCAATTTTATGAGCTGGATGTGAATTTGATATGCTTGTGGATGCTGCTGTTTCTGCTAAATTCTGATTCTTGTAATACTTGGCTGGTATGCTATCAATATCTCTGCCATGATAATTATGATATTCTGTCTTATAATTTTGCCTTGAGCCATGCGAGTATACTCCACTTTCAGTTATGGAAAGGGTTGCTGCACACAATCATTTTTGTATCATTAAATATCAAAAATGATTATAATAGACTATGCCTAATATTAACACTAAAGAGAGAGAGATAAGAATTGCAATTAATATAATCATAATAAAAATAGAGATATCTCAATTTTTAATGTAAGAATTCAAAATTGGAAAATATTTTATATATAAGAGATTATTAGAAAAGGTTGAATAATTTAAACATACACTTACCAACAAGCACGATAAAAACAAAATATATCGTCTTCATAATATTTGGATCTGTTTGCGATTGAGATTCTATTAAATGAGTAAACAAGGTGTTTTTCGTTAATGCAAACGAAAACAAGTAATAACTATTCAAATAAAAAAACGTGGTCTTCGTAGCGCAACGTGCAACAAACACCGTGTATAAAAGATAAATGTCTGTGCCGTCTGTGGCAACAAGCAAAAGGAATGTAATACACATTCCACAACTATATGCATCCAGGAAATTTTGAATATCCCCATTACCTTAGGGAATTTATCTGATGAGAGATATTTTTAACTCGGTAGTAAGGCCGGGTCTACAATAGGTAATTTAAGCCTTAAGAGATTGACCAATCACAGTCAAGTATGAAGAGAATATTCGACTGTGATTGGTCAATTTCTTGAGGCTTAGGGCTTAAATTACCTATTGTATGTAAATCGGGACTAAATAGACAGAGAACCAACCTAATCTGTCTTTTTCTAGTTCTGGGTCCGATTTTTTTATGGGATAGTATACTCACTTTAGTATATTATAGAGTTCTAGACGATGGGCCAAAAACATCTGATTTGATAAACATGGCAATGTTGAAAGGATGCGTTTCGGCTATTTGCAATATTTTACCGACAAATATAAATTTATTGGGATATAACGTAAGCACGATAATTTATCATCGATATAAATATGTTGATAAAAATTATATATTCTCAGTAACTGATTACATATATATTTTATTTTTTATAGCAAGTACGAAACTTTATTGGCTACAGACAGTTGCGCGACAGAAAGCGTAGAAGATGTGCAGAGCAATATGCTGAAGAGCGGTTGAGATTGGTTGCCTTAAAGCGAAATAATATCTTACCACCAGATATAATAGTAAATAATGATTCTCTCTCCATTTTTATAAATGATAAATTCATAGTTCGATCATTTGCAAGTTAGAAATCTGCAAAATATGCAATTTATGTAACATGTGTGTTGATATATATCTTGTTATGGACAATTTTTATAGGATATATTAATGCTCTAGTACTTACAACATTTTAATGCATATTGTTTGTATAATCTATTTATATACAATATTGCAATTGTCTGAATAATTAAAACAATATAACAATATTTCTAGAAACTCGCTGGAAAACAAATAGATGAAACAATTCCCAGACAAACTGCTCTGAGACAATTGACCCCAAGGTGCGTGGTAACTGCTCGAGCTTATGGTACAGTACATCGATGGAGAATATCGCGATTCATCTTTCGCTATTTAGTTGATCATAATAAAATGGCTGGAGTACAACGTGCCATTTGGTAAATCAATGTACATCAAGTTATTATACATTCATTATATTTGAATATTAATATAGCTTATATATAATACATAAATAGATGCAAATAAAATTTTAGAAAATAAAAATTATCTTATTACATTTTCTTGACTTATTATTTCTTGATTTAATGTTCTTATTTTTTCCTTTTATACTTTTTATATTATTCTTTTTTTTTTAACATTTTATATCATGTATGTCAATATTCTTTTTACATTTTAAAGAATGACATACATATATATTTAATATAATTAAAAATGACATGTATATTTAACATAAGAATAACATGTATATTTAATATAATTAAAAACTTATTGAAATTAACATGTATATTTAACATAATTTAAAAAATGTTAAATAATTTAATTAACCGCTAAATTAATTAACTAAAAAAGCTAATATATTAATTGCTGATTGCTAATGTATTAATTGAACATGTATTACATTGCATCAAAATTATATCAATCACTAAACATTGATAACTGCAGCTTATATATAGATCTATTTCAAGAATAATGCGAGATCTATATTGATTCCAATTATTCGACTTCACCTCACGCACACATATGTTTTTCATAAAGAAATCGATTCATAGACGCGTGTTGCATGTAAACAGGTCTCGCTGTTTTCCTTTCTATCTCATTCGTACATTTCCCATAACTGCGGACAAGTCGCATCCTTGAATATTTTATCAATCCTAACATCTAACTCGCTCTCATACAATCGTTTATCTCGTCTGATCGAAAAACGCAAATGTACCGTACTGATCTAAAGATTATAAAGTGTTTAAACAAATCTGATATACCAATTGTAATGCGAAATACGATGATATGAAAGATTGGCACAGTCTTACCAAGTTTAATGTAGTTGTCACACACACACATCCAAATTTACAGATATATTTTTTCTCCTTTACAATTCAGGTAGCAAAAATAATCACTTTGACGTTATTTTGACGTCAAATCGCATCAAAATGACGTCCAAATGATTGTGTATGTGATAACTGCATTAATCTTGGTAAGAATAATAATAACGATCATCAATTTCTGATCAAGTGAATACAATACGTATAAAATAGCTAATAAATGTGTAAAATAATCAATAAATTTGCGCTATTATATTAATTAAAATTTGGTCTATTATTATACCTTATTTAGAGTTTTTACATTTTATTATTAATTTAGTTATTTAGTTATATTCAATTTATAAATTAAATCCTTCGATTTTTGAGTTGCTTTTGAGTTAAGAAAAATAACAAAAAAATTTTTCGAGAGTAAAAATAGATTTAAAAGAACGATTAATTGAAATAAAATAGGATTAAAAAACAGAATTGCAAAAAGTAAGAAAAAAGCTTAAGATTTATTTAGAGAGATATAATTTTTAATATTTAAAATTGCATATATTGTTGTTTTTTTTATTTTAACTTGAAATCTTTACGTACAAGAATTAATCTCTGATGTACCGAAACGATCTCATGATCAGAAGATCAAATATTTAAAGAAATTCAAAATAGATAATTGCTCATAATATACAGAAAAAAAAATAAATAATGCAATCAATACGACTGGTATTGTACACGCGCATTATATCCTCACAATCAGTAAAGCTCTGCGTTTGAGTAGTAAGTGGTATAGTCGACTGTTTGATCAGACATGCGTAGCAAACCTCCTCGTAGTCGCTCTTAATTCAAGTCGGTCTTTGCACTAGTGCACGTCGACACACCTGTGCGGCGGGTTTATCCATCACCATCAGTGAAATTAATCCATTTCTTAGGCATTGTCTATATTTACGGATAGAAATCACGGTTACAAAAGTCAACTACGAAAAACAGGATTTCATATGTGGGTATAAAAATTCTGTAAAATTTGAAAATATTAGTTTCAGGGTTTCAACATTATTAGTTTCAGTATTAATACATAAATTTTACGTAGAATAATTAGAATTAAGATATAATTGAAATACAATCAAGATTTTAAAAAATATATACTTATATATAAAGAAACTACTTACGTGTATTTTCGATTAATTAAAATTATCAAAAATTCTTTGATCAATCTGAAACAAAATTAAAAAATTAAAAAAAGATTGAGAATCCAGAATCATTTTTATGCTGAGTATTGTAGATTTAAATAATTAAAATTGTTTAAAACAAATTTAAAATATATATTTATTATAAATACATATTTATTATGAATGATATTTACATTTTTATCTTAAGATTTTTCATAACTACTTTACACTGTATACATTTCGATCATTATCTTGATCGTAAATGCAATAATAATCTTAAATACAAATGATTTAGATAATCTTAAATGCAATAATTTATGTATAATTTAGAAATTTATTTTCGTAGGCTCATTTAAACTATTTAGAGAAATACTATATACATACATATATATGATGTGTGTGTGTGTGGATCCTTATGCATGTGTATGGGAGCATATTCAATATGAAATTATATTTATTATTATCTATTTATATAGCTAAGTGACAAATATAAATAGTTTTTATATAATAAATTAATTTTTAATTGAAATATCTAAAAGATTTTAACACTTATTAATAAATCTAGACTCATAAACACATGTCAATATTAACGTGCTATAACAATTTTATTGTGAAATCGATAATTATTTACATTCATGTCGAATTGAGATTAATAATAAATGATTGATAATAATCAACTGTTGTATAAGATCAGTTGATATATAATTTCAATGAAAAACATGAGTTATATAAAATGTGTTTGAATAATATCTGATATTCACGACATGATACATGTACAATAACAACTTGTATATATATATGCGTATCATTGGCTAACATGAAAACAATAATATAAAATGTATAATATGTAATATTTCTTATACCTTGATTGCTTTAATATGATAACTAATTGATTTCTTTAATATGATAAAATTAATTAGAAATGAAAGAATCAAATAATATCGATCATAATATTGGTTTTATTGCATATTAAGTATTTTTCAGAAAAATAAAATAACTTTCTTATTTAATTAAAATATCTATATGTTATCCAATTCAATAAATAGCAATTTAAAAAATCCATATATAATTATAAATATAAATATATAATTATATATAAAATATATCCATATACGAGATTTAATATGAATATTATATATATAAATTTAATATTTAATTATAAATTAATGTTTAACTATATATAAGCGATTTTTTTCGCTTCTTCAAATTTTTTTCTTTAAAAAATTTACTTTTTTTAATTATTTTTTAAATTATGTTTATTATTATTATTTTTTTGTATGAACAGAGATTATACAAAACAAGGAAAACATATATTAACATGTTTTATATATAATTATATATAAAATATATGTTTTTTTTGTTTTGTATAATCTCTGTCCATACAAAGAAAAGTTAAAAACAAATAGATATAATTATAAAATATATATCAATCATAAAACATATCATAAAACAATTATAAAACATATATGTTTTCTTTGTTTTGTATATACGAATTTTTTTCCTGAAAAATATTGATGTATAAAATATAATATAATTATAATACTAATATAATATAATTTTCCGCTTTAAAAGTATTCTTTTTATGTTTTTAAAGCTGCACATAAACAGAAGTACATCGATATTCACTATGAGTTACCATTACTTTTCCTACCTATTTCTTAGTTTTTACGAGTATAGATACGCGTGCCACTTCATAATATCTTAATGTTAGTCTTATAATAAAAGTTTATGGAACATAAGAACGTACTCGGAAATTGCACCAGGATAGCCACTTAATAGCGTTTGATCAACGTTATTCGAGAAAATGAACATGAAGTAAGACGTTGCATTTGACGAGCGAATCGACTATCTGCATCAACATATTGAGTTTATACCCCCACGTTAGATAAACGACCAATCCTTTCCTGCAGCGAAATGTGATATTTCTTTTACATCTATTGAAACATGACGATAATTAATTGGTCAAGTCACATATATATAATGTTTACTATATCATGTTTACTGTAAATGGATACATAAAATGCGTGTAAAAACATATTATAAGTGTTTCATATCTCAGAATACAAAAAAATCAAAATATTCTAAAATTTATTAGATCTTTATATAAGACTATTTATATCAATTTTTATAGTATATTACTCACTATAGTACTCTAAAATATGTGCAAATTTTATATTAACGAACTATTCATGCATATATTGAGCTTTATTATATGTATTGTGTTAATTTCCATTTGACAGCTTTCAAAAAAAATATATGTGAGTATATATATGATAAGTAATTACTTAAACTAATATCATTTAAAATACACATTACATATCATCATTTTGCATACTATGTGAGGAACAATCGCATGCTTCAGTTAGTCTTTTTTGCATTTCGCAACGAGGATAATACACATTATATTGTGGATGCATAATTAACAATTCTCTAAGAGCTTTGTTTAATCAATTTTGAGCAAATGCAAATCAACAATCATTATTAATAAACTCTTATAAAAACTTATAAGAAATTCATATTTTTTCAATGAAGATTTTTTGCATAAGAGACGATTTTTAATATACTTTCTTAATTTATCTTGACAAAATAATCAAATTAATTATCTATCAGGAGTTTGGAGGAGAAGACAACGGAATGATTACTTCTCTAAATGTCAACGAGGAAGCTTACGGCATGATGTTAAAAACAAAACAGATACTCACTGCAAGTTCTAAGGGAAACAGTGCGAATTGTCAGAAACTTTTACCATTTCTAATGCGTCAAAAAAAAGACAAGACAAAGGAGATGGAGACCCAAATTACGGAATCGCGTCCTCTGGGTCCGCCTAGGGTACGACCTTTTCTTCGCAGCAGTTTATCGAACGAAAATTCTCAAACTGTACCCGTAAATAGTAATGTAAGTGTTATAATGTAAGTATTATAAGAAGATTCGATATTTATCTTATACATTACGAAATATGTATTTGTGCTTTAAAAAAAAGGAAGAAAGCATATATCTATAAAATATAAGATATAAAGACCTTACAGAAATAAAACGAAACTTTAACATAAGAAAAACATTATCAATGATATTTAAAGATGTTTGAAAGATTGGAACATTCTTTAGATATGTGTGTATGTATATGTACATATATATATATGACAACTCATCTATGAAACAAAATTTTATAATATATCCTACATTCATATTATATATATATTACATATATATTACACATATATATATGTGTGTGTATATATATATATATATATATATGTATAATAATCGAGAAAGAAAATTCTTTCAGGATCCAGAGAGCTTCCAATGTGCAATAGGGCCTATTTTAGGAATGGCCCAAATATTCGGAGTATTGCCAATCTTAGGAGTATCCGCGCCAAATCCGATGAAGCTAAAGTTTGTGAAATTTTCATTTCGTACTGCCTATGCTATTTCCGTAACTATGATGGTGCTCTTTATGGCGATATTAGCAATTATGCACATGATAAGGACGCTAAATACCACAGCTTTCGAAATGAAAGGTAAACAGAGATAAGTCCTTTATATATTTTGTGTTGCCGCATCATATCCTATCCAGAAAGCGACATATGTTCATTAAAATGAAAGCACAAATACGTGAATAGTTCCTATAAACATTAATTAAAATTAATTAAAATTCAACAGATCTTACATCTCTTTCTAGAAATAAGAAAATAAACATAGAAAATATAGATAAGGAGAGAAATAAACTAGAAAAAAATAAGAAATAGATTGACTTTATCTTTTATTTTCACGAAAAAGGAGAAGAAATAATTCTTTTAAAGTTAAAATCATAATTATGAAATTAAATTAAAAATCTTATTAAATTAAATTAAACATCTTCTTGTCATCATTACATGTCTTTAATGTCATTAATTACATAATCTTCTTAACTTATTAATTACAGTTAATTATAATATCTCTCTCTCTCTCTCTCTCTCTCTCTCTCTCTCTCTCTCTCCGATACCCTTTTTTCAGCAAATTTTAAATTCTTAAACATATGACTGAACTTTAGGAGGAATAGCAGCTGCAACTGCAGGCGCAATATTTTATGGGAACAGCGTAATAGGCTTGATCATATTTCTTTGGCTGTCACCGCGTTGGGTAACTCTTCAATGCGATTGGAGAGCTATGGAACATTTTATAAACAGGTAGATATTAAAATGCAAATTTGTCAAGAGAAATTGAAGATCGTTGCACAGCTAAATCGATCGATAATAGCATATGTACAGTAGGCGCCAATAATGCCTTAACATATGAAATTGGTCGCATTCGGGATTAATAATGACTAGATATTATTAAGTTATTATTAGTTTCGAATGCGACCAATTTCATATGTTAAGGCATTATTGGCGCCTACTGTACATACGTTATATTTGCATATAGAATTGCATAGCCTCGACAATCAATGAAAGATTGTAATCTTGCATACGTTCATACACGATGACAAACAAATGTTACGAAAACAATTGCAATAAAGTGTCGTAGTTCTTTTGATATTTTTGTGATAAACTTTAAAGTAAATCAAAAATAATTTTTTAAAACAAATTGCATAATATATATACTATTATTTTACGATAAGTGTACTCTAATTTTTATTGTCATAAATAAATAAATATATATATATATATATATATATATATATATATATATATAATATCTGTATGTAAAACAATATTGAAATATATGATATATATGATTCATAATCATTTATAGAGTAATCAAGGCTGATATCATAAAAATATCGTGTAATTTTATAATCTTTGCCTAGTGTGTAAATGTTATAAGTGTTTTAAAATCACCTCAAATCCACATCAAAACTATTCTTCTCTCTCTCTCTCTCTCTTTCTCTCTCTTTACAAGATTTAAATAAAAATTGATTGCTTCTTATTTTGAATTCTAATAAACAATATAAATATTGTACGGTTAATTTTTCATTGGTTTATACAAAATTTGATAATATAATGTATTTATATCAAAATCGATTTTGCAGTAATAACATAGAACGACCGAAACTTCGTTGGAGATTCAATTTGATAACTGCTTCTATTCTGCTTTTGGCTCTTGGTGAACATGTCTTGAGTATAGTGGTCATAAAAAATTATGATTGGAGTAATATGAAGAATTCGTCAATTCCACATTTTCTGCAAACATATTGCATATCTACTCACGCGTTTGTTCTGGAGCAATGTAAGCACGTTATGTTTATATATATTATAAATTGCTAATTATTATGAATTTAAAAATCTACATAAAATGATTTTAATCACGGAAATAAGACATATACTCAATTAATAAAAATCTAACTTGAGATATTCATGCACAGAAAAAAAAGTATCGTATAGTATTAAATCGTAAAATCTACTTTTTTTTATAATAATTTTGTTTAAGCGAATATTTATGTAAAATAATTACAATTTATACTTTTTTTCTGCACGATTTCATTTTAGAATTATTGTTTGAGTTTCTTCTCCTCTAGATTTGAAAAATTTTGGATATTTTAGAAATACTAATTTTTTTTACTTTCAGTGAATTATAACCTTGCACTCGGAATTTTCGTCTTTATCATCAGCAAACTGGCAACTTTTACATGGAATTTTGTGGATGTTTTCATCATGTTGGTAATAAAATCTTCATTTATCAGAAAAAATTAATAACTTATTCGATTTTATCAATTTTTTTATTTTATTTTTTTAATTCAATCCCTTGGTTGGAATCTTCAGGTAGCTACTGGTTTAGCTGAAAGATACAAAGTGTTGAACAAGAAAGTAACAGTTTTTGCATCGAAGCATAGGATAATCGATTGGTGTGACATTCGCGAAGATTATGCTACACTTAGTTGCATGGTGAAGAAGGTGGACAACGATATCTCACCTATAATCCTTTTGTCATTTGCAAACAATCTTTATTTTATCTGTTTGCAACTACTCAATGGATTGTCGTAAGTATACTATATGATAAAAAAAGAGTAAAATCAATTATTATTAATTAACAGTCAAAGCACTATTAAATATTACTGATAAATACATTTTTATATTTGCAAGAATTATCTGCTTACTCCTCTGTCTGATTCAAATAAAAGAAAATTCACGACAATAAGAAATTTTTTTTAAGGGAAACAACAACCAAATTTATTTTTTTTTATATTGATTTATGGATTGCAGTAGTAATATAATTAATATTGTAATAGTTTTTATCATATTTAATGATAAATAAATCAAAGATATATAAAACATTGATACAATGTATTAATATGGAATACAAATAGCAATTTCTAAATTTTAGTTTGCTTGATCCATACAGAAAAAGAACTGACAGCACTATCATCAGCGATATCTATTTCTTTGGATCCTTTATATTCTTAATCGGTAGGACGGTGCTCGTCACTCTGCTCATTGCTAGGATCAACGATCAAAGCAAAGTGGTATTACCGATTTTGTATACTTGTTCAGCTTCTACCTTTAATAAAGAGGTAAATAACTCAAGAAAAATAATATAAAGAGAGAAGAAATTCTTTCAAATTCTTTCAAAATTTTTACAATAAATAATTTATTTAGTTAATTTGTTGCTTAGAATACTTCATTTATAATGGCTTTTACAGACGGAAAGGCTAATATATCAACTTACTACTGATGACATCACACTTACGGGAATGCGCTTCTTTTCTATTACGCGGAACTTCATGTTAGCAGTAAGAATAAATTTTTCTGCAATATTTCATATATAATACGCGCAATATATAATACACGAATTTTAATAGGAAAACAAATTGTACTATTGCATAATTTTATGACATTTATGTGTAAAAAGATTTATACGAAGAAATTATATATTCGTAAGCATTCTGTACATATTTATATACTCGATTTAATTGTACATTAATTATCAGAAAAATTATCGAATTTTGTTAGCATATATTTTGCATTATATATATATTATGTAATACTGTATATTTCAGTATCTCGTTATGATATGATAAAGTTATAATAACTATTAAACATTTATAATATACCAAATTCACTTGCAGGTAGCTGGTGCAATTGTAACATACGAAGTCGTGTTGCTGCAATTCAATATCTCGATGAACGAATAACAGTGTAACACATCTCATTGAAACAAAATAATTTAAAATATAAAATAATATAATATTTATATTCTCATTGAAAATATATAAAATTGACTAAACATGTTAACTAAAATATCAGCATCATAAATCCTTGTTCTAAAAAATTTTCTATAATACGTGTAATTTATTACGTGGCATTTATAGCATTTCCCTTATATATAGCATTTCTCTGAAATGATATCTATTTTTCAAAAATATATTTTGTAAGAAAACATTGCAGGCGTAAATTGTTATTTATCATAACAATAAAGGTTATTGTATCAAAAAAATTTGTTGTTTCAGTTACACATTATTATAGATTCTGTGTGATATTATGCGATACTGTGCAATTTTATAATATAAATAATTTTCATGAATTATTTAAATATAAGTGTAAAAGGTAAAATGTGACGCTTTTTTTGTTACATCTACATTTATATTTTGATAATAATTAAATATGTTTAATAAAATTTTTTAATATAATCTCTTTATTTGATCAATTATTTCTATATAAATATATAATTATGTAGAAATCATTTTTTATACAGAATTATCCAAATAATGTTTGTTGTATAAGATTCTTAAATATTATATTTAAAATATGCTTCATACCGTTTTTATGTTTATTATTCATATATATATATATATATATATATATATATATATATGCAATGTTTAAAAAATTATTACAGTATAATCCCAGCAAACATCAAGTAACAGTTATATAACTGTTAGTTATAATTTCCTACTCAACAATATAACTGTTACATGTTATATAACTGTTATGTGTTAGATAACAATTATATTGTTGAGTAGGAAATTATAACTAACAATTATATAACTGTTACTTGGTGTTTGCTGGGATATCATTCCAACAAATGAAAAAATAAGATTGTTGCTATATTATATATTTTATAATATGTATTAAAACATACTGCAAAATACATATACATATATATATATATATATATATATATATATATATATGTTTTTCACTTATTTTTGTAGATGATGATGTTTTCCGTATCTAGATGAAGAAATATGTAATATTACATATCGTTTTATGACATGAATACTGGTCTAAAATATCCAGTTCGCTTTTTTCTTGAATCGGGCTATATTAGGAATATCTATAACAAAAAAATAAATTAGAAAATAAAATCATGCAAAAATAATATGCAAAAAATGTTATATGTTGCCTACTTACACAGAAAAAAGATAAAAAATATTTACATAGAGGAGAGAAAATTTATTTGTCGTAATCTGCATTCTTATCTTATTCTAAAATTATCGAAAAATGTGCAGAAGTAGGAAAAAAATAAAAGATTAAAATATATATAGCAAATATCTTTTACTGCATATAAATAAATAACAAAATATACATATCATAAAAATTATAAAGTAGTAAATATTATTACATGTGTTATATACATATCTGAAGACATGTGGCAGCAGTTTCTAAATAATGAAAATTTTCTATATACAATATATTTTGTAAAAAAACATTCCAAAGGCATAAATTGACACTTATCATAGTAACAATAAGGTTATTATATCGTAAGAATATATACAAAATATAAGAAATAATAAAAGATAGATTTAAAACAAAATAATAATAAGTGTAAACTATATTCTGCAAAAAGAAAAATCATAAAATCATAAAATATATGTGAAAAATATTTGAAAAAATTAGTCTAGAAGAGTAGAAGAGAGGAAAAGGCAAAAAGTTATTAGATTAAATTGCAACAATGTAATGCAGTTTAGGATTTATTCAAGATAGCATTATAATAGAATTATGCAATTTATAATTAATGTAATAATAGATATGTGAATAAAATAGACTAGCAAGTTTCAAAGTAAATATTTAAAGATATGTTACAGCAGTTTCCAAATAATGAAAACTCTACATACATATGTATACAAAATATGAGATATAAAAGATAGATTTAAAACACACAAATTTCATTAAATTAGCTATTAACGTGAGAGTGCTGGGAAAAGTAAATAAATATGTAAATAAGTGAAATATAATGTGTATATAATGTGTATAAATAAATAAATATAATGTGTGTAAATAAATAAATATAAAGTTTACAAGTTGTGAAATATAAATAGAGCGAGTTGAAAAGAGTTGTATTTACAAGACTTCAAAAAATATGTCTACTATATGACATTCTTCACAGTTGCGTGATTTACAGATGTAGAAGCAGATATAGGTGATCGAAATCCTTATAAATCTTTTCGAAAGCTCCCTACTTCACCTCGCAACTGTTTGTAATATTCGATTGATCCACTTGCTGGACGGAGTTGAACTGTACCAGAACCAGTTCGTAAGTCACAATAGTTCCAGCGACCTAAATCATCATTCGTAATTGGTACAGATATATTAAAGATATCTCCAATCATAATTTAAAATTAATTTAAATTATCTCAATAAAATATTTAAAAGAGTACTTTTATTTTTTAAATTAAATATAAAATTATTATATTAAATAAATATATTAAATAAAATTTTCAAATTGTTTTTTAAGAAAGTAAGATACAATAGATTAATGTCTCGATAAGATTATACTTACGGTTAGCACGAGACTTCTTGTTACAGAAAAGAATTTCATTCCTGTTAAGCTTATGTTATCTGTCGTTACTTGCATCAAAAATCTAGAGACCTGCAATATTGCAATATTATGCAAACTTATGTACAAATAGAGGAAGAATTAAGAAAATTAATTTTTAAATAGCATGTTACTATTTTCTTTCAATTAATTTTCTTTTTAACTAATTTCAACTAATATTTTTACATAATTTCTTAAATCTCTTTAAATATTTATTGAGAAAGGAAGATCATAAGAAACAACCTTCTTTTATAATAAAAGATTTTTTTTATTTATGAATAATATTTAAAGATTACTATCATATGGATCAGTGATTAAATTTTAATAATATTTTATGACTAACCTCGTTGCTATAACTAGAACCAGAGACACTATATAAAATTGGTGCTGGTAGAAGAGATTCGTCGTGAACAGAAGCCACGTACAAAGATACGGCCGTTGTTCTTGCTAATAAAAAGCCGAAGGAGAAGCAATAGTAGCTCTTTCGCACAATACCGCGTATTGGACTGTTAAAAAAAATGGACGTTATGCAAACTTATTCAAATTTTTTTTGCTGTAAATTCCATCTTTTAAAGCCATCTTACATCGAACAAAATTAATATTAGCACAGAAGCAGTAACAATTATAAATAGACATAAACATGAAATGAAAAATTTTAGATTTTTTATAAATAGACATAAACATGAAATGAAAAATTTTAGATTAATTTTCAGGGGAAATTTCCTGTTCGAAAAAAATAGATTTTATGTAAATATAAAAATATATGAGCGATATATTAAAATGTTATATGTTAGATATACTTGAAGGAAAACAGCAGTTGGATGCAGATAAAATATAAATCGGTAGCAAAGGCTAGAAGTACGATGCACGAAATGTGAGAATCCACTCTGCGTGTCAGAGTCGCCAAGTGATTATAGTCACTCCTTGCTTCAGCCCACCACCATTCCGGCATCGCCTTAAGAACGACAAGGTGCTAAGTTGTTAATAGTAATAAATTTGTTAATAAAAGCAAAGATTTCAAAATGTAATTGATTTTTCTCACAAAGAAATTCCTAATATTGTATCTTATTTAATTTAACACGTTCGCTGCCACACTTCTCGGACATAGTTTGTTACCACGCGCCAAGCACTTTCACTTATTATTTTATTCACAAGTTAAGGGTTAGGTCCAAATTAACGTGCTTATACTACGAGTTAACTCGCGCTTGGCATAGGAGATCGGTAATCGACATTCGAGTACATTCGTAGTTGGCTTGTAAGGCTCATATGCCAACTACGAGTATACTTGTAGTTAGCAGCGAACGTGTTAATAAAGATATATACGACAATATCTTGCATAAAAAATATAAATGTTACTAGCGTTTTCGTAGGAGAAAACAAATATTGTTTATTATATTTTGCATATATTTTACCTTTCCCCGTATCGAATAGAGACGACTATTTAATTGCCTGAATTGATCTGCTAAGGCTATGCTAATAAGAATAAGAAATAGATCGACGAAGTTCCATGAAAATGTACTGAGGATATTTATAGTTTCGACCAGGATTCCTTTCCAAAGACTGTAGGGCATTTTTGAGAAGATCTATATAAAATTTACATATAAAATATAAAAACTCCATACAAAATTAATAATTACATAATATTACATTTTAATTTAATGATAATTGAATTTACACGCTAATTATTTTTTATACAGTTTCTCTTCTTCGGTTTATTATAATATGCAGATAAAAATTGAAAAAATTTTAATGCATTTATTAATGCATTTAAAAATACATTTAATTATATAAAATAGCAGTATTAAAAATATAAATCAAATGATCTATTTAATATATCTAAATGTCTGTTTACATTATATTTATATATGTATATTTATTTATATTACCTGAGGAAACTGAGTTTGAAAATAAGTACCGATGACATCTGTATCCCCGCGATGATCCGCACATTCTATTGCACTAACGTATGCAGAAACAACAGCGGCACTATGTTCCACTATTTATAAAAAAAATATTCGATACATTTATTATATAATAAATACAATATTAATCTAAACTAACTTTGACATTTGATGGCAAATAAATACATAAATGTAATTTATTAGAGGAGATATTCGGCAATAATGTACAAGAGTATTTCAATAAATAAGGTAAAGAAAACTTGTCTTTAAAGAGAAAAAAAATATATTCATATATAGTTATAACTATAACTTGTAACATATATGTATATTACTTTTTCATATATTTTTTATATGTATCTAGGTATTTGTTTGTTTTTTTGTATCAAGCATTAATTCCAACAGTGAAGAAATTTGTGTCAAGATTTTGGAATCTAGAAAGACTTTGGAATCTAGGAATGGCGAATCGTCCTTCCCATAGTCCTAATTTTACATCAATTTTCATCTCCCAATTTGGATCCCTGAAAAAGTTCTTGACTGGAAAGTGATATGCAACTGACAGTTCAACATATCTCGGTTCTAAGATTTTGACACTAATTTCTGTTGGAATCAATGCACCGATGAAACAAATATTAGATATATATATATATATAAAAAAGAAATATGTGGGAAAGTAATATATGCAGTGATATATGTTATAAGTTGTGTAGTTATAATTATACATGTATTTTCATGGCAGATTTTATTATTTTACTTATATTAAAATGCTCTTGTATATTTTATTCAGAATAAAGATAGATAAGTTATCTTGATATAATAATGATACATATATTCGCAAAATGATCAATTATAATTGAAAGTGACCATGCATAATCTTTAATTTATTTAAAATTAAACAAATACCAAAACTCACCTAATGCAAGCAACATAACAACAATAGTTACGATTTTGAAACGAGTTGCCAAAGTAGTCTTTGAAATTTCTCGATATCTAGAAGTGAGTTCATACTCAAGTTTCTCCCAAGTTAACGCCAAACAAGGCCACTGCCATGCCAATCGTACGAACAAGACAGCAGTCACGAGGCTCGTAATGTAGAAAACAAATGTCGCTGATATTCGGGACAAATGTCACTTTTAGAAAGACAGTATATAACTAACAATCCATCAAAATTATATTATTCAATCACTTACTCATTTTGGTAGAGTTTGTTCCTGTAGAGAGCAGCCACGAAATATTATAAACCGACATAAAGGACACTCCGAAGAAAACAATCAACGTGTAAAGAATCTTCGGACTCCTCCATGTAAATCTGTGAGATATTCAGAGCACGTGAGACGCGCAAAATTTGTAACCGAGAAACACAAAATATCACACTGTTTTCGAAATAAATATTTTCTAAACAATTAATCCCTGGTGAAAATTAAACGCTTCTCGAAGTGTCAAAGAAGCGTAAACGAACAGAATAAACGCTTCTTAGAAGCTTCATTGACTTCCCATTAACTCTTCGCGATTTTAAATCTTCATTTGTATTTCTCGAACGCTCCATAAAGTGTATACGAAGCATTCCGTTACGCTTCCCTTACGCTTTAATATTTCATGTTTTCCTTTACGTTTCCAAAACGCTCCATAAAATGTAAACGAAGCACTCCGATACGCTTCCCACACACTTCAATGATTGACATTTTAGGAACTCTTCATTTACACTTCCTAAACGCTCCATAAAATGTGAACGAAGCACTCCAATACGCTTCCCGTACACTTCAATGATTGACATTTTAGAAACTCTTTATTTACACTTCCTAAACGCTCCATAAAATGTGAACGAAGCACTCCAATACGCTTCCTATACGCTTCAATGATTGATTGACTTAGAAACTCTTCATCCACATTTCTTCAATGCTTAAACACTGCACAAAACATGTATGAAATACTTTCCACTTACACTTTAACAATTTAAAGAAATATTTTTAAGGACGTCAAAGTTTCGCGCGAGCACGCAAGGATCTGTTAGTTCGTTCGTTTAGCTACGCGACGTGCGATGCGCTATCTTTCTCGTATTTAAGTTTAGTTATGAGAATTATATAAAGTTTACAAAGAGTAACAAATAAGATTAAAGATATACTTCAATTTAATTTCTGATCTCGATGCAGGAGCTTCAGATATTAAATTGATTTTATAAGTCGGACAAGTAAATGTCTGGCGAATAAACGAAAATAATCCATTTATTACCTATTTAAAATGTAAAGTGCAATATTAACGGTACAGTATAAATATAGTAGAGTATAAACATTTCATTTGTATTCGCCAATAAGTTTGATAACATTTCATTTACGTTCTTTAAAAATTATATTAGATATTTCATTCATGTTTGTCGGAGAGTTCGATAACGTTTCGTTTACGTTCCTTAAGGAGTTTGATGACGCTCCGTTTATATTTGAAGGATATTTCGTTCACACTTGTCGGAGAGTTTGATGACGCTTCGTTAACGCTTTTCTAACACTTAATAGCCGCTTTCTTTACGTTCCGATGTTTCAATTTACGCCTTTTAATAGCTTCGTTTACGCTTCCGTCACTTTTCCGTTACATTAGATTAACTCTCCAATTCATGCTTTGTTAACGCTCGGTTTACATTTTATTTTCGCCAGGGATTATGCACTGTCTATTTCTATCTACCGGAGATACGAAGCGTCCGATTTATTGACACCGCACACCGGAAACATGGAGAAACATTGGGCCAGCATAATGATCGGCCTTATCGCTGCATACAGACTATCAGTAGAAGGATTGAAAGTCTGTGATGGAGGTACAACAGTCGTCAGCACTAAAAATCGCGACGGTTAATAAAAAAATCTACAAGTATCAAAACAAGTCACGAATGGTTAATGCAAAATAAATCCAAACTAAACTTACTTTCGGGTACTACTACATCGGTCTTCGTCGGATCGAACTTACGCAGGTTACTCTTAGGCGATCTGAAAAGAATTACTTTTACACTTTGGACGTATCATCTATTGACGCGAAATTGAATAATTGACATCTGAGATTATCCATGTATATTTTTAAAAATAAATCGAGTTCACACATAAATAAAAATAAAACACACTTTCTTCAATTTCTCTTGGTAGTGAGTTAAGAGCGCAATCTTATTGTCTTTCAGTTAAATTAAGCTGTATTAAAACTGATGTTTAAATTTGCAATTTAATGTTAAAACAAAAAAATGATTTATCCAAATCTGCCAAGAAATTTCTCCAGCATTGCAACAGATTTTAATCGACAAAATATGATTTTTTTATATTTCTTCTCCCCTAGTTAAATTATACTTCATTCTGTGACGTCAAATCCATGTAGCACAATTTTTTTAAACTTTTCCCTCGACTTAAGAATTTTTTATCACTTGCTTTCAAAGACACACCTCATACGATGCATGCTGCGACTAACGTTGTGTACGCTACACGATTGCATGATGGACAGAAGACAGAACTCGTTATTTCTAAGCTTTATCATGCAGCGAAATGACAGGGCGGAGGGCGCTTTATAAATATCGAACTCAATAAATGTCCACTTCCAACAGCTAGTGGAAAGACTGCTCGAGACTGCTGAGACCTCGTCCTCGACGACAAGGTGCGTGAAACTCGCGCACAAAGAGGGAGAGATAAATGCGCCTCCGAGAAAAGAATTCGACGTCATCATGACAAAAGGGGCGATTAAGTTTATAATTCACTCCATAAACATATATAATTTTCAAGAATTTTAGGACATTAATGTCTCCTTTGAATAATTATTAAGTTAAAAAAAATTAATAAAAGTTAATTAATAGAAAATTTTAAAATATTTATTGCAAAAAGTAATTTTTATTTAATATTTTCGTTATCTTCAGTGATTTCAAAGACATTAAGATATTCAATTAAAGATACTTAAGAAACTCAATTAAAGATAATTTAAAGAATTTTTCTATCCTTTTGAAAAATTTAATGTTTGACATAATTTTTTTGATAAATGAAAATTTATAAAAATTTATAAGAAAATTATAATAAAATAAATTTTAATAGGAAAAGTATTTATGTTTGTATAAAATTTTAAAATTTTATGATGTTACTGAATTTGCCTGTTGCAATTTTGTTACTCAATGAATATTATATAAAGCATTTTTTTTATGTGTACTAAATAAAAATAATTTTTCCTTTTCAGCTTTAAAACGTTACTTTTGAGAATTGTTAATTGTTAATTAATCTGATATGAAAAATAAATTCATAATGTATAAATTTTCATATTTATCAAAGAGTAATATAGCGGAAACATGCAAAATGCTCACACAATCCTCTGTAATTAAATAAATAATTAGTTTGATGTCATCTCTACAGTAATCAACCACCTTATGTAATGCTATGTAAAATTCAATTGACGAGTCAAAGCGAAAAATTCTCGGCACGCAAAACTTGTATAATAACTTGAATAATTTAAATCAAGCAATATTTATCTCCGCTTGCAAAAATTGCAAAAAGAATAACAGAATAATATTTATAATCTCTGTAGAAAAATGATAAAATGTTTAATTTATCTTTGTCAGAAGAAACTTCAAAAAATCTGTACAATAATGTTAAAATAAAGAAAAATGTTTATATAAATTGTCACATAACGTCTGTGGAATAAAAACATTGAGTTATAATTAATTCCAAGGCAGGTTTAGTCACAAACTGCACGATTATTAGCCGAGAATGCCATTAAATTGAAATGTTTGCACATAACAGTTTTTGTTAGAGAAGGCGTTTATTTGAGAATCATAATTGAATCGATTTTTATTATATAGAGTGCTTGTTCACTCAGTCTTGCTTTTCCTAAGCATTTCATCTACAGTCAAAAATATTGCATCATTCCCCAAAAGACGCAAATAGAAAACACAAGTAAATGATTAAGTTTCTTATTTTTTTAGCTATTTTACTCATATTTATTAATTATTAAAATATAAAATAATAGTAATAAAATATAATTTGATAATATTTATATACAGTTTTGTGTGTGTGTTAAAATAATGACTTTCCTATTTCTATAAGTGATGCAATATTTTTGATTGGTATTATATATCGTTACATTTTTTTTATTTATTGATCCATATATATATATATATATATATATATACACATATATTTAATTAAATAAAAATATATCATTCTCCATATTAAATATCATCCTCGAATACTTAAGTGTGAATGATGCGTATATCTATTGTTTTATTTATTTTAGTGGCATGATAAAAAAAGCATTTAATTATGTTTTTAACAGTTTTTTATAAATAATGATAAAAAATATATAAATGTATCATAACATGTTAATATTTAACTTACTGAACATTAATTGTAACAGGATGCCAAGAGTTTGCAGGACTCCATCGTGAATAAGACATTTTAGAGACGCTCCTTTCTTTCTTTGTTTATTTTGTTATGTTATTTTATAATTTTCTTAACAATAGACATTGAGAGTTTCTTCGCATTCTCCTAAGGTCAAGTCAGCACATACTTCTAAAAATTCAATAAGCAATATAATTAAAAGATCGATAAAAGTATCCTTTCACATACAAATAAATTAAAAATAGAATCATGTAATTCGGGAAGCAATCAAAAGATATATTATTGATTAAAAAATTTTAGTCATTTTAAAATATTTTTGTAAAAGATAGATAAATTGGAAAAAAATTGACAGAAAGTCATTCTGCGAAATCGAAAATTCCCAACTTTTAAGAAAAATCAAAGTCTTTTAAACAAAGTCTTCATACATTTCACCGATTTCGAATAAAAAAGAGAAAAATGAGAAAGAATAAGGAGAATAAATGAGAAAAAAAGACATATAAAAATGAACAAATTACATGCCAAGATTGAATCTTTTAAAGATTGAATAATTATAAATCTTATTTTTTTGTGATAATTAAAGAGATTTATACATCATTTTTGCGAATGTCTTAAATTTTGAAATCTTATCGATCAATCGACTTAATTCACGTGTCTTTTGCAAGGCGATAGCGTAATACGTAACCGGAGAATACTTTAGTATGCGGAAGATAAAACAATGAGGCGCGCGTATGTCGCAAAACAATGTCGCCTGTCGCAGTACGCGTTTGAATGTGCACTGACAGTCGTAGAGGAAACCACTATAACTTATGCGCTTATTGTTTCTATCCCGCGTCTAATCTTTGCTTGCATAGGCCGGAGAAATAACAGCTTCCCATATGCGGTTATAACGATTCGCACCTGTGTGCGGCGATTTGACATACTTGACATGAACCGCATTCATTGTCACTCGTAATAAAGAGGTACTCAACTCATATGCTTGCGCCATTTATGATTTACATATCTGTAGTATCTTCTATCTAAAATTTGAAAAAAGTAATATTTGTTTCATAGAGCTATATCTGACTATTAACTTTGTCTAAAATATATAATGTTTTTAGAGAAAAACATTTTTAGAAAAAATTTACAAATTGTGGTAATAAATGACAAAATTTATAATTAAATATTTTTATATTATTTATTATTATCTCACCTAATAAAATAAAAAATTCATAAGATTAATTTTCTAAACACGAGATTTATATGAGACAAATAAAATTTATTATCGAAGAATTTTATTTAATGCTAGTTATATGCACGTTGAGAACACGACTTTAGATAAAAGCTATTTATCATTAGCGATAATAACCGCTTCAAATACAGGAAAGACATCACCTGCCAACTCTCAGGATTAAATGCATGTGAAACGCGAGTTTTTGTGCTGTTTATTCAATGAGCCTAACGAGTTATTACATATATATAATGAAAATGTACATCCATCACTTCTTCTATCCTCATCTATTAAGAATGTACAAGCTTGTGAAACTGAGATAAGAGCTCGATGAATGTCGACCACATTCTGATACGTACAAAATCTCTAAACAACTGATATATCCAGCAAATCTTGGCTGCATATGAAAATATTATGATTTGCAACACATACATCAAATATTTGCGAATTCTATTTATAACATTTAGAAGTATACATCTGAAAAACTGAATTTGTTAATCAATTATTAAGATCAATAAAGAACAATTATTAATTATAACGTAATTATAATTGCATAATTAATAAATGAATCTATAAATTAATTTAAATACATAATATAAGTAATCTAAATAAATAGAAAAATAAATAAATAATATAAATAAGTAGAAAAAAAATTAAAAAATTTGTTGGTTTATACAAACGTTAAAAAATCAAGTTTAGTATTTTACTAATTTAAAATGGTTCTTCTTTTTATACAAGATGTAATCTGTATTTAATATAATATAGATTCAGATTTTGTAAATATGTTTTTACAACACATTTATGGGGTAACATTAAACTATGGAAGCAACAACTGTATATTAATAATAGTGCCGCCACTTTTTGCGAGTAATGTTGTACTCGCAACATTAAAATGAGTCATTTTCTGTATTCTTTTGTGTGTGTGCATGTGATAGAGCTATTTCATTTTTATTCCAGTCTCTCATGGGCATTTTCCGGGATGATGCACGTGTGAACAGTCTTGTCTTCCTGACAAGCTGTGCAAACGGAATTTTTCCAATGTCACACACACACGTACATACATACATATCTGCTGCTGTTTCTCTGATACGTACTTTTCGCATGCAAGTGTGTATTGCGACTCGTCTCGCATAGACTGGTGGCCTACTTTAATATCATCCCTTTATATTATGGCGCATATTAATAATATCGAAAGATAATAGACCTATTTAATTTCCATCATAGTCTATGATACTTTTTTAGAATTTTTGTTTCACTCCAATACTATTATATAAAAATTTTATACTTTATATGTTACATAATAATTTCGATAAAAAACTTATATAAATATTGCTCCACCTTTACGATCTAATGCAAATTTCTATTTTATGCAAATTATATTTTATATAAATAAATTATATATTTTATAAAACTTTTTTATATAAGAATAAATAAATGGAAATATATAAGTGCAACATAATAAAACAATAAATTAAACACATACATACACTAAACTTAATAAAAACTTTATCTGAATAAATAAATAATTGAGTTTCAATATTGCAGTTAAATTTTAGATGATGATCAAAAGATACTTTTAATTCTGATTTCTCTGTGGAATTGCAAGAATTAATTTCAAGAAATGAAATGTGTGTGTTTGAATATGCAAAACGGTTTCAAGCTCATAGCAGCTTGAAACATTAATACTTCCCGTCTTACAGGAACAAGGAGATTACGATGATTGGGTTGTTATATAAGGAATTTACACATACGAATCAAAATTGTATTGTGTTCCCACAGGTAGAAGTAATGTACAATTGTTTTACAATTGTGTCAATCTTCTCCGCACAAGAGTCCACACAAGAGACCACTATACCATTCACGCACAAAGGCCATGAGAATACGCGAGTATTCTGGTTTCGCGATCGATCTGTATTATTTTTTTAACGATAATCGCAGCAGTATCATAGGCCGTTTTATCGGCACATGTATCTACAATCGCGGGGACGCGATCTCGTATTATCGCGTCGAATCGTTGATATACATATATATCTCTGAATCATTTGCGTCAAAAAAACACTAATCACTATCGTTCGGCTGAATCGAGTCCATTAATGCTTGCTTTTATATCTACAAACCCACAATAATCGCCATTACCTCGAAAGCGTAATTACTGTTATTGACTATGAAAAACAGGTACGCATGGAAAAAAACAATATATCATTAATGCTCGAATCTCTGTTTGTGAAAACATGGAGAGAAATAATGCGAGTTGACACTTAAACTAAACCGTCGTACAATTAAATAACGCGACACAAATTTCTTTCATTAGAGAAATCAATATCGTTGCTATCACACGTGTCTCTACTATACTTATCGAAAGTTTTATCAATAATATGGTCAAAATACAAAAAAAAAATGGTAAAACTGCGCAATGCTTCCGAATTGACGTTATCGAGAAAAAAAATCGCAGGTAAATGTCAATTATTTAAATGTATCAACAGTTCTTTTCAAAAAAGCGTCGCAATAAATTTTAAGTTATACAATTATTTTCTCGATTGCTTCTTTCAATAAATTCGTGAAGATGGAGACTTCGACTTTTTTAAAAGATTATTACATATAAATCTAAAACCATTTTATTTCACTTAAAAAGACCGTATTCTCATCGCGCATGCTTTATGTTAAATTTTTAGCTGTTTGCTAAAATCAAATTTTATCCTAAATTTTAATTTTTCCACATAAAAGGTATGTTCGAAGCGCAAACAAATGCGAGATGAGAAACAAACGGTCATTATTTAGTGTAAAATGTATTTTAAGAACACGAACTAATTAATACGATTACAACGCTTATATGATTAAAACGATTACGTGCCTATGTACAGACGCTAAAAACATCTTATTCATTGACTTAATTAACTAGATGCTCGTGTTCGTAAAAATCCAGGACAATGCCGAAACGATATCGACTAAAACTCTGAGAGCGAAATATATCACCTTCAAATATCTATATACACATGTTCACTATGCGCAATTATACGCTATTAATTGCTTAATTCCATCTGTACAAATATCTAATCATGTGTTTCAATCGTTAGAAATATCTTGAAGTTCGTATGACGCTTCTACAGTTGTATAACGTTAATAAGAAGGGACGCTCGTTAGGTAATGAGTACTGAAGTTAAACATTAATGAAATTACGCGACGATATTGTATATCATAATTAAATATTACAAGCTCTTTTGTAACAGTTTTCGCAATAAATATGTAAAAAAAAGTTACGACTATAATATATTGTAATGTAATTCTTCTCGGAATTCATTTTACTCAAAATATTGCGCGCGAAAAAATATCATTCTATATTTATTGAAACTGTGTCAAACAATCACTTATCGAACCTTGAATATTTTTGCGAAAGTCTGCGACAGAATTTGCTAAAAGAGAGATGAACATATGATTTCGAAAACATATATAAAAATTTCGGCTGCGGGTAAAATTAAAAAAAAATCTCTTTGATGTTTTATTGATAGAAATATCGTAGGCCATTTTTCGTTTTATTAAATTTAAATCTTCAATTAAATAAATCAATAAATCTTAGAATTTGAATGCGATACAATATATATTGTAACGATGTCATACATAAGTTTAGCGGTTCCTATGACATATTTCGTTTTGATTTATAATTAATATTCACATTATATCATGGATATTATATTAATAATATCAATATCGATGCAGTTCTCAATTATTCAGAATGTTCTCTCGCTACATTATACAGGGCGGAATTTGTAAAATTTAATAATAGCGCAAAATTTAAACCAGTTCAATGAGTCCTTTTTGATGGCACATGTTTTTCATTGGCTTTTCTCGCAGTATCCGATTAATCGATAATCGCATATAAAATAAAAAGTAGAAACTTTGTTAAAATTATGCTGTATGTGTATATATATATATATATATATATATATATATATATATATATATATATATATATATCATACATATATTACAATATTACTTATATTTTTTTAAACGATATCATTATTAATAAAGCCGAAGTCGATTCAAGCGCTACGCATTTAGAGAATTTAACTGCTTCAATATTTTATTTCGTCGATTTTAATATAATTCCCCAAACAGAAATATAATAAAAATTTTCAATTACTTAACAAAAAGAATGCTCAATGTTTAAAATATAGTGTTCAAATTTAGTTTAATAATTTTTATATTTCAAAAAGAGAGAAAAGAAAAAAATTAAATCTTTTGTATCATTTATTAAATGGAGAATCACGTAGAAATACATAATAAAAATTTTCAATTACTTAACAGATAAAATGCTCAATATTTGAAATATACCGTTCAAACTTAGTTTAGTAATTTTTATATTTCAGGAAGAGAGAAAAATAAAAAAATTAAATCTTTCGTATCATTTACAGAATCGTATTATATTTTTCATTTTTATATTCTAAAATCAATAATTCTAATATTTCGCACAAGCTATTAGGATTTTTTCTATCCACAAAACTAATCTTGCCCACGTTTCTTTATTCGAAAAAATTGTAAATCAATTTTACCTTAATAGCAAAAATTATTGATTTCTTTCCAGAGAAAAATTGAACTTAAGAAAAGTCACTGCAAGAGTAAAGTAAATAGTTTGTGATATTACTTATAAGGAGTAACAGTTGACATAACAAAGTAATAAAAATTGTATTTAAGACAAATTTTAGATAGATTTTACGATCTTTTGCAGTTAAAAATAAACGTTATAATTAAAATTTAGAATCTTACATTCTTGCATTGAATCTTTCAACTTTAATCTTTTATCTATTTCTTTTGAGTCCAAATTCTATTTTTCTTAAGTGTTTTCACAGAGACAACAAAATGCGTCATATACAGTTTGTCATTTACATGTGTCAGTCAACATTTTATCGCTATAACTTGAGTCAAGAAGCATAGATGAAAACTTCATTTACAAAAATGGTATGCGTTTTCATCGTGTTGTCGTTGTCATCATTAATGATGCTCGAAAAGGCTCAATGTTGTCACAATGTTGTCAATGTTCACAGCGAAATTCGCTATGAAGTCCTTATAGGCACGTCAGCCATGCTGTTTCGAGGTACCCGGTATGTTCGGGTCTTGTCCACTGTTATTAGAATGATCTGTAACATAGAGGAATATTCAAGTTTTCTTGCAACACATGTTTCGGATAATACAGATGCCTAAAATATAAGCAGCCTAAAAAATAACCATCGAAAAATCTAAAAAAATACAACATTGTTTTGCGATAATATTATTATATAACAAAAATTGTGTTCAACGAAATGTCATAACACTTTTATAAATTATTAAAACATAAAATTGCATCAAATAAAGTATATTATATTTTTGTAAATCATTAAAGCATGATATATAGCATAGGATCAAATGATTCAAGAGAAGCAGAGTCAAATATTTTATAATTTTCTTAATTCTAATTATTATTTGTTATTTACAACTATTTTATAGAGATCATGAATGATTAAGGAGCGTGAATTGACACCTGTATCTGTAGACAGCTCCTCAAACCGATCTGATAGATCAGAAAGGCCGGTCTCGGCATGTCGGCCGAGGATATCTGGTAACGCGTTTCTCCTGCCGGTCCTCCCGGTCGACTGAAACTCCTTAGAATTGTCGCCATTCTCATAAGACCCGCCTGGAGTGATCGAGCCGCTTGCGTTGCTCGCACTCTTGTCATCGGGCCCGTTCCCAATTTCCTCGGGATTTCCGACCGGCCCCGCTCGTCTCGGTGTCAGCATCCTCAACACTGGAAATAAACGGCAATCTTTTTTTCGTGCTCTGCAACTGTTGTTTCGCAAGCTCATTCAAGTGATCCTTCAGCGTATATGACATTCTACTATTATACAAAATTTTCAATAAAACATTGTCTGACCTTTATTAAATTTCTCTATAACAGTTTCTATAACAATTCCTATAACAGTTCTTTTTTATAAATGTTGTTTAATATTTTGTGTGTTTTAATATTTTAGAGATACACACACAAACACATGTATATATAAATAATTAAAAATATTATTTTTTACGTATTCATTCGATGTAAAATTATCTCATATAGTAAATATATTAATCCTTTCATCGTTATTTCTGTATATTTTTCGTAGAAAATATTAAAATAATCAGAATATTATCAAGCACTTTTGCAATTAAATAAATAATCATAAACAACAAAATAAAAATGAAGGAATAGAAAGAAGATAGTTAAGAGCAGTCTTATAAATTAAAGATTAATAATGTTGTTAATTAGATTTCTTTTAGATATAACTCGATAATGTTAATTAAGTTTCACAAAATATAGCAATCTACAATCTACATTAATTAAGTTTTACAGAATAGAGTAAAAAATCAGATGTTAATTAAGTTTCACAAAATATAGCAATCTCTAATCCAGTCAACATTGATAGGCTTGAGATATGATATAATAGTGTTAATTGAGGTTTGTAGCATTAGTTATGTGACTAGTTAGACATAGAAAATGTTAATAAATTCAATATGTGTGTATATATCACATACATACATACATACATATACACAATATATATATATATATATATATATATATATATATATATATATATATATATATATATACAGGGTGTTTCATTTTAATCCGACCAGTCGAATATCTCGAAAACCAAGCCCGGGAGAGAAAAATATTTCAGACAAAAGTTGTTTGGTTTCGAGGGGGCCATAAAATGGTGACAATGATTTGACCTTGAACAGTCATTTGAAGGTCACATAAAGGTCACCTTAAATTTCTTAAATGGAATACCCTATATATTTTTGCACATTCTTGTAGCTGACATCGAGAGCTTTCCAAAACACTATAATTAAGTACCTTTTCGTTAAGTACTTTTTGAGTTATGAGGCTTGAAATAATTTCTTAATTTTACATAAACCATAAAATATCTAGTAAAATATTCATTTTTCGATTATCTTACCTTAATACTTTTATGTACAAAATAATGAGAGGAATCGATTGGTGTAAAGAAAACACATAGTTATTTTTAAGAAAAAAAATGTAATTGTTAATTGCAAATTACATTTTTTTTTTCGAAACAATTTTGTGTTTTCTTTACACCAATCGATTTCTCTCATTATTTTGTACATAAAAGTATTAAGGTAAGATAATCGAAAAATGAATATTTTACTAGATATTTTACGGTTTATGTAGAATTAAGAAATTATTTCAAGCCTCATAACTCAAAAAGTACTTAACGAAAAGGTACTTAATTATAGTGTTTTGGAAAGCTCTCGATGTCAGCTACAAGAATGTGCAAAAATATATAGGGTATTCCATTTAAGAAATTTAAGGTGACCTTTATGTGACCTTCAAATGACTGTTCAAGGTCAAATCATTGTCACCATCTTATGGCCCCCTCGAAACCAAACAACTTTTGTCTGAAATATTGTTCTCTCCCGGGCTTGGTTTTCGAGATATTCGACTGGTCGGATTAAAATGAAACACCCTGTATATATATATATATATATATATATATATATATATATATATATATATATATATACGCAACTAATTAAAATCCTTTAATAATTATATTTCTGAAGCTTAACTGTCTCTTCTTATAAATCATCGCATTAAATAAATTATATATATAGTAATTATGTAATATATAAAGATCTTTTTTATACACAATTCTTTACACACATTCATTTATTTTTAATTTATTGTTATGTAAATTATAATTTCGAAAAAAAGACAGATTATTGTCGACTTCTTCATCGGTACGAGCTGTTTTAATCATTTTTGGAGAGGTAGCAATCAAATCACTAGAGACTTTTAGTTGAACAAATGAATATGTATATATTTACCAAAAAGAAAAGGAAGCGGATCAATTAATATTATAATTAATGAACAACAAGTATCGCGCCTTCAACAACTATCGGTCATCCCGCGATCTCTTCGCGACTCCTGTCGATCAGCGCTTTGTCTCGACTGACTTATTCGATTCTCGCATCCGCGCCTTTGATCTCGTCTCACCGTTAGATTTCAAATCATAACAGCCGCCGAACTGTTGCCAAACATACATTGCTTGTCGCTAAGAGAATCAACGCGTCCCCGGCATCATCGAGCAGGCCTTGGAGGACACTTATGCAGGAGGACACTTATGCAGGATATAATTATTCCACATTATTCTTACGATGAACACACATACATATTGTATGTAAAAAGTATTACAATTAATTTATCATTTCCAAGTTTTTTGCATTTTTTTGCATTTCTTTCCCACATTATAACATGGTAGTTTACATTCCTAATTACATCGAAGTATTTTAATTACATTTCACGCTTAACGGCACAAGTACACGCGAGATCGAGTATGAGAAAACATAGCATTACGCGATTAGATAATAGAATCCTCAATATCTTTATGTTATAATTATTGTACATTGAATGATGATTTGCGATTTTATCAGGAAAAACATTTTAGTATCTTTACAATGTTTAATTTAATTATTAAATTTAAATATTCAATATTAAAACTTGAATAAATTTCAGTAAATTAAATACTAAAACTATTGAAAATTATTAATTTATATTTTCTCATGTTTCGAAAAAGGATTCTCAGTTTTTATAAATTATTTTTGTATCAAACACACACTTTCTCCTTATATAAATATATAAAGAAAAATTAAATATTAAATATCTTAATCTTTATGTTAAAAAATTTTATCGTTATTTAAAAATATTTGCATCAATCGCATGAGAGCGTGCGTCTCTATTTAGGATTGTGAATTAATTCTCCACGAGCACTTACCCGTATCTAAATTTTCCGTTAATCGAAAAGTTTCACCAAACGTCAACGCGAGTTTGAATGTATACAGAATGGCGAACAACTAATCTAAAACATTACCTTCTTCGTGAAATGGCAGATATCCATCATCGAGAATTTTATCAGCCTCCTCACGAGGTATCGGAACGTAACCCATATCTATGAGATTTGCGAGCGTGTGACTCGATAAGACGATTGTGTATGACGATGATGATCGCAAGGTCTACTGTGCAAGACTACTACTTCGGAAAGATCGACGCAAGAAAAGCCCGAAATGTTGATTCAATCACTAGTGACGTCAGCATATACACAGCTGACGATGTGCATATACATAGAGTATATTAAAACTATTGTCGGAACTATCTTATATCTGCAGACATTGGTTAATTTAATGAAAACTTGATTGATAAAAAATGATCATTTTACATAATTTTTCCATTTCTTTAATATTAAATTTGATAATTAAACTGTAAAGAATTTTCATTGAAGCCTTTATTTACAATTAACTGAAAGAAAAAAATATCATTATTTATTAACGGTTTGATAATTTCTAATTTTTAACTTCTAGATTTTTATTTCATGACTAAAATTTACTTTTTTTTATCATGATTAAAATTATTAATACATTGAAAAATTATCTTGTAAAATTCGTCGAAAATTTTCAAATTAAAGAAATAGCAATAATTCTGAGATATATATGTATAAAAATGTACATGTGTGGTGCATTTATCTTTATATTTCTTGTTGAAATAAACATCGATAAGATGTCGCGTACAAAAAATTATCAAAATCATACTTGTTTTCCTATTACTTTATTGCAATGTATGCAATTTACATCTGAAGTGCATGATTTTTATGTCATTAGTACAGAAATATTTTGTATTACGCAAGTATAATATACAAGTAATTACAATTAAAATAGAAAATATCGATAAAATATGTCGTGGGTTTAAAAAATGTTAAAAAACAAGCAAAAAAATAAAAAAATTAACATTTAATTTTTGTGCAAGCGTGCAAATTTTCTACGTTAAGAATCATAAATTTTAAAAGAAAAATTAACTTATTTACATATACCACGTTTAAAAAAACATGATAAATTTTATAAAAAATTAATAAAAAATGTTATGTTAACGCACTGTTAGTCACTTTTTCGAACCGTAATGCGTACTTGTTTTTTTATCTTCATATGAAGTTAATATCAAAACTATAAATATAATGTGTTTATGTCGCAATAGCGGTGACAAGTAAATTATTTCGTAAAGAGATATATAATTCACTCATATGACTCAGGTTATTTAATCTAATTGCTCGGAAAAATACGCTATGGCTCAAATAGATATATAGTTGCTGCAATTTAAACAATACATACATTCAGCTTGAAAATATGACAGGAATTTAATACAGATGAAGTTAATACAGATAGTGTCATATGAAAGTCAATAGATCATCAATGTAAATTCTTGCTTTATCTCATTTCACTTATTTAAAGATTACATTGCGAAAACATTAAATATATTACATAACATAATTACAGCACAAAAAATACTGCAATATATCATATATTGTATATATGCGATATTAATTTTATTTACAAACCACCATTTATTAATAATTAAACTATTTATTAAAATTAATGATTTATTAGCGATTTATTATTTATTACATCACGTATTACGTCACGTATATTTTTATACATCACTTTTTTAAATGCACACTATTGATTTAATTTAATTTAATTTAATTTAATCTAACTTGCAAGATGTATTATCGATTCTGCCACGGAATTATTTCCAGAGTTCCCACAGAGGATTTCATCGCAGAATGATTCACAAAAGTTGTCAGGATGAAAAATTAGTCGAAATGTTAGTGCACGTAAGACGTCGAGAGTTTAGTTAAATTAGTTATAACAGCACGATATGAACAAACGATACCTTGTGCACGTGTAAGATGTTTTCTCTGATATCCTTTGGGCGACGTATAGCCGGAAATGACAAGGCAATCTCCGGCCGCAGTGAAGAATCGTCGCCGCGAGGAACCGCCATCATCAGGCATCACTTTGCGCAGCTTCACCTAATCGGACGTTTTTTATCGTGTTACAGACTATTCCTATCCATCATCGGAGATGAATTAAATCTGGACGATTTAACGTTCCATCGCAAACCAAGCTCGCGCGCTAAGATTTGTCGGGTCTGAGGAAAAATACTCTCGTTCCTTTCTGTACAAAAAGTAGACCATTTTCCGGAAGCTACAATGGATCCCAATAACTTATTTCCGATTAAATATTTATTAATAATACAATATGGATTAATAGCACAAATAACATAGCGAATTTTTTGTTTTGAGAAAAAAGATCTTTTATTTTTAAAAGTTTTCTTGTTTGTCTAAAATAAAAAATATTTTAAAATAAATATATATTTACAGAATGCCGTATATAACGTATGAGTTTAAAAAGAAAATAAAATATTTTAAAGAATCTAAATGTTTTTGAAAGATATTATTCATAAAAGATGTTCAGTCAATTTATTCTCTCGCGTAATTTAATTATGTTCTCCAAATTTTTGTTCTTTTTAATAACAATAGATTTACAGAATAATTAATCGCACTTAATATAAATATTTATGTGAGATAAGAAAAATTAAGTTAATGTAACAACATAATAATGTAACGACGAAAATACTTCCACAGACTTAATATATCGTTGTATATTTTATCTGAGTAAGTCACGTGCGTCTTGAAAAATGATTAGTTTTTTGATTTATCTTTAAATTTAAAATACAAATTTAAATTTTTAAATTATAAATTTGCACTCATATGGCATACATTTCCATAAATCATCATACTGTCGTGCACATCCGACCTTGAAAGATAATACTAGTCGTAGCAATACACACATGTCGAGCGAATGCGAGTGAAATACATAGACAATCGCATTGATGCTTTATACTCATTCATGATTCATGACACCCACACGAAGCGTTCAATATACATGATAAAACTGTTTACATTGTCACAGCTCAGAACATCGGCGGACCAATAAGAGAGAAGAAGAAAAGAACGGAGAGAGAATTGAGCAACACAAACGAAAGAGCTAAATACATTGTCATCTGTATCAAGATCGCAATCACAAAAGGCAACGAACGATAAGTTTGACGCTTTCATAATAATTTTACGTAAATTTCCTTAAAGAAAGAATTTCCGAAAGGACCTAGGATAGAGAGATTTTTTTCCAGATATCTGTAATCATAAAAATTCCTTCTTACAAGTAAAAAATCATTATAGTTGTATAAAAGATAATTACCTCAAGAACTTTAATATACAGTGTTCAATTAGAAAAGTTCTGATACTTTGAAAAATATTTTTTTATAAATTTATCATCTCAATGTTTCTTTGATGAAATTTTCCCAATAATAGTTTCAATTTTCAAGTTTTAAGTATCAATTTTCTTCTAATTTTTTCTCATATTTATCAAAGAATAAATTCTAATGAAATATTAATGTTTCATATAATATATATGCATATATACATTATATTATATATAACTTATATTAATGAGTGTAAATTTTTAAGAGATTGGAAAGGAAATCATATACAATTAAATAATAATTTTTTAGTAAAAATTGGACAAAAAATAATATTTTATACAATGCTCATAAAGCAAATATTTATGGATTAATATGCACAATTTTAAACTATTGTATAATATATATTGTATAATGATAGAGAGCTTTGCGTACGAATGTTTGTTCATTCTATATTCAACTAATTAAATATACACCATGTCCTAAAAAGGAAATCTAATTTAAAAAAGAATATACCTAGTCCTAAAACAGGAAAAAGACGATGCATCACGAGGAAAAACCGCTGACGCAAATCAATCTTCCGCTTCCAACTCATAGCAAGCGTTTGCTTACATAAGCAAACAGTGATGTATATTGTATACATATACAGGGTGGACCATTTTAACTTTTAATGGAGAATAACTCGAAAACCAAGCCCGGGAGAGAAAAATGTTTCAGACAAAAGTTGTTTGGTTTCGAGGGGGCCATAAGATGGTATCATTGGTTTGACCATGAAGAGTTATTTGAAGGTCACATGAAGGTCACCTTCAATTTCTTAAATGGAACCTACTATTTGTCATTGCATATTCTTGTAGCTTATCTCGAGAGCTTTCCAAAACACTATAATTAAGTACCTTTTCGTTAAGTACTTTTTGAGTTATGAGGCTTGAAATAATTTCTTAATTTTACATAAATCGTAAAATATCTTGTAAAATATTCATTTTTCGATTATCTTACCTTAATACTTTTATGTACAAAATAATGAGAGGAATTAATTGGTGTAAAGAAAACACATAGTTGTTTTTAAGAAAAAATATGGAATTGTTAATTGCAAATTACATATTTTTTCTTCAAAACAACTATGTGTTTTCTTTATACCAGTTGATTCCTCTCATTATTTTGTACGTAAAAGTATTAAGGTAAGATAATCGAAAAATGAATATTTTACAAGATATTTTACGATTTATGTAAAATTAAGAAATTATTTCAAGCCTCATAACTCAAAAAGTACTTAACGAAAAGGTACTTAATTATAGTGTTTTGGAAAGCTCTCGAGATAAGCTACAAGAATATGCAATGACAAATAGTAGGTTCCATTTAAGAAATTGAAGGTGACCTTCATGTGACCTTTAAATAACTCTTCAAGGTCAAACCAATGATACCATCTTATGGCCCCCTCGAAACCAAACAACTTTTGTCTGAGACATTTTTCTCTCCCGGGCTTGGTTTTCGAGTTATTTTCCATTAAAGGTTAAAATGGTCCACCCTGTATATCCCTCCGGTATCTAAACTTATTATAGCGCAATGACAACGAAAGAAATCATATATTAAAGATATTTATATGAAAAATTTTGCTCTCACATTTTACAAAGTAAATTTTATACAATTTTATACAATACGCAGAATTTTTATTATTTATAAATAATATCTATATTATTCGGAAACTTAAATCTTAAGAAGAAAATAAAATTTTTTTGCTCAAAATATTATTCAAAAATATAATAACCCAAATATATGTGAAATAGAGAGAAAAGAGATAAATATATTTTAAATATTTATCTTCTAAATATATTTATATATGTGTGTGTGTGTGTGTGTGTGTGTAGCGCGTAAGCAGTAATGAAACATTTATAATAATAAAAATATGATTTTATATTTCTATTGGTAAAATAGAAAAATAAAGCCGCAAGTACTTTTCTGTTTTATATAAAATATTGTTTAAAATAGTTCGTAAATATCTCTAAAATTATTTTTTTGGGGTGTTGTTATGGAGATTAAATCTGAAATTTTAATTGCATTGGTTTCCATATAAATTTGTTACTTCTAACGACACCTCTGAAAAAACTCGACGTTGAAAATATATATACATGCGTACAGTGAAACTTTATCAATAAAATCTGCTAAAGTAAAGCCTGCACACCATACTATATGCATCAACGTTATCGATATTACATGTCTAATTTAATTACTGATATGAAGCCAAATTAAGACTTAGTCATTACAGCGAAATCATCAAATGACGTCAAAAGTGACTATTGAGCATTAAATTTTCTTCTTCCAATATACATCAGAGAAAAACAAGCTTTATTTGAATTCCATATATATAGCATTTTATTTAAGAGCTAAAAACAAATTATCAATTTTTAAATTTTGATAAATTTTTTTATCAAAATGATTCATCTATATTTAAATGTATATTATAAAAAAAATTACACATGGTTCTCCGCTTTTGATATCATAATTCAACACAACTTCAAAAACAAATTAATAATTCAGAGTTTCACCAATAATAAAAAAAATGCAAAAGTTTATTTTTCAAATTAATTTTAATTAATATCTTATTATCGATCATAGATACAAAAGCTCCCTTGTTCGCGTTTTTTCAATCATTTATCTACATTTTCGAAATAAGATTTATCATTCGAACAAATACGAAAAAAGTATATCAGCTATTTTTAGCGGGTCAGGTAGGTGCTTCGCGTGATATACGTATTTCCTTCACGACAGAAAGCAACGAGCAAGCACAAAGTACCGCCACTCGAAAGAGAGCCGTTGTGTAGGTAATGGCGAATCGACTCTTTGTTTACGAATCATATATGTAAAGTCATATAACTGAAAAAAAGCTCTTTGTACTAATTGAAATCTTAATAAAATTCATAATTGTTCATTTATAATGTTAATGTTATTTACAATAGTAATTTAACAATATAAATGTAGGGACTCAACTTTTGCACGTTTTGTTACAAACTTTATTGTTTACTTTGTACTTTACTATATATTTATTTTATTATTTATTTTTTTTAATTAAGAGACTTTTTGACTATAATCGCGATGTTCTAAATTAATTCTGATACATATTCTGCGAATTAAACATAACGCCAGTCAGGAGTAATGTTCTATAAATAAATATATGTAATAATATACATGGAATTCGATCGAACACACACAGTAATAGTGTTGTTTTATAGAATCAATATTATCCGTCGATTTATCACGGAGTTAGTTTGCCCTCCATTTCGCATAAAATAGAAAAATTCAAAATATTTTACGACAAATAACATATTTCTGTGCTATAATAATATCAACTTTAATATCATATTTTTTTTACGAAGTAGATTTTACTTATTCACGGTTACATTATCTATGAGAGATCAAACACACTGAAGAGAAGAGCCTCAATGTCGACTACTAATGATAACAATTAACAAGAGAATAATTACAATCTATGCCATCAGAATAATCAATTTCTTCCTCTGACTTCTCGGAATTTTTATTATTATTCATGTTACATATACTCGTGTTTCCAGTTGCCGATCGATACTCTGACAAAGCGAGAGATAAAATGAGAAAACTTACTTCAGATAATAAGATCTAATCTCGGGAAAATGGAGTATTTAGGAACAGTATATCGACTGACAGTCGCGCACGTGTATTTTTGAATAAATCTCATTTTTAGCATTTTAATCGAGATTTTTTTAGCTAACGTATTCTGTTTTCTTATCAAACTATTAAAAATTCAGCAAATTGAGATAAAAAGCCCTTTTTAATTATACGACTCATATAAAACTGAACGAAAACACGATAACGTTCTGCATATATCATGCGATTTTTATGATAATTTAAATAATATACATAAGTAAAATCGTAAAGTGGAAAAATGTTGCAAAATGTAACGCGAAATTAAAAAATCCTAATTGATTCTAAATTATTTTACAACCTAATTTACTAAAATAAAAAACATTCGGTCATATATAAATTTCAGTCATGACGAAATTTAATTTCGATAGCCAAAAATAATTTATACATCTAAAAATATTTTATACGTCTAGTCCTCGACCAGTTTTGACCTCGACACATATACGTTCACGTAATTTAGCCTCCGGAAAATAATCAAGCAATCAAGCTTGCAATAGATCTGTTAACATCTTAAAATGAATCGAGAAAGATTTCCTTTTTGATTTCTCAATCGCGCGTGCATATCGTTTCTCTTTTAACATGTCTCGTCAATTATCATATCTGCATTTCGACATGTCCTCATTATAAATGAGAAAGAAGCATAGCAAATATTTTAATATTTCATATATAGAAAAAAAAGTCAATGTTATAAAATACCTTCTGCAGTTCTATCATATCATCTTTCTTTCAAATTTTTTAATCCAATTTTGAGCAATTCTTTTCAAGCAACACGAGAGGAAATAAAAAAGTTAAATCTTTTAATCATAATATAAGTAATTAAAATAAAGATCTTTTCATAAACTAAACTTTAGAAATAAAAATAAATAGTAGAATTTATTTAATTTCAAATAAACTTTACTTTTAATTTTGGAGATTAGTAGATGAAGATATTAGTATAATGTAATAGAAAATTAATTTACAATAAGGATGAGTTCTTTCGACTTAAGAAAAAAATTTATAGATAAAAAATAATTCGCTGTCTTATTATTAGGCATTCTATATAATATTAAATAAAATCTCTGCTACAGTGATTCTTCTATAATATTATGTATATTAATTTATCATGTGTACTCACGTGACTTCTCTCAAAAAATGCATGCAATTTTAAGTTCAAATTAAACGAAGATAGGAATTCATTTATTAATCTAACGCGCGTTCAAAGGAAAGTGTACGTTCTTAACTATAAGAACTTTAGAGATTGCAAGACGCAATAAATCCCTGGTATAGAATTGCATGCAAAATGGCGGGGTATAGAAATTACAAGATGTAAGAATTTCAATCGATTACTAACTCCAATTCGAGCAAAATTGGAAATCTCAGATGTTTAGAGATATTTGAAGAAAGACAAAATGATACCATTTTCAATAAATTTTAAAATCGATACAAGATAGATGAATTCAACATAAACGGCTTAGATATAAAAGCCCCCATCGGCTTAAATATAAAACCCAATAAAATTTTAACATCGATACAAGATAGATGAATTCAACATAAACGGCTTAGATATAAAAGCCCCCATCGGCTTAAATATAAAACCCAATAATCAAATTTAAAAAACTTATCTTGAACACAATATATAATAAAGAACATAATAGATAAATAAGAAAAAAATGCAATATATATAAAATATAAAATAATAATTTGCGTGTGCTTCAAAATTGTATATCTATATCACCAAAGAAGAATATATTAGATATTAAATTAATCCACGCTGTGTATGTATGATCATAATAGCATCACACATAATAATTACACAAGTATATCACGTAATATCATATAATATCACGTAATATCATATCATGTAATATCACCAAGATACATCGTTAAGTTTAATATCCATTTTATATTTTAGCTTCCGGCGGATATTTATTGTTCCATCTAAAATTTAACAAAGTTGATATACCGTGATAAATCATCGATAAATTAGCGGAAAACCTGGATTTCTAACTTTGCTTTCAACAAAATCCGATCGCAAAGAAAATCCGAGTTTCGCTTCATTGGAAAACAATAAATCGTGACTACTGCGGAGAATGTATTTCTCGTTAGAGAAGATTTCATGGGAGGATGAAGCCGTACCTAGTATTGCGCATTTTGTATTTGTGTCACGATGTTGTCTCTTCCCTCTCACGCCCGCGCTCTCCCACGACAATGAATGGAAAAGGAATAAGAGAAACACATTTTCGAGAGACGCCTCAAATGGCCAGTGAAAGTAAGAAGAAATAAATAAAAGAAAAAAAAGGCGAAACTCGCGACAAACGAAGAGACGACGACCTTGTAAGCTCCGAATCGGAGAGAAAAAGTGGGCGGCACGACCTTCCTTTCTTCCTTCTTTCCCAGAAGTGACATTACGCAAAGTCGTCATCGTTCTAGGCTAGGCCATAAATGAAGGCACGCGAGGGAGAGAGCGAGCGAACGAGCCAGTCGCGCGTACTCGCCGTGACGCGTGCGTGACGTCGGCGCCGATTCACAGACTCACCATCGAGATGTGACGTTGTCGTTGCTGCGTGTGTCGTCTCTTCCGTGTGCGTTATCGCCGCGACCGCACACCGATTGTCAGACGCGCGTCAACGCTCAGCTGTAGGCGCGAGTAGCGGGCCGCCGCCGTCGCCTCCTCGCCGGTGCGACGCCGCCGGCGGGCGGCGAGGAATACGTATGTTGTTTACGCGTTGACGAGGCGTCGTGCGACGCGACGCGACGCGATGCGACGCGACACGACGCGGCGCCGCGCGGAGCGACGCTTGTGCACGTCTGTCTCGCGATCCTTTTCCCCGCGTTCGCGCTCGAAAGAATCGATACCCTCGCGGGTACCTCGCGTCACGCCGACGACGACGGGGCACGTGCGAAGGATGAATGTCGAAAATGCCGTTCCCTCAGTCGGAGCAACACTAGGAAGTCTCCCTTGCAATTACAAGGACGACGAGCGCGTCGTCCTTGCCGTCGTCGTCAAGGCACGACGAACGTAATTAACGGCCCACGCACTTACCGCGGGCTCGCGACTGGAGGAGGTAATGGTCGACGAGGCGCGCGACAAAGACGGCGACATCGTTTCCCGATTGTCAAACATCTGACTTTGATTCGCTCCGGTCGGCTGCCGACGGGTCACAGCGTTGGCGGTCGGCGTCGGCGGCGCGCGCTTGTCGACTGAGCGCCGCCGAAAATAGCCGAGCGCCGCCGAAAACGGCCGAGCGCCGACCGGCGTGTTCCGAGAGAGAGAGAGACGCAGCATAAAGCACGTAGATATTCTTTAATATAAAAAACGTAAATATTGTCATGTAGGCTGTTTCTCCTTCTTAGATTGTAAACCGTGAGTGTGTAAAATGATTTTTGTCAGTCAAAATACCATTATTGAAATATTCAGCTGATTTTATGAGTCAGAAATAAGAATTTTTAGACACGTATCTCTCTCGCATATGTTACAGTTTTGACATAACAATGTGACACGACATGTATCGCTCTTCGAATATAAATTTTGGGAAATTTCTTTGGAATTTTCAAGATTTATATAACATATATAACATATATTTATAACATATATTTATAACATATATTATATAACATATATGTAATAAAATATATATAAATCTTATATATATGACTTATATATATTTTGACACATGTATTCGCGAATGAATCGATTTCGTGGGAGAACGCGAGATACAATGCGAAACAGGGACGTTTGTTTACGCGACTTTGACATGTCAAAAAAGTCCATTTGTCGTAAAATAATGCTCGAAAACATCTGCAGCCTCGCGTAGAAATGTCAAGAAAAGTTCGAGAAAGAGAGCTCGTAAGTAATAGACAATAAACTATCAGTCACAGCGTGCATATGCGGTACTCGTGATTGCTTGCAGTATGCCATTGTTAACTCTTTTTATCGTTGTCGACGCGACACTAAAAACGGATCGGTCAGGGCATTAAACGAGTCGCCGAGAAGTTCAACAACACACGCGACCCGTTTACATGCGATACAAAGAGAGCCGTGTTTCATTTAAATAAACGACGCAGCATATCGCGCGTGTCATGAATTACGAGACGTTACGTTAATCCTTGATTAATTACTTTCACTTTTTTATCGTAAGATCGATTCGTATGGATATATATACATCTATATATATATATATTATACATATATGTACATATATATATTGAACATTAATATTTATTAAATATATATTTATCATTTTTTATCAAATTATCTATAATTTAATTAATTTTTATGGCGATAATTGTTAGCGTAATTGGCATGCGATCTTTATTTAAAATAAAGGGATAATTCTTGCTGTTTAACTCCCTATTTCTTTCTAATAGCATAATTAAATTGATACTGTAATTGACATGATATTACAATCAAGCTAATACCTCGAACAAATGATATGTTATAATAATGTTATAACAGAATCCCGATGTGGAAGAAGCGAATTATCCGTTGCCATAATAAAGGTCATTGTGTGATTCTTGATAAGATTATAATGCACCTATTTTCTCTGATGGAAAATAGTATACAATCTAACGAACTTTCTTTCAACCGTTACGTATGCAGTTTGTTTACTAAGTAAAGCCTACGGCACACGGTACAATTTTTCGTACTGGATTTGATAAGATTTACTAAAATATTAGAAATGCTGCATTCTGATTGGTGCATTTTTAGTATTTTACTAAATCTTATCAAATCCAGTACGAAAAATCGTACCGTGTGCCGTCGGCTTAAGCTACATTGCTTCAAATTGATTTTATAACGTCTATGCGAATAATTGATGAATTTTTTACTTTTGCGCTTGCTGTAATTAATATACGTTAATCCGCATGTATTTCTGTCGTTCATTGAATAAAATTGAAGTGCCTAGTCTAAGAATAAATATATATTCCAATCTGAATATACATATGTACATTCATAAATGCCATTTAAAATACAATTTACAATTGAATCTAGAATTCAATTATAAGATTCATTTTAAATAGAATTTTCTATCTAAAATAATTATAGATTATAAATTATTACTATTTATGCAGGATGTTTGGAAAATATATATACTATATAACTGTACACCTACTTCAAATATTAAAAAAAAAAACATTTATCAAATATTATTAGCAAATTAGTCTTTTGTCACAAAAGATATTGAAAGTGCAAAACTCCACGACCATGCAAATAAACTTTAACTTGTTAATTTTATTATCGAAAACCCTCCTCAATAATGCCTCTGATGAAGAAAGACTAATTTGCTAATAATTTGCTAATAATTTGCTAATAATTTGCTAATAAATTTTTTTTAATCTTTTATTTGAAATAAGTGTGCGTGTGTGTGTGTGCATGTGTGTGTGTGTGTACGTATGTCGTGACTGGGTCGTTGACTTTTGCAAGTTGCATTCTTTTATTCGTTGCACAGAATGCAACTTGCGGAAGTCCCCGACCCAGTATCACGATTACGATTCGCCTGCTTGTCTAAGAGAGTTCTTGAATTATAATTAAGACTGCATTAATATTTTCTATTTTTTTAATAGTGTTTTGTACAAACAAACTGCATCGAGAGATTCAAGCAATTCACTAGCCTTGAATCGAGCAGCTAAAATTTGTTAAAGAAGTTTTAGCAAGTTTATATTCTGTCAACTTAATGTAGATAAATGAATTTGTTCTTTTGAAAAAAATTTAACCTGTAAAGTGCACGCTTATATTAACATGTATATGTCTAAAAAATATTACAAAATATTTATATTATAATGGAAATTGTTTTATAATTTTTTAATAATGTATTAAATTATAATAACAAAATATAATTTAATTTTATTATTAAACGTATTAAATAATTATGATAATAAATAAAAATTTTTTAATTTTTAAATCAACAGAATATATATATATATATATATATATATATATATATATGTATATATATATATATATATATATATATATATATAAATTTATTCAAATAAATATATAAATATATATAATCCTCTCTGCAAAGAATTTACATGAAATCTAGGATTCTGTTCTATTAAATCATTGTTTAAAGTATATGATTTAAATATGAATCTAAAAATAAATCTAAAGTATAACATTTCGTATGATATAATTAATACAATATAATCATGATTTTGCAATTCATTGACCAAGTTTTTACAAATTAAAATGGACTATCATTTCGATTAGAGGATGTTTATGCAACATATGCATAGTGCAATGAGACGGCATGTCATGAAATAATTCAAACTACCAAGGCCTATGTATACAAAAGAAGATGAAGTAACATATACGTGTGTGTATGACTATGCAAGATAATTAACATGTAAGAGATTTGATTATTGCCAACGAAAAATATTATATATGAGTTTTATGAGAAACCTTTGCACTATGTGTGATGCATTTATGTCGGTATTCGTAATCATTAAAAAGCCGAATGTTGAAGTAACATGATTAATCTCAGATTTTCAGATAGAGATAGATGAAAGTCCGCCGAGACATTCTTAAAGGTAATTAGGAGCCGAACTGATCGAATAGGTCAAACACCTAAAAGATCAAGGCTACACAGTCGATTGCCTCGAGAAATAATTTTTGGATTTAGCTCCTCTAGTATATATTTTTTCATATGTACAATATATTGCATACGATGTTATATTTTTACTATTGACCTATTAAATAAAAATTTGCATGTAATACTTTCCAATATTCCTACCTACATATCTTGCAAAAATGAGCATATGTAACACTTTAATATCTTAATAATATATATAATCACGATATATTGCGATATAATCGTTTGAAAATAATAATAATTGATTTCAATTGCACATGTGTCGACAAAATCTATCAAATGAATTGCATATATTTAATGTTTATCTCGAATTAATCCATGTACTTTGTATAAGAAATAAAAAATCGAAAAAATCAAACAAATATTGTATATAATGCATCGCGAGTTTACTATTTGTTCAGTTATTCTCGTATTTATGCAGCAGAATTTTCTTGACATCTGATTATAACATAATCGATCGTAAACAACAAATACATTTGAATAATATTATTTAATAAAAAATCATGATTTATTATCTGATTCTCTAATTTCATTAAAAAAAAAATTTGTTTTTTAAAAAAGAATGAACTATTTTATATAATTCTTTTTTTTCCAAATATTTTAACCTTCGAAAGTGTTAATTTTAACATAAAGTAAGAAGGAGTTTACATATGATTAAAGCATACGTACTAACAGATATACATTAATCTTCATTTGACTTTGTGTTATTTCTCGATTAAAAAGACATTTGAAAACCCATTTTGAAAATGGCTTTATATGTATAACATAATAATTATATAAATTTTCAATTCTTAAATATTTAATCTTTTTCGACCTAATTTGTCAAAAATACATAAAATCATTATTTTAATATATAAATGTTACGTACATAAAACCTTATTTTGACAGAGCATTGAGAGAGATGTTAAGAAAAAAAATATTTAATCTAATTAATATAATTTTGTCAAAAATAGTCTTTACAAATTAAAGTTATATGATATTTATCTGTTTTGTGTTTTTAGAAATTAAAAACTTGGCGAAAAAAGTTTTTTTTATTCGACAGTACACCTTATATAATGAAATAATCAGTCTTTGATGATAATCGCGGTTTTCCAGGGTCACGACTGTTAATAGAAATTGTGGTCAGTTAACAAAGACGGTAACGGAATGCGCTTCAAGGATAATTTTAATTGTACGCTGATCTCGAGTCATCATCAGCACTGCTTCGCTTATGAATGACCACACTGAACCGCCATCGAATCTTAATCAATGATCGCGTAGAATAATGTATTAAATCTAGGTGCGTGTGCAGACTTTATTGCAATTTAATTCTGCAACAATATTATGTATGTATATATTAGAAATATTCTCTTTTACATCGGTTTTCTTTCATCTGTGGCTTAAAATTGCAATTTAATAATTTTTATGTAAATCTTTTTTATGTAAATCTCTTTCGTCTTGATTAAAATATATTGTGTACATTTTGTATTATAAATAATTTGTATTAAAAATATAAATATATTTTATCTATTTGTACACATACGAATCCTTCCGAATACAAAGTCTATTTTAATTCGTTCACTTTAAAATGGAAAAGCAATGATATACAACTCTATTTTTAAAATATCAAAAAATTATTAATTTTTTTTATATATATGAAAATTACAAAAAGTATGCAATTGCAACAAGGCAATCAAATAAATATTACTATAGCGATGTATCAATAGTCATTTTTTAACTTGTTAAATAAATGTTGATATCTCTTTTGTGTAAAAATGTATTCTTGCGAACAAAAACTGATTTTATTAGTAACAACACTAATCTCGTCTTATCGAGGCAATATCCCGCCAATATCGACTCGAATCTCTTTCATTATCTTCACGATCATCCTTCTGCCTTTTCGAACACATGACTAAGATATTTTCTCAATTTATAAGCAACACTTTCGCGCGGTTATACCTAGTCACTTTTATTTCACCGACGACCGAGGTCCTCCTTGATATAGAAGAGTGGGAGAAGACGAGCATATACGTGTGCGACAGTATTCAACCCCTCTTCTCGGCCTCCCTATTGGCAAGGTGGCACCAGGTGTCTTCGTCGTTACGCGATCGTACCGCGATCACTCGTTAAGTTCGCCTTCGAACAGTCGGGCAATTCGTGAAATACTTCTATGTAGCCCGTTCAATTTTTCTCGACCGATCCAGGTACTGCGCGACGACTCGTTACGATTTCATTCTTTTTTTTGAGAGAGAGCCCGTGACTCGAGCGAATAGCGAATTTCCCGGCTTTCGAACTTTTAGTGAATATTTTCGGCGATCGCAAGTGCGAATATGATTCACGATTAATCTTGCCATCCTGGTCCTGTCAATTTCATTTGAAAAATACCAACGATATCACGATACAAAAAATCAAACTGTGCAATTTGGTGCACTCTTATATACGTAATACTTTTCGACTTAACAATCTTGTTGGAGGGGAGAAATGGGAACGATTGTGAGAATTTGGACGATTCTTAGTTTGATCAGTCTGTCGCATGCAGACAAATCGTCAGTGAACATCCTAACGCCTTCAGGCAATCTCGACACTTTCGAAGAGGAGGACATACTACACGTGCTTTCGCGCAACAAGACTGATACAACAAAAAACTTCACTTTTGTCGAGTTAATCAGTAGCCTTGGCAATTATACAATAGACGCCGAAAAGCATGTATGGAATCATGATAAATTGGAAATGCACCACACGAATCCGCATTATGGTGAGTTCTATACTTTTATATAAGATATGAGAAATATAACATCTCTGCTGATAGCTCGTAATAAAAAAGTGAAATTTGATTATCGTTAGCATATGTGTTTTCTCTGTTCATATATACAGAAAAAATAATGATAAAAAGAATGATAAAAAAATAATTAAAAAAATAATTTTTGCATTTTTTAAAAAAAGTAAACTAAAAAGAAGTAAAGTATTAGTAAAAAAATTGCCTAGTTTGAATTATATACAGATAATTTTTTTCTTTACATATAAACGAACAATTTTTTATTACTATTAACGTTTTTTATTACTTACTTTTATTAATACCTTTATTTTGTATAAAAATAAGGAATTACATTTTATAAAAATTAATAAAAAAAATTTTAGTTAAAGTTTTCTGATATTATCGCTTTTGTCTACTAATTAATATTAATATCCACAATTGTTAGATTGTTTGCGCAAACATATTTCAAAGACGAATTGCTATGGAAAATTGAAATGTATTCTAAATGTATTCTATTAAACGAATAAATGACTTTTCGGTTAAGCAGATATTTTTAATCAACCGGATCATCTTCGAATTGCGAACAGTAACATTAAATTATATCTGACTCGTGGATACATATATTGATAAGTTGCATTGCTATAAGAAATTCATATATATATAATTTCCATACTCGCGGTGCATATTATCACTTATTTCATGGAATACATCAACACTTCATCTTTTAAACAACATTCGTTAATTTAAAAAACCATACTACTCGCAACAATTTGAAATTTGCACATTCTTGCATTACCAATAATCTCGTTATCAACAAAAATACTATTAACCTTTGATCAATTATGAATGGAGTAAATACAGCTTCATGCGCTTCTTTAGTTCTTGGCATCTCATTATTAATTGACTTTGACCATCGATAAAATTAATAGCATTAATATAAAAAATGATATCAAAGTTCTTTACAATACCTTGACAGAAAAATAATCTGCAGCTTTAGCCCACGAATTATAAAATATACCCTATAACTTCTGTGTGCACTTTTTTGTCGAAGACCACACGCTTTTATTTTAATCTCGTATAACGCGAATACTTCACTGATAAAAAAATCGATAATAAAATTGACTATAATTGCATGGTAAAAAAATTATAGTTAGGATACTCATTTTTATAGTAAATTTTACTATAATACTGGTAATATAAACTATATACGCATAGTACCGAGAAACAATGAAACTTTTTACTATAATTTATAATAATTTCAAATATCATATAAGTAAAAAATGAAAGAAAGGAATGATACATATAATTTTACTATTCATATAGTCATTGTAACATTAATAATGGTAAATATTACTATATTATTATCTGTCGTTTAGATATTAATATAGTAGTAATAAATAAAAAAAATTATAATAACAGCTATATCTAAATAGTACGTGGAACCTGATGAATAGCACATTTAACAACATAAAACTTATTATTTGGAATGATTGTTTGTGGCACATGTTTCTTCGCTTGCCGTTACGCGGCGCACTACTCTTAACTTTTCTCGTGTTTAATATTTAGCATAAAATGTATATAAAGGACTAGTATCAAGCCGACGGCACACGGTACGATTTTTCGTACTGGATTTGATAAGATTTAGTAAAATACTAAAAATGCACCAATCAGAATGCAGCATTTCTAATATTTTACTAAATATTATCAAATCCAGTACGAAAAATTGTACCGTGTGCCGTAGGCTTTAAACACGTAAAATCTAAAGTATATTTTTTTCCTCTTAGCAGTAGTGCGAGAAAGAGGATGCTACTCACACGCAGGTTCTCGGATTGTATGCATGTGAGCATCCTCTTTCTGACATATCACTGTTTATCAGTTTAATTTCAGACAAACTGAATTTAAAATAATTTATTTAATAATCTGGATTCCTTGTTAGGATTCAGAATATTAAACAGATTATTTGAAATTATAGACGGAAAAAAACTTTTAAACAACTTGGTGCTGCGTATATTAAAAATCTGTAATATACGTAACATGTATTACAGATTCTCAGTACTAATAGTGAATTTCGGAACACTACGTATACCATAACCATATGGTTACATGAAATGGATATTATGATTTTACGAACTATATTTTAAAGTTATATCAACTATATTTTTTATAGTAAAATGCACTATTATATATGCTTGGCGCCTTAAGATACTATAAATTATAGTGAAATTATGATAATTTCAACTATAATTTTTTATCAGTGTTATTACATTGATACTTATTTCACAGAAGCGTTTTAAGAGAGAAATCGATTTTTTTCCTCATTTATGACGAATGTTTAAATTCGATTAATGAAAAATTAATATCGAAAAGCCATTTATTAATTCGTAACATGAGTAGGTTTCGATTTCTTATGTTGCAATTCGTCTTTGAAATACACTCACGTAAACAGTCTACAATTAATATTAATTAGTTTAATTAGTTAATATTAATTAGTTAAAAGGATTATCGCATAATTAAAACTTGCAATAAAACAATCTTTTTGTCCTTTTTTAAGATAAAATTATAATGACAAATATTTATTAGCAAACAAAATGAAAATTGACATTTATATTTTTTATAAAAAACTGATTTTTCTTTAATAAAAATATCAAAACGAGTAATATCTCTATGTTATGAATGATTTAAAAAAGTTTTTTTTATTTAATCGCAGTTTATATGAATGAATAATATTAAAAATCTATATATTTAATTTTAAGTAAACTTTCATAAAATCTTAACTTAAAAAGCATAATTATTAATATATATACGATCATAAAATTATGAAAAAGAATGCGATTAATAATTATTTTTAATTAAATTCTGATAAAGAAAAAGTATCGGTGGTTCTCACCAGGAAATATTGTATTTAATATCATATTCATCAAATGTAACTGTAATCAAACATCTCGCAACACAAAATCCATATCAAATATAAATATATATATAGTATATATATATATATATATATATATATATATATATATATAATATATAAAATATACCCATATGTGTTTTCTCTGTTCATATATACAGAAAAAATAATGATAAAAAGAATGATAAAAAAACAATTAAAAGAATAACTTTTGCGTTTTTTAAAAAAAGTAAACTAAAAAGAAGTAAAGTATTAGTAAAAAAATTGCCTAGTTTGAATTATATACAGATAATTTTTTTCTTTACATATACGGACAGAAATTATACAAAAGAGGAAAAATATAGACATACAATATTATATACATATATATATATATATATATATATATATATATATATATATATTTCCTATATAATTATTATATGAATTTTTATTCGGAATTCTATATAATGAAGAATACTTAACAAAGAATATTTTACCAAAGTCAAACGTTAGCAGAAAAAATGCATGCGTCCGCAAAAAAATGCTGACCTTAATTGTGGCATTGATTAAAGGTACTTACAATATCTCGATAAACATTGCCATATAGATATATATATATATATACATAAATAAATTTACTCACAAAAATTTCCGTTTATTAAACTGTCAAAAAATGTAGAAATATTTTTTTGATATTTCGACACATGTTATTTGAAAGTAATTTTAATCATAATATTGTGTATATTATGTGCTGACGTATCGATAAATGCAATTGTGCAACGAGATATAATAAAAGTGATTAAATATTAAGCATTGCAATATAGGAAGTCAGTTTATAAATACACTTTTGACAAGAAAAATTTCAAAAGCATTAATTATATTAATATTCCTTCGATATTCATTACATCTATTATATTAGAATCTAATCTAAAATAGTATATATAATAATATATAAAATCTCTCCATAATATGAAGTATACAACATTAATTTACATCTAACATATTATTTAAAAACATTGAGTTAAATTAAGATATTGTAAAAATTTATCGAGATATGAAATAAAATTTCTACAAAAAAATAGTGAATCATTATAAAAGATATATAATCTAAAAAAAATCATTATAATTCCGAGTGCTCGATGAATTTCAGTATAAAATTAATTATATAAATTTATTATAAAATGCTACAGATTTGCTTTGAAAAACTTCTACTCACTGAAATATATACATATAATCGTAGTAATATACGAATTATGTATATTGTGTTTTAGCATGTTATTTATCACAGAAAAATTCTGAGTTTATTAATATATTAAATTATATAATAGAGAGAGAGAGAGACATTTTTATTATTAAGATTTATTATTAAGAATTTGAAATTTATTATTCGAGATAATTTTCAAAATAAAATTCATAATGCATCATATACAAATCTGTCACATACATAGCTCTATATAATGCAAAATGTGTGTGTGTGTCATATTGGATGTAATATTCAAATAAGTAATTAAATTTCATAATACAACTGCAAATATTCTATTAATAACTATTTCAATAAAAATACATATTGCATTCTCACATCATTATACTAATTGATGGATTGACTCGTATCTATTAATAACGACTATTATTTTTTTTGGTGCGGCGAGACTAATTTCGACGAAGAGTGACATAAATGCATACAATTGCGTAATTTATCAATTCAAAACCGGTATAATTCATTCATTCTGTTGCAAATTATGGACATATGATTACTGATGCAGCATGGAAACATGATCCGATGGTATTGATATATTTATTTATAAAACATTTTTCAATACCCGCAATAAAATATAAATTTCTACAAGCCAAACTTGATTCTTACAAAGAAAATATTGATCAATTACACATTCTTACAATCAACTTTTATCATTGTGTTGAATTTTTTACAATAATTTATATTTGATTCTTTTTTTTATTTCCTGTTTCTTTTTAATGAGAGTAATTCAATAATATTAGCATTGAAAAACATTTATAGTTTCGTTCGAGCGCGAAAATATAATTATTGTTATTTTAAAAATTTATAGTAATGCTGTTAGATATCGCATGCAATTGGATAATGAATATTTCACATGAATACTTATATCATATTTTTAATTACTTAATTTTTTCCCATCAAACAATCCGTACGTGTAATGCCACTAATAGCGCATGATAGAACGGTATGTATGTAATTCAAAATGAATGTATGTATGTATATAATACAAAATTATACGCTGCTATATTAAGCAAATGAGTCATGAACGCAGTTTATATCCATTAAGAGAATACTAATTTACACATAAAAGATTTGAAATTAAAAAACATTTTAATATCGTCAAATATTAAAAGTTCCAAAAAATAAATTTAATATTTCTTTTATACAACACGTGATCCCTGAGAATACATTAACATTTATAGTGATGCGATTTATAACTGTTTTTTCCGAGATATAGATACACACATCTATACATACATATTAACAAGATCCGGTCAGACCTGGATCATTATATTTTTATTATGTGCAATCTATAAAAAGATATTTCCGGTTAGTCAAGGAGCAGGTTTCATTGTTGAGGGTTATCATACTAAAATTGTCGAAAAGAACCGGTTTTTTAATCATATTACTTTTTACTTCATGTATTATCTTTATATATGTTTCATATTTTTTTATTTCTTTCCGCCAAAGAGAAAGAATGCAATTCACCTTGATGCACATCTTGTCCTACGGTTCAAGACCAGTTGATGGGATTTCTTAAAACAACTTGAGATCTTAACCATAATTTATCAATGCTTCAGTTTATGCTTTATAATTCATTTTTAATTCAGTTTTTTTTATGGCTAAAGGTGAAAACAATCAAATGTGTTAACATGCTAAATTACAGAATTCAAGAATTACAGAATTCAAGAATTAATAATTCTAATAATAATATCGCGAATAAAAAAGCAACATTTAGTAAGATTTATAATGATCTAAGAAAAAATAAATAAATTTTATTGATTAACTATAAGATATTTGACTTTTGTATTTTATATCACATATCATATATGTTATTATACTAATAATTTTTAATTATATTTTCAATTATATTTTCTTTTATAAATTTTTGCCCTTTAAAAATGTATATTTTAATTTATTTTTAGATATGTTTTGCTTATTTTTAGAATGTTTTCTCTAAAAATGAAAAATAAATTGTTTTTAATTAATGATATTAATACTAATACTTATTATTAATATTATTACTAATATATTATTATTAATAATATAATATTATTACTATTAACATTATTAATTGCTACAGTATTTAATAACATTGTCTACGAAAACGTATAATAATAATATAATAAATAAATCTTTTATTAACAAAATTTATTGTGTTTTTGACTTGACTTATAAAATCTAGTTATTATCAATCTATTATAACCACATAAATCTATTTGTAATCACATAAATGGAGTAATAAGGTAAATTAAGATATTAATAAGGTAAATTAAGATATAAATTAAGATATTAATATCAGAATTAGAAGTACATAATATTAACACAATTGGCTTTGTGAGCCATTATTTGCAACGCGCATTGCAACCTCATTTATTGCCACATCATACGTTGTTAACCAATGCACATTGCGGCAAATTTTGTCTCAGATTGCCACGACTTTGTTGGCAGCTTTTTATGAACCGGACCCGTAAAGAAAGTAAACATTACCGCATGTAAATTATGCAACGCGCCTGGTACACACAGTATTATTACCAATGGACCGAAGGAAGGTCGTGAACGCGGTAGTCTAATGATTCAAGGTCACTATTATTAGAATGGCTATGAAACGATAGCTATATATATGAGAGATACTAAAAAAATTAGATAAATGGTGTTTTGTGAAAAGATTTTAATTAAGTATCAACAAAATTTAGTAGCAAAAATTTCAGTGAAACTAGTTTTAGTTTTCATATAAGTACTATTCTTGTCGTCACGTATTTGCCTTTTATCCTCAACACTTTGTTTGACAATTAATATCTTTATTTTAATATAGCATTCAATTTTAATTAATCTCTCTCTCTTTTTCTGTAGGATAATGTAATAGAAAACTACAATTGAGAAACTCGTTAAATCTCTTAAACGGTTTAATTAATCAAAAATATGCGTAAATTTTTGAGAAAAGAATCACTTACAAATTCGAATTAAAATCTGATTAAAAATCTGATTCAATTAAATTTACTCAGTACATAATTATCTCTTTAACGATGTATTACATTAATATTTCAAAGAAAAAAGTTAAGCTAATATAATCTACTCTTGCATATTTGTAATTTCTAAAATCTCTACATTGAAATTTTCACACTTTTAATTATGATTTCAAAATCTTGAAATCATAAAAGTGTGAAAATCATAAAAAAATCTATGTAAAAAATCTATGTAAACCAAACATTGTCTTTGCGAGAACAATATATATCTCTATCGAAAGATAAAGATCGGCATAATTAAAATTTATCGAAATTTTCAAGAAAATATAAAATAAAATAAAATATAACACAAATATATAATTAAATAGGAATTTATATACACATATATACATATATAATTAAACAGAATAAAATCTTTCATATACAAGAAGTGTGTGAAGTAATGTAAAATAACAGGAAGTGATAAAATCGAGTTTTACAAGAATGAAATATCTCGCAAAAGGTCATGATTTTGAGGAGAATAAATAGCTAATTCATAATTTCTCTTGAGCGCATTGATTCATATTTTGAATAATAAGATGCTCCGCAAAAGTTCGAGATGTAAGTCGTAAGCTTGATGTAATACGTGACCTTCGATTAAAGGTGTCAATTACCTCAGGTTTGTGATTTATATGTACTGCATATGTGAAAGCGCGTGTAACAGATAAACAAGGACGCTTCTGTGCAATTTATGGAATGTACACATATATAATACAATTAAAAAAGAAGAGAGGGTTTTTGTCCAATATTTATACAATGTTTCGTCATATAACATCGGTTTCATAAACTTTCGATATCAGAGATATATGTTTTTAATCTTTTATCTCTGTGAATAACTTATAATAGACAATAATTCTTTTTACAAATTCTTATCGCTTGTTGTACTCATATTTGCCGAATTATAAAAAAAATATATAATACACTTTAATACTGAATAATTCAAATCTAATGAAATATATTTTGATTTTTAATGTCAGTAAATGTTAAAAATATGTTTTCTTCTAAATGTGAATAAGTTTGAAAATTATTTAACTGTTTTTTAAACCAACTAACTATATGCAACTGGCAAAGAACACGTTTAATAACAAGCTAATGAAGATACATAGATATCTATCCGATCCTTCTTGTCTACGCGTTAATTGCTTGTACAACAAGACATCGTAAACCGCGGTGGAAGATGTAATATCACCGCATTTACACGACAAGTTAACGCTGCCGATTATTATCGTGCGTTTCGTAACATAAAATTTTCTGTTTATATATGATATAAACTTTGTACTTAAAATGCTTTAATTACGTGTTTCGTGCTCACGAAAATATGAGATTATTTTATCACCTATTTTTCCGATAAAGTCAGCGATTTAACAAAAAACAAATAAATGCTTATTATGCAATGTTTATGTAATAGTACGTGTCATTTGTATTATAATACCTTTGCTCTGTTCAAATTTTTAACTCGTTGCATATACATAACTATAAATAAAAAAATTCATAAACATATATATATGAAACATTAAATAATGGTGATACGAAAATGCACATTATTTATCCCCTCTGCACTGTATTTATGCATATTGTGTTTTATGCGGTTACACAGTTAATCGAACAAACCACGACGCTAAGTGATTCCTCAGAGACCGTCGTGGTTTCGCCATCGCGTCGTGCTCGCTCTTTCTAAATGTCCGGCTTCATTTTTAATTCGATTGCCATATATCGCGAGAAAATGTTGTATCATATTATAACAATAGAAACCAGGTCGATCATCCGCTACTACAAAAAAGTAATGAAGCTCAAAGACTATCACGACCTCATGGTTTTTTTATAAGTAATATTATTTAATTGATAGTAGATAAATATGACAAATATATATCAGAGAATTATACATACAATGAGAGAATTAAAGAAATGTCGATCATATTCTCCCTATTTACAGTACATTCGATGAATCTTTCAATGCAGAATTTATGCATCTGTGATGCAATAACTGCAATCACTATGAAAGACCATGTTGTAACTTTCTACAGTCAACCATTGTAGCACATTTGAAATCAATTCAATCTGAGTTCACACAGTGATATGTATAAAAAAATGCATAAAAAGGAAAAACCGCATAAGTATCAGATTCTACACAATTGAGTCTTTTCATGAGTCGATGAATATTTTATGATAAATTTAAAAAAAAATATTAATATGATTAGAAAATAGCATCATAACTATTTCATTCGCTAAATTCCTCTTTAAAATTGATATACCATTTAAAAATCATAAATCGATTTTAGAGAGCGTATAAATAATAATATTAGAACAAGAATAATTCTAACCATCCTTAAAAACGCATATAAAAAGATATAACTGTAATTATAATTAATTATAATTTATTATTAAAGAACTTTTTATTTGTTTCACGAATAAAAAAAATGGACTTTTTAGTGTACTTTCTATGACATTAAAGAATTCAATTCTATCTTATTGTCACATTTATACAATATTATAGAATATAATACTTCTTAACATATAAGTTTCTAAGAATTCTTTCTACCTAATTAATTATGCATAATATCGGTTCAATGACATTCTGAGAGAGAATTCTCGAAAAAAAAACTCTGTACGTTAACCTTTTCTAATTTTATGAGTTGTGAAGTCACTCGGCGCGGATCAACGACCTTACATATCCTTATTATGCTCAATTTTGTCGAGTTAGCTCATCATTTTGCCTATAAAGTGGATTTTCAATTCACAAGTTTTATCATAAAAATCTTGCCTCGTAAAATAAAGTTTGTTTTATATAAAAAAGAGAGAAGACGAAAGGTAAAAAAAGGGCAGTAGAATATCGAATTGAAAAATGTTAGATATGAACATTGCAAAGTAGAGATTGAATCACATTTCAGACAACACATCTAACACAGTGTTTCTTTTGCAACATCGATTAGAATTATTATATATGTATATTGAGCGATTCGTGCGTCGATCTTATCCGAAAATTTTGCTTTCATGTTCTCGTAAATTACAACGTAGCTTGCGAGCGACAGGCACATCGGGAGGTATCTTAATAGCTCTCTCGCATTATCATGTCAATGTCAAACCAAGCGGGGTTTTACGTCGATAAAATTTCTCACTCTCATGTTTGAACTCGAGGCACGTACCCGGTTTCATGCGATTTACGTGAATCCCCGACGCGATATATTAATTCGATAAGAAACGAACGAAAAGTTTTCCTTTCACAAGTTTTTCTTAAATAAATGTGAGCATGTTTTAACGCGAAATGACTGCCCTAATATGCAAACATTAAGAGATTTTCGATCGGAGATATTAAAAAGATTCTTTTCTTGAATTTTTTTTAGAAAATTTTCCCGAAGAAATCGATCTCGAGGCACGCAGATTGTTACAAATCCTCCCTGCTTATGATCCTGGTGCAGGTGGCGTCAGCGCGGAATGCAAACAACATTCCGATATCTTCCACGAGGAACTTGCGAAGTTTACACTATGGGCTCTTAAAAGTAAGTCAATCATCTATGAATAAATATTCTCAATATTTTCAAAAACATACAATCTACATAATATCAGCCATAAATAAAATTAAATTATGAAAGCAGTAATTACAGAAACGGCGTTATGTCTAAGAAATTCTTCCTCGAAATTATAATTGCGAGATCAAATTCATATTTTCTATGAGATTAAATTCGAAATCAAATTTGAAGTAATTTAAAAAATGATTGATAATTTAATAAATTTATATTTAATGATCTTTCTCAATCGACTTTTACATAAAATGTTTGTAAGTTGAACATTAAGTTGCTATTCTGTAAGCGACATAGGAGATTTGGCAATAGTTACTTTGAGATGTTGGTTACCCGATTTCTCTTTTTGTTCGAATATTCAGCTTATTAGTGATATATACATGTATATGTACATCACATGTATTTAATCGGATTAATATTTCAACACAAAAAGCGCAGATATTTAACTCCGAAATATTAATTTCATAACTTGATTTCATTAAAATAGTGTATTTTACATATGCAATTTTTAAAATGTAGGAGTTTAATTTCTTGAAAATATATGTAATGTAAAATCATTATATATATTAAATATATTAGATATATTAATAAATCTGATATGATTCTCTATAAGAAGAAAATAAAAGAATATACGTTTCAAAATAACTATGCATAATGTATAAATATATTTATCTTGTACCATTAATTAGCCACTTTAGTCACTTGCGTAAGGAATTAATTAGTCTACAATAAAATCGCCCTTATAATCAGAAGAAGGCTCGTCTCTCTAGAGATTTTTCTATTTTCATAATATTCATTGATTATTTAGTGTATGATGCGACTGCAAAAGTACCTTCTGGTCTACTGAATGGAAACATTAATCAATTCGGTGATTTCGACGAATGTATTGGTGTCGAAGGCAAAAGTGGCATTCGAGGACAGTATTGCTTGGCATATCTACAGTTGGATGTCAATCAATCTCGACCAGATCTTAAATATTTGCATCGTCTGCTACATTCGCACTATGCATTCCGCAGTAACATGACAGACGTGAGTATATGTACATTTTTGTGCGTACGTGAATTGGCTGGATCGATCGTTTTGCAATCAATCACCACTTTTTATCGCAATATCTCACCTTCGCGAATGAAATTGGCGATCGCTTTGGCACGTAGAATAACAAGCTCTTGTCGCACATATGAGTCATTTAAAGATTATTCACTCTTTTTGACAAGAAGGATTGTGATAATGCTTGTATACATTCTGATAAATATTATGACGTACATTTACACGAAAATGTTTTATAAAAATGCCGTATATTATCGGATAAATTGATAATAATATTGAATGATATGAGATTCATATAAAATTGGAATCGATTAAAAAATCTGAGCCTTCTGCGCGATAAATATTTCTTTCTGAGCATAATGTTCGCGGCATTTTAATGATTCGAAGGATCATGTACATTTAATCCTTAATGAATATATAGTAGATACATAAATTCGTGCCGCAGAATTTATGTAAATCGAAGGAAAAAGACAGCGACGCGGGCGGATGTCGACGAATGAAAGACGTTCATTCGACGAACAACCACGCTGAAAACAAAGAACGACGTAGAGTGAATTTTAATAGAACGAAACGGCAAACTGTGTATAAAAAAAACAGTTACATACTCACAAAGACATATTCTTAAAACTTGAAAGCTATCTGAAAATGTAACTTAAATTTAAAAGCCAGAAATTGAGGAATAAATTTGTAGAAGATCGATGTATTATAAGAATGTTTCATAACGCTACTTATAGCGATAGGTATATGTAATTAGATTTAATAAGGCTTTCAATTAAACGGTAAATCGCGTTAGAATATCGTGGATTATATAAACTATAAAGAATATAATTTTCGATGTCGACAATGTGTGTGATTTACGATAATAATACATCATGACTGAATATTACAATGTACTCTAACAATCGTTTGTAATGTTGCATGTTGGCTTAATGTTAGTATCTATCATTGTTTATCTTTTGTCTCAGCGAAACCAAGCGTATCAATTATTGTTGTTACTTAACAAGATAAATGCATCGATTATTTTCTGAATAAAAAATTATCCGTTCCGCCTTCATAAGAATCTTGTGAATATGATTTATGAAGCATCTCCGTTTGCTTTATTCATACACTTCTCGAATGTTTTAATCGAATACTTTAGAATAGACTTCCGTAAATATCTCAAAAGCGTTTGCGTGATATATTAAATTTCTCGTTAATACGAAGGTCAGTTATGAAATGAATCAGTTATGAAATGGTGGAGATTCTTTAAAAAAATATCCTATTATCATTCTTTATGCATATAATCATAGTAATAAACATCGATTTTTCATGTTTTCTCAAACAGTTCTCTAGAATTTACATATTTTTCAATATATTATAAATATTTATTTCTGAGCCAATATTTAATGGTAATTTTTTCTTTTCACAAGCACTTACAAAAGAGAGCATAAGCGTATATACAAAATGGAGATGAGTTTAAATAGCGAAACAAAAATGTTGTGTCACACAGTAAAGAAAATATTATTGGTGATGTCTAAGAAACTAATTTATCAGTTTCATATTAGTTGAAATGTTCACAAGATTTCTACGTCGCTTCTATATTTAATTTTTTTAATAATATACAGTTCTAAGTATTTGTCTGCGTTGTGACGCAAATTTATCTTTGTAATCTGTCCGACAGTTTTGTACTGTAACTGCAAAGTTAAGACTTGACATTATTTATTTTAACATTCAGCCTGGTCACAGAGTGCCGCGTTTTAGCACCATAAATTGGGCTGTATGCACACCCGCATCATGTACAGCCCAAGATGTGAAGGCTTCTCTTCAACATGCTGTCTCAAAATACACGACTCAAACTGGTCTCAAAATTACATTGCATGTGGATGAGGAAATGTGTCAAGTGAAAAAGGAACTTGTTCTATCAATAGCGACAATCGCTACTAGGTAAGAAAAGATTTACTTTAATTGTACAAAATACTTGCATTAATATGTATCTTGTAAAAAAATAAGCGAATATTAAAGTTGACAGAAACTTATTCAATTATTTATAATAAATTTCTACCGATCTTTCTAAATTCGCCTCTTTCTAAAACTAGGTAATTACTGCAAATTCTTAATTAAACTTTCGAAAATTAAATAATTTTTTTCTACATTATTTTCCACAGTCTTCTCTTCGCTACTGTGTTCATCCTGACTCTCGTAGCTGCGTACTACGATCACTGCGAAATATCGGCCAGTGAATTGCTTCTATCATTTTCTTTGAAGCGTAATGTCCAGAAACTTTTCTCATTGGAAAGACCGCAGGGCGACATAGCATCGCTCCACGGTATCCGATTTTTAAACAGCGTTTTACTAGTTATAGCTCATAAGAGTATGGCGGCGTTTTTTACTCCATACGTGAATCGGACTTATATGAGTGAGGTATGTCGTTATCAATTTTTAAAGACGAGTATATAGGAATAAATTTTAAAAAAATATATGTGTGTGTACTAAATGTTACTTCACAAATAAAATATACTTATAGGAGATTGTAATCTTCTCAAGTAGTAAAAATATAAATAGAATATTTAAAATAAAAAATGTGTTATTAAAATATACAATATAGAATATCATTTCATAAATATTGCATTTGCCTTATATAAATACAAATTTTGTTTATGATGTATACACACGCACATATTATAAATCGATTTTCACTATTATCAGTCCCTATTATTGATCTTCATAATAGACATAAATTATTTCAATTTAAAAATATGCGACAATTTTGGCGCAGTTTTTAGGTAGATCGTGGACTGTCATAGGAAGAGCAGCTAGTCTTTATACCGATCCGTTCATTATGTTGTCCGGTCTGTTAACGACATACTCGTTCGTAGGCAGATTAAACAAAACCGGAACATTGGATATCAAGAGCGAATACTTGTCGCGCTTGCTGAGGTGCTGATAATAACATATATGTAACAGTAATGTATATGTTAATTAAATAAATATGAAAATATCTAGTTCTTTCAATACGTACAATGATTTCCGATTTTAGATTGGTACCGACTTTAGGAGCGCTGATATTATTTTGTACTCACATCATGCCGTACATCGGATCCGGACCACAGTGGCCGTTGGTGGTGACCAATCACGCGAATATCTGCAAGAAAACGTGGTGGCGGAATTTTTTATTTATTCATAATTATTTTGGATTCGAAAATATGGTAAGTATCGTACAAAATATATGCCAAATAATTGTTTTACTCGAGAGATAAAATTATTTTTCTGCAAAAAATGCAAACTTAAAGACTTTTAAAAGATGTCTTAATTATAGTCTTTAAAAGATTATTTGCAATATTATTTCGACTTTTCTATATCAAGATCTTTTTAGTGTCTTACACATACGCATCATGTGGGAATAGACACGCAATTGTTTGCGATTTCACCCGTGATGGTGTTGCTCCTATATAAAAAACCAAAGATCGGCGTCATTGTACTTGGTACAATAGCCCTGATATCTACGATATTAAGATTTTACGTCACGTATACTAGATATCTTAACAATTATGTATACTTTGGCACATCGTAAGTAAATTATGTATGCTATATTAATATTTAAAAAAAATTGACTCCGATATGCATTATTTTTTTTCTTCTTGACAGGATAAAACAGTTATTTGATACTGCTGATTTCTCCTATACATTACCATCACATAGATTAACTGTTTATATCATAGGCATTTTTGCGGGCTACTTACTTCGAAATATACCTAAAGATTTCAAACTGAGCGCAGTAAGTGGTATTGTATTAAATGTACAATATATATAATTAATATATAATTAAAATATACTAATGCTACGAAATATACTAATTTTATATACGGATTTTAGACAGCTCTCTATACAGGTTGGACTGTGTGCACTATAATGTTTTTGGCAGCTTTTATCGGGCCTTCTAAAATGGGACTAATCGATTACGTATACGATCCGATCCACGCAGCTACTTATAACGCGTTCGCTCCTATCGGATGGTGCGGATTGTTTCTTTGGATAGCAGTAACACAGCATACTGGCAGTTCAAACGGTAATTACTGAAAAGACATATTAATAATAATGCAAAATTGGTATTCTGCAAATAATACTCATCCGAAAGTAACATGTATCATATCAATCATAGGATTCTTGAATAAATTATTTTCTTGGCGAGGATTTCTCATTACTACGAGGATAAGTTATGCTATTTATTTAACGCAGTTTCCAATATATTTCTACAATGTTGGGCAAACCCGCACTGCGGAGCAATATGAATTTTTCAAGATAATGGTAAGAAGATTTAAAAAAGTGGACGATTTGAAGATTTAAAAAAGTGAAATCTTTTCAAATGGATTATTCCTTTTCATATATTTATAAAATAATTTGATTATAATAATATTATATTATTTGATTATAATAATGTAATATTATCTTTAATATATCTTTAAATTTTGTTTCAGATAAATTTAAAAGAAATAATATGGATTATTTTCATGTCCATAATTCTTACACTGCTGTTCGATTCACCATTCCAAAATCTAAAAAATTATATACTGAAAAAACCAGTATTACAAAAAGATAAAACAAAGTCATCTAAGATAGAATAAATCTATTTTAATTTAAACGATTCGAACTAAATGTTTTATCTTCATCACAACAACCTAGAATTTTGTACATAGTGCTTTTATTAAGTTTTTAATCCTACGGACGTAATTAACCTAGTATATATGAAAACTGTAAACTAAGTAGAGAGAAAAGTTATCAAAATTAAATTAAACATTTTTCTATGAAAAAATAATTAGCGAAATCAAGCTATCTTCTAAAAAAATTCTTTCTTCTTTTCTTGACCTGAATATGCATTTTAAATGATTATAAAAACATATTTACATAATTTTCTCCATTCCTGCACATGTAGCCATACAAATATAACTGTAAATATTATTTTCATTATTTTTCGTACAATTGATAAACTTGATATGTTTACATAGAATATTATACATTTTACAATACATTTAGGCAATAGTATTATGTAAATTATAATTCATACAAATTGGCATTGTATGCTTTAATTTCTCTAGCCTCACAATAAAGATGGAAAAAAATAATTAATAATGAAAAGCAATATTATAAAAAAATAAATAAAAGCAAATGACCAAGACATTTTTGTACCTATAAATTAAATAAAAATGTAGTTAACTTAAAGCAAAAACAATACGTCAATGAAAAAAGATAAAATGTTAACAATATCTCGTAATTGTGTATATATAAATGCATTTTGATTAAAAATATATTGCTCAGGAAATTTAGGACAATAAAATATAATTATTGTAAAAAATATTAAATACACATTTCATGTATTTTCTTATCTCATTCTTTACTTCTATGTCTTACATATATTGTTCGAGAAATACAGTTCACACATAATTTCTTGAAATCTTCGGTTATTATACAGAAGAATATTAATATCGAAAAGTGAAAAATAGTGAAAATAAAAGTTTAGATTGTTATATAATACTATACATATATAGACATAAAACTTAAATTAAATTTGTTACATGTGTTTCGAGCACCGCTCAAAAGTATTTTAATCTTGCCAAACATAAAATACATAATGTTCATTACATTTGATATATATATAACTGTTGCAACACATCTTATGAAATAAATCAAAAATATATTTGCAACATTAAAGTAAATTTATAAAATTCTCTTATATGTCTTAATTATATTACGATGTAACTATTATGTAATAATTAAGTGTGTATTTACATAGAAGAATATATATATGTGTATGTGTGTGTTTCTTTTTATTAAAAGTTTAAACAAATGAAAGTAGCATTTTAAACCATTTAAATATGAACAAAAAGATACATTGATACACACACTTAATGTAAATGTTTTACAAAAAATTGCTCAAAGAATATTTTTTTTACATATTATAGAATGTAATGCAATAGCCATATCACATATGATAATTATCTATTCCTATATTCTTAATAGTACTTATTCATAAAATCAGTTGTAATTAACTTCTTTTATAGATGTTATGTATGTTTTGCAATAGGCAGATGATATACAAGAAAGCTCTAAATTGAGGCTGTGTGTGTTTTAGCTGAAAATGAAAGCATAAAACAATAATATAATTTAAAGAAAAGAAAAACAAAAAATATTAAAATAAAATACAATATTATTCTTCATATTTCAATAAATTTTAAATATTATAACTCTTAATAAGCATTAAAAATGTTTAATTATGCCATATTACATATGAATAGGATCATACTTGAATATATATGCAATTTATATATATATATCAACACACAACGCACCAATTATGCGTCAGTTTCAGTTATAAACTAGTTATAAATGCATTAGTGGTACAGCAATATTACGTGCAACATATATTGCGTAGTATATAAATCGAATAGATACTGAAACGACTTTTCAAATAATGTCGTAAATTTTATACTAGACATATAAATATGTACTTTTGTATCATATCTTTATATGTACTGTAATTTTTCATGTATATATAATTTCACATATATATGTATTAATAAAACTGATTCTCTTATAATATATAAGGCGTATAATAATAACATAATTGTTAGTCCAAGAATAAAGCACATTATTAAAAGTTAAATCAACTTGCATAACTTAAAAGATTGGTTAATAAAAGTTTAGTACTAAAATTACATGCAGCATATAACATATATATATCCTCTACAATATAATATTTCTATCAAAGACAATTAATTATTGAGGAAGCAAATTTGCACATAAAATGTGTGCCTATTTCTTATAGTATATTAATATACTTTAATATGCAATATTTCAAATTGCATTATTTGGCGTAAATAATCGTGATTAGCATTTCAATGTTAGATCATAAGCAGAGAAATGTCTGTAACATAAGATTTTTTAATTATATTTAGATATATAGATATATCTGTTTATCATTTATCAGAATTTATTGTAATATGGCACTCAGTCATAGATACCTGTTTCACAAGCTGTGGATCTTCCAATAAATTTAAGCGAAATCTCTGTTCGGGAAAACAGCAGGTGCTATCAATGACCATACATAAAGAGCCAAACACATCCATGAAGAAATAATCTTCACCCACATTGAAGCAGTGTTTGCATTTAAGGTATCCAAACTGGAGTTCGGTCTATTAAAGTAATATAATGATATTGATACACATTAAAACAATATGTTAATGATTTAATAGTACAGATACGTACTTATACCAGTTTGTAAGCGTCATCATAACGTATAAAGTAGCGAGGGCAAACATAAGATGAAAGAAACTCCAGTTATATGCTACTTTCTCTTCTTCATTATCCCAAACTTTGGCCTCATTTCCACCTTCTGCATCGTGATTGCGTCCGTCTACTGTAGTATAATCTGGTTACATTTAGGAAAACAAGAAATAACAAAAGAAAAAGCTACTAAACTGCAAATAAAAAGACTGAAACAAGCATTGTTTAATATTAATATGTTTTTAATGATAATCGATTGTAAAAAACATCCATAAATGCATAGAAGATTTTATTACATACATATATACTGAGAAATTATAGTTGCAAAAATATAACAATAAATCCATATTGTATCTTTAATATTTAATTTCGATATTATAAAAATTATATAATTATACAATTGTATAAGACAATTTATGTCTATAAAAAATATTTAACAATGGCAAACAAAAGATTGACACAACAAATAAATATAACATAAGCAAGGAAATAAAGATAAACACACACTAATTGCTAAGCAGATCTATTCAATGCTACATAATTATAAAAATATAAAATATATTCTTTATTACATATATAAGTAAACTATTGAATAAGTTTTATCTGTGCAAATATATATTCATATGTATCTGTGCAAACATATTGAAACATAATTTTTAAAAATCTAAATGCATATAATCAAAATGTATGATCAGAAAATAAATTCTACTTATAAGGTATAGTGTGTGCCTACCTTCACCACCAATAAGAGACTGCTCTCCTGCATTCCTAACTATAGAAAGATCGATATTTAATACAACTATTTTAATTTTTATAAGATTAAATATAATAGGTGATGAAAAGATACTATTGTCGGTACATTAAAAAAGAAATAGTTCTGAGAAGATATTTAACAGGAGGAACAGAGAGCATATACTTTCAAAATTGCATGGTTACTAAGTGACATACACAAGCAGAAATTGAATTAATATTTACCAGCTCCATTATCCTGAACAAGCACATTCTCGGACATTGTAATCTTTGATGACTTAGATGCTGTACGTAAGGAACTGTATAGAACGCAGCTAAACCAGATTATAAGTCCAATAATACTTTCCTTGTCAAATGTGACACGATTTTTCGTATCATTACCAGAGAATATTCCAAGGAAACCAGGATTGCATTCCTCATCTACAAATTAATAATAATAAGTAATGACAATCAAGAATAAAATATAAGTCACATATTCCTGGCTTACTCCGAAGTCATTTATATTTACCTGGACTGTTTGATATACCACTCCATGTTAAGTATACTACATATAATGTTACCACAGAAGATTGAAGAAGCCCCGACCGTGGATGATGTTCTTGTACAACCGGTAATATTGATATGATGCTGGTAATGACACACAGAATCAAATTAAATGAAATGAAAAATTTGTTAAGGGCACATATACTTTCCTGTAAATATAAAGTAAATAAGTGTATATATTTAGAACAAATCTATAAATCTTTACTAAAAATAAATATGATTAATAATCTTACATGTGTATAATATACATAAAGTAACACCACTCCAGTAATAGAAACAGCATAATTAAAGAAAGATGCACCTAATAATGCGGCATACCTAAAAATATTTTGTGTATCAATAACAAAAATGTTTAATGCATTTATATTATTATAAAAATATCTTCTTACCATCCTTTTGATTCGGTCTCTTCATAATTTCCTACCCATGCATCAGCCCAAGAATGAGCAAAATCAACAATCAGAATCAACTGAATAATTATAAAGAGAAAACCTCCTAGCATCCCAAAATACATCCAAGTAGATCCAAATGATTTTTCCGGGATAAAGAATGCGCCAATAATTCCTCCAATTATCAAAAGATACTTGATTGCCCAAAATCTGAGAATTTTATATAAATATTACAAAGTTGCAATTTTAATCAGCAAAATATAAGCTCAATTACCCATTTTGTATCGGTGCTCGTGGATCTTGTGAACTTTTTACTCTGATCATCATTACAGACATCAGGAAAAAATACAGAGACAGAATAAAACATATTCTATAAACTGCTAGATAACCAACCGCAGATTCACAGTCGAGAGTAACATCCGATGGAACATAATTATCAGAACTAGTTTTGCAGAACGGAACCTGTTTAAATATAATACCATTAAATACAGGGCGTTTCTAATTAGTAAGAATATTTTTTTACCTTTTTAAGAACATCCTGAAGTCCAGGAGACAGAGTGATACAGGCTGCAATAGTTCCCAATAATAAAAGCAACGCATACATAATGCGAGTGCTTGTACTGTTCCTACACGAAGGACATTGAGAACAACAGAAACTGCAAGCTGTGCTTCCGCACAAACACGCAAGCTATATAGTAAAAGAGAACCGTATAGAGCATGAATCCATGGCATTTATAAATAGATAAAACAAAAACATACAATAATAATAATTTCTCAAATGATATAAATAACTTATTCTCATATTTCAACATCTCTGTAATAATCATCAGTTTTACATATCAAAAAACCTTTACAAAAAATACATAGCTCTTATACATTATATACATCCTAACATAGTACAATCAATATTTCAGAAATATATACATAATGAAAACATACAAATGACGCATATAAGTCATTAGATCATTCGCGCGCATGAAATTATAAAATTTCCTATGATACATAGGAAAATGAGGCTGAAATTGATTCAACTATATTTTTAAAAAAGGATTTGGTATAAGGCTTCTTTGTCCATAGAGGAATAAAATAAACACAACCAGTGACTATACCAACAATAGAATTATAATTACTGCATAATCATAATCATAAATATCTCGTTAAATAAATAATAGTGCGTAGTACTTTGCTCAATGAGGCAAAAGGGAAAATTTTTTCTCTGAAAAGAATGAGTCAGACAATAGTTATCTTCGAATCTGAACTTTACCTGAGCTGTGGAGCACACGAGACCCATGATGAGATTTCTTCGCTGCTCGAGCTATCGAAGAAAAGACGAGATGCTTCGCGAAAAAAGAATTTTGATTAGAGATATCGAAATGGAATCTCACCGAGCAAGGAAAATTTCCACGAGAAAGTCACTGTACTACAATAATAACAATAGCGGATTGACAGCACCAATTTGCAGGCAACTTCGCGCAATCAGCTGACCATGACGTCACAAGCGCTATTTCGCAGCACTTCAGGCGAGTCCGATCTTGGTTAGGTAGGGAGCAGTATTGAAGCGGCAATCTATGTGTTCGCACGCGTGTTTGTCATTTTGTCATCATCGCTAAAAAAAAAAAGTAGAATACGCACATTTATATGTTGCTCGATTCTAAGTATGTTGTAAGCGACTTATTGCCTCAATTACTGCAAGCAGAACTAAGGTACATCGGTTATCTCATTGTCGTGTAATTGTCTCGAATATATTAACTCTTTTGCGAGCGAATTTTCCGAATCAAATATCTTACGACTTACGATGTGGGCGAGGAATACAATGCATAAATTAGTGACGTGTATCTAATTTTATATTCCATTGGACATATTTACCGGTTAAATTTATTGGTTACCTGAGGAAAGAAGATTCTGTGAAAAAGCTTAATTTATGATCTGTGATATTACGATGTGAATTATAAAATAAAAAATCCGTGGTAATGTATAATAAAATATCATATATGTGTTATATCATATATAGTTATACATGATTTTAGTTTTATCACGATACATTCAACTAGATATATAGATTCGAGTTTTTGTCTGCATATATTTGTATTTTTAATACGAATATTTTTATTATTTAATCGTGAAAATAAAAAAAAGAATACATGAAAATTTACTATTCTAAAATTCATATGTTATTTTAGAAGGACAAATCTATTTTAAATCAATAATAGAACTAACGACCTTAACCTTAACCCATATGGGAATTGCTCTTTCTCTTATGGTTTTTCTGTGCTCTCTTGGATTTTTTAAATAGAAATTTTTTTAAGACTCTTTTTTATAAAAATTTGCTTAAATAAATTCTCCTTTAAAAAATCTTTAAAAAGCAATCGATTTTTTAATATTTTCAATACTTCTTTACAAATAATATTTATTAAATGATTGATATATAAATAGATTAGACATATAGATTAGATAGATGATTAGATAATAGCAAAATTGAGATTGCAAACTTGATATAATGTTATTTTTATTTTTTCTTGTATTTTAAAATGGTAAAAGTGTATATTAAGTATTATAAAATTATATATAATAGTTGTAAAATAAGCTATTTAGGAAATTAAAATTTTACACGCGCGGTGTGTGTACAAAAGTTTGTATGAAAAAATTATTTTATTATATCTACAATGATTAAAAAACCTCTTTTATATTTCAGGATTATATATCGCTCCAAATTAAATTCTTATTAAAGTATATATTTTTGAAAACGATTGCAAAATTAAATTTCACTTATATTCACATTTTCTTGAAGTTTAATCATATTTAATTATTTCAACTCTGTCTTCAACTATCTTAATCCTCCATCTATTTACATGAATTCTTTGGAATCTCTGAATACACATATGATGTTAAAACGTAGCATCTGTAATCTCATTGCGCGAGAGAAATTAAGTTATATTTAGATTTCGGCTAAACGTTTGTTCCACAAGAAGAGAAAATAGCACGTTCCATTTTTTCATGTTTGGAGAATCGATTTTCATAGTTGTTATTATTTTGCAAATGCGAATCACATTTCTATTAACAATTGCAATTGCTATAAACGTTATCTTATCGTTATATGAATCATCTCGCAGCGAAAAACGCGAATAACTGTATTGCTATAAGATTAGAGACCGTAGTTTTGTATGCAAAAGAATTTGTTACATTATCGATTTTAATAATTTTTATACATTGCATGTTTTACAATATGATGATTACATTTATTGAATTTTTTGTTTTTATTCTACTTCATAGGTGAATCTTTCAATTTTCAAAAATCGTATCTTTTGTAATAAGTGATAAGAAAAACTAAAAAAATTTAAAAGAGCTTATTTGTTTTCTACTCTCATAAAATTCAAATTAAAAAGTTATTAATAATCACGAAGTGATTAACAATAAACATTTCCTAAAAAATATGGATATAGTAAGAATAATAATAATATAACAATTATAAGAATAATATCTCTAAAGTAATATATATATATATATATATATATATATATATATATATATATATATAATATAAACAGCATAAAACATTTAATTCTAAGTGCTATGAGCACTTGTTATTTAATGAGTTTTAATTATATTGAAAAATATATATGCTTGTAAATAAAAGTAAATATCTTAGTTTTATGAATTTTTAATTGTGCAATAAAAATATAAATGTAACTTGTATGTTGTATGTGTAGTAAAAATATGCTGTTTTGATTACGATATTTCACGCTTGATATTTTGCATATCTTGTCTTGATTGGGCCAGTCTGTGTCATCAAAATTCTATGTATTCTCTCTTTCTTTCTCTTCAATCTTAAAGGTCACCGTAAATTGCGTTGATATAATTTAATGTGCGGATAGAGAGGTACTTTTGTAATAGAACGCAATAGAGCAATTTCAAAGTAAGATCTATCTAAGCTGGCGACGATCTTGATATTAATTTATGTTAACGAATGTTAATTAGAGTAAACGAATAAATGCAAAACGCAATATTATTGTTTCTATAATAACTAATAGTAATAAAGTGTAATGTAAAACTAATAATGAAGTGTATGTGTGTATAATTATGGTATGTTGTTTTTCAAATATAATTTTTATTTTTGTATATAAAAGTAAGCGCTTTGAAGTTATTTAAATCAGAGATAATTATTTATTTAAAGCAAATATCGTTTTAAAAATAACTTGTACAAAATGTTTTATGTATACAGGGTGTCCCATTTTAAATAATACGCTCAAATATCTCCGAAACGGTGCGTTAAATAAAAAAATGTTTCAAACAAAAGTTGTATGGCTTGAAGGGGGCCATCAGATGGTGGCAATGATTTGACCTTGGAGAATCATTTGAAGATCACGTGAAAGTCACCGTCAATTTCTTAAATGGCACTCCCTATTTTTTATTGCATATTCTTGTAGCTTATCTCGAGGGCTTTCCAAAACACTATAATAAAATATTTTTCCCTCAAGTACTTTTTGAGTTATAAGGCTTGAAATCATTTCTTAATTTTACATAAACCGTAAAATATCTTGTAAAATATTCATTTTTCGATTATCTTACCTTAATACTTTCATGTACAAAATAATGAGAGGAATCAATTGGTATAAAGAAAACACAGTTATTTTTAAGAAAAAATATGTAATTTGCAATTAGCAATTACATATTTTTTCTTAAAAATAACTGTGTTTTCTTTATACCAATTGATTCCTCTCATTATTTTGTACATGAAAGTATTAAGGTAAGATAATCGAAAAATGAATATTTTACAAGATATTTTACGGTTTATGTAAAATTAAGAAATGATTTCAAGCCTTATAACTCAAAAAGTACTTGAGGGAAAAATATTTTATTATAGTGTTTTGGAAAGCCCTCGAGATAAGCTACAAGAATATGCAATAAAAAATAGGGAGTGCCATTTAAGAAATTGACGGTGACTTTCACGTGATCTTCAAATGATTCTCCAAGGTCAAATCATTGCCACCATCTGATGGCCCCCTTCAAGCCATACAACTTTTGTTTGAAACATTTTTTTATTTAACGCACCGTTTCGGAGATATTTGAACGTATTATTTAAAATGGGACACCCTGTATATGAAATTCCGAATAAAAATATTTTAAATTGTTTATAAAAGGATTACTTTTTTTTTTACAGGATTTATCGAGACGCAATTGATAATAACCGATAATAATGGAAGGAGAATCAGAAAATAATACTTCTAATAAAGTTTCTAAACCAATTAATTGGCCATACATGAATATCAGTTCGTTAACTATATCGTTTCTAACTAAACTGACAGCAGCCGGTATCATCTGGGGATGGGGATACTTTAATTACAGCATAGCTTGGTTGATTGCGCCAATCGCATTTTCTGTATGGAAGGCAGAATGCAAAAAGGATAACGAACTAAGAATGCTTACAACACAAGCAAGTGCATTGGCTAAGGAAAAAGTAATGATTATGGGACGAATAGACGAATTACCGTCATGGGTGTATTTTCCCGATTTCGATAGAGCTGAATGGTTAAATAGAGTATGTATTATAATTTATTTATGTTATATTATAAATGGTATAATATTATCTTTTTTAAATTTCAAACTGTTTGATCATTTCTGAGACAAAAATTAATTAAAATTTTTATAATTTGTTTCTTATATTTTCAGATCTTATATAAAGTGTGGCCTAGTATGAATCACTTTGTTCGTCAACTATGTAAACAAAATATAGAACCATCAATTGTTGAGAAACTGACTGAATATAAAATAAAAGGCTTTCAATTTGATCGTCTCGTCTTAGGACGTATTGTAAGTTTATTTTAATTTGGCACTTGTATACAGCTTATTTTTTAAGTATTTATATTTGTAATTTGTGTATGCATGTGTACTTTTTCTTAAAACTTACAAAAATGATCTTTTACAGCCTCCAAAAATTTATGGAATCAAAGTATATGATAAAAATACTTCAAGAAATGAGATAATTTTAGATGCAGACATTATGTATGTATCTCATTATTTTTTTCACAGTAATATTTTTAAGAAATGTGTATTTTAATATAAAATATTGCATTTTTTTAGGTATGCTGGCGACTGTGATATTACCTTTTTTGTTGGAAACATTAAAGGCGGTATTAAAGATTTTCAAGTAAATATATTAAAACTCGATTATATAGAATATTTCCTACAATTTTTAGTAAAAATTGAATATTTTTAGATACGTGGTTTGATACGTATTGTTATGAAACCTATGCTATCTGTAATGCCAATAATCGGAGGTATACAAATATTCTATTTAAATAATCCTACTATCAACTACAACTTAGTAGGAATGGCTGATGTATTAGATTTACCTGGATTCAAGTATGATTTTTTTTATGCAAAATTATATGTTTTTGTTTTAAAATTGATAACTGATTAAATAGCATCATTTGTTAATTGAATATGATGTAAAAACATACTTCTTTCAGTGAAACTTTAAGGAAAACCATTGTTGAACAAATAGCAGCTATTGTTGTATTGCCGAACAAAATAACTATACCATTAAGCGATGAAGTACCAATGGAAAGTTTAAAGATGCCTGAACCTGAAGTAAGATTTATAATAATATTTATAATAATAAAAAGTTATAATTGTAAATCTTGTATAATATTATACATATACGTTATTTTTCATGAAATATTTTCATGTGTTTCTTTTTTTTTTAACTAGGGTGTTCTGAGAATTCATGTTGTAGAAGCAAAGCATTTAATGAAGAAAGATATTGGAGTGTTAGGAAAGGGTAAATCTGATCCATATGCTGTCATAAATGTTGGTGCCCAGGAATTCAGAACAAAAACCATTGACAATACCGTTAATCCAAAGTGGGACTTTTGGTGTGAAGTATGTATAGTGTTTCATACTTAGTTGAGTACAAAATACATATTAACAATTTAATGCATGTGCTTCATCGCAATTATCGACATCTTTTTAAAAAACACAACACAAGGTCTTCTATGTGGTAAGAAAAAATATTCTAGTAACTTAGAAAGCGAGATTTTATAAGACAATACTCTGTTCTCTATTTCATCACATTAATCTATTGAGTTAACGACATTGTTAGATATCACAAGATTCTTACATTTATCTTTCTTATAAATAGAGATAAAAACTTTTCATATACTAAGCATTCAATACATAGCTAATTTAATGTTTTAAACAGCCAACTCTTCTGCTTTCTTATATAATTTATAATTTTACATACACACATATAACTTTTAATCAATCGCAGACATTTCCACGACTACGTTTTCCTATTTTCCCTTACTTTTAATGGTTAGCATTACCTTTTTTTTGGATTGCAGATAGAATATACATTCTAGTTTATGTTAATATATTGTTATTCCCCATAAATTAGTATGTATGTGTGTATGTGATATGCATATTATGTGGGACTAGTGTGCCGTGCCTTCAGCCATCGCGCAGCAACTGACTGTACTGTTGTGGGACTATGATGACACTAAGGGCGATGAAAGTCTTGGAAGGTATAGTTATATGCAACAATCTGTACCTTTTATTCATTTATAATATTTCCGCTTTTATATCATCAATTAATCACATAAAAATAAGTTTAAATTAAAAAATACTGAAATACTATAAAATATAATATACTCTTATTAATATATTTTAGTTAATATTTTTCTTGTAATTTTATATATATAATTTATTATTTTGTACATATAATAATTCATCTATAAAGTTATTTACTAAATTTATTTCATCTATTTTATCCATCCACAAAGAAATTGCATGATGTCTCATTGTGTGGGGGTGTGATAATATTGATATTGTTTATTGATTTATTGGTTTAAATGCGTTTTTGTAACATCTGTGGATGCATGTTTCTATTTTTTTATTTATTAATTTTCTTTACTAATGCTTTACACACATAAAATAAAATCGTCACATTATGAAATACCATTTTAATCATTACGTATCTATTTAGTAGCATATTGTAATTATTATTCAGATTAAATTATGTACATATCATATTTATAATCGAGATGAAATATGTTATATTCATTTTTTATGAGAATTCATATAATGTATGTACATGTATTTAGCATACATTTACATGATGCAAAAATTCCATAGAAGGAAATAATATAAATATAATTGAAGATATATATAGTTACCCTTAAAAGACTGTCATCTTTATATTTGTTACGTCATAATATTAGCACAGGCTATAATCAGTTTATGCAATATGCAAGAAGCTGTGATATCTCTTTAGGATTGGGATCCGAATGTCTCAGGGATACAATGTGATGATTTCCTTGGCAGGTAGTAATTATGATTTGTAAATGAAGCAATGCTTACATATGCACTACTAATAAAAAACTATAGATGTTAATTTTGATGTTATTCGAGCATGTCATTTAGTCGAGCGTTTTTCGTAGTATAATGTATTATCTGTGTAAATAATAAGACTTCTTTATTTCCTCTTTTTATCTCACTGTGTTTTAAGTTATTTATTTTTATTAAAAATCGCTCTACAGATATAGCTTTTCAAATGCGCGTTGCACGAATATATATTTTATTTTATTTAAGTTATTACCCTAACAACACACATGTCCAAAAGATGTCCAGAGGTCATCTAGAGGACATCCAGAGGACATAAAATATCCTTTGGCTGTCCTCTAGATATTTTATGGACGTCTTTTGGACATGGTGTGTTGTTAGGGTAAAATTCAATTTTTCTTTTTTTGATATTTTTCATATCCATAGTTATAGTGATTTTGAGTATTTCTAATATAATCTACGTATTTTATTAACTTTTTTGTTAAAAATATTATCATTAACAAAAATAATAAAATATAATCAATTAAACATTTTTCTATTTTTTATAAATGTTCTTTTTAACAAAAAAATATCCTACGTTTATTCTAATTTCATCATTTTAGTTAATTAATCGGAGTGACTTAATAAGAATGGTAACTAAAATAAACTATGTGGTGACAGTTTATAGTGAAAGAGGGCTTGGGAGCCTACAACACGATGGTTGCCCAGCTCTTTGACAAAGACAACGCTGCTCAAGATGATCCGCTTGGCAGGTATTGCTGAATGTAACAAGTATACCAATTCTAGATCAGATCAATAATTTTATAAGAGATTCGTATAGAAATGTGAATTAGTATATGCGCGAATATCTGCCACTGATTGTAGATTATGCTTGAAAAGCTGTATTTTTTTCCTTATTGTATGAATTATTTATATAAAATATTGCAGGATAAATATTAAAGTATTTTAGATAAATATTAATCATGTATCTGTGATGCATGCTGTTTATTCAAAATCCATATGAAAAAATCTGGTACATGAAAATTTCAATAAACTCGTTAAAAATAATTCTAAATTCATGTCACCACATTACTCTCATTTACATATTGAATAAACCTATTAAAACATGTCTGTTTTATGCAATAAATTAATACTGTGAAATGTTGCATGTTTTATAAATGTATATCATGTGCAATGAGATGCTTTCTTTATTTAGTATCCTTATTTAAAACAGGAATTATAAGAGTACATCAGAATATAACTGTATAATATAGCTGCATTATTGCTGCATGAGTGCTTCATAAAAATGGTATTACGGATACACACACACACACACACACACACACACACACACACTCACTCACTCACTATATATATTGTACTTTGCATTTTATAAATGACTATACATTATCATTGCCACAAGCATTTTTCTGTGAAACTGCTGAAATAATTTTGTATAACATTCTTAAAAGTTTAATAAGACTGTGTATATATATATATACACACACACACACACACACAGAGAGATTTTTAAAAATCTGTTCATATTTCAAATTTTTTTACAGAGCTACTATTGAAATTATCCGAGTGAAGAAAAAAGGTACAATCGATACAGTGAGTATGAAATTTATCTCATGGAAATAATTGTTCATATTGTCTTAATAATCAAACTGATTTTATTTTGTAGTGGGTTTCCTTGGAGCAAGCGAAACATGGTATGCTTCACTTACGATTAATGTGGTTGCAACTTTCAAAAAATCCTGCTGATTTGAAAGCTGTAAGTAGAAAAAAATACACATTTCTTTATGTTAATACTTATATATACAATGTTTAATTAATAACTCTTGTACAGGCTTTAGTAGAAACTCAGGAACTTAGAGTTACATCGATGAGTACAGCCCTTCTTACACTTTACATTGATTCTGCTAAAAATTTACCGGTACGTAAATTATAATATGTGTAAGAAAAGAGTTCTATTTTTAATAAAATAATGAGAGTCTATTTTTAATAAAATGATTAATATCACAATATATGTATATATAGTGCATTCGAGGAAATAAACAACCTGATGTTTATTTGGAAGCAAAGATTGGTGGAAAGAAAGAAAGAACACCTACTATACCACGTTCTTGCGATCCAGTATGGGAACAAGGATATACCTTTTTAGTCAGCAATCCTGAAACTGGTGTTTTACATATAAAGGTTTCCTATGCACTTTTTAAAAAAATATGTGACAGAAACATAAGATTTATTATTATTTATATATAATAACAATTTAATAATCGTCCATACTTTAGATTATAGATGAGAAAACTGCCATGACAGTTGGGGAAATGAATTATAATCTTTCCTTACTTTTGGAAAAGAATAATTTAGAAGTAACGCAACAGCCATACGATCTGCAAATGGCTGAGGCAGATAGTAAGCTTGTATTGTCAATGTCATTAAATGTAAGTAACAGAAAATTTTATATATATATATATATATATATATATATATATATATATATATGTACAGAATTTAATGCAAGTAGACATAATAATCATACAAAACAATTTGTTTTTATAGATCTTGAAGTATGAAGAGCCTGAACCCACTTCCGAAGAAGATGAAGATGATCATGATATCAATCAATTAAATAAACGAATTGAACGTCAGGAGTCTAACATTAGTAACGTATCTTCTGGTAAGTAGAATCGTATTAATATTACCTAAAATATATTTATTTAAATTGGATAAAAATATTTATTTAAATTGGATAAAAAACTCAATCCACAAAAAAATGTTTTTTTTTTAATCCTTATATCATATAGTGTAACACATGTTATATTTAATATGATACATTTTCTTATAGTACCTCCCAGCCCTCTTAAAAAACAGCCTTCAAAAGAATCGATCAACAGTCAGTCTCATAATAGTAGCTCTGCGCTTTTACCTGAGGAACCAGCAGCGGTAGAAGAAGAATTAATAGTTAACACTAGCGTTCCGTCCTCTTCGGTTGTAAGATTTCATGCTGTCCAAGGGCACTTAAGACATTCTTCCATGACATCCTCTCAGGGAGAAGCAAAATTAGGCAGAATACAATTGACATTACGTTACAGTGTGCAGAGACAGAAACTTGTTGTTGTTATACATAAAATTGCGTAAGTTAATCGACATCTCTTTACAAAATAAGTCTAACTAATATATTATCTTCTATTATATATTTATATGTTATATTACAGTAATTTACCGCTCCCTCAAAATGACCCACACAATATACCGGATCCATATGTAAAACTCTATCTTTTGCCGGATCGACATAAGGAAACAAAGCGCAAGACTGCTGTAATGAAGGACAATTGTAATCCAACATTCGACGAACAATTCGAATATGTAGTTTCGCAGGGAGACTTAAACACGCGAATATTAGAGGTATCTGTGTGCACTCAAAAGGGTTGGTTGTCAACTGGAAGCAATGTGATGGGACAACTTCACTTGAAATTAAGCGAAATCGACATTTTAAAGGCTATTACTACTTGGTACGATTTACAACCGGAATTCAAAGACTAGAAAAAGAGAAGTAAGCGGGGCTTCGAACGTTTATGCGGTTGTCTGACAAAACAGCCACTTAAATTCCCGCTGAACAATTTTTACAAACGATGAAAGTTTTCAAATTTTACAGTTATAATATTCCGTTGACTTTATTATGTTGTTAAACTAACTATTATTATATATTAAAATAAGTAGATATATGGTGCTACATATGAGATGCGAAACGTTTTATAAAATAAGATAAAATTCTTATTAAATATTTGTACTTACGCCGTCCAATGGCATAGGAATGATCTGATTTATAGTATTGCTGTAACCTTCAAACAGAAGGACGGATTGGTAATGTAACTGGAACTGCTATTCTATATACATCGACTTGTAAAATCAGTAAAATGTTACCTATAAAACAATATGCATAAAGAAATTGAGTTTCAATAGATTTTATAATTTTACATGTATTAAATTTTACATATATTCTCTTTTTAGAAATGTGTTTGAAATAATCAATCATTTAATGTTTAATTAAATACTCCATTTATATGTGTATATTCGTGAATTTCATAATATAAGTGACTATAATCTGCAAAAATACAATTATATAATCATGATTACGATTAACTCAAATGTATATAAGAAATATTGAAAATTTCATTTTATAAATTTTCCACGTTTTTTTATTAATACATTTACATTTATCTTCTGTTTTGTACTTGAATTAATGATTATATGATACAAAATGCACAACACATTATATATATAGCTATTACTATAGAATGATACATCAATATAATATACTATATATTATGATTTATTTGTATGATTGATATTAAAAATTTATCATGGAAATTATTTCACTATAATTATATTCTCTCTTTTTTTCTTTATTTTGTTTTAGTACTGCTTTGTTACTAAGAAAATGAAGTAATATATTTACTAATTGCGATATTTATTAATAAGCAATTAAATAAGTGATTACATTAATAATTATATGTGCTTTTATAAGGTATACCTTATCGAAGATATATACATAGCTATATAAAAAATATATACAAAGATATACACATTAACATAGCTTATATAGTTTTAATACGGCATAATTCTTAAAAAATAGAATTAATATATACGCTTTATATTTGTATCACAGAAAGATTTTGCTATATTATATATATATATACACATACATATATGAAGTATTTATGTATATTCTGTGATACGTTGCAGTGTCACAAATTGTTGAAAATAATAAATATTATATGCATTATTATCATTTATATACCTTTTATAACTATACATTATTATAACAATTAAATCCTGATTTTATTATATCATACAATTTTGAAAAAATATCTGTACTTATATATAATTACTTGCATTTATATAAAATATGATGTAATTAAAATAAGGATACGTTATATTTCTATGTTACTAATTAAATAAAACCTTATTTTTTTCTAATTCTCTATTTTATATAATATATATATAAATCGCATACTTTCTTCTTACATATTACTGTACAGAGTGTACAGATCGTATAGATTAAACGATCACCAAGGAAACTCAATGATATAATGTAAATATGTACATACATGCATACTTCTTGTCGGCGATATTCTCACCTCACTGCACGAAGAAGCTTTTATATAAATAGTGTATACTCTTTCTCTGAATTTATAATTAATTTAATATGATAATTTAATAGTGAATTGATAGAATTTTTATCAGTATGCATCGGACATCGCGGATATTACCTTGCCTTCCAGGATTTAGCTTTGACAAGAATGTAAGTGCTTTTATATTTATAATACAGTTATAACATACGTAACTAAAAATGTATCATGCTATTATTAATATTAATTATAAAGAAAAATATATAATAAAGTATAGCCGTTATTGTAAAATATAAACACAATAAATATATATATATATATATTAATGCAAAAAAATTGTATATATATTTTAAGTATATGTGCATATCTTTTGCAGTTTGGTAAAACTAAATTTCACAAAAGACAACATTTCGACAAGATACACGATGGAGTATATTATTTATCCGAGAAAGCAGATACGAGCGTTTACAGCCGTTATTCATCCATTTATCCTCGAGAGGAGACACCAGAAATTCCACCATGGCTCGCATACGATGGCCAAGTATGATTAATAGTAAATGCACCTCATTAAAGTAAATTGCCTTTTAAATAAATAACATCTCTTTTAAAAGGGTAAAAGCGCTATATATTAATTATATATAATCAAATTATTATTCAGTGAATGAATTAAATTTTCAAACTTTGATTTAAGAATTATAAATTGATTTTAATTAACTACTGTTATTTTTGTTTTAATTGTATTTTTAGAGACTCGTGTTTAAAGCGTTTTTTCAAGAAACTGTACAAGAGAAGTGGAAAACGGCCTTTCACATTCGCGTGGTGAATATTAGTTTTTTTCTAGAGGACGGAACGATAAAGATCGTAGAGCCGTCTGTGGATAATAGCGGTCTTGAGCAAGGTTCAACGGTGCATTTCATTTTTATAATTTTTCTTCGTTGCTATTTTGTCACAGCAGTATTATTTTATTTGTAGCTTTTTTTATTTTTATATTTGTATTTTATTATATCTATTTGTATTTTATTGTATCTAACGCAAACATTGTGATAAAATAATCAAAGTACGAGAAATAAATATTCGTAATCGAGAAATAAATATTCGTAATTATTATAAATATAAAGTAAAATGTACACAATTGTCATAATAATTTTTTATGCAAAGGGATTCTGGTTAGACGGCAAAGAATACCAATACCCGATCAAGTGAAGTATAGATATTACGATATACTTGATTTAAATGTTGGCAAGGAACCTGAGATATACGGACGAGTATACAAAATTGTAGATTGCGATAAATTTACGAGACATTTTCTTAATCGCATGGGAATACCAGTGCCCGATCCTATCGATATACCAAAAGATCCGTATTCTGAAGTTCGAAAAGTCGTAAGTACAGTATTTATATAAAAAAAGCGTACGGTTAAAATAGAATAATATTTTCACACGAAATCACTATATAATGTTCTTACATATTTTGTTATTAAATTAAGATTACTAATTTAATTATATCGAATTTTTATATTGTATTTCTACGTGCAGGAAGTGTTTCCAAAAAAGCCTAATCGTATGGTGGACACTCTTGGCAATTTTTTAAAGTACGATAGACAGGTACTCCGATTTTATGGATATTGGGATGATACCGAAAATTTACACGGCATTGTTCACGATCTCGAACTACATTATTATCTCTCTGATAATACAATGGAAATCAAAGAAAATGTACCATCAAACGCTGGCCGAGACTCGGGTCCTATGTTGGTTAAAAGAATGAAAATACCAAAAGTACGATAAATATATTATTACGAATAATATTATCTCAAATTTTAACGTAAAAGCATCCAATATACTATTAATACATTTTTATGTTACACTGAATATACTATGTTATTATAAAATAATAGATTTGTTTCAATAGCTACTATAAATTTTCTACTTAATTTTATTTTTAAATTGATTTTAGTTTTACACTGGATTACAACCGATTGGCGCAGAAGATCGTTTCACGATTTTAAATGTCTTAGGCGAAGATACAAGACAGAGCTATTACATGGTGGATTCTCTTGATACTGGCAAAATTTCCGCCGATTATTATAAAGATAATGAATTGTGTATCGGAGCGCAGATCAACGTTTTTGGTAGAAAAATTGTTATCACGGACATGGACGTTTTTACGAAAGAGTATTACCGGTAAGCTAGATGACCAGAATTTTTTAAAAAATCCTATCATAAAAGACTGATTTGTGCACATTTTAAAAATAATTTAGGACAAAATACGGTTTAGATGATTTTACGCCTTTGTCACAACCTCGAAAAGATGATGAAGCATGTCAGAAGATAGAGAGATATATACCACCCTACAATGGTTTTGGATCTTATGATGATTCTCTTGGTAATTGTTTTTCGATGATACCAAAACCACCTAAGACAGACTTTATCAAGTTTTTGTATCATGACAAGTAAGTGAAAAGTAATATATTCTTTGAAAGTGTTTTTTTAATTATTTCTATTCTCTTTTTCTATTTTTCTATTTTATTTTTTATTATTTCAGACAAGGCTTTAATAGTCACATCTTGAGATTTCGGGCGAAAATGATATCAAAGATTCCAACTAACGAAGATAGACAATTTATTATAAGAGTATTTCTCATGGATGATACAATATCTATTTTCGAATTAGCTAAACGAAATTCAGGTATCTATAATATCCGCAAAAAATTTAATACATAAAGATTTACATAAAATGTTTGCTGAAAAAAAGAAAAAAAAAATAATTTTTTAATTTTTTATAATTAGATAGAAAATTATTTATCAAATGATTATAATATTAATAATCTCGCACAAATATTGGATAATATTAATGTGTATATATATAAGAAATAATATATATGAAATAAGATTTTAGAATAAAATATATCAAATTTAATATATGATCAAATCAAATATATAATTTAAAAAAATTAAATTAGGGTTTGAAAGGTCCTTGTTTCAAAAACGAATGCCGATAATGTTGCCTAATCAAGATATTTTCACGAGCAAGAAACCGGATTACTATAAACCACAAGATTTTTACATAGGAGCGCACATAAATTTGAGCGACTTTCATTTCGAGATTACATCTGCGGATATTTATGCTCTCCGTTACATGGAGCTACATTGCGACAAGGTTTGTAAAAATATCCGATTATCTGCATATTAATATATAAATAAGATGGACAATTCATTATAAGAATATTTCTCATAGATGACATCTATTTTTAATTAGCTAAACAAACTCTCTCACAGGTATTTATAATATCCGCAAAAAATTTAAAAAATTTTAGTATAATATAGATTTACTCTAAATATATTTCAAAATAACGTTAAAAAAGGAAAAATTAATTTTTTTATCTTTATAATTAAACAGAAATAATCAAGTGATTATAATTCATTGTAATGAAACTTTTATATTTAAACTTTTTTTACTTCTCATTTTTAAATTCTATTTATTCTATTCCACTTTATTTTGATAGAAGAAGAAATAATGATCTCTTTATTGCAGTTTCCCAAAGCAAACAAGAAATTGATCATGGAAAAACTTCGAATACATCTACAACCGGTCTATAATGAATTCATTCAAACGTATGCCCCACCTAAAGATACAAAAGATGATATTCAGATTTTAGAATATGGAAAGTTCAAGTGTGTAAATAAAATAATTTTATATATTTTTATTTGCGTGCGTGATTTATTCATCTTCTATAATTAAATGTTTTAGAGAAGCATTGCATCAGTATTTGGGGGATAAAATAACAGAGCATGAAATAATCACGATTGCTCGATACTATTCATCTCATGAGGAAATTGAACATAAATCTAGAGAATACGTGAGGTATGTGAATCTTATCTCAATGACATTTTCTACGATCAAGATTGCTATTATTCTTCTAAATAATAATTGCTAAGAGATAAAATACGAAGAGTAATTTTGCCATTGACAAAGTATCAAAGATTTTTTTTTATTATCAGCATTTAAAAATAAAATATAATTAAAAGATAATTAAAAGATAAAGTTAAATAATTAAAATAGATAAAGATATATAATTAAAATATAATTAAAAGATCAAGTTAAAATAGATAAAGATATATAATTAAAATATAATTAAAAGATTAAGTCAAGAAAATTATCAATATATGAAATCGATAATTATATTGATTGTATCCTTAGACAATTATTACATACGGAATTGTATCGATTTTTGTGGCATGATCTCGATCGCTTGAAAGAAGATCTACATCAATGGGATGGAGATAGGACAGGATTCTTACCTCGAGAATCTCTGTACACGATCTTGCGTGGTTGCAGGGTTCCAGTCGATGTAGAATTATTAAATTCCATGCTAGATCAGTAAGTTTTTTTATATGAATTTAGCTGATCACATTTAACAATTATAACGTAATATTATTATTATTACAAGTTTACGCAAAGCTGAAGACGGTAAAATTGACTATAACGACTTGCTCCAATTCATGAACGTGAAGATCGACCCTCTACCACCTGCTGCTCCTGTGAACGTAAAGGTACGATGAATAATCTAATGTATACATATGATGCACTATCTTATTTTTTGAAATTTTTTATTTGTATTGATAAATTAGTGTTTTCTACAGAAGAAATTCAACGAAAAAGAAATGATACGTACTATTTATTGTTTACAGACAGCACTTTGGTGGGCATCTGAAAAAGAGCCGGATTGTGGGGAAGGAATAAACTGGTGTGAGTTTATCAAGGATTTGAACGTGAAGACGGAAGGAAACGCGGCGGAAAACGACAAAGATATAGAAACGCAACTCAAATACTTGACACATTGAATATATCGCGATAAAAAATCATGAAAAAATCATTAAATATTTTGTTATCACAATATTTAATAACATAGAAATGTTTTTATGAATCTTTCTCGTGATTGGACGTATTTTTTGTCCAAAATAACCAACCGCATCCGATAGCCAATAGGATTTGTTCTTCAGAAATTACTAAGAGGTTAGTTCTTTTCAGAAGTTACTAAGAGGCTAGTTTTTTTCACATGTCTGTTTGACGTTTGACAAGTCAGAAGTTTGCCGCTCTTTTCTAATACTTCGAATCGTGCTACGTAGATACAGTGCAGTGTAACAGATCGCATATATTTCTCATAATTGTTATTGTCTAAAAGTGAAAAGCTCTCGAGAATACCTCTAAAGTGTTCTAATCTAAACATATCCAATCGTGTATATACAATCGTATCGTAATCAACAGGATCGCGATTTTTGATATCAATGATATTCTCTTGTGTGCGTGAAATCGATCGAAATCATCTTCGATTATTTCGAGGTCTTCTCTCGTCGAGATGCATTGAAAACACAATGATGGCTGCAGGATCATCGCCAAGTATGTAAAATATTATTTTACGATTATTGTGTATCGATGTTTTATACTAGGATTGGAAAAGCAGTACAATTTTATTAAATTCAGTTTCCTATGCTTAAATGGTCCGCGAAAAAGGACCTTATGTTGAACATTTATTTATTGACATTTTATTTATTGACAAATATAAAGAAGCGGATAATAATAATAAATATATAAAATATACATTTATATGTCGATTATGGTTCAATATGTCGATTCTGGCTAAATTCAAAGTATTTCTAGAACTTACTTTATATTGAGACGAATTGCTTAATGAGTGGAGCAGTTGCCTGATAGGTCCGGCTTACTATTCCGCAGTAAAATTATATTTGAGATAAATGATATCTTTGTCATATATTTCTTTCCAATCATATTTGGCAATGCTAAACTTAATATTAAATAAAAACTTAATATCAAATTAATAGCAATTTAATAAAAAAATAAAGGTTATTTATTAATATTTTTTTTTGTTGATATGTACGATGTCTACTATGTTTGCAAATTGCTATTATCTTGAATAGATTTATTAATATAGAAAATTAATATTTTACAAATATTACTATCTTAATTCTTAAATATATGAATATCAAAATCATCTCTTTTTAATTGTTGGATATTATTATGTGAGAATAGCCTTTATTAATAGCTTTTAATAAATAACTTTTAATTAATGTTATAAAGAAAATTCTCACTAATTAGTGCTACAAGGAAAATGCTGACAAAATTGATTTAGAAAAAAATTTGAAGATAATGTTTTTATACAAAATAATATCATTAAGGAAAAGAAATACAGAAATTTCCTTAAATATACTTGAATAATGCGTTTTCAATTATTAAGAAAAACTGTGTAAAATAAATTACTTTAATAACACTTGATTAGACAGGTATAAAATTTTTATTTGATGATGTATATAATAGAAAAAATGTAGAGAAAAAAAGTAATTTTCGAGGTTGTACAATATTAATCAAAATTCTTCGATTATTGTCTCTTACAATAATAATCTAGAATGAAATGTTTAAATTTGGTCAAACTTGCGAGCAGGTATCATTGTGTTTATTATATCATTCACACGCATTCCGACAGACATGATACATATTTAATATGATATAAAACGCGAATTAGTTTGTCATTCCATCTGATCGATAAATTTCTAATTCGATAAATTTCTTTTTCGAATAATTAATATTATACAAAAAAGAAAAAACTTTAAATTGACGAGAAAATGAAAAATATTTCATGTTATTTCCGGCGATAAGCCGATCTGATCCGATATATATTGTTGATTAATTTATATTCACGCATAAATCTCCACTATGAAAATTGAATCTTATCGTGTATCTAATTAAACAGTGTCAAATTGTAAATTCCATCGTGCGAGTTATGTAAATTATTTTCGTTTGGCGGGAAACGATTGAATAAGATTGAGATGTCATTTCTAAGCAAGTTATATTGCAGAATGTAGGTTACATTGAATTTGAGCATTCTATGTACATACATTGCTTTGATCTACGTTTAAAGTCGTGAAATGTCGACGACTACGACGATCCCTTCGTAACGCAATTTACATTAATTCCGCGATTATCGAGAGGCAAACGGATTATCATCACTCGCGGTGCAGACAAACATAGAATTTCCACGATACACATACACACACACATATACGCATGCACACGCACATACATTGAATAAATAGCAAATATAGCATGATATAAATAACTCCTCTATTACGTACTGTCATGAGTTATATATTCACGATAAATAATTTATCGCCTAAATTAACGTCGCATTTTTCTTATTCGCGCGCGAAATCAGGTTTTCACTTGCCGCCGAATGTGCAAATCTCACTCGAGATGCAACTTTCACATCCTCGCGCATCTCGTAGAATTAATTTGGTCTTAGTTTATATAATTTATATAAATTGAATGGATCGTTACATGTGACGCGCGCGTATGTAGATCTAATTCCGTCGTTAGCCCTTCAGTGCTTCCTTCTTCGAGCGGATTAAGGCTGCATTCATCCCGCTCGTACATATTAATTGTCCCAGATTCGCATCTTTAATTACATTCGTACGTTTGTATGACCCGTCTGCACGTCTTGCATCTTACATAACAGCAACTGATGTATTTGCAGTCGCATCTCTCCAGGATGTTCTCGGTCCTGGTAACGTGACCGCGTCCGCAGCAAAGGTATTCGCAGCCCTCATAACCAGAACTACTGCCATTACATTGTCTGTAAAATTTTTGTTTAATTTTTTATATGATTGTTGCTACATAGAAATATTAATTTCTAAATTACTAGTTTCCTAGAAATTTTTAATAAATTATGAATAAGTCAAATATGTACAAAATAAATTTAATATTAATAGAGAGTAATACTTGATGTATTACTGAAAGAAAAAAAGAGAGATAAAGTGAAAACTGAATTTTTTATATTATACTTTTTTTTACTTTAAATAATATGAAATAATTTAAAAAAAAATTTAAATTGGACTATATGTATATACAATTAAAAAAAGAAACTCGTATATAAAGTAAGATCTTATTTAAATTACTTTTCAGTATAATATTTTTAGCGATAATTAACTATTTTTTATTATTTGCACAATTATTCTATTAATATAATCGCATTTACCGGATATTACGTGAATGACTATTCATCCTATTCGTACGTAATAGTTCTTTAGAAATTATTTATGATAATCTATGGAAGGGGAAAGAAAGAACTATGTAATTTTAATAATCGAAACTGCCTCCGGTTACTTCGATAAAATTTCTCGGACTCTATTATTAATCGATTTGCATGATGTCCACTTGATATGCTGTAAAGATGTTGGCTTTAAGCAAACGAGACTATCTGCGTAGATTACGCGGATACGTGGTGTTAAGAAAAAAGGATCACGAAAAATCTCTCGTCGTACATGGAACGATCGAAGGCATCCCGCGCGATAAATATTCGCCACGCCTATTTTGTATAATTATACGCGGGCTTATAATTATTGGGTTGTAAGCTATAAACCGGCAAGGTGAGTCAGTGGTGCCCAAAGAACTGACACTACATATTAGTAATGGCGAATGAAATATCAGCAAACAAACGAATCGGATTAACTTAGTTCACAAATCACCTCGAAAATTATTGGATTTCGTTTTACATGTCTTTTAAAAATAAAAGAAACTTCTCGCGCATCAGGGACACGCGCGATAGTTCGCATCGCCGATAGAACTCGCCACAAAATTAATACGTGAAATCATGTTCATAAAAAGAAAATAATATCCGACTAAGATAGACTAAGATATATTGGCTAATCGGAGGAATAGAGAGTTGGCATGCTCATTAATGAACGAAAGCTTCCTGATCACTTATAAAGTCCAAAAAATATGTTATTTTATCTCTTGTGAAATCATTATCAAAAGAAAAAATTTTTTTTACGTTAATTGAATTCAATTTTTATCTTCATTTTTTTAATATATGTAACACGCTTTATTCAAAATCAAGAGATAAAAGTACTTTTCATAATTTTATCATTTAGGACTATCTTTTATTTTATTTTTTATTTTATTTAAAATAATATAAAAATCACATTTTTTATACGTGGGGGGAACAATTGCATTTGGAATTAAATATACAATAGAAATATGGGTCATTATGATCATAGAAAAATATCGTGACATCCGATATATAATTTATATCAACATCTTTTCTCTGTCGCATGTTTTTTGTGTAAGCGCATGGAGAGTACAAATAATAAGCTTCGACGATTTATGGACCGAACGAAACGAAACAAAGAATTCACCGGATCCATCGCATATATCCGGTACTTCCTCCACCTTACAAAACGTTATTCTTGAAATGCCGTGGGTGATCTTAATTCACACGGAACAAAGCGTAGATAATTTTAGATGAAGAGCCATCTTCTCTGCTGCCGGAAAATCCGTAACGAATGCAATCATCGTATATTGCAAAAAGCCGCCCTTCTTGCTAGACCGGATGCGACTTGCATCTTTCTTTCATCATGATGAATTAGCAAATGTTTCTTATGCAGGATAATTCAAACAGTATTCTATATGTAATAATCTTGCTTAAGAACATTTTGTATAACTTATTTTGATTATACACAATATTTTAATAATTATTAAAAATGAGGAAAATATATTAAATGACGATTTATATCGAATTTAATGTGAAGAGAAATTCGTTCCATGTTTATCAAACAAGCCATGACTAAAGGATGATGTGGGTCTCGGGAAAACTCTACCCTGCAGCGCAGGCTTTTCAAGAAGTCGTAAAGTAGCGTCGTTAAAAGTGCTCTTCGAACAGTAGCGGTAACTCGCGAAATGACACGTAGCGAAAATTAACGTTAACACCTTTCGTAAAAAAAAAAACCAGAAACAAGACTGTGAATGGGCAGTCGTAACGGTATTCGGCATCATAAAACAGACCTATTCATTCGATTTCGAAAACAGGCTCGGAACGAGTGTCGTCATCGTCGAGATGATAGGACACCCTATCTCTGAGACGTCTTCTCTCATTCTCGCCTCGTGCGTAATTATGGACGTAGTCACATAAATAAACCTGACTCTCTAGCTAATGTCGAAGATAACTAATCGAAGTGGAGAAATTCGTTGCGTGTGGCTAGACATTTTATGTCGTCCTGAGACAGTAACAAGATGAACGAAATATTTTATTAGTATCTGATATGACTTGATACTTTCGACTAATATAACAAAAAATCGAATAAAAAAACGACAATCGTCTTACAGAAAGTAAGATTGCAACCGACAAATTAAGATTCTAAAGGGAATAATTGGATAAGTTAAACATGCCATTAAAAATTAATGTTGAAATAATAATTATTGTTTAATAAAATGAACAACTGTCTAATTGGAGTAATTTTTGATTAGATAAACTTTTATACGGTTATAATATATAATAACAATTTTTAACAGTTTATATCTCATATTTAAAATAAAGAATATTAACATAAGAGAAACGAAGAGAGTTTATTATTGAAGCAAAATTAGTTAATATAACAACATTCGAGTCAATATTTCATTGGAAACAACTTGGAGAGGCTTAGTTATAAATGATTTAGAGGAATATTTACCCTGCAGATATTATTTTGAGATAATGATTATTAAAATCATTGATTGCAACTAGAAGATGAGTATAAGCTGAAAAAGAAATCGCAAGTCACAACAGTGACCGGATGCCTCATAAGAGCCACGTTATAGCCGTGCTAATGGTCTTTCTTCGCACTTTTATACACCATCAGCCCATAACCTGGATTACTAGCTAGGAAAATGCATGCGATAAAATCACACGAGCTCGCTATCAATGGGCAGTGCCTTTTTGCGAACTGAAATCACACATTAACAGAATGTCGTAAGAAAAATCATAGAGCGTCAATTTCAATATTTTTTACTTCAATCAAACATTAGATTTCATCATCGCAAGAATTCATCATCAAAGATTATAATTAGCTTCTCAAATGTATTTTCGAGAGAAGTTAATGACCTATCGCGAAGATAACTACTGCCGAGAAAGAAAGGAGACTCTCCAGCCTGCGGCTACTGAAAAAAGTGGATCGGCTGCAGTCTTCATATCTTTCTTTGCCTTCCTGGCCGCCCTTCACTTTACGGAACCACCATGGCATACCTTTTTTCTGCCTGCCAAGTCGTTCGCGCTTTTTTTTCAGATGAGGAACGAAAAAAGCCAGGAGAAGAATTTTTGCAGCATTAACATAAACGCTAAATTATCTTGACGCATACTTTCCTTTTCAATCATTTGTAAGCTCGATAGCCTATTCGTTTAGACATTTTAAGAGAAAATAATTTTTGCTTTTGACAAGAAACATCGTTATGCATATTAAATGCATATATTAACGAATATATTTATGATTGTACATAATATCATTTGATTAAATAACACAATAATCAACGAAGAAGTGAGTTTATCTTATTTTTCTTTGCGTTAACGGACGGAATTATATGACATTATGTGAAAAAAATCATTTCGTAATAAAATTTAATAAATATTCCTTTTTTTCACGTTATTAGTCACATTAAAGTGCAATTCGAGCGATAAGAATCATGTCAAGAGACATTGAAATTTGTAGTGTGCTTACGAAATCACAAGTTTATAAATTAAATATTTTTAACGAGCTAGTTAAACCAATTTATTAGCTCTAACAAGTTCTATTCTGAAAGACTAGTCGTTTTAAAGAGGATAGCATCTCCATGATTACACAATTCTGAAACAATATGCAATTATCTTTTATCTTTTATATAGCTTATGCTTTTGATAAATTGGAAAATTAAGAAATTAGATGATCTTGAATATATAATATATTCAGACACATAACTATCGTCGACATTTTTGCACTTTGTATCTTCAAATTTTAGAGAAATATTTAAGTATTCCATCTTTGGCGATTTATATCATGTAACTGTTACCATTATATGTGATCGAATACAATTTATACATCACATAAAATAATAAAACCCATCTAACCTGCCGATCGTGCCGAGGCTGCCCCTCTTCTTATCCGGTAGACAGTAATCCGGACTTTTAGTCGTGTATAGTAGATTGTCGTGATGATATAAAGGAGGTAGTCTGCCGCTGGATCTTGGTCTGACCTCAGCCGCGGTAGCGTATCTGCGAAGCAAACGACTTCCGGCGGCGGATGGTCCCGATGCGCCCAGACCGCGCCAGCAGGTACGCACGCTGCAGGATCCCGACACCCCGTGGCACTTGCACTCCAGAGTCAAGGATTGCTCGACCGCCTGTCATACGAGAAATATTAATTATCAGATACTCTTTCGAGATATTAAGCTTCGAGAATACCAATAGATATCTTATTCTTCGATTAATTTCATCTCGACTTGAGGTATCCTTCTCAAGATATTGTAACGATGAAACTGAAAATTCTCTGGGAGAAATCGCCGAATTTTCTACACATCTGTTTTAATTAATTTTAATAACTTTATTCTTCCGTCACAAACACTCACCCTTCGACCTGCCCTGTTGTTATGCATATTAACAGCGTGCATAAACTTGGCGGTTGCGCCAGTGCCGAGCGGCGTCGCGCCCTGCAGAAACCGCTTTGCCATCCTCGAGGCGGATCTCACATCGTCTCCACAGCCGCCCCATTTAAAAGAATTCCTTATGGATAACGTGTCGAAGGAAACGGACATGGCGGTGAAAGACGAGGGCGACATAAGTGCCGAGGGTGAAGGTGGCTCTCTTCGTGGTGGAGTCGCGCAGGAACAAGCCGCCAGACTCCCTAAAGCACATCCTCGTGCAAGTCGCCAGACTGCAGCAGCAGCCGACATCGCATAAACAAAGGCTTGCTCCCTCGTTCCTGTAATAAATACACGCGAAACACGTATGTGAAACGATCAATTTTCTTTTATAGCTGATGCACTGATGAATTGGTGCACTACTCAAAGAAATAAAATTATATATTAAACATTGTTATATTGCAGATATATTATATTACAGATTACATGAATATTAAATTGTCAATAATGAAGAAATATTTTTATGTTTCATAGAAACAATTTTTGGGGATATATTTATTCGCACATGTTATTAAGGATTTATAAAATTAGTGTTATATTTGTTAAATCAACTCGTGTATTATATATAATTATTTACAATTAATTATATAAAGTAATTATCAGTACAACAATAGTTTTCAAATTTTTAAATTTCGATAATTTAATCTATGAAGTGCGCCCTCATGCGCGTAGATTACATTTAATGTATCATTGTAACGAATTAAATTTTATTTTAATATTCTCAAATTAAAAATTACATTTGTAGTCTTTCCTTTATAAATTGAAATGATTGAAGAAAAGCCGATTACCGTACTGTGGAAATGAAAAATACAACAGCGAAAATTACGTTCGCGTGGTCGTGATATATCTCTCATTGGCGCTTCTCGGTTTTCTCATTAACGGAAGATATCTCGATATCTCTCCGGGCACACTTTTATTTACAATATAACCATCGTGAAACGCGAGCGATTAATCCGACGGAGGCCGGTCACGAGGCAAGAGGATGAAGACCGAGGGAAACTACGGTTTGTTAATGATCGCTAATTGAGGCGCGCCTGCCAGGCGCTTCCTATTTACGTCGGAAATCTCTCAAAGGATATTCGATACGTTTCCACGGAATCTTCATCGACTTTCGCATCTCTCTGTCTCGCAAAATTACTGATTACAAATTTATTATACGTAAAATATTGATGCATAATAATACAACTAGATAGTCTCATATATAATAATAATCTTTACATTTTCGATATTGATAAGAGATGTCAATGTTAGGAATAATATTAAAAGATTTTTACGATGTATTTCTTTTTTAATAATTTAAATTTTTTAATTCGTTAACTTTAAAGTTGCTAATTTTTAAGAAGGAGGGAAATCCAATATCCAGTTTATTTTCCTCCATCGTTAATTTTTTTTACAATAGATTTAACAGAAGATATTTCTCATACAAAGTATATCTAATAGATACTTTTTCAATTATTATTAATTCAATAATTTTTTAATTATTAATTATAATTTTCGGAAAAAATTAGATGGATATTTCGTAATATCTTTAGATAATATAATATTATTAATTTATATATTAAACATTATAATAATATTAATTTATATATTAAACATTCTAATAACATTATTAGAATGTTTAAAAAATTTTTTGACAACGTGATATTTAGTACAAACCTGTAAGCAATTCGGGAGTGTAGTCAGGCGCGCGTTCGATGCTGCTACAATTCCATCTGCGATGTCGGAATGCCTGTTGGCATACTATAGATGTGTCTTTGGCAGCTTGCACTAAACTGGGCATCACATCCGGCGTAGCCCTGCAGGCTCTTGCTTGCTTCCTTTCCAGCAGACCCGTGCTCTTTGCACTGGTGCACGCCTCTCTGGTCCACATATCCTGCGTGTCGGTGTGACCGAGGCCGCTAAACACAATAATTTTCGATTTATCCGTTTAAATATGCCACTACGTAATTTTCAATTTAGAAAAATAACGCGCATTATTGATGTGGCCACGCGTTTATATTTTATTATTACATAAATTAAATCTAAATTAAATCTAAATACATATTCGATCCCAAGTACGTGTGTGTGAAAAAATATCTCGTTAAAGTTAGTTATTTTAAATTATATTATAATATATAAATTATAAAATTTGAAATAAAGATCATTATATATAACACATTATAATTAATTAATTAATTATAACACATTTTAATTAACATTATATATAAAGGTCATTTTTACAAATATTTTGCTGCTCTCGTAATACATATTACAATAAAGATCCAGAATTGTTTTACGCGATTGAGAATTCAACAATAGGTGCTCTTAATAAGTTCTAGCATGAAGGATCTCCTTTCTCCCTTGCCTTTAACACTTTAGAACACGCGATCGTAGAATTCGGGGTGAAGCACTCGGCATGTACGACTCTGTCGGACGGATGATCGTCGAAAGGCCGACAGCCGTGAGCGATTCCACCTCTCCAGTCCCGGTACGACCCGCGCCGTGCCGTAAATCAGGGGGTGAATTTCGAAAATTATAGGGCGCGAGAGGCTGAAAAGGGCTCGGCTTTAAGCGCCGCGGGTTGAATGCCGCGCGGCTCTAAACCTCGGTTCGCAACGCGCGAGAGCGCACACGGGGGATAATAATTACGGACACCTGAAAGTCGAAATGACCCGTGCACGCGGTCGCCGCACCACGTCTAGACGTAACAACCCTGGGAATGGCCGAATCGCCAACCCCGTGTCACGGAGCCTACCCTTGAAATTACCCTATCAAAAGCCCGTGACTCTCTAATTCATTATTACCGCCGAAGTGATGCTGCTGTTGCTGCAAGTTCACGCCAACTTGCTCCTTTCCTCTCGATGACATTTCGCCGAGAGATTCGCCGCGTTACGACTCGACTCAGGAATATTATTTCCACATAAACGCTCGCGAGCGTGCATTCACATTGCCCTACAACCCACGCGAGAACGCGATACGCTTTGCATAAAACTTGTAACATTCGTGTAAATGGCTTTCTGGGCCGATAAATCTCTTTTCTTCTCATTAATATCAAATATAAATTTTATATATCCTTGCCTCTTTCCGATCTATTCTACATTGTTGTAACATTTATTTTAGGTACTATCGAATTTGTAGTTTTTCTTTGAAATAAATACTTTCATACGATGTTCGACACCGCGCGACAAATATATGCAAAAATGAAAAATATTCTATAAGGGGAAAAGATGGCAGTAAAAGATTATATGTCTCTTTACAAACATATCGCGCGTGCATTCTTCGCACGCACGGCTCATTAAAGCCGCACGCATGAAGGGCGCCAAAGCTTCGCAATTCTCCAGCACGCGTCTCGAATCATTTGCGTGTCTCAAAAAGAAGAAACGACACGATGGAAACATTTTTACTCGGGACGGTCTAGGAATTTTTACCATGTTCATTCTTTGCGAACCATAAATATTTGATTCAAATTATCAGTTCATTAAAGCATCAATCTGCGATGATTACTTCGGCGATCTGATATGTATTAATGAGGAACCTTAACTCTCAGAGAAAATAATAAATGTAGCATGTCATGTTTCGTATTCAACTGAAAGTTAATTATTGATTTTACATCTTAATCACAAATAAATGCAAAGTAAAAATTAAATTCAACTGATCTTGTGCGCGAATAGATTCGATAGATTATAATTTTGTTTTTTCCACAGCAAAATTTTTGCGCCAATTACTCGTATAAGTTAAAAAAGTATTTGCAGTACTATATGTTTTTTTCCATAAATAAATATATTTAGATTATTTAGTGATAACTCAAATACAATCACATAATAAAAAACATAATTTTTTAAAGAAAAATAAATATTCATATAGTTATGTGAAAGAGAAAGAAGAGGTAAAAGACAATCTTTATCACTTTTTTTTGTGTGATTGATGTTTAACAAATTTTTAACAAAACGAACAATTAGATCAAAATTGTTGCCTTAAGCAATATGTGTTGACAAATAATTAATTTTATATTAATAACGATTAATAACAATTGGCTTTATTTTAATAACGCATTTAAAGGCAGCTAGATTTGAAGACAAAATTATTGCTAATAAAATTAACATATATATTAACATGTATATATAATTATTATATTAAATTAACCACAAGAATGTACATATTTCTATAATTAATCAAGCTATGATTAAAGCAGGCTTTCTAACGACAGCATTTTGATCTTGTCGAAAGTAATAACGGAATAATAATAAGCGACGGCTCACAAGATAATTACTTGAAAATTAGAAAGCGTAACCAGATATTTTCGTCTAGATTCTAATTATAATTTTAACACATTTTAGACGATATATGTTTAATATATAACAAAAAGTTATAATTATTTTGAAAATTATATTATTGTTTACGTTTTAAAATTATTTTTTTGGCAGCAGCAGTTTCTATGATCAATTTATCGATTTCTATTAACAATTACAACGTATAATATATATCAGACATTTTCTAACATTTATTATATTGTCAATTATAATAAATCATATTACAATACGTCAACCGTATTATCGATATATCACACATATTCGAATTAGTTCCGCATTGTTACGTAATTCATAACAAGTAACATTTATCAAAACAACCATTTCAATTAGCCACAATAAACAACGTAATAACGCAAAATTGTAGTGTGTGATAAATATATCTTATCTTATACGATCAATCCATTATAGAAATAAACTGAGCGATAACGGATTGGATTTTTAAATTACTTCTTTCACAATATTTATATTTAGATTCTTCGTTTTGAAAATGCAATCAATGAGAAAAAAATATTTTATATTCTTTATATTTTATTTTTCCATCATTTTTGATCAATTATATTATAATTTAATTGACATTCTGATAGTCTCTATCGCGAATATTTAGAATTCTTGGCATACTTTTTCTAGAGATCTATCATAAATTTGTAAGTAATTTCGAAACTTAATAAGGTAAATTATCTTGGCAACCGAAAAAAAATATCAAACGTAAAAAATACGATACATATAATAAATAATCGATGTACAGTCACTTGCGTACAGTAAAATACATAACAGACCGCTTGTATAATTAAGCTAAGTACAATTTTCAGCTGCATTATGCATTGCTTGGCCCGCAGCTTTGCGCGTAAAGTAATTTATGAGTCGCTCTCTCAAGACGAATGCGCAACTACTTGTTATCGTGTGTCAGATAATTAATTATCAGCGGCAATGCGTACCATCAGGCCAATCACTGCTCAAAGCAATAGTTTACTTCTGATTAGTTTCGAGAATGTACTATGCACATAATAATTAACATCGCAAATATTAATAGTAATTTATCTGCGAAAGGAATTTTTACGTAAAAAATAAAATTTTATTATCAAATTAGTCGAATATTACACAGAATAAAATTAGAACCTTGCAATATTAGATTAATCTCCTTGGATTAGCGAATAAACATAGTGCACAAGTGTGTTCTATATAAAATATGAATAATTCATCTAAGATAAATATCTCTTGGAATAATAAACTGAAGCTCGTTAGAAAGATCTATACAGATCTCGATGGAAGATGAAATGTAACGGCCAAGATAGAAATAGGTAAAATGATTTACGAAGTGCCTTGCAACATGATAATTGCCCATTGTAACGCAGCTAATAATTTACAAAATACAATGAATACCACACGCGTGCGTGAGTAGCTTACGGCCAACTTATCTCTCGTCATTTCGCGATCGCGTTTGCATTGTTCAATAACTACCTTCGTTATAAGTAGCTCTAATGTTTCCTTCTTACTCTTTGACGTATAATATCGTGCCACCCTGCGGGATGTCGGGTATAATGCTACTGACGAGCATCCTGACGAGCGTCGAAGCTGTGCCTTTCGTTTCGCTTCTCATGGGATTTCGAAACGGTTCATGGCAATATTCACCTCTTTTCACAAAAAAGAAGAGATTCTTTTACGTTGAAGAATATATTTTTTAAATTGTTCCGGCTATTCCGGAATATGTTGTGTCGCGTATTATTCTTAATAAATAATGTTTTTAACGTAAAACGTACATTACCCTTGATTTCCCATTTAGAATTTCCATGTAAATGATCGCTATCGAGGAAAGTAGTAATGTTATCGTGCATATTACCATTTTACATAATTTGATTTGTACACTGTTGACCGTTTCGTTTTACGCGCGAGAATCTCGCGACAGAAGGACTTTCACGGACATTCGTGGCAGACATTCTTATGAAAATGCACGGCAGTTTCTTCGGAAAAAAAGAAGAATCACAGTATATATTTCGAAACTGCATATAGACCAGCTGCACTTTCGAAATTCATTTTGACTGGTAGAATCGTAAAGCGTAGTTTTTACGAGACCGATAATAAGCGGGCGCCTACGAGTTTGTCCGATCGAAGAGATTGAAAAGAGGAGGAACTGTTCAAAGGCATATCTGAAAAGACGAGAGAGGAAATGAAATCGGTTTGTATTATCCTGAAACCACGAGCGATCAGATATAACCGATTCGTGCATTCGCGTATATTAACTGAAAAAAGGGGGAAAAGATGATGTACTTAAAACACTATCAATCAAGAGATAAAAATGGAATCACATCTTAATTATCTGTCAACGAATCTTATTAATGTTTTTTTTTCTTTATTCTTCATTATTATACAAAGTCGTACTTCATTGATTAACCCAGCTTGTTTCGCAATTAACATCAATTTGTTTATAATCCCTTCGACGTTGGTGTCCCTTGAATGACAAATTAACGAGACGAGCGAGTTAGGATCTCCTTGTGTAGGACGCGAATTCCACGCTACAGCGATATAATACCGTTGCTCTCCAACTCGCGTTAAGTAAGAATGCGTGATTTACGAGCGATGCATTGTAGAGATCGCCTCGTCAAGAATGATCTTATAAATAGCAGCTCGCGTGTGATTCAATGTGACCCTTCGGGCGTTTGTTGCGGGCGTTGCAAGTAAATTATTATAAATCGATCCTTGGCCTCGATTCGACGAAGATATCCACATGATCCCGCTGAAAGAGCCGCAGATTGCTCACTGAGAATGCTATTCGCAACGTCGTCTCGAAGTCATAAGCAACAATCTTCGATCTTTCAGACGATGATTAATAGCTCCATAGACGCAGTTCAGGATAGATTATTACTTCTTTAAATCGCGAGATTAGAAAATTGTACTAAAAAAATGACGCGCCTTGAGAAGAATGAAAATATAATATGAAATTCCGTTATTTATATTCCTAAATCTTTATTACTTTACTTTCAAGACATAAGTGTCATTATTCTTCGTCTAAATTCTACTATTTCCAAATAAAAAAATAAAACTGCGCGGCAAGTTTGGTGACACTTCTTAATGCAGAAAGATCATCGTCCGACACATTGCTACCGACACTTTAAGACAATGTAGGATCGATGGTTGCCCGAGAAAAGCAACAAAACCGAGAATTTGAATCACCCTTCGAAATTATCCGTCAATGTCGGCCGCGATAATTATGAACAAATGAATCGTGAGAAGAACTTGCGTAGGCTTCGTTCCTGGGGGGGCGAGTTCTTGGAAACCGTCGTTTATAAATCACGATTTGTAGGCAACCCCTAATCTTCCACCCCCGGCCATCCTCGTGCCGCTCCCCGATCATCTTCCTTACGTATTTTCTCCTCTCCCCTCGTCGTACTTTCAGTTTTGCACGCAAAAGCACCATCACTCCGCCATTCATCATCTTCCACCGCTCAACCTTCTCTCTGTTTCCGCTTTTTCCGCTCTCTTCCCCTTTAGCCTTTACCTCGCGCCCTCCTTCACAGACGATGAAATTCGTCGACACAAATCTCGCACGACAATTAAAGCATTTCCAGAGGCCGAGAAATTCTCGAAAAAGAAGGTTACTCGACAATCCGCTCCACATCAGCTTTAAATGTTAACGAGATAATTTGATAACGATTTTAGATGAAAGAAATGATTTTTGGCGTAGAAATAATTAATAGAAATCGATGAATGATGAGAAATGACTTACGAAACAATCTTAAGCAGAATAAAAAATAAAGAAAAAAAATATATATATATAAATAATACTAATATCTTAACATATCTATCTTGCGATTTAATAATATTCTTTCCTCTATTTATTTTAAAATTTATTTTCGTTTTAATCTTTGTGCATGATTACTTTGTCCACAATCAATAACAATCCGAAATTGATTGGTCTAAAGATTCTCATCTAAAGAAGCTTCCAAAGTCTAAAGTAATATTAAAAGCAATTATGAAAAAGAGAGAGAGAGAGAGAGAGAGAGAGAGAGAGAGAAATATTTCAAAATTATTTTCTTGATAAATAAAAACTCGATAATATGAATTAAATAAAGAAAACTCTCTATCTTTTTTATCATGATAAAAAAATTCTATCTCTCTATCATCACTGCTGATAATTAAAAACGGCTAGTCTGAAAAAAAGCGCAATAAATTCGCCACGATGCGAGTTATGTCTAAAACTGGTACTGATAATCATCCTCTTTTCATTTGCGAAACATATTGGTCGGGATTACGAACATAAGGCATCGCTATTTACATATGCAGCCCATAAAGCGGCATCAGCGATATCTTTATTCCTTATTCAAGTACGAAATTTATGTCGATCGCCTCTAAATCTCGCCATGGTCCGATCTGATTCAAGGAAAATAATGATCGAGATCGAGAATAGGAGACTACGTCTCCGGCTCGCGCTCTCGAGCGCGTTTCCCTCGGCCACTAATCTATTTGTTTCTCATTAACGGACCTACATTAATCTTCGAACTCGTTCGGAGCCACCGCGAGCGAACGTGAGAGCGCAAATGGAACTCATTATTACGAGGGTTCGCTGATCATAGAGAAACTTCTCAGATATCTCTGCTTGATTCAATGATTGAAGAATATTTACATACGACTATGCATATATATCTTTGGCTTGTTATTGCAATTGTATAATTCGATATTTATTTCTTTTCTAATTTTTTATCTAGCAGAAGTTATGAATTCTTCCTTTATATATTTTTAATAATATATTACAAATATAAATAATTTAAATAACACATCTTAAACATATTTTTAAATAATACATCTTAAATTTATATAATATATTAATAATTATAATATATTATATAATATATTTATATAATATATTATAATAATATATCTTATATTTAAAAAATATATTTTTTATATATATCTTATATGTTTTTAAAATTGATACCTATTTTTATATTATTAGAAAAAATAATATAATCAAATGTTATTATTAAAACTTAGATTTAAACTTATATATGTGCAACAGAGAAAATTAAATTATAATAAAAAAAATGATGAAATCAGAAATCTGGACTTGAATGAATGAAAATGTCTAATGGTAGCCAATGCGATAGCTATTTTCATTTAAAAAATTTTGATTGGATATTATTCTTATATAATAAGTTAAGTTTCTTCCATTTTAGTTGCGTTAACCGATTGACATTTTAGAGTTCGCGAACATAGAGACATAACGTAAAAACTGATTTTATCGCAGATTTATTGTAAAATGAATTCCTTGAATGTGCGAAATATATAAAATACAAAATTGAATAATATATTCAAATTAAGATAAATCAGTACTCACAGCCATTTTATACATCTGCCATCTTGAACCACCAACACGAGCAGCAGAAGCCAGACTTTACCACCGCTTAGCTTCTTTATTTGCATTTTTTCCCGTTTCACATTCTAAAAAGTTAACGGAATACCGCGAAGACGATTTTTATTTGCAATTTTTATTCTTCAAAGACCATCAGCCATCCCTCGATGTTGCATGAATCGTTTCACGAAGATTTGAGATCTCTTCATCACGTTCTTCATCATTTAATTTATCGCTATTAAGAATTTTCTTTTCTTTGTGGAAAAACTGAAGGCTTCGAATTGTCTTTAATGCATTTTAAAAAGTCCCTTTTTTATCTCCTTCATAATATCCTTATTGAAATCGTTGATCCTATATAACATTTATGTAATTTAATATTGTATTCGATTATTAACTCAATTACCTTTTCTTTAAAATAATTTTATGATAAAAATAATGTATCGGATCCGATTAATATTTTTATTCGTGTTGATATTTTTTAAATATTATTTCGCAGGACAATAGAATTTTGTGCATGTTATTTAGAAACTTTTCGTTAGAAATTAAATTTTTCTATTGATTAGTTGGAAAGAAGAAAACTTATGAACTATATATCTTTTAAATTAATTAATAATAATTAAAAATAATAGCAAAGATTAATTAATAATAATTAAAAATAAGATGTAAAGATTTTTAATCAATCCTTACCGAACTTTAAATTTATTTATCGATGAAATTGTCCTTAATCATTACTGAATACACTTTTTAAAGGCCAAAATTATTAATTCGTGATCAAACTATATATGAATGATTTATGTTTTGAATGATTTACATTTTTAATATCGAATAATTTTAATAATTTCACTGATTAAATTATTTTCAAATATGAGACTTTCTTTCTTTTGAATAACGTGATTGATAACTAATTAAAAGATGAGACGAGAGGTCGCATGTAAAACACGCGCACAGACACTAGGCATCACTTTCGTTGAAATCGCGAGTGAAAAACGCATCGACAGTACGCCTCAGGATCCTTCAGGATCTGCGACGATTTCGGCGAACTTTCTCGTGCACCGTGCGTCCGGCTCGGCAGGGAGTCTGCGTGCTTACAGGTGTCCGTCGGAGCAGTCCCGCAGGATTTGCCAGTCGATGGTGGTGGTGGAGTCCTCCTACTCTACTTCACTTCCTCCTACTTCGCCTCCTACTTGAATCTCCTCTTTCCTCGATATACGAGGAGTCCGGCAATCGACACAGGGATGCCGCCGAATGAAGAAGAAAGACAATTATTGTCATTAACCCCTTCTAAAATCTAAAATTTATTTTTTTTCTTTTTATTCATCATATATAAAGATAAAATCTCTTTTATATTTTACAACTTTATACATGGACGAAATCAAAATAGATTTTATTTGACAAAAATATATTTTATACATATATAGATATAAAATGATTGAGATTCTAGAAATCTCGGGAATTCAAAAAAATTGGAAAAACGTAAAAATTGTTTTTTTATTCAATTTTAAATACATTTGACACAAGCATATTACTAGAAAAAATGTTACTTAATCAAATCTGAAGGAATATTAACTTTAAATTTCATTGATCAAAGAATTACATATTATGAGGAAGAATTGCGAAGGAAATAAAATATTTTATGGGCTTCTAATTCATTTAGTTCAAAGTATTATTTCATAAGAATCACATATAATAATAACCTTTCCAATATGAATCAAAAAAGAATAAATTAAATCATTTATCGGCGTACAAATTATTTGTTTTTTAATCACTAATTAATTTCAACACACTGCTTTCCTAGAGTTCGATTCTATCGAAAATTATACACCTCACATAACGAGGAATATCTTAAAAAAAAGAAAGAAAAACCAAGCCTACCTTCGCGGGATGATTTTAACGAGCAGGCGGTATCTTTGTGATCATTTGTTTTACTACAAGGCGGAGCCAAAACAATTTATCCTTGCCTTACCATTTAAAGACTAGTAAGCATTGGTCCTTCGATTCATCAATCGGATTAGAGTATCGATTTCAAATACTTCTATATAGAAAAAATAGTAATGTCAAGTCTCTTCTTCTCTCTTTCTATTTTTTGATTCAACTTGATTATATTTAACTTTGATATAATTTATTTGATATTGAATTTTAAGAAATATTTTTCAGCAAATTTTACTCGAAAAAATAATATATATATTTTATTTTATAATAATTAAATAATTTCTTAATTTTCAACATAAATTTTTATCGCTGAATTATTTTCGATTAACAATGAACCTACCTTTCATTCTATTTTACAACGTTTATAAATAAATAATTTAAATCTATATTTTTATCTCTTCTAAGTTTTTCCGATACACATTTTTTCTTTCATATTTGTACGCATATATTATTTCAATAGACAAATCGATGGCGTACAATTAGCAAGTGAATTTCATCAAGTGCATCAATTAGAAGAACTCGTAAGTCCTTTGCCCTGCGCTAATTACCGCGCCAATTTTGTCCACGGTGTCGATCGTTCGTCTTCCTTTCTACTCTTAGGCTGGTACTTCGGCCGGCCCTTCCGGTGCCCCATTGCCGTCGATAAATAATCCTGCGTCAGACGTTCATTACGTCGTTAAGTTTTGGCTCGGACTTATATCCACCGTTCCTCCTTACGCGGAACCCAACAAGTAGATTCGCCTGCAGCGATATAAACCTGGAAATATCATATGTAAATAGCCATGTAAAAAAAATCGCGGATCCTTTAATTAATAAAGGATATCGATATTAGTCTAAATGAGGAGAGAAAAGTGAGTTTGCTTTAAACGGAGATTGTCTAGTTTTTGACAGACAAGTTATAACAAATGACAGAAATATAAGTACTTATTAGAGAGGATTAAGGAATGAGAAATTCAAGTTTCTTATTGATTGGATGTCAAGTATATGTACATATACTTGACATCCAATCAATAAGAATATGTCAAGTATATGTACATATACTTGACATTATTATTATTTAGGAATTAAATCAAATATATAAGAAGAATATTAAGGCAATTATTACAATTATGAAAATTACATAATAGTAAATAATGTAGTTAATTAATAATTGTAATAAGTTAAAATATACTGTATATTTTTTTTATTTTTAGGCGATTAATATCGTCAATTCTCTATTTATGAATCGATATTACGGTATGATTCTAAAATAAGTTAATAAATATCAATAAATCACACGTTCTCGAGTTCACATATTATTCAACAGTTTATTAATTATAGAAATTAAAAATAAAAAAATTGATTGATAGGTGAGACAAATGATAGATTATTTTTGCAAGCCTCGAAAACGCGATACGCAAATGAACACCAATTATTGGCGATATTGCAAAAGTATGTATTCTAAGAGACGGCAAATTTCTTGCCACGGGCAATCCTCGCGTGGAGTACAATGGAACACAAAAGTGAGAATATCTATTTGTTTATACCTCTCGGTTTGCGGAATGAATGGAACATTAACTTATACTTACTTTGCGGTTTACGCAATGCGTTTACATCTCATTAATTTGAGAAACAGATAAGTGGACGAGTGAATGCAACATGCGAATGTCAGATCTGTAAGAATTTAACGCGCAACCGCATTATGCGCGCCATCAATTCTGTTTCGTTTTTTACATTGTCTAATTATCTTCTCGCGATCTCAAGCAACCTCTCTCTTTATTTTTTTTGATATTTTACTACGATATACTTCATATATTTCCCACTACGAGAGAAGTCCTTTCGCTTATGGGAAAGAATACTAACTCTCTATAAATGGCGAAAAATAAATTGATAAGAGATATTAATATTTATCTCATTTTTTCTTTCGATTTTCATATTTTAAATTTTTAAAATTAAAGAAAATAGATATGTAATTGTAATATTGCACTTTAATATTAAAGTGAGGCGCATAATTAGTAAAGATAGTCAAATATACATAATCAGGTCGGTATATAATGAATTAAAGAATTATGTAATATTGCTATCAACAATAAACTAATAAATTAAACATTAAAGGTCTAGGTTTATTAGCGGAAAAGAAAGAAAAACTGAGATAAAGAGAGAGAAAGAGGAAAGGAGAGGAAGAGAAAGAGAGAGAAAGAGAGAGAGAGAGAGAGAGAGAGAGAGAGAGAGAGAGAGAGAGAGAGAGAGAGAGAGAGAGAGACAACGCTTCCTTCGTTTTAGATTATTTCCCGGCATTATTCGCCGAAGAAGACATCGGCCATAAAAAAGAAACAAGCAAATCCGGCAACAGCTGCTTCGCTATTAAAAGCGACTTAAACTCCAAACCCTTCCTCTGCGATCGTAGAACGTGAAGATACCTCCCCTACCCGTCATCCACTGTCTCTCTATTTCTCATTCACTCCCTTTTGCTTCTTTTTGCTCTTCTTGCTTTCTTCCTTGTCGTCATACCATCCCCTTCTCGTGATTACGCATAAACAAAGCGTAAAGCCACACGTACGCATATACGCGTCTGCGATTTCTTGCCTGTAAATAAGCGAATTGCTAAATGAGCCGTAAAGCCGCGCCTCGGGAATATAAAAGAAGAAGCAAAGGAAAAGGTTTCGCTGTTGGCCCTAGATTAGAATTTAGAGCCGAGTATCCCTTGTTTCGCGACTCGAAAGCGTTACAGGCTTGTGAAGAATGGCAGTAAAGAATGTTTAATAAGTATAATCGTTTTTCAAATATTAAACACGAGGTAAGAAATTGATGGTTGTAAGAGATGCTATACACATCTATGGATATCAAATATATTTACCATCTCTCCTTTTAAATATCTCTCAATAATTGTCGATGAGATTAATTAAAAAATGCGTTTTCCGTTTTTTGCATGCATCTGTTAATTATTCGATATAGAAGATTTTTACGCGAATCAAATAATGCATTAACCTAAGCTGCCTAAAGTAAAATTCTTTGTAGAAAGAATTTCTATGCATTTATTTTGAATAACTATTTCATTTATAAATAAAAAGAAATACGTAGAAAAATGATTGTTATATAAATAATATGAGATAGAAAAAATTAAGACAGAAAAAAGTTCATAGTATTTCGTAGGTTCACGTTTATCGATAAAATGGACGTCGCAAAAGTTCAAAATTGTCTATTTGCATGAGACACGATTAATTAATACGATACCGGTAATTAAATAGATATCAACCTTCTCAGCACACAACGATGGCATCCCATCTGCATAATCTCTATACAATAACGTCAGTGAAAAGAAGAGTTTTGTCCCACCAATGACAAACTTTTTGCCACCCTCCTACACCTTACGGTCAACACCCTCCATGCCGTTAATAAAGATATATAGGGTGATTTTCAACTAGCATATAAAATGTTAAGAATATTTGTTTAGATCTCTCACCAAATAAATTAAGATAGCAAACTGTTAAAAATGAAAGTAAATCTTTATTCGAATTTAAAAATATATAATAAAGCATTAGTGTCTCTCTCTCTCTTCTTTGTCTTTTATTTTTAAATAAATCCCGTCCTAACACTCAACAAATTCCAAATTTATAACTTTATTCTAAATTTAATAAAATATTCGCACACGCTAATTTTTTTTAATAATTAGAAGTTGTGCCAGAAGTTTATCACAGCACTCTTTCATGAAGTTTTCTATATTTTAAGGAATCTATTTATGATTTTCCATAAGATTATTGTTACTACTTTGTAAATAGATATTTATTTATTTTCTGCTTTTTCGGCTTTGAAAGTTTTACAAATATTGCACATTGCAGCATTATAATAATGCTTTACATACAATCAAATAAGTTTTTTTTTTTACATAATGGTATTTCTTATACTAATTAATTTTAATTATTTCTGGATTATCTTAGATATCTTCTCTTTAGTTTTCTTTTCTTATCCTTAGAATTTTATTCATCCAACGGGTTCTTTCTTTCTTCTCTTTTAAAATTTGATTAATTTGCATTATTCCTCTACGTACAATTTCTTGCTAAATGCTCTAATTTCGATTTCACTTTGACACATCCTACAAATTTTCTTTTCCTGTTTACGCCAAAATTGATTTCGGAGTTCCTCGTTTCGACAATATGTATCGTAATGATCTGCTATTACTTTGTATGACTTTGTATTACTATGTACGGCAATTTTCATTCATCATATACAAAATAGATAATGATTTTTTAATTAAATATATTTTTAAATAGAGTCAAAGTTTGAATTTAGTAAAATATGTTCTAATAATATATATATATATATATATATTGCAAAATATCATAATATATATCAAAATATCAATATATACATAATTATTATTGTAAAATAATATAAACGAATACGTACAATTAAGTATAATTATTCAGAAATTATTAATGTAAAAAAAATTAATATGCTCTTGCTTTTCTCTCTTTACCTTGTTATATTTTCAAAATGATTAGCACTTTATCACTTTATCATCCAAAATCAATGATGTGTCTTTACAGCATAACTTCATTCAGTGAAATGCATTTCGCTGATTGACTGATAATCGTCCGGCAACCAAGGCATCCAAATGTTGTTAAAGTGACATGGATAGCCAGCTGGATCGATGGGTGTATTTGGCTGTTTCATAAGAACAGATTTATATCGGTCGATGAACATATTCAATCTCTCTACTTCCTGAAATAGAATGACGGATTCTTCAATTATCTCTGTCGTTTCTATCTCATCCGATAAGTATCGATGCTTACATATAATAATAATTCGCACGAGAATCATTTCCTTTAATTTAAATATCTTGGATACACATTTTAACATACTTAATTTAATTATTATTTTCATTATTATCTTGATGCAATATTATTTGTATATTTAATTTAAAAAAGTCTTTAGAAGATTTTAGAATTCATCTATATATTTAGATTAAAAATTATTTACTTCTCTTGTCACATATTGATCATATGAAATATCATTTTATGTAAATTAAAATCTATTTTTACGTATTTAATTGTTTACAATATTAATATTAAAGATATAAAGATGTATTTATTTTTAATCTTAATTTAACGTCACCTTAGGATACTTCGCGGATAAATCTGTAGTTTCACAAGGATCCTTATTGACATCGAACAAGCAGCTACGATTCGAACAATTGGAGAAATCTGTAAAATTCTTGCATATTATTGTGGCCTCTTTCCGCAGTTGCATTATTTTATTAGCGTCTAACGTAGAAGTCGAAATGCTTGCGATAGCTGACGCAGCTGGTGATGCTAAGATATTCGTTGCATTATACTTGGGATACAATGCATTGTTACCACTATAATTATAATACTTCTGGTACTCGGATGTATCTATATATTAAGAAGAAATGCATTTTTATTCCTATTACTGTGTGTGTGTGTGTGTGTATGTGTACGTGCGTGTGGGTGGGTGGTACCTGTAACAAGTTTATAATGTCCTATTAATGCTGCTGCGCTACTATTTCTCTCGTCAATATTAATGAGAATGGAGTTCCGTTTACTATCTTCCGCGCTTTTAATTGCGGACCATTGATCAAAACCATCCAATTGTTTCAAATCACTCGAATTACCACCAGCTGCTGAATATAATGTCGGTAACCAATCAGTAATATGAAACAATTGAATGGAAACTCTCGACGGACGATCAATCAAGGGTGAATAGATGCACGCTGCGCCGCGAACGCCGCCTTCAAAGAGACTGAGTTTTAACTAGAAGTAGACAAATTGTTTCAATTATATTACAATAATTTTATATGTAACTTCAAAATTTTATAAATCTTAATTCTTTCTTCTAAAGAAATTTCTTATCTAAATAATTATTTTCACAAATTTTCGACATAACATTAACTTGTATCGCTCTCGTTTAATACTATGTAAAAATCATATGCGAAAATGAATCAAACATAAATATATAGTCTCGATATGTTTATACAAATTGCTGTAAATCGCATTTACCCCTCTAAGTGGATAGTTGGATCCATAATTTTGCAAATTTCCTACAGTTTGCGCTCCATTGTCAGCTATAAAAATGATGATCGAGTTTTTTAACATATCTGTTTTTCTCAGAGCATCGACCACGCGACCGACTGATTCATCTAATGTAGCAACGACACCTAAAAGTTTATAATTCCAAATATTATAAAATTAAAAATCAATCATTGATATTAGCAAAAATTGTAATTAACATTATTATTATAGTTAAAGTAAAAGAACAAGATAACATATAGATGTGTGAAATAATTTGAAAAAATTTTATTGAATACTATGAAATAATGCAACTAATTGGTAAATTGAGATTATCTAAGATTACAATTAAATAAACATAAAAGAAAGAGAAACACAACTTTTTATCCTTTGTATAAATTTGATTTAATTTTTACCTATTAACGTGTGCGATACTTATGATAATTGCAATTAAAGGTATATTATGATACATACTTGCATATTTTCTTCTATTTATGTCTTCGATGTAACCGAGAGTAGCATTCGTTTCTTTCCAATCGCGTACTTGCATTTCCACGTCGGAGCCGCCAGAATGGGCCGCATTATGTGATACTTGCAGATATAGAGGTTTCGCAGAATTATGCGAGGAAATAATATTTTCAGCCTCGTCGGTTATAATATCAGTCACATAGTCATATCTGTATTCAGTTGTGTGATTATCACCTACGATACGATGAAAATCATAGCCCAATTGTTCCTGTGAAATAATTTTCTGTTCTAATTTCATTTTTCCTAATAATTCATTTACTCATAACATATAATAAAAAAGAAAACTATAGATTGATCATATATTTCCGGCAATTGTGGCAAGTAATAATTTTATTATTACTGCATTGTAATATAATGCAAAAGAAATACATATTAGCGTATTATTAAATTTTTTACAATATATTTTACAATATATATGTATATGTATATATATATATATATATATATATATATATATATATGTATATATATTATACCTTCTAAAATAAAAACTTTGTCCAAATAATAATACAAAACTTACATTTTGTAGGACTGTATGATTGAAATATTGGATGTAACCATTATAATATCCAGCAAAAGTGTCGAAACCACGACGAGTAGGACCATAATTTCTTGTATGATAACCAACATGCCATTTTCCCACTAAATGAGTAGCATATCCGAGTTTCTGAAGATATTCGGGTAATAGAATATTATTTAAAGGTATACCACGTGGTTCAGCTGGTAACAAGGGAAAGCCCTGCATACCTAAATATTGGATACACTTCAATAGAATTAAATTTTACTTAATCTGTTTTCGATCAAAAGAGCATACAATCATAAAAGTTAAAAGAATTATTAAAGATATAAGTTAAAGAATTATTAAATTATTTCGTTAAAAGAATTATTAAAGATATAAATTCTGAATAAATAAATAGAAATATGAACTTTCGAGGAAATTATCATTGCATTGCAATATCAAATTGATACAAATTTGAATATATCTTTACCGATAAAAGAAACGTGCCAATGGAACGTAAATGATTTTCAAAAGTTTGCTGTATCGTATAGTGAAATGCATCGCGTTATTAGATACGATTATTTTATCAGATTTTACCTGTCCTTATGGGATATTTTCCAGTGAGAAAAGCTGTTCTCGATGGTGTGCATATCGGCAATACGTAATGTCGATTTAGTATTACACCATTGTATGCGAGAGCATCTATGTTCGGCGTAGGAATCTCATCGGCGCCGTGGAAGCTCACGTCGTTCCATCCCTTATATTTTTACCATAATATATATTAAAAAATTACATTTTATGATTCACATTTAATAATACATTTTAGTATGTATTGCTTTTATTTCTGTCGTTTTTTTTTCTCTAAAAAACTACTATCTCTCGTATAACGTTGCAAAATTTTAGAACTAATGCAACGATAATGATAAGTCATTAGTCAGCCTCATAAGAAAGCAAAATAAATATAGCTTTGTGTAATTTTGTCTAGCTATGTGTGTTATATAAAAACGTTTTGTTGGAACTGAATGGACTCAAAAACTTATTAAGAAGAAGAATTGAAAAAACAATAGAAAATGGTTTGAAGAGAATAATTCGTTGTTAATCTTGATAAATATTTAGCATACAAAAAATTTAAGAAGAACATATATTCCAGAATTAAATTGTGTCAATTAAAGGACAACATTTTTAAATAAATAATTTGTTTATTTAAGATAAACAAATTTTTTATAACCATTGTTAGTTTTTCCAAAATATATTTTAAGTTATGGAATTACTTTTTTTCTTTAAACGCGTTAAGTTATTATACTAATAAAAATAATTCCTTACAAGATCATCGGCGATAATGACGACGATGTTAGGTTGCTTAGGAATATCATTTTTTAAACCAAAACATATGCGTGAGACATTTAAAATAATCACTATAAAAACACAAGCAAACCAGCTTGTTTCTTTCAAAATCATCGTTTCAAATACTTTATCCGTTTGATGAAACGAGATCACCGAAATTAATAAACTTATAAAATATCACATTAAATTATCGATCAATATCACAATGATATTAAAGTTGGCGATTAAACGATACTGATAAATATAATTTATCTTGCTTAATATCTTAATTAATTTACGTTTATATTAGTTGTAAAGAATCAAAACAATCTCTTGTAAAAAAATTTAATGCCAAGTGAAGCTAGAGGAAACTATCTCCTTGTTCAATCATGAATACGCAGTTTTTCATTATTTCATTAGTCTTGCACTATTAATATCTAAAATGATTCTATATGTGGTTCTATTATTTGACGAGCGAATGTAGATGTTGTAGATATTAACCCTTCTCGAGTTCACATTAAATTTAATACTGCAGAGTGTAAGATATACATTGCTATATTTATACCCTAATGGCGATAGCATTCACATGTGATTATTACGATTAATTGATAAAATTGTCTACGTGATTATTACGACATTTAATTATTGATCCGTGCGATATGAATTATTGATCCACGTGATTGTTATGATATGAATTACGTAACACACACACACACACACACACACACACACACACACAAAGTGGAACTAATTCAAATATACATGATGTATCAATAATATATTTGGCGTATTAAAATATGATTTATTTTAATAACCAAGTTAATTAAAAAATCATATCACAATATGCCAAAGGTATCTTCGATATATAACATATATTCGAATTAGTATGAAATTCCTCATTACGTAATTAATATAATAAGTAATTATTATCATTTATCAAACGGATGACCATTTCAATTAGCTACAATAAATAGAGAAATTGCGCGAAATTCTGGTGTGTGATAAATATATCTTATCTAATATGAATAGCTATATAACTTACACGTAGAAATAAACATAATTTAACGATAGCAATAATGTTGGATTTTTACGTTTTTAACATATTTATATTTTGATTTTTCTTTTTGAAGATCATGTAATTGATGAGAAAAAATATTCTATAATCTTTACATTTTATTTTTCTATCTTTTGATCTATTATATTACAATTTAATTGACATTTTGATAATCTCTGTCGCAAATATTTGGTATCTTGGTATATATTAAGGATCTTCTAAAGATTTGCGATAATCTAATTGTAAAAAATTTCGATACTTAATAAAATAAATTATCTTAGCAAAGAAAAGACAAAATATGAAACGCAAAATTAATATATTTAAAATTAATATATTCAAAAAAGTAATCGATGTACAGTCACTTGTGTATAGTAAAGTACATAACAGGTTTATATAATTAAGTACAATTTTCAGTTGCATATAGTTGTTTAGATCACAGCTCTGCGCGTAATTAATTTATGAATTGCTCTCTCAAGACGAATATGCGATTACTTGCTATTGTATATGTTAATTAATTATCGGCGACGGTACCATATCATCGAGACAATCACCGCGATAGTTTATTTCGTCATTACGGTGTAACTTCATTCATTGTGAAATGCATTTCGTTGATCGACTGATAGTCATCCGGCAACCAGGATATCCAAGTGTTGTTAAAGTGATATGCATAGCCAGCCGGATCAATGGGTGCGTTTAGCTGTTTCATAAGAACAGATTTATAGCGGTCGATGAACATGTTTAATCTCTCTACTTCCTGCAAATGGAACGACGAATTCTTCAATTATCTCTGCTATTGCTCTTCTGATAAGCATCGATGTTTACATATAATAATAATTTATATGAAATTCAATTCCTTTCTAGTAACAGTAAAATCAAATATTCAGATATTGTGGATACTAACACTTAATTTAATAGCCATTATTATCTTAATGCGATATATTATTAGCATAATTAATAAAAAAAGTCTTTAGAAGATTTTAGAAGTCACCCATATATTCAAATTAAAAATTATTTACTTCTCCATCACGTATTGATCAAGAAATATCATTTTATGTAAATTAAAATCTATTTCTACGTATTTAATTGTATAAAATATTAATACTAAAGATATAAAGACATATTTCTAATTTTAATTGTAATTAACGTCACCTTAGGATACTTCGAAGAAAGATCTGTAGTTTCGCAAGGATCCTTCTTTACATCAAATAAACAGCTGCGATTCGTACAGTTGGAGAAATTTTTAAAATTCTCGCAAACTATTCTGGCCTTTTTCCGCAGCTGCATAACTTTATTAGCGTTTAACATAGAAATCGAAATACTCGCAATAGCTGACGCAGTTGACGATGCTAAGACGTTCGTTGCATTATACTTGGGATACAATGCATTGTTACCACTGTAATTGTAATACTTCTAGTATTCGGATGTATCTATATTAAGAAGAAATGCATTTTTATTCCTATTTTATATATATATATATATATATATATATATATATATATATATATATATATATACATACAGGGTGTCCCATTTAAGTTGATAATGCGACATATCTCAAAAACAAAGCGTTGAAGAAAGAAATGTTTTAAATAAAAGTTAATTGACTTTAAGGGGTCCATAAGATGGTGTTATTGGTTTGACTATGAAAAGTCATTTGAAGGTCACGTGAAGGTCATCTTCAATTTTTTAAATGGAACTCCCTATTTTTTATGACTTATTCTTTGTAGCTTACCTCGAAAGCTTTCCAAAACACTATATTAAAGTATTTCTTCATTGAGTACTTTTCGAGTTATGAGGCTTGAAATAATTTCTTAATTTTACATAAACCGTAAAATATCTTGTAAAATATTCATTTTTCGATTATTTTACCTTAATACTTTTATGTACAAAATAATGAGAGTAATCAATTGGTGTAAAGAAAACATACAGTTGTTTTTATACCAATTGATTTCTTTCATTATTTTGTGCATAAAAGTATTAGGGTAAGATAATCGAAAAATGAATATCTTGCTAGATATTTTATGGTTTATGTAAAATTAAGAAATGATTTCAAGCCTCATAACTCGAAAAGTACTCAATGAAGAAATACTTTATTATAGTGTTTTGGAAAGCTCTCGAGGCAAACTTCACTTATCTTTTCTTTCAATGATGTAGGTTGAGCACTTTTTTATTATAGTTTTGTACTATTAATATCTAAGATTATCTATGTCGTCTTATTATTTGACGTGCAAACGATTGTTGACTCTTCCCGAATTTACATTAAATTTAACACTGCAAAGTGTAAGATATACATTGCTATATTTATGTATATGCTAACAGCGATAGTATTCACACGTGTTTGATTATGATTAATTGAAATGGTTGTCCGCTTGATAAATGTTATTTGTTATGAATTACAAATAACAATGCGGAACTAATTGGAATATTTGAAACTCCAATATATGGAACTAATTGGAATATATCTGATATGTCAATAATATGTTTAACTTATTGTGATATGATTTATTATAATGACCTTGTCAATAGATTCATGTCACAATACATCAAGCGAAATATCGATATATCACGTGTATTCGAATTAATTCCGTATATTTGAGTTCCGTATTGTGTTACATAATTCATATAATAACAAGTAATATGTATCAAACAAACAACCATTTCAATTAGCCACAATAAACAGCGTAATTACGCGAAATTCTAATGTGTGATAAATATATCTTATTTTATATGATCACTTATATTAATTCACACATTATAGAAATGAACGTAACTGAGTGGTAGCGATAATGGATTTTTAAACTGCTTTTTTAGAATATTTATGTTTAGATTCTTATTTTTAAAAACCATAAAATTAATGAGAAAAAATTCTATATATATTTTATTTTTCTATCTTTTGATCAATTATATTACAATTTAATTGACATTCTGATAGTCTATCGCGAATATTTTGAATTCTTGGCATATACTTTCTAAAGATCTATGATAAATTTAATTGTCAATAATTTCGAAACTTAATAAGATAAATTATCTTAGCAACCAAAAAAACAAAATATTAAACACAAAGTACGATACATTTAATAAGTAATCGATGTACATTCACTTGCGTACAGTAAAATACATAACAGGCTTGTATAACTAACAAATACAATTTTCAGCTATGCAATGCTTAGTCTGTAAATTTATATTTAAAATAATTTATGAATCGCTCTTTGAAGACGAATGTGCGCGATACTTGCTATCATATGTCAGATAATTAATTATCAGCGGCAATGCGGGCCACTCATTTCTCAAAACGATAGTTTAATGTATTTCGTCGTTTCTTCATTCATCGTGATATGCTAATCGACTGGTAGTCATCCGGCAACCAGGGCATCCAAGTGTCGTTAAAATTACATGGAAAACCAGCAGGATCGACGGGTGCGTTCGTCTGGTTCATGAGGACTGATTTATAGCGATCGATGAACATGTTCAATCTCTCTACGTCCTGCAAATGGAACGACGTATTCTTGAATTATCTCTGCTTTTGCTTCTATCTTGTCTGGATAAGTACCGATATTTATATATAATAATAATAATTCTCACGAGAGTCATTTTCTTTCCTAATAATCGTAAAATCATAACTCACATTGGCTACACATTTTAATAGCACAATTAATTTAATAGCCATTATTATCTTAATGCAATATAATTGTCATAGTTAATTAAAAAATGTATTTGTAAGATTTAAAATTGACTCATGTATTCAGATTAAAAAATCATTAATTTCTCGTTATGTATTGATCATATAAAATATCATTTATATGTAATTTATAATTTATTTTTCATTAATATTAAATATATAAAGATGTATTTATTATTATAAATATATAAAGATGTATTTATTTCTAATCATAATTTAACGTCACCTTAGGATACTTCGAGAATAAATCTGTAGTTTCACAAGGATCCTTATTGAGATCGAACAAACAGCTGCGATTCGTACAATTGGAAAAATCCGTAAAATTCTTGCAAATTATTGTGGCCTCTTTCCGCAACTGCATTATTTTACTAGCGTTTAACGTAGAAATCGAAATACTCGCGATAGCTGACGCAGCTGGCGATGCTAAGATGGTCGTTGCATTATATTTGGGATACAATACATTGTTTCCGCTATAATTATAATACTTCTGGTACTCGGATGTATCTATATTAAGAAGAAATGCATTTATATATATATATATATATATATATATATATATATATATATATATATATATATATATAAATACTTAGTAAAACTGAAGATATGCTGAGGGGAAGAATTATTCAAAATTAAATTATAAATAAATGATAAATAATATGTAATATAAAAAAAGATTATTCTATTATATATATATATATATATATATATATATATATATATATAAGTTTATTACTTATATATATAATTATTTTGTGTGCGTGTGTGTGTGTGTGTATGTGTGTGTGTATTACCTGTAACAAGTTTATAATGTCCTATTAATGCAGCTTCGCTATTTTCCTTCTCATCAATATTCACGAGAATTGATTTCCGTTTGCTATCTCTCGCTTTCTTGATTGCAGACCATTGATCAAAACCATCTAAATGTTTCAAATCATTCGGATTACCGCCAGCCGCAGAATATAATGTCGGTAACCAATCAGTAATATGAAACAATTGAGTGGAAACTCTCGACGGACGATCAATTAAGGGTGAGTAGATGCACGCTGCGCCGCGAACGCCGCCTTCGAAGAGACTGAATTTCAACTGAAATAAATAAAAATCATTTCTATTAATTTTATATGTAATTTCAAAATCCATATAGAGATCTTAATTCTTTCTTCTGTCGAAATTTTTTATCTAAATAACTATTCTCGCAAACTTTCGACATAACGCTAACTTATATCGTTTCTCGTTTAATAATATTAAGTAAAATTCATGTGTGAATAGGAATGTAAAGTTACAGTCTCAAAACATTTGCACGAAATTGCATTTACCCCTCTGAGTGGATAGTTAGATCCATAATTTTGCAAAAGTCCCTCAGTTTGCGCTCCATTGTCGGATATGAAAACGATGATCGAATTTTTTAACATATCTGTTTTTCTTAAAGCATCGATCACCCGACCGACTGATTCATCCAAAGTGGCAACGACACCTAAACATTTATAATTCCAAATATTAATAAATTCGAATCATTGATATCATCAAAAACGTAAACAACGTTGCAAATAACGTTATTATAATTGAAATAAAAAGGAAGCAAAATAACATGTGAAATAATTTTAAAAAACTTTGTTGAATAGTTTGAAATTATAGAACTGATTGATAAATTAAGAGATTATCTAAAATTATGGTTAAATAAACACAAAAGAAAGAGAAACGACTTTATATTCTTTGTGTAAATTCGATTTGATTTTTATCTGTTAACGTATACAATACTTACGATAATTGCAATCAAAAGATATTATGATACATACTTGCATACTTTCTTCTATTTATGTCTTCGATGTAACCGAGAGTAGCATTCGTTTCTTTCCAATTACGTACTTGCATTTCTTCTTCGGCATCACTAGAATGAGCGGCAAGATGTGCCACTTGCAGATATAGAGGTTTCGCAGGATTATGAGAGGAAATAATATTTTCAACTTCATCAGTTATAAGATCAGTCATATAGTCATATCTGTATTCAATCTTGTGATCATCACCTATGATACGATGCAAATCGTAGCCCAATTGTTCCTGTAAAATGATTTTCTGTTTTTAATTTCTGAATAATTAACTTATTCATAACATATAGTAAAAAAGAAGACTATAGATTGTTTAAACTTTTTCGGTAATTCTGACAAATGATTTGTGTCTTAAGTCTATTATTACTGCATTGTAATATAATGTATATTAACGTATTGTTATATTTCTAGCAACATATTTTATATATATATATATATATATATATATATATATATGCATATAATAATACAAAACTTACGCTTTCGTAGAGTGTATGATTGAAATATTGGATGTAACCGGTATAATATCCAACAAAAGTGTCAAAGCCACGACGAGTAGGGCCGTAATTTCTTGTATGATAACCAAGATGCCATTTTCCCACCAAATGAGTGGTATATCCGAGTTTTCGGAGATACTCAGGTAAAAGTGTACTATTTAAAGGTATACCACGTGGTTCAGCTCCTCGCAAGGGATAACCCTGCATACCTAAATATTCGATACATTTCAATTGAATTAAATTTTAATTAATCTCTTTTTGATATTATCAAAACAGCACATAAAATCATAATTATTACTAAAAGAATTAATAAGGATATTAATTCTGAATAAACAAATGAACGTGAACTTTCGCGAGGAAATTACCATTGGATGGAATATCATGTTGAGACAAATTTGCACCAATATTTTTACCAATGAAACGTGCTAATAAAATGTGAAATGATTTTCAGAAGTTCTTTGCTACAATAAAATACATCATGTTATTAGATATGATTAATTTATCATCTCAGATTACCTGTCCTTATGGGATATTTTCCAGTGAGAAAAGCTGTTCTTGATGGTGTGCATATTGGCAGTACGTAATGTCGATTTAGTATCACGCCATTGTATGCGAGAGCATCTATGTTTGGCGTAGGAATCTCATCGGCACCGTGGAAACTAACGTCATTCCATCCCTTATAGATATCAAAATATATAATAATAAACTACATTTTATGATTTATATTTTATAATACATTTTAATACACGTGTTACTTTTATTAAGAAGAAGATTTATTAAGAAGGAGAAACAATAGAAAATGTATGATTTGAGGAAAGTAATTCGTTGTTAATCTTGATAATATTTAACATACAAAAAAATTTTAGAAGGATATATATTCTAGAATTAAACTGTGTTAATTAAAGCACATTATATTTTTGAAATGAACAATTAAAATATTCTATGACAAAGAAATTTTTTATAAGTATTTATTAGATTTTTCCACAAATATATTTTAAGCTGTGCAATCATATCTTCTTCTTTAAACGTGCTAAGTTATTATAAAAATAATTCCTTACAAGGTCATCGGCGATGATGACGACGATGTTAGGTGGCTGCATAGGAACATCATATTTCAAACCGAAATAGATGCATGAGGTACTTAAAATAATCACTACAAAAACACATACAAATAAGCCTGTTTTCTTCAAGAACATCGTTCCAAATTTGTTCGTTTAATGAGATGAGATCACCGAAATTAATCAAACTCACAAAATGTCACATTGAATTATCGATGATTGATGTTGAAATGCACATATAGCAATAATATTTTTATATTAAAACTGGCGATTAATCAACTGAAAAATATAATTCTTTTTTCTTAATCTCGTAATTTATGTTTACATTTATTTATGGAAAATTAAAATAATCTTGTAGAAAATTTAATATTAAGTGAAGCTAATGGAAATTATCTTCTTGTTCGACGATGTATACACAATGTGAGCACTTTTTTTCACTATAGTTTGCACTATTAGTATCTAGGATTACCTATACGGTCTTATCATTTGACGAGCGAACGATTGTCGGAGATGACTGTTCGAGTTCACATTAAATTTAATACTACAAAGTATAAGACATACATTACTAAATTTATACGCTAACAGCGATAGCATTCACACTTAATGACCTCGATAATACACAGCACCTTATGATAATACGCAGCAATTTTATAAATTCATTATTATTAAATTTAATAAATTATTTTCACGAATATAAAGTAAATAAGTTTTTTTTAATATTTTTTTAAATATTTACCTATTGATGTATACAAAAAAAAATATATATATATATATATATATATATAAAAATTATATATTATGTAATATATAATATATATAAAATATGTAATATATATTACATATATATATACATATATATATATATATATATATATATATATATATATATATAACCTTCGAGATTCTCTTATGTATTATATAATATCTGTTTATGCAAATGTATGTATTTTGTTTCAAATAAAACTTTTTACGTAATGCTGTTTTTAAATATATGAAAATGTTCGAAGGTTTTATATGTCAGAATACGTTAAAAATATTTAAGTAATGATTGTGTTTTGATATATATGTTTATTTATCATATATTATTAATATCATCGATTATAAATTATTTATAATTACGGGATTATATATTATTAATTACAGAATACATTATATAATAAAAAAAATAACAATATAAAATATTAATTAAAAAGAATTAAAAAAGAACACATGGACACATTTAAAAAATTTTTGTCGTCTTACGTAATAATTTTCGATTATTTATAGTGCAAAGATCACATGACAAATTCAATGCAATAAATCACAAATTAAAATTAATTTGATCCGAAGTATTATCTTTCACATTCAGAGATATGATTTAACAGACGATGAGATGAAAACATAAAAATTCCATATCTTGTTTTTATGGAATAATAATGGTTGTTTAATTTTAATGCAAATTTGATAAAAACGTGCGTTTTCAACATGAAGACCAATGAACAGAAACGCAGAATTAGTACATTGTAATTTAAAATAAATTAAATTAGCACTTAGTTATTTTAATAGGCAAAAAATCGGGATAAACTTCCGAAAACCGATTACCTCCGATTTGAATGAAATTTTGTAAAAAGTTTCCTTTTAGCTTAAAATACAAGCCTGTAAAAGGAATTTTGGCGACTCCTACAAAAAAGTGTTGAAACAATACACAATCGTCACGAATAACAATTTGTAAAAAATCATATCTTGATAGATAAGATTAGAATATATACACAAAAAAATACTGAACAAAGCTTTATTAGCTTACTAGTTAACGTTACTTCTTTGAACGATACATACGTACTCAGCACAAATTGAAACGTAGACCACGAGTAACGGCTAGCAAAAAATGTAAACAAATCGTAACAAATGTAAACAAGGTCGCGCAACAAGCCAAATACACACACACACGGGGGGGGTGCAAGAGGGGGCCTTTGGCCCCCCCTCCCGCACCCACCCCGTCCCCCTCGCTTCGCGTGGAAAGTTACAAACTCATGTGGGGGGAATCTCGCTTTTAAAAAAATGACTTTTTTGTAGCAGTCGCCAAAATTCCTTTTACAGGCTTGTATTTTAAGCTAAAAGGAAGCTTTCTACAAAATTTCATTCAAATCGGAGGTAATCGGTTTTCAGAAGTACACCCAAAAATCAACTCTGATTCTATTTGACAATTGCGTAGTTAACTTTATTACGCGCACAATTGCAAAAAACTGAAAACAGATTTGAACATACGCAATTGATGTAGGTATCTTTCGCACAGGCAGCACTGTTTATATAACTACCAATCCTCAACTAGGTCATACATTTTATGGAGACAATACGCATTCGAGATCTATTGATAATTACACAATTATGATTAAAAACTTAGATAAAATGATGTTAAAAAATTAAAGAAATATTATGAAACTATCTGAAATCATCTACAAAGTTACCTATCCACGATAAAACTTTTTTTCACCAAGTTTGTTTTCAAATAAGATATGATAAAATAAGCCATTACAAACATCCGTCGTTATTTTAAGTGTTTCTGCAGTGTAAATCAACAGCGAATAATTCAAAGCAAAATCTGACAGAAAAGATTGACATAAAATGTATGTAAAAACATACAACGATAAGGAAAAATGCTATACAAATGTTAATTCGCCGAGGCATTTGTAATTCGAATTAACATATCTATACATTATAATTTATTCATTTGAAAACAAACTTATTGCACATTTACATTATCATATGCTATAACATATGTACGCTTTTTATTTTTAAAAACCTGCATGATTTTTGTTATATATAAAAAGGAGAACAGAAGACGCTCAAAATATAGATATTTTTATACGTAAAATCGATAAGTCGATTCCGGAGTTGCTCTGAATTGATCAACACATTTTTCTTAAAATTCGCGCATAATTGTACGTTTTGCGTAACATTCGTTTAAATGAAATCATCGCACGTGACTATTACGAGAATAATTCCAATGTGAACACAATAGGCCAAATTAGCCAGTTGAGCCGCTGAATTGTTTAAAATTATTTCACCCGATGGTATCCACGGTTCCCATGTATTATTTGTCCTTCTGGGATCTGCCAGCCAGTCTACTGGTATTTTCATCTGTCTCTTAACGATATGCCCATACTGTTCCAAGAATTTATCCAGTTCCCGAGAGATCTGCAAAAAGGAAAGTGATTGTATAAGAGATTGTATACGTCATCTAGCTAAGTACTTCATAACTTCGCTATCTGATTGATAAATGATTAAAATCTAGACGAGTAATTATACGAAATGGATGATTATTTGATAAAGCATTGTTATTAAAATAGCGTATAGTTTAATTTTTTAAGTATTAAAATTCTTTGAGTATTAAAAATTAAAAAATATCTTCTGAACTAAAAACGTTTACTGATCACATGTTTAAAACATTAATCTCAATAATTATGCAATTTTAATTCGTACAAAAAATTTAACTTCTCCTCACCCTTGAATATTGCTCGGCAATGTTCTTCGTTTCGCAGGGATCATTATTGATGTCGAAGAGACACTCGGTAACGTTGCATGTAATAAAACTGTCTCTAGCCCGGCAATTGACAGTTGCTTCGCGTCGTAATTGAATTATCGTGCTAGGTTGGGTAACTGGGTCACCCAGGTGACGAGTGATGCTCTCTGATACCGCACTCTTCAAAACGGTATCGGTGTACAGCGGTACATCTTCTTGCATAATTTTCCTAGGATCACTAGGCATGATTCTTTCGATATCACGATAATATCCATCATAGTATCCGCCTTCGATTGAACCTAAGGCATAAGATGACTTCTCAAAAATATACTAATTAATGCAGAATTATTGCCAATAAATTAACGAGCTATAAAACCATTTCTGTTAAATATCACAGTTTTATGAATATCAAAAAACTATGAGTTTATGAGCAAATATACTTTCCAATTTTTTAACATACAATTGAAGATCTAAATTTTCATTAATAATACTTTATAATTCCACATTTTATCTTTGTGTATGTGAATTAGAATTTTAATTAAATCATTATTTGATTCAATAATTCTGATTGTAATAACAAAATACCTCGAAGAAGTTTGAACTGTTTATATATGGCACCCTCGGTCTTAGAGACTTCGTCGATGTTAAGCAATAGTCTGTCCCTGGCACTCGGTAGACTGCCATTCAACATGCACCATTGATCGATTCCGTCGATCTCTCCCAAGTCTCTCACATCACCACCAGCGATAGAATATAGAGTTGGCAACCAATCGGTTACATGCATCAGCTCGTCACATACACGTGCTGTCTTACGCAGTCTTGGTGACCACAGTAGAGCAACTCCTCTCACGCCTCCTTCATATAGTGTATATTTCATCTACCGTTATATATATAAATTATAATCTTGTTTTATTATTGTCTCTTAAACTATCAAAGCGATTCATAAGTTCGTACATATTTTTTTAGAAGTTTTAAATTAAAAAATTAAATATAATTAAATAAAATTTTAATATATAATTTAATTAAACACAAGTTGAATAAAATATATAATTTATTTATAATAAATTATATATATATATATATATATATATATATATATATATATGTATATTTTTCTTTACTATATTAATTACAATTCCATTGAATTTGTTATTCTATTTATCAAAAGAAAATTGATTGGAACGAACATATTTTTGTAATTAAAGGTCACGAACTTATTCGATATGTGTGTTAGTTATGATTTAAGATACATACACCTCGTAAAGGGTAATTGGAACCGTAATTGCGAAATTTGCCAATGGATGCTGCACCGTTGTCAGTTAGAAAGAGGATCAATGAATCTTTTAACATTCCTCTGTTACCTAAGGCCTGAACGATACGTCCAACGGAATTATCTAATCGTGATACCATTTCTAACAAAACAATAATAAAATATAAAAAATGAATTATTTTTTTATATATATTCTGTCAATTTTTATACTAAAATTATATTCATTAACTTAAATCAATATTGCGTAATATGTAGATATTTATTTATTTAATGTGAACTTTTATTGTAACTGATAATTAATATTAAATATGACTAATACTTTTAATTTGCTTTTAAAAACAATATAATATTACGTACTAGCATATTTGCGGCGATTTATTTCCCGAATATGCATAAATTGTCTATCATAATGACTATAATCTTGCGGACTCTCGAGAGGCGCATGAACAGCGAGATGCGATATTTGGAGATAGAGGGGTCGAGATGGATCGTGATATTGGATAATCCTGATTGCTTCGTCGGTGAAAAAATCAGTCACATATTTGTCAGTTGATCCGTAAGCTGGAGCATCGCCGCGATGCATATCATATCCGCTCATATTCTAATATGAAAAAATATCGAAGTATAACAATAAAATGTGTAATAAAAAGTGAATTACATAAATCAAACATGAATTTTCACGATTATTGTACTGGATTATATATAAATAAAATATCTTAATATATATGTTATTGCGCTATTATTATTATTATATATATACATGATCGTCTTTAGTAAGAGAAAATCGTGTGTATTTAATTAATTTTTATTATATTATTTATCTAAAAATAACGCTTTTGTTAAAAATAAAAAATAAAGCCTTTTGGATATTTATTTTGATTGTATGTTAATTTGTTATGAAATAATAATTGGCTCAAGTAATCAAAATATATAATTAAAATATATGCCATACCTGAAACGAATACTTATAGTTATAATACGAAACGTGACTATTGTAAAAGCCAAGAAAGGAATCGAAACCCCGATGCAAGGGGGTGTGCTGAGGTGTATAGTACCCCACATGCCACTTTCCGATCAGTTTCGTCATGTATCCCAAACCTCGTAGATATTCCGGTAATATCCTCACATTGAGAGGAATCCCTCTGGGTTCACCACCCTGTATACCTTCTCCCTGCATACCTGCATGAAGAAGACAATATAGGCACACGAGTGGCAAAAATACGCACGAATGCTAATGTTAATTTTTGTAGCATTATTATAGTTATACTTATTATTTATTGTTTAAACGCTCGATAAATTGACACATCCTGTTATCGTTATCATGTGAGAGTCGATCATATAAATATAATATAAATCATATATAAATATAATAATATACATAAAATATTTTTTTCTCTATTTTTTTTTTGCACAGAAAGAGATCTTCTCCAAATTAAAGAAAATAAAAATGACAAATTTATTTTTTTTGAAAATTTTGCAAAATGTATTTGAAAAACATTGATTCAGATCAGAGATACTATTTCATGATATTATCGTTTACTGAGCGCAATCAATAAAAACATACCCATGCGTATCGGATATTGTCCAGTAAAAAAAGCAGTTCTAGAAGGCGTGCTAGATGGTAAGACATAATGTCTGTTTAATATAATTCCATTATATCCCAAGGCATCTATATTCGGAGTCGGTATCTGATCCGAGCCATGAAAACCGACGTCATCCCATCCCTAAAAATTTGAAGCATTATTTGTCTTTGGCACGTTAAATAGATAATCAATAATTACATTGAAATATTAATAATTTATTGTTTTGGCAGAAAACAATTATTTCTGTAAAAATTGTATTTGTAATGCTACGATAAATATGTGTGTATGTATACATCGTGATATTATAAAGAAGATTCTTATAGAGAAAATTGATTTGTACAAAAACATTGCGTTATCAATATTTCTATGTGATTAAAGTATAGAAGGGTAGAGAGTACTTTCCTTTTTCACAAATACGTATAGCGCACCGGAAGTTTAATATATAATAATTACATGATCGAATTAAAGTATAATTGACGTGTAGGGAATTAGCATTCGTCAAGTAGTTAGAATGAGTCACAATCCACGGTTTGATCGCGGAGGCGTGGATAGTACGTAAGCCACGATAATTAACTTAACTAAGGATAATTTTAATCATACTTTCGTACAAACTAATCGGGACAAATTAAACATACCATGTAAGTATAAATAACATAATAATAGTTTATGTCAATCATTATAGAGCGTAAGTAATTTTTGGCTTCTCTGTTGATGTATGTGTGTTTCAATATTCTCCGCAAAAAACAAGCGAATAAATAAATTTATTAAAAAATTTATTTTCTACGTGTAAATGTCAATTTTTAAAGATTACTTTAAAAACTTATTTTCTATATTTCTTTTTTTCCATAATAGTACTATTTAACTATAATAATATATAATAAATAAATATGGAATAAGTATTTCAATATTTGACAAAGAAATGGCAGAGTTCTGAATTGACAAATTTTTCTTGTGAATTATAAATAGAAAATCATATTTTTAATTATATTATTTTTTTAATTAGATTCTAAAATCCTCTTGAAAAATATACAAGAACAGAAAAAAATTTAACAATTACAAAACCAATCCTTAATTTTTAGAAGATCCTTAATTTTTAAATTCAATCTTTAATTTTTAAAAGAACATTATTTTGAAAAATAATTATTTAAATAATTTATTTATTTTATTTTAATAATTTCGTTAGAGTATTCCTCACTATTAAAAAAATTATTTCTTTGTCAAATACGATTAAAATACGATTAAAATATATATATATATATTAGTCTTACATCTTCATTTTCACATATCTTACCAAATCATCAGCCATGAGGACGATTATGTGCGGTGCTGATTCGTATACGCCCAATGTAGTTCCAAACAATACAATAAAGTATGAAACAAGTGTACCCCCAATTGTGGTTGAACGTATCATCTTTGAGACGATTTAAAAAAATTTTCACATATATGAAAATAAACACGTGCTGAGAGAAAATAAACTTTTATGTACTTCTTTTCACTTTGTGTTACACGGCAGCAATAAATTCATATGCAAACAAAAGGAAGGTATAATTATATACACGATGCATATACATCTACGATGTCTTACGGGATACAGAAGAGCAAGAAGAGGACATAAACAGGTTTATATATAGCCCACCTACGAAAGCACGTCATGAATGGATCATGCGAACGGGAAGGGCAGATATACTAATGATCACCGTAATGACGAGAATATATAACGTGTCTTATAACGTAACTTATAAATTAGGTTACTTCTCATTTTACATTCTATTCTCCCTACTTATCTAATTCCCACTGCGACTTACGATCGCGTAGAATTTAGGGAACGTAACATAAGAGCTTCTTTTCGCGCGGTGTTCTTTTATTGACATAGTTTCATTCTCTTTCTTTCTCACGTTTAAAAAGTTTATTGCTTATAAAAAATATCTATAATATCTGAAAAAAATAAATTAATTAAAAAATAAAGGAAATTAACAAGAATTTATTATATAATTCGTAATTATTAACATCAAAAATTTATATAAAAAATATTTAAATATTTTTCTATTTCTTCATATTTCTATCTAGTCTTTCATTCTGGATTTTTCTGACAGAATTAAATATAACTCTTTAATGAAATTTTACGATATTTCATGGTAAATTATTCTTTTTATTTTTTTATAAAAAATTATTATATTTATATTATTAAAACGATAGATTTTTTCCACCTGGCATATTATTAAAACGGTAGTTTTCTTCTTCCTTTCAATTCTTTACGCATATATTTGAAAAACGTAACATATCGCAGAATATTTATTATTGTGATATTAGTAAGTAAAGATATATAATTCCTCGTGAAGAAAAAAAATTCAAAATATAAAATAAATTTTTTTATTCTTTGATTGTGTAGTTTCTCAGGATTATTTTTTTAATTCAAAATAAAATATAAATCTATTTGATACCTATGTGCATCTATTAATTAATATAAGGCGCTTCTCTTTTATCATAGAGTTTACTTATATTGTATTTATATTATCAAATATGAATATTGTTAACGATTTAACGAATTAACACATCTATTTATTTATTTATTTATATACTTTGCATTTATATTATTATCATATATGAATATTGTTTCATGAATTATTTCATATATATGATTTAATTCTGAATTATTAACTTTTATAATAAAAAGCGTCTTATATATCTCTCTCGCTTAGAATTTATATATATTCAATAATTTCTTAAAATAATCAATATCTCATAATCGTAATTGTGAATATATATTAATATGATTTTTAACATTAAGAATTTATATTGACATTTCGCTACAGCTTAAACAGTATTAAAAGATTTTAATATAAGTATTAGACATATACATTCAATATGATGTAAGACATCATTTTTTATATTTTTTATATTCAAAATAACTTTTTTGAAAACGCAAACAGAATCAAACAAAAATTTATTGCATTTTTGTTTCCATATAGAAAAAAATTATTTTATATCGATTATTTTATTATAATGTATTTTTTATACAATTATCATGACATTAACTGTCGATCCTCTTCATTAGCATTATAAGTATTAATATTATATTAATGCGCAATGACTAAAATATCTAAATTTATATTTGGAAGCGTTTCAGCCAAAATAAATGCATATCTATATTTACAGTTAGTCTTACGTACAATAATTGACAAATAGTATAATATATATTGTATATAGTATAATATATATTGTATATAATATATAGTATATATTGCTCTTGTTAAGTATTATAAACTTGTAATTCATGATTTAAAAACAATATGATGAATTAATAACAAGAATACAAAATATAAATAATGAGAATAAAAGTTAATTAGTTAGGATAAAATAAAAGTAAGACACACTATAAAGAATATTAAAGCAGAGAAGTATAAGTTACAGTAACAAATTTATTTAATTACAATTTGTCCTATAAAATATGTGCATGCTTCTTTCACATCAAGAAATGTTTAAATTATGTATATTATATTTTTGTTATAAAGATGGAGAAAAGGCTAAGTTTCAAATTCTTTTTTTCTTATTTTTCTATGTACATATCTAATTTTTTTATCCTAAAAATGACTTTTTCCAGATCAGAATTATATAAGGTATATATATGGAAATATGTATATATAAAATATTCGAGCAAAAATACAGGTACGAACAGATCCCATATATATGACATTTATTATTTTAAGCTACAAAATATTATCAATTTGCAAAATTGCAATATATACATGAAAAAATCTTTGGTGATCAGACTTTGCGCTTTCACTTGAATCATTTTGATATTTTATATAGTATTTTAATGTAGTTATTTTAATGTAGTTATATTATCGAGATCTTGCATTTTATTTATAGTATGTAGATTGTCCCACCAATGCAATAGTTTATATTGATACATTAGACGGAACCATGGTGTCAGTGGTATCATAGTCTTCACAAAATTTTCAATCTCTGATCTAGGTATCCATCGAACCTCGCTGACTTCATCAGGATTAGGATCTATAGTGATGTTATCTTTTTGCAAGAACAATATATAATCAATCTCATGTTCACCCCAACGTGTATTACTCATTGCTTCATAGTAGATTCTTGTTAAATAAAAGAATTCATGAGGTTTGATTGCATCATTAGGTATACCCAGTTCATAATGGAGTCTTCTTATTGCTGCTCTGCGTACACCCATAGCATTCTCCTCTTCCATTTCAGATGGAATTTCTGCTAATGGATGACTGCAGCAAGTATTTGTGTAATGATCTGGGAATGTTATCTAGATGTGTAACAGAAATTTGACATATAAAGATAAATTTTTTAAGCATTTATATCCAATGTTTCTAAAAGTATGAGAAAGATTATTCTATATTAATTTAATCAAATGTCAAGATAAATAAATAATTTTACTTTGAATTTTAATTTCCAATAGATATTTAATGTTATGTATATTAAAATTGAAGCCTATATCTATTAATTTTCACACTAATATAATCTATTAATTTTCATTAAAACTATTGATTAAAATATTCAAGATTATCTTAAAGTATAATATAATATATAAGTCTCACCTTACTACTAGATCGTTTTTGAAGTAACAACTCTCCTTTGTTATTGAATAGAAAAACACTGAATGCTCTGTGAAGCGGTATATTTCCTTTTGCATTAATTTCATGACAAAATTCTTTTGTAGCTTCGCCGATAGGTCTATCCAATTTGTCTATAAGTATACAACGTTCCTTCAAAGCAGCTTGTTGTAATGGTGCTATTTGCGCCGTTCCATAATTCTTTCCCATACATGTTGTAATCTTGTGTATAATATTGCAAAGCTTCTTAGATCCTCCTTGTATCATGATGGCAAGTTGGAGTTAACTCTCTCACTGCTAAGCAACAACTAGCTATAAACAGATACAGAGAATGCTACTTTTTGTTTTTAGAATGTATAATGTATGCTAATATATTACGATTCAACCTTGCACTTTGTGTTTCGAAATACAAAGATAACAAAAAATTATCGTAAAAAAAATTTCGAATAAATACAGGTATTATACGCGATAAGATATTCGTGCCTTCTTTTACCTAGGTAGCATTAGAAACACTGTTGAACTTTCTAATTAAAAAAGCAATTGCGTGCCAGTTCAGTATTTACTCGTATGGAGAGTAATAATTAAAAGCAACGAACCAAGTCTACACACGTGGTTAACTATACGTTACTAAATGTCACTTGTCACCATTTTTTTCAGTCACTTCCGTTATCGTTTACGCAAGCTAATTTTTATTTGTCCTCGAAATGAATAGAATAATTATGACACCTGATAAAAGTTAATACGATTGAAAAATGTGCCATTCATATGTATGTAGAAATACGTCAGACCGAATCGCATTAGCATTCATAGTCATGATCTCAAGCCTCAAAACTCACAATGATTGAAAAAAATTCCATGAATGCATTCAGCATCAGGTCTATTCTCTTCAGCTGACTCACTGCACTAGTTCAGAGATTATCTTTTTTACTCTACATTGAAAAGAAAAAGATAACTTCTACAGGTACAGCCAGTTCAGTTAAAGAGAACAGACCTCTTGATTGAATAAATTGACGTTCGTTTAGCTCTTTCACCCAGCAGTTTCACTGTTTAGCTCCATCGGTAACGTCAATACATTCGCTTCGGGCATAGGTTGCGGTTAGCAAGATGCTGAAGATGCTTTGAAGCGTTTGAGTAGCCAATCAGGACGAAAGAAATAAAGATTTCTTTAACCTGATTGGTCAATTAAACGCTTCAAAGCATCCTCAGCGTCTCCCCGATCGTAGCCATAGACAAGAGCTTGTAAAGAGTTGTCGCTGCATAACAATACGTGTCGATCGCTGCATTACCGATCTTCATCTGCTGTCACTTGCTATCTCTTGTTCATGCATATGTCATGGTCGGCGCGTGCAATAGTAAAATGGCTGCCGGGAAACGTCAATATATTTTATATTAACAAGAGTCTGCCTTTTTGTAAATATTCGCGCGGCGCAGGGAGACATCGCAATAAGGACTGTCGTGTAAGGTATGCCGTTCAACTGACCGGCTCGATTCTCGTCCGTAATCGCGTGTATGTGAAGTGTGCGTCGACAGGATGGCGGAATTTGTGCGCGGCGGACCCAGCGTGTCCAACAATGCCAAGGTAAGTATGTACGAGGAGTATTATTCATCGTCCGTCATACGTCATTTCTTTGTTATGCGGCGTTATGAAAGGAATGCGCGATCACCGTAATGCAAACTGCTTCACGTCTTTCTTATTTAATATTTTACTTCCTTTCCGAGTTTTATCAGCGTGCTTTGTACATTTGTGACTTATCTTAATGTCTGTCGTTCGGTGTCGTCTGACCGATATCATTAATTCTTCGATTAAGCATAAAAAAAATGTGCATGCTTTATACTATATTTTTGTTTATTTTAAAATTGTGGTATATCTAGTATAACATTTGTTGCATTAAAATAAAATTGACATTCAGTAACATGTCAAAATGGATGTCAAATTATTGATACATGTATATGTATAAAATAGTATATGTATAAAATTAGTAGAAAGTAAAAATGAAAGATTGATTTCATCGGATATAATCATATTTTTATAGATGGAACATAGTAGTAAAGGCGGATCTCCCAGTACAGGAAGCGAAGATGGCGGTCAAAATGAATCATTAAATGCAGAGAATGAATTTGATCCCTTTCTTGAAAATATACCAGATGATATACAAGATACGGAAGAACCTGATGGTGCAAATGCTACCTTATTAACAGCACCACCAGAAAATCAGTGAGACTGAATATAATTTATCAATTTTTTGCAAATATATGATTTCTTTACGATAAAGTTATATGTTAATGCAAGGCTGATTATATGATTGCATTCACAATCATAGAACCAGGATTAAAATAGAAGTGTACAATTTTTCTTGCAGGTGGTATCATGGTAGATTAGATAGATTTACAGCAGAAGAAAGATTGTGGGATGCGAGTAAAATGGGTAGTTATCTGGTTCGTGAAAGTGATAGGAAACCTGGAAGTTATGTTTTATCTTACTTGGGGAGAACTGGAATAAATCACTTTCGAATTACAGCTGTCTGTGGAGATTATTATATTGGTAAGGATTAAGATATAATTTAACAATCCTCAGTCATTCATAACAAATATTTAAAGCAACTTAAAAAGAAATATATATATACTTTAATAGTTGTATATTATTTGAGAGATATTTTATTTTTGTATGCACATAAGATTCATTCTGAAAATTATACAAGTCAAATTTTGAGATATAATATTAAATTAATACATATTTATAAAATGTTTTTAATGTATAAATTAAATGACAAAATTTTTTACATTTGCATTATTTTGTATGTAGAAATCCTACATAAATGGATAATTTCTACTTTGAAATAATGTTGTAGGCGGTCGTCAATTTAATAGCTTATCAGATCTAGTTGCATATTATACTCATTGTTCGGATCTGCTAAAGAGAGAAAGACTTATACACCCAACACCACCTCCTGAACCAGTAAATGATAAGAAACGAATTGTCGCGATATTGCCATATACAAAAATGCCAGATACTGATGAATTGAGCTTTCAAAAAGGTGATATATTTTTTGTGCACAATGACATGGGTGATGGGTGGTTGTGGGTCACTGCCCATAGAACTGGCGAACAGGGTTTAATATTTCGGGAATTAGTGGAGGATCTCGATGATTCAATAGATCCTAACACAGTGTTTTCCTGGTTTCATCCTAATGTCACCAAAAGCGAAGCAGTGGACATGCTGGTGAAAGCAGGACCTGGAAGTTTCCTAGTAAGCAAATAATTATACTTTTTATTTTATAAATAATATCTTCTATTTTAAAATTTTCTTGATTTTATTTATTTTTATATAAATTATATTTATATTTTCTATTATAGGTCAGACCATCGGACAATAGTCCGGGAGATTATTCACTTTTTTTCCACATAAACAATCAGATACAAAGATTCAGAATCGAAAAAAAAGGAGTAAGGTATCTAATGGGAGGTAGAACATTTGAATGTCTTGATGCTGTTATTAACAGGTATATCTTTTGCTATTTTGACTTTGCACAGAAATAATTTTGACATAACTTTTACTTTTAATATTATATTGTAGATATCGAAAAGAACAAATTGTGGAAGGGCATACTTTAGTTCAAGCAATGGTAACTGAGCCTGATGGTAGTGTCAGAGTAAATAGAGAAATTCAACATGCCGAAAAAATATATGCGACTTTGAGAGAATGCCGAGAGCAATCGGGAGCGAAGAAAAACAAAGGAATTAAAATGCAAGGATATTTGGAAAAGAAGTCTGAGAAAAATAAAAAATGGAAAGCATTGTATTTTGTGTTGTTAGTGGACGCTACCGACACACATCTTTATTTATATGACAATCCTAAAAGAACCAAGCCAAAAGGTCTCATCGACTTGAGTTGCGCTTACTTATACCAGGTGAGAAATATACATTAGAACAGTATGTAATATATTGAAACTTCAAATCCTATTAAAGTTAATAACATAAAAATAATTGCTATAATACAATTGTTATAACATGCATGATATATGTGCAATATTTCATGGGCAATGGCAAGAAATAACACTTTAGAGTAAACGCAAGATGAGTTATTAAAGTATCTTTTTAGGTCCACGAAAGTGTATTTGATAGGCCTCATTGTTTTCAATTAGTTGAACGTGCTTTACCTTGTCTGGCCACCATAACTTACTTGGCTGCCCCAAATTCCGAGAACGCATTAGATTGGATTAATGCCTTGAAACCATTATGTGTATCACAACTCACTCGTGCTCCAAAAGTTGCTCGTCTCCGTGAATTACGTTCGTTGCACTTGCATATCTTAGACGCGCATAGGCTTCCATATAAGCTAGTTCCGAGTCCATTTATTATAGTGGCTCTAAACAATGTTAAAGTTGCTCGCACGAAAGTTAAAACGGGATTACATCCACTCTGGGATGAGGAATTTATTTTAGAGTATGTATGCGTGATTTTTATATAAAATAATTACTCTATATATACAAATTTTATTCAATTGCCTTTATTAATATGCTCAACAGGGATGTACCGCCGGATGTTATGTCCTTTTCGTTGACTTTATATAATAAAGGCAAGCGTAGCAAAGACACAGAGGTTGCGGAATTAACGGTTGAACTGGCGAGTTTGACTAACGGCGAAGAAATGGATGAATGGTATCCGTTATCGGGAGTTACACCTATCGGGGAATGGGGAGCATTACGTTTACGCATACGGTGAAGATAAAGAATCTTTTTTAAAACATTAACATTATTTTTTTCATATTAATATAATATATTAATAATAATAATAATATACGTGTGTGTGTATGTATGTATATGTATATATATGTACATGTGTATTTTACAGATACAGACACGATTTAGCTATGCCTCCTGAAGAGTACAGTCCTCTTCAACAGTTATTGCTAGATCCAGAACTGCATGTTGTCAAGGCTTTAGCGGATGTATGCCATTTAGATAGAGTACCCCTGGCAAATAGTCTTCTTAGAATTTTTAGGTACAAATAATTATCTTGTATGATCATTTAATTATAAAAATGAATTCTAATATCATTATCAAAATAATTTTTTAGGCATGAAAGAAAAGAGGCAGATCTTTTACGATCATTGAATCAAGCAGAAGTAAGTTATCATTTGGTTATTCAGATATAAAATATAAGCACTTAATTATAAAATGCATTTTATTTAGGTTGAAAAAGAAGATGAAACACCAACATTGTTTAGAGCTGCCAGTCTTACTACTACTTTGATGGATTTATATATGAAATCCGTTTGTACTTCATTTTTAAAAGCAGCTTTGCGTGATACAATTGTGAAATTAATTGAAAGTAAACAGAGCTGCGAATTAAATCCAACAAAAATGGATTCTCCAGAAGATGCTTGTAGTAATGCAGAATTTTTATTACAAGTATATAATTTTTTTGCAATTTTGTACTTTGCAATTAGACAATTATATTAATGCATAATTTTTTGTGCTTTGTTTTGTTTTAGGTATTGGATGAAGTTACATTGAGTATTTTCACGAGTCCCGATGCTTGTCCGAGGACTCTCAGATACATTTGTGGATGCTTACAAAGAGCAGTAGTTGCTAAGTGGCCACATGAAAGACTAGTCAGAACTCGGGTAGTCAGTGGATTTATATTTCTACGCCTTCTCTGCCCTGCCATATTAAATCCTAGATCATTTAATCTAATAGCTGAGCCACCACCTCCATCTGCTGCAAGGTATATTATACATAAATTAAAATTACATGAATGTGAGATAATGATAAAAAGGATATCTTCCATGTTGTACTTTTTTTTTGTTTAATTTGAATTATTTATAGATCATTAGTCATGGTGGCAAAGTGTCTACAAAATCTTGCTAATTTAGTGGAATTTGGTGGAAAAGAACCATACATGGAAGTTGTAAACCCATTCATACTCAAAAATAAAGAACGAATGGTGGTGTTCCTTGACCAGCTATCTGTAAGTTTACTTTATATATTTATTTTATATTATTTATTAGAGGCTTTTTTGATTTTTATTGTTGAGTTTAAATGTTTTCATTGCATTATTCATAAAAATTTTACATTAATGTAGTAAAAAATAAAAATTTGAATTTATATAATTAAATTCATATAGAATGTTACTGAGAAGCCAGAATCAGAGGGTACAGATCCAAGAACCAAAAGCGTATCCGACACTGCAAGAGACTTGGCGACATTACATCATATTTGTGTCTCACATTTGAAGGAACTTCAGGTTTTGTCAAAGACACAGGTATGTCTATATTTTATATAATATATACTTTATATATATCTTATTGTGTAGATATTCTCTCTCAAGGCATATGCATATAAAATACATTTAAAAATACATTATTATATGCATATAAAAATATATTTATTACTTATAGCCGACAATTAAACAATTGGTAACAGTGACTGAAATGTTGAGCAAACATAAGCAGAAATATATGGAGATGATACGGTAGTGCTAGAACCATCAGCCATGAATAATGCCAAACAATAAAACGATTTATAAAATTTGACGGATAACGTATAGTAATATTTAATAACTATAATTAAGTGATTAAACGTACAGACTGACGTGCCATATATATTACTGTATACACACTCAAGCCTACATTTACTATTTCATATGTAATTAGAAGTTAGTTTATATATATAAATATATATATATATATATATATATATAGTGACACACAGTAACATGACAGTGATATAGATACATACAGAATCATATAGGCATATAACAATTTTATATTTACTTAGATGCTCGAAAATAAATGCAACTTTAATCGAAATATTTCAATATTTTTAATAATTCTTAGCCCATTATCCCAAGAGTAATTAAAGTCGCGCACAATTTCTATAAAATATTTATATTGAATGTAAAATGCATATATCAAGGTAAATAAACTAAGCCGATATTATCTCGATATTATTGTATATTTCAAGAACAGATATAACTTTATTATGAACATTTTCACATATCTTAGATGGAAGATGAAATATGTTAAAGATAAGTTTATATATCTATATATGTATACCTTAATACATTTTTAAAAAATTTTAACAAATAATTGATATAATCAAACTTTACATAGTTTTTGATTTACAAATTTTGACTGTAATATAGTTGAAACGTGAATATCATTGAGTAGTATTATATATGAATGTAAATTTATTTCTACATAAAAATTCACGTGTCAATGACAAAACATTGTTAGATAAAATTACAAAGTTGATTTTATGATGTATAATTAATGTTACAAAAGTAAATAATGCGTGTACGTGAGTCATAACGATCGTATAGGCAAGCATTCGATATGAATGTTACATAACAAATAGATTTTATACAAAGTTTTATTACGAAACTGAATTATATGTAATATCTCTATACTGTGTATACTTATATATACACATACACATTTCTTTTCATTAGCCAGAAATATTAATATTAAAAAATATTACATGTATATGAGAATATGGAAGTTTGCATTGTTTAACGAAGGATTTAACCCTTGATTGTTCCATATTATAAAACCTAGCCATCAATATTTACGTTGTATGTTAATTGTAAAAAATAAATTCATTGTATGTCGAAATTATTTTATTGTCAGGAAAAAAACTCAATTAACTTGAGTATTGTATTATTAGTGTTCGTCGTTTATATATAAAATTGAGTATATCGTAATAAATCGTGGTTAATATTTTAATGAACTATTCTATTATCTATATTATAGCATAAGTTAGCAAATTATTAATAAAGCAGAAACGTAAAAGTTTATTTCTTACTATCTTAATTTTCTCCAATAGCGCAGGATGTTTATTCTGTATTTACTTTTCTTTTAAAGTTTAAAGGAAAGTTATAGTTTTAAGTATATTTAGATTCTTATATAAACCTGTAGAGAAAAATACATATTTATATGCATATGCTATCAGTAATTATAGTAAAAAAAATATAGCTTTCTTGCAATAAATTCATTATCCCTAGAAATAAATGTACATTAGATGAATATTTTAAGCCTTTGGTTAATAATATGTAGGTAGCACAAGAAATTAATACAAGAAAGCGATATTCTATTCAAATTTAACAATTTATGTTGCGAATTTATTTCGATATTGTTATACAACACTCGCGTAATTTGATCCATATCTATCTCAAAAAAAGCAAGTTCCTTTAAGGATACATCTATATATTTACGCGCGTATATTCTCCTATAATTACTAAATAAAGTACTATTTATATATATATATATATATATATATATATATATATATATATATATATATATATTGCAGACTTAATCGTACAGTAACGCCTTAACTAACTTGATGTACTTAAAAATATCTAATCACAGCATATAATGAATTAAGTTTATAATATCTTTTCTGTGACTCAGAGTTTTTTTTACTGCTTTAGAATAATAATTTTATTTGCTTAGCATTCATGATAAAAAATAGCAATTGATCAAAAAACTTAATTCATAAATTATAAAACAATTTATACAGCGATTAAATTTTACTTTACTAACATATTATAATATTGCTGTTTGATTAAAATCCATTAGTGCGCGACAAGTAAATACTTAGAAATATCGACTAAATGTCTATAAGATAAAGAGTAATATATACATGTCACATTTTATGCCACATGTTATCAATGGCCTCTATTTGTATTCTGTAATACAATTTTTATATTCTTTTCGGTATAAAAATGACAATAATATATTGATAAATATGAATTCATCAAATATAATATTGGCGAATTAAGTTATAGATTTACAATTCTATAATTTTATGTGTATGTATATTATATATATATATATATATATATATATATATATATATATATGTATGTATGTATGTATATGTGTATAATTTTACATGTTTTTGTGCCAACATCATACATATGCAAAGAAAATCAGCATTATTCTTTCACTCAATCAAGGGTTAAGATACTTCAATATAATGGAATTGCCTGGCAAACTGTTACAAGTAAACGTTTCTAATAAAACATAAATCCATTAATAGAAACTATTATATAATTTGCTATTACATAATTTGTTCTTCTTTTCCAATATATAGAAAAAATTGTGCTTGCAATTTATTACAATTTATATCGCAATTTATTCTATAGAGTAAGCTGCATATACTTGTGCACTGTGAACATAATTTAAGGCTTTTCTCATATTCTATTTTTGCGTTGTAATAAAGTTTCGAGTGAAAATATATATTGGTGTTATTCAAGAATTTATAAAATACAGCATCGACGTTTCTTGTGTCCGCTACTACCGGGTGGTTTACCTGTACGTTCTTTATCTTTCCGTATTTCTCTGACCTGAAACGCGTGTATGATGAATTTTCATCGCTTGAAATTTTTCGCAAAAATTTCACTTGAAACATATATATAAACATTTTCATATGTAATATTATGAGTGTTGTGCCATATTAAAATGTGTGATATTAACAAGAATTTGTTTACTTACTAAAGTATAAAATGCATCATCTACACCCATTCTTGTTTTCGCTGAAGTTTCTACAAATGGCACACCATACTGTCGTGCGACTTCTCTCGCTTGGGTCATGTTTACTGCCCAAGATTGTTGAAGATCGCATTTATTTCCAACTAATACCATTGGTACCTCCTCCGCATCTTTTACTCGTTTTATTTGTTCCCTATATGTTCCAATGTCCTATTAAACACATGATGCAATTATTAATCAGATAGATAATTATCTATATAATACACTTACTTCAAAACTTTTAGCAGAATTTACTGCAAAGACTAATAAGAATCCTTCTCCTGTTCTCATATACTGATCTCTCATTGCACTGTATTCCTCTTGTCCAGCTGTGTCTAAGATATCTAGAAGGCACGTTTCACCATCGATCACTACCTGTATTAACAACAATATATCAATATATTTAATGAACTAAAGAAAAAAAAGATACTGTACTTGTAAATTATTTTAACTTTTGGACAATGAAAGATTCTGACATAGATGGTGGTATTTTAATCCAAAAGGCTCAGTCATATTATACAGTTTATGTTTTATTATGACATATTGATTATGCTTGGATTAAGTTTAAATAATTCAATACAGAATGAAGTTATTTTAAATTTTTATAAAACATTAAAGTTAAATGTGAATAAAATAATATGCTTACTTGTTTTCTATATGAATCTTCTATGGTAGGATCATATTCATCAACAAAATGATTTTGTATCAGTTGAATAGTAAGTGCTGATTTTCCGACACCTCCAGCTCCAACTACTACAAGCTTGTATTCCGTCATAATGCAATTTCTTAGTGTACAGCTTACAGGTTTTATTATTTTTTTCTAGGTAGTTCCTTTATCTATAAAAATAATAGAATATATGTATGCTTTATCAGTTTAAATTTTTTTATAAGATTTACATAAATATATATATAATTCATCAACAAAGGAAATCATAATTTTAGGAAAATTTTAATACAGAAATTGAAGAAATATTGAGAGATAAATATATGATAAAATTATATCTATAGCTTTTAAAATATATGTGTCGGAATATAAAGATTAGATTGGAGAGTGTTAATTTTATCAATTGATTAACATTGATTATTAAATTAAATATGAACTCTATTCTCCTAAAAACCACTTCAAATATAACTACTGCTTATGTAATTTAAAAACTTTAATCAACAGTTGTTATTATCATTCATGTTCACAACACAAGAGTAACTTTACAACTGTTGTATGATCTTCTGCTAAACTTTTTTAATCTGCTATCTTTTAACATGTTAGCTAAGCAAATATCAATTTTTTCAGTGTATTAGAATTATAACTACAATTAATAACAGTATCCCTATCTTTCACAAAACACATGAATGATGTAATTTAATAAAAGAAGAGCATTCACAGCAGAAACAATCTTCAAACCATTGATAATAAAATATTGAGTGTTAACTTAGGCTGTCTTCTGCTGAAAGCGAACATTGTATAATCATTGGTATTAGTCATCCAATTATTACTTAATAGAACAGAGAGATGCGCGATAGATGTTCGTTACTCATGCAACTTTTTCGCGATAATTTCGAAGGTGCGATGCCTCGAGCGCGTCGTAGACGGCTGAAAAGAAAGTGATATAAATAAAAGCGGACTCAACAACAATCATATGACGAAGGTGCGGACAGACGTGACAGATCGATCGTAGCGTCTTCGTGCGTCCTGATGATGTATGATCGTCGAACACGAGAAGGAATCATCCGACAAAGAATCCACGACAAGTCATCGACTGAGTGCTACGCGCGTTGCATCTCGGAGTAAACAGTGCACGCATCGGGAGAGATGCGAGACTGGCGAGAGAAACGGGCAGGAGGACAGGGTAGGACGGCGCGTTCCCGGACACTTACCGTGATTTAAAAAATGCTCATCTCATGGATTGCACCGGGATCGCTGAAAACACTCCACCTCGTCGTGGTCTGTATCGTCAGGAATTAGTCACTGGAGATACCATCTGGAAAGGAGCATCGTCAGTGTTGCCAATGTCGCTCTCTCCCTCCCCCTGTCGTCTTCTTCCCTATTCCCCTTCGACGACGACGACGACGATACGGAAATGTCGGAAAGGGTGTTGACCGTCTCGCGCGGCTCACGGACCACTTTCATAGATGGTGCGAATGTCGATGCGATTATCGCGTATTATCGTTCGCGATATGGGTGTTCTTGAGGAAATTTTAATTGGCTCTAATCTTCTTTCTAGATATCAGGGATCGTGTAATCAATGTGATGGATTTTTATGTTATTATATCTGTCGCCTATTTCTTTATTTTATATTTAGAAATGACAACAAGTGATAATAGAGATGATTTCTAAGAAACATACAAGATATTTTCTTATCACTTACATCTTTTTATATTCGGAAAAATATACATACACACATATACATACATACATACATATATACAGGGTGAATTTTAATGGTTGTGTCAATCTTTTTATCATACGGGAGATTACCGATCGCAATTTTAATAAATTGATTGATACATAGATGTCAGTTAATTGAATCGACTGTATCGAAGGCCGAAATATAATGTATACAATTAAAGCAAGTTAAAAGCTGAAATTATGTAGTGTGGATTTATTATTATTATTAAAGCTACGCATTTATTATTATTATTATTATTATTATTATTATTATTCTACTATGATCAAATTAGGGATTTATTATTATACATATTCGATATATTAAAGCGGAAGAAATACATATTTAAAAATTCAATTCAAATTTAACACTTTAACGTTTTATGTAAAACTTTATTTCAAATTCCGCATTTATTTTTATGATAAATTTTTATTGTTTTATATGCTAAAAATATGGAGCAAAAAATTTTCTTCCTTCTTAAAATAAAATTACGCAATTGTTTCATAAGAATGTATTTCTTGTGGAACAATTGCGTGATTTTATTTCAAGAAAGCAGAAATACTACATACCTTTAGCGTATAACAATATTAAAAATTTTTATCATAAAAATAAATGCGGAATTTGAAATAAAGTTTTACATAAAACGTTAAAGTGTTAAATTTGAACTGAATTTTTAAATATGTATTCTTACTGCTTTAATATATTATATATGTATACGTAGCTTTAATAATAATAATAATAATAATAATAATAATAATAATAATAATAAATATAATAATATATATATTTAATAATAATAATAATAATAATAATAATAATAAGTGCGTAGCTTTAACAATAATAATAAATCCATACTATATAATTTCAGCTTTTAACTTGCTTTAATTGTACACATTATATTTCGGCCTTCGATACGGTCGATCCAATTAACTGACATCTATGTATCGATCAATTTGTTAAAATTGCGATCGGTAATCTCCCGCATGATAAAAAGATTGACACAACCATTAAAATTCACCCTGTATATATATATATATATATATATATATATATATATATATATATATATATTTTGTATATATAATTTAAAAATACTTTTATCAAAAAGGAAAATACTTCATTTATTTTTTGCACCGCTTCTATCAAACATTTCGCAATTGTTTTGATTAATATAATAATTAGATTCATATATTGTGTATATGCTTGAATCACTTATTTGTTATGGGATATTAAACTTGTGAAGGTTAAAAATTAGTGAAAGTAAATTTAATAAAATTGCGGCGAAAAATAAATAAGAAACTTTTACGGTTACGTATATTTCAACAGTTGGTATAACTTATCAATTGCTAATAAAATAGCGTTAATAAGGTCTGTATTATCAGTGGAAGCAAATGCATTCTTTCCCTCGACAATTATGATAATTATAATAAGAGAATTCATATCGTAGAGACAGATTAATTTGGTAAATATATATCATGATATATTTTTTTCCTTCAAAACTTTCCGTTTTTATTGATCTGAATCCTGTTTCGAATTGGAACTGTAAATTTGTCTTGTTCTTCTTCCTTTTATCTCTCACACAGAACTAGAGTATTTATTTACATTCTCAATATATACTTTGTAGTTAATGACGGTTCAGTTCATAATACGAAGAGGTAACATCTTGTCGTTTGTCTCCTAATTTTTGCTACTCTTTCGAATAGCTTTTCCGATGCGTATCTTCTGTGCACTGCAGGATATAAATTTCTTTTCTTGGAATTCGCGTAAGTTCAATTATCGATATATCATCATATTATTTATTCGTGAGTGTGCACTTTAGTTTATTTGACGTTTGCACGGTACGTTAACACACAATTAACACACTTGAATATACATCCCATGAGTAATTGGCTAATTAGTATCGGAGTGTCGTTGTGAACTAGGACGATCGTATTAATTGAGTACACGTGTGTGTGCAGTAAGCTATTGCTTTATCGTATGATAGGAATTAATATCTGCATATTCTGAAAATAATCTGTCACATTGATTCGCGCTGTAAGATTTGAACGATGTCGAACGGCGGGCGCTAATTTTTTAATTACTATATCCTTAGTGTAGATTGCGCTGCGACATCGCGATTGTTGACATAAGATGACTATCTTGTTTTTTAGAATATCCACGGTCGCGAATCTACAGTCTACTTCTGCAGGATATAAATTTCTTTTCTTGACATTCGCGTAAGTTCAATTATCGATATATCATCATATTATTTATTCGTGAGTGTGTTTAATTTATTTGACGTTTGCACGGTACGTTAACAAGCGAGTATACTTGACCTGCGCTCGACCTATCTCGCATCACACTTGTTTATTATGTCGTAGCGAGAGTCAGAGTGTCGTGTAATGTCAAAGGACGACCGCAGAATCGTATTAATCTCATCAGTCTTTCGCCGAGTGCCAACAAGTGTTGAACATATCCTACATATGTAGGATAATTTAGAATTCGCGCCGTAAAATTCGCGCCAATCAGCATTCGCCAAATATTAGGTTACGACTCTCACTGACGTTGCGATTGTGACATAAGACAGCCATCTTGTTTTTTGAATGTGGATTATTGTTAGGCTGTGGAGGTGTGAAGAGTGTTGTTGTTGATGCGCGATCGTGTTTTTTCACGTTATTTCGCGTAAGACGCGACGGGAGTGTCGTACGGAGTAAGCGGCGAGTATCGCGAAGTGTTAATTAGCGAGTGCGCGATCATAATCAGCTGCGGTTTATATGTAACGCGCGTCGGGAGTGTCGTGCAAAGTGAGTCGCGAATATCGCGGAGTATTAATTAACGAGTGCGTGATCGTAATTAACCGCGGTTTATATATAACACGCATCGGGAGTGCCGTACAACGTGAATCGCGAGTATTGTGGAGTATTAATTAGCTGGTGCGCGATCGCAATTAGTCGCAGTTTATATGCAACACGCGTCGGGAGTGCCGTACAAAGTAAGTCGCGAGTGTCGAAAGTATCAGCGAACGAGTGCGCGATTCTAATTAGCCGCAGCTTTTCTTTCGAATTACATTGGCGTGAATAAGTACTCGGGACAGCTGTAATAAAATCAGCGGCGACGATTACGGCGAGGTGGTGCATCATCGGTGAGTAAATTAATTGTCTAGTTAATTATTTGCTTATTTGCGATAATATAGAAGACTTATTAGTGAATAGTCAAACACCACAAGATTGTACAGAATTTTTATAAAATATATAATTGTAAAATAAAATATAATTATTAAATAATATTTTATAATTATAAAATAAATTAAAAATTTTTTGGAATATTTTTTATAAAATATATAATATATGTAAACTATATGTATGTAGGGAAAATTATATATATATATATATAATATATATAATTATATATATAAAATATATATAAAATGTATAAATTCTTAAATTATAAACATAGTTATATTAAAAACAAATCAAGAAATGTTATCAGCTTTTAATTAGTATATTGTTTTTTCTGTTTCAATATATTGCAAATAAAAGTATATAAATAAGTATATGTAATACATATATTGAAAAAAGTTTTTGATTTTAAAAACTGTTGGTTGCATATTAGTAAATGTAAATATACTGATATTGATGAATGTAAATATGAATTGTTAGAAATTGTTAATTATATGATCTTATTCTATAGTCAGAAAAGTAAAAATTTTATTTCAAATTATCGAATAAATGCAGTAACTAATATATTATTAAATACACATATCGAGTAAATTCAATAATTAATATATTATTAAATACATATTGTAAAGAAATGTAGTATTGATGTAAAATAATATGTTTCTGTTTTATACAATTTAATAATAATGTATAAATACATAACGATAATTTTCTAGTGGTTTTAAAAATTATATATATAATTCACTGTAATATATGTAACTATATAATTGATTTTTTCTGTGATTTATATAAAATATATTAAAAGTATATTATCGCAAATAATGCATATATACTTTAGATTGTAATCTAATTAAATCACATGGAGATTTTGCTCTCCCTTCTTCATTATCTCTTTAATTAACATGTTCATTTAATATTATTGAAGCAAAATAATTTTATTTTATTTGAAACTTGTATTATATTTCGATGTGATGTGTTTACTCGGAAGCAGTATTCGAAGATAATTGTTTTCCGAGGATCTGTTTATCTGAACGCATATTTTACCGACTTCGTGCGCTTCGTATCTTTCTATAACTAAAGTGGCGGACAGGCAAATCAGTTGCGACGACACGAATTATCTGATTGCAGCATCGATTTCGGGAAAATACATCGTCTCTCGATTTCTAGGTGCGACATAAACTCGCGATGCTATCCGCAACAGGCTAAGCTGACTTTATCCGAAGTATCATCTCGCATCTCGTTCCCAAAGGACGACGGTCGCGCAAATTTCCCCTATCTATGGCTATAAAAGCTGATAAGAGCATTACGCATTTTTCCCGGCTATTGCAATGATTTATAAATTTATCTTAGATATATGTATATAATAATGCGGAGTTTTAGATGTTTAAATCTGATATAAATATACACGCAAAAGTAAAGGTAAAGTAGATGTGTACTTGACGATTTCTATTGGTAATAGATTCTTCAATCGTTGTCATTCATATTCAAGTTTCTTCCAAATCTTTGGAATATGAATGACAACGATTGAAGAATCTATTACCAATAATTAAATTTATATATTTGAGAAATTAATATTCAATATAAACGTTAATATTTATTTTTAATAAAAATGTAGATCTCTTTCGTAAATTGTATAAAATATAAATGTAAGCTTTAATAATCACTTTATTTGTTCGTTTTAAATTATTTCTAATGCAAATTTAATTAAAAGCAAATAATCGAAAACTAATCAAATAATTAACTATCATAACATCACTATATCGTCTACTTTTTATTATTAAAAAAAATAATGAGATTTCAAAGCGTACAATTTTTATTATTATTTCAAGAATTTTTATTAATATATATGTAAAGAAAAAATCATATGAGATCAAATTTACGATAATTAAAATTATTATATGAGATACGAACGGTTGAAGAATCTATCATCGAGATTCAATGCGAAGGGCATCCTCGGAGGGATATAATCAATTAGAAATAATATCATCGATGTGACACGGTGAAGATGGTTCGGCTAAATAACGAGGACGGGATCTCCTCTTCCCCCCTTCTACCTCTGCCCGATCATATTTACATTGCGGTTGTTCTCCGCGTGCAATTACGCGAGCCTCGCCATTGAATCAATTTGGTTAGCTATGTGACGCCGTATTATCGCCCGCTTTAAATCACCTAAATTATATACCGGGTATTCCCTGTCGGCCGTGCGCGGTGGCTGTCACTCGCGCGCGGTGTATCGCAGGCTGACGGGCGAATTATGAATTATTGAGTGAATGAATAATCGTCGTTATAAATGACGTCGCATGGCTCTCGCCCAGTTTTCGGGCATGCCGTTACGAGGAGGAACATCGCGCGGTCGCGTCCCGTCACCAGGAGGCGACGCGGCGGAGAGGACGGACGTGTATCGATGTGTCGAATGAATTTTAGTCGCGGCCGCGATAATTGAGCGAATCGAATTATATCGCGTATCTAATAACCATCGAGACTGCAAACTGCACGCGCACGTGTGCATACGTATTAATTGATCATTCGCCGTACGCGCTCAACGATAACGCGCTAATGATATACTGGCGCGCGGGAAAATCAAGATCTATCCCCCGAGTGCCGCGAATAGGACCCGCGGGGGTGACTGTTCATTGACCGGTCGGCGACGCGCGATAGCATCATTTCCATTTTTTTTTTTTCCACTCTTTTTCTCTACGCGAGTGTCGTTAACTTCACGCAGCGGAAAATGCGCGCTCGAGACGATCGCGTAGAGATCTATGTACACGGAATGCGAAGGGGAGACGAAGCGCGTGCAAGTAATTCGGGACTTTATTGCGGAAAAGCACGGTAATTTTACGAGTTTTCCAGAGAGGCGAATTAAGATTTGCATAACGCGCCGAACCACCGCCCGCGTCTAAGTGTCGAGAAATGCAAATGGTCTCATCCTTAGGACTATCTCTCTCTACCTTCGTTTCGCTCTCTCCGTCTCTCTCTTCTTGAGCGTTGTGTCGAGAGAGCGTGCAGCATAGAGACTCGTGTGCTTGTATCTCGCTATACTTGTATCTCGGTATATAAGATGCGAGGAATCTTCTTTCTGCCAGCGGCTCGTCTCCGTCAACTGAAACCAAAATCTCACTAAAATCCGCAGTCTCAAAAGCGAAGATGTACTTAGAAGTATCTTACAGATCCCCTTTACATTGCTATCGAAAGCATTGTTGATTCTTCTTTGCCTCGCGATACCTGACGAGCACGAATAACCTGATGTTAAAGCGAGCGAGAGAAATTTTGAAATTTTCTTTATCACGGTATTATTGTGGAATTTGCAAACAATTTTGTAGTACTGCATAAAATACAATTTATACTTAAATGAATAAAATAATAATTTCTAATATTTTTCTTGATACTCAGGGAATACGGTATAATTAATTTATGCTTAGCAATGGAAAATATCCGCGTTTTATAGTTGGGCAATTCGAATATTTTCAATCGGACGTTACTCGAAAATATTCACTAAAATCCGCAGTCTCAAAAACGAAGATGTACTTAGAATCTTACAGATCCTCTTTACATTGCTTGCTATCGAAAGCATCGTTAATTCTTCTTTGCCTCGCGATACCTGACGAGCACGAATAACCTGATGTTAAAGCGAGCGAGAGAAATTTTGAAATTTTCTTTATCATGGTATTATTGTGGAATTTGCAAACAATTTTGTAGTACTACATAAAATACAAAGGAGTACGAGAGAGAAGAAAGATAAATTAATAGTGTTGTATATCATATATATTATAATATATCAATGCGCAGAAAAATAGAAAATGAGTTTATTTTTTAGACAACATTAAAAATATTTCCCGAAGAATTTTAAATTTATGTGACAATTTATACTTAAATGAATAAAGTAATCATTTCTAATATTTCTTGATACTCAGGGAATACGGTACAATTAATTATTTATTAGCTTAGCAATGGAAAATATCCGCGTTTCAGTTGGACAATTCGTATATTTTGCAATCAGACGTTACTCGAAAATATTCACGTTTCGCATACTAATATTTACGTTAGCAAGAAATAATTGTGTTTCGAACTGAGCGACACGCAATTTATCGAACCGCCGTTGGAAAATTGTCGATTTGTTCGCGTGGTGCGAATTAGCGTGGTATTTTTTAGATAATAGACCGGAAGCTCATTATCAGACACGGTACAATCGGGAACTATTCGATTGGACAGTGTATAACGACTCCGGTACATCGGCAGCGGACGCGATCGTTAACGTTAACCGTTCGCGTTGAGGCGTATTCATGCATGGCTCAGCTACATCTGATTACGTTTATAATGAACACAATTGGTGCTCACCTGCGTGACTCGCCGAATGCGCTTTAATCTGTTTACCGATTGCTCGTCGTCAGTATTATCACGGTGCGAAAGCGCAAATGCGTATATTCGGCGCGAAAGCCATGTCGTCCATCCGTTTTGCGCGAATTCACTCGATATCGCCGGTTACCCTAAAACCGACAATGAGGACGACGCGTTTGCCGTGTTCAACAATAAGGTAAAATAATAGTGTACGCAGAAATCGACTTTACAAAGCGGATTCTGCATATCTCGCGATGCGGCGTCGAGTACATATGTGTCGTTTAATGAAATTGTCGCGTCGGTAAATGATTGATGCCGATTTATTTATGTAAATAATAATACATGAAATAAGGTGGTAAATATATTTTCGCGCGTGAATTTCATTTTAATAATTGCATTATTTTAGAATTCTTCTTTTCACGTGTAAAGAGTATATAATTATTTGGAGATTTGAGTTTTTTTAGTTAATAATTATTTGGAAACTTAAGTTTTTTTATTTAATATCTAAGAAATAAATGCTAAGTTTAACGATAAATATATAAATAAATGACAAATAACTGTTTTCGGTTGCATCTAAAACAAAGAAGAATCATTTGAAACTATATCGACTATATCGACTATGCGATGCGATATTCGCGAAGCGATTATTCGGTCTTATCGGCGATACGCTCGGTGTGCAAATACCATCGAGAAACATACACGTTGACGGTGGCGGAAAATAGCGGAAAGGTGCGTAAAAGCAGAAAATAAGATCAATTTCGTTGCGCGTTCACCGATGTGTACAATCGGGTCTCTCTCTTTCAGCGTCAAACGTCGTCGTCGGCTCGGTCAACTTTTCGTCGTGTATTCTTGGCACGCCGCGGAGAGAAACAGCGGCGGGTTTATTTTCTGCGGAATATCACAACGTGTCCGGATAACGTTGGTTTATCGCACAATGTCTCGTGTATTTACGAAAAAATCAGAATCCATTCTGCTTCCTAGTAAAATTAGCCCCCCAATGTTAGAAATAATTCCTCCCAATTTTTTTAAAAATAGTCTTCAATCAACATCACTGATAGATCTTCGTTTGAACATATATATATAGTTTGAATTTTCATTTGCACACCTCTAGTAAAAAGTTATTCAAAAAAATCAATTATTTCTAAAGGGGAACTAACTTCACGCATCTGCTTTCTTATGTCAATAAAGCGTATAAGTGTGCATTAACTCCACATAATCATAAGTTTGCATTTTGCATGTACAGAATTCTTGAAAAAAATTATTTAAACAATAATGGAGTGATACAGTAGTGATTTGTTTTGAATATGAAAGTAAATCTTTTTCCGCAAAGATGTTTTATATAAGCGAAATTTAAAATTAATAACTTATTTAAAATGTATAAAAATAGACGCGTATTCTTTTATAAATATACTGAGGAAAGCATATATGTGAAATACATTTTTTAACAAATTTGAATTCCAACAAATTCGAATAATCGAGGCGAGGCAATAAATTCAAATTTTATTGAATTATACAATAGAAATCAGAGAGATCGTTTAAATGACACGCGAATGCTTTTACGATCGGCAGCGTTGAATTTTGCGTTTCTCTAATCGATTCTGTATGTACAGGTTCATATTTCAGAATGCAGCGGATTTAAAATGATCAAACCTGATATTTGATGAAATTGTCAATTTAGTGTAATATTATTAATTTATTATCCTATAATATAATCAACTGTAATTTTATGACAAAATTATTAATTCTTATGATAAAGCTAATTGTAATCAAAGACTACAATAATAGACATAATTAAAGTATTCATAAATGTCCTTTTTATTTTTCAGAAATAAATGCGTTTTTGCGTTAATTGTTTTCTTAATTTCTACAGGAAATTATTTCAAGCAGTTATTATATATCCACTCCAATAAATTTAATATTCTCATGATTTTTTTTACTTTCTATATGGATAGTTGACGAGATTATTATCTTCTACTCTGCGTTTAATTATGACACAGTATTCTATTTAATTATTCTTTCAATTAATCTCTATATTATATTTCTGTAATGTACGTGGACGGAATTATATGGTACATTTCTGTCGCTCGCAGACACATACGTCGAATTCGCATTCGTTATTCGAGCGTATGTGACCAGTGAATCGCGTGAATAATTTTGCGTACCGATTTTGCATTTGGTGCCACTATCAGATTTCCGATTATGCTTATTGTCTTTGGTACTTGTTAACGTGTAAGCAGCTTACCCGGAATACACGGATGAATTGTTCGTACATTGGAAACATAGATTACAAAGACTTTTATGATATTTACGAGTCCATTAAGTATACTTTTATTAAGCCTTCCATTTTGTATAGCCGCGGTTATACGCTTCTAAATCTCATTATTTTCTACTCTTGTCTACTCTCTTCTCTATATACTCTACCTCTCCAAATAATATTATTACCGCTTTTTGCAATGAAAATAGCAACCACGGCAGATTACGTAAATTGCGCATAATATTTAACTCCCGTGCATTAAAATATCTTTATGACGGCGTTTATATTACGCAGAATTTTACGCTCTAATTTTGCACGCTAAATTTTTGATCGCAAATTTTTTTTACCAATTTAAGGTTAATTTTTTTTGGCAAAATATAGGAATTTTACTAAAAGAATTAATTAAAAAAATGCGGATAGAATTTTAAGCAATTCAAAGTGCGTTATGGTCGAGAAATAGATTTAGGCCTTTGGTATCATAATCATCAATTCCGTTTGTACTAAGACCCTCCATTAGCCAGACTATAGCCGTACTGCGTTAAGGGCAGTACGTGGCGCATGTAAATTGCTGTAAATTGCGGTTCCACCAGCTTTGCTCAACGTCGAATTCGATACCCAGCCAGTCCGTGTTATGGTTAGGATGGTCTTAAATGTGGCAACGGAAATTTCTGCCCCTGGTTACGCCAGATTACGGGTACGCATGCATATTACGGGTACGCACGCATATTACGGAGATACAATGCGCGCATGAGAGAATCCTACGCACGTTTATGGGAGAATATTGTGGGAGGTTCACGAGATAATGCAAAGGAATTAATAGCAAATAATAATTTACGCGCAACGCGTTGAATTCCCCGAAATATATCGACAAACAATAAGCGAAAGAGCAGCTAAATAAATGTTTAAAAATCGTTATCGGATTTTCGCAATGACAATATTACGCATACTTTTATTTTCTCGCGTCGATTTCCCATGTGTTGTTTTACATGGCGTTGAACGTTTAGAGTTTAGATTAATGGCCACGTTTAATCGTGATTTATCTCTCGGCCGTTTAAGGCCCTAAACGCGGCAATGAATTCTGTAACCAGCGCCCAATTACAGCCATCCACTGCACGGACCAACACTTGTGCATGTACTCGCGCGCCTTTAGAACAAGCGACTGCGTTTGTCGTTGCCAGGCTTTTACGGCTTCGCAACCGCGCTCGACGTTTGTGTGCGCGAGTATTTTGGGCCCGCAGAGACAAATGATGCGTATTTCATCATTCTAACTCTTCTCTCGATTACAGATATATTTTACGCGCCAAGATCCACCGAAGTGGTACGGTAATCCTCCCACTTTCGAGTGTAACTACAGTACCTTTTTCCGGCAACGATCTGTCACTCGTTACGTCATTGCGAAAACGTCACGCGCGCGATCTTTTATCGGCTCACGCTCGTTATATTCTTGCTTTCTCCCCTCATTTTTTTTCCTTGTCGCAAATCATAGCACGCGTAAGTACGCGTGATTCATGAGAGAGATGAAACTCAAAGCTCAAGTCGCGGAAATCTAGAGGCGCGAATATCACGTAACAAAAGTAAACGAAGCTTTGGGAGCTGGAAAAGCATTTTCTCAGAACAAGATTCTAAATAAGGAACGTTAAAGTCAAGGTTTTATTAGAATCTCATTTAAATATTTATTAAATATTTATTAAATATAGTTAATTAAAAGAGAAAAAAATAAAGGTAGAAAGGAAAATAATCAACTCTTTCTCTCTTTTCTCCGTTTATGTAAAGCCAGAAATATTCTAAAATTATATCATCGAAAAGGAGTTTCCCATTTTGCGACGTCAACCGACAATGAATACTTTACACGTACCGAAAAATAGCCCTCTTTGTCACGCCATCCGTATCGATTTTCTCACATTTCTCCGTTGATCTCACATTTCTTCTTTCCGTTACCGCATATTCCATAGCTTCCCTTGATAGCAATACGAGCATCGAGTGATACTTTATACACCGGCTCTTAGCGTGCGAGTACTAATGGAATATTTGCGGAGATCCTTCCTTTTCCAAACCCTTTATCGAAGAGCCGATTTTCTTTGAACGCATCCGTGTTCGCGTTTCCTTCTCCACACAAGGTAAAATCATCGTGATTTATCGACAAGAGGGTGGAAACTTAAAGCTCAAAAAGGTCACAGGCGACGGTGGGCGACAATGGGTCCCAAAAACGGTTTAATAGCAGCGTATCCGTATGAGCGATATGATCTATTGTTTCTTAAGACGAGCAAGAATATAATACTATCGGTGATTTACCGCTCCGTTATATTCGACTCCGTGCTTGCTTCTGTGTTTCCGACAAAGTAGCGAACGTTTTAGCTTCGCTCAACTCGTAAATCTTTGAGACGTTCGTGCCTAACGTCGAACTTTTGTTCGATCTCTACCGCAATAATGGCGAAAGCACGGGTGACATAAGTGAAAAATTGCTACGTCTGTGATTATCACACATAAATATTGCCGCATAAATATATACTTTATTATAATAGCTTTGGAATAGAGATTTTATAATAAAATATTTTATTATAAAAAGTAAATCTTAAATATATTCTTTGAAATTAAATTACTTTTATAAAATTTTGTCTTTTACGCGATTTAATAATAGCAATTGGCTGTTTTTCTTTGTCGTTATAAATAAATTAAGGATTTTTCTGTAGACTTTTTATACTTCCCAGTAAAATATTTCTTGCACAGATGGTGTCTTTGAAAACTTTGCTCGATGTTTATCTTTATTGCTTTACTTCTTTTTCTTACTTGTACCTTCAAGCTTCTTCTCGATAATAGATTCTTTCGGAATAATTATGGGCGGGGGAGGACCTGGATCTAACGGAATATAATTTCGTGGTGACTTCAATTCGATCTCAAGACTGTGTTTCATATCACCGGTGAGGGTAATTTGCCTAGTTGTTTTTAGTAATAACATTTCTTCCTCTGGTTTTTTCGAGATAGGTGCTTCATTATGTATTACATGGACTTTTGGGCAGCCTTTTTTATATGTCTTGCCTTGTATAGAGAGAAATATATCTTGTAATAAATTTAATATATGTAACATACATATATGTGTAATTACACACATATTAAAATATATAATTATTTTAATGTTATATAAATATTATTGTTATCGATATGTTATTATTATAGTAATTTATAATAGTGACTAATTAACTGATATTAAGATAAATAATAAAAATTAATGCATTAATAATATATATAATAAATATAATTAATATATATTTTACCATATTTATCCAAACAATTAACATCGATAATAGGTTCGGCAGCTTTTCCATTCACAGCTTGAATACGATGTCGGTCTTTCGGTAATTTAACAGATAAAATATTATTGTCAATCTGGTGCGATACTTGATCGTACATCGACTCTATATTATTAGGGCATATGAGTTGACGATTCATCATTTTTAATGAAATAATTAAAAAACAATTATATATTTTTATTTATAAATATGAATTATATACATCATTTGGAATTTTGTCGCATTTAAGGTTATCCAAAATATGACTTGAACATTTATATTGCTTTGATACAAGTTCACGCATCTCGCATTATATTGTAGATTCATCTTAAATACTTTATTTTTTACGCTATTTTTATTGAATATTATTTATATTTCGCATATATTAATTTACTTTTTCATAAAATATTAAAGTTAAATCAGCCGTATTAATTTACATAATCCGGTTATATACTTATTTAAATATATTTATTTTCTTTTAAATTGATTATCATATTCAGATACACAATAGTGGTTACTGTCTTCGAAGGATTGTGTACGAATTATCCTCGCCGTTGAAATTTTTACATGTTAAATGTACATAAAGAGAAGTATCTTGCACGAGCAAAGTGCTTTTCTTTCTTTTACCTCGCCTCGCTATGTAAAGACGGCGTGAAAATAAACAAAAAGAAAGTATGTAAAAGCAAAATGCAGATGAGGAAAGACTGTAACGGGGACGATTCCGTTCTCATAGAACCGTGAGACTAGAAGCGGTCGTCGAAATAGCTTCACTGTTTTCACTCGGAAATTTCTTCTGGACATAAGACGATACCGTCGAAATATCTCTTTCTCCCATTCGCAAAGCGCTTTCATTGTTTCGTTCTCCTCCTGACGTTTACCGGTTTGCGGCGAAAGAGCCCACGTCATTCCGCGGAGTGCGTGGAATCGCGCTTCGCGGATAAATATGCAAATATTGTCGTCAGTTTTGTTCACCCGTCCAGTTTCGGAGATATATATCTCATCGTCCCTTCAACGCTCGGTTTTAATTTTTCTCTCTCTTTCCCCGACATCCTTCCATTTTTTTTTCGAGCGCACGCCTCGCTAGGAAAACTTAATATTCTTGGCACCTAAACTTCTCCTTTGTTACGTAACTTCATAACGTTCTTAATGTCCGCGCTTTTAAAAGATAATATTTCAGCTTCTTCCGCTGACTTATTCTCTCGCGCGTGCGACATGGTCATTCCTGGTTCCCTCCGACGACGACGACGAATGTTTTTCTGAAAACAAAGTTTTTTTTTCCTCTCAAGAAAATATACTAAATGAATAACTCGGGAGATTAAGTAAAACATTTTCACAAATGTATGCAACGCGCGTTATAAACTCGAGGCGATATGCTTAAGTTTATACGCGAAAAATAGTATTATACGTGTCGGTTGACACGATGGACAGAGTGGAAGAGAAGAGGCGAATATATTTGTGTGTTGTGTGTGGGCGAACTTAAAAATTCCATTAATCTCTTCCCTGCTCATTCTTTGGCCGCGCGATACTCGACCCTATCGTGGAGATACGCTTCATGTGCGACCGAAGGGGTATGCTAATATTATGCGGCTCTTTCATAACGCGGGGCCACACACACGTGTTTTACTTTCATGAAGTTCCTTGGCTCGGTTAATACTTTCTCGACAAAAGGAACGAGAGGAGAACGCCTCTCTTTTCTCCAACGGTACGAAAAACGCGCGGCCCAATAATTCGCTCGTGGAATCTGCTGAAACGAATCGATAGTTGTTACTGCGCGATGCATAATCAGCTTTTAAAATATCCCTCTTTAGAACGGCACAACCGGCGCCCCGCTCGACTTTGTCCGCTTTGTGCAAAGTCGCTGAAAAGTTCGGGCTGTTAAACTTTTAATCGGTAATCCGGCGAAAAGTCCTGCACACAGGTCGGCATGCAGCAAGTTTAACCCTTTAACTTACGAACTTCTTTTCGTCATTAAATACCGGTTCGATGTAAATACCTTGTGCTCTTCGAATTCGCGCATTCACGCAGTTTGTATAGCGTTAAAGTTAAGAAACATTGTTTTAATCCTTTAGATTAGTTTGCAGTAACGCGCTTTCAGTACTTACGATATTTCTATCATTGTATATAATATAAATATATATAATATATTGTATGTAATATTTTTATAATATTATTATTAATACGATATTTTTATTATTGTATATAATATATAAATATATATAAAATATAAAAAATATATATAATATATTGTATATAATATATATAATGTGTATATAATAATATGCATATAATAATTGTATATAATATATAAATTCTGTTTTTCGCGCGTATTACGTGGCAGTTTGTTTACTTTTTCGTTTATTGAGATAGATTTCAAGATTTTTTGTAAATGAAAACTTGTTTTCGTTACTTGTCATTTCTTGCTCTTTTGAAAACAGAATTTCCATAGGGAACTAGTTAACATAACATGCCGGTGTGCCGTTGGTTAGTCGTTTACAAATCTAATGCTGCAGGCTAAATGCATCATAGTTCGATAGCTAATGTACATCGAAATGTATGATGATTTCGAATCGAATTTACTTGCCAATTATTAGCGTTGCCGATGTTCCTTTAATGCCCGTTAAAACGATGTACGCCTTGTTATTATCGCAATCAATATTAAAAATCTTGAACACGCATAATTACGCGTACGTGATACTAAATTCGCGCTTCTGATCGAACACGTCGTAGCCACATTTGTGAAAATAACGTTGAACGTGACCGTGCAAATTCGGAAAACAGCGATTCATTCCCTCGAATAATCATGGTGCTAATAATCATGGGATGTTAATAATTGCTTGTGTACCATCAGGCTGCGTTGTTAGCTTATGCTTCGTTTAACTTATTTCGATCAAACATTATACACATGATTTATTAATGAATGTTAAACCAATTGCATTATAAAGCGTATATAATTTCGAAATAATGTATTTGATCGAAAACGATGGAGGGGGGGAGGAGGGGGGAAGAAAAACATGGTGCGCGCCATCGAATATTATATTCATCGATTTACCAAGCTTTCTATGTGAATTAATACAAACGTAAAAGAGATTATTGTCTCTGGTTTGCAATAAAATTGTATTTTTAATGCTCCGTTATAAATGTAATCATTAATCGCGAATGACAGGAGCGCTGCAAATCGATTCAAGCGTGAAAAATTTATTTTTCTAAAGTAGGTCGAACAAAATCGGCGTGATATAAATTATGATCGATTATTTTTACTATATACTAGAATTTGCCGCATTGAATAAATTTTGTTGCGATTCTTATATTTGACTTTTTCTCGATATCGATTATATACGATACGCATTATATTTAAAAGCGTATTTTAAATTCTATTTTAACGTCTTGCGACAGTTTCAGTCATGATGTGTGATATTTGTTTCCTCGATACCTACCTCTCGATATCGGCAATTGTTTATCTTCGAAGGAATCTAATATACTTCCAGCGACGCGGTTTCTATTTCATTGAACGTGCGAATGAAGGCGTTTTCTTTCTATTTCTTGAAACTTCCTATCTCTCACAGAGTATTCAATGTACAGTGGAGAGACTATTTCGAAAAATAAGATCTCGTAGAAAATTAAGTCTCTCTGGGAACTTTTATATAAACACCGAACATTTTATGATACTATGTAAAGTTTAACTTAAAGCACACGTAGAAAAAGAGTCTGTAGCTTCTTCATTTCCTTTGGTAGAATATATCCACATACAATTGAATACAAATTCAAAAATAAAAAATAATATAATACATAACGTACAAAGATATATAGATGAAAAATGCGAACGATCAATACTGCGCTTCAATATTTATAGTAATGTATGAGTATGCGCGTTCTATTTTCTATTTTTTTTTATAAGAGATATTTTAGTCAAGCTAAAAATATCCTGGAAGGTAAAATATCGTGACGGAAATACGCGGTGACATCTTATTTCTCGATGACTTATTTATTTAAATTTATATCGACGGATCCCGCGAAAACCCGCCAATACGTTATTTTGCGAAAAGCCGTCGTGATGGATATCGCAATGCCTGGGAACGCGCTATCGCTCAACGTAATAAGTTCATCACTTTGCATAGGAGAGGATGCGTGAAAAATATATTTGTCCCGGACTCTCGTAACGCCTCGGGGTAACATTTGTCGTCGTCGTGGCGGGGTACATAGACAGAAGCTACTTCAGTAAAAGTTCAGTAGCTCCCTTCCTTTTCTCGTCTGCAGTCTCGTAGCATTTTTTTCTCCGCGTCGACGAAACTACTGCTTGTTATGTTTCTCCTGTGTTTCCGTATATCCGGAGGTACCATAACTTCCGCAAATAGTCCGCGCAAGTCCACTCTCATGATTTTACGCGACGTTGGAGTTGTAGAATGCAAATGCGATCCGGCGAATAAAAACAAAAATAGAACAAATATAGCGTTCTGAAACTGTAATTGTATGAGCTTTTGTATATTACCGAAATAAAATTTGATAGAGAGAATGTGTTAATATATATTAAAAAATAAAAAAGATAAAAATCTCTCTCCATCTTTTATTTAAAATCAGAAAGATCGTGGCACGTCTAAATAAATTTTGTTTTATTCTCTTTAAATATGAATAAGCATTGATATATTATCTATCGTAAAAATAATATTATTATAGATAATGCATGATTTATAACAAAAAATCAGAAAGATCGTGGCACGTCTAAATAAGTTTTGATTCATTCTCTTTAAATATGATTGAGTATTGATATATTATATATTGTAAGAATAATATTATTATCGATAATGCATGATTTATAACAAATATTCTTACTTATACATTGATACTTATTTCGGGAACTTCCATAAATTTTCATATTCGTATTACCTAATTTACGACGTCGCGAATGAATTCGGCCGTTATTATAATCAATGCGAGGGTAGCTCTCGGCTCAATGAATACAAAGTTTAAAGACCCAAAGTCGATGCTAATCAATTACCGCACTTAACGCAATATCTTTATTGAACTACTGCGAGACTATCATCTAATTGGAATTTTCCTCGTAGTTTAAGAAATTACTTTCGCGTAATTGTTCGTTACGGTTTATTCATTATGACGAAGAGGAAGGAATTGTTCTTCTCGTTCGCTGTTTATGGCGAGAGAATGAAGGAAAATTTATTGTCGATTCGATGGAAGTAAAGCGGCTAGCCACTTATCAGATTAAAAATTATTCAGCGCCAATAATGAAGACGTAACGAACTACATTTCCATTCGTTATTAACTCAAATTACTTTACATAGATAATTCTTCATATATTTCGCTCCAGTGATTCATGTAATAGTTATCATATAATTATAACTCTATGATACGATTATCTTAATAAAGATATTGCGTAAAAATTTAGGTTGCTATTAAGTCATTTTCTATATGATGGCTCATCGATAATGAACATCTAGACTCGTGGTTGCTGAGGTCGCTTTGACACTGCGACATTTAGTGTTCATATATTATTATTAATTACGGAATATAAAAATATAATACATAATATAATGTAAAGTGCATTGGAAAAAATAAACAAAGCAAATAATAATTTTAAAAATGACAATCCAATTTTTGTATATGTTTACTTCGTTATAATTTCTCGCGCGGAAAAAATTAAATTATTAAATTTATTGTAGATAATATATTATTTGAAAAAACATTAAAGCTAAAAGTAATTTAAAAACATACAGTATTGAAGTATTATTTTAAAATAATAATTAAATTTAAATTAAATTTTATTATTTACATAATAAAAACAAATAATAAAAATTTCTGAGTACATGCAGTACTTTTGTATATAAAATTAATAGTAAAAAATATATCACTTAACAGGCTTAATAATAGTTGTTTTAGTTATCAATTAAAAGAATGTGTAAAAGTATTATAATCTTTATTAATTATGATTTTATAGTTCACGCGGATGGACCACTTTTACTTTAATTAATTTCCAAGATTTGTGATTTTGCTCCCGGCGCCGTTAAAACAGCGGACGCGGTCGCGCCAATTTGCGGAAGTAAAAAGTCGGTCTTTCGTAATTAATCTCAGACCGCTCCCTCTTTTTTCCGTTTTCCCTTATTAAAGCTGGCAAGGCGACAAAGGGAGCATGAATCGACTGTTTTTCGAGATACGCGCAAGTATTTCGCGTTCATAATGTTTTACGAAGTAAGCCGAGCGCATTTTTCTCGCAAAAGAAATGTTCGTAAATCCTCTGAATTTTGTAAAAGCTAGTGAAAAATAATTTGAACGTGCGTTTTACAAGCCTCCAAAGCTGTAACCACTCGTGGCTATATTGAGAGCCATCAAAGTTAAAAAAATTTTTTACCCTATACAACTTTTATAGTTTTAAACGTGCAATAAAAATGTTGGAAAATTCACAAATAAATGTTATCTCTGACTTCCATCATTATGCGGATAAAGTATAAATTTTCCAGTGATTTTTTTTGCATTAATAAACAGTATGAATAACATGACGAGAATATACATAAGAAAATAGTTTGAAAATTATTTTTGTTTGCTCTTTATGAGAATGATTTATTGAAAATGTACCGACTATATTTTTTAGCGGATAGAAAGAGCATTTCTCATTAGACTGTTGAGTGGCCGAAGGTGAACGAGAGAAGACGAAGTGAATAGATAGGTTGGTAGAGAAGTCAACGTGTGACAGACGAGACTGTTTGTTTAGCTCTATACATAGATAGTGAGTAGCTTCGAATCTTTCCATGGTGTACTTACAGGTCCCTTTTGTCAGTGGATTCGCTTTTCTCGGTTTTCTCTTCTTGTCGTCGTACGTCTGTTTTCTCAACCAGATGACGAAAATTGCGTACCTTAAATCCAGCGACCATCCTTTAATCCACGATTGCACTGTCGTGTCTAATTGATGCTGTAATTAGCAACGAGACAGACTATTTGATAATTAGCGAAAGGTCAACTTATCGCACGTAGCTCGTGGTAAGGAATGCTCATTACTCTTACGTATGTCGACATACCTGTGTAACTAGTTCCGAGAAATATGACATTCCTATGTCAAGAGAGCCATCGAGACGTTCTTTTTGTCCCATTTTCCTCATTATTTATTACTTACCGGATGCTTCTTTTTTCATTAAGATTTAAATTATTAAAAAAAAATTAAAAAATTAAAAAGAATATGTTTTTTAATAAACTAATATTGAAAAAAGAAAGAAGTGTTATTGCTTCTCTGCGCTCCAACTACCGCGCGTTGGCTCTTATGCCATTTTCTTTTTAATTTTTTGATCACTTGAGCCAAATCTCTAATTATTAAAAAAAAATTAGTAAAATTTTATCTTATTGAAGACAGTTTGGGGCGTTCTTAGAACAAAAATTTATTATAATACGACATATAAAATTATAATAAAAATTATGATAAAAATTGCGATGAAAAGCATATACATATATTTCAAATAAATAATTAAAAAAAAATAAAAATAAAAAATATCGAGATTTCCAAACTTTAACATATTACTATTATGTTTTCCTTATTTGACTTTGAAAAAGACCCAGACCAGGGTCGAAACGTCATCGACAGCACACTTTAAACATATATTTTTACGTTTCTTATTGTATGTAAGTGGAACAACTTTACAAGTTTCTATCATAATATATTATTCCTATCACGCACCATTACCTGCGTCTTTGGTTCCTAGCCTTCTTTTACTTCTTATTAGATTTATATATATATATATATATATATATATATATATATATATATATATTTTATAAAATAAAAACATAATTATACTATTACGATGTATAACACAACAGAGTTATAATATACGATGTTGATTTGTAAAGTAAAAATATATTCAAACTAATTACATATTTAATTAGTGTTTTTATTAGTGTATATTTAAATCATATTTAAAAATATATTTACAGCAGTAATATAATAAATATAAATAATATTGCAAAAAATAATTATTGCTCTCAATTACGTTTTCTATTTGTTTTTTTTAAATAGAAATTCAATTAAAAAGTTATATCGTTTCGAAATTCAATATTTTTCATGTATATGAATTTCTGTAAAAAAAACGAAAAAATAAAAATGTAATAATGATATACAAATAAAAATGTAATTCTTATATAAAAAATAACCTAAATAATTATATTATACGATAGTAGACGATAATTACTATCATAAATAAGTAATTAGTTTCACAAATAATACATAATAAATTAAATAAATTTTGTATTATTTGTCTTTCATCACTCTCTTCCTGGCTCTGTTTCTTGTCTTTTATTCATCCTTTTCTGTTTCTTTATAGTACGCACTCGCGAAAACACAGATTATAGTACGGGCAAATTAATAGAATTCGACAATTATCACTTTGCGTATCACTTTGTATTCCTGATTAATCGCATGAACATTTTATTATATTACAACGCGAAAAACTTGAAATTTCTATTTATTGAAAAATTGCACGAACAAATTTGTCATTTGATAATAACTAATTCGATTTTTAATAAATATATATGTTCTAGAACATAATTTTAATATTTATATAAGGGAATAAATACTTTGAAAAATTAAAAAAATGACAATGTCGCTACAATATTAATTTTAATATTATGCGAATAGAATTAATGGTTATTTAAGATGCGTCTATCCATAAAAATATACAAATTATATGAGATACACTAATTTCAATTTTATCGATTTAAATTATTTTGTTTATTTTTGTTTAATAACGCGAAATAATACAAATCGCAAGATCGATTGATTAAAATAACGAAAAAATAATTATATATCAACCGATCTATATTAATGATAGGTTAATAATTAATTTGAAATTAAAAGAATATAGAATATTCTTCATAAATTTACTATGTATTTTTCAGATATTTTGTGCTAACAACGAGGTGTTACGTAATGGGGGGGTGCTCGTTTTTGCGGCGTATGGTATACTATTGTTTACATACCTTGACGTTGTTATCATTCGCCCGATGTGACTCAAGCAGTAAGGCCATGGTGAGAGTCGCTCTTTATATCTTCGTATTTTATTCTTTGAAACGCAATTATCTCTTACAATTATTAAAATTAGTGTTTGTAATCCATGTAGTTAATTAATTTCTACAATTAATGACCTAGCAATATTATGATAACGGCTATTTGATCCAAGTGATGAAAAATTATGATATATATATCAATTATTCATTAACACAATACGTGATATTTTGCAAAGTTTATGTATTGCAAATAAATTATGCTTACAATACTAAATCTTGCTGATATATTTTTGGATGGGCTATCGTGTTTTAACTCAATTCGAACAGTATCAAGGTGTTATTGTTGAAATAAATTCACGCGCAATATCTTTCAAATTAATTATTAATTAATAATAAACGATTAATATATTACATCTTTATGATTGATTTTACAATTGATACATTATTTCGCGCTTTCTCTCAGTCTGAAAATAATTAGCAAAACACTTAAATTGAGCAAAATACGAAAATCTCAAAGCACAAGGCATAATATATTTGACTTTAAGATATTTATGGTTAAATGTTTATATTGTTTATAAAAATTATAATAAAACAATTATAATTTCGCTGTCGCATTTTACAATTTTTATTTGAAATAAATAATGCAAAATACACATTTTAACACAGCAATTACCTTGATACATTTATAAGTCAATCGCGGGAACTAATAAATTGTATAGATCAATAATTGTTTATAGAAAATAATTTTGTTTAATGTCTTTTGTTTCGATAATTGTATATTTTGAGAAATAATAAAATAATACATATTCTTCGAGGTATATGTATATGTATCTGTTCACCTATATTTATATACACACGCACAAGACATTTCTTTAAAACATATGTTAATACATATGTTAATAATCGAAATTAGTGTTGCAGCGATGATGGCATGAATTTATTTGTTGTACACTTTTTGAATATTATACGTGTACACGCACCGGCAGGAATGGTGTCCCGGTATGCTTGTGTGAGTGTGACGTCAGTGAGCATCACACAAGCATGCCGGGACGAAGCGCGCGTGTACGCGGACCGGGCAGCGAGAGAGAAAGTGGGGGTAGAGCAGTGGGGGGCATTCCGATGTTGCGTCCTTCGCGCACGGCACAAGAGCGGGAGAGAAAATATGAGAACTATAAGACGCGTTATTTCTATACGTGTCTCTTGCGCTCTAGTATCGATATGCGTACTTTTCTTTTCTTTCTTTTCTTTCTTTAAGAAATGCGGCTTAATCGCGTGCACTAAAGGTCGGCATTCATTCTATTAAATTAAATTATAATTAAATTATATAAACAGATAAAATTTAATGAATAAATCTTGGCTCGCGTACGTGCGCGCTTCACGTGTGTGCGTATGACGTCGACCGTCCACATACATATCGCGACACCATTCCTGCCGGTGCGTGAACATAACATTCTCTAAGTTTTCGATTGTTTTTCCGTCATAAAATGCGATTAACATTGGGAGTGTCATATAAAATATCGATCATTGAATTTTCAGTGCTTTCGCGAGTGAGTGACATGAAGAATCAGCAAAGGATGAGCAAAAGAAGAGAAGCAGATCTGGGGAGACATCGAGTGAACGTTGAGCAATTATTGGAGACATTTATGGAGACCGTGAGTAAATCAAATATAAGTTAATTTTTTGTTTATTATTATTTATTTATTATTTATTATTGTATACACATTCAGATCGAAACATTTTTGTCTCGTCAGTATCAACAAAATTTGAATTTTTATTTTAAGGATATTTCTAACTTTAACGAGATAATTAAATTTTTAAACTATTAGATACAGTTGAACTAAAAGAATTTTAGTTAGAATTGTGACAACATCGATAATATTCTATCATTTTACCCTATTCTTCTACAATAAAAAATTCGAATTTTTATACAATCAAAATTAAGTTATTAAGATAAAGAATTAAATGATGAATTGAATAAAAAATTGAATAATGAATAATTTTCAAAGTGAGATATACACGAAATAGATATTTATAGTACTTTTTCTTTATGGATCATTCGTTTATCTGACGTGAACGAAAGAGAAAGGGTGTGTGTATGTGTGAGTATATGCATAACGAAGTTCAATTTTTTTTTACAAAATTTTTTCGCAAAGAGCCCCCGACGTGACGGAAGGGGTTAATGCTCGTCGATCATACGGGCGATGGATACGGGTTACGAGAGAAAAAGAGAGAGAGAGGAGGATCCCGTAATCGACGGCAAATTGAATGGACGCATGGACGGCGGCTTGACATCCGGGCGCGTCCTTTAAATTCGAATCTTTTTTTATCGTCCCGTAACTCCCGGTGGTCCGAATTTTAATATACGTACCAACGCGACAGCTTTCACAGTAGAATGGCGGGATTTGCGAGTGAAGGAGGGACGACCATTCGGGAGGCAGTGCGATAATCCGCGAATAAATTCTACCGGGCTTTTCTTGACATGACGGTAATTTATGCGTTATCTTGTCACTGATATCGAGAATACGCAATGCTTCTCTTAGATGTCTCGTTATCACTAGTAGACATTCTAGTAAATGCATATGTTTAATTTGAAATTATATATTATATCATTTAATTACACATCTTTTAAATAACAAGTTAACAAGCGATTAACAAGTTAATTAACAAATAAATTTAAAATAAATAGATAACTAATTATTTTCTCTCTAAAACTAGATATCAAATTTTATTTATTATAAAGGATTAAAATCGTGATTTATAAATTAATAAAAAGAGATTTTTTTGTGTAAAAATAATAAAAAAATTTCTTTTTTTTCTCCTAGTTATTTTATGACTTCTTACTCGTATACTGTATAAATATAAATTAAAAGAGATATTGTTGTTAAATTGAAGAATGGAAAAAATAGTGACGATAACTAAAAAAAGTTAAATTATTTAAGAAAAAAAATAAAAAAATATATAAAGTCGATATTCGATAAATAGAACGTTTCGCGGAAAACAATTTTTTTAGCACTTTACCAAAGACAAACTTCTATGTATTAAATTGTCAGTGTAATACTCTATGAGAATATTAAATTCAGCATTATCTATCTCTCTATCTGTTTCTCTCTCTCTCTCTCTCTCTCTCTCTCTCTCTCTCTTTCTGTTTCTCTTTCTCGAAAGATTAACAATGTCTTACTGTAGCATCTTGATGATTAATATGTCGTGCGCCATACGTTACTGCAATGGCATATGAAGTATTTAAGACTCGGTGGTACAATAGTTCATTGTGAAATGTGACGATGAATCTAATGTCATATCGGTAGGAATTTTGGATACATATAAAGGAAATGGGAGAGCGCTGTGAGTTAATAAAGCATAACCGCAAGTAAGTAGCGCTTAATTGAGGATATATTCGAGGAATGTTTCATGTATAATCAATATTTCGTGTAGTAATATATGAAACTAATATCGTCGAGCGCGTAATTGTGAAGATCGAGCATAGCTAGAATCTAATTTAATCACACAGCATAGTTTCGCTATTTCGTGCATTATTATGATTTCTCCCTCTCTCTTTCTCTCTCTCTCTCTATATATATATATACTACTTCGTTCATTTTAAATACGACGTTCCTATCGTTAGTTTTTGATTTATATATATACTCCTGGACAAAATTAACGCATAATTTTTCTTTCATTTTTTCTTTAAAAGTTGATATTTAAATTTTAATGAAAAGTTTTAAGGAAAAAGTGAAAAATTATGCGTTAATTTTGTCCAGGAGTATATATATAAATCAAAAACTAACGATAGGGACGTCGTATTTAAAATGAACAAAGTTAAGGATAGTAAGATCTTTAAAGAACATTGAAGTCGCGTCACAACAGATAGTCAAACTTCGATAAATCATATGATGCTCGTTGTCCGATGACGTTCGTCATCGATCATAGCCGATACAGAAGGAGCAGATCGTTGACCTCTCGCGGTCGCTGGCATATCCGAAGCTGATCGATAATCGACCGTTAAGTAAAGACCTTTAATTATAGTCGATAACACTTTGATGTGTTATTATGGCGATACGGCCATTCACTTTGGCGCATTCGCGGCAACATCTCGATAATCTAACGTAACTACTGTTTATCAATATGCGTTTATTTGCACTTCCAATCTTTGATGATTCGCATCGACGCAGTAAGACAAATATTAATTATTTATCTTTGTATGCATTGGCATATTTCGGAGGAGCTTCGAAGCTTGACTCGTGCATCTCCACAAATATCATCTACATGTAATAAGCGTAGCTTTTCTCTTTAGAAAGAAAATGTTATGAATACTTTTTCGTGGAAAAATTGTCAACGTTGTACAATATCCTTTTTAGCGAGCGGAAAAAAGCAAAAGATCTCTTAATATTGAGATATAATTATTTTTTTTAATTCATGTATCTCTTCTCATATTTTCTTTACATCTTTGATATTCCGTGAGAAGAGAAACAAAATACTCTGCTATGAAACAATAAGATCCTGGCTAAAAAAAACATGGCGCGGGGATGAGGAAAAATATAATTTCGTGACACGTCGGCTTAATTAAACGGAACTTTGATATCTTTCTGACATATGGCTTAATTAATCTGTGCCTGAAAAATACGCCATAAAATATATTTGTAACGTTTCGTCGAAACATAACGATGCGATATTTCGAGTCATAACGATGACATGGCGCGCGCAATATTTCATTTTCTTTGACGTACAAAAATTGCGCGCCGCACAAATGTATTCTTGGCGAAAAACGCGCTAAACTATTATACAACGGTATGTATGAGAATCCGCGGTTAAGAAGAATTTCACTCCAAATAACATGAAGAACGTTATTGTACGTAATATTTCTTTGGTGTGTGTTTGTTGGTGTGCATCTACAGTATTAAATTCTTTTGCACATATAAGAACATATTGTGCCATATGCGATAAATCCCGGGGGAACGAAATAATATTGGATATAGCAAGTGCTGACAGTTGGACATTATTTATGGAGAATGTTTTATTGTATTTACGCGAAAATGCGCCCGTGTTTCGCCATCTTTCACATATAAACTGGCAAGATTTCGATGTTCCGTTCTTAATACTACATGAAATTATTATACGAAATATTGCTTGACGATAGAAATATTTTTGGCTATATTGTTATGACGATTTTATCTGCAAATTAGAAATATATATATTTAATTTCGATATTACGGTGCAAAGACAACCGCTATAGAAGATCCTCGTGAGTTTATTTCTTCCAAATCTTTTTTTTCCCTTGGAGTTATATAATGGTATTCGCGCAATCTGATTAACACCCTTTAGTGTAATATAAACGCGCCTCGGCTTTCTCATTTTTAGCTCGCAGTAAAATACGGTTAAATGTTTAAGCAATTGTACTTTGCAAACGAAGATTTGATAGAGATGGTAAATGAAATTAACGAGATTTAATATCACTTATACATGTGTTAATAAATCGGATTGAAAAGAGTTAACGAATAAGGCAAGTTATTGCAGGAAGCTTAAATTTAATTTAATTTACTACTAATTTCAATCTGATTAACTATTAACTATTTACAAATAATCAATATTTGCGTCCCAAAACCCTTTGGATTTTTCATTTGTGTTCAATTAAATTGGCTGATTTAACTGAAAGACAATAATATTATTAGCCCGATGTGTATTTATATCATCAGATATCAGATATCAGATATTATTAAAAATTATAGTAAAAGAGAAATCCATTTCCTTTAACCTATCTATATTTTAACTGCACATTTATCAAAAAAATTAGCAGAATTTTAATCCCCAATTAATATTTCTGATGATATATATACTAAAATTTTAATCCCCAATTAATATTTCTGATGATGTATATTTAGTATATTCAATATTTTTAATATGTTCAACACACACACATATATACTGAAAATAATTCCATTTGATGTAGCAGCTAAAAGAGAATGAGTAACTGAATTAATACAATTATTAATACACCTTTATCATCTTCTCGAGGCTCTAATTAAATAGGTTTTTGAATGTATGCGTCAAGATTAATATATACGGGAAATTAACGACGTTCTATCTCGGCGAACCGCGCTATCAACCATTTACTTCCCACGGGTGACATTGTAAATTAAAGTACGAGTTACGCGATATCGATATACGTCGGGCACAACACGTTACAGTAGGCAAATATTAATGCGTCGGGCAGATGCTCTTACATTTATTTATATTCGTCAGGCCGTAGCCACGGACTCATTACTGTGGCACATTATCCAAATTGCCGACATTTCCTAGCATGTTATATGGTCCTGCTGTTACCCCCGTTTTCATACGCTCGTTTGCTGGCAACCCCTTTCGCCACCGTGGCAGAAAATTTATGGGATTCTTGCATGAGATCACTCGCAAACATAATCCTTGCTCTTTAAGACGAATGTCTGTCCGACTATTACGACGGCGGTTTCATTCCTTTCGCCCTCTTGCAACGACTCCGTCTCTCTTTTATCCTCCTTATGCGACTCTCGCTCCTCTCTCCAATTTTCTCCATGTTTTATCCGCGCGCTTTCGCTCGACTGATCGCTTTTGAAACTTGACGGCGCAGTTTTATTACGGAATTTAATCTATACGTTCGCGTAGTTATGCGCGCAGATAGAAAATATCGTAACGATCGAAAAATTTGAGAGTCTCGGGCAACATATATTTCTGCGAACTGCGAAAACGAGATCAAAAGCAAAGGAATATCGAATTTTTCTTATTATATTGCTAACGCAATATCATCGGTTTAATATCATATTGTAAGCCGTTGGGATTTATCGTGATGAAACCGTGGCCATTGATTTTAATGCCTTCCTTTATCATTTTTTTCTTTTCCTTCTTTTTTTGAAGCGCGCGAAGCGACGTGCTAAATTGATGTAGATTACTGAATATCAATCATGTAATTGTCGCCGTGTCCGTCCAACGAATGGCAGACTGATGTCGGAAGTTGCGCGACACGACGATTTAAACGATGTCCAAAACTACGGAGACATACGAGTCTGACCTATATGAACCTCGCGGCGCAGCTAAAGTTACAGCTACGGAAATAAATCCAGTTTAGTCCCGCGGGAAGAGACAGATTTATTTCCGAGCGAGGCTCAGACCGTTCAACCGCCGACCTATCCTTCCGGTATCGTACCGACAATTTACCACGATCCACCCTCTCTATGGGAAAAGAACCGATTACGAGAGCATATACTTCAAGCATCGGGTTTATTTTCGTGGATCGGCGCAACGGCGATTACTTCTTATCTCCGTCGATTTTTCGCGCTTCTGTTGAACCCCATTCACGGCGCAAAACCTAATATGCCATAAATATTATAATATAATATAGCGCAGTACATGGATATTTTTTGAAATAATATTCTTTTATATACGCGTGGAAAGTTATAAAAAAATTATTATAATATAATAGCGCAGTATATGGATATTTTTTGAAATGTAGAGTTGTAAAAAAATATCTATGCGGGAGAAAGAGATAATTATTTATTATACTGAATACAACTATATGATGTTTAAAAATAATTATTGCTCAAATTTTTCTTTAAAATTTTCTATTTAAAATTTATATTTATTTATTATAAATGATGATATATCGAAATGATATAACGATGATATAGTGAAATAAATCTCTTCATCTCTATAAGTTCGTGAAATGTTACCGTAGCTCTAGGCCGCTCTTTGCATAAAGCTCGTGCAGAATAACGTTAAGCGCGACAGATTTATTCCCCTTATACGTCGTCCATATACCCCGTTTATAGAGGTTATATCAAGATATTCTTTACAGAGACTTCATATATATATGTATGTATATATATATATATATATATATATATATATATATATATATTTCTACGAGAATTTGGAGGAATATCAGATATTGCACGGTACCAATAATAAAAACCGGATAGTTGCCGTTTACCTCGATTATCCGATATAATAAACGATTGAAATAAAATCGCTCGACGGGTTCAGAAACATCGCGCCTATATCCGGCTGCATATCGTCGTCGTAAGGACAGCGAGAGTTCCAGCCGAGTTAACAGCACGTCGAAATCTCCTTTTACTCCTTTATCTCCGCCAAAATAACAGATTTACGAGGCGGAATCCCCTACGTGGTCTCGGAATGACGTCGGTAACCCTTGAGGATACAGCCAGCGAATACATATGTACACACGTCTGCGTCTGGGGAGACAAAGTGAGAACGGTGAAAGCCGCTGTCTGTAGATACACGTACACATATACACACATACACACAGAGCGAATGAAAACACGAAGCTGTGTCCACGTCTTCTTCGCGGTGAATGCGTCGTGCGATTAAGACTGGGGTAGAGGGAGATGTGGCAAAGAAGGTCGAGGACGTAAGAGGAGAAGCCTCACCCACTTAAGCCGTCCACAGTCCACGGTTCAAGATAAATCCTCCGACGTGATACTCGTACTAACTAACGGGATTGCTTGAAATGGCGCGCTTAGTTACGAGCACGTTCGCGACGGCGACTTCTCTCTTGTCGTCGCGGTGCGCTTCATGACCTTCCTCCGTCGCTCTCTGCTCGTTCGATCCCGCGACAGCGTCTACCCGTCTCGACGTCGCGAGACGCTTAGACCGAGCTACGGCATTTTACGATGGCGGAGGTGATAATGACGGTATTGTCGCAGTGAGAGTTTCTTGCGAGGGCGGGACGCCGCGGGTTCTCCTTTGGCGGAAGGACGATTAGTTTTTGTGGGTCACTCGGTTGTGGTTGATGAGACGGAAGCATTCGTCTTAAGACGTGGCGTTCCAATTACTCGGAGACCTAAAACGAATGTCGCGTCGATTGTCGACGATTCGTTCTCGTGACGAAAGAGACGCTGGGGGTGTCATCGGGCGCGGGACTAAGATTTGCCGATTCCCGCGCTTCGTCTCGCGAAATAGGATATACAAAGATAAACGAGGACGAAGAAACGTAGCGAAATTACGACAAATGTGTTACCAAAGACCCAACAGTGTAACATAAACGCGAGTCGTTTAATTTCACGACAAACGGGATGCGCGAGAATTAGGATAACAAAGCCGTATCAGCTGAGTTTCGCGTTACATTTAGACAAGTCGAATTGAGACATTTGTTTCCCGTTTTTTCTCGAAATTCACTTTCCACCCGCGTTTCCGCGAATTTTCTTCCGAAATTCCACCGGTTACAGATATTTCGGGGATTATTTCGCCGAGGGATAATACGCGCGATGGAAAATACGCGTGTCAGACAAATAATGAATACCCGCGGATGCGCACGGAGTTTCCAGTTACACGATTTGATCCGGTAAACCCGTTTTACATCCAACTGCGCACTATTTCATTTTCGTGACGAGTATGCATTCGGATCTTAACTTTGTTACGGCGTTAGTCCGGTTGATTTTAGAACCGCGCGCACGCTTCGATACTCGGTTTCCATATTTTTTCCCTCCTTTTTTTTTCGTTGTTTGATGCGTTCCCTCCATTCGACGAGTGGAAACGAAAATTCTCCATGCTTTTTTTTTTATTTTACTTTACGTGCCCCATCTCGATGAGGCTGATTCACGGATAGAATAGCGCCGCACGCATAATTGTTCGCTCGTTACCTGTTTGATAAAACGGCGGAGTAAACGGACTGACTCTCCGAACGCGGTAGATGAGAGGGAGGGGCAACCTCAGGATTCTGCTGTTTTATTTGAAAGCCCGGGACACGGTTTTGCAGCGATGCTCGTAAAAATGTAAATTTTATCGGACGATTAAACTTCCATGGCCGCAATTAGTGAGCAAACACGACGGCCGGAATTTATCCGTTTATAATTACGATTTATGCTGCTCCGACCTCGCGAGACGAGTCCCTCGCTTTTTGCGAGATTTAAGCGGTACCCCGCGGTGAATCGGAAAGAATTACGTGCTGTCATGGGTCACCGTATATATAATTACCGGCTCCTACAGATTAGTTCAAAAACTCTCCCGTTTCCGACTCGTTAAAATTAAACTTTCTTTAGTCGTGGTACTTGTTGTTTAATGGCACGTGTAATTGGATATCCGAGAGACTGCGAACGCTCCGGTATCGGAAGCTTGTCGGTACTTTATGAGGAAGATAATGCAAACAAATTCGAGCACGCTTTTTTCGTGTTCTTATGTATGCAAACACGCATATGTTTTTTTACCGTATGCATTGTATCAGGTAAATATCGATCAAACGGTGGTAACGCGTTAAATATGTCGCATTCAAAATTAAATTTAATGAAGATGAAAAAGAGATAGAGATATTTTTAAACTTTCTATATACAATCATATTTCTGTACTTCTAATTACATTTTTATGAACTCGGAAATATATATATCTTTTTTATAATTATTATCATGTTACATAATTTATATCTCATTTTTAAAAAGAGATTTGGATTACACATGTAATCAAGGGAACTTGATATTTAATGATGAGGAAAATATATATTATTAAACATAAATACACACAGTTTGCGCTATAATAGCGATGGGCCAAGTAATAAAATCCACAGTAATAATCCTAATTTCATACCGCGAGTTGTGTACGGTACTACGCAATTAATTTCGCGAAACGTGATTCACGGGGATGTTTAAGAGCGAGTGCGCGTAGAACGAGGGAAGAGCGGTAGATAAAAACCGGAGCCACATATACACAGATAAACAATACTTCATAATTAAAAGGAAAGCAGATTGCGTACTCTTGCGAGGAGCACCGCTTGCATTATCATACACCACAAACAAACAAGCGAATTCCTTGTCGGCATTTAATCTTCGTATCTGCTTAATGCATGCAAATGCTAAAAAATGCACTAACGCCCAACCCAACAGTCGTTATTCAGCGTTACTCGCGTGATTCACGTTCCGTCCCTCCCGTTTATCCATCCCCTCCGTCCCATGATGTAACTTTACGTTCTTCTTCATTTTTCCTCCCTTTTCTTTTATGCTTGCGCCTCGCGGATAAATCGACGGCGACCTCCATCCTTTGCGTTCTCTCCTCCCGCGAGGTTATTATTTATGCACCGCGCGGTATGCATCGCGGCATAATTTTCTCGTCCATTTTTGCCCGCCCCTTCAACTCTTATGTCCCCCACGACGCGGGGGAGGCGAGACTGGGTTGTGCCCGCGTCAGGAAAACTCCACGGCACGGGACGAGCCGCTCGTTTCGCTCGGCGCACATGCAGATGTAACCGTAGCTAAGCATGTTTTAATTATATGCAAGCGCAAGCAAGTCGGGCGGGGTGTTTCTGCGCGCTCGCGTTAGTAAAGGTTGTCGCGAGGCGAATCAGTTGACGTTACATTATACCGCTTAAAGCTTTATTTATCATGAAGCTTTATTTATTAATCGCCGTATGTTGACGCGGGAGATTGAAACATTGGCTGGACAGACGAAAAGCTCATTTCGCTTATTGACGAATATTATTTTGCATATTTCGTAATGGAGAAGTAATTTCTTTATATGATGTAAATTTTTGTATTATTGTACAAGAGAGGAGAGCGTTGCGTTATATAATTTTACGTAATTATTTTGCGATGAATTTACGAAATTAATGTAATTTAATGATTGCGCAGTTTACGCGTTAATTACGCATGGAAAACGATACGAGACTTTGCATACAGAAATTGCGCTGAATTCTACATTATAACATTCACGGACCGTTGAGCAATGTCTATTACCTGTTACGGCATTTCGGTTTCGAATTGCGCATGATGAGCAGAGTTCTACGATAAGCTGAGGTATCAATCAATGTTCTATATGCATTGTACTCCGACATCCGTAGATCCAGTGATTTTTCACTCGCGCGTTACGAATTTCCTTTCCATTTCAGGAGCAACTTGATCGGAGCGAGAAAATTTAATATACGTTTGCATCCGCGGGGGACGCGGGCGGGAGGGGGGGAGGGGGGAGAGGGGCGAGATGCCAGATTTAATAACGGCGTTTACGGGGATTTCGAATACCCACCGATTGCGCTAAAAAGAGCACGTGCGACTGGCCGTTTTTAATTTTATCCGTGACGTTTCTCCGCGCGTTTCTTCTCTCCTTTCGTGGTCCTAATTTTTTTCTCTCCCTGCTCTCACCATATTTCGTGTTCTTGCGCACACTTTCTCTCTCTCATTTTCTCGTCCGCATTTTTTCACCGTTCTCCGCGTTTCTCTCGATTTTCTCTTCCCCGCCGTTCCCACCGTCATTTTCTTCCCGCTGACTCTCTTTCCCTATTTCATTTTAGCATCGCCGAGGGAAAAATTATACGCCTCTCCGCCACATTTCTCGTGCTCGCTATACTGGTCGCAGTTACGTGCCGGTGCACAACATTGCCCTGCAGTCGGCGACGAAGACCTCTTGGCAGCTTTTCGCTCGTTTCACGAGAGAGATACATCTCGCGTCGCGGACCTTGCCCGAAAACTATGTGACTGTCACCTCGCGGTGTTTACTAACGTTTACAGCATGTAAACAGCAAGAAAAGCTCTTGATAAATATTTTTATACGATGTATCTCGTGGTGTGTGAGCGCTATTTCGAGCTCTGCTCGTATAAGCGCACGCAATAGAATTAACAGTCTGCCTCATGTTTGTAAGATTTTATTAATTGGAATTTTTGCTTGCAACCGACAAAAAATTAAAATAAATTTGAATTATCTAATTAATTATTTTTAAAAAATGACATGTTTAATTTATATAACATAAACAGTTTTATACATTTTCTGATATTTTTTTCATGTGAAGAAGCATTTCGCGATATTAATATCTATTTTCAGTTTGCATCGTGTGTTATTTTCACGTTTTGTTTTTCTCGCATCGCGATAATAAAATGACCTAGTTTCTCTCTTTCTACGTCATTTGAAGATACTATTTCGAGGTTTCAGGATACTATCCTCGAAGCAACTTGTTCCAAGTATTTTAGATGCAATATGGCAATTTCCTAAATCGTGTCAATTTTCGTATACGGTCGAAATATTACAATCGTGGGCTTCGTCGATCGACGAAGGTTTGCGTTTCGTATATCTATTTGTGCGCGATTTACAAGGGTCGCCGATTTATTCGCGCTCGTGACGTTGCACACGTATTTTTACTCAGCGCGTAAAAATACGCTCGCCAGGAAAAATTTTTCCCTCACGCGAAATCTTAGAGAAGCCGCCGGAATAGGTCCCGCGCGGTGCAAAACAGTTTCCGGTGCCTAGAGAAAACTCGATCTAAGCTCCGAATAAATTCTCAGACACGTACTCAATTTTTCCCTTTAAAATGTGTTAAGATTTTTATCTTGACGGGAGTATGAAAGTTTTGCACCAGAAAGCAGATTTTACAATTGCACATAAATTTTCTTGAAAATATAGCTCGAATTCTCTTTTCGACCGTGTATTATGGATGCGATGGAGTCTTCAACACATTTATACATTTATATAACATACGAAAAGCGCTTCTATAATCTTTCATTTCACCGCGCCTCTATATTCTTCTCCCTCTCCGTATCGATTATGTAAATATGATATCTTGTATGGATTAACATTTCAATAATCATGACGTATTTCACGTATATGATTTGTTATGTCGCGTGCGAATAAGCTTCGGGCAGAAATTCATCACAGTTATAACAAAAAGTGACACTCGATATAGGCGAGACGAAAAGTATCCAGCTTTCACAACAGCTTTTGAAGCTCAATTGCGCACGTTTATTGGCGACGAAACGTCCTCTCTTTCTGTCCCTTTCTTTTTTTCATGGTGCACAGTTATTTATCTGTACTTTATTGTCGAGCAAAAATGATTTTCAATTAATAAACATGAATGTGCTCGACATGAATGCAGATCTCTCGTTACTCGTTTGTTTCAATAACTACGTAAAATTGGGTCATACGAATAAAAGTGCTATGTATAAACGCATTTTATTACTTTTATTTATTAAATGCGCCTCGAAATGATTTTGAAAAGCACGGATATAAATACTAGATATTTGTTCATGCTCAAAGTGCATTTCGTTCAATAAACGATACATTATAGTAAATAATACGTAAATATATGAATAAATCAATATTATAAAATTACTTATTTATTACATCTCTTTTATTACATAATCCAAACATCATATTTCGACTGTATATTCACGGGATATTTCGTATAGAATTTAATATACAATATTTGTTTCGATATCAAATTTATTTTCTATATATTTCCCCTCTGGGTCAAAAGAAAAATATTTACTTATTCGCATGCAAATGAATATATAACTGTTAGTGTCGATAAATTTGTGCAGCAGCCTGGTTTCCACGTAATATCTTTTATCGATTACACAGCTAACGGTCTCGAAGAAGCGTTAATAAACCGCGCTAGACACCCGTTCACAAATGGAGCTATATATTATCAACGTCTCGTTAAAACAACGGTTACGGTAGAACGAGCGAGCGACGAACGAGTTTCTCGGTCGTGCGAAATGATAAAGACGGACGCAAAACACGTTGCACGCATCTCGGATGGCAGCTTGAAGCGCTCATTATTAAATATTTCGTGCATGCTACTATCGTGTTTCTTTATACACGTGAATAAAACGGTCTTGCACACAAGGGAGATTTATAGCGTCGAAGTTGCGCGTGTCCAAGTTATTCTCTGATACATTTTTCAAAAGAAATTTGCGCCGGGAAAAATAAAACAAGAAGACGCATTTTTTTTACTCTCAAAACATCATATATTTTTATGTAATAATATATTTAGAATGACACATTGTATGGCGATTAAAAATATAAATGATAAAAAATAATATAAATAAAATAATAAAATAATAAAAAATAATATAAATAATAAATAATAAATTTTTCGCATAATTATGAAATTTCGCGTTTGAACTTCTTAAAATCGTGATATTAAATCGCGGGACTATTTGTCGCGGCTGTGTGAAATCTCGAGATTGGCAGCGGCGAGAATTCTTAGCCGTTGAAAAATGGTGAAGTTTCTATTCGCGGAAGACTGAGTGAAAACCAACGAAAAGCGCCATTCGTTCTCATCGACGTGCCTTGACAAAACCACTTTGAGAACGTCGGCCAGACGAATAACGTCCCCAGTCCTTTCGTATGGATGATGCACGGCCGCCATTGCTTCTCCGTGAATCCTCCCTAGCTATCCCTGACAGGGAATTCCCGAGGTGGAATGGAGGTGGAGTTACTCTTCGACCTCTCCGTTTCTTCAATGATGGTGGCCGTCGCCTCGTTTCCCATCGTCGTATTTCATTCCTCCGGCCCAGACTCGCAAATCTATGTGTGCAAACCTATCGTATGGTGCTACTCCTGACAATAATTCCGTTTAAGAGCGATACTCTAGAGTAGCGCGAGCATCACGCTCGAGGAACGATGCGGAACAACTCGGGAGAACACGACGAGTCCAGATAGTACGAGTTGTAGGTTAGAGATTCCATCGAGTAGCCTCTGGTAAGGAAGGGAGGCGGAACGCGAGGGATGGAAAGAGGAGAGAAAGGGAAGAATTATGGAGAGATGGTATGAAGAGATACGGCGTGCAAGTCTCGAAAGAGATAATTGTATTTTATGAATTCGAGATAAAAACCCGGGAGGGAAGAATAAGACGACTGCTTTCGTCCCCGTGTCGTCGGAGGTCAGAGGGTCAGAGAGGATAAGGGCGACGGCGGTGGTTGGTGATGGTGATGACGGCGCGAAAGGGGGATGCGGCATAACATCAACATAATTTTCAAGAGACGCGCGAGGTCGCATTACCATAATGGAATGCATCGAAAGCTCGGGTACTTGGCTGGTGCTCGCTTTTCATCCCCTCCGGCTCCGTCTCTCCCGTGTCTCCGCCGTCATCCTCGAAGCTTTAGGATCAGGAGCAAAACGCGCCGAAAAGGGGTTACCCCGCGTCCGCAGATGACACCGCAGAGATCGTTCTCCCTTCTCCCTCTCTCGTGCGAACTCTCGCGTTCTTGTGTGATGGATGAGGCCGGGGTTTCTCCTCTCGTGTTCTCATCTCGCGAAAGAGAAGCGCGATATCGGTATTACGTACATTCCGGACACGTGTCTCGGTCTCGCTCCATTTGCGTTCTCCTGTCTGCCGTGCGATTTCATTAGACGCGACGAGACGCGATTTCTCTCTCGCTGCGGTTTTTCCCCTCTGTTTCTGTTGCCGCTGCGTCAACGTCGGTGCGTTCGCGTCAAACTGACGTCGTTTAATGCCAGATTTAATCAAGACGGCCGATGTCCTGTCAATGTATCGGCCGTCATGTCACTTCTACGTTGTTACGCTAATTGAAACGATTGAATGTTTCTAATCCTTGTATGATACATTCCACCGAATTCTGTTGACCAAAAGTTCATAAATTCCTCTCCGTTTCTTGTGTCCATGAATTTTAAATCTTACTGTTTTAAACATCGTTTTACATATTACTTTACATCATGCTTACAATAAAGGAAGTCGCACTTATTCATAATTTTTTTATTTTAGAAAACTATTTAATTTTAATATATCCATAAAAAGAGAGAAAGAAAGAGTTGTTGAAAGTGTATGTCAAATGTATAATATAAATACATATAATAATTGAAACGATTGAATGTTTCTAATCCTTGTATGATACATTCCATCGAATTCTGTTGACCAAAAGTTCATAAATTCCTCTCCGTTTCTTGTGCCCATGAATTTTAAATCTTACTGTTTTAAACATCGTTTTACATATTACTTTACATCATGCTTACAATAAAGAAAGTCGCACTTAAAATGTCATTATTTTTTAATTTTAGAAAACTATATAATTTTAATATAAAAAGAGAGAAAGAAAGAGTTGTGTTTGTATGTTAAATGTATAATATAAATATATATCTGAATTAGTATGCTTATCCCCACGACAATAATTTTACATTATAACCGTTTTACGTAATTATGCATTAATTCACAACAAAACTGGAGTTTGTTAATTAAACGTTACGCGTTTAACATTACGATCTATTTAGACTCTGACGTAACTTATGGGATAATTTGCATCAAATGTTTGCCGCCGCAGCTACCGCAGCAAAATTAGGGCTTCGCCGGGAAATCGCGCGTGACGATATATTTTTAATTAAAAATAAACAGCTAATATGATATACGAAATGAAATTTTGTACGGGGCGCATTTCGCGCGTGCCGCTTTCGCTCGGGTCGCTTTATGGACGACACAATATTGTAGCTCGCAATACAGTTGCGGGAAAATTTGCTACGTCGGCGTGCTTCCGGTATATCTTTTTTATCAACCCTCGACAATTTCTACGCTAGGCTTCCCTCACGGACAAAGTTCCATCGGAGAGATGCTGCGGATAATGGGACGCGGTCTAATGGAGGTCATCCGCGGACATGTGATTGTGCTGTCGATGGCGATGAACGGACACTTGGAGCAATTGATAAATCTCTTTCGATTTGCGGTTAGCGTACCGTCGCATCGACGGATCCATTTCGCGTGGCGATACTTTAAAGGGGATCGTACGGAATCGGCAACGAAAGCAATCTCGCCCACCGTTGCATCGTGGCCTCGATATCGTGCGCGAAAATCGGAAGCGGATTTTCTCATTGTATTTTCCTCGGCAGCCTGGGGAGCACGCCTATGCCATCACGGGACGCGGAAGGATTTTGTTCGCAACGAGAAGAACGAAGGCGCATTGAATGAGAAAAGGATACCCCGCATCCGCGCTACTTGGTGCGCCTCTGGAAAATAGAAAGGGGGGACGGAGAGGGGAAGAGTGAACGAAAAATAGAAAGAGAAGACACGATTTAAGTGGCACTCTCGTTTCTGTAACGATCGTGCCCGTGGAAGGAAACGGGTATATTCGTTTAGCTACTGGCACACTCTTGCTATCGTAGCTACCGCAAACAGTCTCTTCCATTCGCAGTTTGAACCGTGGAGAGAAATGTAGCAATACTCTTACTATACACAAGACTTTCAGGGGCTCGCAGAGAATTCAGAATTGAATCAGCATGCATAGTTTTATCGCGAGATTGAATCTAGACGTGGATATTTAATTCGGTCAATATTAAATAATATCGGTTGAACAATGAAAAAGTTTCACCATTTCCATCATTGTTTTATTTGACGCGAGAAAGGCGTATATTATAACGAATGTGTGGTGGAATTTCATTCAACGGGTAAAATAATGAAGTGCACGATTATAATTATTACGTCTAATTACGCAATCGTTGAAAATAGTGATTATGTTGGAAAACAATGCAGTGTTGTAATTATCCCGATCGACTCTGATCTATTATTTATCGAGTTTTCGACGGATCACAATGAGAATGTTTCATCATTTCGTTATTATTGTTTTATTCGATGCGAAAGAGGCGTACGAAGTAAGAGTATAACGAAGCGGAGCGAGAGCTTTTGAACGCGCGGGGTAACAAGCAAAGTTCATAATGAGTAAGCCCAAGCATCGTTAGCATAGGAATATCACGACGTGAATCGGGTTTCCAAATTCCGATTTATTTAGAAACTTTTATTAAGAAACTTGTAAGAAACGATCGTGAGACACGATCTCCGGATTCATCAATCCCCAATTCTCATCTTTTGCCAAATTCCCTTCTCGCGCGAAACCGCAGCAAATAAACCATCGCACTTAGGGATCTTTGGCAAATAGGTTGACTGCGCGCGAAGGTGTCAACGTGAATTTGCTCGAAGCAACCGATAGAACGAAGATGAAAGAGAACCAAAGTAATTACGTTTGAAGTTGCGCGGGCAAGACTTTAATCTTCGATCGTGGAGGGTACGAGGAGAAGAAGAGGGAGGAAGAAGGGGAAAAGAAAAGAGGCGAGCGAGAGAAGAAAAAAAAGGTGACACGAGCCGACCGGCATCATCGCGTCGCCATTTCCGCTTTCTCGCTTCCGACCTTCCTTTAGAACTTTGCCCATTTTTGCGGCATCGTCGGTTGCGCCTCGCGTTGGCCTCTCGCGTTCTCGCTCCAACCCCTCTCTCGCCGCATCCCCTTCCCTTCTCTCCACCCTTTAAGACCGTAACGTGCCGCCGCCCTCGCATTTCCTTCGGAATGGAAGTGGATCCATTCTTTCTGCTTTTCATTCATGATGCTTGAATCGCGGAAAATGCAGTTTCCAGAGAGAATAATACTTGTATCTTTCTTTTGCTCTCCCTCTCTCTCTCTTTCTCTCTTCGCGGGGTTCCTTTGGATACGGTAACCTACGAGCAAGCGATCCCCGAGTACCGCTTTAAGTAGAAGTATTTAGTTTCGTTAGCCTTTTGCCTCGACGGCCTTTCTTGCCGCGATTTATTACGCAAACATATTAAAGCTAAAAGCTATTAACTCGTTTTTACGGCAAACATTTGTTAACTTGTATTAAGGAGAGTATCTCTTTAACCCGAACAAATTACATTTAACTTGCGCTCTCGCAATACTATGAATGTTAATCCGAGAATTTCGTACGTTAAGTTGCCAAATGAGTTTATATTTAGCGAAATTAATGAGATGCAAACTTACGTCCGGAGATGCAAAATTGTTCGTAAATATTCTTTTATTGATTGTAGCGCTTTGTAGCGGCTTAATAGATTAAACCTGTAATTACTCTGTAGGAGTGACGTTTATCAAGAATTCTCTATTGCAGCTGTTGAAGCTAGATCCACAAGTGTAGGATAGCAGAGTCTGACAAATACATCTGTGTAATTACCGTAAGCCGCAGGCAGTCTGTTAGAGTTACCTAAACAAACTACATTCTCTATTTACCAACTTTAATGTGATGAAAAGATGGTTTGAAGGAAGATAGGATCTTACTGTATACATTTACATCTAATATAATAGTACAATATAAATCTTACGAGAGATAAATAATCCAAGATATACGATTGCGGATTTGTTCCAAAAATTTTCCAATTTTAATGTTAAGTTGAAACAATCTTTATTATCTACCAGAGAGAAACATAAAATTTATGAGAGAATACTTTAGTAAATATACTAAAATATATAGGTTTATTATAGATGATTATAGGTTTATGATAGATATTATAAATTTAAAACGTAAAATTATATGTCGAATTTTACGTCGGGCCATTTTACTTGAGAGGGAAAATCACGCTAGCGTGAAACAGCGAAAGTTCAAAATTATTAACCGAACTTTGTAGACGATAGGTAGGACTAAAATGTACTACATCGGCATTACCCGCGCGATCGTGACGCAAGATTGTATTTTAGACCTCAGCATACGATTCCAAGCATATTCTGCTTAGTTACAAGTAAAAGAAAAGAAAGCTGTATGTACTGTATTTAACATACATACAGTTACGAAAAAATGCAAGTGACGTTAGTAATGATTGGCCCCGATAATAGACATTTAAACATGTATGATGCGTTACATAAATTATGGTCGTAGAATATGCGCATAAATTATACAGTATGTACTATTAACGCGGAGCTCTCCGCCCTCACCCGCGCTAGGGAGAGAGACAGACAAATAGACAGACAGATAGAGAGAGAGAGAGGGAGGGAACTAGAACGTAGAGAGCGTTGACTCTCCATTAACCATCAGGGCGATTGAACAATCTCGTGGAAGCTGCTAAAATCCCGCTATAGAGAATATTATATTAAAATTAGTCCGGCGCGTAGTCTATATGGCGTCTAAATTTAACCGGGCACAATGTCCAATCTGCCGCGTGACCCGCCGGTACCCGCGCTATTCCATTTCGCTCCGGCGAAAGCAATTAGTTCCACGGTTTACGTTGGAGATGATAACGGTGCGCGCATAGTAGATTCGATTCGTTAAACTTACGCCGGTCTACGCCTGAGATTACACGGGCCGTTCACTCGCATTGGAAGCCGGAAGAAAGATCCGGTCGCGTACCATCGAAAATTAGCTCAAGCTTCTTCTTGGTCAATTTGCGGGTTAAGATACCGTGCCAAACTTATCCCAGTCTATGGCTTACCGGCTTCCACTAGCTTTTCTTTCTTTTTTCCCTTCTCTCTCTCTCTCCCCCCTTCCCTCCCCCCTCTCCTCTGTCTTCGGCGTCACGCTAAGAAGGGAAGGATGTCAACGCACGAGCGGGCATATTCATCTTGCTACAGTATAGTTTCATTAGCGCCAACGAGCATTATCAAATAATAACTTGTTCAGCGACGGGGGAAAGCGAGGGGAGACGTCACGGATCCCTACAGCCGCGTCGCGGCATCCCTACAGCCTAGACACGAAGATCGATAACAACACCGTGCTCTATGCACAGCTCGTCTCGCCCCGCTAAATTTGCTCTGCGAACATCTTCGCTCGTAGTACGTTATCTACGATGTGTTTTAACGCGATTTCGCATTTATGTCTCGCTGAATACGCGATCGTTGCTATTACGTAAGGTGTTACCTCGCGCGCGTTAAATCGTTGACGTGCATTACCTTCTGGTATTAATCGCGCTTTATCTCGCTAAATAACGCCACCGGTTATTATTTGTATTAACGTTCGCGTAATATTGTTCCATCGTCGTCCCTCTCGGCATTTCTCTCTCTCTCTCTCTCTCTCTCTCTCTCTCTGTCTCTCTCTCGCTCATCGAGAGAGATTACTCCTAATATCTCACGAAATCTCAGAGAGAAAGAACGACATTTCGTCGGATTTCGTGTTGCTTGTCCGACCATAAAAAAAATCTGCTCGTCTGGAAACTGTCAGCTTTTAGCCGGCAGTATATTTTAACACCCGTTTTATGTGAGTCTTGAAAAAAATATTCCTCTCATGGTTACGCGAATCTAAAAAATTCTTTTTGAGATCGAGACTACTCTCTCATTTTGATATTACTTTATGTATGTTTTTATGTAGCGATTATTTTTCATGTGCACGAATGCATAATTGTCAACATGTGGATTTATTAAATCTAAATGTAGAGTAGTTTTGAATAATATCATAAAAAGAGAGAAAAAGCTCAAGATGCTTTTCACATCGTTTGTTCTCTCCTCCTCCCTCTCTCTCTCTCTCTAAATTCATGAATACTATATTTTTTGTGTACTTGTTGGATATAGTAAAAACCAATTAAATATTTATATGAGAAATTATTGCGAAATAAAGACACGAAAGCAAGTCAAATATTGCCTTTGCAGATTTCTGTGTATAAGTCTTGTTCGAAATCATATTGTGAGTAAAGAAACGCACGACTGTAAACGAAACGCGGTCAGTGTCTATGTTCATGTTTTCGAAATATTTGCATTTTATTTAATATTGGAACCGGACGCGGGTATTAAAGGATTTTTTTCCTCGCGTGTTTACCTCGAGGATTGAAATTGAAAGAGAGACCGAGGGATACGTGGCGCGCGTCCACATGTATAGTACACGGAATTCATGTGCATGAACCGGTATTCGCCTAAGGGACTTTGAAATACGGTTAAAAGGAAATATCCCGCGGTTTTCAGGCAGAATTTCACCGTGGAAATGTTTCCTCGCGTTCTCTTCCCACGCTCTCTGTTACCGACCTTGTCAAAAATACGGAATAAAAGACCGCGGAGTGAATCAAAGCGATGGCACAAACATAAAATCTCTCTTCGAGAGGGCGAAACAGTGGTAGGACGAGGGGATGGAGCTACGAAAGCCGGGACCGTGAAGAGAGAGCCGTCCGTAAGATTGCCAAGATTTACGTGCCCGGAATTCTCCGCATGGATGCCCCGAGTGCAAGGAATTCTTCGTGCCCCTCGTCCTCGATGCTGCTGCAGCTGCAATGTCCGTGAAAACCGTTCCGGGGCGACGGTTACGTGTTCACGTATGCCGTGCCCATCTTTCGCCCGCGCGCGTGACTGTAAACTATTCTTTGACAATAAACCCTCGCCGAGCTATCGCAAACTCCGTGTCGGACTGCATGTACCAACTTACGGTGTATCGTTTGCAACGGGGACGTCCTTCTTCTTATTCCACGACATAGTTCAATCTTAAAGTAAACATCTTCTTTCTCGACTACGTCGTTATATTTTTTTAGCTCACCTCGCGGATATTCAGATCAACTTGTCAGACTTGTCAGACTTGTCAGACGCAGCAAATATTTGTTTTTTTTTTCCTAATTGAGTTTACGACACTCTCTCTCTCTCTCTCTTTGCATGTTGCAATAATTCTCACGTTAGTCGTGAATTTGAAATTTTGCAAGCTTTTGGCTGACAACACACAAGTAGCTAATAATTACTGCACATTGTTGCGTATATTATTATTGTATTATTATTGTAATGATTTTTGCAAAATTTCATATTCAGAATTGATAAATTATTAATTACTAGAATGCCTAATATATATGATATATTAATGCTAATGTAATTTGTATTATTTATGCGTATATAAGCGAAGTATAAGCGTATGTTTATATAGGATGTTTTTAAATTACAGAATGTTTTTTTAATAGCAATTTGACCAGTTAAAATTAAAATTAAAATTCTATGAATACAAATTTTATCTAAATTTAACTGCAGAATATACTTTTATTAATCTTTTAACTCCACAAAGTTTAATTTGCAGAAAGTCCTAATATAATATGTCACACATTAATGTTAATATAATTTGTATTATTTATGGAATACAAGCATGACTTTTCGGTCGCTTATAACTCGTATTGATGTTTCAAGATTTTCATTAAAGAAAAATTGTGCTTTTGAATTGATTAGAAAATCTGCTATTAACGAGGACATGATGTAATTTTTGAGCACTCTGTATAACATAACGTATTATCCTGTTGCAGTAATTATCAGCGCTTTGTGAAAATGTCGGTTTAAACATTGACAAATTGCTTATTCACCCGGATAATTCTTGTTCATATTCATTATGGGTTGAATATCATTTGTCACCCGATACAGACGCGCGTATTTTATACGCGTTTAAAGTGTAGCTAACCGATAGTCTGCGGTGGACGCGCAATATCAGGGTGCGGCCAGTGAAATTGTGGACGGCGCGATGCCAAGTCCACGGTAATTACGTCCGATTGTCAACAAGTTAACGCAACGGGACGTGTATCGCGTTTTGCTAACTGTGCAGATTGTCCTATCAGTACCGACGAGTAATATTTTGTATGCTCGACAATGCGAGCGTTCGATTGAAATAGACTACTATAGACTACTATAAGAGCTGTACTTGCATGTAGATCAAATAGTTACATTGCTCCGAGCAATGTAACCCGTGCTAACACTTCCTTTTTTATACAGGCGTTTCTCAATAGGTGCGAAAAATTTTAGGAAATGATTATTTGTCAAAAATTAAGGAGAGGCGAAAATTAAATTTTATTTTTCATATAAACATTAAGAAGTTCTAGTAAAAAATTGAATAGGGGTTGCTAGTTTCATCCCCTTATAACAATACGGGAGGCTGAAAAAAATATTAATAAATAACCTTTTTACTAGTAGAAAATAACCACCTAATTTCATTTCTTTAACTTGTTCCAAGAAAAAAATAAAAACCTAATTTTTACCCTCATTTTTGGAGGAGTGTAACTCCACAGGAAGGGATGTAGGAGTATATGAAAAATCCCCCTTAATTTTCGAAGAACAAAGAATCATCTCCTAAAATTTTTCGCACTTATTAAGAAACACCCTGTTTAGGAATTGAATGGCGGATGAATTCTTACATGAAAGGACATTTTAGCTTGATTTCTTTGGGAATTCATAATCATATAACGAGAGAATTTAAATTGTTAATTCGCGAATTTTACTCACTCGCAGTTTGTATCGACCGATTTGATACGCGAGCGAGAATTATGAATACACCATTGATCAGCTTGTTGTCGAGTCGCTCGTTCACTCGATTGCTTTTCCGAGCTTAAATTATTACGACCGCACGAGATTTCCTTCGTCGCGCTTCCACGCCGGGGAAACAATCGATAGCATAGGTATCGAAAGTGAGCATAAATCACAATGCACGCGCGCGGTACGATAACAACCCCCCGTTACGACAACTATTCGCCTATACATTTTCGGGAGATATATAGGAGCAGAAGGAGAAGCCGCGGCGCAATAATCCTCGAAGAGAGGCGAATCCGCGAAACGATATTATGTTTGATTTCTCGAGCATTGCTCCCTGATATTCCATCGAAATAGCCGCACCTCCTAGGCTGCATTGCGCTTGATAATTTTACTTGCGAGGCTTTCCGTTGAAGCGGGAACTAATATATACGTTCGCGGGGGAAGAGAGAGAGAGAAAGAGAAAGGGATCGAAAGACATAAAACATCGTTTTAGGGATAACGTGGCACTGGCAGCGCAGGCACCGTAAGATGACAAATTGCCATCGCGGTTGTTAATCTATCGTTTTTGTTCTAGTCGAGGTCAAACGTGTCGTGATGTATTTTCTTTCCAGCAAGGCCGCGATAAATTCTCGTTACGTCCAACCTGCCATCTTGTAACTCCGCGGCTAGCGCGAACTTGCACAGGGTCGTAGCAAATCTTCGTAACAAATGGATCCGTGGTTGCGCTATGGCCGATAAATGCGATTCCCACGACGGTTGAGCAAAATGAAGAGATAAGCGGAGAAGAAAATGTGCATGTCCGGGACGAACATTCCGCGTTTTCGTCGGAGATCGCTCGGTCGGTCGGGGATGCGCGATCCATCTTGTTTTGTCCTGATGCGATATATCGGTCGACTCGCGCTCGATCTTCATAATCAAATTCTTATATAAGTGAGCGCGAGATGCGTCGGGGGCAACATTTTTCTCCGGGTCTCTTCGAAGTACATGCAACCTTCATCCGTCTTGTTTTATCTCCGACCGACTACTCTTTCCGCGATTCTCTGCGCGCGTGCGCGATGTTGATGAAATGTCAAGCAGCTTGATATCCTTATGATTAATGCGAGGCCTGATAAATAACTCTCTCATTTCTGATGAAGAGCCCGCGCGTGTCTCGCGCAATCTCCCGATGTGAGTGTCAGCTGACGCGCGCATTGCAGAAGCGGATGTATAGCCGCTTTCGTAAACTCCTTGTATTACTCCTCGTATGCTCGTACTATTTCGATGTAAACACAATTCGTATCTACTTGATGCTAAAGCAATAAATATGTTGATGTGTCGTGGGAATATTATTCGCGCGAAAAAGAGCGCGCATCAATTTATATGACCTATTTTAATATTCCGAATATATTTTCGGACAATTCCAGATCTCTTGACGACGCGTCCCATTGTTCCGATCGATGTTAAAATAAATTTTGAATTTTCCATTCACACGCGAGAGAAAAAAAATGTCTTCTGAAATAATTCCTCCCACTCGTGTTTCCGGCTCGCTTGCTAAATCGCGAAATGCATTTCTCTTTTTGTACATTCGTGGCGCTTCTCCTCGTTAATTCGTGACGCTCTCTCAACGCGATCAATATTCCGAGCGGTTGCACGATTGAAACTAAATTTAGCTCAATGCGCAGATGTGATCTTCTCTTTAGAGTTCTCTACCAGCAGAGCGGAATCGCTCCGCGTTCTCCCCCGCGGCGGTGCGAAAGGGTGTCAGCTAGGAAGGGAAGAAGGGGTGAAGAAGGGATGGGCAGTGGAACCGCGGAATTGCACGAACCGGTCATCCGTCGGTAGTTCACGACGTGTGAACTGTAAATTGTGGTGGCGTAGCCGTGACGTTCCACTCGAGTTCGTAATGCAAACGCAATCTAACTAAGGTCAGCGTACGCTGCTTTGTAGGCATTCGCTGATACGGAATTAATGTCGGTTTAACAATCCGTTCAACGTTGTATAAATTCTCACGTTGTTGTAGATTTACAGGTACTTGAAGGGTTCGACTAATTAAAATGTAAAGAAAAAGCTCGCAATGCGAATGAAAGAAATATTTAAATTTAAATTTCTTATTTCGAAGATTAGAATTTTATAACTTGACAACATCATAATAATTTTCTAATTAATAAATTATCAAAATAATTTTCTAATTAAAATTTTTTAATTCTCTTATTTTCACATATATTCAGATTAAACTTTAGAATAATTAAATGCAGTATTTCATTATAATTAATTATTTGAAAGTTTTCAGTAGTCATTGTAAATTAAGATTCAGCGTCATAGTCAATATTACACATAGTACGTACTATTATTGTAGGCATTCGCTGATACGGAATTAATGTCGGTTTAACAATCCGTTCAACGTTGTATAAATTCTCACGTTGTTGTAGATTTACAGGTACTTGAAGGGTTCGACTAATTAAAATGTAAAGAAAAAGCTCACAGTGCGAATGAAAGAAATATTTTAATTTAAATTTCTTATTTCGAAGATTAAAATTTTATAACTTGACACAACATAATAATTTTCTAATTAATAAGTAATTAATCAAAATAATTTTCTAATTAAAATTTTTTAATTTTCTTATGTCACATATATTCAGATTAAACTTTAGAATAATTAAATGCAGTATTTCATTATAATTATTTGAAAGTTTTCGGTAGTCATTGTAAATTAAGCTTCAGCGTCATAGTCAATATTATTAGTTCGTACTATTATTTCTTCGAGAAGAAGAACACGAATGTACACGTATAAATGGTCGTGAGAACGATCAAAGGGAGCGCGAAATTATTCTACTTCTCGTAAGGGATATGTTTCTCTTAATCCCGCAAAGGGTGTTAGTTGGTCTTCGGGAAGTAAATTGCGGAATTACTCGCGAATAGAGCATAGACTCTCCTTTGACCTTATTCGATACGAGATACGTTTAGCTCTTGGCAGCAAAAGTTATTGCGTTTCTATTCAAAGATGCACGGATTTCTAAACGATACGTGCACATCATTATGGCATGTAGGGCTGTTGAGATTTTTATACGCATATTGCGAATTTCTAACGATTGCTTTAAAAACTACAATTACCGACATCGATTAGTTTTGTCAGTTAATAGATTGCACTTAAAATATTTATAATAAATGCAACACACACAGTAAATCCTGTCATAAATTATACTCATCGATATTTTTTATATAATATTTTCTCAATTTTTGAATAATGAAAAATCTGATTTGTTTGTCAAGACTATATTTTTAAAGCTTTTTTTTATCAGCTTTACAATTATTTTCTATTAATTTTAATAAAGTTTAATAAAGTTTCTTTGATTTTTGATTTATATAAATATTTTTCTTAATTTATATGAACATCTTAATTTATATAAATATTTGTAATATTATAAAAATAAGGAATTGTATACGAGAAGAAACTAGGATTTCGATGAGACTTGCTAAATTGTGTGCTTCATTGCGCAATGTTTTTCCACACAGAAGATTCATAGCAATCTGGCGATCCTTTGAGCTCGCTAGTTCGAGGTAAAGACAACCGAGATTTCGCAACTGAGATATTCTAGACGAGGCATTAAAATACAGCATACCGTAAACGCCGCAGTAAGATGCCTCTCGACTTTGCGGTCTCGTGTTTGCGGAGAGACGCGGGGCTTGGCTCATGCCATTACACTGAGCATGGAATTACCGTAAGCTGGTCGGTGATGTTTATAACTGCTGTGGATTTAATCCCCCCCGTTATATGCCGCATCTCGCGAGCTTGCAACGAGTTTCACAAGCCATACGTATCCTTTGACTCCTATCGTATCTAAGCAACTATATTGTTTTGCACGACCGCATTGTCCTCGTGAAGTTAAACGAATATACAGGACCCGGAAACTTTATTCCCATCTTTGAAATATTTTCCGCCATTTTTGTCTATATCACATTATATTCATTATTAAAAAAAAAATACAAACAGCGTGAGAAATGACTGAAACTATATTGGTATGTCTGGAAAATTCGACAAATAATTGATTAATCGAACGCCGGTATAAATTGCCTTGGAAGTCTTGGATAGCGTCGATAACTCGATCTCTCAGACTATTACGTTTATATTGGATCACTTGAATCACGAGCCATGCATTACACGGCGATCCAGCGATTCGGCAAGAGAGTGGTTCGAACGAGCGCGACGAATCGATTTCGTCGGAATCGAGTCAATTTAAATATGCCAATCCTTGCCCCGTCACCGTTCTACTTGTACATGCAGACGCATATACATGTGTACACGCGCACGTACGTTCTACCACGTAGAAAAGTGAATCCAGCTATATTATATATCGTAGAAATTCCCGATTCGCGATCGAATATGGCGAGACGCGACGCGACGCGACTTTCATTTCGTCCAAACGTGCACCGTCAAACGCAAACTTTCATTCTAGCCTCGCCGGCTTTAAATTGAACCCCCTAATCGGACATTGGAATCTTGCAAACTCTTACTCTCTTCTTTGCATAGACGCGAAGCATCTGGCTGTAACCAGGGAAATGTCACTACCATCCGTCACGTCTCTTTCTCTCTCTTTCACTTTTTAACCATTTTTTTCTTCCCCTCTCTATCTCTGTCCCTCTCTTACACAATCCATCTATCTCTTTTCATCGAATCTAATTCTTTGGAGCCGGTCTAATTAATAAAATAGCGCACTTTATTAGTGCAGTAATCGCTGGAAAAATCTTCCGCAATGCAGTAATTTTCATATTTTAATGATGAATTCGAGAGAACTTGGAGAATATTAAGGCATTCTCTTTTATATTTTATTTTCGCATTTTCTCGCGCGTGAATTATATATTCTTCCATCGAGAAGAACTTTTATCTATAAAAGAATTTTATCTATAAAAGAAGATTTGATTGACAGCTGTGGTTTTTCAATGGTATCTTTGGCATGTCTATATCGATGTACGAGTAATAGTGAAAAACGTTTTTTCAACAAGCCATATGTGTCACATACCGAAATATAAAAATGTAAAATACACTCGCTATGTGTAGTCATGAACTCGTAAAATAGTGAAAATAATATCCAACAATATTCACCAAAAAAATTTCTAAATTTTTACATTTGAAAAATGGCATTTGATCTATTTTAATATAAAAATTTCTCACCCATTAGTTTGATTTATATATACAAATTCTTATTTTATTCTAAATTCATTCTAAAAGAAACAAAATCTTGTCCGAGCTAATTTAGATAAGGCACTCATTTGGTAATTACAAGAGTTAATGAACATTCGATAATTAAACGAGTATTATATTGCGAACTACGAAAGATTTATGTCAATGCTTGCAGTTAATCCTTTCCGAGCATGATGGATTCCGGGTGCATTTTATTCTACTAGACAGTCGGTCGATACGAGTCAGTCGGTTGCCTGCCAACATCGTATAAGTGCGCCGAGCACAATTAAACAAAATAGAACTTGCACACATTTATCCCTCTTCCGAGAGTTAACTACCCCCGTTTACTGCTGACTTCCGTTTATTTACTCGTTTATTTGCTCGGTGTTGATAGCGCTGAACATGGGACTACGATCCAATGGCAGTCTTTTGAATGCAATTTCAATTTTGGAATGTATTATATGAGAAGCTAACTAGTTACATTTAAGATAACTTGAGTATAATTATTTATTACATTTTGAAAAGATATCAGCTCGAGTAGTAATTATGTAACTATAAAATGAATATATAAGCACGATTTTTATTATTTATCATTTTATATAATACAATTTATTTTTTGTTGCGCGTTTTTCTTATTTCAAAGTTTAAATTCAAAATCTTTAAATTCTGATTAAAATGAATATATTGAAGGAAAGCAAAAAATGTATATATACAGAGTGTTTCTTAATAAGTGCGAAAAATTTTGGAATATATTATACGAGAGATGATTCTTTGTTGAAAATTAAGGGAGGTTTTTCATATAAACATTAAAAAGTTCTAATAAAAAATTGAATAGAGGTTGCTAGTTTCATCCCCTTTTAACAATACGGGAGGCTGAAAAAAATATTAATAAATAACCTTTTTACTAGTAGAACATATCCACCTAATTTCATTTCTTTAACTTATTCCAAATTTGAGAAAAAAATAAAAACCTAATTTTTACCCCCATTTTTGGAAGAGTATAACTTCATAGGGAGGGATGTAGGAGTATATGTTTATATGAAAAACCCCCCTTAATTTTCGACAAAAAATCTCCTAACATTTTTCGCACTTATTAAGAAACACCCTGTATATATATATATATATATATATATATATATATAAAATTCACGATCGCATATATAATTTATATATATATGATTGTGCAAAATTCTACAACTTGACATTTATTTTCTCATTCTTAAATCATATTTCGAGTTTCTCGTGCAAACAGAATGCTTCGTCGCCATTTATCTTCGACGTTTCTTAACCCGTTTTTCTCCAAATTGTTTTCGAATCATTCCGGTGTTAATGTCCTCGTAACGATGAGATTATCGGCTCTCAATCGCGCTTATTTAGAATACAATCGTGGATTTTAGGTGAGACTTATTTACTTGGGGAATACAATCGGCTAATGGAAAAGAAGCGCGAAGGACGAGAAGGAAATGAAAATACGATTGAAAGTGGCTGTGGAACGGGGTATTTTCTTTCCGTTCTCTTTTTCGCGCGTTTTCCATTCGTCTTCTCTCTTTTCTTGCTCGTCGTGGCTCGATATACACATATGTAAGTACATGTACACATGCGCGATACACGCGAAGCCCACTTTCCGATACTGCATGTCGTCGGTCAAAAACGTATGGTCGGATTTTCGAGCTGTCCGAAGACGGACGAATGTGGCGATGGCGCATTTAAAGCCTCGTATTTGGCCGTCCTCTCGGGATTAAGCTTTATCGTGTCACCAAGAAAATTTTTAGGGATAAAATGCAATCTCTTAACGTTCAATTTGTTGCGTTTTGCGGTCCATTTAGCAGAATCAAATCTGATATCAAATCTCATTCAACCAACTATGTCGCTTCTTTATGACATTAGCAATTAGAGCGATTATTGCTGTTGCATCGATAATGTTCTAATCAGGACGCTTCATCAACTGCATTTAATGCAAATGCGGTATAATTAGGAGGATATCGCAATGTATCGTGTGAAATTATGCGAATAGAGATTTATACAGCAGTTTTTAATCGCAAAAATATAACTGATGGACAATCGTTTCAACTATAAACGCGTTGAAAAAATATTATTGTGTATATCATAGGGAATATTTTGTTTTATTTAAACTAGGTGATGTATATTTTGTAATGATTAAAGATTATAATTTAATGTTTGGACTTTATACGGTAAATATGATTACGAGTAAACGAAGTTAATGTATGCGCTTATCGTTAGTCATGCAAATACCGCGAGCGCAAATAATCCGCATTTTAATCCGTTCGACAAAAACTGAGTGTTCATGCTGCTGGTTAGTGTAATCCAGATTAAGCCGCATTATTTCTATGCGAAACGCCGGAAGATTGAATGGACGAGAGGCGATGCCGAGATGTTTTACAAGGATTACTTGTGGGCTAGTAAAATGAAACGCACGCAGAATTTCTCGCCTATAAACGAGGTAAATCTCACATTGACAAATCCTTTAGCTTAAATCGACTTCGAGTTGATTACAAAGTCTGCGAATGAATGAATCGAGAGAGGACGCTGTCGTTGCTCGTATAATTATACGAGTCATCTCGCGGAGTATAAATCGATCTCGAACACGCAAACTTCGAACAATCGACAAAGCGAGCAGTGTCAGCGACTGGCGATGGCGGCGGACGACTGCCTGTCTATTCGTAGATCTATTCGGAATCTATACACGGGGCGGCATGGATCATGATCGCGATCGTAATCGCGGCGAACTGCTCATGCTAGCAGATTTGCCATCGCGCCCGTCCCTATTATTTGCGTCCGTGATTGTAGGCCGTGGCAAGACCATCGGGCAATAAATCGATCCAGGAGCCAATTCCGCTTCGATCGGCTGTGACGCCCAATCGCTTCCGAGCACGATTTTATCAGAATTCTATAAAAGATCCTGGTCTCTTTTTCTCTCTCTTTCTCTCTTTTTACGTGTGGTTTCATTCCCTCGCACCTCCACGTTCTATTTTAGTCCCTTCCCCTCTTCCTGCGTATCTGGCTGATATTTTATACATTAGCGTGCGCCTCCTAGCACCTTATAAATCAATTTTTACACTGTCTTCTGAATCGAATTTAAGTGTCTCAGCGGGATCGGGACCGCAGGCGTAGGACAGGGAAACGCTTTTGAATACAAAACAGATTCGACCTTCGTATCGTTTCGCCGCCGGTTACGAGTGTCCTCTTATGAAATCTGTTTCCAAGGATATTGTTGCTCGAAGTACGCTGTGGACGACTATATGGCGAACTCATATTGTTCGAGATAAGCATCGATTTGAATACAACACCGTGTCACCGGGGAACTCTTGCTCGCGTTTCTCCTTCAATAAAATCGATAATGGTGCTTTCACCTTTAAGAGGGATTGAGAATAAAGAAGATATTACGATGAGAGCAACGATTATATCAATGCTAGAAATCATATAATATTTTAATTAAACGCGTATACGCGATTTTGTTTTACTTTATGTATATAATCTAAATAATATGTTATAAAGAGATTTAATTATATACATTTTCATATATCACGTGACTGATTCTCATACGTATCAATGTACGTATTAACTCGCGTATTGTATGTTGATGAATCCTTTAGATTCGTTAACAAAGAGATATCATCCGCAGAATGAAATTTATCAGCCGCATTAACATGCGGCATTCACATAATTGGTGTAATCTCGCCGTTGGAATTACGCCCGAAAGGGTTGCCGCGCGCCATTCGCGTTGTTCGAGAAGGGATATAATTGTGCTAGTTACGTGATACAATGAATGATGATACTCGTGGAGAGGGATGGAGGTTTGACTAAGTGCGCAATCCGATACCCCTAGAAGAGGGATAGAAAGCTGTTTCCCATTCGTGCGCGAATTAATCACTTATCACATTATTCGCTATCCGATAAATAAGGATGATATTGTAATTGCTTTACAGATTGTTGAACTTTTACGGCGGCATCGCGCAACATTATCGCTCGTACAACGAAAATCGATGCATGTGCATGTCAGATTAATGGAGCATACAAGATACCATTAACGGAGCAAGATAACTCTTAATCATCATTCGTATTTCATGCGAGCGCGCTTTAGCGCAATCCTACTAATTTATTCCATTTAATTAATTCGTCGTCATTCAAAGATAGCCGTCGTCGACGGCTTAATAATCCGCGAGATTCTCTATTATCCGCGTGTTTCTTGCTCGCCGCGCAATAAAGATACGGCGGTATCGTCCTTCGGCCACATTTTACAAGGTTTCGCGTAAAATAGGGCGGGTAATCCGCGATATCATTGTTACCACGAAAGCGCACCGCGCGAATATTATATTACGTCGGCGAACACAAGAACTCTGGTCGTTCTTTCGAGTAGAAACTACACGGATATATAGAGAGAGAGAAAGAGGGGGTGGGAAGAAAGGGAGGGAGGAAGTGAGCTCGTATTACCTCGCTAAACATGGTCGAGCATCGCGCTCTGAGTCGCACAAAGTCGGTGTCCCGCCTCCCCATAATTGCATACGTTTTCGCATTGTAGTAATACGCTTTGAACTGGCACACGTGGAACAACGTACCGCTCTTTGTAAGATGGTTCGCATTATGTTCCAATCCGGAGGCGCACTTCGTTTTTTTCTTTTTTTTCTTTTTTTTTTGCGCATACATGCATTCGCACAATGACATTTTTATTTTGGCAATAAAAACGCACTATATGCAATTGTTACGATTACTTATCTCGTTTATATAGGGTATTTCTTAATAAGTGCGAAAAATTTTAGGAAATGATTCTTTGTCGAAAGATAAGGGGGGTTTTTCATATAAACATATATGTATAGGAGTATACTCCTACATCCCTTCCTGTGGAATTACACTCCTTCAAAAATGAGAGTAAAAATTAGGTTTTTAGGTTTTTATTATAATTTTGTTTTTGTTCCAATTTTCCCATTTACTCTAATTTTATTTTCATTTTAAAATTTAACTTCTCGTAATTCGAAACCTATGCTATTTAGCATCTGTGCACGATAACGTATTTTATTTTTTTTCTTGAAAACTATTGATTTTATGAAAAAATAAAAGAAATAAAAAAGTTTCTAAATAAATCAAACTTCTTAATACATATTTTTAGATGATCATATTCCGGCCCATTAAAAAGTTCTAATAAAAAATTGAATAGGAGTTGCTAGTTTCATCCTCTTATAACAATACGGGAGGCTGAAAAAAATATTAATAAATAACCTTTTTACTAGTAAAAAATATCCACCTAATTTCATTTCATTAACTTGTTCCAAATTTAAGAAAAAAATAAAAACCTAATTTTTACCTCCATTTTTAGAGGAGTATAACTCCACAGGAAGAGATGTAGGAGTATATGTTTATATGAAAAACTCCCCTTAATTTTCGATAAAGAATCATCTAAAATTTTTCGCACTTATTAGGAAACATCCTGTATAAACGCGACGGTAACACGAATCAGTTTTCGACTCATTAGAGCGTCCCAAACGATAGTATGATGGGTGTCTCTTTAATTCGTATCTGATTGTTCCCGATGAAAAATGATCTCTTTATATGTTTTATGTGTTTTATATGTTTTATATGAGACTAGAGGCTGAAAAAAGAAATGAATTATGCATCGATATGAATCATCATAGACTTGTCGAAATATAATACTATAAAATTCACCTCGCAGGTATGTTTAGACCTTCTTGTTTGACAGAAGAGACGTGAGACGCGACGGAAATATATTCTCTTGTCACATTCTCAAAACAAACGTGTTTGGACGATTTTATAAAGCGCGCACGATATATATGGCATTGCAAATGGCGTGGATAGCGTACAATATTATGGGGAAGAAATAGAGATAGACATCGTGATGACAATATTCTAAATGGAGAGATTACGTTTCGTTTATAGCGGAAAAACATCCACACATGCAAGGAATCTCGCGCGTAGGACGCATAATGTACCCTAAAGACGCGCTCTTCTCCCCCGCATATGTGACAGTGTGTACGCATAAATATGTAACGTTGCGCGTCTACGATTTTCCTTACACGTCGCGCGCATTGCAAGGATATTAACACGTTGTAACAAGCACCCATTGTGGAATAGCGTGTACGTGATGTGCGTGTACAAATTGAATGAGATGCGCGCGCATGCATTCGCCAGGCGAAAGCACGGCAAAATAGTTAACGGCATGCATTCGAAACGGGTACACTCGCTGTCATAAATACTTGCTTCTCGTTACTTGATAGATAGCCCTCCAACCTATAGCTAGAAATCCATTAATTCTAATCACGCTTGTTTACAAAGAAAAAATCGATAAAATCGTCTGGATGTCGCGTTCAATTACGCCAAATATTTTTATATTAAATTTAATCGCTAGACGAATTTTATATGAACATTATATTTATTTTTCAATTAATTTATTCATTGTTATGCAATAAAAGAATTTATTTTGCTCCTTAATCTTGTACATTTTTGCGCTGTTGCATATATCAACTACTGACGATCAATTATTTCTCAATAATTATTTGTTGATATTACTTATACTTGTAAATCATGATTTACAAGTATCTATACGTGTTGGAATCTTGCTAAAAGCGCGCAAGCATTATTATGACGCCTGGTATACATCCAGGCTTCATCGCGGCGATATTAGCCGCTTCTAGCTCGTTTGGGGTAGGTATGGATCCGACAAGCCGCAGGAAAACTCAGTTTCCGCGGTGCGGAAGTGACTTGAAGTCGACACAAAAGCATCCGAGCAACCGAGCGAAAAAGTACTCTTGGCTACGGGAAATTGACGTTTTGGATTATTTAGCGACGCAAAGCGGTCCGGATGGAACGTGCTTTATGTACTGGACAGAATTAAAACACGTCGGCAAATATTTTTATGCCTCGTCACTTTTGCATATTATTCCATTCGTTACGAAATTATTCGCTTACCGCGGTATAATACAGAATATCATGCAATAATTTTGCATAATAATTATTATATTATTATATTATTGTACAAAAGAGCTTCGAGTGAACAGTAATAATATGCGCGATCTCTAGCAAATTTTTTACGTGCGCGAGAATAAAAGCGGCAATGAAATGTTTTAATAATAAACGAATTAAAAATTTTACGTCAAACGCAGGTATAAAAGTATCTTTCATAAAATATTATACACATAATTATAATTTTTAACAAAAAACAGGGGACTTTGAAAATTTACAAAGCTGCTTAAAGTTACGAAAGAAAGTGGCGCTCGATTAGATTTTCGTCGAGGAAAAATTGGCTGCAATTTGGCCGGAAAAGATGGGTCGAGAAAGTGTAAGGTAGCTTTTATACATTTCTGAGGTACATTTATAGAGTGAAGGAAGAGCGATGAAGCGAGTGCGAACATCCTGATTCTGCAATGTCGGGCATTGTAAGGACGGTTTTCCCTCGTTTCCTCTGGTCCACGGGAAAAGATCCTCTACCCGGACTTCACCGGAAGGCGGTACAAAAGCTCGGCGGATGGACAGTGCCAAGTCGGTGTGGCGCGGTGTAATACGAAGGGAAAGCGGGAAGAATCGCCAGGAAATACATGTTTCTCGACTATCTATTGCTCGAAATTTCTAGTCTCGGACTTAATTTCGTTTCGTGAGTGAATTTATGCGTGCGGATAATAAATAAATAACTTTTAGCCATTTTAAATGTATGTATCAGAGCTGCAATTTTTAGTTACATACAATATAAATATAAAAGCTGATAAAAATATTATCGCATATCAAGCTAAATTTACTCTTAGTTCCAGCATAATTCCGTTATTATAATTAAAGAATTTATTATCAAAGTCTCGCTGAGAAAAAAAATTCTTATTCGTCTAATGCCCTCAAGAGATCAGAATTTTTCTGGCATAGGTCTCGGGGCATCGTATAATTTACGAATGTCTTCCGTTCTACAAATGGAACACATTATGAAACACGTTCCGCTCAGCAGCAGCGTGGCGGGGAAAGCCAAGAGGAAGCTGGTAATTCGCGTAAGGCTGGAGCAGACAGCCGGACGAATCGCTTGCACTGTGTCGCTACACGAGTGCTCGTAGATATCGCGGTCGAAAGGTCAGGTCGGTGATAAACGAGGCCGTTAATCTGCGCCCCGGATGTAAGAAAATGAAGTTTCCTTCCCGCGCGCGCCGCGGCGCTTTGTTTCATCGGATGCGTGCGCTTTATCCGCTGTAAATTAATCTCGACTGCCGGGCGCGTGTGTGCGCTAGGTAAACCGGTAACCGCAATTGCAGCGAGATCATCTGGGACCGCTAAATTCGACAGGAACCGGCGGCGCCGCGGAACGGTATTAATATCGAATATCGCCTAAAACTGTTGTTCGTCTGGTGGTATTGTGCAAATCGATCGTACGCGAGAAAAGCGTAATGAAATTGCTAGACAATAGCCCGTGCAAGCAAAGCACAGTTGCATTTTGTTTTGTTTTGGAAATTGTTTCGATTGATGCAACATGAAAATGCTTTTCAGCGCACGAATAAAATATTATTCTTTCCCTACATCTGTTATCTTTACACAGGTAGCAATTATAGTTTTATAAAGTGTAAACAAATTTTGACAATATTTCATTAATATTACATCTAATTGACAGATACATTAAGTTTGTTCATTTGATGCAAGCTTTATACATATATGTATGCATATGCGTTAGAATGACCTTAGGCGTATTTAATATTCTTCATATTTAATATTCTATTGTTTACCATTATTTTTGAATTTTTAATTGACGAGATACGTAATAATCCATAGTGAATTTTCAAAATAAAGCAAACAGAAGCTATTAGTATGTACGGATATTATCCATGCATGAAAATCAGCTAACTCGTGTATCATAAACCTTGATAATGGTTTATCGATATCGTAATATAAATATCATTTTACTCGCACATGATACAATTACAAATACATAGTCATCCGATAGATAAATTTTTTGCAATCTATGCCGTATGCCTTGTGATGTAATATCGCGATGGTGATATACTAAAAAAATACACATTTAATTAAATATAGAAAAAATCCAATTTGTACTCGTTGAAAGTGCCAGTTTAAAATATTAAACAGAAAACGTGTATATGTAAAAACGAGATGAAATAGATCCGTCAACTATCATTCAAACATCAATATGTAAATATTTTGCTGTCAGTGCAGTTTTGGCTTTACCTGGAAAACCATTTGATATCTTTCAAAAATAAATTTCGTATACGTGATTGTATATGTAAATATAATGTACATGGTGAAGCTTACGTTAGTTAACGAATATACTGAATCGGATAAATTTGATTGAATTCCTAGTCTATATCATATGCCAAAGTGATATGAACTTTAAATTCAATTTGAACACTCTCTATTCATTTAAACTTTACCATTTCGCTAAATTGACTTTATATAAGACAAATGTATGTGTGTACGTAACACACAATTAAATATACACAATTTTAGTGAATTATAAAATACAACTTATAATTTATTTATTGTATTTATATATTTGCCTTGTACGTATTATTTTATTTTTTCAACTAAAAATAAAGATATACTGTCTGCATTATACATGTCTTACTTGTTAAAATAATGTTAAAGAAGATTACTTGAAACATTATTGATTTCTTGAAAATAGAGAGCAAGATCCGTCGCCAAAGAAGACAAGATAGATTCGTTAAGTCTTCGGGACAACGACCTTAACTTCTTCTTCTTCAAGGTACAAAAAAGAAGCAACTCGGTTATGCAAAACTAAGAAATTATGCAAAGTACTCGCAAGGTTTGACGCGACTGGTCGCTGAACAAAGGACGCGGGGCAAATTGCGCGAGGTCGCGCCGGAGAACGAAGAAGTAAGGACGAGAAAGAGAGGAGGAACGGAACAGACGTCGGGGGTTGTTTTTGCACGGCGGGTTATTCGGCGCGAAACTCTGACGCCACCGTCGTCGCCGGGCGCGGGGTTGAATTATCGGGCCGCGAAACAGGACTTCCCGGGTCGAAACGCGTTAAATCTTAAGCCCCCTTAATTCCAGACTTGCGACGCGGAAGCATTTCGTCGGTCCGGTCGGTTCGGCGCAGACCATGGTCGGCTATGTAAATTCTTTGGCGAGAATTCTCATGTAAGCGCCGGACGCGTGCAGTTTCCCGCGAGGCTCACCGAGCGAGATTCCTGAAGGATATGTACGTAATCTAACGTCGAGGATTATTTATATGTTGAATTTCGCGTAGAATATATTCTATAATTTTTATAAAAGAATATGAATACGCAATGATAATTGTATTGTGATTTAAAACAATGCGAATTTCTCGTGGAAAATATTTTTTCATATAAACGCGTATACATTTTTTATTATTGCTAAATTGAGTTATTTTTTCTCACATACACACATACAATTTTATTTGCTTATTCGAACAAATATAACAATTCTGAATTTTTATAATTTACAAAATTTTTATTTTTTTAATTTTTTGAATAGTGTTGTATTTCAAACTGATTGAATATCGTTCGCATAATTTTCTACGTGGCGCATTTCTTTTAGGAATCATTCCGCTCGATCGATCATTCAGCAACTTCTCGACCGATTGTGTTCGCAAAACGAAAAATACCTTTTCTCGAGTGGAGATATTTTGAAACTTCTTAAAGAACTAGTCTTGCGGAATTAGTGGCAGAGTAAGAGTAGCATGTGTAAGAGTTCGCAATCATCGTGAATTTAACAAGTTTACTCTTGAGAGTTCAGTTATATAAAGCGGTCCGAAGGCGTTGCCAGTTGCAAAGCGTCCAGTTCGACCATTTGTAATTTTCCGCTCGATGTAGCATAAGCTTGCTGGCATGATTCAGAGTACTTTCTGTTATTTACCGAAGACCGTCAGAAAATATTTCATTTTGTCGTAAAAGAGGGAGGAGGAATGTCGCGCGAAAACACTGAAGGAAGAATTCGCGGATAAGAAACGTTGTAACGCTCCAGATAGTGCGTCTTTTATCGAAGCACAATATATCCTTAATTTTTCTATTATGTATTAATAAATGTAAAAAAATTATCGCAATTCTTTCTAAATATGAAAGAAAATGTAAATACTTTGCGACTTATTCTTTTGCAAGAATATAAATATATTTAAAAAGATTTTTAGGAAAAAATTTAATTTTTCCAAAGATTCGCAATATGTGCGTTTTGCATAGTGATTAAGCAACGAATATTTTTCATAGCAGTTCCACGCATCGACCGAGATATGGCGCACGAAACTCATTTAGATCCGTCGATGTATCACGGGAACCGGTAGCAGCGATCGAGTAGAGAAAAGCACGGCGGGTGTTTACCATCGAATTTGCATTGTAAAAGGAAAGCGGTTGCGCGATTTTGCATGAAAACCTCCCATACGATTGCGAGAGTGGGCTTCCAATCGTGCATAATTCAGGCTCCCACCTCCGTTCGTCCTGAATCTCCGTTCTGCTACCGATTCCTATCGTTTGCGGGAGTAGGAGATAAACTCCGGGCAGTATTTTATTGGCTAGGTGACTTTTTTACCCCGCTAAAAGTAATTTATGTTTTGAATATGCTAAAATTCTCTCTCTTCCTTCTCTCATAAATATGAAACAAGTGTCACGAGTGTCGCCGCGAAGATAACGAATTTTACAAACGAGTCCGTCTCTCTTACTACTTTCCTGCTCGCTTGGGTAGCTTCGACATGTCACCCCAGTGATAGATGCGATCGCGATAAACGCGCCTGTAATGTCGATCACACTCGTAAAACTCAATTTTAAACTCTTGCTTCCTATTTTTCTGCCAATCGCTTATAAATGTTAAAAAAGTATACACGATATTTTGAATTTTGTTTTACATTAACAAGATAAATAATTTTATAGAAAGCATAATATAATTATATAATTTGTGAGATCTATTTTAGACGAGACTTTGTGTTTAAAACGAATATATAATTATGGGCTTTTTTCTCTAATCTAATTTTTGCATTTTTATTTTAAATCACATTATTTCTTTCATTGTTTAAATAACGCTGTTGTTTAGTTAAGTAACGCTGATTCTTGTCGCTCTGACATAAGTGATGGAAAAGTCGACGCAGACGTTCTGGCTTTACACTTGGTACTCGAGTGTACTTTGCTGGTCAAAGTTTGCGGCGTCGATCATCGCCGCGAGAGTCACCGCGGTTCTCGATCTCCGTCGTCGACGCACGATCGATAAACGCACGGGATACGTATAATCGGATTAAATAAATTGACGGATAGACGCGGGGTCTCTAAATCCCGAGAGTACGGTCCCGTGTGTGATGTGTACGTTGTAAAATAAATCTGCGTGCCGGATTAAGGTGTATGCGCGCCAACATGGACGCGAAATACTCGTGTAGATGTGTGTACACGCGTTATACGTGACTACGGCGGTGTCCCAGCTGACATTAATTCTTGGTCGAACTGCGTGTACTCGAATCGTCGCCCTGCGGTGGTTTATTACCGGTAATCATATTTGTTATACGAAGTGCAATTGTATTCAAGCCCATCAATATACACGGGTAATCTTGGACCGATTACGCACCGGCCCTGCTCGATCCTATTATTTAAGGATTTTTACGTAACGTTCGAGCGCGACACGCGCGATTTGACAGCGAGATGACCCAAATAAATAACATAATATCCAGAGATGATTCTCGTACTTTCATGATATTTTATATATTAATAATATATTAATAATTTCTCTTTAATCGAAATTTCTCTTTACATTATATTAGTAATCGCTTTTAGTATTTTAATTATTTAGTACATTTTAATTATGTTATGGGGAAATTTCAAACATCATCAAGTACCGCTTATACATTCGCTTAGACACAATGAATTACATTGGCCTAAATCAGCTGGAACGTTCCTTTAACATAATCTTAATGGATTTAACCACGCGGCTTTGTTATAGTTTCACAGTTTCGTGCATCGTAGTTTCGCTTAATTGTATGAAATATAGACGAAAAGGAATTATATGCACGGCTTAATAATTATTCACGCATTGTCGCGTTAATTCAACCGTGCCCATCGAAATTATACAAGCACTTATTTGCCTTTTAGTTCTTAATTATCATTTTCCGGTAATTATCTTCATTACTCTGGTCATTATGCGTTATTTAACGATAATATTTTTTTATTAAAATATATCGATACGTTTTGTCGAAATTAATATTTATGACAACAATATATGCGCATATTTTTAACCCGATGCTCCACTCGCGGTTAGCATTTTATATAATAGTAATCGTCTCGATCGCACTTTGCTCGCGTGGATATCTCCGATGAAATTTTGCAGGGCCAACAATATTCGATTATCTTAATTCATCGACAAGTGACACTGGTGGACCGGTGTTGTCAGCGAACCAGCGTAATTTCCGTATAATAAGCCCGTGTAATGGCAGGGGTGAGCCCCGCCAGCCCGTTGCGTTTTCATTACCTCATAAAACATCACTCGACCCTCAACCGCTCGAACACGAGGCGGTCAGGTGTCGGCACGTGTATCCACTTTTGCACATCGTATAAAAGCGCTTACACCTTAGGATTTCGAACACCGTTCGAAGGGTCGAATTATACAGCGTATAAATTGCTCAGGGAGCTCCTTTCCAGAATTTACGCTCGAGAAAGCGTGGAAAAGTCGGAGAAATTGAAAACACAAGCTCGTAATTGAATTCCTTTTCCGAGATATTGTTGTCAGGTTGTTATTCGTTTAATTCTTGCAGATATTACATTTGTATTTTTTATAAATGTTCGATAGGAAAAACATCGGACTTGAAATGGCGAAAAATACGATTTTTCGGAGTATCGCGAATATTTTGCAAGTACGAGAAAATTAAATAACGGAGGGAATGTTGGTTTAAACTAGCCTTTAGGGGAGGATCGGGTGCGCAACCGCAAAACATCGATCTCCGTTCAAAGTCGTTATCGCGATCGTGAAAAATATTCCATAAAACACGAATGCCCGACGGTTAAACGCGCGACAGCAAATGAAAAATATCTAACCAGGTGCGGTAAATGTTTCGCTCGTTTTACACCGTACATCGGCGGGGAGCGTGAGAACGCGCTTCATGCAGTTTACATAGAGAGTCCTTCATATCTCTTCCACTAATATCATGAGTATTTGCGAAACGCTTATATAAGCTGTTCTCTATTCAGAGACGAGTCATTATTGCGTCCCGCGATTTCTCTGACTACGAAATCGATTCATCACAAGTGCGCTGAAACTCACGCGTAACTTTTGACCCTCTATTTCTCGCAAAAAGCTCAATTTATGCAATTATTTATGCAGTATTTCTTTTTAATCTTATTAAAATAATTTAATTTTCCTGAAATTATATATTATTTTGTTGTTTTATATTTACTTTTCTGATATTGATCGCAAAATTTTTATCATAACTAATACTAATTATAAGTGAATATGAAATTAGATAGAAATTTAATTATAATATAATAATATTTAATTAGTTTTAATTATTTATTGTGTAAGTAAGTTTATACAATAGAATGTAGAAAGAAATAAGTATAGATTTAGCAGTCCCATGTATCTATTCCTTGTATCTTCGTTATTCTTTTTCGACACACAAATACAAGCGAGTAGGATTTCGCGAAGATAAGCGAGGATAAAGATAAGAATAGTCCGTATTTTCTCGCTATACAATGAAAACGTTGCTTGGCGATAGGTAGAAGAGATTAAGTGCCATTAATGCGACCCGCTAAAATCCTGCGTTGCCGCGCTACGTAAAATCGTCTAATCTCTTGCCAACGTCTGACCGCTCGTATTTTTCGTCGGAGCAGCTACCCAAGGATTTACAAACACCGTAAATCTGCGTCCTCCTTTAGCTTCTTAGCCCCTGCCATCGCGCTTCTGTATCGCCGATCCCGAAAAATGGCATCGATAAAAATAATGGAATCTTTTCTTCGCGGTCGCAAATTTTTGAAATATTCCCCTCTGTCATTCGTCTCTACCTGACAATTGAATCAAGCATTTTCGCGAATGATATTTTACGCGAATCGCGAGAATCTTGTATTCTTGTATTTGCTCCACGTGATTTGTCCTAAATTAAATTCACGATGAGGTTTGCTTTATCGCGGAAGATGTAGCGTATTTAAAATTTGATCACGTATACCTCGCAATTGTATTCGCATCCGGAGAGATACATAAGTGTTAAGTCTCTTAATCGTCGCGAAACAGAACTTAACTTCCACACGCTGGTAAACTGTATGTATACTCGACATAATTCTGCGACAAACTTTCTTGGAATGTGTAAAATCATTCCACATATACCGTGAGTTGTAACGGATTGTAATGAGAGTCCCGACATACCTCATGTGTGGAGAGTTGTGAAGTTTTGATGCAAGCAATTTGCTGGAGGATGCGAAAATTTATTGGATGTTGAAATATTAAGGCAGCTAGTAAAATACGGTTAATTGGAAGCTTTTTAATATGCGGATAAAGCACAAAGAGTTTGCGATTTTGATCGATATTTAAAGGTGAATAGAGCGAGCAGAACAAAAGAGCACGGCGAAGGTATAACGGTATGTATGTATTTTCCGTATTTCCAATTTCGTCTCTTCCTTTGGGACGAAAAATGTACTTTATCTTAGCCGCATTTGCCGATGTAATTCGTGCGATGTAATTACCGAGCCAAGCTCGAAACGAGTGTCGGAGGTTTTACATCGACGAAACATCGCCGCTTAGCTCGAAGCGATTTTCATTTCGTGTTAATCACTTCGCAGCACCGCTCTTTACTTTGGCGGACCCGTTTTTCACGGAAATCGATAAATGCCAGTTGTGGAACGGTGAGCAGTTCCGTTTAGCGAGCCAGTGAATATAACAGTAGGATATGAATGGATGTAATATGAAATACGACTCGTGACGATGAAAAATGCACGACATAATTTGCCTTTTGATTTTTACGCGCTTGATCGAAACATGATATTATTTTTAAATATTTTTATTTACATATGATTTTATATACGCAAATTTTAATCTCGACAAATTTCTTTGATTTTATAAATTAAAAATGCTACTCAAGAAATTAAATAATCAAAATTGATCTTAAAAAAGGAATAAGTATTGATAATATAAATATTCTGGAATTTGTTTTTAAAAGAGTAATTCTTGTCTGATGCTGCGCAGAGAGGGGATCAAGGGGATAAAAAAATATATGAATGTAAAGTGAGAGATGTCACTCAATGAGAAAGTGGCAGAACAAATCGGATGGCGGTCTAATGGAATTTTATTCGCCTTCACTTCTGTTTTCGCTGTTTACCATTCAAAGTGTCTGCTCCCTCAATCTTTTTCCTTCGAAATTTACTGCGATTGGCGCTCTTTTTATTTAAATTTTACATATAAATCTACATAATAATCTAATCATACACATGTAAATCTGTAATTTCTTTTATAACGATAAATATTTCATTTCCGGAAGAAATGTCACGTAGCAGACAGTTTGAACAATTATATCTGACATATTGTATTCTATCTGAAAGCTGTTCGTTACGCAAATGTTACAGGAAACATTTCTCTCGCCTGTTAATTCATGCAAATAAATTAAACGGACACGTAATAGTCTCTGTCGAAGCGCAATCTCTTCGATTGCATCGCCCGACTGGCTCTCGAGTGCATTTCGCGCGCAGGTTTTAGCAATAATTGTCCTCTTCCCTTTCCGTGGACATGTCCGAAAATGTCCGTCGTTGACTCGCTCGAATAGACGCGGTCGCCTCGATCGATCCCTTTCCGCCGCTCGATGTCGGGACGATTAATTGATCGAGCGACGGGACGGCAAGGTCGTTTGCTGGAGACGTTGTTAGGATCTCCTCCAGGATCAGGGGGGATCCGTTGCCGTATCGGCTTGCCTCCGAATCCCATCGCTTCTATGCACGGCAATTCCTCTCCGTTGACGGAACGCGAGAGACGATGCCGGCGGATTGTCGTATAACTGGCGTTGTCGTAACTTCCAGCAAATTGACATGGCGCGACGCGATGCCACCGTCCAATAAGCAACAGGAATATCGGACTGTAGGTAGCTAGGCATTCTTGTGTGCCGGACAGATTGTGCTGATAACATGTTATTGGGAAAGGGCTGACATCCGCGCTATTCCCGGTTAGGTGGAAACAGCTTGCAAGAGAAATGGTCGTTTATGCGCTTTCGCTATAGGTTGCCCCAGATCTCTCCGCCTTTTCTTCCACAGATCTTTTTTTATATGAAATTCGAGATTACACTTTTTCTTTATAAAGATAAAATTACATTCGGAAAATTTTCGAATCGCGTAAGCAGAAAAGTCTACAAAAATTTCCGTGACCTAACAATATATATTGGATTGCTCGTTTAATCTTTAATTAACTTTGCGACACGTTAGGGATAATTTTGATATTTTTCCAATCGTTTTCAATGATTATTTTTTTATAACCAGATATTGTCAATCGGTGGAGATAGATGGGACATTGCGAAATCCATTCGCCAGTTTATTGTTGCTGTAATCATCAAAATGTGAACTGTCTATAGGAGAACGTTTGTTACGTCAAACAGCAAGCTAGGCAATATCGAAGAGTAGAATTTGTTTTTCTTCCATTTGGATTTTAAAATCCGCACGACTTAAAAACACAAGAAGAACATTTCCACAAAGAAACGGTGATGTGTGAGTTTTCGTTCCTTCATCCTTCGATCCGTATCAGCGTATCTTACGGTATTCGAGTAATTCAGAAGATCGTGTTCGTAGTGCGATAAAAATAATGCTCTGCTCTGTTGTAAACAGCGCGTAAATGAAAAAGATACGAGATGGCAGTTGGATATAGTTAGAGGAATCTCTTATTTTGTTTTCTCGCCCTCACCCTCTCCTCTACGCAAGCTCTCATAAACTCATAAACTTTTCTCGTAGACCCCCTACACTTCATGTCACTTCTCAGCTTTCCTTCTTTTTCTCTCCTCATCTTTCACTCTGTCGCCTCGTCTCTGTTACACTCTGTTATTTTCTCTTTGCGAGTTACTTTTGCATTTCCAGACCATAGATTCATCATTATAAGTCAGTCTCGTGTGCTAACGTGCGATAACGTGCAAAAATGTAGAAAATTTTAAAAATTATTTTTTAAAAATCTTGCTCCAGAGAAAAAAGATAAATAAATAGATGGATATTGTAAAGTTAGGAATAACATAATTTTCCACTAAATTTCTATTAAAAATCACGATAGAAACCGCGAAATCATCATAGAAACATTTTTGCACCGCATTATAATTTTAAGTCAATAATGTGTCTACATTTCATATATCACGAGTACAATGAAACAATAATATGTGAAAGAATAATTAAAATATTTTACTTTGAAATTTCTCCATGTATGCATAGTATAATTTTATTATTATTTTTCTTCTTGTTAGTAAGAGAACTAATTGAACTGTAGCCCATAAAAATTGGAATTCCTCACCGATTGCTGGTTCCGATTACATTTTCACTATAGATAGATAAGTTTATTTAATGGTTCTTCTTCCAACAGTTTTATTTTAACGTTTCTTTAATTTTTATTTGCAATTTATAATTAAATATTAAATAAGAAGAGATTATATTTAAATAATATTTTTTTCAGTACACGATTTAATCTATAAGAATTTTTATTCAACACGTCTAGCGTTACTACGATTAATTCTATTGATTAACCACGACGTTGATATTTTACGATCGTTTTTGTTCTTGCTGCTCATACCGTCTCGTGGCAAAAAAGAGCAGTTTTCGTTATTTTGTCAATAGAAAAGTGATTCTTGTGAAATATGTCCGATGGCCGTTAAACCGATTGATAGCGCCTGACGCAGAAAAATCCAGAGGTTGCCGCAGTTCGTTAATTTGGAATGCAGTTTGACGCGGAACACGAGGAGGGAATGAAACCGAGCCGCGGTACTAATCACGTCGGCGATAATGAAAAAGTTAATTGGGCCACGCTCGCGAAATGTCCGGTTGGCGTCGCGTTCGACAGTCACTCCGCTAATCTAAGCCGCGAACCGATTGTGAAATATTCCGGGTATGTGTTTTTTGGATTGGGGTATGGCAGATTGATGCGGAAACTTTACTTTCTCTCTCCGGCGAGCTGGGTATGAATATTGATGGACGTACAAAATGTGCGTTCCCTATTGTGTCGCTATTATATTATGAATGCTAATGGATCACAATCGAATATTTGTAACATGATCTTGATGATACATCTCGCATTAATCGAATAGATACCTCGCAGAATAAATAGCAAACCGAGATAGGGATAATTATGCACTTGTATCAGATTCGCGGTGAATTAATCGTCGAAAGATCTCCAATTTTTGCGACGGGTTAATTAAATTAACCGCGGACGCGATAAAGTTACGAGCAAAAAAATGAATGTTACGGATACGAAGTAAAATTTTACAATGAGATTCTAAAAGATATATAATTGAGTTCCCCGCAATCAATTACGCATACGATGAATTTCATAGGATTTAACTTTTGAATTTCTCATTTATATATGAACGTTAATTAAATATCGACCGTATTTCCGAATCAATTTAAACGATATCTTTTACGGCTCTCGCAATTATTGCGGGAAAATTTATCGAAATCCGAAAAATTGTAATTGACATTTTTATGAAAGTTAGAGGGAGCTTAAAAGAGCTGTCATCTACAAATTGAAAATGTTAATTGTACGTGGCGAGAAATTATATATCCAGCGAGAAAGAGCCATTCTGGCTTGCGTTCGCTCGAATGTGTGCACTATTTCTTCGAGATTAACGCGTCTGGTTTTTGGCATTGCCAAGTCGTATCTTCTTGTATCCTCTTGTACGTACCTCAGTAGCGTGCTCTATACTTTAGAGGTGTACAAGGCCGTGCTCTGCGCGTGTTCAACAAAGTTATCTCTACCAGCTCGTGTAACAAATCTGCGTTTCGAATGTTCGCGCTTGCACACATTTACCCATTTCATGCACTCGACACACACACGTATATTCGTATATAGATACAACTACAACTACAACTGCTACAAATGCGCGTCACTTGGATTTCAATTGTTTCAGTGTCGATTGCATTCCTGATGCCTAGGGCATTACAGAAGTACTGAAGGAATTTGCAAACAGAACTGGCATAGTTTGCTCGGTTACACGGCGCTGATAATTGTGAAATTCTGTATATTAAATATAAAATGTACACTAATATCATTTTCTACGGATAAAAGATGTGAGAAATATAAATTTAAAATATATATTCCCCTTTTAAATTACTTAAATTTATTATTTACAGTCAAACAAACATATGCAAAACGTATTAAAAGATATAAGAGTTACAGAATTTGCAGATCGAATGATCTATATTTTATAAAGATTAATATGCAAATTGTGTTAGGTTTTGATACTCAAATGCGCAGCACGATAGTTCGGTAAATTGACAGACGCTTTGGCTGACTAAAGCAAGAATACTCTCCTTATTTCCGGATACTCTCCCTGCAACTGACCGTGTTCCATCGATGCCCTTTGTACGTAGCACGAGCAAAGAATAAGATCGACAACGCTGAAAGTAGCAAAGCAGCAAAGTGTCGAAAAAAGCGAATGATATCTCATTCGCGCGATAAGTCTCGACAGTAACGAGAAATCGTTTCAGTTAGAAGCACGTCGCGAGGAAAGCTCGATGGATATCGCGCGCGCGCGCTTTTAGAGAGCGCATCGATTGGACGAGTCGCTCTTTCTCTCGTCCATATCCTGCCACTTTGAACTTCCGTCGTAAAATGGACGTACCCCGGGATACGTTAAAATAGGTTTTGTAACGCATACACGTCGATCCGCAAATACAGTCGGTCGGTCCGCGATATCAAATGCTTCGCTTCAGGGTATGGTGTGTCTTTTCGAGAACACTAACAACAGTGAGCTTGAACCTTCAAGTATATTATATATTATATCATAAATGAAAGCTTTTGTCAGAGAAATTCTATGAAATACAAGATCGCACTGTGAATTCGATTTTGATAAGTATGTTTAGAATAAGTTGTAATTTTATAGGAAAAATTTATATAAAATAAATTGACTTTTACATATTCGTATATATATTCCTGGACAAAATTAACGCATAATTTTTTTTCACTTTTTCTTTAAAAGCTGATATTTAAATTTTAACGAAAAATTTTAAAGAAAAAGTGAAAAAAAATTATGCGTTAATTTTGTCCAAGAGTATATATACGAATATGTAAAAGTCAATTTATTTTATATAAATTTTTCCTATAAAATTACAACTTATTCTAAACTTGAAGGAATATATTTTCATTTTATTTATGTATACTTAAAATAATTTTTAGGAGGAGGAATCACATCATTTCTAATAATATAAAATTATTTTACCGATTAGAAATGATTTTCTCTTTGATGTTAATCGTGTACATCACACTTTAATCAAAGATTTTATACATGTAATTAACAATGATATTGATATATTTTTATGAAATTTTATTACTACAATTTCTTCTTCGATAAGAATCTTAAATAAATTTTATTTGTTTATAGAAATAGCAGGTACTAGTTTATGCGACAACAATGGATGGAATTATTATTCTATCCATTAAATGCAACGTCTTTGATGCCTTCGAGGCGAAAGCCCAGGCTGCTCTCTCGTGCGAGCTCGAAGAAGAACGTGTCGTCTTTCACGTAACGAAATCAATGTTCAAGGTGCAGGACTCGAACTCCGGCATGTAAAGCTCTCTCATCGTTGCTTTTCCTCCTCGCTTCCGCAATACCGGCCGGAAACGAAAGGAAACGCCGTATCGCCCCATATAGAGACGGTCAAAGGAAAATCGGGTGAACGGCGTCGCGCGCGACAGAAAGGCCCTTTCGTCCTTGTTTGCGCGCTCCAGGGAGAGGTTCTGTCATTCGCATGTACCATGTCTCCCAAGCGAAGGTACGTTGCCGCTCGTCTTCTACTTCACGCGACCGAAATAGCTTCCGCCCATTTTCCCCGCATCCAGCGTCTCTTCCGCAGTCGCTCTCTCGCGAAACATCCTCTCCCATGTTTCCCACGTCCTCGTCGGTTCGTCTTCCCGACTCCTGCGGCCTGGTTGCATCTCGCTCTACAATCATGCATAAAACAGACGTTCGCACTTACACGTCGGTCTTGACGCCGCGGAAGCATTTCGCGGACGCGTACGCGTATGCATTATATGTGCTCCGGGGTGTGACTAGGTACCAGGTAGCGAAATTTAGGGTCGTTAAATTTCGATTCAAGTGGCATAAATCATAAGCGCGAGGGATTTCGGAATTGCCGAGTTTAATTTCTCCCTAGAGATTTTTTCATCAATATTGGGAATATATTTTTCGTAATTAAAATACCTCTGAATTTTTTAAACATGCGTAAAATATTTATGCCTGAAAAACAGTTATACTATTTTATAACATAGTTGTTAAAAGTGTAGAAGAGAAAAATTATTTGACGTATAAAAAGATTTTAAATGCGAATGAGAGAAAAGAAACAGGTAAATAGTTTTTCTCGTGCGCGCGTTATGTGTACATATTCAAAAAGGGACTAACTAGATAAATTCTTTGAGAAACTCACAGACGCTTCTTTTTTCATAATAATTAAAGTGCGTGGAGATATCCAACAATTTCTGAATTAAGTAAATTAAAATCGCAGAGACTTTTTGCGAGCTTTTCACATTTATTAAGTGGTAATAAAATATTAAAATGATAATGAGATTAAAACATAACAGACGAAAACGTTAGTTGTCGAAATTTTAAAATTAAAAACCATTGAAACCATTGCAAACATCATTTTAGTATCTCGTTTCAGAAATGCTCGATTATATGGGTTCTATAGAGTATATATGTATATGCATTTACGATTATACGTAGATGTAAATACAGGTTATCTCGAAATTGCTGCGTGTTTTTTTAGTAAATTTTTTAGCCAATTTGCAGACGATTTTTTTTAAATATCGTTGCACCAATAATTTTTGATTTATAAACGATTGAGAGGAAAGTTTTACACAAATTTTACGGGATGCAAAAATTAACAAAACTGCATCAATTAATTGTAAATTTATTTTAACTGATTGATTGATATTTGAGATTTAATTAATAAATATAAAGCTGATAGAAAACAATTAAAAACCTGTAAAAAAGTGATAATACTGTTCTCACATTTTTGCTAAAGAAAAATCGATTTTAAATTGGTCAAGGAACCTGCTTAAAAGGAAACATGCAGTGTTTTGATTATCAAAATTATTGATGCCTCACAACATTCTATATGGAGGAATGATTAACGGCGACCATCGCTTTTGCAATGATCGCACTGTGTTCCTCGACATCGCGGGAAACAAAGGCAGCATTGAACGAGGGAAGGAGGGAGTACACATATGTATGCGCACAGTTTAACACACGCTACCGCGCTTAATTAATTTAGTGGGTCACATTATCGTGCCTGCGGCCACGCCAGTAAATGTAGGTAAGCGCGCGCGGGTACGCCATGTGAATTGCTATCGCTAATTTTCGATAAACTCTCGTTTCCGCGCGCTACGACTCGCTTCCGAGATCATATTTCAGTTTTCATGTGCAAATCGTCGGGCAAAAAACGCGAGGAAGATCGTCGATGCCATTAATTAACACATTGGAAGTATATGTAACGCCCTTATATATACTTGTTAAAAGAAACATGTACCGTGTAACTCGGTATCCATTATTTAGCTTTCATCGACATATCACTTCGATATTTTGTTTCCTCAATGAAAAAGCTTCGTGAGAAGCTCTCTGGTATATTATATGCGAAATATTATAATAATCATTACTCGCTCTCCTCCCGCATATCAATTACACCAACAAGACATCTTAGGTAACCAAGGGGAATAATGGTCGTAATAATATGCCTGATATAATGATCATAGAGACCTTTGACATGATAATTGACATAACTAATTGGCGATCAATATTGCTTGAGTCGGCAATGACACTTGATACGAGGATTATAAAATGATTAATGACTCTAATTTAGAAACTTTATAGGATTTTATGAGTAATTTCTTCAGCGCAATTAGTAGATATCTTTTGCGAAATTTTTCGAGTTTCCATTTCCGCTTCAATACTACACAGTTCACGCAATGAAGACGCGCATTTCTTCATTTTAATCTCTCGATTTTCTCTTTATAACGCAGTGTCTCGCGATATATATATAAAATATTATTTCTGAGTCAATTGAAGGAAAATAAGAGGATCCGCGCGATTTCGCGGGCTTCCCTCCTTCCCCTTCTCCCGCCTATCATGTGATTTGAATAGACTACGTATTTCCGCCAATGGACGAAGGCATTCCGGAAGGATGGAACGACCCGAAGGAAACGACCGAGAATGACGAGGACGGCGGAAGGGACAAGAAGAAGAAAATGGGACACCGTTCTCTTGAAAGCACATCGTTCTAATTCCACTATTCTGTTGCGACGGTTAAACGCACGGTCTGCCTGCCAATTACTGTAGGAATCTCAGGACGAAGGAACGCGAGACGCGCGGTATAGCCGGCGACAGGAGTGGTTTGCGTTACCACGAGGGAGAGACCGGCGCTGTCCGCCGTCGAGGCAGCGAGGCAGCGGGAGATGTGGCTCGTGGTGATGAGGGGTGAAAGGAGGAGAGGGTGAGGCGAAGTCCGGGAAATTAGCTGTTCCCGCGATAAATTGGAGTTTCTGATTTTCGTTTTGCGGTCGTCAACGTCACGTCCCCGATGGCCATTGCTACCTCCATCTCTACCCCCCTTCCGCTCCCCCTACCCGAGCACCCTTGGTCGCCGCCGGGTACATGGGCCAACCTATTTACCAATCTCTGATAAATTGAGTTTCGCCCTGCGTCATCCTTTCTCGTCGTATCGAGCGCTCGACGTTTGTATGTATGGCCACGCGTGCGGAGAAACTCGAGAGAGAACACTTACATAAAAGAAAATAAGGTTGCATTGCGCGATAGAGTCGGTAAAAAGAGCATCCAGTGGAGGTATCCTCTCATTCGCTTATCTCGCATGATTGCAATCGGTCGTTTAGAGAGATGTTTCGATGGCAGTGTGGATTATTACATACGATATGATATTCGTACTTTGTACATTTATGTGGAGATAGATTGAGTATATTTGCAGTATGAAGATTGAAAATATTATGCTCTTTAATTAACTGTAATTTTCTCTTTTCTAATTAATTTTTTTGACAACTGTCATTATAATACACTTAATAAAAAAAGGAAGTTTTGAAGTTGAATGTAGAAAGAAGAAGAATGCAGAAAAAGATTATTTTATTTAATTATATTATATATTATTTTACAATATAAGACAAATGTCTTAATAAAAATATAGTTTTTTTTAATCAAACACTGTTTTTAGTTTTTTTTAATTAATTGTTATAATACGTGTATTAAAATGTCTGAGGTCTTAATAATCTTCAATTTTGCTGTGTCATGAACTGCATTGTATAGCGATATTCGATGGCTATCTTCAAATCCAGACATGCCACGTACACTAGCTTAATTTCACTCGCTTGCTGCCTGATAATGATCTTGCATAAACCGTTACATCGCAGTTATGATCTAATCTACATCGCCATTTACGAAAATTACAGATGCATAAAATTTGATGATTTAAGCTTAAAAGCATATTTTTTAAATAAAAAATAATACACATTTTTTTATCAAAAAAATAATATAAAATTGTCTCAAAGAAATAAAATTTTAAATAGAATGCAAATAGTTTGCAGGAATATGTAACATAAAAATAATAAGGGAGAAATTGTTGCGTACATCGTAACAATCTCTCAGTGAAATAATGTTATTACATTATTCAAGTATTGTATTGAGATCTGCATTAAGTGTACCTGTAGCAATAAAATTGATTTTGCTTTTGCGCGAACTCTCATGCAAAATATTCCATTGAGTAAACGTACTAAAATGGAAATGGATATCCACACGCAAAACCGATGACGTTAAGGCACTTGAATGGAATTCGCATCAGAAGTCAACTATTTGGTGTATCGGATTGCCTCTCGCAAAAGTATCAATCAATATTCGGGCATCGCGTAGTATTGAAAGCACGATTGTATCGGGTGATTCTCATTTCCTCGAATAATATTATATATTATGCGTAAAAGGATGCAAATGTTATAAGTAAAAGAGTGTCGACATGTTTTCTTATCTTTTATTAAAATATTTACATTTCTCTCTCTAGTTATATATATATATATATATATATATATATATATATATATATATATATTATTATTAGTCATTAACTTCACCTCGAGAAATAATGCACTTTGTATACGTCAAGTTAGTTATAACAATTTTACATGCTTTACATTCTTATCTCGGATGCATCTCAATTTCATCAAAGGCAAAGATCGACTTTCGATAAATTCCTCGCGAAATTCCGTGTCACCCTGTGTAACTGTATGCGACTGCCCGACATACACGAACCCCGATGATGGAAACCGAATGTCTCGCCAATAACTTTGGAACGTGGCTATTTTATCGAATCGTATTTCCTCGGCATCAACAACACTCGCGAATCGAAAGGGTCTTCAGCAACATAATGACAAAATCGTTAAAACGTTTGGCGCCACGCGCGACTTTTGTTCATTATTGGCGAACGTGGAATGAAAAAGTGAAATGTAAAATGTAGCTGTGTAGTTTATATCGTATGTACACATTTAAATAAGAGAACAAAGGCATAATGAGATAGAAACATTCGAGTCAGAATTCGATATTTCCAATCAATATGAAATTTTCTCTCACCGTTTGCGATCAAACAAACAGAAAATTGTTGCAAAATTTAATTAGAAGGTTGTTGCAGATTTGCAAAGAATTATTTAAATAAAATGACACACGCTCTAAATAATTATATACAACAAATTATGTTGTGGATTGATTTCTTTTTATCATAAATACGAAATAAGCAAGTATTGAGCGTTTTAGTAGCGAATGCGACACGTTTTCGCGTCATGTTTGCGCTCTTGCAAACTTTTGTACGCGGTGGTTTTAAGTGATACACCCAGTAAGATACCGGTCCGTAATGATAATAAAAGCCGCGAGGTATCTTATCTAAAGTCGACTCAGAAAGGTAAAACGGGACGGTTTCAACGCATCGCGTGTAATTACGGGAAAGGGTCTGGTCTTGCAAGAGAAGAGAACGGCTTCGTGGCTGAAGGGCTGAAGATAGAAGGGTAACAGTGAAGTTTTTATCGTTGAAACTTTCCTCTCGCGCAAGTTGTATTGCGATGAGGTTTTAACGCAACTGTACCCGCTTAACGAGTTTTTAACATAACGACCTCAAACCGTATTAAGGGACCCTCGCGGATCCAGCTGAGATATTACACGCGCGCTCGTAAGAATATGATAATTATTAAAAACTCTTTCGACACTTACGCACATGAAGATATAAATTTTGCTGCGCGTAGCTGTTTTCTCGCTGTAACGAGTTAGTCGCTTCATCGACTGCCTCGTTAACGTGCTTATGTTAATGCTTTATGGCCATGCTTAGCTCCTTTCTAACTCGAGCGTTTTTAAAATATTTTTCTCAAGATTTTCTTTTATACAAAGTATTTCTTAATAAGTGCGAAAAATTTTAGGAGATGATTCTTTGTCGAAAATTAAAGGGGGTTTTCATATAAACATTAAAAAGTTCTAATAAAAAATTGAATAGAGGTTGCTAGTTTCATCTCCTTATAACAATATGGGAGGCTGAAAAAAATATTAATAAATAACCTTTTTACTAGTAGAAAATATCCACCTAATTTCATTTCTTTAACTTGTTCCAAATTTGAGAAAAAAATAAAAACCTAATTTTTACCCTCCAGGAGTATATGTTTATATGAAAAACCCCCCTTAATTTTCGACAAAGAATCATCTCCTAAAATTTTTCGCACTTATTAAGAAACACCCTGTATAAATTAACGAGCTAATTTATTCGATGGTATTAATCGCGTTACTTGATTTTCGCGAATTTTTATGTTTTAACGAAAGAACGTCATTTAAATAATTTGGGCTTTTTTTTGTCGACTCGTTTACCCGAACATAAAAGGATAAGGAAGCTCACATGGAGGCGATCGATCAGCAACAATGAGTTGTGGTTAGAAGAAAGATTACAACGCTCGAACGGCGATGCATTTTTCAGGGAAGTGGAAGTCGATTCCCTTTAATATCCCGGGGAGCGGTTATATCACCAGGTCGCCACAATATAGGCGAAAAGAGGTAAAGAGGGACGTATAATTCCGAACTTCCGTTTATTCGTAAGAAGAAAAAAAAATACTTTTAACGAGCAGCGTTCTCGTACCTTATCATGGACTTTTCCCCGATATATTCTCGATAATATTCGATCATAATTTTATCTCGTATGCATGCACACGTCTAGTGGCAAATTTACACACGTGCGTACACAGTTGATAATTATTATATTAAAGTGGAATCGAGAGAGATGGTGATCGCGATCATGTTATTGTCACAGAACTCATAATTTATCATCACGAATCGTGTCCAACATTTCAATATCTCGGTAATAGAACAATCATCGATCGGGTTGGGAAAGAGAAATAACACACAATATATATTAATGCAAAGATAAAATTCTAATGTTGCATCTTTAATTAAAAAATTTGAACATTTTATAAAATTAAGAATGCTCAAATAAAAAATTATTAAACATTCTTGAAATGTAAGATATGTAACGTATTGAACAATTTAGTGATTAAACATTTTTAGCAATTAGATATTTTAAAATATTTATTGATATTTTTTGAAGTTGCAACTTTATTATCGTGTCAACGATATTTTTGCATTTGAATTTAGCGTGTTATGATAGCTTTATGCGATAGAAGATAAAATGTTTTCTTGCGTGGGCGAAAATAGTATGTATAGAATTCACGAGATGTTGAGGAAATTTTATTACTCTCCGATCTTCCATGACTTGTGTCTTTGCGCATAATCCTTATTTAAAAGTATATATTCAAAGGATGCATCGCGGATGCAGACATTTCAATGTACTAAATGTGGCATGAGACTTCGTCAGTTTCCGCAGTTAACTGTAGCGGAGAATATGCGTGAATTGCGTGTATCCCGAGTGATCCCTCTAAAAGGCCGAAAGTGAGGCGGAGGGAAAACAAGCCGGCTGGCATAATTTTATAAGTGTTTCGCGAAGAGAGCGGCCCGCAGAATGGCGGATGTAAGGCAGTTACAGGGAGTGCGGAGCAGCCGAAGCAGTATTGCATTAAAATTTACATAATAGCCGACTCTAACCTCGGTGCATCGCCCGACCAAGCACTATCTACCCCCTTCTTATTCACCCTCTTATCCTATTCGCTTTGCCGCCCTTCGCGCCCTTTCTCGACTACATTCAAAACGAACTGTGTATATATATGTATGTGTACATTTATATATATACATTTATATAACGTACATTTTCTTCCTCAAGATTTCAGTTCGCGAAGAGAGAATTTTTTTTTTCCCGTTTTCCATCACTTAGTCGAGAGACCATCTCTTTTCCGTCTTGAAAATAAATTAAAATAAAAGCCAGAACTCTCTTTCTCTCTCTTTCTCTCTTCTTGATTCTGAACGCTACAAAACATGTGAGAATAAATCTACTTCTAATGACGAGAATATCGTTTTTCCACGTATCCCTGATATCCTTGATATTTCTATATCCATAACACGTCGAATTAATGAGTATTAATTAATGAAAGGAAATTCTTGTAAATTTAATCTGTTCCGCTTATTTAATGAATGTAAAAGCGTAGCTCAAGCAGAACTATGCGGCTACATCATTCCAAGGGACTGAAATAATCATATTACGTAACGCTATATCTCTGATATAATATGTAAAAAGTAATATGGTGAAAATCCTATGGAAATATTCATGAGATACTTTTGGTATATCTACTTTTAGCAAACTGTGATTATTAAATTCATCCAATAAATGTTACCGGCAGAGAAAGTTTTTCCTCGAAATTACGAACGAGATTGATACATATGTAAAATAGCCGTTCGAAACGAAATTAATTCTCCATTTATTATTGCATCACGAGTAAACTGTATGACAAGGAGTAATCTGATGCGAGGATCAAGTCGCTCAGAGATGATTAACGAGAGCTCCACCGCACCTGCACGGATCTTCACAATAACGTGCATCGAGGGTAGGAGAAAGTTTCCATCGGGACGCCGCGCTGGTAAAGAGAAAGAGAGAGAGAGAGAGTCGCGGTGTTTCCTCTCGTCCGTGTCTAAACGTATCTGCACCCTCGTACACCGGAAACACACCCTAGGGATGTGTAGAAACACGAAACCTTCCTGCCGTGCCTCTGGGTCGAAACATTGCCCTTCTCGCGCGAGTGGAACAGCCAAGTATAGCGCCGTGATATATGTTGCAACGAATAAAAATCACATACGTATGCGCAAGCTAAGCGGGCTTCAGTTGCTCGAAACGGCAGAACTGAAATTTTAATCAAACCTGCTCGATCCCAATGGCATCGTCAAATTGCGGGATCAGATTCTTTGCTTTGTATTTAATTCCGGAATTATTTCCTGCATCTCGGAGCATAATGCCATTCACATTTCCCTTATTTACGATTATATCTCTCGGAATCAGTCTTTTACACAAAGGCAGATAAGAGGAAAATTCACTATTGTTGTTTAATAATTTTCAATAATAAAATAGAATCTTAGAATAATATAATGAACTTTATATATATATGATATATATATCTTATTTATTTTAAAATTTTAAAAATCTTGATTTTTGAGGAAAGAAAAAATTTCTCGTTAGATTAATATAAAAGCACTACAATATATATTTCATCTTTTCGGACAGTCAAACGTATAGATCTGCAGGAATGCAATTCATGCAGTTTGACGCAGCTGTTTCGAAGAACTACATTTTTGAAATCGAAATCATTCTCTATTGTGCTCCCAATAGCGTACACGTTGTGAATTCTACAAAGCAAATGTCGCCGTTGTATATGTAACACACATACACGCATAGAAAGTATCAAACCGAAAATACCGAACAGAGTGCAAAAGCGACTAAAGATCGCATTTCATAGAATTTGTAAAGGGATGTAAATGGATTTTTTTTTTTTTTTCCCGGGAAAAGCGGTTTTTTCGCGCAAGTCATTTCTTGCCGGGAATTGGAACAAAAGTGCGCTTTTAGTTCATTAAAGATTATCTTTGCTGCGTCTGTCGATGGTGAAAGTTTCTTGTCTTTCGGCTGGGGAAAACAAAACCCGCAGAGAAAAGCTCTAACGAGGAACTCCTTTCGCTTGGCTTGGTCGCGAAAGAGAATGCGACGCGGCAACCATTCGATTCTCTTTCCATCGAGTTTATTGCGATTCCCCAATCCTTTCCTTGGCTTGTTCTTTTTTAGACACGCGCCGTCGACGACAATAGACGAACTTGCAATTTCCAATGCCGCGATCAGAAACGGAAAGGAAATGTAGAAGGCAATAAAGAAATCGATGGATAGCAGTAGCTGCAAACCTTTTTTACTTTTTTTCCCGCTTTATTGGTTTGCGTTATCGTCGATATGAGATGCGTTTAAAATTGGCATTGTACAAAATTTCTCTCATTTAAAATGTACGATATAAAAATTTTTAACTCAGGCTACTTTAACAGGCTCATCGATTTACAGTTGTAAAGTTTAATAATAATATTTTTCTCAGAAAAATATTATTATTGCAAAAATAATTATTGCAAAAATAACTTTTTTATGTGATAATGTATAATATTCACATTTCTATATCCCTATATTATACAGAATCAAGCATATTTTATTTGATAAAATAGTATTCAGTATAACACGGTTCAATGATATATTATTACTTCGTAAATATTAATCAATGCAGGTTTAATATAGTCCTTTATTAGTGAATGCACTAATTATTCTCGTTCCATATCATTTGGTATGAAAGTTTTAAACGCTATATATAATCAGATATCATATGATTAAAATTATGAATCTGCTGTTTGTGTTTCTGGGCAAATTAAAATTACAATGTGCATATTATGGTGCACAAATGCATGGTATATGAGCGAAATGTTAGAATTATAACGTGTGAATATGAAATTTTTGAGCAAACGTTTTTTATATTGATGTATCATAGACATTCCGACTACAATTCAATGCCATTACATTTCATAATAGATATTTTTTTTATATTTTATATCGAAAGAGCGGTGTGTGTGTGTGTGTGTGAAAAATGGGTATAAAAAACTGAAATTTAATTTTTCATTTCTTCATTAGGCACACAAAAGTAAAATAAAAATGAAAAAATATATGCAAACAAAGCTTACATTAGAGAGACCTTTTAATTTAAAGCATTCTTGTTTCACACACTTTTTCCATTATGCACTTTAATATAAATTTTGCAAGTTTCCTTCACAATCTTTGAAATCAATTAACCCTTCTCTGAAAGGACATGCGTTCTAATTTTCGTGATCAATTTATATGCGCTGATTATAAAAGTATCCCATTCGAACACATCACTGTATTAAATCCTTGCATTGCGCTCGTCGCTCTCGCGTGCATGAGATACATGAGAAAAAAAGGGACGAATTGGTCTTGGAAACAAAAGTGAAGGGCCAAGCGTAACACACATCAAGTGGCGCGCACGTGTAAGTACGTGCTATGCTTCTCCATTCTGGTCAGTTACTCCTGACAAATATAGGCGATATCAGAAGCGAAAGCGTACATGACATAAACAAGATCCGTGCACGGCGTACCGGAGCGAACAAAGCTGCACGCCGATCGGTAGCTGCACGTATATTTCGTCGGTTGCATTTTATTTATTCCAGGTCGGATACGCGAGTACGCTATTTTTTTTTTTTTTGATTCCAACATTCGAAATATTCGAGGAAGATTCGATCTATCGAGTTCTACATATTATCTTCGTATTCGTTATCGTTTCTTTTCCTAAAGGAGCTTTATATCGACATAAATTTAAATTAGAGCGTCGTTGATTTACTTTACTTGCTTTCCGCAAATTTAGAAGCTTCAATTAATTTTATTTTAATGGAATCGTGCTCTTTTTAAATGACTCCTCCAATGCATGTGTCATACCGTTTTTTTGTGTATTTAATTTATGGTTTGTGTTGTATTGTGGACACACAGCGTAGGTGGAATGCGTGGCAGGCCACATTTTCAATTGGAGAACTGTAATCGCGATCATGTTTGCGATTTACGGATTGATTTCCCTCTCGATTCGCGTGCTGCGTCTCTTATTCGATTGCACACATAGAGAGCAGCGCTGCCACACGATTCCGAAATAAATACACGAGGAATGTTCGCGTCGTAATAACGTGCAGCTTGTAGTACCGCTATTTTATTGCTTACCGCTGCAGTAACAGAAGCAAGCGCTCGACATTTTACGAGGATTCGCACCACAATGTTCAGCTCGGGCTTGAGATCTAGTACGATCTCGGTCGATGCAAACTGAAAATTATTGGCATGTTTCTCATCCATGTTCCACTTTTGTCTCTTCCTAAATTTTCTTCTTGAGTCAGAAACACGTAGCGATGAACTAGGTTGATTTGGAATTAACGCCAATGCATCTGGTACCAAACATAAGTGATATAAAAAACTATTTTTTAAATTTTATATATTTTATTTAGTCAATTTTTTCAGACACAGTAAATTTTATTGTAATTTTTACAATTTTTAATTTTTAATTTTGAAGAATTTGTTACATAGATATGTATAGAATATCTCGAGGATTGAAAAAAAACTTTATGTGAATTCTTTCAAATAGATAGATTTTAGATTCTTTACAGATGAACACCATTAAAGATCGATGACATAATGATGAATTACTTTGCGAAATATTTCACTGTTAAACTATCTTTTCCGAGGGTGAATTACGGTCCTTGTGCGAAAATCGGTATGTGATTCTAAAATCTTCGCGTTGTATGATGGTTTATCGATACCTTGAAACGGTCTCCGATAGCGAAATATTTTCATGCAACATTTTCGAACAACGAATATCATTTCTTTCCAAAATTTGCGTTTAATGATACCATACTAATGTCGGCATAAGTATATTTTTTTAGCAGACCATGACATTTAATTTTAACTCTAAATATTTTACACAATAGATTATAAGTGTATGAAACGTGTAGTGTACAAAATGCGAGATTTCAAAAAGATAACACATTCGATATCTCTGAGAGATGCATTCGGGATATGTACACTTTCTATACATCTTCGATTCGAGATACAGCCGCTATATTTCCGTATATCTTCGAGAATGCGAGGCTTACCGTTGCCTTATATCTAAAGAATTCTCGAAGCTCTAGGTATATCCTTTGGAATTCCACCAGGGAATGGTCACCGAGAGACTTTCGGAATAGCATTGCAGACAGAAAATGATACCGAGAAATTTTTATTATTTATAAGCCAATTTTATTTGCGAGTTAAACTTCGTGAAATATGCGTTTCATATTTCCCGTCTATATTTCAAGAACTTTTAATGTTACCAGGGCGATAAAGTTCCTGTTCATTCTGTTGAAATAGCAAATGTATTATATTATTCAGATTATATTTCAGATGCATTTTATAGAAAGGCGATATCTGCCAATAGTGAATCTCAGCTCGAATAAGTAGATTGTAAAAAATTCAAGGAATATTTTCTATTCTCGAATATATATTTCTTTTATTTTTATTTTTTTAATTGAATAATGTATTTACACAAACAAAATTAAATTTATATAAAACTATAAAAAATATCAAATAATTTTACAAATATTCCTGATTATTACGCTTATGCATGTATCTGAATATCCAGATTCATTAAATATTTATAGAGATGTATTCATTTGTTGAAGTTTTAGTAACGTTAGCGAGCAAGTATACAGATAAACGTGTGTTGCAAGCGTTGCATCCTATTGCAATCGCTACAACTACCGGTCGTTGTTGTCGGACACGTGCAAGAAATTCGCGAAACGGACGTGTCGGTTTGTCATTTTCACTCGGTACCGCTTAATGATCGCGTTTCCCGTTTCTCTGTAAGCTCTGCCGATTACCCGCTCGGCGCATCTGTCTCTAATCCGCTACCTAGTCATTTGCAATGTTCGCTAACTACTCGTCGATCTTCGATTTGCATGGATTAAAGCAAAACATACTATTTAACAAATTATATATTTCAGTAATAATATAAAATAATATAATATACTTTCACTTATTAATTTTTAAATGAAGGAAAACTAGCAAAACGAAGCTTACGTTTCTCTTTGATACAGAATCGTAAATATAAATTATGTAAATTTTAATGCATGTTTATATTTTTATCGAAAAAAAATATTGCGCTTTTTCTCTTCCTCTCTGTCACGGAACTTTTACTTGTCATATTTTTACCATATTTTGATATTCTGATATTTTTATGACGGTTTTCTCTATTTTTATTAAGTTTCAAGATGCACGATCTCTTGGAACCTGAATCGTAATGCCTCACGTATACATACTTTCTACCAAGCTAGACTTATGCGCGGAGCTCTTTGGTCCGTTTGCTCATTTTTCGCGCAATGTTTAAAGTTGCGTCTTCGTGGCGTTTTCCAACGATGCGCGAAATATCCACAACCCATATTTCCTTTGAAAGCTTTCTACATTTTCTCTCGTCTGTGCAAATATACAGACAAATTCATGCAAAATTTCTGATGAATAGATTACCTACGTCGGGGTCTTTTAATATTTGTTTTTCAAAGAAGCATATTTATTATCAAATAATTATGCTGTTTCAAGTCATTAATCCTTGAAAGAATGAAATTGTTTCTGTTACACGAGATTTAATTTTTCTCCATCACTGTTGGAAACTTGAAATTCTTCACAATGATTTTCTAAGAGATTATTGGCCTTCTACACACGATGGAATTACACAATATATGTTGCACATAGCGTGGATGTAATTAAATTTGTACTATTTACACTATATGTGTATGCTTTGTTTGCATACGTATACTTTAAATAATTAAATTTTATAAATTTTTTTCCATGGATTTTTTACACGTATTTATGTACGTTAATTAATTTTTTTTCAACTAATTATTTCAATCTCTTTCTTATAGGAGATCAAAATAATCAGACGAATTCAAGTATTCTTGAACTAAGATCGAACACATAGAGCCATTTCCATTTCGCAGTTTCTCTCTTTGCCTTTCATTTAATTTAGATCGTAGATTCGTTTTACCGAGACTTCCTCGGTGATACAGAGCCAATAAGTTTTTGCTTAGTTTGAACGCGAACCAAGAAGTTCTCGTGGGAAAGAAAAGAAGATCGATTGCACTAACATACAAAGATATGATTCATTCCATGCATTTTAAATGAATAATAACAATGATTCAGGAGAGATGCGACATTTCCATAAAACTCGACAGTCTCCAAAGCAAAATAGTTTAATAAAATAAAACATAACAATAATAATATTTATATCTAATTGACAAATTATATATTACTAGCTCCAATTATAAATTATTAATATTAGATTTACATTTTGTTTAAACTAACGAATCACAAGTTAATTTAAAGTTGTTTCTCTCTTTTGAGCTATATTTATTTTTATATTATTCGCAGTAATTCATCCATAAAGTAATTCACGATGGAAAGCAGAACTCCTTTTCTTCTGTATAATAGGTCTACTTTTGTTGCAAAAATCAAACATCAGAAACGGAGCATTTGTTTCCATTTGTATACTTGCCCGTTTGAATCTCTTCACTGTTTTCCCGTTTTACATTTATACCTTCTTTACGTACAAGACAGTCAAAGGACTTATTGCGCAAGTTTTGATCGTATGCGAGTTTACAGACAGCTTAGTACTGAGCATAGCAAAATTCTGCGTCTCAGTTGGCGAAATTGAATCCAGCCTCCGGGGAAATGTTCTTGGAGTCCGATTCCTACAGGTTCGGACCAAAGAAACTTGATTACCGAAGACGTTGTGTACGCTATCTCGTTTGCGCATTCACACAAGCAAGCAAGCGCATCGAGATTTAAAAAAAAGAATTGAAGATCGCGTTTTATATCTTGAACAAATAAGTTGTAGTTATTGTTTATTATATAAACGAATATTGTATTATAATTTATCTCTTCGCGAAATAATATATAAATTGAAAGATATATATAATTCTGCAAAAACAATGACTTGTGCACATATTAGAAATTCAATATTATTTTAAATTTATTATTTTCTAAATTTATTTTAATGTATTTATTTATTAATTACATATTTTCTATAATCGCGTTGTTTTTGCCAACGTGAAATATATTGCAAAAAATATAACAGTTTGTGTGTCAAATTTGGAATGCAATATTCGGTCCTTTGTTGCTATCTCAGAAGGTGCATGGTGCGAGGAGATGTTATTTCTCAAATATAATAGCATTTTAACTTTATGTACTTCTGGACAATTCGCGAGTATGTATATATCTAGGTTCACTTTCCATGGCGACGTCGCGTCGGGATGGTAGCTTCGGGGCGCATATCTCCGTCCGCTGTCACATACGGAATCCATAGAGCGGATATATCCCGTTATGCCGTCTATCTTGCATAATACTTTTCCTTATCCGGCTACCGTCATCTTTGCGATTTCCGTCGCGCGGAGGCGCGGTCTCGATCGACGACGACGGATATCCGCGGTCGTATTGCCTTTGATGTTCGCCATCGGGTCCATATTCGATGCGCGGAATACTCGTTTCCGCAGAAACGGAACGTCGGATGTTGCCCGGTACCTTCCGGTTGGCTGTCTGTGTCGCTCGCCGGGGGATTGTAATACGTTTTTCATATCTTCGACCGGGGGATATAATTTCACTCCGATCGCGACGAACTGTCTGCAATGACAGTCTATCGAAATAATATCGATATAAAGCAAAAATTGAAAGGAAGAGAAAGAAAAGAGACTTATATATTTTTATATATTTTTTCTTTCCGATCTTTTTAATAATTTTGTTTGAAACTTTTTCGTAAATCTGTATAAATAACTCTTCCATGTAGGAGAAGCGTTACGTCTTTTTCTTCTTCTTGAAGATAAATATTATTCTAGCACAGAATTTTTAGAATATTTTAGAATATTTAAATAGAAATAATTTTTAAATAGAATATTTTTCTCTGAAAATTATAGAGAAATATATTTTATAATTGACTTTTTTTAATACATAATTATAAAAATATTTAAAATAATAATAAATGATCTTGGTTTTTTTTTAAATAAATCTCTTTGTAATACAAAATTTTCCTGGAATTATGTATGATAAGTTTCTTCAGAGAATTGTCAATATATTTCGAAATATGAGAAGAGTACAGAACAAACCCTTTCAAAATATAAAAGAATTTGATGGAAGAGCTAGCTTGAAGCTTACTGTTCCATGCATGCACCGTGCATGTGCATGTTTGTATTCGTTGTAAAAAGCTCGTCGACTTTCGAAGAAGCAAAGAAGCGCGCTATACCGATAACGTGCCCTGTAGCCCGCAAAGAAATATTTTTCAAACGAAAACGCCGTGCTTCTCTCGAGTATAAAAGCTCTGATTTCTTATCTATCATGTGCCATTATGAATTTTTCTGTGGGATGAGCTTCATAAAGGAGAGTATTCTGTCGCGCGTGCTGCATAAATTATATAAATTATCTCTTATATTTTTAAAATTAAAATACAGCTAAAGCTGACAGAATTCCGTATATAAGAACAAGTCATGTATTGAATTATATATCTTGGCTCTTACATAAAAATTATGAATTTTGCAAATACATGCCAAATTTTTCGCGAGACATCTCAAAAAAGTTATCGCGAAATAAGAATAATTTTTACTAGTACATATTAAGACTTATCAATACTATTTTCTCTTCATTAAAGTTTTAAAATTATAAAATCATTGAAGCGTATTTTCCAAAAATTTCACAATATTTTTTATCCATATATTTCTTAATTTATGAAGAGAATATTTTACATCTATTAACATAATTTTTAATTAATTTATTAAATATTTTTATGCATTAATAACGCATAAGTCCTAGTTAATAAACAAGAAAGATGACGTATGTAAAGAAGATGACAATAGAGGACTGTACATTTCTTTTTGTTCTTTCTCGCGATCCATTTCACAAGCAATTTTTCATATTTCAATGTATAATCTCGTCATATTTTATTTCAAATGATCTTAAATGACGGTTAAGATAATAGACGATAACGAAACATAAAACCTTCTGTTTTTTACCGACTTGAGAGAAGCATTCAAGCGCACATTGAAAAATATGATTGTTATTTATGCAGCATGATAAAATAAGAATTATTTATTCTTATATGCAATGCAGCAATACGATTAATATTTATACAAAACGAGATGTTTATACACACACATACAATGCATATATATATTATTGGTAAATTTTAAATATTTTTATAAGACTGTGTGTACAGAGAAAATTATATGTATTATTGTATCAAATAATAGAGTGAAAAACAGTTTAGTTTATTTATATTATATATTGCATTACAATGAAAAGTTTGCAGACGTATTTTTATATATCGTTTAGAATAAGCTATCAAGAAACGCAAAATATGTTTCTACATGTAAAATACTCTCGAGTTGATTCTTTTGAACGACTTCTCATTTCCTCCTAAGTCAATTTTGAAGCTTCGCGATTGAAATATTTTCTTTCACCAACATATATTAGGCTCTTCGAATCTATCCCCTCTAAGTCTGCGACCTCCGGCGTTCGCCGGAAATCAGCTATAAGGATGGGCAGGAAGTTGGTAATGTCTATCGCAAAGATGGGAGCTTAATTCGATCGCGAAACTCATCTCGTGGAAGCATCATGTAACTACATATATATAGCGGATATATCGAGGAACTTTGACCGTAAATCAATCGGATCTGCGTCGGGCAAGCCAGGGCAAGTCTGTCTATCGGCAAAAAGAGAGATTCTTTGGTTAATCTATTCACGACGGAATTATACGCTATCGTAGATGAGCGTCCAGAACGATGACGACGACGACGACGACGACGACGACGACGACAGTGTCATCGTTTTTACGTGGATGTCACGTACGGTCCGCGTTGTTACCATTTTTCACCGTAGAATTCGCAACAGGTGTAAACTTTGCGAGGAACGCCCGCTGTTATGTAATCTACCAGCCAGATAAGTTCTCCTTAAAGAAGACGCAGTAAATAATGGCTTCTTCTTCTCGCAGCAGCGCGCACAACTAGAAAACTTGGAAACTCGGATAAACGTAGAGTCGCAACGAGTATAAGATTTACGACGATATTACAATAGCGGAATCATGGGCGATTTACTCGGCTGTGATTTTCTCGCCTCGCAAAATTAAATCTAGAAAGTAATCTGCCAAACTGCGCAAATGGAATAATCTCTTTATTACTCCTCGCGTATTAATCGACGCGGAGTTCATGATAATCACAAGAGTAATTTTTGTAAAGAGTTAAACTATCATCAAACTTTAAGTCGATATTCCCGAGAGAAAGAAATTATCGCAATGATTTGACGTTATGTCGACATGGCCAAGTTGGTTTCTCAATTATAATTTATTCTTTATTATATTTCAAGTATCATTAAGTCACTTTTTTATGCCGGATATCACGCGACTGGTTGAATAATAGCGTTAACGTTCTGATTTATTTTCTCGTCTCGAGAAAATAATTTGTCGTGTGTAATTTGTCGTTTATAATTTACGATGGAGAACAGCGAGATCGAGATGTGACACCGTTTGTATACGGCGTTACGCAACGTCAAACTTTCGGATGCAAGTTAATTTCGGGCTCGTTCGGCCGTTGCTCCCGCAAACAAAAGTTTGTCGCGCACGAGAATGAAAGGAAAAGAGAGAAAAAAGAGAGGAGGAGGATCGGAAACACCGGCAGACAACGGACAAAAGGAAGCGAAAGGGTAGAGAAAGGATGTTTGGAAGCAAGATCTCGAGAGCGCGCTAAGAAGAGCTCTCGAACTTGGAAACTTAGCGCGCCTATAAATAAGATCTTTTCTCCTCTCGTCACAGTGCATTCTCTCCCGGCCGAACTTAGCGCGGGACCGGTGTAAAGGAGAGGCTACCGGTTATTCTCAGACAACCGTGGATAACGAGCGAATAAAACTTTTCCCTCAACCGTATTGTCCGTCTCCCTCCTCCTCCTCCTCCCCGCGAGCGCCATTTATTTCCCCCGTATATCTCGTTTAGATGCAATGCACTTTGTACGGCGCAAAGATGAATGCGATCCTTGGACTCGAGAGCGTGCAGCATTCCTCTCAAACTTTCGAGTCAATTGTTTTTGAGCAAATTTGCCAACTACTTGAAAGAAGAGTGTTTAAATTAAATATAATTATAAATTGCCGTTTTAATTTTATGCATCTTAATCGGCGATTGTATGTATGTAAATTACAGAAATTCCGAAATCCAGGTGCGATTATATCTTCGTGAATCATCATCCGCTCGAGCAGTTTCTGACAATTTTATTCGCGCGAGATCGAGCTAATTAAAAACAGCAGGGATTAAAATCAGGCGAGAGAGCGGAGATTCGAGCTAAACCGCGGCGCGACAGAACAATTAAATGAAAGTCGGATAATCCGGGCTTAACCGTCTGCTTTTACACTCGGCGGAAAAGCGTTAAACAAATGACGGGCGAGGATACTACGCGTCACTTCCCCTTATCCTCTCTGCGGGATACGTAACGTCGCCGGGCTGATTATAGCTGTGTTTCGCTACTGCGATGTCTGGCGTACGTTATACGTATTATCATGCGGAATATCGGGTGATAAAGACGCTCGTTATATATTCCACCGGCGAGTATATCCACGAAAACGACGCTTCTTCGTGTACTTCACCTTCGTGTTATATTTCAACCTATCTTCGGCATCCCGAGTAATTACGACGTGATATATTGTCTTCGTCCCCCGGGGGACCCGTGAATGCTCTCGGGCCGCCATCAGACTTCACGATGGCAGTTTTCCATCCCCGAGTATTATACGCGTCCGACGCGCGATTATCCACTTTTAAGGGGATATCTTTCCGGCGGTTCGCGTTATAATGCTCGCAGCTTACCGTTATTTACATGTTTGGTCTCTCCCGAGGCATTTTTACGGGTCTCGTAAAACGTTTGATTTATTATTATTGCTGCAAATGGGTGGCTTCAAAGCGTCGTGCGGAAAATCATATCGGATAAGATAAATCAAATCCGTGTACAGTTAAAACTATGAATGGAGATTACGGTGTAAAACGAAGTAACTCGATATTGTTCATTTTTTTTTTTTCAAAATCAAATCTTTGAAAAACACGCGAAAATAATATTTTTCGAGCAAAATAGAATATTGATCGCGCCCTCACATCGTCAATTTATATCTACGTCGTTATAAGTATGAGATGACGCGAAGCTAATAGAGCGTGAAGAAGAGCGATAAGTTATAAGCAGCGAGAATATAAAGAGAATTAACAAAACACCAAAGTCAACAACGTGGTCGCTCGATTCGATAAAGTATATTTTTATATACCCGAAGAAACATACTTCCGAGAACGTAGACAGGAGCAACATAAAGCTCATGGACTCGCGTCGAGCTACAATCAGACTCTGTCTGGAGATTCGAGGATGACGTCCAAATCCCTCGAAGTGGAGTTTCGTAGCGCTCGGCGTGGAAAGCCTTTCCTCTCCTCTCAGTAAGTTGGCAAAACTTTATGAGTTACGAAACGGACATAAAAAAATTCCCGCCATCACATTACGATATATTCGTGCTTCTCCTCCCCTCCCTTTTCCTCTCTACTTTGTTTAACATGGCAATTTTATTATTTCAAGATGATATCCCGGCTATCACACCCGAATTAAGCTATCGTTAAACTAACTTATCGTTATTTTATGCTTTGGATATTAAATTAGATATAAAAATGAATCTAAAGACATGATTGCACCAACGTTTATCAATGCTAATCCAATTTCATTTCGTATATCGCGGATAAAATCACTAATTTAAAAATACATCAGAGAATTCGTTAAGCGGGGGAGAGGAGAAAAAGGTTTCGGTTAATTCCGTCCGTCCGACTGTCAACGCAATCCGGTCTGAAGCATTTGCATTGCGAAAATTGGTGCTTTTTGCGGCCACGGCGGCATTTGGTATCCCTCGGACAAAACGTGAAAATACTGACAAGTCGCGATTCGCGAACGGAATCAAACGGAAAAATATCGGTGACGGAAGGGCGAGATGTTCTTCCCTCGTCTATCCCAGACACAAATATATTGCTTTATTATCGATTGCGATCTATATTTCCTCGCGTCGCGGGTATCCTCGTGGCAACCCTGTTAGCACGATACACATCGTCCGTATCATTGATGTCCTACTATCGACAACCGGATGTCATCGTGACTCGCATCGCGGACCGTTGAATGCCGTGGAAAGATTAATAGGCTGTTGTAAAGTTGAAACTTCATCGACACATTCCTGAATATTTACGCAATATTACGTGTGTATGTGTTTTTTTTATAGTCGCTCGCGAAGCTTTATTCCGCAAAGAGCGCGTCGTGTTATTTCATGGGTCTATTACGATTTCTTTCTTTTTCTCTTCCTCCCTGTCCCTTTCTCTCTTTTCTATTATCGCTTACTCTACATATCGTGTTCTCTTCCACTCTATTATCCGCATCAAGCGCGCGAAATCGATGAAATACTCGAGCTATTGTCACAAGTATTGACTTTACTTCGCTTACGTTGGAAAGTAACTTTCACAGATCCCAGTGTTTAACTTCGAGTAACTGCTAATCGCTTTCGAACCAGAGTTCGAGAATACAACAAAGGAAACCAATTTCCTTATTCACGGTGAATATAACAAACTGTGCGCCGCTCTGTGATAATTTCACGATAGTTGATTATCGATTAAGGATAGATATTTAATTAATAAAATAAAACAGAGCGATAATAATTTAGAAAAATTAACTTGCTTGTCTTACAATGTTATTATTATCGCCAAGATTTTTACACCCTTAAAAGGCCCATTGAATATGAATAAGACACCTTTGAATTATTTGAAAAAATAAAGGGAAGGAGAGTAAAATCACTCTCAAGGAAACAAGCTTTAACGAGAGAGATCGATGAAGCTTTGTTCGCCCTATCGAATGTTGTTCATTATCCTCTGGAGCTATCTAACCCTCTCGATTTCTACTGACCATCCTCGTTTGTCGATCATCCTCACATATGTAGATCCCTGGAACTGCACATGAGCGATGCTGGTACAGTTGAGCCATTAACATCAATTTAATGATCGCTTGTTAAGAGAATGCACGGACCTTTAGCGATTGAATAAGTAAATCTTATAATTTTTCAAATCATTTAAATATCTAATCAATTTTTTATCAATGATCGCGCAGGTAGTTAACGACCATTATATTGCATCGTGTTCGCCTCGAAATTTTACTTGATGACAGACGGCTAACGTTTATACTCGTCTACAGACAGGTACAGCAACCTATACAATGGCATACGCATTCGCGCGCCCAGGCGGAATTTCGCGGAGTATCTCGTCGGCGGCATTTAAACGGAGTGGCATCAAAGCGGATGGGAGAGGTAAAATTTTCCCCGCGGGTGTAATCTGGCTGCGAAGTCGACGGTTGGGGCCGGTTAGTTGCTTGCTTGGTCGGACGGTCGGTCTCGAGGTTCGTAAAGGTGGTGGTGGATGAGGCGGAGAGGCGTCAGGAGTCAGCCGAGCGATAATAGTGGGTTGAAGAGGCTTGAGAAGGAGGACCTAGAAATGCGCGAGAAAGAAGGAAGAAGGAGGAAGAGCAGATAAAGAGAAAGAGAGAGAGAAAGAGTTTATTCGACCGCCGACCGATCTCGGCGAGAAACGAAGAAAAGAAAATGCCTAAAACAAAAGGAAGCAAGCTTTAACGAGAGAGATCGATGAAGCTCTGTTCGCCCTGTCGAATGTTGTTCATTGTCCTCCGGAACTATCTAACCCTCTCGATTCCTACCGACTATCTCCGTTTGTCGCTCATCCTCGCATATGTAGAATGGAATCCCTGGAATTGCACATGAGCGATACTGGTACAGTTGAGCCATGTTAACATCAATTTAATGATAGCTTGTTAAGAGAATGCACGGACCTTTAGCGATTGAATAAACCGATGCTCCATCATAGCGAACGCGTAGGAGAAGAAGGGGAATATAAGAAGATAAATCGTAAGCTTGCTAAAAAAAATTCCTTTCCCTATTATTCTGTTACTGATGAAACTATTGATTGAACATGGACGCAGTATCAATTAAAAGAATTCGTCAGAGATGCTTTGTATTTTCTCAACAATTTTTTTCCAAAATATTTGTCAATTTTTTGTTTATTTTTTTTTGTTTCTGAATGTACGAAAATATAATTGCAAAATTAGAGGCTTTTTTGGCTATGTAAATTTAGAAGAAATCGCTAGAGCGATATTGTGCATTATTTTTATCAAAACTACTTCTCTACATATTTTACTTTATCATTACTGCGTGTTTTATCCATACCTTTGGGATGGCATATGTAGATAAAAGTAAAAGATGTGACACCATATGTCATCATTCTTCTGTAAGGCTATACTTTATAAAGATACGTGTGGAATAAGTGGTGTAATAAACTAGTTTAATGTCCAGTAACATTCTCTTTTCTTCTTTTTTCAGGTAAGTGAGCGATCTTTTTCCTCGGCGGGGGTACTTTCCCCTAAGGAGCTGTTTCGACCTAATTTCATCGTAATGCGAGCGTAACGTGTTTGCGGACTATTGCGAACTGTTGCTACGTAACAAGGCAAGTATTGCAAGTTTAATCGATATCTTTATATCTCTTATGAAACTCTAAGAGTACTTATAATCAAGTTCATATGAGAGAGATGCTGCTTCAAAGATATTTAATTTAATGTAATATAAATATAAGAATAGAAACGTATAGAGATAATGTTTTCGTTTAGATAATCTTATATGCATGTCAGAAGATAACGCTCATCCGTAGATCATCCATATTTATCGTCAAATATTTTAATCGTTTCATTGTTTACGAGCATACGTTCAAAATATTTGCGTTATTTTTACGCATGGTTGTCATGCAAAATATCCCGACGATACGTTTAAATGAAGGACACACGCAAATATAATAAGCGCGCATTAATTAATCTAAAAATTAATACAGTATCTAAAAAATTATACAATATTTTTTTTTTATTATAGACCGCATTAGTTTACATTTTGATATTATTGATATTAACGTTCGTACATTTAAAATTCGAATCGATAATTTTTGTACTTTAAGCTTTCCTTTTTTTTTGCAACACATGGAATTTCAAGACGCGTATAATTATCTAGAGAAGAAATTTCGCTGTCTTCGCCAAGATCAAAAGATTAAAGTGAAACTCTCTCGGTACAGTTGGATTCAAGTGCAGCTTATTAAATGCGGCAATTTTAAAGTTCTCTTTTGCTTACTTCGTCAGTGACGAATTAATACGGTTTAAACTTCCTTAAAGTCGCATATCATCCTTTGTTTCGTAGACGTTCGCATAATAAAATTTCACTTAAGCAGCCTCAGCTTGGAAGATTTTAATCTTTTGTAATCTTAATCTTTATATAACTTTAATATTTTATTTACCCTTGTTTTTTATGATATACGCGTATTAATTCTATCTTTACATCTCAAATTCGAGAACGATATCGATATAACAGAGGTGTTGCGTATTTTATGCTCTTTTTTATTTCCGCAATATACTTTTCATTTTATCGTCAAACTATTGCCGAACGTAAATTGCAACCGCGTGAAATTTGTTTTGTTTTTTCATTTACAAGGGCAGTTACGATCGCGAGAACGAATGGCACACAGGAGCGATTTTGCGGCTCTCGTTTTCAATACTTCAGTCTGCGAACAAAGTTTCTCCAATTTCTGCAAACATAATTTCACTACCGTGCATGGCAAAAGAATTATTATGACAAATAATACTTCGAGCGGATAGTTAAAATTGACAAATTGAAAAAGCGAGAGGGTACATCATTAGTTTTTTTCGGAGAGCATTAAATTTACAGCATTATTTTACGCTTCATAATGTAATATTGTAAAAATGAATATTCTACGTAAATAGCTAATCATATTAAAATATCTACTACGTACATTGGCACGAACGTGAATCGCATACACTCGCATTCGTAATAGATGCAATGCGCATAATATCGTTTGCATCGTGTATTACGTGGAAACCTCCCTTTGTATGCAACATTTACGACCCGGATATGGAGCTCGCACAAATGCGACTGGCACAATAACGTAATTTTCCGAGTAATACCACTCGCGTTAAGTTTTCGTCCGTAATGACAAAGCGATCGTTCGAAAGCGGCTCTATAACTTTTGAATCTCACGGTTTCGAAAAGTGGTCCTTTCCTACCAGTTTATATCAAAGTAATTATGCGTGCGTGCGTAGTTGACGCATGACGTCGGTTTGTTGGACACGTCGTTTAATTATGCTGAAACCTATTTAGTCTGCTCAAACTCGAGCCGTACCTGATTAACCTATCGCTGATACCCTATCACTCGGGTAGTCAAAATCATTAACAACTTAAATCAACAATCAATCAACAATACGCCGGAATGTTTTCTCATCTATCGAATTTTTACCACATAGCCGGAAGCAATTTATTTAAGCGTCGTTCATCTCTGCTATGATCCTCAATAAAACTTCGGAACGCGAAACTCATCTAACAAGCGAAACAATTCCGCCATATATTTCCGTTATGAGGGCTTTCATATTTTTTATGCGGATTTTTTTGAAGAACTTTCAGTGGTTTACATTTTAGTGGAGACGCCAGTTAATGCATTGCGGTATATTATGCTTAATTAATTATCTCTCGAGCAAAATTTCATTTGTACATTCAATTAAACGGCTGCTTTCCGAAAGCGATAGCCAGTAGATTTATGTCGGGCGTGTTAGTCGGTACATAGAGAGAAGACTTAACGTAACTTCACCAGGGACTGGTTTCGAACTAGTCCCGTCTGTAGTTACTGCTTTCTGGCGTGGACGTTCCAAGAATAATTAGTAGCTATAACAACGGACGCGCTGAAAACTAAGTTCAAGAACAGAAACTGCGCGGAGACAGGATTGACCTCAAAGTAACGAACAGTGGTTCTGGCAATGTATCGCCTCGTATTTTGACTCGACGCTCTTTGTGCGTGTTTCTCTCTATTGTCAGACATAATTCATTTATTTTGCGAGACGATTAATATTAATGCCATGTTCATCCGTAACATTTTACGCTTATTTGCATTGTAAAGCGTGTATTTTATATTTTTGCAATTCAACATTTTCATATAAAAATAATTTTCAGAACCTATCATCATCTCCCAACAGAATATATATCTGCAATTAAAAATAATTTTTAATCGTCTATAATATTCATGTTGCAATCATCGAGTGATTTCAGACAAATAATTCGCATATCGTTATAATCGCGGATATTGAAGTTAATTGATAAGGGCTTTTCACTTATAGAAAAACAAGGTTTTTACACGAGATTATGTTCACAATCGTTCCTTGCCGCGAAAATCTTTTTACCTACATCCGCTCTTGTTTGCACTCGTTTCACTATTCATATGGGATCTTTATTCAAATCGTTTTCGCGAGCCCTTGCAAGCCCCGGCTATACGACGTAGGATTTGCATTATGTTTGGCTGATGGTTGCATAAAGCCAATCAACGTGCAAATGCGGCAAGGCTACTGCCATTTTTAGCAAGCTCGAATGCGCAAATCACCGGGATACAGAAAGAGGCATGTGATATTCATATATGTGCTTCGAACAAATTTAAATTTTATTTATTCATTATACATATTGCATGATTTCAATTGTTTTTCTCGTGATTAATGAATTTTTATCTATTTGAAAATATTTTTTAATTCATATTACGCTGAAAATCGACAATGCGTGTGCACTTAAATCTCTTTTAAATACTTTTATTTTCGCCGTCCTCGTATTTCTATTTATGAAGCTCTAGTTGCGCTAAACATCGCGCACTTGTTTTATATTAAAATCGATATTCATCACATGGCGCATGAGACGGCATGCTTAGCGATGGCGTCTAGGTTTATTGAAATTCTGTGGCTTTCGAGCAATTTCGCGGAGCTTTGCTTTAATCCTACAGGATATGCTTCGTCTATCTCACCCTTATTATTCTTCCTTTTCTCCATTGCGGTTAACGCGACCGTAAAACCGCTTGCATTTTTCACGTGTCGCTAAGCACATATAAATAAAATTAATTACAACCTATGGACACGCATGGAATACCTCGCGAAATATTTTAAATTACGACATTTTACGTGGGAATTTCTATTCGTCCGAGGGAATATCCGTTCGAAATTTATTCAAAATGCGCGTAAGAAGAATCTTAAGAGCGCCTTAGGGCGGAAACCAATAAACCGTGTAACTGCGTACATCTCGGATAACCGAGCTCGAGGAGATTCGGGCAAGGAAGTGCTCCTTCACATCCGGACGAGGGAAGATGCGGCGCGAAGCAAAGAGAATGGGTGAGGAATTCGCGGAGGGAGGGCGCGCGTAGGGGTGAAATAAGAGCAGCACGATGGCGCTCCCGGAGGAGAACGTCGGGAAAGGGTAGAAAGATTGCATCGCGGTAGGCAAGAAAGTTAGCTTCGTGTGTAAACCGGCATGCGATTCCACGGCAGCCGTTAGACATTCCCGGCGAACGACGACGAGCCGCCGCGCGAGAGAAGAACCGTAAAACTTTATTGAAAGCACGCGCAACTTTGCCTATCCTCCTCCTCCCCCCTGCTCCCCTGCGCCCCCGCCCCGGCCGGCGAACGCAAGAGAAGCCGATGTCGGAAACGCCTCGGCCGCGGAATGCCGCTGCGGTTCCTGTCTTCGAACACAGCCTCCCCATCGCTTTTCCATCGCTCCCATGTACGTGTCGGTTTATTGAAATACTGCGAGTTGCGGTCCGAAAACCCGCGCGAGTCGAAACTCATTACATGCTCTCCCTCCCTCCTTCTCCCCCTTTCTCCCTCTCTCTCTCTCTCTCTCTTTCCCTCCCTCCCTCCCTCTCCCTCTCTCTCTCTCTCTCTCTCTCTCTCTCTCTCTCTCTCATTTCGCGCAAACGACATTCGCCGCGTTCGTTCCAGCATGATTGATGCAATCTTACATTTCTCGAACACACGCTCATTTTCGCTTTACATTGAGAGTTCCGAGTTTTTACCCCCATCGAAACCCGGAATTTCCCGAGATTTTTTTACAAAGCTATATTAGTTTCGGCTTTGAAAGTACGATAAATGGTATATTTTTTACATGGAATATTTACATTCGCAATTCATTAGTTTTTAAAATATCAAATATAGAAATATGGAGGAGGAAAATCATGGCAGCCAAAGTTGTCAGGATTTAATAGATTAATTTATGCGATGTTTCCCTTTTAAAAAAAATTTCTGCTCTTAATTTTAATAACAAATTTTTCCGGACTAAAACGCTTTTTAATTTCTCAACAGTTTGCAAACAATTTTTTAATGATAGTTTTTCCTGAATTAAGATCAGGATGTTAATATACTTGGAAGTTTAAGATAAAAAGCATTTTACTAAACTTTAACTACGTAATAAAATATTCGAACCTAAATGTGTATGTAATTTTCTGGATTTTAATTTGAATATTTTAATTGTCAAAATTTTTAAACGTTAATTTAATGCGTCCGTTTTTTTTTCATTGCATATCACCATGGATCGATTGTCAAATGTATTGCCGCGCCCGATCGAAGATTATGCAGGCTTTACAGTACATTATTGTCATATTATATATTTATACAACGCGCTCTCAGGACGACGAGCGTGCAAAATTGCGGCTGTAAAGATGAAACTTTGGGCATAAAAGGAAGGAGGGATGCGCGGTGTGTTTAGTATATTGAAGTTTCCACCGCGAGTTCTCCTATATTCAACACCAAGTATTATTTCGCGAAAAATGTCATTCGGAGCGGAAGGATGGTATGAGCGAACTATTTTTGCGATACACGGGAAAGTAAAGGAAAGCCCTTCGTGTCGATATTTTAGTCTTGGCTTTACCAAATTTGCTCCTGGTTTTTTCCAAATTTCACGTCACGTGGAACATATCATGCCGTCGCAAATATTTTTTATTGAAGCGCCGCGTTATCAAACAAATCGTCCGATATATTTCTAGCCGAACTGTTTGTCAAAAAGAGGAAACCGCCGACACATGGATATCGACAACATCCGTATTTTCTATCTACTATGATTTGTATGTGCGATGTTATCGATATCACGGGTTCATGACGTGTGTTTTTCCCCTTTCGCTTTTATCGCTACATCCCGTTACATTTCATCGGATTCTCGCGTTAGATCGCGGCCTCACCGCCAACTATTTGTAATTTTCCGCTCGGTATGTTTCAGGAACTTGAGGATATTTTGTACCTTGCCCTATGCTCTCTTCCATGTCGTACGACCTGTCGCCGAGAAGAACGGCGACGCGACGAGATAAATCTCGGGCAGTCGCCGTCGTTCCTTCCGCGACAAGGAAACCGCCGCTTTTCCCTCTTTTTCTCCATTTTCTACGCTCGTCTTCCCATTCCACTCTCGAACGGCAATCGAATCGCAAACGAACCTACGACACGCGGAATACATAGTTATCCTTGAATCGCATGCCAGCCGCGTTCAACAGCTTCACATGGGGATTGATATATTACTTTAATTAGCGTAATGTTATCGAGCGATTCTTTTGGGTGAATGAGAGAATAAAATGGAAGAATATCATGTTTATTTAAAAGAAAATATGGTTATTAAATTATTAATAACTATTAAATTATATATATTTTTATAATAATGTTCTTTAATTTTGTATCAGAGTTATTGATGTGTATCTATTAATATTAATAATGCACTTTCGTTCTAAAGAATAGCGCAAGTTTAAAACGTAAGACTTGTTTCGAAAACAAGTTAAAGGACTTTTTATTCTAATCTCCATTTTACCGTCTCGCAATCTCTCGCAATCATCGATAATCAACGCGAACTGCATGCTAACTATATCGCTGCGGTACCGAGAATGGTTCAACTTTCGCAATTTATACTTTTGGATTGACAAGGTAGCAGCAGAGGGAGACAGAACAAGAGAAAGAGACAGAGAGAGAGAAAGGAAACGATATTAGAGTGAGACGTTCGCTTCCTCAAGCACTCGGATCATTTCGTCGCTGGGGTTGAACTAGTGGGTTTCGCGTTTCAATTTTCTACCTCGATGAAATTCGACGAAAATTAAAGTCACGTAAAACTGGAGTCGCTCTCACCGACTCGCTTTTGACGAAACGCGGCCATGTCGGTTGCTCGCGTCGTATTCAATTGAACGAAGCTGTGCCGGTTAAATGTACGTCGTATTTTCCTTCTCTCCCTCCAGATAATCGCAATCAGCTTTGCGATTCTGCAAAGCCAACTCCAGAGGTAACCAACGCGACATTTGCGCGTTTGTTTGCCCATTACGGACTCGGCAACGATCGCCGTCCAAAGTTGGATCAGAAATTGGATCCGGTACGTTCACTGAAAATATTCGGGATTGTCGCATTTCCAATTGTCCTTTGATTGTCGGGCATTTCTCGATAATCAAACTTGAATGCGTCGAAATCATGTTGATTTTATGCAATAGCATACTCTGCAGTATGTATGACAATTTTTTGCTCTTTTGTCCAATTCCATAATTATCTAACTTTTAGCGCACCATTATCTTTAATCATATTGTAATCGTATTTAATAATAATATTATTATTGTAATAACAGTATAATAATATTAATTAATAATATTATTATTGTAATAACAGGAATACGTATGGTGTGCCTATTTTCTGAAACTGATAGACTCTGTATAATATATAGAATTATATAGAGAATTATATACGCGAAAATCGAGCCCGCGGCGATCCATTCGATATTCGGCAAGTACATATTCGCGATCGTATCGCGATATTATATATATTTAAATCTTGCGTAATATGAGAGGATTTGCCGGATATTAAAATTTCAGACGGTCGGATTTATAATCGGCGTCGGTTAATTATATTTGGCAGGACGAAACTTCTCGCAGGATAAATGTCACGGCGCGGATCGACGAATGAACGAGGACGCCGACGAAGATTTCCGGCTGTTCGTTAATTATTCAACGACATTGATGAACGCGAGATTGATCCACGATGGAAATTGTTCATTTATAGAGATTCGTACACATGCGCTTCTTGAACGAAGCGATAGTAATAATCGATAACTCATCGTATCACGAAACGATAGCTCGAGGATTTTTACGACGAAATCATTCACCCGCGATTTCATTTCGACAAATTTAATAATTTCGCAATATAAAACCAATTTCTTGACTTTTGCATTATCCATGATTATATTGCAATAATATTACAAAGACATGTCTATTCACTCGCTGTCACGGATACTATCACTTTTTCTAAAAACATCGTTTTCAAGCGTAAACATCGCGAAACATTATTCAGTATTACAGCTTGTAATTTTCACAGTAATATTTGAAAAATATTTAGATTGACGTAAAGTTAAAGAATTAAAGTATAAACAATAACAGTATAATCAATAATTAATTTATATTGTAATTATTACAAAATATGTATGTATTTTGATTAATATATCGAGATTAAAATACAAACGTCAAATTGCCAATCTGCGGAAAATACTATAGTGCTTTTGGGAAGTAATTATTTTCTTGAATAATGAATTGCATAAGCAAAACATGTTTGTTAATGTTATATTTAAATGTATGCATTCATTGTCGATGCATTCATTTTGAAAATACTTATTCGAAGAAAGTAAGGAAATTCCCAATTAATTTGGAATTGATATATCTTCTTAAAGAGTCATTTACTTGCGCAGAGAGAGAGCACGCATGCAGATTACAGATAAAGGCATAAGCAGCTTAGCTTGGCATTTCTCGTAGAAACTGCTGTTTCGAATTTTAAGTCTATCATAATACGGCAACTTGGTTGGGATGCATTATTCCACCTCAGGCTACGACGTCGAGCGCCGGGAATTACGAATTTTCCTTCATCAGACCGGATATCCTATCTCGGGCGTTACTTCAAGACCGGTAACTGCGTTCAACCGTCTGGATTATCACTCAACTCTCTTACAATCAAACGCAAGATATCGGACTGTAACAGACATGGAGATTTCAGAGAAAAGTAATGGGAAATCTCAGAGAAAAGTAATCTCTTATCCGTTATTTACAACGATCTCGACCATTAACGTCTGTCAATAAATTAATTCACAGTTGATAGATATTAATTTGTCTCGCTATAATACACTTAAAGTTTGTGATGCGTTCTCTTGTATTTTTTGTAAGCTGTATATTAGTCGATTAATTGCGATTCAAGATTTAATTTGTGGAGAAATCTGACAGAGAAGGAGAAGAATTTGACAGTTTACATAAATTAAGATTCAGTGCAGTTTTATTCCATTTTATTCATTTTATTTTTATAGACACATTAATTTTGTACACAAATACTTAGATTTTCATCGTGAACTTTGCTAAAAGCAATTACGCACACTTTACTTATCAGAAGAGATTAGGCGACAACAAGTTGTAAGACATCGATTCGATGGATGTTGGGCGGAGGTCTAATTTTCTCATTTGAAAGGCTTAATGGCATATTCCTCTTTCCTTCCACGCGGAGACTTTCCTGAAATATATAGATAGCGTTGTGACACGGTGTGCGTCGGGAGTAAATGCGGTCCGTATCTGCAAGTTCCTCGCAGAAGCGACGAAGGTTCTAATCGGCTTCGAAACGAGCTTGTCTTCTCGGGTTCAATTAAGCAATCGACGTTGGTATGCGAGTAAATTAGCAGAAACGATCAAAGTTATCATTACGCGTTATTTAATTTGATCTTTGAGTATTCCTTGGTTCTTTCTGCGTGGAAATTATTATATTTAGATCTACTTTTTATATTAAAAATCTCTGCAATTATTGCAATATTTTATAATATTAAAAATACATATAGTTTTATTTGAAAAAAATAGGAGGAGGAGGAGGAGAAGAGAAAGAAAAGCTATAGAATGGACAAACGTGTTCAAAGAGAAATGAAGAAAGTTTGATAGCACGCTTCGTTGATTTAGATAGCAGAGTTGTCTCTCTGAATATATACCCGAGATGTATATCTTCCGTAAAACTTCTGCAACACGAGTTCGCGGTCTCTAGCAGGCAAAGTTAAAAGTGTTATCTGTAGAGCCGATGAATAAATAAGACATCTATACACTCGACATATGTTATTTCTGCCCGTGCATTTAACCCAGTACTTTGTGTGTGCAAATTTCAGGGAGCTCCTCTTATTTATACAACTTTCGTCGACGTTTACCGAGGTCTGAAAGATGATCTTTCCTCGGAGATGAAGTCTGATCCTGCCTCTATCCCATTTCGCATCTCCTCTTCTGCGTAGATAGAATTCTCAAAATAGAAAAACGGACTTATCCTCGTCATCCTCTGTGTCGGGGGCGATTGATACTACTCGACAAGTGTCTCGACTCCCGACTTTGCCTTTATCCGTCTTAGCATCCGTAGTTCGAACGGTACGGAGGATATTATCCAGGCAGTCATGGCGAAGCAGAGAGAACCGCTCTTTCGTGTCGCTGGGATAAGATGATTCTGTTTATCCTGCCAGGAATACGTCTCTCTCTTTTCGAGAGAACGGATAATTCTCATCTTTCTCTTCAATCCGCTCGCGACGTCGGTTTTTCACGCGTTCTCTCATTTCGTATTCCTCTTCTCGCATCTCGCTTATTCGTGTCGAAGCTCGTCGCTCCATTCCACGACGCTTTTAATTCGACGTTACTCTGCGGTTCCCCAGCTTCCTTCTTGTGCGATTGCCTCCCAGAACGGATATTATGTTTATTAAGTTGACTATTTGCAAGACGATTCCCCAGAACACGATGACGGGCTGCCTAAACGTTTTATGATGAAACTACGCGTTACATTTCATTACTAAATAAATTCCATTATTCTTTTAAAGTTTGAAGTTATTTAAATATTCTTCTCGTATTTTTTGGAATATTCAGATGTCAATGATTTACACACAATTTAAAAAACTCTGACAAAATAAATTTTCCTAAAGTTAATTTGAAATCTACTGATTTCTTGATTATGGAAAATTTAAAACTTGCGAGATATAGAATGACACGACCAACCGAATTTTCGTTGAAACAAAATTGTATTTTAAACCGCTCTTAGTTAATGTCTTACAGAATACTCTGCATATATACATATATATATATATATATATATATATATATATATATATATATATATATATATGCTTGTGGTAGTAGAGAATATATTCCGTAAGACATTAACTAAGAGCGTATTCTTAGAGCGGTTTAAGAGACAGTTTTGTTTCAACGAAAATTCGGTTGGTCGCGTCATGCTATGTTTCGCAACTCTTGAACTCTCCACATTAAAGAAGTCGGTATAAGTCTCAAATTAACTTTAGTTAAATAGGACTTTTTAGTTTAAAGTTAAAATCCACTTGACATCAACTGAAGACTTTTGCTCTCCATTTGTGTCCTTAGGGAAGTTTAATTTGTCAGAGTTCTTTAAATTGTAGTGGTAAAAAGTTGCTCCGTAATTATTTTTCAATCTAAATTTATAAAAACATTTATTATTGTACAATGAAATAGAAATAAAATAGATTCAATGAAATAGAAACAATAAAATAAAAAAAACCTATTTGCTAACATTAATAATATACGTAATATTATACGTAAAGATTTACATGTATAGTTGCGTTTTTAAGATCATTAATTAAGATTACTAATTAAATAAATTTGAATTAATAAAAATAAGTTTGAATAAAAAAATAAATAAATTTGAATAAATGGTATTTCTTGATAAAAAATAATAGTCTTAAGAAATTTTTGAGTTATGAAATTTCGTTTCGAATTGTAGCGCGCCTAAGATTTATTGTTCTACGATGTAATTTATTTCTCAGTGCACTTAACTTTCCGCGATCACAGCAGGATAACGAATTTCATCGGGTTAATCGCTCTTCCGGTGCGAGAACACGCGCAGAATACACCCGGGAGAGACAATTTCGCGCTTCCGGGCTGAACAATTTTCCGGAGGGAAGGGAGGGAGGGAGGATGGTCGACAAGATTTTACAGCCCGTCGTTTCGCGAAAATCCTCCGAGGACGAATTTCATTAGGATCACCGGGATTAATCCAAGCTTTTCGCTCGCCGATCGCGAGCGAGCGCGCTCGCTCGTTTCGCGGGATTATATCGCTGGCGGATCGCGCCCCCTCCCTCCTCTCTCTTCGCGGGTTAGGTTTTGATTATGTGCGGTTGATTATACGCGCTTAGTGGACCCGTGGCCCTCTGGACTAGACAGTCCCGACGCGATCTTTTGTGAGATCGTGGAATTGCCAATCAAATATTCAAGCTCGCTTGTTTAACTGCCGCAATAAAGAACAGACGGCGCGAGCCCGAACTCTTCCCCCATCACGACCACCATCACTAGGGCCATTCGCACCCTCGTCGCTTCCACGGGGGCTTTTCAGCTCGGTGCTTGAATACTGTAAGGTGGTGGAGCGGCCACGAGTGTTTACACGAAACACCAACGCCGGATATTCTATTGTTAATGCGAGAAGAGATACGGCGCAACCCATGTCCTGTTGATTGAAGTCGAATTTTTTGCGGCTTCCGCAAAGGACAATTCGAGGAGCAAGTTTCGAAAGAGCTTCTTTTTACGATTAGGTATTCATGAATTTTTCATGTTGTATCAGTGTTTTTAGATAAAAAGAGGGAAAAAGAGGGAAAACGCGCGAGATTTTTAATAATATTAATCGAAACGCATACTTGTTTTCAAAAACAAGACAACTTTTGAATTTTAATTATCTTGAGTGAATAAAACTGTTTTTTAATTACGCTATAAGATTGCAGTGATTGATAACGGTTGATTCACCTTAAGTATTCACACCTAATAGCAGCATCAACAAAGACGAGCGAGATGAAAGGCGCAATTAGCAGAAATAGAAAGCTTTTATCGAGCACGTAAAAAAGTGACGTAAAAAATATAATCAAGAACGGGATTAAATTCTTTTCGCAATCAAAATTACCTTCTGACACGGGAGAGGCGAGGTTTAGAGTCGCCTCTTCGAATTGCCTTACGCATCGTCAGATGATCTCATTTGTTGAGAATTAATGAGCTACCTTGTTAGTATGAATTGCATTTGTATATGTGCCTCTGTACATCAAACTTTCCTCAGACAAGGCATCCTCTCATTTGCGATTTGCGCTTGTACTAAGAAGCGGGACCAGTCGCCTTCAACTCTCAAACAACGTTAATTTCCTGATTGCCGGGAGTCGGAAAATTAAACGTGGAAGCACAGATGAGTTCTTGTTTATCTCTCATTACAGAATAAGACAAAGCGCCGTCGTCTCTCGCCGTATTTTTCCGTATTATGCAGCATCGCCGAGCCGTACGATCCGTCCCGTCCAATGTGGTTTAATTTAAATCGTACGAAATTACACAATCGTTTTTCCAACGCGTGATATTTATTCGAATAAAATTTAATCTTGCTCGCGCGATCAATAAAATATTTATGTGGAATAATGGCATCCTAAAATAACGAAACGTTACGATGAAAAAAATTACAACGACCCTTGTCTCTCATCTAAAATGCAATTAGTCCATTGAATGTAAACAATAAGGAAACCGAAGTAGTGGCGAAGAGCAGCATACTCATTATACGATGCTTTAATTGTTTTTGAGATAAGAGCACACGCGATATTTAGATGACGAGACCAAACAATGGTACTTTTCTCAGGGTGATTTTCTTTCTCGCTCGCAATTACCGACTCTGTGCCATTTACATGACTTTGTGCAGCGGAACGAGAGCCCCGCGAATCTTTGATTTAAATTCTGTCATTATAGTTGATTAACTCGATTTAAATGTCGCGAATAAACCCGGCTCTGGCAAATTCACCGTCGATTGTAATTATGATTTTCCCACGCTTTTCGCGCAAATTTCAAACACAACGCGCTGATATAATACCGTCCGAGAATTGTTGCCATTTGTCAGACTGTCTCATTTCGCAATCAGGTCATATTTCACACGGGCAATAACAGCGAGCATAATATCGAGACTGTTTTTAGACCTGTGCAACGCGGCGATTGCAAACGTGCTTGAATTCACGCTCGCGCTTCCTTTCCCGACATCGTTAAAATTTCATGAAACTCATACGCCATGCCATTCTCATCGCGAACCACGTACGGTTCTCTTACAGCAATATCCGCGTCACGAGTATCCATCCGGCCTGCGCGAACCATTTTTACGTTTTCCTTTTTCCCCCGCTTTAAAGTATTCACGGTACATACGTCCTGCGTGTGCGCGTCAGGTGTTATTATGTAATATATTACGAGCAACGCGGATAACGTGTTATCGCGCAAATAATAAACGCGATGGTGTTGCCTATTACTTAAAAAAAATGCATAATTTTGATGACTGTGCATATAAACGATCGCTCGATAATTGATTTGAGATTTCGCGATTAATCCGAGGGTGAGGATAAAAACGTCGATATAGATTTCTATGTCGCCCGTTACACTTATTTTCACGGATATCCAAGAATCAAAGAGCGAAGGAACTTGATTCGCTCGAGGGTCGAGTGCAATTAACGGAATCTATGAGCTCGCGTCTTCGTTTGGCTCTCGCCGTTCTTTTTTGCTCTCTTTCTCTCTTTTTAGCTCGGCAGAGATACTCGAACTCGGTAATCGTTACTCATCCCCTTGAGATTCGGCCGGCTCATCCTATCTTCTTCCATTTGTGTGTTTCGCTCCGCTATTCTTCGATGGTTTAAAAGTTTTATTTCCTACGAGCTATCTGATTTCTCTCTATAAATACTGCAAGATAATTCCAATCAAACAGTTAACTAGTCAGGAAAAAGTTTCAAACACCAATAGTCGCCAGTAGTCAGTTCTTTTTAAATTGCTCCGCGTATAATGTTACTAAATATTAATTAAACAATAAGATATTGTTAGGAATAATTTAAAATTAACAAATTGTCAGGATATAATAATTTTAAATTAACATGTATAATATTTAATAGAATTTTGCAGAAAATGGTATGAAATTTTCAGGAATATATCAGACATTTTAGCGAAAAGTTAATTAGATCTCGTTTCTTTGTCACAATTAAAGGTTTAGGAAACATATAAATATAATTTTATTTTAGTACATATGGCTTTTTTTTATTACCAGAGACTTGTCTTTATTACCAGAGAGCTTCCTCGACGCGAATAGCTCTTGGTAGTTGCCTCGTCTTGCAGAGCAGCTGCCTCGGATCGAAACCCCTGTACCCTGTTCGCACCCTCGGCACGTCTTTCAACTGGCTTCCATGAGTTAACGAAGCACTCGGCTTGGCTCTCTCGGCCTAGAGGACCGCCGCTACCGTTAATTCTGCGTATACAGAGGAGGCGAGATCGAGCTTGGTCGGCCCGTCTGTACCGAAACGTGGCTGCCTGGGACGGATGGGTGATCGTCCGTGTGGATAGTCCGCAATTTTGCAAGGTCGGTTTGCATTTAACTCGATAAGTCGCCCTCGCGCAATCAGCAAATACTCGCGCCACCATCATAACGGCGCAAGTCCGCGATGAATTCCCGCACGAATTCCTCGCAAAGACGACATTGTCGACAACATCTCGAACCGACCGTTTTTAAGAGATCGCGCGCTCTTTAATGAGATTTCATTTGCTTGTCGTCGGCTCGAGAGTAGATCGAGAGCTCTTTGCGCGTCGCTGCACTCTCCGTCGCTTTACGTAATTTTCGCAACGCAAACGCTGCAGAGATGAGAGATATGTTGAGGAGGAAATTGATGAAACATCGGTTTTCTTTATTTATTTATAATCCAATAAAAACTAGGGCAAAAATCTCGATTTTCTATATTTTCTATATTTTTTAAATTGGCTGATTTTTATATAGTTTGCTATATAAATATTACATTATTAAAATATACGAAAGATATAAGAAAGATTGAAGTAAATGTTTATTTATTTTTCTCGTAAAATTAATATTTTGACATTGTGTTAGTGGTCGCACATTCTTAAGACACACAGATAGTTCGCGCACAATATTTTCACACGGTTATTGAAAATTATAAATATATCTAGGAAAGAGCATGGCGTGCGCTTACAAAATGTCGCCTCCACTAAATGACATTGAGATATATCTAAAGCTTAATCACGCAGTTGTCCAGACGCGGAAATGCGATGTCAGCCGTATGCCATACTGCTATTTGATGATGATTTAAATCCAAAACAGTGGATAGGGGATCAGTGTGATTATGGTCTGACAGCTGGAGAGTATCGCGCCCGTCGCATTATTGCACCGTTTCCGCTTTTCCATTACTGCAACATTTCCATCAAAAATATCGCCAACACATGCTTGTCAAAATATCATATTTTCAAAGATGAGACTATCTGACATTGACTTCAATCGTCGAATTGAGCAAATATGGAAATGCGCATAAATCACAATCGTGCAATTTCAAGTCAGTCGAAGATTTAACAAGCATATGAATGAGACATTCTATGCTCGTTAATCTCTCGTTGATTAGTTGAATAAGTGACGAATGACAGCGCTGGGCTAATTTAAAGAATAATTGAATTAGAGTGGCTAATAAAACGGATAAAAACGCAAATATTACGCGTCCACGGAATAATTGTGTATAAATACTTTAGTATACTTTTCGCTCGTACACCCCATTTAGTATGAATTAAAACAAACACCGGTAAAAATTGAAAATGTACACAAAGCATCTCTCCTTTCATATCTACGTGAGAAAACATTCGATTTTGTTAATGAATAAGTTGTTTATATGTCGGTTAATTAACGTAAAATTAAGAGAAAAAAATCAACGCCTAGTTAAAACACTTGCTCGTAAATATGTTGTTCGTTTTTACTTACAATATTGAGATATAAATATTTTCTTAAATAATAAAATTAAATTTAATGTTAATCAAATGTTTCGAGAAATGTATAAAGATACGCGAGCCAATTGTTTGGAATCTCGTTGCATTTCACAAAAAGATAATTAATCGCGTATCTGCTAATTTAATTATTTCAATAAATATGTAATAATAAATAATTGTACTTGATGAATTGATTTATGGAAAAATAATATCTGTCATGATTATATATGTTCCGTCATCAATTCTGCATCAAATATTTTTGTTTATTATTACCTTTTTACCATTCTGTATGTATATTTAAATTACAGTACGTAAACGCAAATACATTAATTCGCTGCCTTTTGAAACATATATCGAATTGCCGTAAAATGTAATTTGCTTAAAATGCATCGTATTGAAAACGAGACCATTACCGTTCGAATAATCAAACCTGTCGTTCATTAAATTAACGCAATAGCTAGAATTGGTAATTTATGATAGCGGAAGTGTATCAATCGTTATTAATTAAATAGGGAGGCATTATTATATTAAAATACGCTTAATTAACTCATACATATAAACACTTAAAATTTAACATAGAATTAAGTTTAATCTTATGTAATTATTGATGAATTTTGATTAAAGATCAGATTTTCCAAAAGATTATAGGCTATAATATATTAATTACTAGCATTTCGTGGTGATTTTTCGGCAACAAATTTAATATATATATATATATAAAGATATATATGCAAGACATGAGAAAAATGTATCGTAAAAATAAATTGCCTATATAATGGATACTCGAGAATCGAGCGATACTTTCAGACGTACAAGATGGCGATCCCAAATACGATAACGCAAATCAGTCTTCGTTGTCAAAAACACGATACGATCTAATAAATGCGGGATAGCACTGAACGTTTCCAGGAATTACCTGTTGTACTGGAAACTCCTTCGATCGGCAGCGCCATTTATCAAATTTAGCCCATATCTCTCGGTCCGGTCTCGAACGAGAAAGGAACAAATGGCCGGAAGTTAGCGGGCAGGCAGTGGTGTGGACTGCGGACGAAAGGTAGAACTATTTGTAATTACGTTTCTTTCCACTCCATCTGTGCTGGCAACCTGAGCCTCTCCCCCGAGCTCCGTTATATCTCCTCTGTCTTCGCTACTCCCTTTACATCGTATTTCACTTACATTTTTCCGACCACCTCTTTCTTTTCGCGTCGTTACAGGACACACGGTCGCGTCGAAGGCAGACACTCGTCGTCCTATCGATACTTTTCGTTCGCAACATATAATATAAATCTGCGGAATTCCGATACTCGCGCGAAAACATGGAGACCTTTGTAACGAGAATTTTTATTAAAAATCCAATCCCTGCGTTATTTAACAATCGAATGCGCATCTCCCTTCACAAAGGTGAAGTGCTTTCGACAATGTGCAATTATTGCCGAGCGATAATATGATTATTTGCGCCGGGAATGTGTCGAGAAGAGCATTTAGAGCTGTGCGATATACGACTCGTGACGTATATAGCAATCCTCTCGGATAATGGCATTTAGCTGTCGATCTTCAGCGTGGGATTTCTACGTTCCTAGCACGTAATATCAATTTCGCGACGCCGCCGGCGATTGAGGACGCTTTCGCTTTCCGAGCTGGATTCGCGCGCGTATATACGACTTTTATGCAATCGGTTCTTGATTAAGATTAATTGGATTTTTCGGTGAATTTACGTGCGCCGGACGAGCGTGCGGCGCTGGGTGATTGCTTTGACGGGTTGTCGGAAAAAGTCGACACAGGAATAAAAAAAAAAAGGAAAAAAAACGCCATACACCGGGATTGTGCCGACATTTCTATTATACTAAAACGCCGCGTCGATGTGGACGGGACGTGACACAGAATGAAATACGAAGTTTTTGCATAGTGCGCTTTATTATTATTATTATTTTTTTTTACATCTACTTCCGATGATATTCATTACGCTCCTCATCTTCACTGGCACCGAAACCGATGCGACAGAAAATATCACGCATTGTTTTATCGTTTGTATTATCGTTTTATATAAGCGATCGTATTTACTATAGCGAGTGACACTAGCGATAATTGCGATATCGTACTATTGAAGATTTTAATATTAAAAGAGCTATTAAAAGTTGAAAGAGAATAAAACAGAATTGTCTGTGTAATGAAAAACATAATTATTTTTTTTTAATTTCACAGTTTTTAGAGAACACTTAATAGAAACGATGTAACTTTTCTATCAACAAAATTGCATTTTTTTCTTTATAATTTGATCATGCAAAATTGAATGAACTCGATCAAAGCAACGCTCTCTTCTACCCTTTCCGACCATTTTTTTCCGTTATTTGAGCTTACGTAGTCACAGCATTGATCGGCAATCGTTTTATTTGTACCGACATATTCGACTGTGCTTTATGGGAATTTTGCGTGCTCTCTTCTTGCCACTCTATACGTTATGTACCGTTCTTCATTGCTCCTTTCACGAAAACTGCAAAGAATTTTCGCCGTTTCCGCTTCCCTATCACTTCAATCTCTTTCTACGTACACCTCTCTTGATAAGCTACACAAACTTCTAGCCACGAGATAGGAAATCCATCCAAGTTTCGCGCCGTGATATTGAGCTGCTTTACGTCTTTTCCTCAAGTCAGTTTAAATCAAATGAAACTGACACGTGTTTTAGATTAAAATGAGAACGTATTTTCGATACAAGAATAAACTTGTATAATAAACGTACACATTATGGAGAATATTATACATCGAGATTATTATCAATATATCGCAGCATTAAATTTTATACATCTGATTGTTATTTTCATGAGATCTGTTTCGAGAAAAAGCGGATATTCCGCGGAAAAAACAGAAACAAATACGAGAATGGGACTTTTCTAAAAAAGAGATTTAGTTTGGTTAAAAGGGAACTTCGGTAACTCCGAGTACAGTTTACTAGATGTAGGTAGTGTATAAAGGCAATGTAATTAGCGATTCGGCTGTACCTGATAAAACTTTAGCTCGGCAACGGCATTGCCGAAAGGAAGCGGATTCGAAATGGAGGGTTTGAACGAACGGGAATCCGCTTCCGTTCCGAGCGAGCAACAGTATTATTTTGGACAAAATGCTCGATTTTAGAATAGAATCGTCCAGCAATTTAGCGAAATCTATCTGTGTAAATTGCGTCTACATGCTCGCTCGCGATTCGTTAGTCACGTAGTACGTGATATATGTTCCATACATGCAAGCACGTACGCGCGATTCGTGATACGTGTTGCCTAATACGAACGATGTTAAAATGAAATTAATGCGAATCGTCCGAGCAGCTCGAGCACCTTCGTGATTGACGCTAGTTGAATAAGTTAGTACATTCGCGTTAAAATATCGCTTTTACGTTCATGGGATTTTTATTCTATATTACGACAAAATGCTCTTGTAGATCATCCGAAGGAAATGAGATGACATTCCGAGAAAATTTTCAATCTAAAACTTTGTTCTCTTCGCTACGCGACAGATGATATTTATGTATCGTCGTAAAATGTATAAATTTATAAATGGAAATATTTATAATTTCGACAGAGAGATTAATTATTAATTATTAAGATTACTTCAAAGAGAAAATTATTTATAAATAATAACGTGCCTTTTTGCACTCGCAATTTTAATGCATTGAAAATAAATAGCGTTGATGAGGAAAGTTTATACATCACAGTACCAAGATACTTCCTGAAAATTGTTGCAAGTAACGGATAATAAACGCGTACGGGTAATCACTCCATTAACGAGCACCGCAAGGATCAAAATAATGTCCACAAGGTACGAGACTGGTGAAGACGTCGCCGCACCGTGAATCCTTTGATAATTATAATTAGAGGTGTGGTGAGCGGACACGAACCCGTCGCCGGCGTCGCGAGAGCAGCCTTGCGTTATTATGTTACCGCATTATACAACATCGATGCACGCGCACGCGAAGAAGGAGGAGCCGGAGGCCGAAGCAAGGACGAAGGGACAAAGTAGCTTCTCCGAGGCTTCCTTCCCTATTATCCGTGCTTGGCGGTCCGCTCACTCGGCATGCATACAAAGCAGTATTTATAGCCGTCGTGTACCGGGACAGCGCCTGCCCGATCTATCTCCCGGAAGGGAGAAGTCGAGCAAATATTCATTCAGGTCTCGAAACATAATCGTTCTACCTGCCGGCAAAGTTGCCCCCTAGTTGTTACGCCAGCGGAAATGACGATGACGTGCAAGATGACGTCGGAGGAGATATACGGAATATATAGGATTTTACGGGGGCGAGATAGGAAAATATCCGTCGCGACGTTATTTTATTTACGGTTTACATTGATCTCTTGGCTGTCAATCGAGATGTAAGTCTAACTTTCCGCAATCCATATTATTAAAAAAAGGAACATAGAAAATTAAGATATCAATTAGATGTAGGTTTTTTTTCAATGATTTAAATTTATAATTTAATTTAATTAAATTTATAATTTAATAAATTTATAATTTTGGAGGAATTGAAAATTTTATGCTAATATTGCCTATAAATTTTTGAAGAAGCAATATTTACTTTGTGTAAGACAGGGAATGTTTATAACATCACGAGATCTCTTTTGATACATTCTCGTGTAATATCATTATACGCACATAAGTAGTAAAGCTATGCTCATGGTCGTACGCGGCAAGTGTGCGCTTTCGAAGACTTGCGTGCGAAAGGTTATTGGACGCAGCGACCGGTAGTAAACGTTACAAGCAATTTATGCCGAAAGTAAAGTAATTAAAAACAAACTTCCGCCGGCGAAACAATATCGGCGAACAGGTAAGGCGAATTTAAGACGAGACGACGACGAGAGAAATAAGGGCGCGCGCCGCGAATGTCTCGTGCTTCGAAACGCTAGTACGCGGTGCCGTGTATCCGTTTAATTCATTTACCCCGATCTCGAGGAAGTTTTTACTTCCGCCAGGTGGTGGTCGGGAATCAAGAAGTTCCTCGCGCCGAATGAAGTAAAGGAATACCATCGCAGGCACGGTGAATTTAAATCGCCCGAGCAAAGTATTTCGTTTCACGCGGTCGTCTCCGCGCGAGAGCGAACAGAAGCGATACATTTCCCGACTATAATAAAAGCCTCCGCCGGAACTTGCGCCGTGACGAAAATAACAATCTGCGAACAAACACGTGGGTGAACGTTTAAGGATCCCTCCAGAGAGAACCGCGACGCCCGTATGGTTTCCTTCGACAGCACCTTAAGAGGTACCGTTGTAATGGATGCAACGTCGCGTGAAGAACCCGCGTACGCGTAGATCCTTCGTCTGTTTACTTTGAAAATGCCATCGTTCTCGATGGCATCTTGTCGATATTTCGTATACGAGTTATAACGAATTTATAACTTCCCATCCCTTTACCCAGGTTCGATCATCGAACTCGAACTAAGTTCATAAGCCGCGATAAAACCGCTCGCAGTAGACACGATACTCGGTAAACAGCTTAAAAAGTTCACGTAGTCACGTAGACCATGGACGTGTATGGACCATTTGCAGGAGACTCGAGAAGATGGAGATAGCTGTGGATTGCGAAAAATACGCGACGTCGCAGAAAGGAGAGGAGAGCAGGAACTCGGGAGCACGTAAATTGTACCGTCTGAAAACTCGCTGCTTTAATGAACGCGAGTAAATATTAGGCGACGACGAGGTCTGAATAGCAATGGTACCGCGGTCAATTAGTTGGGTAAATTTTTAATTTCCCGCGTTTGTTTTTTTTCGTAAGCACGTTTTACTTATTTTCACGATTGTGAAGCTATTTTTCACAAAATATTGAAAATTGCACGCTTAAATTTTTACCGAAAAAAGAAAAAATTAATTTTCTCCTAATGAATCTCCTTTTGTCTCTGACGTGTGGACAATGTTGGAATCAAGTCGCATCCTTGGTCTTAATTTTGAGCTTTAAAATTTCGTTTTTCGATTTCGAGGATTGGGCCATTACAACTGAAGCACTCGACGTGAAAGGAGAGGACAGGAATTGGCAGGGACTTTCGTTTTTCGAGAGAAGCTACGGACAAGCTCTCCATCCACTCGAATCACTTTGCGAGTTAAGCGGCACTTTTCACGTTGTACGTGACGTGCCGGGAATGTATATATTGTATACATACATCAGCACACACGTAGCTGTGCTCTCCCACTTTCTCGCGAAGTAGGAATAAATCTTCGAATAAACGTATATAACACTTTACGTCGTTCAGAGAGTACGATTCAAGATTTGCATGTTTAAGGAGATGCATACGCGCACGTATTTCAATAGAGATGATACGTAAACAAAATGAATAATTTCAAATACCTGAAAATTTTTTATAAACTGCAGATCTGTCTTATTAAATTATAATTGCATGGAACAGAGATTATATCTCTGTTCCATGCAATATATAATTTAATAAGACAGATCTGCAGTTTATAAAAAATTTTCAGGTATTCGAAATTATTCATTTTGTTTACGTATCATCCAACGAATTAAGTGAACTCAGTTATTCAAAGAAAATTTATTTTTCTATTTTCATACGCGTAAACTTTTATTTTTTTTTCTGCAAAGCACAAAGATTCCAGATTTAAATCTACTCCGGAGAAAATAAACAATACACGTTTTATACGAGAATCCTTAGTTATGGTATACGTATTTTGCATATCGGATTACGAATTTATAACTTACAAACTAGAAGCCGTGCCGTTACATTAAGCCATTCCGGGCAAGTTGACAGGGGCAAGATAACCATAGTGACTTCATAACTGCATAACATATGTATAACTATGCATACAAGAGACCCTTTACCGTGAAGATCGCACAAAGAGCAGAGAATGTAATCATACATTCCGATCAAATTGCACCGAATAGCTTCGTTTAATCCCCCTATATAAGAAAATTGCATAATTTTCGTTATTTTATAATATTTTACCTGTACATCTCTTTCCTTTTAACGTTATATTTTAGGGTCATAAGGAAAGCAGAGGTTTACACTTTCGAGAGAAATGATCTCTTTTATATAAGTGATTATATTATATTCCCTCCGGATAACAAGCTGAGATAGTTTAGCGTGGCGAAAACCAGGGCCATAAAATTCAAGCGGTCTAGTTTCTCGGGTTTTACCTTCCTTAAAGTAATTCGATACGCGCGCCGCGATTTCTTGTTGCAAGCCGCGGGGATTCGGGTTCGGGCGCGAGCTGGAAAAGTGCAAAGAGAAAAGGTATCTTCAACGCCGGGGAGAGGACGAGGGGGTGCAGCGACAAGTGTTACTTCGCACGTAGATTCCAGTTTCCAATCTCCTTAGCAATGCGGTATCTCGGCTCGCGACGGACTCGCCTTTCCGTTTTGCATTATCGGGATTTTACCCCGATGGCAGCGCGAAGTCTGCTTGATGCTTTGCATTACTTCGCGAAAGTACAACCCCTTTACGCTCGTCTCCTAAATGGAGTTTATCGAGCGCTCGAGACGGACGCGAGAAACGTTGAAGAGGTTGACCCGCGTTGCCGAGACATCAGAATGCAATTAGATTCTTAATGAATCTAACATGCTAAAGCGTGATTCGTACACTGAGAAAAATCATTTGATTGTCATCAACAAGACGTATCTGATAGAAGCCACTTTGGTTAAACCAAGCAGAATTTCTAGTTATCATAATAAAACTCGATTTTTTATAATTAGAACTTTAATAGAGTTTACTACAAGGATTTGGTTAGTATTTTCTAGTTGGATCTATAAAAAACTTCTTGTTTTATGAACTAAACATGGACAGAGTGATGCCATTTTTTTTTGTTAAATTTAGTATTACCAAGAGAATTTGGTAAATTTAACAGGAAGAAATTAATCATACTCATCTGGTAATTCCTAAAGAAATTCTGATTCGTCCATTTTTCAACAGATATACTGATTGAATCAGATTTCTAATTAATGTAATCAGACTTTTTTCTCAGTGTACCTTCTTTGAATTCATCTTATCATTTTTATCGTGAACATTATAACATCTTTTTCTACATATAATAATGTCATATGTGAACTATGCTAAAATATGCTAAAATCTTCGGTTTTATCTGGTAAAAGAAATTTGAAGAAAGGAGAGAGATTGAAAGAATAGTTATATAATGAAACGTCAAGTCAATTTGACGCAAAACGTTACGATGATCTAATAACAGCTGACAATTTTCCATTGTTAATTACAATTTGCTGAAGAAGCGTGCGCGCAACTATCAGCAAATGTCGGCTAATTCCGCCGTCTGTTCTCCGCGATTGTTCTAACGAGCAAACTCTAATAAGCGTTAGCGTTCTTGCGGAGTTCAGAACACGAATCGCCTGCCCGCGGGGATCTTACCGTAGTCACGGATTACCTTACTTTACCTCTCCTCCGGACTCCTATGGAACGCCTGGTCCGCAACCGCGAAAAGTCTTCTTATTATCGCGTATTAATTTCTGCGAATAGCTTCGGCCTTCTTTCAAGTTAGGATTCGGATCATACATATCTACGAAAACCACGCGAAGGACCGACTTGAAATATTTTTCTTCGAGTTCTCCTTTCTAATTTCCTCTTCTCTTTCCCTTTTCTCTCGCGAATCATTTTTTATATAAGTAAAGTTCCAAGTTAAATTTTATCTCATTATTGAGAGCTTCCGATAAGTATTATTACATTTCTTCTCGCAAATAAATGCATTTGGCAAAAAGTTGCTCCTTATTATTTGTACTTTTATCATCGTCATTCTCGTAATGTCTTCCGTTAAACGATTATTTTCAAACAGAACTGTACTTTTAGAAAACACACATTATTGAGATAACGCAATTCTTTCCTCGTGTATTTTATTCCAGTTCGTTTTAATATTATTCTACTTTATGTTTATCTCTTGCATATCTCTCTACACAAATATTATCGAGTTAATGAAGCAGAAATTTTTCTCCGCGATTGTAATCGATCCAATCCATTCGCCTGCATACAATGCAGCTTCCTTCATCTTCACTTATTTCGTCATCTATCTTTATCGTGACATTGATTCGTTGCATTATCACGTTCCTCTCCTCCACTTTTCTCGCCCTCTCTCTGTTTCGATGTCATTATCCTCCTCTACCTTCTCTTCTTCGTTACACTAGTCCGCTTATAGGAAACTGCTTCATGCCGTAAGAGCATTTGTTCTCAAAAGCGATCTTTCCCATAAATCCTCTCATCTTATCCGTTCTATTCGAGAGAAGATGATGAGATTGACGAAAACTACATTCGCAATTAGGTCGTTATAACACGATGATTGAACGATTACTCATGAATACATGTGTGTACGTGCAAAATGAAAAATATTCAATATATTAAAGTATTCAAATACACAAAATTATAATGCAAACACACTTGAAATTAAAAGGATTAATTTTTAATTAAGTTATAATAAAAAATGTCAAGAGAAAATAATTTTTAAATTGATTTATTTCTATCGAACACATATATAATACATATATTAATTGGGGAGGAAGAATTGGCAGAATAATTGATACAATAATTCGTCATTTTTTATATATATATATTTCCTTTTTATTATAAAATATATTAATACCTAACAAAAAATTTACATCGGATGAATACATATAATAGTATGTACACAATCGTCGTTTACAAGGAAATAGTCGTGGATGACGGTACGAAAGAAAGACTAATTCTAATAATGTGCCCTATATCGACATGTTGTATAGCACATATCATTGATTTTTGCAATCAGTGGTGTGTGAAAATAAAAACAGATGATCCCAATTAATTGTGTGTCGGATTGCACATCGAACAGCATTTATTTACCTTCACGTTAAATGCATATGCGCGCTGTTATTTACACGAGCTCTAACTAAACACGCTCGTCACGCTCCTTTGCATTTTATACAGGCGGATCATGCGGGTCTCCAAATATTTTATATACACTCGATCTTCTGTACGAGTGCAATCGATGATATCTGATTAATGTATTTTCCCGAACAAATTATAAATTATAAATAATATTGCATAAACGCGTTTGACGTTATGTACATATTACAAAAAATTGTATAACAATCTTAGCCGAAATTAACATTGCGGATGCACACCAAGGTCCAACAAATCTCAACATTTTTTTTCATGCTACTTCTGTCCTTTCTCTTCGTCTAACTTCTTGAAACTTTAACGAATAAATTTCCATTCTTTTCATTCTAAAGGAAAAAGTTGGAAAAAGTTGGAGGCAACTCTGAATGTCTCGTGGGTTTTGTTAGATCTTAATATGCATCATATCAGAAAATTTACATTTTTCAAAAGCAAATATCGTTAGTTCGAAAACCCTTCTTCAGCATATCTGCTTAAAATACTGCTATCAGCGAAATATTGTTACTATGTTCCAGCATCTAATCACGTGCGCGTTTAATATACATTAACGAATTACCTTTGGAAACAATTATCTGTGTCGCTGAAACATATTGATTATGAGGATACTATATGACGAAATTCCACGTGTGAAACACGTTATACAAAACAATGGAAATTTGCATAATTAAGAGAAATTAACACTTATGAAATAAACAAAAACTATACATTTAATAATATTGAATTTAAAATGAACACGAATCATTATTTTAATGAAAAATTTATTGCCTATCTAATTATATTTAAGTTTTAGCTATAAAACTCTAAAGATTAAATCGGGTATGCAAGGATATCAAATCGAATACAATTTTGTGCAACGTGCTTCTCCGCGAATGTCATAAAATAATTTGATAAAACTATGATGCTTATTTACTAACGCACAATCTTTTTTTTACAAAACGATAGATGTAACAGCAATGGTCTCTCATTTTCTCTTCAAGAATTCATATTTACACACGCACTTACAATGTACCGATCGAATTAGCGTGGTCCTTAATTCCTCCAATATAAATCGCACTAGATGACAATACGTTAATATAGTTAATATTCGGTACACTGATTCTGATAATATGGTCAAAGATGAAAAATGTACATATAACGACATTTGGGAAGCACGATAGATTACGGCTGTCATAATTTGCCTCGTCGATTTCATATACGCTCGGATATATCGATCATGGCTCGGCAAATTTAGACGAAAGAGGAAATAGAAAAGTCTAACTTTAAGAAATCTTATCTTTGTTCTCGAACACATTTTCTCCTCTTTTATGTAAAAGTCCTCTTAACATTTAATATATCTTTCATACTTTCAATCTGTCAAAAATTCAAAAATCATGTAGCCATAATAACACTAACTAACAATTGCCCCCAAGGATGCTGCGAGAAGGATAAACAAACAATTAAGGATACGATAGATGATAACCGATCGATCGAATCCTTATTGCCGACAATGATAATCGTCTTACGGAGTTGCTAGCAATTCGGATTAATCACAATCACTCAGCCATCGCTCAGACGCTCGGGAAACACCGTCAACCAATATCCTTCATTATTGGATCCCGCATCGAAAGTGTCAAATTAGCGAGAAAGCTTTACGCTGTTCGATCACAGGCAGGAGCTAATCAAAGGGCACATCGCTTCGCATGAAAGATGAATTAGCATAGCTCTTTTGCGCGATCTTGCATCCAAACAATTCAATTTGTAATCTTTCTATTGGATCAATAATAGCATAATTCAAGAATGGGAATTAAAATGCAATTAACTAAAATTATCAAGAATACTGGGAAAAAGAGCTGAATTTTATATCAGCGCAAAATTTAAAAAAATTTGTTTTTGAACACCATAACCAGGAAGAAATTAAGAAAATGTAGAAAAAAGAATACAAGAAAATCAAGAATCATAGAAAATTGTAGTTGAATTTTGTGTGCAAGAATAATAAATTAGGATCAAATCATTGAAATAAGTAAACCACATATTACGTAAATAGCGATAAATAATTGCAGTAGCAATTTAGATTAATAATTGCGGAATTAATAGACTTTAAAAATACTTAATAAATAGCACGACAAAGGGGAGATTGTTTGATTGCACAATCAATCGCTATAAATTGTTTTGCGGCCACGAGACTCACATAACGAAACTTTGTAAACAGTGGAGGTATCGAAATCGTTTAAGAGTTGTAAGAAGTTTCTTCTTCGAAATTGACATTTCTTGATATACCATCGTACGGACGTGTAATCGCGTTATCTATTTTCACGTCATCTGTCACCGCTCGTGAGAAAAATGCGAATGCGATGAAACTCTTGGATCTGGTTATTGTTCATATTTTTGCGATGGCAAAAATGAATATAAATGTATTGGACAATTCTCGCAGACGTTTTTAAGTAAGATGTAGTTTATCGTTGTTCTCACTTTTCGTTGCCGAGAGACCGAATTACGGTAGGTGGAAACGGCTTCAGCGAAATTAAGATTAAACGGAGGTGCGGCGAGAGAATAAACCGACACAGGAATTCGCTCGCGACCCTTATGGCCTCTCTAAGGACAACTAGGCAAGGTAACCGGTTACAAAACGGTACGTTTATGGAGACAGTGAAATGGCCGCCACTTGCTCTGCCCAGTCACGCGATAAGTGCTCGTGAGTCGAGCGAGCGAAAACACGAGGACGGAGAAAAGGGAACGATGGGTTGGCTGAAACATTCCTCGTTCTGCTCCCGAACCGTTCCTTCTCGCTCAGGCTATCGTATTTCTCTCCATCTCCCCTCTTTCTTTCTCTCGCAGGTAAACCGATAGCTCAATTAGTCACGAGAACGAACTCGCTTTTCCGGCTATCTCTTTTCCCCACCTTCCGCATCGGCCGGCAGTGGTCGCAGAGAGAAATGGCCGGGCGAGTCCTTAGGTTAGGAAGGAAGGCGGAAGTCGATAAGAGGCAAAGTGGAATCGGGCAGCGGCGTGTGGAAGCGCGTAACGAAAAATGGAAAGGGACCGGCGTGATACGAGAATGGAGGAGGAGAGCGGAAGGCAAGAGAAAAAAAGAAAGAGAGAAAGAGGAAACGGGACGAATGAGAGACGGGATGCTGGAGGATGCGCATGCGACCGGGAGAGGTTTTACCGCGAAAGTTTCTCAAGGGAGACGGTACATCCGCTCTACGAGCGAACAAACCGACCCGAATCGATCGATAGATCCCGAACCAGCAGCTCGTTTCCTTCCCATTTTTTTCTCTCTCTCTTTCCCTTACTTTTTGCTAAGTTTCGCTCGGGGGACGGTACGTCGACGAAGCCTAAAGTTATAGCTCGCAGAGAAACACGATGCAGTAGTTCCACCTCTTTTCTGTCAGCGAATCACGACTTAACGAACGAATCGAGTTAGAGACTTGAGATGCGAAGTCACTAAAAGTCTGTTGGAAAATAAGGATATGACGCGCGCTGACAGATGTGAGAGAGGAAAATTTAAATGGAACTAATAATATCGATTGTCAGCTATATTATAGCTTATATAATACTGTCGATCTTATTCGATATAATATTTGATATCATATATAATTTAAACTTCAACTTTCCATCTTTTTTAAAAGTGACATTCTCGATCTATAACACGTTTATCAGTATTTACGCATTTTGTTCTATCCAGATTGAACTCACAAAGCACGTAATCCAAAAAGCTTTCAGCAGTTTTATGACATCTTTGCCAGTTGCGTTCTAGGCCACCCTCGGGAAAGCCATTGTCAGATACAATATGACTTTGTTTTGTCAATAATGGATAGTAGAGATATTTTTCGAATTTGTCACAATCTCCATGGTCCGCATATGTCGAATGCATATTGATGGAGAGAGAGAGAAAGAGAAAGAAAGAGAAAGAGAGAGAGAACGAGAGCGTGTACCAGAATCAGTAACCACATCAACGCGGATTCTTTTATTCACGGCGAAACAATTTTTATCAGATACATAACCACGACGAGTATGTTATTTCGCGCGCAACAATACGCGTGCACGCATGTGTGCGTGCGCGTGCAGCAGAAAAAAAGCCGCGATTAATCCCCGATGCAAGAAGTAAGCGGTGCATGGAGATCCCATGCGTGCTCCGATCTGTTTGTTCAGCTTGGATTTTTATCCGGCCAATAGCGGTGCCTTCACCGAATAACGTGCGCCCATCGTTTGTACGCGCCATTCCGTCAACACGTGAAATTCAACCGCGTCCACAATTGTGAATTTCACTGAGGCTACACCTATATACCTTGGTCACATACATGCATCCCGAATATTACATTTTTACATCGCGCACAAATACCGCAGACTATTTTTTACCTGAGAGTCGTATAGGATGATTCAATATTCGTGAATGCGAGACTCCGCGACCGAATTGCACAATCCTTTTTTCCTCAAAAAAATCCCGGAAGCACTGATTATTTCTGGATTTTTTAAAACAGCGAAAAAACAAAATGTAACTCTGATGAACAAAATGTAACTCTGATGAAATGTATCTCTCTCATAAAGATCACATTATTTGTGATATTTATAAATATTACGATTTGTAATTAAAGTACAGATAAAAGTCCAAACGAGGAGGCAGATGAAACGTAGAACGAGAAAATACTTTTCTTAACCGGTCGATTCAATCTTTCGATTCTTTCGTTTGAAAAAAAAACGAAGTCAAGAAGATCTGCGGATAGTTTAGATAGGAGCCGCGATACAAATAAACTACTACCCGCAGCTATAGAAACCCAGAACTTCGACCCTTCCTGATCCCTTTATCTTTTAATTACGCGGATTTCGCTAGCCGCTAAATTTTCCGCGTCTGGCTTAAACCCAATTTTCTCAACATTCTCTCTTGCGTGCGCGATTCAATATGGAGAACAATTACTTGTTTGATAGAGTAGCTCCACGTAAGAATTTCCTACATATAAAACGCAACACTTTTCTGTTATCCTATAAAATGATCAGGTAAAGCGATATTTTACGCGAAAAATAAATATGACATGTATTATCCGAAAAAGTCTGGGATCTTACATTTAGAAAATTAATAAATTTTAAGAGAAAACACTTAAACGCACACTGACAATCATCGTTTCGCCAATATCGTTATTTTCACGAAAAAAATAGCATCTTGAGGAAGGAATCCGAGACGAGGATAAATAAGAGAAACGTACAAAATCTCTGGAGAGTCGAAACGTTCTCCACGTCTATGCGATCGATATATCCGAAGGGCTTCTTCGGGACCGTGGGATATACATAGCGATTTCCCGTCTTCGAAAGGAGGGTGCGGTGAGTCCACCTGGATACCGTGATCGTTATCGACGCATCTGAATGCAAAGTCCCGTCGCGAAAAAGATGTGTATGTATGTGTTCGTATTTCTCCCGGTCCGAATCCTTTCGCGCCACCGTGTATACGCCCGGCAAGCGAATTGAAAGTGCTGAAAGGCGAATTGCCAATTGCTTTGTCGCTTCCACCCGGGGCTTACTACGGCACCAAATTGGAAATACCGTAGCAGTTCTCGAACAGTCTGCGCCGCGAAACAAGACTATAAGATTCACTTTAAATATATACATACGTACATATACAGGTCGCGTATGCTATATACAGAGGCACAGAATTTGCCTCGAGAGGGTAGATATGCGTTAACCTGTCAAAAATTTAATCAATCTTTCGAGAACCAGACTTCGAATACAGTTCTTATATTTTTATTGCGTAAAATTATCCAATAATATTAAAAAAGAAATTATCAAAATGGCAGAAATTTTTTTACAAACTCTTTGTACAAAAGAGAACTTTCTTACAATTGAGCAGAGACCGTTTTTCCCTCGCTTGTAAAATTATTTATCACTGTGGATCGTATACTTTTCTCGTGTTCGACAGATGTATGATATATTCAAAGTGCACAGAGAGGGGGAAATTAATTTTTTCAAATTGTCAACTCGTACCTACCCACTTAATCGTTCAATAATCAATCGTTTCGTTTATCGATGAATTATGTTACGAGCGCGACGCTCATTTATAGCGTTCGCGCCGACCGTAGCGTGAGACGTGTCAATGGGAAGGGGTTAGTCACGCATATGGCGCGTTTGCGTTAAACCATGCACTAAATCTACGTGAAATCGCAAAAATTTGCATTCTCGCCTCGAATCGAAAAATACACGTACGTAAAATATGTATGAGATGCGAGCTCGCACGCAACTCGCAGTCGTCACGCTAGTACGCCGCGACACAAACAAAAACATCCCGCGTAAACGTGCGACGTGTTTATATATGCGCGGGATGACATATGTGCATCTCGTTTCGCGCCTCGACCCGGATGGGCGACGGAGGGTCGCATACTTACGCACGGCGTATGCACGCAACAGGCGCGATGATCAACAAACCGTGACGATGGAGAGCGTGGTGGTCGTCTTCGGCGAGGCGTAGGCGTGAATCGACTGCGAGTATCTCGATTGTCAAATGCGCAGGGGATCCGTGTGCGAATTCGTGGGCTTGTGCCGCGCCGCGCAGAAGCTCAGGCCGAAGCACAGCATCAGCAACGCCACTGAGCCGACCAGCAAGTAGCTCGACCAGGACACCGAGCACTTTCCTGAAACAGATGGCATCCGTCTGTCATCGACTCGGCGAGTATTCTGCGGCGTCATCACCCCCGGGAATTCCCGGCGAATAGCTCAGCGGCCTAATCGTCGTGCCGAGAGGGTGAATCTGATCGCCGTAATGGCTTAATTAGTGGCTCGCGGAGTAAATTAATAAGCCGACATAAACGGATTTTACCCCACGAAATAGGTGTTGCTCCGAATGGCAAAAGTAAACTGTCAAAGTTATTTCTTCGTTTTTTCAAAGTTACAATTAGAAGAAGAATTATTTCTTTTTAATAATTAATAAAATATACAGTTGAGAAAAGAGATATTATTACGATATATTTTAATTGCTAATTTTTTCTTAATAATATTTTTTTTAATATTATTTTTTTTAATATTATTTTTTATCACTTAATATTATTTTCTTTTTCACTTTATAAATAAATGATTTCGCGATAGCGATAAGAAAAGAAAAATATTATTTGATTTAAACAAAATAATAATATCAACGTTGGCGCAAATTAATATCGATATTTTCAATTCAGCATTAAAATAATAGAGATGTTAATTACGAATGTAATGCCTGGAAATATATAATTCTCGTCAAGTCAGTTAGCTTTGAATAATTTGAACTATGAGAACCTTTGTATTTCTATTAAAGTTTACAAATAAATCCAATTTAACTCACAGGAGATATCGTTTAACAGACGGAACGTGCTATCGAAATATATACATCCCGTCATCGCTTTGACGTTTGGTCTGACTCACCATCGGTCTATTCCCATAGTATTCACCTGGGGACGCTTGTCACCTTCGCGTCGAATATACAGAGCATATGGACTACATTCTCTCGATCAGACAACTCTACAAAATCTTGTCGATAAAAAAATGAACACGCTCACGTTAAATGTCCCGGAATTTTTTCGGAATTAATTTCGCATCGATAGTTTTTTTTTTTCAAATATATAATCAGCTTTCTGCAATTCTATTTGTAAAATATCGAAGCGTCGATAAAATTTTTGAATCACAAGAGAAAAATTAAAAATTTTTTGATACGAGAATTTTCTCTCTTATACAAGGCAGCGCACGCCTGAATATAAACAAATATTTCCCCTAGTTATATCGCGTGGCAAATCTATCGGATGCAAATTTAGTATCAGGGATGATCCTGCGGAATACAACAACGTACGCATTCGCAGTCACGCCGGCAAATCCACGGCAAATCAATAACAATCCCCCGGGTATTGAAAGGCAAATCACCACCGGATCGTCTATGTCGAATCAGATCGTTACGGGCAAGCTGGAAAATTACGGGAAAATCAGAGGAATTACGCTCGAGACCGGCGTGACGTGGATTGCGCGCCCCCGCAAAGTTACAAGAGCCATAAGTCTCGACCGGTTTACGTAAAGTCTCGGAATGGCTGTAGGTCGTTGAGTGCTCCGTAAAACGTTCCGGGAATTCGCCTGCGAAAATGCGGAAACTTCCACCACCGATACCAGTCCGTTGTCGTTGTCGTCGTCGTCGTCGTAGTGTAACGTCTTAAGAGTAATCACGTACAGACACACGTCCGCGGATTTCTGCTGCGCCACATCGAAACGGCAATTTCTCCTTGAAGACGTCGTTAAACTAGGAAACGAGCAACTAAAGCGCAACTCCTGCCCCTCCTTCCGTTCGCGCACGAGTTCCTCGAGCGTTAATTAGTTATCGAATTAGATCGATAACTCGCGCCGCATTCCGCCGGAATTAAGTTCCGGACTGCCATTCTACGCTCACCGTATCGTTCGTATCGCTACGCGGAATACGAGTACCGAATACGGGCGAAGAGTACTCACCAAGATTGTAAACATTGGCCCCCTTCCCGCAGGATTCGCGTACCTCCCGATTATCCCAGCCGATCGGATACATGATCAGACCGCCGCATATCATCGCTGCTGTAACAAAGAGATAAAAATAGTCAATGAATTATAAATTATACGACGGAGAATTTATAATCTACTTTAAACGAGGAGCGTATTTATAGGTTCTATTTATCCATTTTTCCGTTAAAATACTCTTTGCAGTTTTCTGTCGACAGTATTATGTATTAATTATATAAAAATGATAAACACACACATGTTCAAATTGCAAAATTGCGTGTCACACACTTACTTGCAAGATAGAAATATTTTAAAAGGAAGAAATAATAGCGAATTTTGCGACTTCAACGTTATGTCATACGTTTTTCTCTCGAGAAATCAGTATTACGAGATCCCCAACGTCATCCCGCATCGATCATGTCGTACAGAGCCTGCGGGCGATTCTGTCATTTTTCGAAAGCGACCCTCGAACGCAGGTAGAAGCAAATCGAGAACAACGAACTAACTTGAAGCGCGTAAATGGAATACGTCAATGCGCTGGAAGAAGGATGACGTTACCATGATATCTATTTTATTCAGGGACAGTTCATTATTTTGTCGCGAGATGTGAATTTCTCGCCGGTCCATTACCTTCACCTCGCATCAATTTGATGTCACCAGACGAACTGTTATTTTTAAAGGTGCATTATCTTTTCTTTTATATTCGAGATATAAAAGGAATTTAAAAATTCTACATTTTATACAATTCAATAATATATATTTTCCTTTTTCGCATAATATGATCATGATACGTTGTTAACGGCTCATTATATCACGTAATAAATGAAATTAATTTCGAATGAAATTATTCAATTGAATTACAAGGCGCGTATGTGACACTCACCAGCGAGCAATTGCAAGGAACCAAGAACTCTTGTGTGTTTCGGCGTTTTTAGAATGTGTGGGAGGAATGATGAGGCCGCTGCAAAAAGCGTCAAAGCACCAATCACTGCGATCGCGACGCCGATTCCCATCATGACTGTACTCGCCTGCCACCAGGCACTCGGTATATCCCAAAAGCTGTAATGTAACATCAATCACGATAATAAATTTCTGAAATCACTAGCCGTTTGTTAAATATTTACATTTTATTTATTTCGAAAATTATCTAGTTTTATTAACCGAGAAAATTGTAAGATTTGTAAGTATTTTTTGCATCTAAAATATATTTCCGCGTAATATTAAATTATAATTAAAAGGAAAAAGAGAAAACGTCAAATTGGACAAGCTTTTGCATGAAAATGTTTTATTAATATAATGGAACAATTCGAATAAAGCTCTAATCGACGTATTTATCGTAAGCTGGAATAAGCTTTATTCATTATATTATTTACGTACTCATAGTTGTTCTACATTAATTAATATAACAACGTATACGGCTTATATGACAAAATTAGCGCGGATTTATCGAGCCAATGTTTCAAGCAAAACGAAAAAGCAAATATATTTTATTCTAATTACATCCCGATGTAATAATATTACGAGAACTTACTCAAACGTGAAATTATATTGTATTTTGATGTATGTAATGAGTTAAAATTTTCATGGCGAAATTAAACAAAGTTTAGCTAAATTATATTATTACTTTGTAATTTTGAATAAATGCGATGATTAATAATTAATTGCATTATTTTATAAATTGGAATATTAAAGCGATTTTCCAATTTAAATTTTTCTATTAGAAGCTCGACTCAAATTTTTTAAATATAGAAAATATTTTGCTACAACGAGATTTATTGTTACAACAAACAATCAGTATTACATAGCAACTGCGTAGAATGCAATAATGTAAACTTTAACTTATGTTATTATTATAGTAATTCGAAAAATAAAAATTGAATATTCCAACTAAAAAATTAGAGAGATTGTTAATATCGAAAAAATGCACATAAATATGCAGTATATTTTTCGTTCTACGCAAATATTTTTCGCGGGAGATATCGTGGCGTAAAATATCGTATTATCTGTTTTTAGCTTCCCAAAGTTTTGACCCGTTAAACTGACCAAATGCAATATTTTTTTCGCAGCGCGCATTCTGACGTAAAATATCGTATCGTTCGCTCTTTTGTTTCGAAAAAATGGAATATTAATCGTAGCCCCAACGCTCTGTCTATATAGCTATAAATATTCTACCTATTACTCTCGTAAGATTTTCTTGATAATTTCTGTTATATTAACTATGTTAATTAATTATAAACATGATTTTAAATAGCTAATTTGATTTTGATGCTTTGTGTCAGTAATATTGAATTGTTCTAATTATTTCATGTATTTCAATCTTGTTAAGTAATAGAATAATAGATAATATCTAACAATGTAATAATATGAGTGTTATCTTTTTACAATTTGTTTTTACAAATTATTTTTTCCGTAAAATTTATAATAAAACAATTGCATAAATTTTCGAGTTATCGTAATTCCATGTCGAGAGATAACGAGTCTATCACAGAAACTGATGAAATTATCGAATCAATTCCGGCAGAGACCAAAGTTGCATTAGCACTTATACCTATTATATTGGTATGAGAAGAGAGAAGTCATAGAAGCGGATTTTATTTGATAATAATTTGATGATATTTATAACAAATATAATTTCAACGTATCTAGATTGCGATACTATTGACACATATAAATTGCATTGAAAAACATATTTCTTCATATCAAAAAAAGGAGAAACGATATCAAATTCTTCAAAGGAGATTTATTATCAAAATTAAGGATAGACATTCTGGAAAGCTTACCGACATTTTCCCGGAGAATTGAACACAAAATTACGTATTGCTAGAATACATACCGCGCGTCTCGCTATATTCAATTGACTCTCTATTGAATCAAATCTGGCAGAGTAAGTAAAACTTTGCTCGGATGGAGTACATCGTCATCGCGGTGAAAAAGAAAGAAGAATGAGGAGCTTCGCCAGAGATGGTACTGACACCGACGAAGTCGACCTACATACGAATTTGCGAAAATTAAATCAGCGATTGCATACGCGAGATATACATTTTTATCGCTTTTCCACAGCGCACTAGTGAGATCTCGTGTGCAAAAAATATACCTGGAATTAAATTTGCGGGTGACTCATTGTTAGCGCTTGCCTCCCTGTATCGTATTCTCGATGAGAGGAATATGTTTTATAACAATACCTTTCATAGATAGAAATGTACGGAAACAAAGCAATGTATGTCATAATTTTAATCCTTAGCTTATTTTATAATTTTTTGAAAGATTTAAATATTATATTAACGTCGCAAAACATTTTTATTACATTCTCTTTAAAAATAATTTTAAAACAAAGTATATTTAAAAAAAAAACAGATAAAGTTTCTGTTTGTCCATTGACGAGTGTTTTGAAAAATATGCAATACTAGTACACGCGTTAACTTTATTTTCTATGCTTTCCATCATTGTACACGTGCTGTCATAAAGTAGGTTGTCGGAACAATTTCCATACAATTCTCCGTTGCCAACGTCATCAATATATATTGCTGAACCGACTATCACGTGTTGTCTATTATAATTCATATAATATGAAAATTTCAATTCTCTCAAGTGTTTGTGAAAAATGATTAACCGAAGGGAAGTTATTATCGATTCAAGTTAAATCAAACTCGACATAAATTATTCTCACGATCACGTACGGTGCAAATTGTCAGCCGAATGCACAGCGTTGGATCGATAAAAAAAAATAGGACGAAACTTCTATAATTTATCACGGGTCGTTGCATCACTTTTGCCGCGTAAAATATGACGCGTATTTTCGACCGCGTCTATCCAAATCCTCTTCTGTAAACGGGCGCTAGTCGATAACGGGCGATAATACGAATGCGCGGAATAGTCCAATTCTTGTTTTTAACGCTTTCGTTAATCCTACGAAGCGAATGCGGGGATTTGGTATGCATCGTTTAACTGCCGCGATCGGATGGAACGGTACTCGAAAAACACATGACTCATGGATACCTTAATACATCGCATTCCCAAAGCGCAATCCAATTCTATTAATCTCGCGCGCTTACACACCGTTACTGCGATAATTGTTATTCCCGTTATTATCATTATCGGTGCCATAACAGGAATAGAACACAATCCAACCTCTGTATATTCTCTGATTAATTTACTGTATTAATATTAATACCGCTATAATTACTATTAATATTAGGAAAATCTGTTTTAATGTATACTAAATGCAGGTTACATGTAACCTGCATATATTTTTTGTTAAAATGTAATTTAGAATATCATAGTTTATTATTTCTTTTAGAGGAAAGAGATATAGCTGTTGAAAATATGCATAGATGATCAAATAACTAACATTTAATTCAATTATTCGTACGCATTCAAAAGTTAAAATAAATGGATCTCGAATTAATCCCTGTATTAACAACTGAGAGAGTCTCTTTTATTTGAGTAAAGCAATCAAAGAGTCATTATTTTGACTGAATTTATAATATTTCATGTAATTTCTTGTAATTTCACATTTTATGTAATTTCACATACAAATAAGAAAGAATCGCGCCATTTCCCTTTCTACTTTTTATAATTTTCTTTGTTAATAATGGTGTTCTGTATAGTTTTAATGCTGCGAGTCAACCACGATTTTTACGATCGTTCATAAAGAAAGTTTTTACGCTCCGTTTCCCGAACGAGTACTAGCGCGGAATTATTCTGGTCGCGCGACGCGAATTATACAAGTCACTTGAGCTCGGTTGAAATTATTCGGATTCACTTCTCGAACTCAAATTAACCCGTTGTCGAATTTTAAATATTCATCCTCGTGCCTAAAACGCGAGTATGTATAAAATTACTCTCTTTATCACGCATAGAAAAAATTGTATAATTAAGGTGCCTTATATAATAATTCGCAATAAAATCCCATTTCTGAATTATGTTCTCAATTGGACTATATTATAATAATTATTTATTAATGCAGAAATATATGTTTTACTAGTACTTATATATGTCTTATCGATTTAATATTATTTTGAAATATATTTGATTTATTTTTTTCATATTCTTTTACATATCTTTTAATTTTTTCTAAACTTTATTCCGTATCGCTTATACAACTTGATATAACTTTAATTACACGTATAAAAATTTATACATTTTATGCGCATTTTATGAATGTAATTATCGTTTTTTTTAAATTATAACCTCATGAAATAATTAAATTCATATTCAATTAATAATTTGAAAGAATGAACGAACAATTTGCAGTAGATCTTTCACGTCTCGCATAATCTAACAATAAAAGACACTTGACGCGCAAGCTTTGCTCTTTTCACACCTAGGAATCGCAGATGAAAAGGAATCTATATTTATAGTGCTTTAAGAGATATGAGAATATATTAATGTAAAAATACATACCTGGAATATCTCGCGCATTCGTAAACTATCTCGGGCGTGGTGTTAGGGGCCCTAATTCGCGGATAGTTGCAACGTCGAAAGGAACTGAAGTACGCATCCGCCTTTCCCAGTAGTCGTCCCTAAAATATACAAGATCGCAAAAACGGCAATTATGTTACTGCGTTTTAGCGTAAGATTTTATAATAAGATTTTATAAAATAGAAAGAATTAGCTAACTATGGACTTGGTAAGATTTAGAAGAGGCGTACTTAAAATTATATAATATTAATAAAAAAAATTGAATGGAACTCATAAATATTACAAGAAATTTTGCAACTTCATTTTATATTTTTTTAACGCAATCTTTTGCATCGCACATTATCAAATAAAAAATAATAATAATAAATGAAAAGTGTAAATAAATATTAAATAGATAGTATATAACGTTATTTAAATATTGCTCATTTCTGACACAGAAATTCTTGCATCGATTAAGTGCATTAACATCTAGAGCAAAATACTTAGGTATTCTATGTATTTTATACGCGAAACTCTCTCTCTCTCTCTCTCTCTCCGTATTACAGTACAGTGTATATTGAGAAAATTTTCTCCCCTTTCTAACAAATTTTACAAGCGGCGCCAAAGAAACGGGAAATGTCTCGCCGCCTTGTTTGAATGCTTTTGATTGCTTCTCTTAATACGGAAAAAATATAACGCAACCGTCTATCGGAAAAGGACGAGGAAGAGGAAGGAGGTCGTAATAAGCTCGCTTGTCGTTTATCAAATGCCGTTTTCTTTCAGAGAGCTCGTTCTTTTCGCATTTATTTTCATTAACAAACCGTAATAAAAGTCCCCGAGTTAAATTGCACGATTTTGCAAACAAGTTCTTTTGTAAAATATTTCAATATTTCATATCCTAAATAAATGTAAAATATCGAAAAGTTATATTTAATAACTAACATTACAAAAGAATCATATCAGTCATTTTTTATTATTCTTTTTTCATTTTACAATTTTTTTATTATTCTTTCTGTATTGAACTCGATTTTCCAATGTAATAATAAAAAAAGATTAAATAAAAAATAAATTACTATTTAAACAAACTTCTGAAAATGATCATATTATATTTATATAAAATACATAAAAAATTTATTTACAAATATTTGATTTATGTTATAAAATGTTAAAAAAACTTGTATGCATTTTTTACACAATTAATAAAATCTAGAAAAGATAATAAATATTAACAATGAAAATTGTATGAAATAAAGAAAATAATTGGTTTTAAACGTTTTCGATAAAGAGATTTTTTTTGCAAACTTCTCTTATAAAAATAAATTCTTTCAATGACTCTATAATGCAAACTATTACATTATCAATTTTAAACAGTATAAATAAATTCTTAGAAAGAAATGGAATATTCACAATCAATAATATAAGATTTTAGAAAAAAGAAAATTGTGTGTAAATATATTAATGTGCAGAAATATTAATTTTGTCATTTTCCGCACCTACATCTTATAAAAAAAATTTGTAACAAAATTATACAAATCAGTCGCCTGGGTGAGGCAAAATAGATTTATGAAATAAAGAAAGCCGGAGATCCATAATCATATAATTGATAGATAGAATTTTACTTTTCAAGAGCCTTTTTCGTTTATCATGCGATGCGGAGAATATGAACAATTTGGTCCTTCATTGGAAATTCCATCTGAATAAGACTTCGTTTGTAAACTGTATTTTGTATCTGCAACAATATTGAGCAAACCAGGATCAAGTAAAGGCAAGTAGTCGCGCGAAGTGCAAAGTTATCCTACCCAACGGTATTCGTTCCATCAACTTCTCTCTCGACCAAGTTGCCGGTGCCCGAAGCGTTCTTGTCTCGTTCGAGAATCTTGTACGCGTAACGAACGTCTCGGTAAGTTTCAAGGACCGAAATTTTGCCTCGCATCACGGCCAGAACATTGTTACACTTGTTGACAATGCTTGCTACGCGATTACATCTCAAAATCATTCTATTATCCGAATTACACTGTACATATTGCAAAATAAATTATATCGTTCCGGCATGTAATCATAATTGTCACAACTATCATAATTGGTATACTTTGTACAAAAGTACATTTCTTAATCCCAGTTTCATACTTTATTAACACTCACAATCTTTTACATTAATAAAAAATGTATAAATAGATTCGAATATTTCTTTATCATATTTCTTATAGATCTACGAGATATTTTGTACCAAAGTACATTTTTAATCCCAATTTCATACTTTATTGACATTGCATAATCAAGTTTTACATTAATAAAAAATGTGTAAATAGGTTTCAATCTTTCCTCATATTTGTTTTAACGCTGAAAGATATTTCTTACATATCTTTCGTCATAATTTTTCTCTGCTTCTCGACTTTTTTCGCCGGTTAAGTCACAACACGGAATAAAAGCTCCGTATTAAGACGCGTATACCGTAGAATTAATGTTTCAGTTTTCGTTGTTTCGTTTGCCGTTTAAAACGAAGAATCCGATTACTATCGCCGCTCCGCGATCCATCTTGTCAGACGACTCGAGCTTGTTCGATTTCTCACGTTTTCTTTGCCGTTCTCCTTCTCTTATTTCTCTAGCTTCTCTGCTTTTCTTATTTTTCCCTCCAAGTTGTTCTTTTCTCATTCTTTTCTACGCTTTCTCGTGTCTCGCTTCTTTGTCGCAGATGCCGGTATCTCATTTTACATCTCGCGCACACGAACGAAACGATGTGAAAATGAAAAGTAAATAGTACGCGCGAGATAATGTCGTATCCTCTCGAATAACATTGCAGTCTTAACATTAAAGCTCAGGTGCAGAAGCGCTTTAAAGCAAAAATCCGTTAATCCGTATTCTAATGGAAATACACGTTCTATCTCCGGCCTTCAACTAATTTATTAAAATACATCGATACACGTGTAATCGGATTACACTTAATTACGCGGCAGAAATCAAGAATTAATGGATATTGTGGAGTATAGTAGCCGTTGCGCGTCGCTCTCAACATTCTGCGCGAAACTCGACCTCGACGAGTGTTGAAATTCGAGTTTACGAGTTTTAGCCATTCGATTTCCCGATGAATGAATCCCCGGAGTGATAAATGGACCGTCGGTCGAATACTCGAATGTACGAAGTGTGCGGACCGAAATAACGTAAAAAAAAAATATATAAACTCTATCTTCTCGTAAACTAGACCTTAACATCAAGATGGAATCGTTCGTTATTCAATAAACTTAACGTGTCTTATTGCAATCGTGAAACGTTCGCGGCGCGTCGTAAGCTCACGAGAATCTCGATACCGATGTTTTACTGGCCGCGCATGCAAATTTCTTCGGTTTTATCGCGATGCCTTAAATTGCTTTACGATCGTGCCGAAGAAATTGTCGGAGTCATCAAAATCGTCGATACAAAACCCCTCGACGACTCCCCGGAGAGGAAAAACGATTTTCCTCGCGTGTTCGTATAAATCGTTGTCGTGTACGTTACACGAATAAAAGTCCTGAAGATGCGCGAACTATGATCGTACAAAATCCGGAATGATCCTTCGGCGAAGTTGCACGAACGCGAAAACGACGTCGTACAGTTGTACGATGGAACGAGGAAGTGTCGCTGCGGCAAAGTTCCACTCGATAAGTATAATTTTCAAAGTTGCCAGTTATCGCCTAAAAAGTTATCGGTTATTTTGTAGCTGTTATTCGCTAGTCGTGTGAAAATCGCGCGCCGGGAATCGTCAATATGTGTATCGTCGCGGGGGAGGAAGCTAACCCGGTTATAACCGATAATAATGCTATTCTATCGTGTTATTTGATTCGATAGTATATCGTGTTCGTATTTATCGACATGGCTGCTTTATCGCGCCATTAATATCGCACGTTAATGACCATCAAACATCGAAGCGCCACACGGTGCAATAGAGAGATATTGATTTAATTATAAGGGGAATATATATTTATAGTGCTAGTTTAATATCTAAGGACGGGAGAAAGAAAAGCGAGAAAAATTCATTAATTATCATTATCATTAATTATCTACGGCTGCTTCGAAACTTTCTTAAATTCCTTTGAGATTATCCAACTTTGCTCCAATCTTCAAAAAATTACTCCATGACGCTAAAAAGTTAAAGAACACTCTCGCAGGATAGTTTTGACTTTTTGTTCGTAAAGTGACATAACATAATTAAGAGCAGAATCATCGCTTACCTGAATCCAGTAAGGCATGTAAAAACCGGCGCACGCCAGAAACGAGGCTACGGTGGACAGAGTAGCCCACAGCACGCACAGCACTGTCATCTCATCGGTTTAAAAGCGTCCGCCTCTCTCCCTCACGCACCGCTGTTCATCCTCCATTCGTGGATAATTATCAAGGTCTCCGAAAGTGGCGCCGGGGATCTCGATTACGTACTCTCATCCGCGAAGAGCGTCCTTCCGTCCGATCCAACACCGACAGCCGTTTTCGACAACGTTGATCCGTCGTCTCTGTCGCTTTTAAATCGCCCCCTCTTTATGTCATGGCTGGCAAAAGGCACCAATCGATCGTGCAAGTGACATTTATTAGGGTATTGATGGTCTTGTCGCGGCTCGCTTGATGCTCGCTAGAGGGGGAGAGGGAGAGCGATCAGGGTCGATCGATCTCTTAATCGTGGATCAGGTCATATCCGCGTTCTCTTTTCGAGCATGAATGCTTTAATCATCGTCCCCGATCTGCGTCGTCGTTTCCCGCTGGTGAAAACCTTCGACTCGTCGTGGTTAATTCGACCTCTACGAGATTATCCCGCTCGTAAAACGTGACCGAGAGTATCACTTCTTCGAATGAGTCACGCAGTTAATTCCCGTTCCGTAATATGCTTTGCACCTCGGAAATTGATATTGAACGACGATGAAACGAGGGCAGGATCCCTCAAGTTACCACGTATTTATGTGCATGGAAACTAATAAGAAAGTTATACTTCCAGACGATCACCAGCTACATGAAGTTTCACGACCGATCTGCTCCATTTTGACACCGTAATGCTGCCAACAAGATTCAAGAAGTTCATTATTCATTAAAACTTGCTAACGTTGTTCCTTAATGATCTCGATGTATATTCTAGACTGTCTCATCACTTCGTATCGATCTAGTTCACCGATCGAAACGCGGCGCTTGTTGAAACACGTCCGGCGATAAATCCGCAATTCGTCGATCACATCCTTCACTTTTTCACTCTCTGCGTCTCGCTGCTATTTTATCAAGAGATATTTTCATCGAGACTTAATTTCTTGCAGCGATGGTACCTCGTTCCGTTGCCAGACGCGCTCTTCGCCGTTAATTATAGACCACCACACCACGGTTCACCACCCACGTTGCGTGCCCGATAAGTACCATCCGTTTCGGAGCACACGCACTTTTACGTCCACGACGCGGGAGATGTCGAAAAAATCACACGCAGTGTTTGATGATTAAGATTTCGCACGACGATCGAAATTGAATTTCAATCCGATTTAGATAATCCTTCGGAATGAACGGAGACGAGACGACCGACGACGAGGAGAAATGTAACGTGCGCGAACGTCCGACGTCGTCGTCGTTCTCGTCGTCGTCGTCGTCGCGCACGGCGCTGCTTCGTGGCTGCGACTGAACGGTTCCGTTCTCCACATTCAGCGCGTTCCTCCTCTCTCTCTCTTCTTCTCCTGCCCACCCGCGCCGCGTCGCGACCGCACTGCGTGGGAGAACGAAGAGCGCCGCGACGCAGCATCCCGCCTCTCGGACATCTGGCGGGCACACGGCCGACGGTGTACACGCGTGTACATTGCAGGAACGTGTGCGTGCGCAATGTATGTAACACGTGTACGAATCACATTGTCGACGTACATGTTTGTTAATGGAGATCAAATAATCGCCCGTCCTTGTCTCCAAGTTTCCGGCGCGATGAATACGCGATGTGGCGAACCGCGAAGAAGCAAATGATGATTACGGGACATTGTCCCGTGCTGGCCTATTTTTTGTTGGTTATTACGCGATGACAAGGTTCATTGTTATCCCGCTGCTCTTTGAGCATTAATCATGCTTACCTGTTTTTTTGTTTTTTTTTCGACGCGTACAACGACATGTCAATCGATAGGCTGACGGACTTTAGGGTCCCCGGTGTATCAATTTAGGGATGAAGAGCTCGACGCTTCAGTTGTTAAGCACTCAGCCAAAATAACTGAGGGTTTATACCTATATGTTGCAAAATTCAAGGCAAGATAATAAAAATATTGTATTGATATCGAAACTTTTCGAAAACTTAAATTTTATCTTGGTCTTGGCTGATCCTTTGTAACAAACATCTCGTATTGTCATGTCTCCATTTTATTAACAATTTTTATCCAATCCGAACAATTTAAAATAATATTTAACATAATCTGTATAGCAATTATTAATCGTTTGTTTAATTCACCCAAAGCATAATATATATATTTATTTATTTATATTTATATTCGTTATCTATATACGAAAAAGCAATTGTATATAGCCAAAATGCAAACGCGATTCACATATATACATTCAGAGAACTGCGTACGCAAAGTTTTGTATTGTTAAATAATTGTGTGAAACTTTATATTGTTTATTGTATTAAAATTTTAAATTTGATAATATAAATGTTTTTATTGAATAAAATGGAATAAAATTTTGTAAATTGGCATATAATGATTTTTGTCTCGAATTTCGAGACAAAATAATATCAAGTCTCGGTATCTCGTGTAACCTTATTTTAATGTATCGCGATACATACAATCGCGATTTATACAAAAAAGCCTCTCGACTTTTATATTTAAATATTTATTATACACACGATACGTTATAACTTATTATTAAACGTTATTAAAGATTACAAGCGGTTTCAATAGTCCATGAACAGAAAGTGAACAAATGAAAGACAGTAAAATAACTTTTGATAACCAAACTCTTGGCTCAGATCCAAAAATAATAAAGAATGATTTTGTTTCCAAACAATAAAAAGCAGAAATTTTTATTATAAAAATCTTCTATACTTAAAACACTGAAGCTTATAATTCTCAATGAATATATGTAAGCCCCAATTCCATGTATATCGATTTGAGGTATTAATGCTGCGTTGCACCCTCCTGACATAAAGCCCCCAAAATCGAAATTGAAAATAGCTAACTAATTAGAACTACTATTAGACTATTAGAATATTAGAAATTAGAGAATCTCGTGAGTTCAAAAATAAAAATATTATTTGAAAATTAAAAGGACGCATCTTCAATATCTCGCAAAAAGTTAATAATTTTTCCTTGGCATTAAATTTTGTTATTAATTATATGTTTTTCTAATTTATACATATACATTTATTACTTATTTATATCTCTTTAACTTATATACTATATATACAGACCACTTGATGTTGATGAATCTGCCAACATATTGTTCCGATTAGTTCTGCTCTACGTCCATCGTGGTATCTCGTTAACATTTCCATCATCTATCATAGAGACATAGAGATGCTCTCGTCCATTCTCCCCGCTATCGACGGACCTGAGTGTCCCTTTTGGCACCGCTATCAGTCGCATTAGGAAAATGAACCGGTTTTTTTTTCTTTTTTTTTACGAGCATCACGTGACAGATATAAAGAGACACTACAAAGCCTGAAGAAATAAGGATAAGAACGAGACCGGAAAATGTGGCAGAAAAAAAAGAGCAGACTGACAACTCGGAGCAGAAATGGCGACGATGTAACGTTTCATTTCGCGTGGAACAGTATAAAACTTTCTATTCTGCCGAGAGAAAGAGTGTAACCAGCGCTCGTTTACGCACGTGTACGTATACAAATTGAGGCGACCCGACAGCACAAGCAGAGAGAGCAAAGTACGTAGACAATTTCGGAATAAAATCTCATTTCGGTGTAAATATCATCGAGTTTTACCGTTATGCAACGAGATACCTCGTTTCTGCGAGCATACCTTTTTTTATTATATTATATACATTTTTATATTATCGATCGCGACATCACGACAATAATTTTAATTATACGCAGAGAGTGTGATATTATTCAGAGATCAAATAATATTTTATATATATTTTTCTAAACGTTCAGCGAACATTCGCCGTCAAGCGTTTTCAAGAAAATCAACTGAAAGGAAAATCCGAGATGAAACGACGAATGCAGCGAAACTTTTGAAAACGGAGAGCAAACTCTTTGCCTACAATATCATCGCGGTAGACCCGGCTCTTCTTCCGCCGTCGAACGAGAAAAGCACTATCCCCTCAAACAGATTATGAGTCTCGGATTTATTTTTACGGCCGGCCAGATCCCAGCGTCATGGACGTCGAGGCAAACTGATACCGCTCTCCCTTGATTCGATAGCGGTGCTCCGAATCACGACACCGTGAAAGGTATGGCGGCTCCTTTTCTGTAGGAAGCAACGCGAGCGAAAATAATCATCGTCGAACGACGTCCAACAGTAGAGGGAATCAGCCGGAGATTAGATCCCCCTTTTCATAGGGGATATGGCATTATAACGCTAAAGCAACCGTATGTACGAATCGGTTTTAATACGTTTTCGCGTTTTATCACAAACCGCACGCACGGGCGGCTGATCGCGCGTAGGAAATTAAGATACAGAGACGCGCATGGGAGATCTCTCATTTCTCTATCTCTCGCTCTTATCTTCCTCTATTTGCTCGGATAATGAGCTCTTCCAGTCGCTGTATAACCGTCGGCGCAACGTTTAACCTTGTGCCAACTGTAGGGACGTTCGTGCAGAAGATGCGCGTAGAATAACGAACCGTTATTTCCCGCGATTCCGGGCAAATTACGTATCGCGCTAGGATCAAAAGACGGGCAGCACTTGAAAAAGATGATTTATCGGATAGCGGCGCCGCGCTTCCGGCTGTTATTCCGGTACGATGCGTCAAACGAAGTGCCCCGGGCGCGAATCTTTATCTCTCTCATCTTGTGATAAGATAGATTTTACAAAAGATCGCAAGCTTGGGATTTACCCGATCTCCTTTCGACTCGCGCGCGACTACTGGATGGAGAAAAGAATCTTATCTTCGAACGTACGCGGTCGCGAGGCTGCCTGCTGAATAAATACAGGTCGAGATTCGAGTCCTACTGCGAAAATTCTGCAATTCGTCTGGCCGGACTCGAAAGAGTCCGTAAGATGTAAGATACGGGGATTTAAAAACGCGCGGGTGCGGAAAGGAAAAAAGAAGAGCGTGAAAATATCGAGAAATCATATCGCTTTATTAAATTCCATGCAGGAATATTTTTACAGGAAGCTTCCTGAAAGGAAGAGTGAATAAGTATCTCAAATTTGCGAATACTGCGGAACAATTATGAGCAAGAACGTTCTTCTTACGTAATATTTATGCGAAATGTCTACAAACTCTCATCTCATATTTTAAATAAAATACAAATATATACAATACAAATAGTTCACATTTTACTTATATGACGCGAATTAATCTAATAAAAACTTTAATATAAATTTATAAATTAAATTTAAATAATTTAAATTTTCGCAAAAAAATTGGCGGTTACAGACTCGCGTACATAAGCACAGAGAAACTTGCTCGTCCTTTCGCGCACACGCGACAAATGACTGCGTCCTTCTCTTCGCGCTCGATCGAATTAATCGTTTCACCGGAAAGAATTCATTTCCCCGTAGACGCCTAATTACGCGCTTTTTCTCCATCATTCTACCCATCCGATCTATTCCCAAGCATCTAGTACGAGAGAGGAAGAGAGTGAGTCGTGTGCTTTCCAATAGAAAGAATCGGTCATGAATCACTAGTGAAACGAACTTGATGCGGAAGTTAAAACAACGAAAATTCTTCTTTTAGTTAGGAACATTACGAATGATTGATCTTTTGTTGGAAAGATTGAAAAATTGTAGTAATATTGCTATAAATTAGCATTATACGTCACGTAACTTGTTCAATATTGCTGTCGAGCACTGTTCGGCGGTGTTTGGCCATGCCTTCAACGAATTCTTCTGGCGTAGCTTCGACTTAATGGTCGCCACATGGCTCCACATTCCAGTTTTAACGCTTATTTTTTTCAAGCTTTATCGTTATGGCCGAACCGGGGAAAACGAGTAATGCCGTCATGTTTAAAAAATTCATGGAAGGCACTATCGTGCCGTATTTAATAAAGCGATCCGCAAATATCTTAATTAAATGATATGGCTCGTCTTTCAAAAATCTCGATAAAACATTGCTGTTGTAGATTATAACAAAAATCGAATATTCGCGCTTAATTAGATAGATGGTTACGTAATGCGCTGTTATCGAATATCTAAGTGACCAACTTGGACCGACATCGAGGTCAGCCTCGGCATCAACGTCGATTTTGCCATCAGTCTCGACATTAGACGACGCATACAACAAGCGGGAAGCATGTTAATAAACTCATGCTAGCTCTGCTAGCACGGCATTTATAGCAGTTTGCCAGAGGCGCTTTAATCAAAGAGTAACGGACAATTACAATCATTCCCGGAGCAGATTTTATCCGCCATTGCATGGATTCAACTTCAAAGTGTGCACCAATATCAGTATGCATTATAAAATGTATTATTAAACGCTAAATAATGGTTGTTGGCAAAAATAAAATACCGATATTTACACATCGCTTTGACGTGACATAAAAGTTTCGAGCTTATCTCTCATCATAAAATACGAGTAAATCTCTGTTATTTGGCGCATGGTTATTATCGCATATATGGAATATTAATGTATATAACGTGACAAGTTTTATTATTTTTGTTTTTGTACATCAGATAAATAAGAATACAAAATGATTCGAATTATCAAAGTATGACAGAGGATGTTCGATCAAAAATTAAAACCATATAATTTATGATTTTCCTCATTTCAGCGAGATATTAATTATCGCTACAAAGAGAAGGATAGAGAAAAAGGAGGGAGAGGAACGATGGGATGACACGCGAGACACAGAGATAAACGCGAAACTGAATGAAACTTGTGCGACAATTTGAATATATCAAACTAATCGCGTATATCAATAGAACGCTACGTCATATGCATACGTATGTATATGCATCTGTACGTGTTGCAATTTGATTGTATTCGATTCTCGATAGCCCGACGAAGTTAGCGAATACGTGAGCGAAATTTCAAGCCGTAACGACTCGAAACTTTCTCGAGATTGACGCTTTAGTCCCGGTGTGTGGAATCGCCGCCACCGTTAACTCTCGTATATCCATGCATGTGTCCATAAACTGTTCTATCCATTAGTTAAATCTGAATTGAAGTTCGTACTTAGCGCGCGAATCGGATAGATAACACACCGTTCGTTTAATGTATCTGTTTAAATTTTCACATTGAGACTGTTGCAAATTATCAACCGTAGCAATTATTCCACTGTAACACGTTTCAATCTAAGTTGCGAAATATAAACATAATAATATGTATCTCGAAATATCGTGCAAATGGCTAGTACTCTTCTTTCATGAAACATTTAAAAAATAATTGAAAATAAAAGATAAATTTCCTATTGAATAAAAAATAAAGTTATATACATATGTAGTAATATATATTTTCAATATGTACATATGTGATATAGTCAAATTTCATTATTATACATTACTTTTTAAACATGTGTTTCGATATGAATTACATATATTTACTACGATTAATTGAATTTTGCAACTTTTATTTTATGACATTATCATATTATAGCGCTTTTGTTAATGAATCATAATTATTTTACTCAATTTTTTTATCACTCTTTCTTAATCATTTTTATTCTTTTATACTGCATTTAAAGTTTGTATATATACATATATAATTTCTTTGCGTCATTTCTTAAAGATTATATTATAAACTCTTAAAAAAAAATGACAACTTATTATCAAGTTGCCAGCAGCGAATTTTGTTATCGTTCGCTCGATTTTTATTATCCGAGATTCCAGATTATTATGATCACTCATTTTATACATTCTCTTTTAATCGACAAAGTTTGTGCATAAAAATGTAAATTAAGCATAAATTATAAGTCTGCCTCATCTTGCGAGGATCGGGCCGTCAGTCGGAACGTGTTACGTTTTCGGAGCGGTTCGGTCGGTACAGGTGTGTACAGAAACGGCAAACATTTCCCGGAAATGCACTTTTGCACCCCACGTTTTTCCCCAGATGAAGCGGCAATAAAAATATTGTTTACGACAGGAATAAAACCTAACGTTCCCCACCTCGTTTTCTCCTTCCTACCCCCGTCTCGTCTCGTCTCGCTCGGCAACCGCCAAATAAAAGCATCATACCAAAAAAAAAAAAACAGAAAAAAAATAAACATGAAAACGAGAAAACGTCACTTACCGCGCGTATTCGCACGTCGTAACGCTGGATGTTCGCGCGCGCGCGCGATATAGAATGAGATGAGGTGAAATAGAATGAAATGAAATGAAATGAAACGAGAGCGACAGAGTTGGTGGTGGAAAAAAGGCGGATAGGACGACAAAAAGGGCGAGAAAATGAAACACGGACGAAATTTGTGGGACAGCGATACGACACGCGGCACGCACGTCCTTGTAGCCGTGTGCACTGATAGCGATGAGCTTATATGCATGATTTAAAATGCTGCTTAATTCTCCGTCGAAATTTATGAATATCCGTGTGTCTCTTAAATTCTCATGTACTCGGCAGCGATTGCTGAAATTTTTATCCGCGTCATTTAGAGCGTTTTCATCTTGCCTCTCCTTTCCAAAGGAATTACATGTAATTCTTTGTTCATTCGATTATTTAAAGAATGCGTACAATAACTCTTTAATTAAAATTTCGAATTAGAAATACAATGGAAGGTATATTATCGGCGCACCGATTTAAAAACACCATCGGCTCAGATTGGAATTCGGCTGGGCCCACATTAGTTTCTGAATTAGATCTGGTGTGCGAGCACGTAACGCAATATACGCATGCAAACGCGATATTGCGGCAAGCGAACGGGAATTATTGACGCCACGATAATTCGGAAACACTAAAAGGCTATGAATGCTTAATGAAACGCGGATATTCGATCGGGCGCGTATTCGACTATTGCTTATTCCGCGATGAAACTTTCGACCTTCGAGACGCATTAATTTCACGCCTACGTGTCACGGAATATACGAAAGACGTCGGATACGACTCGTTGTTTCTGTGCTGCTAGTTGCAGGGCGAGAAAGAAGAGAAAGAGAAAATGAAAGAGGAAACAGGTATACGGAAAATTTCGACGAAATGCAATCGCACGAAGGCGTGAATATATAACGCCGGATGCGTACGGTTCTCGTCCATCGTATGGCATAACCACGATGCGCATCGCCGACTTTTTCTCCCGCAAACTTCGTTGGGGAGTTAAAAGATATTGCGTAGCCGTCTAGTAGCGAAAAATAACGAGGGATGCGTTTGCAGTAAATAATTTGCATACATCGAGCGCATATAGAGAGCATGATGTTGCAAAAATGTAAAAATGTAAAAACACGCGACATCGTTCACGCGTGAAAAAGGTCATCGTTAAATGTATTAATAATAAAAAAGAGCGTGCTTATATATTATTTCAAAGATTTCTCTAATGGAAATAGCGCGTGCCTTTTGCTTTTGAATTTAATGTACTATAAAATTGAATTGAATTGCCGTTAAAATTGCGGATTTTGCGCAAACATCGCGCGTACGCAAAATATGCGGGAAATTTATGCGTTCCTCTTGAATTTCTCATAAAGTGGCTGCTGTAAAAAAAAATGAAGCAGAACAATGCTGCCTTTGTGCGAGGATTATGTCAAAGCGATTTTATTTCGCACAATAACAGAACAGGTTCAATTCACGCGCACTTTATTAAAAGTTAATTTGCTTTCTGTTTTTTGTTTAATCTTTGATATTTCATAATGAAACTCGATAAAACGATTCGTGTATCCGCATCCGCGCGGACGAGCAATATCAGGTCCTTGAATTTTACCATCGTCCATACGCCGTGAAAATATTTAATATTAAATTAGATCAGAAATTTGCGAAGGAAAGTATAAAGTTCGCATAGGGGGACGCGGACGGAGGGTTTATGAATGTTTAATGACATTAAAATATTCACGGGAAATGCCACCGCCGCCGGGATTTCCACATTACGTATTTCGTGATAAAACTTCGCGTCACGTCACAACCGGCGCGCTCTTGGCGCGTCCAACTTTCGAGGAGCATTAATTTCACGCCTCGGTCAAATATACGACCGAATGCTCGGTTGCGCCTCGCCGTTTTTGCACGACGGTACCCAGCCGTTGTTCCAGTAAATATACGACAGCGCAAATCCGCCCACTAGTCATCCCTTCGGCGCCGTGAAGTTTCATCGTTCCTAGCATAGAAATGTTTTAATATTATTATATCATTGCGCACAGAGAGAAACAGAAAGAAACAGAGAGAGAGAGAGAAGAGGGAGAAAGGGATTTTTGCGTGAAAAATTTTCTAATAACTCCTGACTGTTTATTTTCGTATTCTTTAAAAATTATTATATCATTTAAAATTATATATTAATATTTTCTTTCCAAAAATTTGCAAATTATTACTTCCTAATTATTACGTGATCATTTAAATTATACAATGTTAATTCACCAATGATTCTATCAAAATTCTAACATTTTATCAGAAGACTAACATTTATTTTTTATTATTTATACTGTAATAATAAATAAATATTTTGATACTTAGTAAACTTTAATTTATAATTAGTTGATTATATGTATTGCAAAAATAGTTTTATTTAATGTTGAAAAAAATTGAATTTTATTTAATATAGAAGTTGAATTATTTAATAATTTAATTGTATTTAATGTGAAAATTAAATGTTGTTACTAATTAAATTATTTAAAAAGTTAACTGGTACACTTGCACATTATTTTCTCACCTCACATTTCTCTTCACATATAATTTCGATTTACAACAATCTCATATTCTCAGACTTTTTGATAACCAATAAAATAAATTGTAAGAATTAATCAAAAAACAACAATAACACAGCAACATAATAACTTGGTCTATGCTATATTGTGCCTGAGTTATATTCAGCATCGATAAAATTCGTCGAGGGACAAAAAGTACAAGAAAGATAAGAAAAAGTAAATCTATGTCGTAAGAAGGAGAATTTTATTACATATTTAAAACAAACTTTTGTAAAACTTTTATGAAATTTTTATGAAGAAGTAATTACAAGAAAATAAGGGAAGCTTTATCGTTTAAAAAAACGAACTTTCGATAATTTAACTAACTTTTTATGATTGATAACCATGGAGATAATCATGAAATTAACGATATATTTTTATTGGATTAAAACACGGATACATCACGAATTATTTCCAAACGATATTTCAATAAATTCGATTATTTCAATAAATTTGTAATTTGAATATAATCATAACTAATTTAAAATTGTAACTCAAATAAGATAAGTGATTTGTATGACTGTAATATTTGTAAAAGCGATCAAAGCGTTGAATATCAAAGAAATGAAATGAGTTTCGATTAATGTTATGATCGCTATACATTTATAATTATATTATAAATATATTAATTATAATAAGAATTATAATATATTAATTATAACATTATAATATATTATAATTAACTATATAATGTATGTATATGTGTATAATTATGATATATTGTAACTATGTGTTAATTATATATTAATAATTAATATATAATTATATTATAATATTAATATATTAATACTTACAAGATATTGCAATCATAAGAATCATTTGTCTGACTATATCTGAATTACAATTTTAAGTCAGTTACGATTACATCTAAATTACGATTTACAATGACAATAAAAATCATGTGCAAGTAAGTCTATATTGAAAGCATCAAGGAAAAATACCATTTCACTATGTATAAATGCAATATATCACGTCAGTAGTGCGAACATGCGACAGTTCTGTCAAATAAACTCCGCGCAACCATAGATGCAAATATCACAAAGTGTAAGCTTCCACAGGTAGAGAAAAAGCATCATTCAAAGATACTCGAAGCTTAGACTCTCCGATTTAATAACTATTCTGTCATTTCAACTTTCTCGTTTCATGTCAATAATCCTTTGTTCATCTATATTATAATGATTACTATAATATTCTTTTAAAGGTATTGAAACAAATATGGCTGTCGTATTATGCATGGATATACATTTATCGATACTAAGAATGTGCAATTCAAAGATATTTAATTTCTACGTTCAAAATACACAAAATATGAGTTTTAAATAAATTTATGAGATAGTTTCTATACTGAACATTTATCGAAATTAGTTCTTAATTCTCTCTTTATCGTGTCGACAAAGTTAATGTTGTAAGTTTCAGTTTTTATGTGTATGAGATCGATCCGGAGGTGAGGTTAAATTGGCGAACTTTCGCTATCAGATCAACTATTAGGATTGCAGTAGCATCTGACTACGGAATTTCGATGTAACTCGACAACAACTTCTAATTTTACTGTACTTCTTTGAAATTAAATAGTATAACGTGAATACGCGACCAACGTTCATTGTGTGCACGTGCATCTTGAATATTTGGACGCTGATAAATTTTATTACACTATTTTTTATTTATTCAGCAAACCAAATATTTTGCGTAAATGTACATATATTAAATCAATAACGCGAAATCGACGAAAAAATGCACCATTCGTCTAAATATGTACATATGTACGCGTTTATTATGCGACACATAAATTTTGCTGTACGCGTATCGAGAGTTGTATTAAATATTTACAAAAAAGCACGGAATTTTTGTCGGCTATATTGCACAATGAAAAGAGAAAGAGAGAGAGAGAGAACATAAATAAACGTAATAAAATATCTCAGACGCTGCCGCGATATTGTGATGATAATAACGGTATTTTTAATTTCACGCTGGCATTATTTTCGAGAACTATTTTACGGGCATTTACCCCTTGGTACCCTTCGGAAAAATCTCGATTTGCGTCAGCAGGACGCGTCTTATTTGTCATGGAATTTCGTCGGAATAAAATCTTCACCGTCGTCGTCGTCGTCGTCAGTCACCGAGAAGATTACAACTGACGTCATAATGTTGCCTCATGCGTGTCTCGGGACGTGGTTTCGCCGCTTTTAACGTCCTATTATCAATCTCTCGAAATGATTTCGCGCCCTTAGTTCCCGCAATGAAGGACGGAATATTCATGAGGCAATGAGAGCGGCACAGAGTCCTGTCAAGTCTTTTATGCAAGTCGTTCGACCGTCCACTTCACGATCCTTTGTTTAAGCGCGATAATTATTAATGGTATTTCGCGCTGTCGTCCGTGCTCTACCGCCTCGTTCCCTCGTTTTTCCGGATACCATCACTCGTCACTCGTCGGTGTCCCTCGCAGACGTGGAGTTCCTTCTGGCTCTCAGAAATAGAGCGGCGCGAGTTTTCTAAAGGTCTCGTTCTCTAGCTTTCTTGTTGGATGCTATAAATTATGGGAGAAAGTTTGAAAGAACAATGCGACCCCCTCCTTCCCGCGAGAGAGAAGAGTTAATTGAAAACTTGTGCATACAGACTGGATTTTGAACGGGAAGCCTATGCATACGCTTGCAAATCGATTAATATTGCGATATATATACATATAAAAGATACTTCGAGCGCATGTATGTAATTTTCTGCGCTTTTGTGCGAATTGATTTCAGAAAAAAAGAATTTTATTTGGGATGTTTCTCGTAATTTCATAACATATTGGCAATTTTCAATGAAAAATTGCGCATTTTGTGTAGAATAGTTTTGCATCGATTTTTACAAATGGTAGCGAAGTTGGAGTTTGAGATAATATTTGACAATTTATGACGGCGAATCGCGCATCAATTGAATTTACCAAAATGTATGCACCGCTATTATTCAAAGGAACTGTCACACATTCAAAACATAATACGATTATATATCACATGATTATCTTGAGTTAGGTTATATAGAGGCATTTCCACGATATTGCTAATAAACAAAGCGTGTTGTGTATCGACATCATACTATTTAATAACCCCTTAATTCGGTAAACTCGAATCGAGTTTCATGTTTCATGTAGTAACTCACGATACGGATGTATGCGTAAACGATACGATTACATAAACGAGCAGATACGCGTAAACGGCTCTACAACGTTGGTGCTACCATAGTATTTAATCATTCCCTTATCCGGCAAACTCAAATCGAGTTTCTCGCCGTAATTCGCGATAGAGACATATTCGATAACTATGCAGAATGGCCACGCTCAATGAAATTAACAGAGTTTATTATCCCGAAATATCTGTTGCCGGTACATAAATGAGAATAATAAATTTAAATCAGGATTTATTGAAGGAAATAAAATTAAATCGTAGGGATTATAGAAGATATGTAAAAAGTGATAATTATATATTAATCTTATCGATAAAAGATTCGTATATAATTTTTATGCAAACATGAAAATCCTGATTTTAAAACTTTACGTGAAGATGCGAATGTCAGAGAGAAAAAATATTTTAAAAGACGGAAATATACTCTGTCATTCTCTTGTGACGCGAGGATAAGATAATTATTACAATCAAGATACGACATATACGCGACTCTCCAATTTTCATCATAACTTGCAAAGTCTTGTAGAATCTCGTGACACAAGATCGCATATGAAAACCCTATTACGAGGATAACACGCGGGATGGCAAATGGCATGTACGGAGGCAGGGGAGACTCTCGTCGAGATCGTTCTTCGTCTTCAAGTGCTTCTCTAGGTAACTTTACAGAGGCGAAGGCCTGGAATCTGCCACACACAGACATATGCCATGCACCAATACGCCTCGCCATATCAACTTTGAAGTGGGAACGCAATAAGGGAGAAGGTCGCCTGTTGTGGAAGGTTTTCATCGTAATTTCCGAGAGAGATTTTATTAGCTCTACGAGCTTTTCGCGAACGACGTAATGAATTAGCTAGGAAGTAGTACACTTAGTTGAATAACGTAATATACCACAACGTCGCTACATTTAATTCCAAATTTTAATTTATTAATAACGATGAAAACACACGATGCGGAATTATGTTATTGTTTTACAAATTAAGGATTGATTAAATTTATTAATATGCAAGAATAATACTATTGAATATAAATGATAAAAAAAAATACGTCTAAAATAATTATTTTGTCTCTTTGAAACATGTAGAAGTAGAATAGAATTTTTTATAAAAATTTAGATATCCCAGACGTATTGTAATCGTTATTTTTATAGCTCACTTTTGATGTGCCTTTTTTTACAAGCAGCCTCCTTGAAATTACTAACCCCTATCAGTCCCTCATCGGCCCGAACAAACGCGTCTGTGTGTCGCTCGCGAAACGCGCGATCGATCAATACTCCGAAAACCGGTGGAAGCGTGTCCTCGAAGGCCGTGACAGGAAAAAAAACGGTACCGATAACGAAAGAATCGACGGAGGGATGGGAAGAGTCGCGGGATGAGGGTGGTAGCGTCGGGAAGAAAAAAATGAATTATGCGAAGAATCGAAAATGCCGGTCACGATGGAAAGTCCGCGGTATTGTCCCGGCATCCTAGTCGTTTCCTTTCCACGCCGCGTTCCTGCATTCGCTCTGTTTTCTCTTTTCTCCCGTGCGCGAAGGGAGGACGCAAAAAGAGAAACGCAAAGAGCGCTCGTGATATATCGCGCGTATGTACGGGAGTCTTACGACGTCGTTTTCTGATGGATTACCTATTTCGCGCACTTCTATCGCTGTACGGAATTGGTCCGAGAATCGTGCATTCATAGTGTCGCCGACGACGAACGAAATACGCTTCCGCGTTGAATTACCAGCAATCCTATCCTCGAATGTTCCATAAATCTTGATGTTGACGGATTCGATGGATCCTTTTGCGTAAGAATCCTTTTACGTAGAAAGGCTCTATACAAATCTATTGAGAAAAGAAATCTAGACAAAACATTGACACATTTAATAAATCTTTTAATTTGCAATCTTTTGTCATCTTAAAATAAAATTTTTCATTTACTAAATCAAAAGTAAATACGCACGCTGATCACGAAAATATGCGGAACGTGTATCAACAAAAGAATTTCTCGCGTGAAAAGAGAAGAGAAGAAAGGGAGTGTATGATTTGAAAAGTTAGTACCGGGATAATATAATATACAATCTCATCCTGATGGATGATCCGTTCGCTGTCATCTGGAAAAGCAGCCACAGGTCAAACACGTGTATTGCTTGGGAAAAAGGAAATTATTATTTTTAAAACGTAGAAAGAATAATATTTGTATGATTCTCAAAATTAATTCTAATATTAAATACTATATTTATTTTAAAATTGACATTTTCAGTGCGAATATATATATATATAATTTTATCGTTCTATTCGTAGATTCTGTTTTTCTGTTAGAAGTTGCTTGCAAATTTATTAATTCGAAAATAAATTTATAAATTACTTTTATGTCAACTTATAAATCACAAGTGATTTGATTTCGCTATTACAGTAGTACAAGCGTTTTCAAATGAACCAGTCTGCACAGTAGTATAAGCAAGAATGTGCGCGACGTAAATAGCACAAGCAAGTAGTGTTCACATAAAAATTACAACCATACGGTGATAAAGATAAATGAATTTTTCAATAAAAATTCCTTGAAAAATTTTTTAAGTTTCCGTCGATTAAAACTTTTCAGTTTTCAGAAACATTTTGAACATTTTCTTAGAAGGTTTATATGAAAATTCAAGATATACAAGTACTCGAATCGATTCCAATAGATGAAGTAGTTATTAGCAATATTCACATAATGAAAATATTAAATCGACTTATCCCCTCATCGCTTTTCAAAACATGAAAAACTGTAGAATTTTTTAGAGAAAAGGTCGAATATCGTTTTTAAGTCGACGTTGTAAAAATAGAGTGCTAACTTTACGAAGAAGAACAATTCCAAAGTTGATTCCCGAAGAAACGATGAGGTCGGTTTGCCAATTAGTGTAGCGGACGAAGATAGAAGACGGTGGCCGGGAAGCAGAGCGCCGTATTTTCATTTGGCCGGATCGGGCTCGTCATCCGGCAGTTAATCCTGGTCGAGGGGACAAGCCCAGGGATGAACTAGTCGACGCAACGGGATCGTTAGTTTTAATCGTTCGACTGCTATTAGTTCGTGTCATTCTCCCTCCTCTCGCCTCCATCCGCTCCGATCCGATATCTCTCCTTGTTCACCGCTATTGCCTCTTCGTCACTCGCTTGTCGCTTCTTCCGCGGCCCGTCTTTTCTCTCTCGCTTCACCGAGTCGGGGCTCTTCCTCTGCCTCGTTCGCTCCTTAACTGCGTACTCCCTGGTGCCCGGGCTCAGACGACATTATCGATGGCGGGCATTAAACGTCTTTTGCCTTTTCCACCCCCGCTTTCGCTGTCACCCGCGCACCGGCGCACATTCTCTTTCGTTTTATCCGGCTCGACGTTTTCGCTGGTGTCGCTTTAACGTGGATTTCCTACCCGGTGGCTTTTGATAACAGCGCGGGTGGCAGCTTCTTCCGTGTTAAACGACGAAACCTAGGTCGGCGCTGAAAAATGAAGTGACTTGTGTATCCTGTTCTCGATAAGAGCGCCCACACGAATAGAGGCAACGTTTCTTTCTTCGCCCGCGTACATGAATAAGACTGAGAGCAAAAATTGAAAGCGCTGCACAACGTATATGTAATCAGTCTTTGACGATTTTAATTGAATTTTGATGACAGCGAACCGCCGACAAAAGTTCCACGATCGCACAAGAACGAAACGTTTTAGGCTCCAGCGCTCCTATATAAATAGAATCCGCTGGATACACACGAATGGCGAACAATGGCAATCATCCCGCACGAAAATCGAAAAAATGCAATTCCACGGTATTGTTCACCACACTATTACTGCCCCGAAAGGTGACAATAACGATTGTAATTGTTTCGCGAATTGAAATTGTTAAACGATTTTCTTATGCTCTTTTCTCAATTATTTTCATAGACGATAAATAAATAAATTTCACGTTTATAAACTTAAGATCCACTCGACCGATAACTTATTTAATAATTTTTTATTATCTTAAAAATATGTTTCTTTGATTGTATCTTGAAATATTTTATGACATATTACAATTCATTTGCGATAAAATCAATATTAATTATATGTATATATTAAACATTTTATTAATCGTACATTGCTCGACATTTTTAAAGATTTTTCACTGACCTACATTATTGCAGGATTTATAAAAAAGTTTCTTCCTCTCTTATATTATGATCTTAGCATACATAATTTAGCAAAGAGATAGAATATCATTAATGCATTTGGCGAAAGCTCCTCTGAATTCCGTCGACGTCGACGTCGCAGTGGGCTTAGCTGTTTTAAAACAGTGAGCCTCTTAAAATTGTGTCGAGTCCTTTGAAAGTGTACGTGTGAAAATCCGACCAATGTAGACGATAGCTACGTGGCTACGAGCATTTTAATGCAAATGTACAATTCTCGACCCTCACATTCATGCGAAAACGGAAAACACTATTTTCGCGGTAAGATTCTTCTAGCTTTATTGGTCACTAACCGTCAGTCACTGTGACGGTAGTTGAATTTGAAAAATAAATGCGATAGAGTTTCGACGATAATAGTAATTGATATTAGAATTAATTTTACTTTGTCGAGCTTAAATAAAAAATTCAATGAATATAATAATTATCATATTGGCATTATTTTTTCGTGTTAAATAGAAATTTTTTTACTAATTATATGTATAGCATTTCTTCGCTTAAAATGTATTTTGGTTTTATAGCAGTTTTTTTAGAAGCGTTCGTATAAAACAAAGATAAAACGTTAAATATTTAATACGTATTGTGGAAAATTCAATTCTACCATCTACGTTACAATGACTATTCACATGACCATGCATGTTGCACGCCTTTGTAATCCTACATTCCCAAATCAATTTGGGTTACCGAGAGAAACATTTTTCGGGCTATATATACGTACATACCACGCTGCCGAAAATTTACATTACAGATAACATTTTTGCTCTGCAATTACTAATTTTATATTAAAGAAAATTTAAAAAAATTAGAGAAGCGCTCGTATAAAATATTAGTTACAAGTATTTTTTTCCATTTTTCTCTAACTTGAGGTAGCTGTTAAATGTGAGCGAATTAAAAATTTTTAAGAATATATTTCTCGATATAATTGTGGGCGTAGCTGAGGATTATTCAGATGTCTCTTAACACGCGAACGTTGTGCGCGGGCCGAATGCTGGAATGAAACTTGAAGTATTAATCCCGCCTCGCGCGCGAGAAGGTATTGAGAGCAGCCGGTGTGCCCAAGGAAAATTACACGAGCTAACGCAAGGTAACGGAATCTTAATCTCGTTGGTCCCACCGCGCCGTACCGAACGGAGGAGAAAAAGAAAAAGAAGCGAGACAACCTGCTCTCGCCTGCCAACGAAGACTTGACGGGACAGCAGATGGCCATCTCGCAGATTTTCCACCTGGCGGCTCGCGCGCTGCCTTGGGGTGTAATTTCAGTAATTTAATTTCACGGCCTAATAGAGGAGCCCGGGATCGCAAAGAGACGAGGTACAGCTGGAACGGAAAGAAACGCGGTCGACGCGAAAAAGGAGAATTACAATTTAGAGAGGGAAACGTGGAAGCGGCACATCTGTTAATACTTTGAGAAAATTACTGTGTCGTTGCTTATGGTGATAAACTGTAGACGCAACGATGAGAGAAAAAGTTTCCTCCGTTCTTTTTAATTTTTGATCAGCTGCCTCGGGCTTTTCAGAAGCTACAAGTATCGTAAAGAAAAATGATTGATATTCTTTGTAACAGGGAGGTTTCAATATCTGCAATCTTTTTTAATTACTGTAACCGCGAATAATCGCGTAAAGGGAAGAGACCACGCGACGATGCTATTCGATAAAATATCAGATGCGTATAAATCTTTTATTGCATTATATAAATATTGTTACGTAGTAGTGGAAAGCTCGTTTCTCGCGAAAGAATAAATTTTTACATCTGTACGATACGCGATACGATATATCTACATGTGCGTACGCCAGCAGTGTATCATCAGAAAAATTACCAACATACCGACATGTGTAACAGAACGCCATTGCTACCGTGTAAAAGCTATCTTCCACGAATGGATAAATCTCTAAATCTGTACGATATGATCTCTCCGTTTCGTTTAATACCCCGCTACCGTTATATATTACCGTGGCGAAAATAAACGCAACGGAAGGCAACACGGAAGGGGTGGTCGCGGTTTTTGTCCGCGACGAGCCGTCAGCTTTAACGATCGCGTAGAGGAGCGTCGGGCGCGCGTCCTGATTTCATTAACGGTTTTAAATACGGTCGGCGGGTAATTCTGTCTCTCGCGTAATGGAATGCAACTGTAAAGGTAGAAGAAAGGTACAATCTCCATGATTGAGAAGATAAACATTTACATTTTCTTTTTTTTTTACGATCCCCATTTTACTCGTAATTGAATTTCATAAATCACTAAATATACTCCCTCCTTTTGATTTATTTAGTCCGTAAATCTTTCCATTTTATATACATTTGAACAGAGAGCACACAAGCGGTTATTATTATATAAAATCTGTGAATTATAAAAAAATTTAATGCGCGCGGGGTTAAATTTACGAGCATATAATCAGCATTTTTAGGAGCAATTAGTTGCGTATATGAATAAAGTGCTCTTTTTAAGCTTGGTAAATAAATTACCCGGGCAAATTAAAAGCTTCTTGTTTAAACGGAATACATTCCTAACTCCTTAATCTGATTAAGACAGATACACTTGTCTCTGCCCACCATTAACGTGCTCCTGACTACGCCTAGTTGGATATTCCGCGCGTACGATACATACTCCATAGTGGATACGGAGTGCTCTAAGCTCTGAAATATCACGACACTCCGTCCCAAGTCGTCGAGACCGCTTGCAAATGATAGATATACGATGCACGAACGCACCATATATTCAGCATGCTCCGTATAATCTACTTTTCCTTAATTTATCTTACTCACACGTAACGCAACCGCGGTCATGCACTCGCGGATGGTGGGCGCACACGTGCGCGAGATACACTGTAATAGCGCTTCGAGCTATTACATTGAAAACTCTCGTAGAGTGTCAAGTAATCGTATCGAAAAAAAATGTAATGACATAATTTATAATGATTCGGTCATTTATAGCGAATTATATCCGTTTAAATTCCGCAATCCATCATCGATCAAATAGCGCACGATTTTAAAAAAATGAAAACGAGATTTTAAAAATATAAATATAAATATAATTTTAAAAATATAAATATAAATATAAACTTTTCGATATCCGATCGAGTCTCTTTTATGTAATTGCGAATGTAATCACCAAATAATAAATACATGCGTACGTTTGTTGGTTACACTTTGCGTATAAAAATTGTCTAATACAACGCGACCTAAACATACGCATTTATTTATTATTTTTCGCATCATCTGATGTGTAGCGCTGATTAAAATAATAACGCGAAATTATCTCGCGATTTGGAGATATGCGGGTATTCTATGTATATATCTACGGCATCGCATCTCATTGCCTCTGCTCCATTCGGTTCCGTGTGGAATCGATCGCGAATATCTATATAAACCGCTTACGGAGACGTGCATAAATCGCATTCCGGTCGCGTTTGCGTGCGGCACGCACCGTCGATTCTGCTATCCTGCGGCGGCGGTCGCGGCCGACAACGACCGCATCGTCAGGTTCGTATTATTAAACGATTCGGCCAATGGGTACAAATTGCTCCCGGATTGCAGACGATCGCCTACGTAAAATGCGCGTTGCGTAACCGTGCCGATAACGCCGCGTTCCCTCCTCTACGTGCGCATTTTATTAAAATTTCATTAAAAGCGCGCGAAATGACGCGGCGTATCGCCGAAATATATTTAAATTCGCCCTCCTGATTATCCCGACGATACACGTAGAAATGGTTAAAATTAAATCAGAATTACGATAAGAGTTACCTAAATATCGCTTTAATGTATCGGACGGATTTGTATGCCGCACGAAACACTCGCAATAGTCATGTTTCCGCTGAAAGGCCTCGATAAACCGTTCGGAACATACGCCCACGCGCGTATTTTTCTCACAGCTACACAAATTTCATCCGGCAGTTCTGCCTCTCGCCGACAGGAAGCGGAATTCGATGCACACCGTTTACTCTGTACCGTTTATTCTGTCACATGTCAGTTGTTACCGAATAACGGATGATTGTTTTTCGAAATAAAATTTTCATGATGCCCCGACGATCCTAGTCTCGGATGCGTTTTCAATATTTAATCGCTCCAGAAACTGCTCTTCGTTTCGACGTTAGAAAAGGTCGTGAGAAAAGAAAACTGCCGCTTCTTATATATCTTTCGAGGCGTTTTATTTCGACGGAATACGCGACAGCGCGAGCTCGCGCCGACGACGATAAAGCATTCGATCGATTCCCTGCTATTGTCGAACGTAATCGCTGTTAATCTGATAACACATGTTAGGACAGTGTACGAACCGTACGTCTCACGATCTTCCCTAACCGCCCGAATATGTAGGAACGGCAGGAATATTAGGAAGCATCCTACCGTTAAGAGAAGCGCAGCCTCGACACGTATCCTCGGTCACGTGGGGACGGTAGTAGAGCCCGAATGCTCAGCGTTCTCTCTACGTGCGAACGTTTGCCAAAATGGTCAACGACGTCAATATTATCGTGAGTCACCCTTAACGAGCTGCTGGACCTCGTTCATGATAACGGCCGGCTTGTAAACCTTGTCGTGGTTGCGTCACGTATAAAGTATTTGATCTAATCATGAGTTCTATGAGAAACTCTCGTTACGTTTCTTGGGATTTTCAATCTTGGTTTTAATAAATGGTTTTAGTTATCGTTATGTAATTATTGAAAAAGTGGCAGATATAGCATAACTCTTGATATTTAAATCTCGATATAAAGGATTATTATGCAGGATGTTTCACATTTCTGAATAAAATTCAAACATAATTAACTGAAATAGAGCTTTTTATGGATTAAAATATTGAAAATGATCGAAAAGTTATTATATCTAATTATCATATATTGATTATATCCAAGAAAAATTAATTAAATTAAGTTGTGTTATGTGAATATTGAAGGGAGGTTTAACATTAAATAATAATACGTCATCATAAACGATTTCGTTGATGATATCAGAAACAGATTAACGTGTCGTGTTGTCTCATGTACCAACCGAACAAGGTTGCACCATGAACATACCAGAACGCACGATACAGTTGCATGTAACACGGTGGTTTGGTACATTACAAGTTAATACATCAAATGGCGAATTATTTTCGAATTTGCGAGTAATTGCAGTTTGCAATCCGTACATGTATTGTATATACATACAAATTTATCGTGATGCAGCTTTTAATTAATTGACACTCAAAACTCTCGCTTACTGTTAGATCCGTGAAATGTTGCATCGTTTATTTCCGTGCAACAGCTAATTGCGTTCTCCATAAACCATACTGCATTCCAATAAATCATTTTTTTCTATATCATTATATTCGCATAATGAATTCGCAATAAATAATTATTTTGGAAATCCTTTGTCAATTAAAAATAATTTTTAATATAATTTTATGGTCATGAAGTATATCAAACACATTGTATATTCCGCATTTTCAAAATATATATTTAATTTAATCTTAACTTAATCTTATGATTTTTTATCAGTAAATACGTATAGGTAAATATCTTTTAACTCCGTCAACGTAGAATCGCATAATGGTTCAACGGTGTACATCAACCTAACGTTGAAATGTAACTAATTAATGTCTCTGAAACAGTATCTCTCTTGACATGTACGTGCGAATCACAGATGGAAGGTGACGTAAACGCAGTAGAGTCGGCTGCAATTCCCGACAAGGAAATTTGCACTGAAATCGTAATATTGTTGTTCGTTGGAAGATCCCAATGTGTGATAATCTTGTCACGTATACGCGATTATATACGTCTAACGAATATTATCGATGACATACATCGTGCATACAACTTTTTGGAGTCAGAAAATTTAATCACGTAACTTCTTCATTTTTTATAATTTTATTTGACTCCATATTTACTTTTTCAATCCATTTATTCATATTGTTAATTGTTATATAATATTTGGCATTTGTTTTAAGTACGTACATATATTTTCGTTAACAATTTCTGCATACATTTATACAATTTATTTCTTTATTGCTCAGGTTACATATTATATTATTATAGCTTGATAATTGCAATTTTACCTCTTTTGTTAAATAAATTAAACAGTGATAAAACAGTAAAAATAATATTATTGTCTTATAACACATTATTTCGCCTACAATAAAAAAGATATTATTATTATTATTATCAAATATTTTTATATACTGAAATCCATATAAAATTCCCACACACGAGAGTATCAATATTACTTTATCCTCTCCTCTAATGCAATTTTCGATTATCATAAACTTTTATTAATCTTACACGCACGCGTGCTTCTAGTGTATCGCGATGATGAAAAGGCAGCCTAGCGACGTAGATCGACGGCAAACTATCCTTAGATAGCGAAAAATGAAGTACGGCGTGTATCGCCTAGGTAAGGCGAGAGGAACGACACATAAATATGAGCACATATACGCGCGCGCGGATACATACCTATGTACTTATACACGACACGCCCGGAAAGAGCATACGATCGTAGCGGATAAAGGAAAACGGAGAGGGCAGAGAGACGAGATGAGGTATGGGTGGGTTAACAACGTGATCACGGTTCAAGCACTCCCACAGGATCGCCACATCAGCTAGCCGACTCACCCTTTCTCACCACCGCTATCCAACCTTTTCACCATCCGGTATTTTGCTTCCCCTTCTTCCCCATGCCTCCCCTCCTTCCCCGCATACTCTCCGGGACACACTCTCGTCCGTGGTCTGTCAAGATACTCCCGCGATCGTTTCCATCGATGCATACGCGACGCGCTTATATGCACGTGCGAACCTGCCATGTGCAGATCGCCAGTTGTCGATTAACGGTGGTATACCTCATGGTATACAGCGAAACGTAGCCCCGAAAACGCGGGCTTTTGGAAAAATGACGGCCCCCCACCCCACGATTCCACCGAATCGTGTATATTTCAATATTTCTCTTCCTCCGCTTTTTTTCTTCTTTTATTATGTCGTTTTTCAGGTCGCGCGAAATATTTTACTATTTTTTGGCTATCGAATACGCCGGACCGATGTAAAAAAAGTTCGCCCTATCGCGCGATACTTTGGGAAGATTGTCTCGTAATTTTTCGACATTAATAAATCGTATGCTCCTGTTGATATAATAGGTCGTTGTTTATTAAATCTTATCAGCTGATTCTGCTGTGCATCAACTCCGCTATTATTATTTCTGGGCAATTTGCTCTACATGCATAAACGACCCATTTGCTTTTATGTAAGCTAGTCATGTTTTCCACGTCGGTCTACACATATTAATTACTTACTTTTTACATTTTTTTTTCCCATTAATTCTACACGTATCTTTTAATTCATAAACGACATTCATGCACGATGCATTTAGGATATAATATCAACAACGATATTAAATACGTATGTAAACACATAAGTATTTATAACACCTATAATTTGTTTGGACAATAATGCGCATATTTACTTGGCATTATGCATAAACGCGATAAAATAGCAACAATGGTGCATTATGATTTTTGCCATCGACGTAAATACCATTAGCTCCAGCGGAAGTTATCCATAACGAAATTTCTCGATTAGTTTACGCCGTAGCCAAAGTTTGCTGATGCACGTTAATTGGCACCTCATCGTCACTATCGCCATTAAAGAAGGCTACTTGTAATGGTCGACGATCTGAAAATACGAATCGGGATTTTCTCGTCGGTACTTCGAAAGAGTATCCATCCGAGCTCGCGAATGCAATTTCATTAGTCTAATGGATTTCGATGCTCGAAACGGTAATCTGCTATTTTTTGCGAACCACGGCACGGAAAATTGGATAATTCATGGGTTTGAAGTAATGAAAGGAAACGTAACGCGAGTGATCGAATAACTTTAAAAATTGAGCCTACACAAATGTAAAAGAAAGAAAAATAAAAGAAAAACAAGATAAAAAGGAAAAAAATAAAGCACACGACGAACGACGGAATCCGAACAATTCAGGAACAACGCTATTACTCTATCACAATAGACTCATCGACTACGAGTTCTCTTAACGTGATGTCTTATAGGAGCGAACAAATTCGCACGAGATCGAAAGAGAACGTTTCGGCCCTTTTACCTCTCGATTAATCGACTGAAGACATTGGAGCCGTCAAGTGCTCTCTCGAAATGTCTTCGAGTCGTACGATAATGCATTAGCGTATTATGAGTTGATCCTAGGATTGCCAGACAGGAAAAGAGAATCAGGGAGAAAAACAGAATTTCGAATGATTATTAAATATACTATAATAAATATCATATGCGAGAATATAATGGAATATAATACGCTTGACTTTTTTATTTATATGTCGATTTTATATTAATCAGCTAATTTAAAAATTTAATTGCATTTCGGTGACGCATCGGCCACAATCGCCTTTTACATATTTTACTTCTTTCGTTAATTAAACTTTGCGCGAGTGCGCAAATAAAACGAGTCTGAAATGTAGATTTCGCAGCATTGTCTCGTTATAACACGCACCAAGAGGAATAATTTACTTTTTTCAACAGCTTTGCGTATGTCGCGTCCAAGCTATATAATAGTTTATACTGCCTTTTCACACAGAACTTTACAGCTCGTAAACACGGGAACAGAACTGGTGCACGTGGCTGTCGGTTAATTTAGCAGGTTCTCGCGACACGGTATCGCTTGAGTGCGTGCATACGTGCGTGCGTACGAACGCGTTCACACCCTCGGCCCGCGTTATTTTGATGCTTGAATTTTTAGTATTGTGTCTGTCATAGAGTTCACATTCATACATAGAGATTAAACTCCCCGGAAATTAACCGAAGAATGCTCAATATTGTGGTTAACGTATTAGCACTGTTCAACATTTCAATCAAAATTAGAATCGAGGAGTTGAGCATAAAAAGAATATATAAATAATAATAGTAAAATTTAAAAAAGACATTTATATTCAAATAAATTTTTCTTTAATTTTAAAATATAATAAGTATTATCTAAAAATGTTTTTTGAACATAAAATTTTTAGATTAGTTGTAAGTAAAAGGCTGTAATAATTATTATCGAAAAAACGTTTAATTTTACTCGATACCGATTTTAGATGCACAAATAATATAGTAAATTGATCGAGAATATACAATAATACAATCCGATAACTCAATACAATAAATTTTTTCTTTTAATTTTTTCTTCAGATTATTTTTCAATTATTTCACAAGTATATTTTCTTAAGATAATTACATATATTTCTGCGATAACGCGGTGTATTGCTGGATTTAGAATTACGAGAGAAATCTGATGAACAAGCAGGTGCTCTGAGTTGATCGATCCTGCGTGTCCCGTTTAAGTGGAGGACGTCGTTTTGGTGAAACCACATGGAGGGTGATCGAACCCAACAGAGACTAACGGAAGGAAAGTCCTTTACAATACATGGTATGGTACATTATGTACAAGAGATTGCAATGAGGAAATAAATCGCTCACTTTCCTTAATGATTCTCTGTGCTTCTCTCTGATAACACAGAAATTAAGGAAATTACATTAAAGTTAATGTATTGAAGTTAGTTATGTATTGATCACCAATATTTTGAGATAGCATCAGTCAACGGAGCTTCGTACATCAAATATTTTCTTTTTGCGTTTTAAATTTTCTCTCGTAAAAAACTCGCGAAAAAAAGTTGACGGAACACAGTGCAATGAAATTAATGAGAGAGGGTATAGACGAAAAGGGACAAATTACTTTTCTGGCAGACGTTCCATTTCACGCACAATTTAACCTCTGCGATCTCCGTAAAAGGCGTTTGCATGATTGCTTTGCTTGCAATATAGTTGAAAAGAAAACGATCAGCGGCAGGGAACGGCATCAAGGGAGCGCATCGCCCGCTCTGCTTTTACCTAATCACTTTTGTGATGGCTCGATTAATCTTTCTCCCTGACGAAATCAGAGCTGTTGCTTAAATCGAGAATTTGTTTGAGCAAAATACCGAATTACGTATGTATAGAAAATCCAAAGGCCTTTATGAGTGAAAAATATTATATTTAACCTCTTACATTTGTACTTAATCAATTAAAATTGTAATCGTATAAGAATGCCAATAGATCTCTAATATATTTTGTTAATTAATGTTAAATTTCAATAATTAAATTATGATCAAGGTTTATAAGATATTTGCTTTTTTTTTTAAGCAATCGGAAACATGAACATTAATCATCATATGACCGACATGAATAGTAAGAAAAAGTAAAATGACAAGATTTGTCGAATTCCTTGCAACAATGTAACCGTTACTTTTATAAATAGTTATGCTGCCGTTCTTCCTCTGCTGTTTATTTAAAATCGTCCACGAGCGATTGTTTTCAAAATGGAATTCACTTCATTTCACTTGAAAGGTGCTCGCGACCTCGGAAAACTGTCTATAATTTTTAAAATCAATTCGATTTGCCTTTATAATTCGACATAAAAAATAAATGTTCTGAATAATCTTCAATGATCCTTCTTCCTTTTATCGTCATGCCATGCATTGATTTATTATATGTGTAAACCTGAAAGAGTGTCTTGATGTTGCGCCACAGGAAATGTCTTAAGTCTTACTAAAAACGTAAATGTGATTATCTATTACCGCATAAAAGAGTACATGCCGTTTGCGCGAATTACGAGAAATAATAATATTATATCATCAAAATATTATATCATCTGTTCTAAAATGAAGACACAGAAAGACGAAATAGTTTGCAAGAAAAAAGATATTAGAATTTTAAATTAAATCTATATATACATGTAGTGATTTATAGAATATATACTACTTTATAATATTATTTTATTATTGCAATTTTTTTATGTTATTATTCTGCATTCTTGCGACTGACAGTTTTCACTTTACTCTGACAATTTTACTCGGCGAGTTTATTTCTACAGCCATGATGAAAGCACTTCGTACAGGTTTTTTCTTTGGTTACACGTTGTGTCTCTTTCGTGCAGCTGGCACGGCATTTAAATACTTGATTGCACGCGACCCTTTTTCCTTTGCTCGCCTTCACGCTCGTTGTAATCTCTGTCTTTATTTTTGGTCATTGCGAGAACTACTGACGGAAACATACGCGACGGTGTGATGAAAATAAGCTAATTACGCATGTTAAAAATCTTTTTCGGGCTCGCAGCGGTGAACCGTACAACGAACTTGATGCTATGAATTACGAAATTCATTGCGTAATTTTTCCGATTTATAATAAATACATTGATTGTCGTTTAATTAGTAATTAAGATACAGTGCAGAAATAATGAAGCAATATAAGATTTAACACCGTTCAAATATTATATTCCACAAATAGAATTTTATTTCGTTTACCATATTTTTATATTTAATCTTTATTACTATATTTTTATATTTAATCATTATTAAATCCTTATTACTGTAATAAGAGGGCATTAATGCATAGGGTATTAATATATTGTGTAATGCATTCAAAGTCATATAAAACGGATCACAGAAAGGCGATTTGTGGTGCATTAAAAATTACGGGAAATAGTCGGTAGCCTGTCGATATGTTTCGATATTTCGCGAGGGTAGTTTAAGCTGCATCATCGCTTCGTTCATGGTTAACTATCTTGACGAATCGCCCCTTCGGCTTATTTACTTTTCTAACTATTTAACGCGGTTGCTGGCCGCATACACTACAAATGATCTTCAGTAGACTCCAAGTCTCGCTAAGATCCTGTCGGAGAGACTCTCCCTGTACCGTCCTGGACGAGACAACGAATCCTTGGGGAGTCAAAGTCAAGCGCGTCGAGATGTGAATATTTATTTTTCTCAATACTTTAGCACATCGCGACTGTACGACCGAGTGTGCTTTCCCTTCATTACCGGCTCGCGTAATTAATTTGTTCATTACTTGAGATGGCGGGGAGAAATAGAGAAATATTATTACGCGAATTAATTTCTACTACTTGCTTCGCAAAATATATCTTGCGAAATTGCGCTTTAATATCGCGCTGGCAAGTTTTTCACTTAAAGTATTAAGAACAGTTTGCTCAAATTTAAATGTTTGTATTTCTAATACGAAATTCACCTTATTCGCGCTAGCAACATTCCCGTTCGCACGGAAACGAAAAAAATTATTATTACGGGCAACAGTGACTAATGCAAATTTAAAATCGTTTGATTGTGCTGCATTATGCAGGCGTCGTGTAAAGTGATCCGATAAAAATAATGCGCTAACGAAAATGTATTTCAATCGGGAGGAGGGGTAGGAGGGGGGAGAGAAAAAGGGAGAAAAAAAGATAGAATTCGCGGCGCGATTTAAAATTTAAATGTTCACCGAATCCGCGTTCGCGTAAAACAAGTCGGCGGTTGTTTATTTGCTTGCTGTGTATCCGTTAAAATTTCACAGACGGGCAGAGAACGAATCGATACGTTTATAGATTGCATTTATTTACATCGACGAAGAGAGTTATTAAGGAGTAATTACATTACGGTTGTATGCATTATACCATCGCGGCAATATCACCATTTCGATATTAGCTCTTTGCGCTCATCATGGTCTTGCCCCACACACGTTCATAATAATATTGCATGTGTATATTTTACTCATCCAGCGAGAAATTACTGTAATCTCTGTAAAGAATATTTATATATCAAATTTTTACGAAATAATATACGGGACAGAAAGTGATTATTAGATTGTAAAAATGTGACAGTATTTAGTTATTTTAATTTATAAAAATAAATTATTCAGGTATTATGCTATTTTTCTAAATTTATTTTGGAGCGCAAGGGGTTAATAGTGATAATTCAAGCGTATTTATCCTAAGAGATCGTACAATCTGTAACGGAATCTCTTGTCGCAGCTCATGCGATTGCGCTCGCATGCTCGATCATGAATTCCCGATCCTTGCGACTGCCCGAAACGGATATCTAACGGATGCCTCTGCTTCAGAAAGGACATCCGACTTCCGGTGCAACTTCAACGAGCCATGGCCATGGAGGCGGAAGCTTCGAGGGAGGCGAGGACCAAAGTGATTGCGGCGGAAAGCGAAATGCGAGCTTCCCATTCCCTGAAAGAGGCCAACGATGTCATTTCCACGAGTCCTACTGTCCCAGGTACGCATACATGTTCGTATTTCATTCCTTGCAACCAGACGCTAATTGACAAATGCTATTAATTATTTACTATCGAAAATTGTACTTTATTTTGTGGTTTCGTCTTATTACATTTCACTTTCGTAATATTAATATTACGAGCTATTCGTGATGCGTTATTAATTAATATTAATGAATTAAAATTAATAGTTAATCACGGCTATATTATAATTTTTTAATTATTGGAAAATTCTATACATATTCTAAAATTGAGTATAATTTTAATTATTTACTGTATTGAGAGAGAAAGAGAGAGAAAGAAGTTTAACACTTTGTCTTGTGAAGCTTTTTATGACAAAAAATTTCAAACGTTACTATAGAAAATTCTACAAAAAGTATAGGACTCTGATTATTCATTGATAATACATATTAAACACAGTATTCGATACACATAGCTTGGAAATAAAAAAAATTCTCGAGTCGAATGTCATAATTAAAAAATAATACGATGAAAAAGATAATACATTATATTCTTAACTGTTATTGCCGGCAGCTGTGATATCTACAATACTCTGCAATATAAACAATATATTCGGCGAGAACTCAACAGTCGTATTCTCATTGTCCGTTGAGTTCCTGACGCCTTTATTCATCTCCAGCTTGCGTACTCATCAAGAAATTGTGCAGATGGCGGGATTCTTACATAAAACAGAGGATAAATATTAAAAATTATGATTCTCTCTTTTATCGCTAATATAAAACAAGATAATTATATTTCTAGCATAAAGATAATACGATGTTATTGTTTTGAAAGCAACTCCAATGTAAGAAAAATAATTGGAAAAATTATACGACTAATTTGTTATTTTATGATATTACATATATAAGTTATATTTACGTATATAGTCTATGTCTTATTTTTGACGTTTTATAAGATCTGAATAAATTTAATATTAATATATTAATATATTAATTAAAAATTAATTTAATTTTGATTTTTTAATGACGCATACAATCAAAGTTAAGAAGAATAGCTATAGATTTTATGCATCTTTTCTCTTTTAATATTCAATATATAAATAACTTTGTAAAAATACTTTATGTCAAATATTTAATATTTTTTATCATAATCTCTGTTTTTTTTTACGAAATTGGAAAACAAATTAAAAACTATTTATAATAAAAAATATTAAGTTTTATGATAAAGTATCTTTCTATTAACTAAATTAATTACGCAGTTCTCGTGATTCAATTCGCCGCAAATGGAGTTTGGATAAACATGTGCTCTGATAAGATCGTTTTCAAAGCACATCTTCGTTTAACTAAATTCACAGACTTGACTCGTGTGCAAACAGTACCAGTGCACCACATCAGATATTGTATTTTCCCACGTAGGATAGGGAAATAGTGCAACCGATCGGCTGGTTAACGAGTTTACGATCACCATTATCGTGATTTACATACGTCCCGTTTATTATCGCATCTCTTTCCGTTTAGCGTTTAGCTTAACTATCGTAAAGTTCCCTTAAAACCCTCATTCGTCAAATTTTTTTATATATCTCCCATTCACCATTTAACATTTCCAGCATTCTGTGGTTTTTACGCTCAACTACATTAGCTACATTTTAACTGTAGTCTTTTTTCTTTTGAGATTTAAAACTAGAATTTTAGAGGAGAATCTGTTAAAACTTGAAAAGAGCTAGTAAAATCAAATACAAAGTATTATACGTGGTGTAAATATTAAAATTTAAACATTTTCTCTTTATTTTTGAATGAAAAATAACATATTTTCTAAATGAAAAAAAATAATGTGTGTTATTATATCTTTATCAATAAAAAAGTCAAACTTAAATAAGATTTTACAATTCACCAATAATTAAAATTCGATATAAAATCGACATTTTAAAAGTAAAGTTTGCTTGAAAGTTAGAAACTCAATATATCCGCGGTACACAACATATTAAAAGGTTAAACGTATTAGTTGCTCATAGTTTTATTACCTTATTTTATTTCGGACATTCGTTTCGACATCGGTTTTTATTCGCTAGAGTGCACAGATTTTTTCAAGATTGCCGTTCGTGACGCGATTTACCGACATTTATTGCTCGGGGAAAACCGCATGTCAAGTCTTTCACTTCTTTTTTTTTTTTTTAAGTTGCTGCATCACCAATTCGAAAGGATATGACGATGCACAAAATTGACGTGCGCCGTAGATCTTTTTTGTACATAACGTAGTAGAAGGACGCTCTCAGCAAGCGCGGTTTTGTCCGACGTGCATTCGATTATCCTCATAAAGGGAAATGCCATTATTCGTCAAACGCAAAATTTGATTGCAAGAAACGGAGCGCTTAATAGTAATAATCTTCGTTTTTTTACATCTTTTCACAAATATTTCTCTCTCTCTCTCTCTCTCTCTTTCTTTATCTCTCTTTTTCTCTCCTGCTTTCGATGTTAATAAAAATAAAATATAAAAAAAATTAATAATAAAATTATATTCGTATTTTTAATCGTATAATTTAAAAGTGGCGAAAGAGAAGAGAGATATTATATCCAGATAATCGTTTCATGAATATTTGAAAAGCAGATAAAGATTAATTATCCAATAGTTCATCGAAGCGTGCAAAGTTTCGCGCGCGCGAACGTGGCCTACTTCATAAATTCTCGCACCGTATTCCATAATTTCCAAAACGTTTCGACGCGTTTCCATTTAATCGTGATAAACAATGCACGGTTCGGGGAAGCGATTCTGTGTACTTGTCTATGTACACTTCGCTATGTGTACTTTTGCGGGATTTGCCACCCAGAGAACACTAATCGCGCAATGTAGAAATTCAGTGGAGAGAACAGAGAGAGAGAGAGAGAGAGAGAGAGAGAGAGAGAAGGGGATTGCATTATGCTAACGATATTCGACAAAATGAATGGCCTGTCCGCGCAAAAAGGCAACCGTGTCATATATTAAAGAAATCCTCTCTCCTACCCTTGGTGCGTTCGATCCTCCGCACGAATATTCATCTCGAGGAGGGTGAATTCCGTTCCTGCCTCGCCATCCTGGAGTCACATTCAATGGGGAGACGAGTATTCAACAAACGCGATAACTTTGTTCCTAGCCGACCTACCTCACAGTACCCCAGCATGCCGACCGTTTTTACCCAGTCGGTGCATCCCCGAGTACGAGGAATACCAACCAATTAAAAGAACAATAGAGCCTGCAAATACCATTGTCGTACGCGCGCTCCCCATCCAGCATATTCATAAAACGAACTTTTTTGTATGCATCTCGATCTTCTTTTTCTTAAAACGATAATCGTTCCGGAACAAGCAGGTCTCATTTCCCACGATGCGTTTTGGTCGCCCCCATCTCCGCCATTATTAATATAATTTTGTGAGGATTGAGATAATTAAAGAGACGAAGCAATCGCCTCTCTGTTCTCTCTTCCTTTCTCGCAATAACTCGCGATTCTCTTTCTCTTTTACAAAGCTTTAACTGCTTTACGTCTGCGAAACTTTCGCTTATAATTATAATACTCTTGTATATAACATTTCATATAAAAGATGTAATAAAAGAATGTAATAAAAGAAACTTGAATTCTCTCTCAACTTTTTTTTCATGTAGAAAAATATATATTTTAACTATTTAAATATTTTCGATTAAAATTGAGAATATATCGAACAAACATCAAATATAGTCAATATATCAAATTAATTATCAAGATAGATTTTTATTTCTTTCCGCAAGTAACAAATATATTAATAAAATAATATTAATAATATTAATAATATTAATAATATTAATAAAATTACTAATATTGCAAAAAAAGGCATAACAGTGAGAGAATAAATTTAATTAAAGAATATTGTTATACTTATAAAAATGAAATATTCGTGACAACAAGACGATCTTGCAATTTTCTTTCGCAATTGCGAAAAGAATATCGAGATCAAATCGATCCATTATTATTACGATTACCGACTCGCGTTAATTAATTTTTAAACGATACGTTGCGATGATGGTTATTTATTTCGAGAAGCATATGTTTCGTACAATATATTTATTCCAAATAGAAATCGAAACTATAGGAGAAATTGGAAACATTCTCGAATTATAATCCTGAGTATTAGTAAATATCAAATGCAACCGTTTCCTACAATTATTGTATAATTATTGAATAATGATCATCGAGATGCGCGAATAATCAACTCATATTAGCAATTAATAACTCGAGTCTATCGTGACGATGACTATTTATTAAAATACGTATTTCGCATACTTATTTTATATGGTTTACGACTGACAATTATTTTTTTAAATAGATTTGAGTTTAAATATTTTTCAGTACTTTTTAAATTTTCTTCGCCGATGTGTAATTATATTTTTGTTATTTTCGCAAAATAAAATAAAATTATCAGATCGAAAGCAATTAAAATTTATTTGAAAATTAAAGAACAAAATATTCGCAATGTGATTTCGTATATTAAATATTTTAATAACAAGAGATGTGAACAGAAGAGAAACAGAAAAAGAAAAAGAGAGAAAATATCTACCTTTTTTCACGTGTAATGTATGTACTATAGAAAGTTATTGTTATACACAGTCACCTTGTTATCATTTGCGCGACATTTGTGTGTGTGAGCAGGAAAGACGTCTTATTTACCTTTCTGCCGTGATTGCGAGAGGTATCGAGACCAAACGCGATTATTGGTTATAATTATTACGATTAATAATTGTTGGTTCGCGCGATTGGTTAATTTTTACGGTAAATAACGCGATGTTTCTTTATTTCAAAACATATATTTCGTACGGTATATATTTATTTTAAAAAGAAGTGGAAACGATAAAGGGAATGGGAAACGCTTTCGAATTACGATCGCGAGTATTAAGAGATATTAAATAGGCGATCGCGCGTTCTCTACAGTTATTGCAATTAACGATTATCGAACCGCGCGAATAATTAATTAATTCGCGCTTTCTCACAATGATAGCAATTTATTAAAGCACGTATTTCATACGATTTATACCTCTTTCGCAGTCGATAATTATTTCTTGAAATAGCCTTGGGTTTAAAAATATTTTTCACTACGCGTTTTAAATTCTTCATTGATTTAATTACATTTTATCCAGCACTTTCACGAAATAAAATACGCGAATCGCCAGACTGAAAGATCAAATAATCTAAATTCGATATATTAATTTAAATCTGAAATTTTTTAAGAATAAAATAGTCGGCATGAATTTTATAATATATAAAATACTTTGACAATGAATGAAAAAAGAAAGAGCGAGAGAGAGAGAGAAAATTATTATCATTCGTTTTTCATAGCGTACTTGTAGAGCACTGTTTATTAGACAATCACCTTGTGTTGTCATTCGCGCGACTCGAGCTGGAATGTAGTGATGTCAGGCGCTGCGTCACTCATTCCAGTTTGAGTCGCGCGACTGACAGCACAAGGTGACTGCGTAATGTACAGTGCTCTATACGAATATATCATGAAAAATGAATGATAATAAATTATTATTAATAATATATAAATATATTTTTCAATACAATACCATCATTCAATTGTGAGAAAGACAAATTGAAAGTAGGGAACAATATACGATACGCGAGTAAAGAAAAGCTATGACAAATCGACTACACTTAATAATAAATAAATGCTAATAAATCAAGATATAGTGTCTCGAGCACAACGTAATTTTTGTACGAATCGTGATTTTGTGCGATCGTAATTTGAACGTTAACCCACCATAATATATAATAAGATTTCATCACAATATATAATAAAGTTCATGTCGCGTGTCGCGTGTGAAGTTAGCACCGGAAGTGTCTTGCAAAGTGCTGCATGATCAGCTGATCGGGAGTGTTGTATTTTTATCAAGCGCGATCGCAATTAATTTTATTTAAGTGAACGAATACGTGATTTATTTAAGTGAACGAATAGTATCGTGTGAGTGCCATGAAGAAATAGTAAAAATAAAGGAAGGGAAATAAAAGAGGGACCGGAAAGACATCGCATCCGACCCTAACCTAACCTAACAACGAAGTGTGAGGTAAGCTATTTACAGTTTATTTAATCTACAATTTGCCATTTATACATGAATCTAATTATTTCGTGACGATAATTCACCTGACATTATTATGCAATTTCTCTTATTCTCGATTTTAAAATATTTTTGTACAACGCATCAATATTTACTTCGACTAACGTTTTTACGACACAACATTAAAATTCAATCAAAGTAGAATTAACTTGTGCAAAATCGGATTTAAAAAGAATGAAGCTCTGTTGCATACTGGCGTGAATTAAAATCTACAGCTTAATCCATAAAAGTCCCCCAGACTTTCAATCAATTATAACTCGGAAACTATTAATAACACGCGCGCGCGCGCGCGCACATACATATATAAAGCTCGACAAATAGCTTTTTTCGCTCATATTCGCAATCGAGAAAAATATACGACTCTTTATACACACCGTACATCGGAATCCCGTATTTAAACATCACGGGCGAAAATGGGTTCTCTCGCAAATGGGAAGATAGGGATTACGAGGAAGTGGATCGGAGGCAATGGAAAGAAATGGAATGGCATGCAGTCGAGTGGCGCAATAGCGAGCGTATTACGTAGACGGTGATGTTTCTCTCGGCACATCGGCTGCCAAGCCCGGACGATGTAGCTAAGAACGTAGAAACGTAGTGCTCGCCAGAGCGAATAACTTCCGTTGTAATGATCTCGGAAACGTCGGCGCGATTTTGCATCGCGCGACTAATCTCGTCCGAACTGTCGTCGTGTATCTTATCGAGAACTCGCGAACTCGGGAACTCGCGTAACTCACTCTCGCTGGATCTCATTCGGCGTCCACGGGGCGCGATGTATCCGAACGATACGCGCCGCGATACTTTACCGGCACCTCGATTCGATACGTTGTTACTTTACAAGGGACGCCGCCAACTAGTTTCGCAAAGTTTACGAAACGACTTTAAGCGAATTATACGATTTGCGTTACATTCGATTACGCCGGCGCGAAAACTTTGGATTGCACAACGTCTCCCTGGATTATCGCTGCATCCGCGGAATGATTAAACACATTTCGCGCAATACGGTTATTACGTTCTCGTGACGTCGCTAAATCCTTCGTGAAGGGGGTGGGGGGGTTCAGTGTCAATACACATACGCGAAAATTGAATTAACTCAAGCCGGAGAATTATCTCGCGCGCAATAGCTAAGATACGTGAATTGTTACAATTAAGGGATGATCACGTTCATTCCCGGTTTAACCGTCACGTTTAAACTCTCTCTCTCTCTCCCCCGCGCCCTCGCTCCGCGAAAACGTGACCGGTGAAATAATGCGCGATTACCGCGGCGCAATATTCAGTAACCTCGCTATCATTAGGTCACTAATCACTTTATTCAGTACTCGTAATTAGCGCAAAGTAAGTTATATCTTCCTGTGAATTAAATGCGGAAACGCGCGAACGAAACTTTAGAGAAAGGAAGTCAAGAGGGAGGGAAAATGTGCTTATTCTTTCCCCGCCAGAACAATTCGCGATAATTATGTCTCGGATTAATTAATGTCGGCCAAAGGCGCACAATTCTAGATTAATTCGCTTGAAAAAACCTTCGCACGGTAGCACCGTTACCTACGTAATGATCGGGTTTATTCTGTTTGTACATATATATGCGATCGATCGATTACGCCGACCATTACAACGTTACAATCGGATGTAAGAATACGGGGGCGGAAATCCGCCTGGCGGAGGCGCGGCTGCCTAATCGCCTAATTAACCGCAGACGAATCGGCGATTTATCCGCGCGCGGTGCGGAAAGACGCGAAAGCGGATATGATTAATGTTTCAAACGGGTCGAAGCGAAAGAGAGAGAGAAGGAGAGAGGCCAACTTCCCGGCTTCTCTCGTCGAGAGAATCGCGCGGATGCTCTCGCATCCGGCAAAGGCAAACAATCTTTCTCCCGCGTATCCTCCCTTACGTGTGAAGAAATACTTTCCCGGGACGGCCGGCCGCCCATCCACCTGCAAAATAATTTCTCGAAGGGATAGTCTGGAAATGGGTGAGTTATGTTGTCTGGAGTTTTATGTTTCTGCCCGTCTCTCCGTCGTTCTCTTCTCTCTTCTCCGCCCGGACTCGCCGTCCGGGCCCACAGTTTCGAACTTCTCGGACGGCATAAAGCGCGGAAGAAACGTGACCGGGGCTTCGTATGGAGCGGGAACAAACGACGGTGTCGTGACCGACCTTAGGATGCCATTGCTGGTCGGTTGCTAGCCTCCAGCGTCATCGAGAGCAAATACACGGTGATATACCTAGCGCGACGACGACGGAAACTCCCGCGGCTCGCCCGTAATCGAGCGTTCGTTATTTGTTTAGAGGAGAACCGACGCGCGTCTCTCCCGGAAGATGGATCTCGCACTTTGCGATCGTTAAACCGCGTGCACATCGGCGGAAAGGTGAAGTGGACGGGTCAACTCGTTAGGCGAAATTCAAACTCAAATACCGTTGAGCAGCGTTACTACGCTGTCTTGTAACTTTGAATCGTATTTAATTAAATGTTAAATTTAATTAAATTTAATTAAAATCTTAAAGGAATAATTTTTCAAGGATATAAGTTTCGTAGAAAAAATGGGCCGCTAAGCAACCAAGTTCCTCGTCAATATTGAAAGAGTTAGAAGTTAAAAATTACTCTCGAATACAAACATAAAGTTAAATTGAAAGTTTGTCACAATTTTACTTAATAAACGAATTTTACCGGAGTTTGCCGATGTGCACGTGGCCTTAAAGCACAGAGAGCACAATTACAGAATAAAACGATACCGCAGTGTTAGAGCTACGAAACTACACGGCGGAATGAAATGGATGGACGCGTAGACAATGAATAGTTCCAGCATTTAATCTTTTGCGACGTTTAATTAATATGAAAAAAGTTAATGTTTAAAATTACGCGCTTAGATTGCAAGTTCTCTTATCATAATAAATAGGCTTACTTGCTCTTTCAATTATAATATTATTTTTCATTTTAATAATTTTAAACGCAGCTTTTTTCGCAAAAACTAATGTTAAAAAAATTAATATTCAGCACAAGAAATAACATTTTTATTTATCAAACATTTTTTTATTTTAAATTATTACGATGTAACTTGCTAGTCTATCTACTCACCGATCCATCCACTTCACGTTTAATCGGTGATGAGGGATAGGTATTACGCGCTTAGAATAAGAATCTGTGATCGTCAAGAGCGTTCTCGAGAAGACACGAACGTTACTCGGATATCTCTTTGGCCATATCTTTCCAGCCTGAGCTTTTCGCGGAGAACTCTAGGTTGGCGATTGGCGAGGGCGCGAGTGATATATCGTTTCGTTCCCCTCTTTCTTCAGCAAGGCAAGAGCGCGAATATTAGGCGAATGGCTCGTAGGTGTCAAAGATGAAGCGAAGCGCGAACGTAACAGGGGTAAAAATGAAACCGGAGGTAGGAAAGTGCGCGAACGAAGTAAAGCTGCGAGAGGAAAGGGGGATGCGGAAAAGGGGAGTTACTACCACTGGATTTCATTATGCAGCCTCTTAAAGTTGGCGTAACTCCCATTGGTCGTAAATATGAGTTACGACTGGCCGAAATAGCTCGGCGCACCTTACTATATCTACATATGACTCTCCAGTAGGCCATAATTTATTTCACTGCTCGCAAAAGAGAGTCCAATGAATGAAAATGGCTGACGTGCCTTTTTTACGTCTTTCTCTGAACCCTCGATCTCCGAGCAAGTTTCAGGACGAGTGTAAGAGCCTCCGAAATCATTCGATTGTAATGGCGAGACTCTAACAGATCTATCTGGTTTGAGAAGCGGCTTGTCTCGGTTCCCATTGCGATCATCAACCGCTAATGCCGCTTTTGAATGGCGTTACTCGATTTGAGATCGCGGAGCAGGTTCTCAGCACGGACGCGCGAGATATTGGAATTGGAAATTCAAATAATTAATCTGTCTGTGTATGTGTCTGTGTGTGTGTGTGTGTATGTATGTGATGGCCGAGAATAATGTTAAGCTATACTAAATTGGTACGATGCAGGTATAATTTGTAATCAGCATGTTTAAATTGCGAAATGGATATGCAAACTAATAAAACTAAAATTTTCCCAACAAGATATTCTGCACAATTTCGTTGAATAATTTTATTCTCATTTTAATTGTAATACTTTAAAATAATTTAATTTAAATTTAATTTAATTTTTTACATTATATAAAATATGAAAAATTATAATCCTTGATTAAATGATCTGATGTCTCGAGAAATAATTATCTCTTACATTTTCCATGCCTTTTTGATAATTAAAAAAAATTTCAATTTTTAATTATACTATTATTCAATTTAATTATACTATTGTTCATATTTAATATTCTTCTTTTATATGTCAATGAAACAAGAATAATAAATCGATAATATATGAATAATATGTGCGGATATAACTGTTCGCCGCATTAAAGAGAACGATATTTCCTGCAGCTGGTGATTTCATGTATGTAACACAGTAATATTGAAATTATTGATTTAATTATTGAATATTATATATTATTTATGTTGATATTTAGAGCATATTTTTCTCGATTTTATGCATTTTAAATATTTTATTGCTCGTAGAATACAAATAACATATCATCGAAATATTACCTTCCAACGTTACTTTAGTACACGACAGACGGTAAATTCTCGTTTATCGCATCCTGATCATGAAGGAAAAATATGCCGAAATATTATTACATAATATATGTTATAATCTGAAAGCTACATTATCGAGGAACAATATTAAAGATGATTCGGCTATTGTTTATATTTGAGAATGATATTACAGATACTATTTAGGATGGTTCGAACGAATTTATTAAAATCGACAATTTGAGAATGAAATAATTCTTTATCATTATCCATGAAACATGTTATTATTAAAAGTCAATTATACGTTATCATCAATTATGTTATCCTCCCCCTGCCCCAATCAAATTTAATAAAAGTAGTTAAATCAATAATCTTCAGTTGCATCACATGTATCATTAATATATATATTGCGTAAAATCAAAGTTATTAAAATCATTACAAGCGCAATATCATTTCCGAAGTATTCCTTTTACGAATTTATAATCGAAACGCAGTAGGATTGCTTTTCTCTTATAAATAATTTCTTTTTGTTGCATTATAAAAGCTGTTCACGAGCGAGCTTTCTCGACACGATTGGCTTTTCGTTACATGTTGCCTTAACGAGCTAAACATCACGGTCGAGCAATAAAATTATTAAGTTTTAACTAATGTTATCGTAGCAAAATGCTGAAATGAAATCAAAATTTTATTCGCTCGTTAAATATGCTTAGCACAATACGTTGAATACACCGCATAACGCATCCACGATGCATTATTTATTGTCCCACAGAACTATAACTTTCCCTCCATTTAATGCTACGAAATATTTACCGTCCGCGTGTAAACATAAGGTAATTTCTCAACCAAATTTTCTGTAAAAAGCAGATGTCATCGTCACTGATTACTGTGATTTAATAAAGAGTTTGAGATTTTTAATCAGCTTTAATTAATAATTACATGTGCCATGGAGAATAAAATGTTTTTCCAAGAGAAAAAAAGAGAATTGAGCGCCATTTTCTTTTGATGCTATAACAAGATAAATAATGAATAATCATCAGTGAGAGAAATCTTTTAGTTGCATTTTTTATATTCATAGATACTATTATTTTCAAATTATTTTATCAATATGTTATTTTATCAACAACACATCAACAAAATAATATCTTATTTTTCAAATCCGCTTTGTGTTTTGCGCACATTTTTGATATTTTTTTTCCATTGTTTTTGATAAACCAAAATATTTTTTTAGAGAGGAAAATTGTACAAATAATTGTGAAAAAAATTGCAGATGAACATTTTCTAAATGCAATTAGTTGATTTTTCAAGCGCTTATAATGGATTTCTGGATGGCAACAATAACGATCGGAATTTTATGCTCGATATATAATACGCAGGAAAGGCAAATAAAATGCTCGGTTAAAACGCAGCGTACATTGCGTTACCGAGCAATTATAAATATATGATGCATACGTGCCATTGGTAACACCGGTAATTCGCGTTAAACGTTGAATTATCGTGCGCACGGGATATCGATCGACTATAACAAATTCTAGATTTTTTGCTTTGTTTTGCTTTTCTTTCCAAGCCGTGCACCGGAAGCTTTTAATAAGCGGATGGATAAATGACTGCGTTCGTCTATAAATTCTAAATAAAAAAGAAAAAAATATTATGAACATACGTTCTCTTTCTCACTCTCGTATCATACGTCCCGATAATGAACGTGCATACGCGGATTCTCGCGCGCCATAAAGCGTCGCGCGACAGGACGATTAACTTCCGTGCATGTGCAATACCGTAATGTCCTATGAATCGGAATTATTGGCCATCGGGTTTCGCGCGTCGCGCGAACTCATTTTCCATAGCTAACACAATACGAATGTATTTTTTGCGCCATAAAATCGGCTTCGATTATTCCTTCGATGCGCGTGTTGTTTATCGCGCTGCTCTTTTTTTTATTAATATTGGCGTTACGATAATTTTTTTTTTATTATTATCCCTCGGATATTACTTTCCGCCGCTGCCATTCTCATCGCGAATATCGCCGGGAGGGATAACGTCGAAGAGAAACGACAGATGTCCGTTACGACAAAATGGGAAGTAGGGAAGCTCGGGAAGCTCGCGACTACGGGATTTAAACAAACTTCGTCGGCACAAAGTCCATCCCGCCGCCCCGGGAACGTCGTCGTCCCGCACAATGCGCCACGCGTTTACCCTCTGCACGTATACATACACACGTGTATATATGTGTGTGCTCTATACACTATATCACCAGATTCCGCATACCGTGCATGCGCTTAGACCTGCACACACGCCCGTGGCGTTATCTTTCCGGGGTCCGTGCGACAACACGAGCGGCAACGCGCGAGGGAGATGCCTGAAAATTTTCGCGACAACTTTTGCGAGGCACCACAGCTATCTCGGCTCGTTACCTCGCGTTTCCGTAAACCTGCCCGAGTTTGCGAAACCGCCTACGCTTCTCGCTCTCTCTCTTCTCTAAAATGTCTGTGTGGATGTGTACGTATGCATGTATATCTCTATCATCTCCCTTATTTCGCTTTTGCATCTGTAATGTTTCTAGCTTTAATACAGTCGCGAATGCATAGTTTCGGATGCAACGTACTTGTTGGCGGATAACGTCCTCATCCGACAATGATAATCGTCCAACATCGCGCAAATTTGATATATTATATGATGAGAAAGTATCTCGTTGCAGCTAGGAATAATGTATAATGGAACTAATGCGCGAAACAATTATTGTATAACGTATAGTCCTCGTGTATAACACATGAAGAAGATGTAAAGCATTGTTTGCGATTTAATATCGCTCGCATTAGATGATGAAACAAATGTTCCATAAGGATATTATCCCTAAAGGAGTAATTTGCACACTTGGTACAATCCGTTAATTACGAACAACGTTTCGTATCACACGATGCGATCGTATTATCAATTTCAATAAAGCTCGTTATAATTACTATTACTCCATAATATTATAGTATTAAATTGCAATTCTGTATCGCGCGTTTCCGATTATCTATTATCTATTATCTATTTTATCGATTGACATTGAGCAAAAAAGGAGGATAAAAGATCCAATATCAAATCGTATTACGCGGTAACAAGATTTTATGTCTCTTCAAACTCAGTGGTTATTAAGTGAATTGAAGGGACCGAAGGATCTCAGGACAACCCAAGATACCGCAAAAAAGGTTACAAATATACAGAGTCACTAATCGTTAAACTTCTATGTGGACTTTCCGGAGAATTGCTATTTGCCATCGTCTGAGTTTACAGAGTATTGTCGATGTTTTTTACATCTATCGGTGCTAATTAAAGTTACCTGCGAAATGTCTGTCGACAGCAAGTTTTTCTAATTTATGGCACTGTAGTATAAAGTATACACAAAGATTATGGCGCAGAAAATATACGTATGGTGTATGCAGGTGCATATTATTTTACAGAATAGCATTGATTTAAGTCTTACGATTATGATTAATAAAACGAATAAGATAATTGGAAAAAAGTTAACCGATAAAAATTTGAAGAATTTTCTCAACTGTCAAGAAAAGCTTGTCCGTTTAAAGTTTTTATCATAAGATATGCACTTAGCTAAAATATATTTGACTTGCGTCAGAGGGAATGTGAAAATTTGATAGCTTTCGATATGACATGCAATAAGAAAATTTTAAAAATGATGAGAACCAAACTGAAATATTTATGTAGCATTTATTTTTATTGGTATTGCACATTTAACGATAAATTAATCTATCTATGAATAAGTTTATATAATTTTTTTCTTGTATTACATCTTACACGGACAAAAATGAGGCAAGTATATTTATATTAAAAATATAAATAAATATAGAGAACTAGAAATATACATAGATACTACATTTATGAATCAGAAATTTATAATTATATATTTTACAAATTTGTTTACTTCAATCCGTGGTTTCGCTTAATATGCAATATCAAATGTTCATATACAAGTTATATCGGAGAGATAGAGTACATATGATATATATTTATATTATATGAAATAAATTATCTCTGTCGGAAATTTTAGCTATTTATTTAGAATTTATTATTTGTTGTTAACAAATTCGACGAAACGTACAAATAACTTTGCTTAGCACGGGAAAAGCGCGCGTTCCTACGATCGCTGAATACGCATATATAAAAATGACTTGATTCCAAGCACCGCGCGCATCGATATGATTTCACGCGAAGGGAATCGAGCGATTCCGGCCGCCCTATGAACTCCATGCAATTGCGACTAAATTATGCCATTCGACATCCCGGAACGAAGAAGAGGAAGAAAAACGCGCGTTCCGAGCCCCATTCCCGCGATCGTAGATGCGAGATAACTTTTCTTCGCTTGGTCGTATCTTTCGCGCTGATCCCGACGACGAATGGGGTCATCCTCCAAGTTTTTCGAGTTCGACCAACGAGCTTGCACATTCAAAAGGAGAAAGAGAGAGAAGGAAAAAGAGAGAGAAAGAGAGAGACTAGTCGTGGAAATTTCATGGTGCACTGCGTGAATTCGACCCAACCGATAATTTTTTCACACTTTCAAATATATAATAAAACGTTTCGATAATTGTCGTGCTTGCAGAAATGAACGACTAATTTGAATTGACAAGCAAATTAGTCACTATACCGGCCGATTTACTCTCGTAAATGGTTTCTTTGCCTCGCGGATTTCCTCAGCGTGAATTTCTCACGCGGATTATGAGAAGACATCGTGATCGAGTCGATGTTGCATGAACATCGGAGCGATTTCTTGCGGCGGTTTCCAATATAGTTTCCGTCGAGCAAATAGAAGAAGCAGCGAATATTGCCGCTAATATTAACTACGGAATTTCCAAGGCATTGTACGCATCTCTAATCCAACGTGAACAAAGTGAAGAGAGAAAATCCCGAGAAGCGACTAAATATCGAAATGAAACATTGCGCATCCAAATTAATTGGCACGCAATTTATTATAACATTTCGAATGTATGATGCAATATGCGATGATAAATATTCCAGAACAAATTAATATGGCTCTTGCGCTGCGATATATAAAAAAAGCATGATTGAGATCATTTGCTGCATTGAAAAATCCGGATATCCGTCAGGTCGTAATGCAATGTCGGAATATCCACAAATCCGACAAATCCCAATTTCATCTACACCATGTACGAATATTCCCAGTCGAAATAGTGGATTTTGTAAAACAACGTTTCCGCTCTAGGTGACAGTGACATATTCATCCTCGCATCGCGTATACTCATCTAATCAGAGATTGCATTTTCAAAGAGAGAGAGAGAGAATTATTATATCTGGCGTTCCATTAAATAAATATGAGCGAAATATATAAGAGAAATTAAGCTATTAAAGGGAATATCTCTCACGGATTTCGTGTTTTGTATCGATCACGAACGCTGCAAACGATATATAAAAACAGCTGTATAGTTTCTGACCCTAGGTTTTTCTCTTGCACTCCGTTAAATTAATTTGCGCATAAACCATGGTTAAAACGCATCAGCCATAAAACATTACGATTTATTTCTAGAAGAGATGTGTACTCCGCTTTAGCACCGCGAGTCTGATTTATTCACAAAAAAGGCTGCATTTTTTTATAAATTGCTTCGCAGAAGAATAACCGTAAATAAGAGGTTCAAAAATTTCTTTCTAAAATTTGTACTATCGTTAATTTTTTGAAAAATTTTATCGTATTTCGGAGATAACGAATACATGAGTATTATATCATCTAATTCATTTATTACATACAAATGAATAAAATCTATGATTCAACGGACCGAAGGTGAAAAGTCTGATTGTCTCTAAATATTATTAATGTATAGCGTAATGTACATAATGATAAATGAATCATGAGACCAATCATGTCGCAAATTCTCGTAGTGCGCTTTCAAGACAAGTTTGGTTCTGTGAGGCAAGTTTCTGATACGGCGAGCTATTATTACGCTTGCAAGGGTCAGACTCGCAAAGGTAGTTAACGCGCACGATATAAATTACATAATCTGAAGGGAGAACTATGTCGGATGCGGGGGAGGAGAGAAATGCAGCAAACGTGACGTAGCAAACCGGTACAAGCCGAGGGCGGTAGGGACGAAATCTTATCATCGATATCCGCCGGGATTTCAAGTGCCAGGTAAACAGACTCGTATTTGAGATTTCCCATGCGGGGTTGACAGAGAGAGCGAGAGAGGGAGGGAGGGAGAAAGAAGGGAGGGGAGAAAGAGAGAGAGAGAGAGAGAGAGAGAGAGAAAGAGGGAGAGAAAGGTCAGTTTCGAAATCAGAGGGAAACGGAAACGATGGAACGAGCTGAGACCGGCAAGAGAAGATGGATATGAGGGAAGACGCTGGAAGCGAAAATGCGAAAGACAGAGAAAGAGAAGAGAGAGAGAGAAAAGGGAATAACGATGGCCTCTTCAAGTGGCCCGGTGCGTTTTTTCAGGACAATTCGATACAAATAAAACCAATATGTTTCCTAAGGCATCTTTATTGGACGAACTTTTATCCGCGTTACATCGATCCAGACAGGCCAGGGAATTGCATCTTCCAATATCTCGTGGATTATAATTCTTTCCGTCGCGCGTTAAAAATGCATAATGTTACGCATTTATTCGACGCGAATTCATCTTTCGCGATTGATCGCTTTCCATCTTTATTTTCAATCCTCTCGCGCGCATTTTAAGTAGGACCGAAGGATATGACGTTTACGTTTAATTTTACCGGTAAAGCTCGTAGGTTTTCGTAGATTTCCATATACATATATATATGTATCTCGCTCGTGTGAAAATCCGGTCGGTCAATTAGTCATACATATACCAGGAAAACTTTATCATGGCAGATTTCTCCGGTGATTTGGAGTTTGTCGGATATTCGGCGAATGCAAATGCCCTAGGTTTATGCGACGAATTTTACCGCGTTGTCATGCAGAATGAGAACATTGTCACATAGTTATACGCGTTATCCGCACGATGCGACACGCCCGCAACGGGCTTGATGAATATTTGTCGGAAAACGCATCATTCGCCGCTTTCAGAAAACACGCGCACGCACACACACACAACATATACACACTCGCACAGTGCGTATATCATATAGATATACGGGCCGCGTTAAATGCCGACAGCCTTGAAAACTGCGGCGTAACAAAATTCGAGCTCGTTCAACCCGCTCGTATTTTGTTCCCACGTCCCTCTGTCACGCGCTACCCAAACTCCCAAAAAAAATTTCCTTGTGGAATATTTCCGCGTGCCATACAGTGGTGGCGAAAAAATTACGGTGTTAGTTAACCGCGAGCGTCGAGTTAATTTTCAGTGTATCTCTCCCGCGGGCCCCCCTTTAAATACGCTGTTTTTCCGCTCGGGGATCGTTGAAGTGACGCGAGTATAATTTAATTTAAGCATAGCAGCAAACGCTTACTCATCACTGCATCGAAAATTAGAAAAATCCGTTAAAAACCGTTAAAAGAAGAGCACCGGTCAAAAGAAGATGCCCTCGCAAAGACTTAAATACGCTCGTGCGCATTTATCGCGTGAGGAACACACCGCGCAATTAGCGCGTCCAAATTGGAGAAGGCTTCGCAAAATCGATACAAATGTCCTGGTACATTCACGATCATATACATTATTCCGTTTATATCAGAATAAGAAGTCTGTCCCTTATGTTGTATTGTCTTGTCCCTTTGCGAAAATTTTACTATTTCACGTAATAGATGCCGAATGTAATTTTTTTAAAAATGCCTCGCACAAATATTTGCATATTTTTATCGCAATTCCGACAATAATAGCGTTATATCTATATCACGCTTATTTATCAAGTAAATTCAGGCAGCATCGAGATTAAAATGATACAATTGAATGAGACATTCTTGAGACGGTTGCAGGTATTTAAATGTCTCCTACAATATTAAATATCGTCGAGATATCTCTCGCGAAATCAAACGGTCGTTGTATGAAAGACGCGGAGCGCTCTTTCACGGAGAAACGTTCAGCTGAAAAGGATCGATGCGGCAGATATTCGAACGGTGTCTCTGTGCGCGCTAGAAAGGCCTTTGTGTATCCTCCATCCTTCGTATATGTGCCTCGTGTATCGACATAGTTATATATTTTTCAGGCGAGCCCTTTTACAGTTCGACGCGCGGCTTTAAGGAGCCGCGCCTCCAAGCGCATCCGGGTTATGGCACAACCGAAATTCGTAACTAAGAAATATGATCCCGCGTAAGTGCACAGTCGTCCGCTCTTCTACCTCGTCAGGTTATCGCGAGTCCTCTACAAAATTTATTATCGCGCAGCGTGGCACCACCCCCTTACCCGCGCATTCATCCGAAGACACTCGCGGCGAAAAGCAGCAGACGTATCGTCGATCTGGCGCTACCCAAAAGAAGGTGCATATATCCCTGTGCTCGGTGCTGAATTGACTTGGTCTTGACGGGAGAGTCTCGAGTTAAATACATAATCAACCTTAAATTAAATCGCTTTACATTAGATTTTAGAAAATTGCAAGCGATAGGTCAATTTGATTTATTTCATATTATTTATATAGATATATCATAAAATTATGTATATATTACATAAAAATATTATTTTTATATGATTATTTGATTTCAATATGTCGGCTGAAAATTGACAACTGATAAAAAATTAGTAGATGATAAATGTACACCGACTTAAAAGCATCTTCAACGTTAGAGTTCTGCTGGAGACGATGAAATTGGCAGCTACCAAAAACGTGAAGGCAACCGTGAGCGATCTGCTGGCGAAGGTTCGAAAGTCGCGGTACCAGCGGTATCGCGTATTCTGCAACACGCGTCAAGAACGAGAAGCAAGGAAAAAGTAAAGTCGATACATTTCCCACCATCACATGTCACGTTTTTCTCTGAGAACGACACGCGCATCCTAGAAATAATCTTCCCTCGGATTTGCACAAGTAACTTGACCTCGATAGTAAATGTGAAAAATACGGGGAACTGTCTGTTTTAATCTCGCTCACGAAAATTACAGAATTAAATGCACATTTACAAATGTTCCGTAGCTGCTGTTTAGCTTTTGGTAACGCATTACGCAAATATCAATGAAACGAAACTTACATGTTGTTTCGGAAATTATCCACATGTTTACACGTGAAAACGATATTAATTTTCTATTTAAATAACTTGATACAGAATTGTAATAATACATTAGCGAGCAAATAATAAAACATAAGCTTAAACGGCATCAGTATTGATTTCGCTAATGAACGGGTGCATCAAATTCTGCGTTTAATTAATGGTGGTCACCTGATACTGTTTTAGAATTAATTATTAATAGCGCTCAATGAAATTCGGAATTGCACTTACTCTGAATTTATTGCAATGGTTACAATCATTGGTTCAAAAGCATCAATTTAATAGTTTCCTGCGATTAATTTACTGTGTAATATGTGTTTTGTGTGAGGATATTTCATGATAACCCATAACAATTACAGTCACACTTTTCATATTTACAAATTTTTTAACATTAAAAACATAAAAACTCTCCTTTCTTTTATGAAAATCGATAAACGTACTATTTTATAATACTGACAACATTCTTATTGTTCTTTTTAGAATTATATTATTACATAATTAAAATATAGTTAAAATAAATCGGCATAGGCCGGTAATTTTTAAAATCAAGATAGATAAATTAATCGATATCCCGAGTTTTACCTTAACAAAATATTTTTAAGTTCCCTTGATAAAATACCCCGCTCTAAATTCAGGAGAAAACGAATGGCCAAACTGCGCAAGGCTCTCACAAAACCGGAAGACTGGCAAAGGCACATGCGGGTTCTAGAAAGACTGGCTGCGCCTAAAGTCGTCGTAAGGCCCAAAAAGAGGAAGCCCGTAAGAAAAATGTCGTTCTCCGCTCATAAATCAATATTAATCGATCTAGATAAGAGTGTGTTGGCCGCGTCACGGGGGGGAATTCTGATGACGGGGTCAATCGATCGTGCGCACCGACGTTTCAGATTAAGAAGAAAAAGAGGAGACCGATCGACATGGAGCGTATGTACTTTTTGGCTCTACCGACGATCCGGGCACTGCCGAAAATCAAGGATCCGTCGAAGGTGTCAGCGCGCGCGCTTACTTATCGGATCACGAAGCGGACGGAGAGACTCGCGGCCCTAAAGAAACGACCGGAAATCCAATTGCGAACGCCGGGCGCCGTTTCGCCATCCGCGATGAAAGCCATCGGTAGTATACGCACTTTTATTCAGTCTCTTATTAGTTGTTTTATCGCCCGCAATCCCTCGCCCATTTCTCGCCCGATATTCATCGCCACCGAGGAAGCATGTCGTTTATATCGATTCGCTGTATCGATACTATTACATGCTATTGGATTTCCGTAACTGCATTTATATGGGGTGTGCGAATAATTCCCTTCCAAAGATTTTATGACAAATTTGCTGTATTTTTCCCTGACAAGCATTTTATAAAAATCTCTCTTTTATTATTTAATAGAAATTTTTTATACAACTTTTAATAGAAATATTTTATAAATTAAATGTTTCGAAATAAAAGATACTGTTAAATTTTGAGAATTTTTCTGAAATTATGTAATATTAAAGCTTTTATCCCGAATTATATAAATATCATATCACAAAAATTTTGTTTTTTAGTTAACTCCGACAGCAAATTTAATAATATTTTTTATTTCGAAACATTTAATTTTTAAACATAATTTATATAAAATAATAATTTATATAAAAAATTAAAATTTATATAAAAAACTTCTAATAAGTAATAAAATTTTAAAATGTTTGTCACGGAAAATGAGCAAATCTGATTTTTCTTGGCAAGTCCTCTATTATTTCTAATATATATAGACTACTACTACTTATGGCTATCGTATATATCCGATGAATTTAGGACACCCTGCATAGTAAATCCGTGATTTCGCCGGCCCCATTTCTATATGTTGGAAAAGACGACGGATTTGCTCCTCGGTCGCTGCGCGACTGTTCAATAGCTTATGCAGTAACATTGAGGTTTCGCGAACATATTCCATATTCTATATTTCATATATATATATATATATATATATATATATATATATATTACGGGATAAAAATAAAATTCACATATATATATTTTTTTAACGAGCATGTTTTAAGCATATACCTTTCAATATCGAACATTGATGAGAAATATTGGTTAGATTACAATTTTAATGACATCGAAAATATTTTTATGTGGAATTGTTAATTGAGCGAAAATTCGATAAAAATTTTTATGAAAGTAATAAAACGTTTGGCGCGTATCGTATTCATTTTTGATCAATATCGAGAATATTTCGCTATTAATTTCAGATATCACTAAACTCGTGTGATATAATGCGGAATTCGCGTTATCTTTCCGTTCAACCATAACTGCGTGGTAACGATTTTGTAGCATTTGATATAGACACAGGGGAGATAAACGGGACATGGTCTACACATTAAGCTCGCAGTACACGAAACGTGTTTTGTTACCGATCTGCCTGTAAATGCTACTGCATTGCTCGCTATAGACTGTCTTACGCTATTTCATATTGTAATGTTAGTGACACTTGTTGGTATTATAATTATTTAATGAAAATCGCTTGCAACGTGAAAGCGTTTATTCCCAATCTCTCGTACAAAGACATATACAATTCTATTTAATATTGCTTAATATTAAGCATATATAATATATAGTAAAATGGTGTAATAGACCTCCACATTTTCATAGATTAATATGAAATCTATGATAAATAGATTTTATTAATAATTAAAATTTACAAAGATTTACTAATATTACAATTAATAATTGCACCAATTTTTGATTCATTCAAGTATCTTAATTAAATTTGGAATTTTCAACTTTTTGAAAATATTGAAAAGGATATGTTTTCGGATTTCGATGAAAAACATCTGAAATAACTACAATCAACAAAAATACATTTTTTAATCAAATTCGACGAAATATAAAAATTCATATCTTGATTCAATAAAAGTATTGATTGTAAATATTTATAAGGATTGCATCATTCTTTCTATTTCTTTCAAAAAGAAATATTGACCCATTTATAGTGCCTTGATCTTCGTTGTTTCTAGCAACCTCTTCGCTCCATTCCATCCTTGTAGTTTTTCTTTTATACGTCTTGTTCATAATCTGCAAAAAAATGATAAAAAAAATATTATAATAGAGCTAGGGCATATTATTCCTAACATGGGGCATTTTTGCATTTTTTAACATCCTCATACATATAGAAAAGACATTTATGTACGGCTATTATCGGTTATATATTTTGTAGATTATATCTTGAGAAATATATAGTGAGAACATATATAAATATAATAACAATTATTTATGGAATGAAAAATATGATAAAAATGTTTGCCAAAAAATTTTACAATATTTTTCCTTAAAAATTATTGAGAGATGTGAAATCCCACTCGGAACAGTTCTATGCGGTTTTCCGATTGATTGTGTATATTGCCAATTATCTTTTTCTCGTTTCAATAACACTTATTGGTAAGCTCATCATGCCTGAGCAATGAATGGGGCATTTTCTCTGTCGGGGTGTATTACATCGTTTTATCCTATATATTATTCCATTAGTATATTTGATTTCGTTAATTGCATTTTTATTGGACTTTTACACATATCGAGTTTCGTTTTTATTATTTTAATATCGATTATTTTTTCACCATACTGTCCATTTTTTATATTTTTTGCCAGTTTGAAACTCTATTCAACTACTTTTCACATATGTCAGTCAGTTTTCCATTCTGTTTGTGTATACCGTGTCCTGCGGCGCGTTAGTCGACCGCGTCTGATTAAACGACGTCTTCTTCCACTATCGATCGACAAGGCGGCCGTGCGACAGTAGATTAATTTTCCTTTGAACTGCGCGGCAGGAACGTAAATAAACGGGTCTAAATAGTTGAGAGTCGATTGTCGGATCAAACCTGTGTATCGAAGGCAACCATCCTTCTCTCTCTTTCTCTCTGTCCCCTCCCCTCTTTCTCTCTCCCTCTTTCTTTTCTTCCTCCTTCCTCTCTCTTTCTCTAAGTTAACTTAAGTAAGTAAGTCTAGTGCCGCCTGTTGTATGTAACTTTCTCTGTAACATATTTCTAAGGGGATGCCTCCTCGAGTTTCTCTTCGAGTTATCGTCGAGCGTAAACCGACGTCTCGTCGCTGACATGGAATTTAATTTTGCGCGCGAGACGTTGCCTGATACAAAACGTACAAGTCCATCGAGCCTCTCGACGATAATAGGAAGGCGTGTGGTACATAAAATGAGAGCCGGCCGCCTTTAATTTTCTCGTATAATAGCGCGCGACGAGAGCGAGTCGGTGCGCAACATTTTTTCCTATTGAAATCCGTCCGTAATAAAATACGAGATACAGAAGAGAGAGTATAGTGAAAAACGTGCCCGATCGCGCTCAACTTTTGTAATATATCTTTCACGCGCGCTCTGGCTATAAAGCAAGAGACATAAATCAAAATATTGTACTTTTCAGGAAAAGCAAAAGAAGATTAAAGTATTAAATATTAATCAAATAAGTCTCTCTTGATGCTATTAACATTCTAAAAAAAATTATCCACATACTGTTTAATTATCTCAATTTCGACAAAAGTGAGTTTTGGGGCTTTTTTTTTTTTTTGAGAAAATGTAACCAACGTTATCCAAATTACTATTTTCGATTCGGAATTTTAATATAAACGTTGTATAATATCTCTTAACATTTTATAGTTTGTAATTAGAAATTTAATTATTTATAGTTCGAAATATTATAGTTAGAAATTTACTTATTTATGAATATTTTTAACCGCACGCGACTCTATAATTAACGGATACTAGTGCAAACACACACATTGTATATTAGAACATTAATCTATATTGCTATATTACGTAGTCGTGTGTAATGTAACTGCCGAGCAACTAATCAAACAAATATCGCACTATCGACTGTGGTTCGTGCAAAATGAAATTCGGGTGAGATTATACATTTACGGTAACCGCGGGAAATAGTTTGTTTCATAGTACAATATAGTTAGTCTTGCCTCATGCGCGCGGTGAACTCGTTGATAAAAATAAAGCGGTAGGAAGGCAATATTAATGGATAGGACTGACTATTCAGACGGTGTAACCCATTTAATGCCACAGCTTCCGAGAGAATAATCGCTTTAGCGAAACCTGTTCAACGTCCTACGGGCAGACAGACGGACTTACGTGAGGACGCCTTCGTTGTCTCGCCGGCAGCGTTAAAGGCGAGATGTTCCAAACGTCTCAAGAGTCTCGCCAAACCGAAGAAATACCCTAAACCCGTCTTCAAGAGATTGAAAACCGCGCTTAAACGATGAAACGGCACGGGAATAATGGAGTAGATTTATACAACTCACGCTTTTTGTTTTTTTTTTTTTTTTCCAAGTGCAGACGCGTTAAAAATTCGCAATTGTATCGCAATTTCCTCGTGTAATTTTATAAATGAGTGAGAACCAGATTATACAATTTTCAGCCTTCTCGAGCAAAATACATTATATTATGATTATAATGAGAATATGTAATATGTTGGAGAAACATTTACGTAATAATCTGAATACTTCTGTATGTAACGCAAATGTACATATACTTGTTTTTATGAATAAATTATGATTTAGAATGGAGATTGTAACGAATATATTGCATCGCAAGAATAATAATTCATCGCACATGCGATAATCGGAACGCATCTGGTATTAGCGCTACACTTTGATGTATTCGCGAAACATGTGTGAGGTACACGTTATATTTTGCAAACGCACTATGATTCGCCTCGCGAGACGGCACGGGCAATATATCAAAAAGCGTACGGGTTTGTCGCGTTGCATTATGAGCACGTTGCGGCAAAATCGTGAGATATAACCGACGTCGACGTCGTAAATTAGGCCAAGCCGGCAATCTGCTAGCGCTCGAAACGGATTACTGTTATGTAATGTTATAACGAACATTCTAGCTGTCGCGCAACTTCGTAAAGACATTCCGCGTTCGCGTGATATCCCGAGTGGAAAGACGAGAGGTCGCGAAAGCGAGCTCGCCGGACGCCTTTTAACGCGTTCGGTATTTTCTTATTTGCGGAAGGAATGCGCGAGAAATACGACACACGCCCTTAAACGCTCGACGATATTAAAGGGACGTTTATACGGGAAAGAGCTAAGGTAAGCGTGCTCTCCTCGCGCGCGTAGGATATTTTCTTTCTGAGATGAACTGACAATTCTATTTGCGCAAAGTAAGTAAAAAGAACAAATAATGTATTAACTGTAATAATTAATTATGTTTAAATTGATGACATTTATTTATAAGAAAAAATATATATATATATATGATTTTTTGGAAATACGATTTTTAAAAGACAATGAAATTATTCGAATAGGAATATATATACTTATTCACGTAAATTATGACATTTGTGTTAGTCAGATATAATATTTAACTCTCTCCGTTTTTTTTATTTTATTTTATTTGCATTCTCATTTTGTAAATTCAGTACGATACTACGCCTTGGCTTTTCTAAATGATACCGACATTAACATTCTCGACATTGCGAAATTATTTAATTAAAGGCACCTTGTACGTCTTTACCTTTGTCGGAAAATTAAAGGGATGGTCTTTGAATTTGTAGTCGCTAACATTTTTCTTCTCCGTTACACCCGACCTTTTCTTAATTAACATCTCGTTCTCTGGCTAATGTTACTAATAGCAGTGTAAGAAACGAACGATCAAAGTAAGCTCTACAAGAGGCACGCTCAACGTTTGACAAGCAGTCGATTCCTTCCTCGTATTTTGCGCAGCTTAAAATCAATGATTTCGAACGATATTCAATACGAATACAATACTCGTTCATGATAAACTATCCTGAAATGTGTTATTTTGCATCGTTATTTCCCATTTGAGGCATTTATATTTGTAGAAAATTTCACGCAATTCGTATCGTACGTGAATATAATCAACTCTGCTTTGATAGCGAGCGATCATATAACTTTTCAACCAAATGATTGATTGAACGTCATAAACACTTAGCCAATTATTAAGTATATGTAAGCTTTGTTTGTGTATTATTAAATTTTAATGACATTCTTTAATCAGTTTAGAAACTTCTTGTCCGTTTAGGTATAAACATATTTAACATGAAAAAGTTTCAAGAAATGTCGATTTAAATCAAAATTCTCGGTAAAGCGAAAAATCGACACTTCAAATTTATCAAAGAATACGTCGTTGAAATTTATCGTTGGTAGAAAGAACGTCTTATATAAATTCTAATATAAATTGACCAACACAAAAACGGTCATATTTTATTATACGCTGAAAGAGAGATACACACACTCACACCCACAGCGACAGTCCCTTTCATCACGCGAAAAGCGATTGATAACAAATCCTATCGCGGATAAAGAGAATCAAAGGATCGAAAGGCCAGCTTTAATGTACAGGTATAGACTGATGCTAAAAATTCTAGCTTTGTCCGAAAGCAAATTTTGTTTCAAAGGGTTACCTCGATATATATCCTCTTCCCCCTCGCCGCCCTCCCTCACCTACTATCCTTCACCCTTTTCGCCACCGCAACCTTGATCCAGCAGGAACGTTTGATCCAGCGGGATCCGGCTCGCATCAATAGCATCGGACAGCTAAACGGGAGCATGAAAAATGGATCCAAAGGGGTTAAAACGATTCAACAAACGTCAGACGTGTCGGCGGTCGAATTGTGACAAGATATAGAATTTTGGCAGCGATGGAGGGGACGACGGAGATGGGGCCTTCGCAAATACACTTCGCGCGGTCAACTCGCGACGAATCGACCGCGCGGATATCGCGGTTCGAACAGAATATAAATGTAAACGGCAGGAATATGCGGTCGCGCAATTCCATTCACGTTCTGACACTCCTACGCCCCGGCTGTCACCGTCGACCAGAATTGCGCGGTCCGCGTTTGACCCCTCGCGTTCCACTCCAACTCCATTCCTTCTCCTCCGTTCCCCTGATCCACAGAGCCGCATCCCCTTATCGGAGCGAGAGGGTGTCCGGCAACCCGAAACTATGCGCGGCAGCTACTCGCGGTCACCTAAATCAGTGCCTCTCAAATTGGGTTAAGAGCTTCCAGAGTATGTTGATTAATTTTATTTCAATCTATTTACCTCGGTATGTATGCTTGGGGCAGAATTTTGCGAACCGAATAAGAGATGAGATTATTTCGGCTAAACCTGTTACGCTTATTATCACGTATTACCTGACGGTAATTTTAATTGTCACTTTTTTCTAATTTTATTAAAGTTGCTCGAATTATTATATTTGAAAATAAATTTAATAAAGTAGTAGTTTCATTAATTTTTTTAATTATAATTGAGAAAAGGATAAAGATTATATAGGTAAAATATGAGAAACACTGAGATAAATTGGAATGCAAATACAATGCACGTTGAGATCGGCATTTATGCACTCTCTGAATATTTTTATAACGGGGATTATACGTTTTGCTTGTTTCATATATCCGGTTTTTCAAATCTCTTATACCATCCAGTGAATCATTACGATGTAGTGTATGATAAATGTATAAGTGGTAGCTGAGAGTTGAGAGTTTTCCTCTCTGAAAACGACTCTCGATAAATTTAACTCAACTGAAAGAAACTTTTATGTATGTACGAACTTAACTTTGAAATTATGATTGGGTTCTGAGAGGATACATCTAAACTATAAATTGAAGTTTCTGAAATATAAACTAAAATGGTAAACACAAAAACATAAAAAAATATATTGATTTCAATATCTTGACATTTTTATAAGTGAAATTTTTTTTAAAAGAAGTATAAAATTGTCGGTTTTCGTAAAAGGAAAAAAAGAGAAACTTCGTTGGAGAAAGTAGAAAAATTTGTTGAAAGTTAAAATAGAAATTCCCTCCTGTCACATGTTAGCTAATTTTCTCAGTATTTAATCATCCTTAAACTACTGTATTCTAGGAATATTTTCTTCTTTAATCTTTTTAATCATCAAACATATAAAAAAGGAGAGAACATTCGAATTATATTATTATATTCTTTCTTATATTAAGAAAATATTTCAAAAATAATCGAAAATATCTTATTTTTATTAATACAATACACAATAATGACACATGATGCAGAAATTAACAAATAATTAATATCATAAGTAATAAATAATAAATTAAGTGAATTTTAGAAATTACTCAGCCTTGCTTATAATCGTCGACTAATGCTTCTTTAATCTCTTTTTGTTTTATTTCTTTCTCGCTACTTTTCCACGGTACATAATCACTTACATAGAACATTAATCGTTCGCGACGTGCGCTTTATTACACGAAAGAAAAACGCGAGGAAATAACGATCGCACAAAATTATGATTCGCTCACGATGTCTCACAGATTAGTGCAATGCACAAATCATAAACGATAGAGGGAATTTGAAAATTGTGTGGGCAATTTCACGCGTCACTCCCCATGGCGATGCTAAACCTGTTGCTTCAGTTTCGTACATTTTCCGTATTTCGAATAATAAAAAATAATAAATAAAACGAATGTTTTCCTTACTATAATATACAAATAAATAAATATTAAAATTAGATACATATATATAAACTGGAATATAATATCAGAAAATATGCTTGTCGCGTTTTATCAACTACTCGAGCGAAAGATTTTGATCATATAAATCTTGCGAGATATGTTTTAAGAAATCATACATACGCGTCGAATTTTTTACTATAATAAATTGATTGCAATTATGATTGATAAATATTAATATACAAAGTTAAATTTTGTTCTAAAATATCAAAGGCCGCTCATTTTAGATTTCATTATAAATTTTATGTTAAAATATTGTAAAAATTTGAAAATATAATTAAAATTTAATATTGCATGTGTAATATATTATACTTGGAACATATAAAACACATAATTTTGCGAAGTACAGGTATCATGAATAAGTTAAAATATTATGATTTTCTATTATTTGAATCGTTGGATTCAATGTTTCGTATATTATCTCGTGTTCTCATTCTAAAAAAGCTGACCAAATTTAATTTATGAAAAAGTTGAGGACAAGAAATGTATGAATTCAAGCATCATTAAAGAAATAATTATTCCTCGTATAAATATCACAATATAAAAAGTAATTATTTCTAATTTTCATATTTAATTGCTTCAATTTTCATCTTTGAATATTTTGTGATTTGTTTCATTTGTCGCATATTGCCTAAAATAATAACAAATTCCTTGATATCATTTAAAATAATAATGAATTACTTGATTGAAAGCGTTTTAGAAATCTAATAAAGATACGTATATACATAAAATGCGAATACATGCCAATTGCTGTACGCAATTTAAATAAGAAATTAATCCTGGATTCAATTAACACGCTTCAAAGTTAAAAGCCCAACGTATAATTAATCACAACGCCAATCAGTCGACCTCGTTCGCACGAGTTCGTGTCATTTGCTCTCGATCGCTACTTGAGCGACGCTAGCTAAAACGCGTTGACGCTTTCGCGGTAAATTTCACACCAGGGAACGTACGATTGCGTGAATTGCGGTTGAGACCCGTACAAATTTCGATTTCGGAGCTGTTAATGCCCCGCGCGAAAATTGGGTGAGAAGGCACAGTCCAAGAGGGAAAGAGAAGGAGAGAGCAGGCGAACGGGTAATTACATAAGTTACCTCTGGGGCGGTGAACATAAGGGCGCTGCTCGTGACACCCTCTAGTTTTCCAGTTAAACTGGAGGATATTTACTCGATTGCGTCCTCCTTTTTGCGCGATCAAGTAAACCGAACATCATCGCGACCCGATTGAAATACGGAAGATAATTTTATGAATTAATGACATCATTAGGATAATTAAAGATTTACAAAAAAATAATATTGCGAGAAAAATTTTTATAAAGATTTGCAACATTTTTAATTTATTTTAAAAAATTCACATCTTTTATTTAAAAAAAGTGGGATATTTTTTTGAAAAACCGGAGGAAAGAAATTTATTTGCATTCTTGTTTTTATGCAATTAAGTGACAGTTCGAATATCGAGCTGCAACGCGACTGAAATGAGAAAGATTTCTAATTTGAGACACCGCAGTGAGGATAATTAGATTCCGAAAGAGTGTAAGAATATCGCTTTGAGAAGAATTTGAAACTACTTAGAATCCCTTGAAATTGAATTAAGAAAATTTGTAACTCTCTTTTTATAAAAAATAAATCTGCTAGTTTTGCTGTTTAAGTCGTGGAAATTTATTCGATTGCATTTTTTTTTCTTTGCACGGTTCAGCAACGTTTTAACTAATATTTCAACTCAAGAACGGGAAGAAATCAGATTTTTAAGTGAAGAAGTTCACGGCACGTCTAAAGATAATTAGATTTTACAAAACGATATATATATATATATATAATAGTTTCTGCTGCGCGCATTTTAAGAAAAGGAACTAAAACTTTTAAATCTTTAAATCGATTATAAGTTTCACAAATTTGTTTTTTTCTAAATAAATCCATATTTCTTTTAAGAGGAGACATTGCAGAAATTTTTAATTAGGTATTGATTAGGAAGAGGAGATGGCTTTTGCGTCTACACGTATGATCGTAATTAATATGATAGAAGTGATAATGCGTCATTAATCGTTTCCGCACTTCATTAAGAGCGTTCGATAAAATCATACGCGCTTGTTACGCTTTAATCGTCTCTAATGAGATCGCGCAACCATCGCGCGATACCTCGCAATTGCACGAGAAACGCGACGAGGGATTAACGGCGCGCCATTTCACGCCGAAAATATTCCCATATCTGTCGTTCGCGGATGCCGGTGCGCGCGGGTGGAAGTTTCACGTAATTGCCTGATCAACTCTAATGACTTTAATACGACATTTCATACATTACATAGTAAAAGTTTTAATTAAAGTCGCAGCCGAAGGAAATCCGATTACGCGCGGCGATGCGGCGGAAAAATTGGTCGTGTGCTGCGGATATAAACGCGCGGATTAAATAACTGCGTGCTATTGATTAAAGCTCGTCGAGTCGGAAGGATATTTCATCGTTTTGCGCGATCTCCACTCGACGATTTCCCTTGTTATCATATGTTCCGTTATTATTATCACGCTCGATTTTTAATTTGAGATTTCTGTTGCGCGCTCGTACGACAGATGACGACGTACAATAGCAGCCGATATCGGACGTAATGCATTAGGGCGATATCGGAGATTCAGCTAAAACGCTAATCATCACGCACCAATTATCCATTCAATCATATTTCATTCCGTTTCCCAAGAGCGGGACGAGCTCTACTATTCTCGTTCTGATAACAAGCGTCCACAGATATCGGACATATATATATCATAAAATCAAATGGCAGAATAGACGTAATATATAATGGGATGGAATATATAATAAACGAACGCAATACGCGCGCACATATATACGTCCGACTTTTGCTGTTGTAAAAAGTTGGAAAATACAAAGAATTATATATTTGTTGCTTTATATGTGATACAAAGATCTATATTTTAGATCGAGTAATTAAAAAAAAAATTAATATGTTTCTATACAAAGTGGATAATCTTTTCAATGATACGTGTCTCCCATACTATTAGTGATCATTCTTGATTTAGAGCAATATGACAATATCATCGTAGCCATTACCATTGTCTGCTTGTAACCCGCGAATCCATCTGCCACGCTAATCTATCTACCGAGATATTGGCAGTTTCAGCTACGCTTCCCCGCTGATTGAGAGCTATGCTTGTTGTAATTAAGCAGGAGAAATCCTCGAAGGCTGACTGAGAGAAGGGGGAAGAGAGACGATTGGTTATTGGCAATGCGCAAAGCACTAATACCGATATATATGACACGGTCGCCGATGCCGATGCCGAGTCGCTTCGCCCCGTTTTCAATTTGTTCCTCACGAAATACCGCCATTTATCTTTATTTTCCTTAAGCTAAGCCACGGACTTATCGTTATCGGTCGTAGCACGCAAGACCGCTTTCCTCAGAAGCCCGCCCGTCGTTCCGCACGGATTCAATCTCACGGAACAATCTGACCCCCCGTCTAACTCCCTACCCGCTGCGCTATCATTCCTGATCATCCCCGAACGACGGGAAACACACTTTTGGCGTTTCACGGTTGTCAAGACGTGACAGTTCGCCTCCGCCTTGAAAAGTTGCTTCCGGTTCCCTTAGGATTTAACACATTAGTTGCTTTTAAACTTTTACAATTGTCAAACACACATGTGATTTCGTGACAAACTTTTTTTCTTTTATATATCCTTTTCAAATATGCCTCTTTATAACACAATACATGTACCTTGATATTTTTCAAGCATAAAATTAATTTATCTATTTTCTGATTACTTTTAGTTATTTCTCGTAATTATTATCCCATTAATAATTTATAGGTTTATTATTTTTAAATGAAATGTCATTGTAGAGCTTTCAGTGAAAGAAATATATATAAAACATTTTGAAAATATTAAATTATCTTTAAAATAAGTAGAAAGTGTCTTTGAAGTTTCGAAAAAGAGGGAAATAAAATTAAATGTTGCACACAAAGCACACATATAAATCTTTGTCCCAGACAACGGTAATAAGATGCGGTCTGTATAACTTTTTGTTCAACGTGAAACAAAAGAAACTACCTTAATATTTTTGTGCACTATACTTTAATATTTGCACGCACCTCTCGTCCAAGTATTTTCCTAATTGGTGAGTCTTTTTGAACGATTGTTTAGACTGTTTGAAATTAAATATTTAAAATTAAATTACTACAATATTAGTAGTAATATTATGATTTATTGTGTATTTGTATCTCTCTCTTATTTCGACTTTCCATTGTGTTTTAGACTTTACTCGAGGATGGCCACAATGGAGAGTCGCATCCTGTGGCTGATAATGGGCAACGCGCTTTGAATACATATATATGTTGGATTTAGCAGTTTGCATAACCGGGACATATGACCCAAACGGACGGAGAGCTAACGCAGTTGGTGAGTCACATTTTCCTTATTTTAAAAGACAAAATAGCTTGCAAAACTCATTATCCAACGTAAAATCTAGTTTAATACGATATGGCTACTTTATCGCAGCATCTCCTTTATATATTTTTATAAAGAATAAAATTCAAAAATCATGCCATAATTATGTACGAAAATAGCCGGTATATATCTTGTTTTTATTATTTCATATTACAATTAAAACGATGAATGTAATATTTTTTGCTCATTCGAGAAATTTGCATTTCCAAGCTAATTTGTATTTTTCCTCGGAAACTGTTCTTCGTTGCGTTTGAAAAGAAGAAAATGAAATTACAGAGTAATAGATGTTAACAATAATAACATAACAGCGCGTTTCATAATTGTTTTAATCACGCTATTATTATCCCAAAAATTTCCCCGATGACTATTCATTCGCTCCACGTGTGTATTTGATACACGATGCCGAGAGCAACGTAACTTCGCAAATAAACAATACGCTAGCCGAACGGATAATATTGAAATTAACGAGCTCGATGCATCGTGCGTTGTTTGTTGGTTGCAACCGACCGATTCGATCGGTCGTGTGAGTCGAGCGAATACGTTCACGCATAAAAAAGGAGCGTTGTACGCTTCGCAATATAATTCCTCGTTCGTAATTTATCGCTCCATCCATGGGCGTTATTCATATTGAGCGGAATTTTGCGAAATTAATCGGCGTCGGTCATGAGCGAAACTAGCGTGATCGTGCAAGAAGGGCGAGAGAGAAAAAAAAAAAGGGAAACAAGTGGCTCGCGCGCGTCGAGGGTGTTTCGTATAAACGAGGAAATTGCAGCTGCGAGATTCGGGTAATAGGGGATAATGGATAATAATCTAATATAACGCGGTGCTCCAATGCTCTCGCGCGCGTGCAATCGTGTTGCCATCGGAGTTTTCGACCATTCGCTGGCCGGCTGGTGTTCGAGAGGCCAGGAATGTTTACCAGGCGCTAAACTGCTCTCTTCTTCTCGATTCGGGATTTTTATCCCGGCAGTATTTCGCGCTTCACGTTCGCGAGCGAAAGCACGCCATTTATTTTCAGTAACGAATTCACGGTAAAATGGGATGTTAATTACCCCGTTCTTTTTTTCTCCCTCTCGATCCCTTTCCGCTCTGGAGGTTTTTTTTTTATCGGTCAGAGCCGGTTGTGGATTATAAATACCGCGTCGACATCACCGTTGGAAGGATTTTAATCTTCGTGTGCGCAAAAACGCACCAATGGCGTTTTGTGTTCCAAAGAGGATTTTTTAACTTCTATTTAGAATAAAAAACGACAATCCACCGACTACGGTTACGTAACACATCGTTTTTTTCTCTTTTAGCATACTTCGTTCATATTTTTCTCCGTACGTAATGTACCGAAATAATTTTATATTACAAATTGCATAAGCAATCGCTGAATTTATTTTTGCTTATCACTGTAACCTGTCACGCGTAAAATAATGTGATTAAATATCCGCGAAAATATGAGAATGTGACATCGGCTTTTAATTAATCATAAATTAATAATTGAATGTATAAAAAATTAAATTAGTGAATTGTAATTACAAATGAGACCTTGTGCGACATTGTTTTAAAATTCTGTTAATGTTATTAATCATCATTATTATTATTATACTTTATTATCATCATATATAATACGTATCTTTTTCCGCGGCAAAATAAATTCGAAAATAAATTCTGATCAACGAAAATTTGCATACAGCGAAGGAATTACATTGTCCCGACTAATCATTCGCTAACTATATGTATACATTCGTTCGTTGTCGCATAATTTTCTACTCGCTGACAAAGGAATGAATATATCTGCAAAGCATTTGTAACGAGTTATGCAGTACAATACCGCAAACGCATATATTCCATACATGTTTGCTTTATATTCGTATTGTCTGTTTATTTACTTTTGCTTGGACGATATTTACTTTCAAATCGAATCAACCATCTGGCTGTAATGCCGAAATTGTATCGTCATCGCACAAACGTAAAAAGAACGCGACGATTCAAGTCCGAAATCTCTGACAAGGACAAATAGCTATCCGCATCTACGGCAACGTATACAATTTCCACGCCACGCCATGCCACATAAACGTGAATGATTGTCGGCTAACGTATCGTTTCTGAAACTTTCTCGCGAATCCATTCTCCGTTGCATTTCAGCGCTTCGCGCTCGTCTATCGCGACCGATAATTTTTATCCCGCGGCTACGAAAACAATTTGTCGCGTCGTCGTCGCGCGTCGTTTTGCATTCGCGCGAAAACCATGAAAACGTCGCGCGAAAACACTCATTTGTAAATCCAACGCGAATTTATGAGTCGTCGCGCGGTAGATTTTCCGCCTCTGACACGTCAAAGTGTATCTGACATAAAAATTTGGAATATTTCGTCCTCGAATGATTGTAGCGTACCAGTGAACGAAAAATACTTGTAACGTAAAATTGCCATGTTAGTCGTGAATTTACGAGTGGAAAATCGTGATAAATTCTCGCAATCCGATATTAAATTGCATCCGATATGAAAATATCGAAATATTATTTCCTTTGGAAGGTTTTTCTTTTTTTTTTTTTTAACAATATCATAATATTAATTCTTTATATACCTGTGCATTTTTTTAATAAATACGATATAAATTTAAGTCTGCAAGAATAAACGATTTGACGAGACGCGATTCAACGCGCATAGCTTAAATATCGTTCCGCATAAATATATGCGTAGAATTCAAGATGTAAATTCCCGAGGGGAGAATCTCTCCGATTTCTCTCGACAACGCGCGCTTACGTAGGTGGATTTTGAGAATGAGACATCGCGAAAGCGATGTAGACGATGCGTGTGCCCGGGACGTGACTCAACAGTCGCGACGCGACAATAATGTAGTGCTTCTAACGCCCATACGGGGCACACCGTGCCTATAAGATCGCAGCCGGGACACGACCCCTGTTACCCCGTTACGTGAAGTAATGTGTCAGCACACGTGCTCGCATACGTGATGCGACGATATAATACACTATCCTTCACCCGCCACTGCCAGCTCCCCTGGTAACTTACGGAAACGGAGTTTATGAGCTGCGTAAGTAGCGCGTGTATGTGCGAAACAACCGGATATATATTGGTCTTTTGTCGTGTCATAAATCAGGTATATGTGAGGGTGTAAACAGTAACGCGAAACCGATAAAGCGCAAATGCATTCGCGAGCTGAACTTCAATCCAGAGTCGGAGAGAGAAAAGTCGCGAATCGTGACCGGATTTCGTGGATTTAAGATCGATAATTATCTTGATGCTCGCGATCTAATTTTGCGTGACGTATGTGATGAATCCATATTATATATCACAAGCGATAAAAAGAAGATCTATAACTACTTATTTAAAAATAATACATGTATTCGATATTTTTATTATCTTTTCATTATTTTTTACTCCCTCTCCTTCTCTTTTTTACATACATACAATGTATGTATAATTTTTAAACAAGTTTTTTCGAAATAATATTACTCTCCTTCATTTTCTTATCTACATATATTTTTTTATAATTTTTATATTATATAATTTTTTATTTCATATTATATTTTTTATATTTATCTAACGCTATATAATTAATTTTAATTTTTATCTATTTACATCCTAACGATATTTAATCATTTTTATAATCAAGCTATACAATAAACTCAATAAAACTTGTATAAATTTTGCGTTTATAGTTGATGCATTTAAATTTTTTTCTGATTGTTCACGATATAATTTCCAATACTTCTATTTCTATATTACAATATATATTTTTCGTGTTTTTTAAAGCAAATCTGAATACGATTATAATTGGAAAATTGTTGATGAAAATAACGGAAAAAAGTTTTTTCGTATTTGTGTATGTATTTTTATCTTAGAGTGATAAATGGAAATTTTATGATTGGACATCTAACGATATGTCATATGTCGAATATGCGCTATATATTTGATGAAGATAAATTTTATTTATTATTTATTATTTATTATTTATATAAAAATAATATAGAAAATAGTATATATAATTACAGAAAACATCTATGATATTTTGTGCATAATTTTTGTATGTGTATTTCTGTTTTCTCTTTTTTTCTCTCTTATATCTCAAAGATTTTATCATAGAGGGGCGATTCTCTCCGGCAATCTCCAATTTTAATACTAAGTTACAACATCAAAATCAAGAATTAATATTTTACAAATCTAGAAATATGTCTGTAAACGTCTTCTTATCCAAAATGTATGAAAATTATATTTTCATAAAAGTCGGATTTAAAAAATTTTTTTCTCGTTCTTGTAAAATTGCGATTTTACGCCTCTCTCTGATGAAACTCTCGTATGTAATGCATAATGTCCTTTGCTGAAAGATCTGCAAAAATATCAACTATAACGTTAACATGTCTATAGAAAATGCTGTCACTCTATATTCGGAGAAGTTGAGTTATCGTAATTATATCATAAGCAGAGTCAACGTTCGAAAGTTGCAACTCGTTTTCCATCGCATACTTGACATGATAATGCAACATAAAACCGTCAGCTCGTGACGACGTGGAAGCGACGTGTTCTTCATATTCGTCGAGCGGTGTACCAGATGCTCGCGTAACGAATACTTCCATGTTACGGCGAAGTTGTCTTTCGTGCATAACCAGGGTGTGCATCAGGAAACGTGTCATGGAAAATCGAACTAATGGAACGTGTTATAACGGATATGTCATAATTATGACATTACGTAAATTAATACTTTGTTAAACCTCTGTTTCTCTCGAATACACACTTAGAGATACAAAAAGATCATTTATTCGTTTCTATTAATTTTTTAATATACAAAAAAATCTTGATTAGGGGGGACGAATTATATAATTAAAAATTTAGCTATTCTATATATTAAGTGAAATAATTGCCGATTAAATTGATCCAAGTTTAATCGAAATTTTAAGACTCTTAAGAGAATAATTCCACCCGTTTTACGGAAATTTTATTCTCAAATCCTAATAAAAAATTTCTGTAATACATAGAACTTAATACGCTGAGATGATTTATCATGGATATTATTGAATTAAATGTTGACAAAAATAGGCGAAAGAAACTTAGGATTCGAGCAAATCTTAAAAATTCTCTTGTGAGTTTATTGTAAGGAAAAAGAACATAGGGAAAAAACATAAAACTTTCGACATAACGGTTGATTTTTGTGATAGACCAATCAGAAGGGAAGACGAATGGGAATGTACGAATGATCAATTGATAGTCGACATATTCTAAATTCCATTTTAGAATCATTCTTGTAAAAAACATTTCTTGTAAAAATTGGACAAGAATAATAGATTTTAAGAAGTTTAGTCAAGCTTGGATGTTGTAAAATTTTTTAAGAAGAAAAAATTTCAAGAAAAATTCAAGATTTAAGAAACAAGATTATAAGCACAAGGAAGAATTACAAAACTGAAAATGTGGCATTGCATTCTAAAAAAAGAATGAAAAATGAATAGAAAAATCTGAAGAAATTCAACCAATTAAAAGCAGAGTTATTTGATTGCAGTCGCAGCCACACGTTTTTTATCTCCTCCAATAGGGTATATTGATAGATCTCTTCTCTTAAGTCACCAACTCTATCAATGTATTCAGCACTTCTTCGTAACGTTTTAAACAAGTGAATATGAATATATATAAAGAGTATATACAATTAATAACACAATACAAGAAATAAGAAGTTATATAGTTTTCCTAGAATTTAAAGTAAATAATTGTAAATTGAACCTTGCAAGTTTTTATAATTATATTATTCGGAGATTAATTTTTCGCTCATTATTATATAATAATGCTTGTAAGTTCATTTCAATTTATATTTTTACACATATAATATAATATATCAAAAAACCTAAAAATCATTAATCGACTTCAATTATCCTCGAATAATCTAGGAAAAGAATGTCAGGTCGTGAATATAATATGAACGGTAAGTCCCTATCGTAAAACTCTCCATGGTCACAAGTTATATTTTACATGAAATAATGTTCAACCGTAAATATTATCGTAATGTTATATCGTAACGTTAAGAGAGAAATTAAAGAATAATGACTATTTTGCATAATTATCAAAGATTAATTATGTTCTTAAGACATTATTGAAATAAATTAGAAAAAATATTCTTTTGATAAATATAGGTGACATAATAATTTGAAACAAATGAAGTAGATTTTTTTCTGGATAAGTGCAAAACAAACGATATAGAGAGGACATTAATTTGTTGCATAATTAATATTTAAATTTGTTAAGCAAATATATAAACGAATTTGTCAAGCAAATATAAGGGAACAATGAATTTTAAAAACAGTAAAAGATTCAATATGTGATAAAAATTGTATTTACAATTTATTGTTATAAATATTGTTATTATTAATTTAATGTTATTAATACAAATCTATCATACATAGATGCGAAATTGTACGATAGATATGTGATTGTCATCTTTTGATCAATAAATTTTTTTACGAAATTTTATTGTATTTACTTAAATTAACATCAATTTGTTCACAATTTTCGTGAATGAATAATTTTTCGTTCAAACATTGCAGAGTCTATTAAATTTATTTATTATTATTACAAACAAAAATATTTTTGTTGTATAGAAGTTGGTGACAGAGCCGTGAAATATTATTTTAAAAATATTGTTCACATCAATACGTATAAAGAATAACTGAGGAATAATAGGAACAAAATTTCATTCGAACAAAAATAATAAAATTAATTGTCCAAATAATTGACTTATTCTTATAGAAAAATTATCGACTAAAGTTCACATAATTATTAACAAAATGTTTTTCGAATTTTTTTAATTTGCTAGAAAAAGACTGACTAAAGTATTTATTTCTATCCTAAGATGAATTTAAAAATAATATTCCCTAAGAATATTCTCTAATTGTAAGAACAACATTTAAGAAAGAGAAAAAAGCGAAAGAGAAAGAAGAAGAGAAAAAGAGGAAGCTTACTATCTATTAAAACTTTACTTTTCAAGGGCAAATATGTGGCGCGAAAATATCTCTCACATTTAATAGAAAATTATATAACATAATACATTTAAGTTTGTCGAGGGGGGGGGGGGGGGGCATCTATCTTATTTTCCATTTATTCTATCACCGTATAACTTTCGATAGTACAAGAGTTACACATTGGCGATATATCTCGATATGTCTGGTACACGCCAAAAATACGATCTCAGGGTAAACTGAAGAAACTGTTTAAAGTTTAACGTCCAAATATACGGATATGGTTTCCTGTCAACGATAGTACTTCTCATCTTATATATTTTTCACCACCATACATTTTACAATATATTATAGATAGTATTGTAAATAGGGAAGAGAAAAAGAGAAAGGTAGAAACAGAGAAAGAAAGAATTGTAACATTTTTGACTAAATTATTTTTTATACCTCATGTTTACGTGTCATGTGTGTGATATGAACTAATTTTCTTTTGTAAAATATCCAATATATCTAAAATATAATTTCAAGTTTTCACTCATAACTTCCAATCAATCAATCAATAAATAAATGTAAGAGTACATAAATATATATATATATATATATATCCAAGAAATTTCCATTTATTATTGAACATTTTTATTCTTGATTATTTTCATTCTTCTTTTGAAAAGAGTCAGAGAATCAGTCAATATACAACCTAAAAAAAGACATCTTTTTATCATTTTTTAGTTTCTTGTACTGCCTGGGGATGATCTCTTGCATCTGCCATAACATTTTTCAAAAAGAAGCATCTGCCATAACATTTTTCAAAAAGAAGAATGAAAATAATCAAGAATAAAAATGTTCAATAATAAAAGGAAATTTCTTGGAATGCTAATCGGCTCTGTCACAATGATTAATGGCAGGTGCGAAGAAAGGGAATGACGGTAAGAACTAGTGCAGCGAGAAAAGACAAAGAAAGATAGGGTTGATACGCAGATGGGAGTTAGTAGCCATTTACGATTCTCCGAAACTGGTGAAGTCGTAGAGAAAGTTCGTGTGCTCGTGTGCAGTCATGCATCGTTTATGGCTCTATAGAATTCCCTGTGACCAGTGCACTCCGTATATATGAACTTTTGCATAAAATGCGCTCCTTCTATGTGCAGTGTAAGGATTAACTATCACAAATTCCAGGAATTTTCGCGCTCTACAAAATAAAGAATTACTATATATACTGTTACATGGATATTTAAAAGTCGCTCTCTACAGCTTTCAAGTTATTAAAAAAAGAAAAAAAAACTCATACCGTTGAACTTATAATATTGCTTGATTAAGAAATAATAAAGTCGACAAAATGAGAGAGAGAAAAGTTAATGTAATATATTAACGCGCATAAAATATTAGAAATTATATAAGATAAAAATTAAAAATGCTTTGAAAATTATAAATAAAATTATAAATAAAATTATATAAATTGAAATTATAAGAACGCAATTTTAAACATATATATGTATATATATTACTTAATATAAACAATTTACATCTATTTGTTGTGGATATATAAGATATTTGGGCGATGATAGTAGACTTTATTGGTGTATGTGAGATAGCGAACCGCGAAAATCTATAATGTATGTGAACTGTGTGCATATCAAAATATATTTTATATCTCGTATTCGATTGAATGAGCGCACGTGGTCGAACGAGTGGAGATCTTGATTTGCAACATGGCTGCTTGTTGCGCGAAACGGAAATCTCGAGAAAGACCGACGTCGCTGTCGATTTCGCGACACGGAAATCTTGAGCCCGATGACAGAAATCTTTTTCGCGAAGTAGTCTGCGCACATTTCCGCATCGCGAAAACGCTTACGATAGAAAAGATCGAGCAGAAATGCAAGGATATTCGAGATAGAACGATGTAACGCGCGGTGATAATGACTTTGCTTTATCGTGCATAAATCACGACACTTGTATTCTACGCGATGGTTACTGATGTCGCATTTTTTTATTTCGAAATTTGAAATTTTTCGAATTTCTAACGATAGTTATACTTTTCATTCAACTGCCACCGCCACCGCCAGCACATATTAGCTGTATTAATTCAACAAGAATGAGATCCTCTTAATTTCAAATACTTTCTATTTTAATTTTCCTTACATTTACTTTAGGCAAGTTCGTAACACAGAAGTAAATTTTTCTTTTTAAGACACATTGCCACCGCACATAAAACTGCATTAATTCGACAAAACTAGATCCTCTTAATTTCCACAAACACCCTTGGTACTATATATTTTAATTTTCCTTACATTTACTTTAGTCAGGTTCGTAAAGTAAAAAAATTTTTTTAGGACACATTGCAGCAATTAAGTTTCGTATATGACTTATTTTGTTAGATCGATATCATCTTCAACTTCTTGAACATTGAAAATCTATGGTATACCCGGTGTCGCGTTAAACGGTGATATTTGAAATTCGGTTCGTTAAAAGTTGAATAAAATAAACAAAACAATATTCGATCCACGCTCTTTCCTTCGCTATTTGCGAATTGTGTTTAACGAGGAAAATTTAATTATAACTTTGAAGGTGAGATCTCAGCACAGCTTGTTAAAATAACAACAAAGTACCCGCTATTCTATGTATCCAGTGTATATACTGTATTTACGTATACACACATGGTCATTCTATAAAGTGTAATTTTACAAATCCCAGAGAGAGAACACATGCGTAATCTCTTTAAACAACGTGGGTTATACCAACGCTATACTTGGTAACAGATGAGTCTGAGGAAAAACATGTCTCGTCCATTCGCTGCTAAAAATGTACTTATTACTAACATCACGGTTTAAGAGCTTCTGTATACCTTTACTCTAACCCATTAAACTTATCGACTTCATGATTTCTTTCCGACATAAAACAGCTGCAAAAAACATTAAAAATATATTTAAGGAACGTATAAAATATTAGTTACAATGTTAAAAAATTTCCAGAAATTTATAGTTTGTATGTGTGTGTCGGTTTTTAAAAACTTAAGTATATTTCTTATAATAAAGCTTTACATAATTTTTTTATACGACAGAATCATAAAATCGATAAATTTTATGGGCTACGATAATAAATGTATAGGGGATTTTAAACCATGATAATATCTTCTAGCGATTATAAATAAAACATGAAAATTATGTATTACAAATATTTTCATTTTATTCTGATAGAATTTTCCTCAGCTGTTTTTATACAAAAGAAATCATCACATGTATTACAGTGATGTTTCCAAGCTAGAGAGGATGAAACAGTTTTCGTTAAAAATGTATTACGTGAAAGTTGGGTAAATGGCATAACGGCGACAAGCAGTCGCGGAAATGCAAGTATGGCATTACAAAACTTTAGCCGTGATTTGTTTTACGAGAGTCTCAAATGTATTCTCGATTCTCGTTTCGGGCTTCGATTTGCTGGCGGCCAACACCCCTTGCGTGCAACATAGCGTTCATGTCACATGGCAGGACACCGAAATTGAGCAATTAATTTAACGAGAGAGAGAGAGAGAGAGAGGAAACCATTACACATTTTCTCGGTAATTTCCAGTCGAGCAATGAGGGAGACATGGGATAACTGCTTCGGGGCCCACAAGTCGCGGAGTATTCGGTCCCGCGATTAAATGATTTTATTATTTTAGTTCTCACACACATTAATGAGAAACGCTAAATATATCGTTAAATTATGACTTGATGTCATTAACAATAATTACATAAAACCTTCATAAATATTTTTTGCCCGTACGATATTGATACATATTTACTCCGAAACTTTGAAAATTGTGTATTTTATATTTTAATAATATTTGTGCATGTGTGCGAAAAAATTATACAGATATTGACATTATAATTTTAATAATAATCATAGCAAATAATCTGTTATAACAATCATTAAAATTTTACTCGTTTGAGCTGATTTGCTTATAAGCCGCATCGTCATCGATCGTGCGCGATAAACGGGATTTGCGAGCGCGCGTAAATCGCGAAAGCGTTTTGCCGATAATCCGAAATCTGTTCCATCTTTTGCTTATCATCGGTGTATGTCGGTTACATTGATCCATTTTTCTTCTAAACCTTCGCGTAATGATGCTGAAAGTGTTCGATCGACTGAACCACCGTCGTCTGCGTTTGACAACGTCAAGCCGCACATAACATTGCGCGATCGATTGCATTCGCATCCAATCGAGGCAATCAACAGGCTCGAATATTATTATCACTTTAATTAATTCAGTTATATTAAATCGCTTTCACGTATGATTAAGTTTATTGCTTGTATTTTAAAATTCGCGAGAGAATTTACACGGAAGATTCTTTGAATTCGCTGCGGGAGAAGAAATAAAATGCATTTTCATTTCTCGAATCTGTCTTCGCGTCATTTTTTTTCGCACACGCTCAAAGACGTTAAAATTACTTACATTCCGCCGCAGCGCGATCCCGCTCGCAAAAGTAACCGTGCCGCTTCGCGATCGAAGACACGTTTCCAACGAGCGTGCCAATGTTCATAAAAATGTTCGCGGTGTCTCCGAAACTTTAAACCACCGTCTATTATTCCGACGAAGGATAGACGAACCGACCGAAAGTTTCTCGATAAATCATCGTAGAATCGAGGAGAATAAAAAGCACGAAGAGTCGCGAGAGCAATAAATATTAATAGGGAATGGTTACTGCATAATCGATCAGAACTTTTTCCAGTCATTCCGCTAGTTGAAACAACTTCGCTGAATATATTCAGATATACCGGATGTTTCAGATTATCCTTTAAGCACCTCGAAGAGCTATATTTTTTTTACTAAAAATATCGAATAATTTTTGAGTTTGTAAAAAATTGAAAAACTTGAGGAATTTCGCGAATCGAAAATCAATGTTAAACTTTCTAAAATCTTTCGTTTTAAAATTCTATTACTAAATCATACACTTTTCAACAGAAAGTAGAGTTTAGTCGAACACTTAATATACTTAATATAGAATTTTTATAATAAATTGCGGAAGAGAGATAAAGATGTGATTGAAGTTTTTTTTGCTAAGATCAAATATCAACTTCGACATATCGGATAATTTCGAAGAAAGGAAAATACAGAATGGACTCAAGACACCCTATATGTCGGGCTTCGTGCAAGAAGTGAGTTATACCTGGAAACCTTTTTAAGTCGCCCTTTGTTCATACCGTCGAGGAAAGAAACAATTACCGGACTTTTTAAACACTCCAGCCTGACACGAGTCCCACCCGGGTCATCGCTCGTACTTGAAGAAACGTAATTATCAGAGAAACCGTGCAAGAAGCTTTTCGTTTTGCCGCGAGTAAAACAATGGCTTTGTATGGCTGCAGCCATGCGTTCGCGGTAAAGTAATTGTTCTCGCATTAGCGTCGCCCGGTGTATTTTACTACAAGCGATTAGTTTGCTCAAATGCCGCATTAACGATAATTATTATCGTTCGTTATCAGCGGATTGAAATAGGGATTTAACCGGCTTTTTCCTCTCTCTATTTCTCCAAATCGCGTTTGGCGGAGAATAATTTTAACAACCTGCTACACACTGTATACTTTACGATGATTCTATAAAGCGTAAAATGTCATCTGGAACTTTACACAACGTCGGAACAATTAAATAATGTGTGCATAAATTGTATCACAAAATTATATATATATATATATATATATATATATATATATATATATATATATGTCAAAATATGTTTTATTTCTTAATGCATATCATTAATTTCCTCTTAACGGCTCATTTAATATATATCATTTCTCATTATGCGCGGTGTTTTATATTTCCATGCATTAGTACACACACTCATACGCACATTTTATATATGTGATTTACGCGCGAGTGTTTATGCCAATAAATTCATGCGCATTATACCATTATTGTTTATGATATATGCCATTACGAAACTATTAATACCGTCTATGTGGCATACAATGACTTGATAAATATGTATAAGCGTTGCAAAATTTATATAATTCCATATTACAAACTAATGAGTGCTCGAATTTAATGCGCGCGGAATGGACGATATATTAGTTTGTAATCGTTATGTCGTTTAATCGTAATATATAGTAAATATGCAGCCATGTATATATATGGAATTGTTTTCGAATGAATATGATACGAGTAATTATTGCATTCTGCATCCTCGAGACACTGAAAGAAGCTACGAAGCGTGAATACTTTGTTGAAAGCACTGGATTATATGTACTTTGCGTCATCTTGTATCTATAATTATCAAACATAATTATATTTTATCTAAAAATATGCGTGTGAATTAGATAAAGACATAGAAGGTTATTTTAGTATAAATACAGTTCATATCATTCTTCATAAAATGATCTATAGAGAATTAAGAGCAAGAAGCATCCTTTTTATAAAAGATCCTAATGAGACATGAGAAGAGAAACGATAAAAGAATTGGAATTTAATCTGAAATATAAATTTCCATAATTTTAATATCTGTCTTAATCTTTCTCGCTGACTATTTTCAGTATATCAGTGACGATTTTCAAACACAATTTTAACGTTTGCTTGTGCGCTGATATGACGTGATCGCCGATAATTTATTGCCGATATTCTAATATCTAAAGATTTTTGATTGGATAATAAGACGTGTATTGTCGATAAGGGTAAAACTTAATGTAATAAATTAAAAGTTTAATCATGAATAAATGAGAAAAGTATAAATTATAGATCAAATTATATAATAATATATACATATATAATTGAGAAATATATAATATAGTCAATCAGAGAGAAATGTATAAATAAGCTTTATTAAACTTTTAAAAACGCGAAATACAAAATCTTGCGTGGCGTAAAATTTCACGTTTGCCAATCAAATCTTGCGTAGCGTAAAATTTCACGTTTGCTAATCAAAATTTTAGGGACGGAAGCCTTTTGAAATTATGACGCGAAATTTTTATCCACCCCCTCTCTAATTTTTTTTCCGGAGATCCATTTCAAGAGTGAGCGAGATGATTCTCCAGGCGCATCGAGAGAGATTCACCTGTATTAAAACTTGTTCATTTTCCGCGCTCACTCAATTTATTTGCGTCCATCCAATTTATTCCACCGCGCTGGATGCAGAATGTACCTTAAGTCGAGATCCCCACGTCTGTGAAAGAGTATACCAACCCTATTGAAACCAATCATGGAAAGCTTCGACAGCGTTTTTCCCTTGGTCCGGAAATAAGAAACATTTTAGATTCTTTGACGATACTCTGTAATACTCGATATAACACTCCGCAAAAAAGGAAAACATAGAAAAGCGTTTTCTTCGCATAAATTTCTCAACTCCTTCGATTGATTTGAATATTTATACATCACTTTCATGCATTGCAATATTAAATCAATGAGAAATATTACATTAAGGAAGAAGGAAACAGATGATATGCATCGATGTAGATAATTATTGCGGAAATATTGTTTTACTTTTGGCTATCGATTCAAGTTTACATCTTTGAGAGATCATTTCTTGGTGCATTTCTTTCACAACAAATATATATCTTTTTCGTCAAATTATTATGCTAATATTTAACGAAATGCATTTCCAGGCATGTAATCTTTACTTTTAATATTCGTTGGCATTTTCATGCTAAATCTTTGCGTCAAACGCGGTACTATCTGTCCTTTGATATCAACTCCGAAGTCTCTTGTTCATTCTAGTGTTATTCATATTAAGTAACCTCCAGTGACAAGTGACATAAATGAATTGTTCTCGAGGGCAAGACGCTGCGAATGTTGGCGCAAAACAAAAAGGTCTCATTAAAAAAAATTTCGCGTGGCTAAAAAGAGGAGACTATTCAAAGTTCGCGAATAATTTTATAAATAATATGTGCTAAGTAATAATATGCTAAACTATTTTGCTGCGGAAACCATCTTAATATATTCTAGAATAAGCTTCTTCGAACGGAAAAAGCTTCTTTCTCTCTTGAACCATTGATGAATATAGTTCAGTTTTTTAAATCGTTTATTTTTTAATATCGATCTCGTGAAAGAAGAATAATAAAATCTCGTGAAAGAAGAATATTAAAGTCTGATGAAACAGTGAATGCTAATAAATTGCTCTGATTTATACATAAGAGAAAGGTATTTGATAATAAAAAGCGAATATTATGTTGTATCTATATTTTGAAGAAAAGTATATCCCATCATTTTGCATAACGATAACAAGATTCCGACCAATGTTATTCGTTGTTTACAGATATCCTGTAAGTTTTACTGTTGTGCATCTCAAAATATCTCTGGCTCAACGGGACTGTTAAGGATCGAGATCGATATCAAGCGAGTTCGGCGATACCCGGGTATCGACACGGTTTGTCAATCGCAGATGATCCTGCACCACAAACGAACCGCGTTTATCCCACGCTTGTGCTGTTGCAAACACCGCGATCGATATAAGAGGAGTTACGCCCTCGAGCTTGTTGAGCTTTGAACGGTAGAACGATAAGTTACTTCCTTTGACAAACTAAAGGAAATTTACCTATATACTCTTAGCTCAACTATGCTAAAAACAAGACACTCGCTAGAGATTTAGTAATCGCTATAATACTAAGCTGTACTTTAACTTAACACACACGATAACACACATTAAGAATACATGGGATTAATGCGTATAAAATAATCCTTTGAGAGATTTTTTTCTCCGGTGATTGATGTAACAAAACTAACATTTATATTTTAATTATAATTTCAACGTATCAAACAAAAAAAATATTTTGTTGAGAGTTTCCGTCGTAAATTATTTTATTATTAATATAGTAATAAAATAATTCATACTATTGTGATTATGATTTGCATTATAATGACATAATTATTATAACCATATGTTATCATAAATTGAGGCTATTAGAGCTATAAAGGCCGCATCGACATATTATAAAATAACATCATCATTATTACTTCACGGCACTTTATTTTATCATCACAATGATTTCAATTAATCGTAATTCTCTCTGAACTTTTTTCACGGTTCTATACTACTTGCGTATGTAAATTACACAATTATAAGTGATTCCGTTCGAATTCAATGAGTTCTTTCAAAAACAATTTTTCGGGATTTTTTTAACGAACTCGATAAAGCGAAGGATTGGATCAAACAATCGACAGAATTTCCTGAACGATCAGCAGTTACGCGTCTAACTTTCACGAACGTGTCGTAGAAATTCGTTGGCTAACTCAATAAAACTCTGCTCTTGTGCCATACAAGCATCTAATGCTGCAGCAGCCGCCTAGTTTAGTTTCTTAGCGAAATTCTTGGATGCATGATCCGAAACTTTCCCTTCTTTTCTTCTTTCTGTCTCTTTCTCTATTTAACTTTTAAAAATAGCACCGCTATTTCCGAAAAATCGATACCAATGTAAAGGTATTTGCGAATGCAAGCGGAAATATTTACTTTTTTCGAGATATTAAATTTTTCGATAAGCGCACAAAGAACCAAAAAATGTTTTAGAAAATAGATTGCGTTTAATAGATTCGGAAGATTTTATCATCGATGGTATTTTCAGCCAACATTTGTTTTGACTGATCTAAAATTGATATTTTATATTCAGAGAAAATGGAATTTGATATAATCTTCCTCGCAACTGTTTAATTCGGAACATTAAGTATTTTGATAACTAAACTATCGCTATAATACTGATCTTTTCCGGTGCAGTTTCTGAAATAATCCATTGTGCTATTGGAAACGGTTCGGAAACTATTATGTGAAGAAATGTGGAGCCTATATATTGTTGAGCCAAACGCGAGAAGAAAACGTCCTCCCCGTGTGGATTTTCCTTCCTGCTTCTTATAAACGTATCTTACATCCACCTTATCCCATCCCTTTGTATTGCACAGTCCCGCTGGATACGCCATTCGTTCTTATAAGGTTTCGAGTATAGGCGAAACTCTTCAATAAAGACCGCATTTGCGTGTATAGTGCATTCCGCAAATAATTCAACTTGCTTCGCATGACTTATGCGATTCGATATCGCGATGGATCGCGAACCCGATCAATGTCAAACAACATTTTTGTTATTGATTAAACTTCCGCGAGCTGCGTCGAAAAGAATTGTGTTCTCGAAAGAAATATAATTTTGCATCTTTCGGAATTTTGAAATTTGGTACATCTATATGCCGCGCATTTGCATTGCACGTTTTGTTTATTTTCATGCATGTTCTTTATGTATTTTCGAAGTGACAAAGATCACACATAATAAAAATCAGTGATCCAGAACGAAATACGAAAGAGAAAGAGAGAAAGGAAGAGAGAGAGAGAGAGAGAGAGAGAGAGAGAGAGAGAAAGGGTCACGGTACGAATTCATGTGGCTCGCGAAAATGAGTTTTCCATGGCTTTGCGGAACTATCACAAGCTGGGATTTTCGCGAAATATTCGGGGAAATTGCTTTGCGTTCAAAAGCTTCACGCGATTATGGCGTAAACTCGTTCATTACAGCGATATTCGCGCGAGCGAAACTAGGCGAGCGCGTTCAAAAATTCGATCATCCCGACGTATGTCTCGCATGATCTCGCGTAACTTTTGTCGAAATAGAATCCACCGCTCTTAGACTACATTCGCCAACATTCCTCTGGTTATCATGCCGAAGAACGAAAATCTACGAATAAAGTTTACAGAATTTTCAAAATTTGCAGAAAAACTTTGTTTTTTGCTAATCTAAATATACCGATTTACATAAAATGTTTTTCAGAAATTTTTTTGAAAATATTTATATCTTCCAAATTGTTAGATATGTTATTTAGAAGCGTTTATTATAAATCATTTTTAATATCCATCTGATAATTTATAATTTATAATTAATAATGATTTTTTTATATATTTCTAACAATTTATAATAAATAACTAATTTCAAGAATATTGAAAATACTGTAAAAATTCTCTCGGCGAAAGAAACTAACTTTTCATCTTCATTTATTAAACATCTCCATACATATTTCAATACTCTTTTAAAATTGTTTATAAAAGATTGAAGAAATTTTCTAATAATTTATTTGTTTTTACTTGTTGAAATATTTTTATACATGCGATATAGCAGCTATTCTTGAGAAAAAAGGAGAAAAAGAAAAAGAAAGAGAGACGTAGAATCTACTTTTTTCTCAGTTTTGCGCGTCGAGTTACTCCGGAAAGATATCACGAACGTGCAGGAAGTAGGGTTCTGCGCGATGACAGCACAAGTGGAAGAGATCGCCGTTACGTCCGCCATGAATTTTCATCGGACGACGAGGCGAGTCCGCTTCGCGGTGAAGCGGAGCCTAACTGATGCTCCCGCGCGCGATTTGCATAAAATGAGACCGGACAGGATCCGCAGTTCCTCTGGGACGTTTCCGAGAACTGCCGTTCCATTATCGGACCGGGTAGCGGGATCCCGGGACTTTAATATGCCGTCGGATAAGAAGGGCAACGTTAACTCTTTGACCCCGGCACTACCTTGCGGCGAATGCACATCACGCACGTGCTTTCACGGATTATGCTTTTACGATTTCTGCACTTAACGTAGGAACGCCCGGGGATGCATTTTTATATTCACGTTAGTAAGATGGTATCGCGAAATACTACAATTTATTATAATCCTGAAAAAATTATACCTTGTTAGCGTTTCTAGATTTACAGGATTGTGTTTTCTCATAATTTTATTATGTCGTGTACAAACGAAATATACTTGATTTCTCTCGAGCTTGATTAAAAATACGTTTCTCTCAGAAAATATTTTAAAGAATCAAATTTCTCTAACAATATATTGTTAAATTCAGAGGATATTATGTAATTAATATTAATTTGCGACTAATTATTACGTGTATTATTTTTGTATTAAAACTTGATCGCGAAATGGAAGGAAGATAATGGATTAAAATTTACACAAAGACAAAGACAGTTTGTGTAACTCCAAAAAGTTTATTATATTACATACATGTTACATTCGTACTGACACTTCGGATAAAGATATTTGAGCGATGAATTCAAAGAGTTTAATTTCAGGATCGTTGATTAAATCTCGCATTAGAGATCGGATGAAAATCCTTTGAGTTTCAAACGAACGTACGTAGATGATACTAAAGTAGCGTATTAACACATACTTTGATAACTTTGCGCGTCGTCCAAAAAAAAAATTTCGACCTTACTGTAAATTATACGCTATTTGATTGATTATTCTCGCGTCTCATTTCCGGGAAATGTATTTTAAGAAATGCTAATTCGGTAGTAACTTGTTTTCAGGAAATCTCGATGCCACCAAGATCGATTCACCGAAACATCGTATCGACGAGGAAAATCAGGACAAGCAGAACGAGCCGTCTATTTACATCGCCGGTGCCGCCATGTTGCATCGCAGCGGGATGTTCCCCTGGAAAAGAAAATTACATCAGACGGCTAACGTGTCGCTTTTGTGTCCCTTCGGATCTTTACGAGCCCAATCTCGTCAATCCTCTTCTCGACCCGTTAACAAACATTAAATTTATTAACGGCTCTACAAAAGTGGCAGTGGGAAAGGAATTACGCTCGAGTATCCTCAAAAATTTACGGATTATCCCGAGGAGAATAGATGATATTATCGACGCAAATAGGTAAATATATCAACTACTTTCTCATTAAATTTTGCAATAACAATACTTATTAGAGACACAAATAGATGCGACACTATATTAGAAATTATAATTAAATAATGTGTTCACATATCGCCACTAAATAATACATATGTGATCGCGAAATTATTCATTATATATCTTGCAGTGAACGAACGCAACGTTGCATATTCATTATTGAACGATAAATTGTGCATCTATACAACTCGCTCTATCACAATATTAAATAGTTACAAGATATAATTAATATTTGAACAATGCGCGCGGGCGGTATTATTTACAAGGGTATTAATGCAATTAAGAGCGCGAGAAATCTGAGTAAAACAAATATTCTCCTTATTGCAAAGTGCTCGGGGAATAATTCCGTGACGTTACGCTTCGCTCGCTCGCTCGCTAAACGAAGAGAATTTCGAAATTAACTGTCGCAAATCCTCCCCCTTCCCGCCACCGATACTGCCACCGCGATATTTTGCTCACCGTTTAGTACGTGCACCATGACGCTCGCCGGGGTGACTTTGCTCGAAGCGCATGTATAATTACCGCTATCGTTAAATTGAGCGCGCGTTATTAGGAGCTTGCTAGTGGTGCCCCGTTTACCCTTCTCGGTCTCCAGCGATACGCCACCCCTGTCGAACATGTACATAAGTGAGAGTATTACCCGAGCTGACTTGCGAAAGTTTCGCAAGTCAAAATCCGCTAGAATCTAAAATTGATTAAAAAATTCGCGCGCGCTTTTTCTCGCTCGTTTTTACATCCAAAAATGCTAAAAAAATTGTTTTGCTAGTGCAGTTTAGCATAGTTTTTTAGATGTTGCAACAAAAATTTATCGTTATTTTTTGCATCTGCTAAAACATTGGAACATGTAGAAATTTATTCTAGCAACAAACTCTAGTTTTATCTTCTGGTAAATTTAGGTCCCATTGTCAAATAAATTAATCACATTGAATAAATAAAAGTTTTGATACTACAGCTAGAACGATCTTTGTGAGAAACGATTCTTCTGTGTACCATAGTTAAACTTTATAACGAGTACGATTAACCTTAATATGGATAAGCGTCATAGAAAGACTTTCTTTCTAGATTTATTAATAATTCACATGAAAATTCCTCTATTACTTAGATTGATTAAATGCAAAATATATGCAATATCATAATATTTGCTAATTATTTATCTATCTATCTCGATTAATTTTTCGCATCTAAAAAATTGTTGCGGGCATTTTTTCGATTGTACGAGATGCTTTGTCTCGCGAAATACTCGTCCTACATCGCAATCCGTTGCAATCGATTTTCTTCGTTGATTGCGTTAAACTCTATTATGTCTGCATCTACGTCGCGGTAAAGCAACGAGTTTTCGTAGGGTAATGGAATTGTTTGTGCAAATTATCGCGAAATAACACAGAAATAGACGATTCGTGATATTGTAGCTTCGTGACGTGACAGAGATAATTTCGAAGCCAGCGTAGATTACTCTAATTAGATCTCCGATTTGGCTCTTTGTTCCATTACGCGTGCTTGCGTACGAATGCGTGCAACAGACGCAATTTGAACAATGATTCCATCAACCAATCGTACACGAAGTATAATAGACATCTGTTTGTACCTTGGACCATCGAAATCGATCACCGCACCGGCATGGTACCAAGTCACGTTGCTCGGGGGCAAATCCTGCAGTTCTATGATGCAGGTCAAGCTGATTGTGCTACCTTTCTTGATGTATAGTTCCTGGGGACCCGTGATCCTCGCCTGTATATCTGATAGAAACAATAATAACGAGACGAGAGGAGGAGAACATTGTGAAACAACAGGACGTTGTCGCGATTGGCTTTATTATATTTAAGAAACGCGCAGGAGAGATCGAATTATTATCCGTTTCGGATTCTATCCGAGAGGTAGATTCTATTTTATTTCAGATATCTATCTCGGCGAATCGCATCGTCGGTAAAATCGCGACAAACCGGTGAACAGTGAATAGAGTTAAAACACAATTGGTTCTAACAGCCCCGCGATAGACGCTCGGGGAGATCTTTAAGCGCGATTTATGGGGAAGGAAAGCGCGCGGACGAGCCACCTCGCCTCGCAGAAACTTACCCAAAACCTTCAGAGCCACGGCTCTATATATCTTCGGTTCCGTATTAACCTGACACTCGTAAATGCCGGCGTCCCGCGGTTGCACGTAATCTATTTGCAGATTCCAGTCGTCGGTTTCCGGATTTCTGACTACCGTAAATCTCGCGTCGCTCGTGTAAGTCGTGGACATAGACGTCAAGATGTGTAGGTCTCTTTTTCGGATCCAAGACACCTGGGATTATTACGCACGGGGAGGTTTCCCCCCCGAGTGAGATATAAGTAGTTTGTCGTCAACCCCTTCGCTGCTGCTGATTCAATCCGTTTCGTCGTTTCGTTTCTCACCACGCATTATAATGAAGTCGATCCCGATGAGAATTTACAGACTCAAAGATCATATAAATTGACAACTTCGAAGGAGAAAATTCATGCGAATTATTAATTTTCACAAATTTTGTAATATTGAAAGAAAAATGAAAGATACCCTGGATCTCTCTCTTTCTTTCTTTTTACAAGAAATTTAAGATCGAAGGAAACGAACATTTCGTCCTTATGATTGCGCGGAATTATAATAATGGTGACTCATTCTTTGAGAAGAAGCTTGAGCGGAAGATGAGAATATTGATTCTGACTTTTCGAGGGCTCCAAGTCATAAATGATGAAAAAATGCTGATGCTTCTTTACTTTCTTTTGATATATCTTCCTTATCCTTTTCTTATTAAGTTACAACAGATCGTGATATTATAGAAATTTCTATTTTTAAAATGGAAATTTTCCAAGATAGAAATTTCTATGGGATCTAATAAACGTTTAATGAACACGCTACGTTTGACTTGTCAGCAGCGAAAGGGTTAATGCGCGTTGCGCGAGCATCTAAGTTATTGCAGCACGCAAACCGCCTTCGAGATCGATGAAATTAACAAAGCTCGGAGAGATAACCGTGTTAGGGTGAAACTCACAGTTCTGTTTCCTAAATTCTTAACGCGACATAACAGCACGGCGGCCTGACCTATGGCCACCGTTAATTTTTGCGGCGTATCTTTGAAAAAATGTGTCTTCCTTGTGCCGCGCTGCGACTTTTCCCCCTTTCCAAATGTATCGTTGTTGAGATGCAAAAACGCTGAAATAGAGACAAATCGTGCTGAAATCGCTGAATTATTATTCTCGATAATGTTTTTATCGAATTTTTTTTCGGCTTGAAATCTGATAAAAAATTTAAAATTTTTCTCCAAATTTTTCTATAACACATGCATTATTGTTTATAAGCTTTATATGGATACGTGTACGTTATAATTATTACAAAAATCACATAGTTTAATTAAATTAATATTTTAGATGTGATGTACGCTGTTTATTAATCTGGTTTGCGCATGTTTTATTTACTTATCAAGCTCATGTCTTTAGCAGCAAATATTGAATCTTTCTCGATGAAAATAATATATTTTTAATAATTTTTTAAAAATCTTGTTGAGAGCTATATGTATTTATGTATATGCGATAATGAGATTGCTAGGAATATTTCCGAAAAATAAAGCAGTAATTCGATATTTTTATCGAAAAATTAATCCGCTATTATCATTGCGATAATGCATTTAATTAGACTGTAATCCTCGCTCTTTTAATATTTAGATTTTATCTCATAAAAAAGTTGTTAATTATTCTTTATTCGAGAGCTTTTTTCGAGAGCTGTTTCCACTCATAAAGAATGTTTCTTAATTATTTCATTAATTTTGCGTATCTAATTGTAAAAATTACATGTAGAATTTATTAAGAATGAGAATATAATAATCAATTTTATCTCGATTTATCAACTCTAGTTATTTAATAATTATTAATTAATCTCATTTTTATATCTACATTAAAGAGTATAGAATAAGATAGAGACTTAATTAAATTTTACTTAATTAGATGATTATCAATCAAAATATCTCGTATTTATCTTTCCTTTTTTCCAACTATATTTGATTGAAAAAGTTAATACATAGTAAACTAATTTTGTGAAAAATCGAATCTTGATAATCAATTATAGTCATCTTTACAATTTTGCTCAAACACGTATTCTTTAGACGAGTAACTTGAGATCGGTATTTTTCAAATTTCGCATTTTATCTACCTTGAACAGGGAAACAAATTCGATAATAAAAATGATTTACAGCATTCTCTCGTGTTTCGCGCGAGTGAAATTACTTGAGTTACAACGAAAATTACATGCCGTGACGTATAGAGCAACACAAAGCCGGCGATATGAAAAACGTCCCGGGGGCATTTCTCAGGGTTCCACGGGAAGCACGGGACATTTACCGATGCCGCGTTCGCCGTAAAGTGGTTCCGCGTGTAACAGGTATCCGATTCCCAGGAGCAGGAGGGCCATGCCGTGGAACGGGACCATTTTTCACTTCGCACTCATTTCTCTAATCTAATTCACGCGCGCCGATCTGCGTCTGACAGAGACCTTACCACCACCGTCCGATACAAACGATCACTTTCCATTCGCGGTCCTTCGAAAAGCACCCACGGGATCACGCCGATCATTGGCATAATGCCGCGTCACCTCGCCCTCACCCTCGTTCGCGTCACCTCACATGCGGAAACGATTACGGCGAATCGAGATCGTTGACGCCACTTTTATAAAGAAATACCACGAACCATAATCCATCAATTTCTCGGACGTTTTATTACGAAAATTATAATTATGTCGAAAATTATAGTTATTAAAAATATTGTCACGTCAGATAATACAGTGATCTCTTCAGAGTTTAATCCGACGTCGATCGTCCCCCCTTTTAATCCACGCGACTTGATCGCGATCGCGCGGAGGAATCAAAGTTCGGGGCAACGCGATACGGTTGCGGGCCAAGCACTGAAATTTCCTCCTCGCGGAGGACACGAAAAAGCCCTCTGAAATCCTGGCACCGGTGGCGCCGTGCCCATTCCACCGAGGATACGTGCGATTGCGCCGAAAGGTCCTCCGGCATCGGATATGATTTCCCTTAAACGGAGAGGAGACGTGTTTATCCCGCGCGCGACTATCGCAATAGCCGTACATTATCGCGATTTACCGAAGCAATCGGTGTGTGTATGTACACCTTCCCGGAGTCTCCTTCACCCTTCCCCTCTATTCCCTTTTACAAAATGTCCGCGGATAAAGTGGTTTACGGCGTATTTGCTATTCTGCTCCTCTTCCGAGGCAATTTTCTTCCGCGCATAAATAAGGAAATAAGGGATAAGAGGGTAAAATTTCTATTTTTTTTTTGTTAGATGATATATTGTAGTAAAATTTGTTGAAAAAAAACAATGTTTTAAAAATGTATAACATATAAATGTGTAGCTTACAATATATATGCATATATGTATATTTTCGCGCGCTCAGGTCTCTTCGGTAAACAGTTTTCTATAAATAAGGAAGCACCGCATTATTGCATTTTGCCCTAAACTTCTTTTCGAAGTCTTTACGTAACAATATGTATGAATCCTTTACTCTTATTCCGCTTTTATACAGTCACACACAGTAATTTTTCTAATAATTCCGTTTTTAATTTAAACAAATATATATGTACATTTGCTTAAACCTACATAGATACATTTTCTATTTACGCATAAACATTTCTTTATTACGTTTTAATATATGTAACAGCACCTTGTTTTATCCATAATTTTTATTATCTTTTTAAACCTAAGGCTTTCCCCACTTACATCTATTAAGAATGACTAACATTACCTTAGAGAGTGTATTTAAATCATGAAAAAGAGAATTAGAAAAATTATTAAGTTAAAATTATTAACTGCTTCATTGAAATATTAAAGGGAAATAGAGAGAATCAATTTTCATTGTTATATGTGTATGTATTATATGTGTTCGTATAATAAATGATAAACTGTCTTTGCATTAATTACACGCACGTAAATATTATGTATATATAGTTCCTAATATTGTATAAATAGTTCCAAAATATGCATCCATTCCGAAATAAAAATTAATAATTATGCAAGATTAATCATTCTTCTGATATCACTCTTCTGATATTTAGAATTTAAAAGAATTCTATTTTATATATTATATATATTATAATTATCCCATCTATATATGTAAAAAATACATATCAACTTTTATACATTATACATATAGTAAACTATTAGGCGTCAAAATAAACTATATATAAAAATATAACATTATATAAAAATTAATAAATATTTGAAACAATTTAAATATTTATAATAGCTCCTTTATACACATCTTTGAGTTTTTTGATACACATTTTCTATACATACTATTCTACACTATTTAGAACATTGTTGGAAACTGGCAAAATGAATCTTTATGCAATCGTTGAATCATAATTCATCGATGAGAGGAAGAAAACTTTTACACTTTGTCTATTACAAAATCACCCTTTGTACCACCCGTTTTCGATATCAATTCTATACCATGTATTTGCATTATACCAGGAGTAGCTGCATATTTGCACATGTCGTAGATTGTAAGTGCCGCTATACTCACAGCGGTTAAAGCTTCCATTTCGACACCCGTCTTACCGGTACATCTGACCTCTGATATAATTTCCACACTATGCGACTCCTCATTCAATCTTAGATGTAAGTTTACATAAGACAAGGCGAGCGGATGACATAGGGGGATAAGGTCGGAGGTACGTTTTGCTGCCATTATACCGGCCAATTGGGCCACGGATAACACGTCGCCTTTCTTCACATTGTTCTCCACAATCAGACTACTGATAATAGGACCTACCTTGACGAATCCCCTCGCTACTGCCGCACGTTTACTATCGTTCTTCCATCCGACATCTACCATACTCGCTTTACCGGTTTCATCTATGTGCGATAATGATGAATACATTCTAATACTAGTATTATTTTTAAGGTACATAGCCTTGTACGATAAATATTTATATCGCATCTCTCTTGATGCAATATTATACATTTTGTACTTGTGCATTTTGTGATAAAATTTCTCCTTATCATTAACTGTAACGTAAATATATTATAAAGTTAGTTTTAAATTTCATTGATTGTTAAAAATTTATGATAGCATCTGTGCGCGTCTCGACAAAGCCGATGTATTTTAGAATAGTTGGTTAATTATCATAATCATCAATTAACCTCCGATCAGGATCATTGGCCTATTTTCCATCTGAGTAAGATTAAACATTCCTGAAACACATGTATCGCAGCAGAGATATAAATATGATCGGTTTGTCGATACTGCTATAGGTTACATTAAAGAAGGAAAAAAGAAAACGAAAAAAAAGATTCAATTAAAATTATTGTTACTAAGATTTCTTTTAAACGATTTTAAAGTTCTTCATCAAATACCACGTTCTTTTTGTCTTAATTTACATACCTGCGTGTTGTTTTTTTTTCCGCGACACTGCTTCTCTTATCAAATCCTTAAGTGCATCTTCCGAGGCTCCATTTCGCAAAGCATCTCTAAGCGAGACTTCACCTTTTCCTTCAAATAAACATACCTTCAAATTTCCGTCTGCTGTTATTCTTAAGCGATTACACGAATTACAAAAGTGTTGACTCATAGATGTAATAAATCCAACCTGCCCTACAAATCCTGGCACGTGATAAGCCTATCAAGGAAATATTGTATTATGCAATATATTCTTGAATAAATGAAATTCAATTTCAGTATCACAAAACAAACCTTAGACGTATCATTTGGCTGGTTCGACAAAGCTTGGAAATCTGGATATTTTTTTCGAATTATTCTTTTCATCTCGTCGAAAGAAACCATCTTATTTTCTTTCCATTCGTTCCCTTGAAATGGCATATATTCTATGAAACGTACATCAATAGGACGATCTCTTGTGAAGTCGATAAAATCAATTATTTCATCATCGTTTCGCCCTCGCATTATCACACAATTGACCTGGTCATCAAACATTATAAATATATAAATCACAATTATATAGATTATTATATAACAGACTGCACAATATTAAAAATTGATTATAATTTACTTTTACAGGATTATAACCAAGTTGAACAGCAAGATCTATGGAAGCCATAACTCTCGTCCAACCCTTCCTGCGAGTAAACATCTCGAAGCGCTCCTCTCTGAGAGTGTCCAGTGATATATTCAATGCATCCAAACCTGCTCTTTGAAGAGCTGGCAGTTGACGAGTCAAAGTTAACCCATTAGTTGTGATTGCAACCTGTTCTAAATCTGTCAATTGCTTGAGTTGCCCTAATGCAAAATTATAAATCTTGAAGATATGGAAAATATGGAACATCTCATGACATTAATATTAATATTGAAAAATATACTTTACCAACAATGTCAATAATATCTTTACGAACTGTGGGCTCACCACCAGTCAAACGTATTTTTCGTACTCCTTCCTTGACAAAAAGATCAGCTATCTGTATTATCTCACCTGTTCTTAGAATATTTTCCTTCTTGGTCAATTTAACACCTTCTGCAGGCATGCAATATGTACCTGCAATTTCATTAACAATGTAAAAAAAACCATACAATTTCTTAAACTTTTAATAAAGAGACTCACAGCGAAGATTGCAACGCTCTGTAATAGATATCCTAAGATATGTATGTTTACGTCCAAATGTATCTGTAAGTATTCCATGCTTTTCATCCTCTTGCAATCTCGTTCTAAGCAACTGCAACTGTAATAAGCAAGCAAGTTATTATCATAGTTATCTTGAAATGTGATAATATGACTCAAGCATAAAAATTTTAAACACTAAACTAAATAGAGACTATACTGTAACATACTCTAACAATACTTACTCGAGCAGACGTCTCTGCAACTGCGGCATCCGTGGATGCATTTGCAGCACCATAAAGTTGCTTGACGAAATTGCACTTTCGAAACATTTATACAATGTGTAACAAGAAAGGAAAAAAAAGAAATGATAGGAGAATCTATAAAAACGTTATGTCACTTGTTGGTATAACTATACAGTCATACTATATATCCTTTTGTATATTATTATGCGTCCTTCGAACAAAAACCAATTATAAAATTTCCTGTATCATCATGATAATTCAATGTTTTTTTATCTATATGCACTGTCATATTTGTCCAACTTTATCTGCAAAAAACGATACATCACCTAATACGCCAAGTGCAATTGAATCACGTATTCCTAACGATTCGAGATAATCAGTCATTTCTTGCTTTTTCTTTTATATCACAATTTCGATTTTGCCTCATTGAATGTTCTCTGATATCAACCATCCATCCATTCATCCACTATTACACCTGATCAATCATCTGTTTATCTGTCACGTAGGGTCTGTTCTTTTTAGCTGCACTGCTACACTAGTGCAATAAATTAGAAAGAGACAAATATACTTTCTTTCACTCTAACTAATTGCACTAGTGCAGTAGTGCAGTTAAAAAGAACAGACCCCTTGTCACGTGTATCTCGTCCAGTTAGTGCAGTTCCAGTGCAGCACTTTCAGCTAAAAAGAACAAATCCAGTGATGCCAGAATGCCCACGCTAGCAACACGCAACCGTGAATGGAGGGGGTAACGATCATATGAGCGATTTATATGTCCGTTACCCCCTCCATTTATGATGTGTGTTGTTAGCGTGGGCATCATTCTGGCATCTCATTGAACTGAACAAACCTTATACAGTAATAGAGAAACCACACAGAGAGAAATATATGGCTTAACGTCCTCGGAAATTGTGTCTAAAGTTAGAAATAATTAATTAAAATAATTGATGATAATACAGAAGAGTCATTGACGATGATATAGTTATTGAGTCTTGAAATTTCAAGATTTTTGTAAATCGTGAAAGTAGGGTTACAAGGATTAAACAGAAAAAAACCGTGATATTCTGTACGTATTTCGACAAAACAAGACAAATAAAAGAAGAAAAATAGATTATGTCTCTGTTTCCAGCTTATTCAAGCGATAAATCTGAATCGACAAGTCATGACAATGCAGGTAATTTCGAACTTTAACCAATGTTTACATATGAAAATAATTATGAATTAAAGATAAAATTCTAACAGATATAAATTTCAAATTTTCTACTTCTAAACAAATTTATCTTCTGATATAAGCATGTGTTTGTTACTATATGTGTCTTTTAATTTTAGATAATATTTCCATCAAATGGTTGTCAAATTCGAGTTTTCAAACGCAAGCACCAATTGAAAGAGAGACTTTTGATTTGTCTTCTTCATCCGATGAATCTTTACTTGATATACCTAATGCAGAAAAACTGGTAAAATGTGAAACAGCTCTTTTGGATACAAAACTGCATACAAAACAGGAAGAATTGAAAACTGATAAAATACAAAAGACAAAGAGAAAAAAGCGTACATATGATAGTAAAAGATATAAGATAGAATATGAACAAGATGTTCAGAATGTATATTTTGAAGATAAGCATAGAGATAAAGGAAATAATAACATAAATACATTCTGTCCCAGAGTGAGACCATCTTATGAAATTAGTGAAAAATTTATTGGTTTTATTAAGCATAAGCAACCAAAAAAGGATATATTTCACAGATATTATGTCAAAAATATTGATTCTGTAGAATCATTAAAGAAAAAGGATACAGTTATCAAAAGAACAACTGAAAATGAAATTTCAACACAAGATGAAGAAATAAGTGAAAATATATCTTTTTGGTGTAAGAATTTGGAAGAAGAACAAAAATGCAAAACTCGGGAATATAACGAACAACTGGCGGAAGATCCATATAATGTTGAACTTTGGTTACAATATATCAACTTTCAGGTAATAAATAAAATGTTTTTTATAAATATGGAATTATAATAATATTGTAATATGTTATAATATTATAATAATATTAAAATTGTAATAATATAGTAATTTAATATGACATATTATATGCAAAATTAAACTTTAATAATATTTTAATATCAATTTCTAGGATATTCTGGTTGATTATCAGAGACACCAATTAGCCAAAGATATACATCGATCTACAATGCTGAAAAAGTTATCTATTGTTGAGAAAGCACTTGAAAAAAACATAGACTCTAAAGAATTATTAAAATTAAAATTACATTTCATGACAGAATTGACACCTTCTGATGAACTGTCGAATCAGTTGGAAGCATTAGTCAATAAAGATTCAGGAAACATTATATTGTGGCAACACTTCATTATGGTTACACAAGCTTCAGTAGCAATGTGTACTGTACCACGAGTATTGGATTTGTATTCAAAATGTTTTTGTGTTTTGAGACAGCGCGCGAGAACAAATCCTTCTGTTTACGATGCGCAATTGTTATGTAAGTAGGCATTTTGCCAATAATTTAATTATATATTTCTCTTGTACTAATTATATATGTTTTATCTAGATATGCTCTATCAATGTTTAACTTTCTTAAGACATACAGGATTATGGGAACAAATGTGGGAAACAATACGTCTAAATCTGAATTTAAATCTGAACTTAGATAAAACTAGTTTAGCCTTTCGAGGATCCATAGATGAAAAGAAATTAAGTAAGTATATAATGTTATTTTATAATTTATAGATAAAGAAGAATCTTATCAAATAGAGATTCAAATTGCAGGGAAAATAAACGTTTCAAATTATTCATATCAGATCATTGAATAACAGATATTAAAATAAAAGCAATGTTATATGACAATTATAAAATTTATTAAGCACAAATTAAATATATTTTTTTATATAAATTCCATAATGATTGATTTGATCTAACAAACAAATGTAGTGAAAAATGCTGTATATATTATTTTTAATAATTATAAAATATATACATACCCAATTGATTTCTCAAAAAGAACTTAATGGAAATTTTTTGTGTTATTTTAATAATGTGCTATTAATAATTATTTCTAACAATAATATTGAATTTTAGTTGGGATGGAAGAAATGATATTGATGTCACGACTACCACTTAATCAATTATGGCAAAGGACAGAATCATTACGAGAAAATTGCCACTGGATTAGTGTTAGTAGAGACGAGTTAGAATTAGTTGGAGATTCTCGAAGGTTTATTTTACCTGAAGATGTGGCAGATTTTGTACATCCAATTCTCTCTCGTAATTCAAATTTTAAAATGGCTATTTATTCTCTTTTGTGTCTAAAAGTGCCACTTTTACCTTGTCGGGATTATTATATGAATGTAAGTTAAATTATTTTGTTCAAAAATTTTAAATGTACAACTTTATAGATAATTAAAAAATGTAAAATTATAAAGACTAGGAAAAAATTAAATTTTATAAAATATATTTACAAGTAATCAAAAAATTAATAAAAAAATATTTTATATTTTTTATAGGATTTATTATTGAAAGACTTTAATTGGGGAGTAGAATCTTTGGAAGTATTACTTCCATTCATGTATCCTATGACAGGTGAAATGGCTGGCCACAACCAAAGAAAAGAATTATTAAAGGATATTCTTGAAGGACGTTTAACATCAGGTCCTCAATATCTCAAGTTTCATCCTGCACAAGAACCATATTTGGATTTTGTACGTAAAATATTCCATACAATCGCGGAAAGTTTACCATCGCTCCAACGAACGAGTATATATGTTTGGTGGTTACGATTGGAAAGGCTACTAGTTTCTCTCAGCAAAGATGAACCTTTAAAACATGACAATAAGTAAGATTTTTGTATATATAAATATTTAATAGATTTAATTATTTACATGAGACAAGCATGTGTTTCTGATTGCAGAGGAAAAAAACTGAGAACAACATTGAAAGAGTTTTTAAAAAAAGACAAAAACAGAAATAATTTGTATTTCTACAAGGAATATGCCTTAATAGAATTGGAAATGGGTAGATTCAGTAACTGCATGAATATCCTTGAAACTGCCATTCAATCTCAAGGCACGTGTCCTTCTGCAATTACCAACAAATGGGAGAGAGCAGCGCTTTTTAATGTGTACAGAACATTTATCGAGACCTTACTAGACATTAGAACATACAACGAATCGCATAAGCAATGGATATTAAAAGTCTTTAGTCAAATGATACCTAGCAAAAATGAAAATCAAGATTCAGACTTGATTGAAGCATATTTACATTCATGTGTACAAGACTTTCTGCAAGCTTCTCCTGATGAGAATGAAAAGGATACCTTTTTTCTATCAAACTTACAATGCGACGCGATTATATGTTACACTTACTTTCTATATATTAAAAATGATGATATCCAAAGTGTTATTAAAATATTGAGAACCTGTATTGATCATTCCAAGGATTATCCTTATTTACAGGTACCAATTTAATATTTTGTTGCAATGTCAATATTTGCTGTTGAGAATATAATTATAAATTAAAATAATTTTTAAATTGTTATAGGAAATGTTATACGAAAGTCAAATTGCAATATTGCAGTTACATTATGAACGGACTCGGACATTGGAGGCTATGTTGAAAGAGACTTTAAGTAGGGCTTTAAATATATATCCAAATAATTTTTATGCTCTTTCTGTATTTGCTAGTATAGAGGTAAAAGTATTACATTTCATTAGCAATATACAATAATATTTATCTTAGGATTTTAGAAGGAGAGAAGATTATTAAATTGGTAATTAAATTATATACTTATCATTATTACAGAGTGAATTACCGACTTGGAGATTTAATAGTAGAAGCTCTGAAATTAAATTGTGGCGAGCCATTGCAATGTGTCTAGCCGCTCGCAGACGTATTGGTATCTTAATGAAACTTGATTATCCTGATGCAGTAAATGCTGCATTAAATAAACTATTATCGTTTCATTTAACACTTTCTAGGTAAAGTAGAAACAAAATTTTGTAACATTCAAAATTATTAAATATATTTGTCAATAAAATCATTTATATTATGTGATATATATATATATATATATATATATATATATATATGTGTGTGTGTGTGTGTGTGCGCGCGCGCGCGCGCGCGCGTGTATGTGTGTGTGTATGTGTGTGTGCGTATGAGTATTATATAGTATTCTAACATAAAATTGTTTTCACAGAATACCATCAATTAGATGTTGCCCATTATTGTGGAGATTGTATATGTTCTTGCTTCGGGAGCATAACTTATGCGAGAAAAAGGGAGAAGAAATTTATCATGAGAGCGTCACGCAATGTCCGTGGGCAAGAAGCATTTATATAGATGCAGCTGAAGTAGCACCTCAACTTCTTACACAAATTCAGGATCTAATACGCGAGAAAGAATTAAGATTACATGTCACACCCGAAGAATTGGATATTTTGCGCGGATAATTTAATTATTTAATAGCTAGAAAAAAAGGTATATATAAAAATATATATATAATACTTATTTTTTTTATATAAATTTCCTGTTGTAATAAGTTTATTATTTATATAAAAGCATTGCAATTGCAACTATGTTATACACAATACATAAATTAAAAATATTTGAGATTAGGGAATATGTAAATAAATTTTATATTTTACAATATGTAAAATAAGAATTACAATAAAATATAAAGTGTAATATTTCATTAATTCATATATGGAAACAAAATACATGTATATATTTAAAATGTTCATATCTAAAATGTTATATATGTTAAAATATATATAATACTTGCTACTCTATATATGCAGCACATATTCAGAGACAAACTGTATATCTGTATGTCCAGTTACAAATTTCTTAGATTATCAATTTTCAATAACAATAGTTGGCTAGATCAAGAGTTCCTAATAAGTTTAATCAATAGCTTAGATCTTAATTATATAAGAAGAGTATTTATTATTATTCCATGTATGCTTATAAATAGAGATATATGCAGCTAAAATTTCAATGTGAAAATTTTTGATTAAGAACCATCATTATACTCTTCATTTATATACGCATACACAAAAAAATTGTATAATACTGACAGTGTAAGTGATCAGATCTAGAAGTCAGTAGTTAGATTAGTGACATAGTAAAAAAAATTATATAAGCATTATCTCAAAACAAATTGAAAAGATCTTATTGTTTTGAATCAAGTGTATCATTTTCTTATTAAAACAATCAGCAATAATCTACAAATACGTATATTTTTTCCCCTAATAACAAAACTAACCTAAAATTAATGTATATGCATTACATTTTTTAATATAACAATAGTAATATAAAAGGTTTTTACAAAAGCATATTAAATAAAAAAATGTGTTAAAAGTTAATTATTACTTGCAGTATTATGGAATCACTCTAATCGTACTTATTAATATATTTTTTACTAGTGTTATGAAGAGCCTGTAATATAAACATCACAGATATATTTCTTAGAAGATGGATTTGAAAGCTACAGTTATTTCTGGAGAAGCTCCAGAGTCTGATGATGATGCATCGAGCATTGCTACTGTACGTTATGTATACCACTGTATTATATTTCATAATTTATATTTTTTAATTTGATTAATAATGAAATTTACCATATATTTTATCATATATATTTTGTTATATGTATAGGGTCTAGGATTTCCTTCTATGCGGATACCGTCAACTTATTGTGGTACCATTATCTCTGGTGAAGCGCCAGAATCTGATGATGGTGAGTTTATTGAATATTTTTGTTAACAAAATCTAAATAATGTTTAAATCTTTTTACTTCTTTTATAGATTTAACAAGCTTAAGTAGCATCAGTGGAGCAATGGATGCCATGGCTTGTCCTCCTTATACAGATCTTAAAATATCAAAATCTAAAAAAAGTTCTATCAAATACAATAGTTTACTTCACAAAAAATTACGTAAGTGACTTAATAATTATATCTTTTAATTTATTTAAAATTTTTTTCTTATATTTATAAAAATATTATATAAATTTTTATTGCCATTATTATATCTTATGTTTAACAGAATGTTTACAAAATTGAAACAAGTATTTTACTTTTGTTAACATTCTTTTATTAATATTACAGTAGTATAATATGTGCATGACTATAGCTAAACAGTATTACATGTTTGTGTGTGGAATGTTCATAACTCAATTCTTTGGTGACCTGTACTTCTATCGTAACTCAATTTCAATTTACTGCATCTAAAAAATTCGATCGCGCATAATTATAGTATCTACCTAATTTACACTGTACAAACAATTTCTTACAAGTTCTTATAAAACAGCATTTATGAAAGACATTAAATTATATCTCAAAACAAAATCGATATACATATATATGTACTGTTTATTAATTTTGAACATTGTTTAAATTGACATATGTTAAACTTGAACAGATGAATGCAATGAAACCTTAGATAGAGACATTTTGCAAATGACCGAGGGCACAATCGCAACCAGTGTACAAGAATTGTCAACTGTTAATCGACAATTGCTGAGAAGTGAACTGGTATTGCAAGAGGCTGTTTGTCAATTGCGTAACGCATCCAATCGCATAAAAGATGCCTCCGATGCTCTACATCAACTTATAGACGACAACTTCTTGAATTCCATTAAAACTTAATTTCTCTAAAATTATTAGTGCATATTTTTATTCTTAAGATTTACTTAATAACGATGAGTAATATGGCATATGTTAATATAGAATATGCTATTTTTTTGTGATACCGCGCATTAGATGCGGGTATGAAAAAGATGCGCAAGATCCTCTATTTATTTCTTATTAGGGATATTGTTTGAGCATTAATCGATTTTCCTTTTTACTCTGGCAGTACTATTTAACGTCGTTTTTGTTATTTTCTAACACATTTTCATTCGTTTTGAGGAAGTTTCGTATCAATCACTTCAATTCATTATAAACTAATACCCTAAGATCGATTTGTGAAACCGAATATATTGCGCCTGATTTAATATGATATATCCGATCGATAGTAGCAAATAGTTTAATAATGGCTATTGCGCTTTCCATTTCCGTGAATTTAAATGCGGCGGTATATGTGCATTCCAATGTAAATATATGTATAATGCGGTTAGTATGTATGTGCGTAGGAGATATGATAATTATATTACAATATAAATATCAAGGAACACATGTTACGATATATTGAAAAGGTATTTCTGCGAAGAATACACATACACTTTTCTTCATTACGGTTTAAAAAATGTAAGTACTGTGTGTATTTTACTTCATATTTTGTAACTTTCGAGAATCACATGAATTTAAGTATGACGTTCCTTTGTTAGATTATATAATCCTTTAATTAAAATAATATTTAATATATATTAGTTATATACGTGTGTGTATGTATAATCTTGCTAGAAATACTTGTCTCTTTTCTGAAAGTTTTCTCGTTTTTCTTTTTTTTTATCAAAGAGCACAATTTTGCTTGGTATCAAAGGGTTGATATCGACTTTTTTTGTTGTCGCTATTACGTCGCTAATGTTAGTGTACAATGAATTAGTGATTTCAATATGGGAATGGTTTTCGTTTTCTCTATAAATTCAGTCTTAAATATTCCATCAATCTTCGTTGAACTAAATCTCGGTATGATGGTATCTAAGTACAAAAATCCCATAAACGAAACATGTTCTGCTAAAACTTGATATGGCAACGTGGCGACGGAATGTCCACTTCAAAAAAATGTTATTTATGTTTTCCTTCTTATATGTATATTCTGATAAGTTAGCAGCTAAACACGCGTGTATATGATTCTGTTGGTATAGCAAGATATCTTACGTTGTATTAAAGCAATTTCATATGCTCACTAAAGGATGTAAAGTATTGCCAAAGCATATTGTGCCACTGAATTGTATATATAGATTAAAAAAATTCTACAAAAACTTAGAACTATTATTTGCTCTATGTATGAGACAAAACCTCTATGGTTATCATTATAGTACTAAATTCCCGAGAGCGAATAATACAAGTTATTTGTGTTTAATTTCTGTACAGTGCTTTTTTTGTCTCTGCGATTCTTCTTCATGTTCTTCATGCGAACGAGAGAGAATATGAGATCATCATCATCGATATATGTGTCAGCTTTGTTAACTAATACTTGTGTGTTTTCTCAGTTATACTCTATTATTGTAAATAAAAATTGAAATGGGCTCAATTCCAGAATAGGATTAAAGTTTGTTGCAGTTGACGACCTTTATAGAATATGCGACGTCGCACTCTATACATATTAGCCAATGTGAGGGCGCCCACCCCCCACATGGCCTACGCTCGCTCCATCTCACCACCACTTGCATACATCTGAAGAAGGGCCATAGATTCTTGTGCTTGTCGCTTCTCTGCTAGGAATCTACCTGAAGCTTCCTTCAGCTGCTCAAGGAAAAGTCTATAACAAAATTGAAAAAAGAAAAATTAATTTTGTTTTCTTTCTATTTGTTTTTTTAGGATAATTACAATTCTGTAATTACCTACTTCTGTTATTACCTACCTATCAGGCACTATATCAGCTAAACTATCAGGATCCATATCGCTAAGTAATTCCAGATCATTTCCTCCAAGGAGCGAAATATGCGATGGGTCGCCGTGCAACGACGATACTAAAGGCTCTATAGGCGTTCGTCGCCGTCGAATTTTATCAGTCCTTGAACTACCCTCCGCATCCACGTCATCTACAACGATATAACGAGACGCTGTCTTGCTACTCCCCACGGCGATCCATTTTTGATCACCATGTAACACCATCAAGCTTGTATTCTTTTCTAATGTGGCGAAATATTCTTCATCATCTACTTCTGTCCCTGAAAAAAATCAAAAGAAATCATGTAAGAGAATGATTCTCCATCTGTTATAAAGAGAGTTATTAGTTGGACAATTTTTATGGTATGACATATGACAATTATAAATAGTTAATAACAAAGTATAACATATAATTATAAATAATTATTAATTTAAAAAAATATATAAAAAATGAAGTATCTAAATATGAATGCATGTTACAGCATAAAAATTATCTCACCATCCTGCTCGAGTACAATTGTCAGATCTGCGTCTACGGGTAATGCCAGACGATTGCGTGCGATGTTAGTCAGATCTTTTAGCGACGAAGCGGTGATACCCTTTCTTCGCTCCCTAGTATGATCGACTATTTTGTAGGGATTGCCCATTCCCTGCGTGATTCCTGTTGTATCTGACATTTTTCTTCACAGGCCGTGAACGAGAGCAAATATTAAATTCGCTGATCACTAGTAATTCCCGTTTCGAACAATACTGGGATCTCTACACCCTGTGATAAACACAACCGTCTAAGTTGGAAAAGATTTACTTTCTCGAAGAAAATTGACTGCTGCTAAGGCCTGGTTCTCGTTGCACATCAATTGGTCGATGATGCTTCAATATGATGATAAGTTTGAATGATTTCGTCGCGCGCCCAATGACAGATAAAGGGGAATACGCCCTTGTACGAGATGTAATAGTCTTGTGCGATAAACACAGTGTACAAACACGCTTTTTATTTTTTCAACGTCAATGAGAAAGATATCCCTTCTACAAAGATGCACTAAAGCAACGCCAATTGTCTAACTGATGAATCTTCGGATTAAAAAATCGTATCACATTTGGAAGAAACAATCAAGTATGAAAGGGCAGTGCTCAAGATTACGTTGGATCGACCTGCGGTAGACTAAAAGATTTGAGCGAGCCTCGAGACTGTGGCTGTTATATATTTGTTAAACAATTCACAGATAAAAAAATCAGCAGAAGGCGGCGGCAACGACGATTGTGCGGCGCGGTGGAAAGAGAAAGAGAGAGAGAGAGAAAGAGTGTATGGTGCCTCGAGTGACTGAACTGACCGTGTGTCAACCCAACACTGGGTCAACGGTGCAACTACCCTTTCTATTTATACCCCCTGTAGACTCTCCCGCAGGTATATACGCGCGAGCGAGAGACACCCCGACACAGCATCCCACCCACCTATCTACCCATCCAACCCTCTGTCCCCTGTGACATCCCCCATATAGAAATCAATAATCTACCCCTACTCCACGCGACCGCGCTTATTTTTTCAACACAGTGTCCAGACGAGAAATTTATAAAAATACCCGTCATCGCCGATAAAGAGGACGATCTCCGGATGCAAAAACATTGATGAGATCGATGAGATAATTCACGACACGTGCCAATCGATTCCATTTCTTTGAACTCGTGAAGGGCAATTAAAAATAAAAATGTTTAAATATTGATACATGCAATTCAGATGATATACGATTTACTGGAAAGATATTTTAAGAAAGAATTAAAGTATATCTTATCTAAAAAAAAAGATAAAAATTGTTTTCTAGCTTTCTTTTCTTGTTTTAAATGTTAAAAACTCTTTTTATTATTTTACATTTATTGAAATATTTTAATATAAAAGATATATGCGTATGTCTGTGATTTTTAATTTAAAATGCAATAAAAAAAAAAGATATTGCAATTTTTTATTTACTATTTTTATTATTCAATTTTATATTTCAATGATAAGTATAATCAATGCAATTATAAATGCGATATTCACAGAAAATATTTAAAGATAATTATAAATTATATTATACAATACATATATGTACACATTGCAATATATATTTGCGATATATTATTTTTTATCACAGACGATATATACTATAAGAAAATTATTAACTATTTCTTTTAAACGTACTTTATAAACTCTTATTTTTTATTACATTAAATGTATAATTATATATTCTATTTATTTATACATTACATATAGAAAACTTGTATTAATAATTTAATATACAATATTAATTAATAAATAGATCGAGTATATCGAAAATATTAATTATTCGATTATAAATTGGATAGAAATTTGGATTTTAGTTTGCTAGGATCTTTGAACTTAAAATACAGCACTGTAGTTAAATTTAGATCAATGAGACTAGACACTGTTTTAAGTTTAAAGTTAGCTCAGACATAGCCCAGTTAGGGCTCCTAGGTGAGCCACAGAATCCATTCGAATGGAGTTAATCATATTTGGCTAGGATTTTGATTAAAAATCTGTATAAAAAAATGCCATCGTCGAATGGAAATAAAGAGTCCGACGACAGTCAGACATGGGAGTTAGCAGAACGGTGTCTATTACCTATCGCATTTTCACATGCAATTGCAGTCATCCTGGCAACTATATTGAACACTTTTGGGATTTCACAAACATCTAGCTTTGTGCTCTTCTTGTTGCTATTGGTCATATCTATAGGATCCACATTGTTCTATCACAATCTGAAGGTAAGATATTTGTAATATAATTACACTTGATACAAGCAAATAATACTAATGTAAATTTTTTTTAAAGCAAATTTAGAGATTACAATAGTAATTATTTCTCTCTCTTTCTTTTTCTTTTGTAATCATGTTATTGTTAGTTAGTGTAGTATGTTAAAAAATTTTCAATTGACATGTGAAAAAGCAAATTATAATTTATTCTGACCTAAAACAAGATATATATCACATTTTTGTAGTAACAAAATTGTCTTCCTCAACCTTTTATAATGTCAATTACACTTGCAAATATCCGAAAGTTCAAAGGCCTTCTTTATATCGGAATTTTTACGGATTTTTATGCCTGATTGAAAGCTTTGACCTTCTTTCATAATACCGCATCAATGCACCTATCATCATTGCATACTTCCTGTTTTACACTTTTTCACAAAGGACTTTGAGATCATCATCGTTCGCGTTCAATGGCTTTAAAGTATTATAATATTATGAAGTTTCATTATCAAATTATGATTTAATAAGTCAAACATATTTTTAAATATACATAATACATAGTTTACTTGATGCAACAGGTTACTGCAGCAGGAAAGGCAGTGTTAATCACAGGTTGCGATTCGCGAGTCGGATTTGCTTTAGCTAAACAGCTGGATGACTTGGTAGTATATATGTGAAATATAAAATATTTTAAAAATTGAATATAATTTAAAATCAATATTTATATGGTTTTTCTTCTTTTAAGGGTTTCACTGTATTTGCTGGATTCACTAATAAAGCTGATAATGAAGAGATCATGCAAAAATTGAAAGATGATACTTCTGGAAGATTGCACGCGTTGCAATTGGATGTTACTAGTGAACGTGATATACATTCAATTTTTCTTTACGTCAACGAGAACTTGCCCGATGGAGCTCCCGGTATATCTCTCTTAAAACCTCATAAGATTATAACCCTTTGATGTGTAACAAATTACAACCTACGTCATTATACGTTATTTCAGGATTATGGGCACTCGTGCATGCTGCTGCTTGGGTGACTCTTGGAGAATGCGAGTGGGTGCCCCCATCTGTTCTCAAGCGAAGCATAGACATCAACTTTGTTGGCCTAGCACGTTTAACTCAGGTAAGCGTCATAAATGTCAGGAGGTAAAGAAAAATCTATGACGTAATGAAACAATACTCTCTTACTTTCTCTATAATAGGTATTTCTACCCTTGGTGAGGAGATCAAAAGGTCGAATTGTTCTCGTTAGCAGCCTCTTGGCACGGATACCAAGCCCTGTTCGAGGCATTTATTGTGCACTTAAGGTAAATTTTCTTATTGATTATATTGTATTTTATCTATTTGTATAATCATGAAACAGGAAATATTAATAAAGCTAAGTAGCTTCATAGAAAATTATAAATATACCTTAGGCTGCTGTGGAGGCTTGGGGCTCTTGCTTAAGATTAGAGATGCGGAGATGGGGTGTGGATGTTGTAATTGTCGAAACCGGAGAATATGTGTCCGGTAATGCATGGCTAAAGGATAATACAGCATTGTTAGAGCAAGCTAGAGATATGTGGACTCAGTTGGATCCTCAAACTCGTAAGGAGTATGGTCAAGAGCTGTTTCAGGCAGAAATGCTGGCTCTAGAAAAGTACACTCAGGGACCAGAAGCAGATTTAACCGCTGTTACAAGAACTCTAACGGATGCTGTGGTAAAGACTTTCCCAATGCGACGATATACACCTGTAACGCGCAGTGAAAGAATACAAGCATTGTGTAATCATTATCTGCCAAAACCAATTTACGACATATTGTATGCAAATTAAATATATCTCCTGTGCAATACATATATACTGACAAACTGATACACAGAATACATTTGGAAAAACATATTTTTTGAGAATAGATGATACTATAACAATAAGAATCTTATATAAATCAGAAAAAAGACAAATTTTTTTAGCAAACTATATAATTGCCTAAAATACTGCCTATATAATGTAGCTGCAGTGGAACACTGTACAAATTTGATAAAGTTAATAAATATATCAAATTACAAAATTTACAAAAATATAAAATTTCAATTTCTAGAATTATAAAAACTATATCACGTGTGCATAAGTAATTATATTTTAATGTACACAATCTACAATTATTTTGCAAATATATTTACAATATGTATGCATATGTATTGCATATGTATTGTATTAAAACTTTATTTCTAAATTACAATTGTAAAGGATTACTCCTATTATAATGTCTATCATATTTTAAAAATTTATGTACAAAATTATACATATATATATTAATATATATTAATGCAATACATATGCAAAATTAAATAGCTGAAAGTTTATAATCATAATATACAGTAATTTGAAAAAACTAACACTTTAATTTCATCAAATCATTGTTGATTTTCTTTTCAAAACAAAAAAAAGAAAGTAGAGAGAAATATAATGTGTATATATAATTACATTTAAAAATTAAAAATAGATAATAGAAAGAGAATAAAAGTAGAAATTAAATATATAAATATGAATAATATAAAAAACTAACCAACAATAATTACACACTATTATACACTGACAATTCACGAAATGTCAATGCACACTCATAGCAATGTTAACCAATGACATTTGAGATAAGAAAGAGAATCGTACGATTGAATCTCTCCCATCATTGGTTCGTTCACTTCTCGCCATGTCGGCGTTTTTCGGTTCCACCAGCATTGATCAATAGCAAGCGAGTCCATGCGCAAGTATACGGAACTGTGCGAAATGGACGCATCAGATGCCAGTCCATCCGCAGATTTCACAGTTTCGTACATATTTACGATCCAATTATTTTCGTAATTTGCGAAGCAAGTGTCAAAACATCGCGTGAATTACCAGCTGTATAATGTAATCACATCCATCTTGTCATAGCCACCTCTCGAAAACTTATTTGCCCTGAAGTCGAAGGTACGATTCCTTGTCGAGCAAGCTTCATAGTACAAGATGGCATTGCCACCGAATTACAAACAAGTCGCAATGGCTACATCAAACATTGTAGCCTCCAATCGTAAGTAATAATTAATTTTTTCTTCTGAGGTGTAAAATTAATTATTTAGTTTTGAATTTAGCTTTGAGACATCTAAATTGTAACGTTTCTGTATCTTGTTGTAGAACGTATAAGAGCATCCGGTGCGAGTTCAAGTAGTTCAACGAACAGTGTAAGTGGATATTACTACAACGAAATATATTTATTGGATATTTAAATTTAAGAATTTAATGTTTAAATTGGTACTTTGTTTTTTAGAAAGATACCCAGAGTCCATTTGTACAGACTCCCCATAGCCATCCAGGATTTATACCACAGAAAGTTGGAAAAAACACCAATGTATGTATCTGATTTTATATAAGTTAGAACATTATTATCCATTTGTTGTATGAAAGATGTAAACAATATTGTATTAATTTAAGTGCAATATTGTATAAAATTAATGAAAAAGTTGATTTTATTGTAACATTGATAATTTTTGTTGTTAGGCTGACTCTCGTATGCCAAAACCACCTAAACCACCAGAAAAACCTCTTATGCCGTATATGAGATATAGCAGGAAGGTATGGGATCAAGTAAAGGCTCAGAATCCCGAGTTAAAACTATGGGAAATAGGCAAAATTATTGGCCAAATGTGGAGAGATTTGCCAGAAGAGGATAAAACAGAATTTATTGAGGAGTATGAAGCTGAAAAGGTATGCAAATATTTTGTATTATGATTTCATATTATTTTACAATTTGATATTCATATACATATGTTCTATTATTTAATCATAGGTGGAATATGAAAAAAGCTTGAAGACTTATCACAATTCCCCTGCATATTTAGCTTATATTGCAGCTAAAAATCGTGGAAAGTCTGGTAAATAAATATATAATGAATGTAATTTCAAGATTTATAATAGAAATTAGTATGCAATAGTGAAAAGTTATCTTATAATATCAAAATATTTTTCTATTTAATGCAGCATTATGCGCAGCACAACAAAGTAATGATGACCGAGAAAGTCATGAACGTTCGTCAGGTAGTAGTAAAAGTCAAGCAGCTCAGGATAGGAGGATTGATATCTTACCAGCAGAAGATGATGATGGTACATAAAAAAGTAACAATTATCATTTTTGTAAATTAATATATACATACTTTTGTTTTACATGTGACTTCCATTTGATTTGTAGATCAAGATGATGGATACTCTGTGAAACATGTAGCATATTCACGTTACACAAGAAATCATCGACTTATTAACGAGATCTTTAGTGACACTGTTGTCCCAGATGTTCGTTCTGTAGTCACTACTCAAAGAATGCAGGTTTTACGGCGTCAAGTACAATCTTTAACAATGCATCAGGTAATTAATATGCTCGCGAACATATTATATATATTTTACCTTAAACTAAAATATGTCTTCGATATTCCAGAAAAAGCTTGAGGCTGAATTGCAACAAATTGAAGAAAAATTTGAGGCAAAGAAACGTAAATTCATAGAAACCAGTGAAATATTTCAAGAAGAACTAAAGAAGGTATAGGAAACATTTATTTTTAAATTAATAATATTTTATAAAATATTTACACTTCTTTCCAGCACTGTAAGCCAGCAGTAGATGAGGAGACATTTAATAAAATGGTAGAACGACAATATGAAGCTCTTAGACGAGAGAGACTAAAAGGAACAGAAGAGAATCGTTCGGATGGACCGGCGTCTAGTGAATCCACGCCAAACTCTACTCCGACTCCGACTCCTGCATCACTTAACGACGAGACTCAACCTGATGTAAAATATCATGTTCATAAAAATTTTTAAATATTAATTTTTAAATATTTTCAATATTAATATTTATATTTTCATATGTTTACAGGTTTCTGACAATGATTCGATCGAGAAGAAGCCCATTGATAAGCCTAGTATTGAAATAAACAAGAAAATGTCGCCTCCATATATCGAAAATAAGACCGAGGCACCATCAGCTGTGCAAGCAAATGCTAATCAGCAGCATGGACCAAACCCTGGAATGTATTGCAATAATATAATTAATCCGATTCAACAACATCCGCATCAGCAACAAACGCAAACATCGCAGCATCCGCCGCCGCCGCTGCAACATCAACCATCGCCTCCTCAGCAATCACATCAGCCTCCTACATTGACGCAACAGCATCAACCACCGCCACCGCCGCCTCAGCAGCATCAGCCGTTATCTTCACAACATCAGGCACCGCCATCGTTGCAACCGCAGCCATCGCAACAACAACCACCGCAACCGCAGCAGCAACAACCATCAACTCCGCCGGTGCTGACACCTCAACAACCAACCACAACAGCTACAGCAGCAGCGGCTGCGGTTGCGGCAGTAGTCGCGAGCGCAAATGCGACCGCGAATTCCACTTCGCCAAATATGCCACCGGTGTCCGCACCGACAGTACCTATCCAGCACAATCCCCATCAGCAAGGGATGCTTGCGAATCATTCGATGCCACCGCATCAAGCGACGCAAGGTTCTCAGGGTACGCAGGTTTTGCCACCGCAGGGGCCAAATCCGCATACTCCGCAGATGATGCCTAATCAAGCTTACGGCCAGCCGTATCAATCAGGTCCCGGTCCTCAACAACCGCAGAATGTTCCCCTAGCTCCGAGGCCGCCACATCCCACTTACAGCTACTCCCAGCAACAACCATATCATCAACCTTATCCGCAATACGCTCATCCATATTATCATCAACCATACTCGCAGTACTCGCCCCACCCGATGGGTCGTCCTCATGGTCATGGTCCTCATAGTCCGCACAATCCACATTATCATCCTCAATCACCTCATACAGTTGCTGCTGAAAGTAATACCAGTAGCAATGTTACTGGCGGTTCTGCAAACGCTGCGGCTTCCACACCCGCTCCTGACACTAATAATCCTACTTCGTATTCTTCGCCCGCGGGACACTGTGAAAGCGAACGTTCCGGTTCATCGGACAATCAGGAAAGTCAGGTAGATGCTAAATCGGGATCCGCTTAAATATTGTTTATTTTACACTGATTCCGAATTTTTATTAACATGTATTTGACTATTTCTCTCTATATTCTTATGTTGCATTACAAACAAACTTTCAATCTTTTTAATCTTTCCATTTATCATAAAAATGTAGCGATAATCCTTATCTTTATTATGACCTGCAACACATTATGGATACGAAGTTGTACCGTTTTACATGAAATGATTGTATTGCGAGGTAAAATGGATAAGAGAACATTGTATGCACACAAAATGCTCTTTGATTATATCTTCGATTCATAATATAATCAGTCTTATTTCACTGGTTTCATTTGCCAAAGTCCATCATTTAAATAATGACAGTTTTCGATGCCTATTCCCTTATTTACTTTAGCACTGCAAATCACGATGTTACATTCAAATATATATTAAGAATGAATATTAAAAAAAAGATTATTTCAACTTACATGTCTTCCGTCGATAATGTTGTAATTCCAACAGCTAACGCATGTTGCTTGCCTTCTGCCATAACAGCCTATATTTCAAATTAAGGATTCGTATTTGGTGTGTAATAAATCAATTAAAATGTATAAAATATCTGTATAATTGATTTTAAATTTAAAGGATACAACAACAGTTCCTTTTTCCACAGTCATCATCTTTGCACCCTTTGATGTTAAACCTGGACACATTATGTTGGCACCGCTAAGAACAAATCTAATGGCACCTTTATCAACTTGCTGCATTGGTAGGAAGAATGGATCTAAAAAGATACAATTTATAATACTATAAGAGAAAATTTATGACAAAATATCTTCTATTTGTTATTCAATTAATTAGTATAAATAAACCTACATTTGTGTAATAACTTTAAAGTAGGCATCCAAGGGCCTTCACGTTGACGAAAGAATAATAGCTCTCCTGCTGCATTCACTATGATCTCTATATGGTCGTGACTGATATAAAAGCAAAATGTGTTAAATTCTAGATAAATCTTTGCAAACGATAACTCACCATTTTACGATGCGGAAAGCATCTTTCTTTGGTATTATAACATCTATGTGACTATCCAGATAAGGATACAGCTCAAGGAGTTTTGAACGAATTCCTTTTTGCACGGACGATTTTAATTGCTGAACACCAGAAATGCTGTCCTTCTCATCAAATCTAACAAAAGGTAACGAGAGAATAACATTTGTGCAATTAAATGATAACATGAAATATGTATTCATGTATTACAATAGAAATTATTTTGACATTTCTTGCACTTGTCAAGACTAACAATTGACAAAATACTGATTATTTTTATAGCTTTCTATAATGTAAAATTTAAATTGTTTAATGTATGTATTGTATTAAAAATATATTTTTTCTCTCTTCTGTCTTTATATCACGTATTACAGGAAAGTTGGGATATTGACAATTTAATAAAAGAATATACGTACTTTTTAAACATTTTCTCGATTTTTTTATGATATATCACCGTTTTGAAACGTGATCCGCATCCAATTAATCGATCATCCACATCAAGATGTTAATTATTTCGGACGCACTTTTTCAACAATGTACATCTACGGTAACGTGCACTCGCGAAAATGGTGAGGTTAAGGATCAGTCCAGTGATGTCAGAATACCAACGCTAGCAACACACAACCGGGAGGGGGTAACAGTCATATGAGCGATTCATATGTCCGTTATCCCCTCCATTCATGGTTGCGTGTTGTTAGCGTGGGCATTCTGGCATCACTATAGCGAATTGTAGCTGTTACACGTACATACTTACGCATCATATACATACATACCATGAGATGACACATTATTATGGATGACGATTATTGTGTGTAACACTTATTCAGAAGAGTTTGCATATAAAATATATATCTGACAAAACTAGCTTATTACAGATGATTAAAGAACGCTCCATTTTTTATATTGAAAATTTCTTTGATCAAGTCCTTTGTACGAGTTTATGCAATTATGCATAATAGATGAACGAACCTTTATGCCAACAATGACAATTATAGTCTGACGTTTTTGAATAACACAAAAAAATTTTGTATTATAGTCTAATTAATTAATATATAAAAAATTATTTTTTTGAATATTGAAATTTATATACTTATATGTAGTTATAATTTTTAGATTTTAAATTAATATTTTAATATTGTTTTTTTGCAGTTTTCTACGTATAATTAATTTAATTTCAAACGTAATATGATTTTTATGTGAATGTTTTATACAAAACGTTAAATATTGAATGTTTAAAAATAAATTTTTTGCGAAGAAAAAAATTTCATATTTATCAAAGAAAATAGATGGGAAATTTAATAATATATTATAATCTCTTTTTTATCTTCAACATATATGCACTTTCAAATCAATATGCATATTTTTTCATTAATCCTTGCATTCGGAAATAATTGATCTTATTTATCTATAATCTTTATCCTCTTCAAAAGATTAATTTATTGTCTAAAGAATATAAATAATGTGTTATGGATTTGTATAAATTAATCTCTCGCCATATAATTCTACGTTTTCATTTCGCAACGTTTGAAGAAAAAAATGAGGAAACAAATATATGAATGTGTATATACTACACGTGTATATACTAAAAAGCGGCGGTAATATATTATATTATCTAGATTTATATATCCTCTGTCTCTCTTTCGAGAAAGGAGAGGATAAAGTCACGCACGCACGAGATAAACTTTTATCTCTTAAGAACACTATAGCGATATCAAAACTTTCAGTCAAAGTGCAAACGATCTTTCAATGGGACTCGAAAGAAGGATGCTTATTATAGAATCGTGTATCTATTATATCCATGAATATTTTTCATCGCGATTATTTCTATATAATATTATGCTGCTTTCAGAAGTTATTTCTCAATGCGTGGGTTAGTACGATATCTAGATCAATGTACAAGAAATTAGTGATGTATGCGTGTATATGATGATAATTGCTATTATTCGTATAACAAATACGATATGCAACACTCGTATATCTTTTATATTTTACAAGTACTTGAAGTGTGCTAATTATTCATTGCATCGTTTTACAAGCGATCTAATGTACAGCGGCACAACCTCCCGTGTGAATTGCTAAAAATTGGACAAGGCATACGCGTTGTAATTTTATTTAACAATCCAAGTTCGATAAACGCAATAACATACGTTTCTCGTTTATACGCAATAGTCCTCCAAATCCTCAAACAATATTTTTCGATTCAACGTACCGTTTCATAAATTACACGAAGACGTTCTCGACGATGTAATAAAAATGTAAAGATCGTCAGTCGAATACAGTCGCCACAAGTCGTCTTCTTATTGCGATATACACACAAAAATGAAAGACAGGTGTTTCGGTAAATTTATCAATCGTACATAGAATATTTATATATACAATAAATCTTCTAATATAAATTAATAACTTTAATTCTTTTTCATCTGCGTGTGTTACAGATGTAATCAATTGAATCGCATACGTATCGAAGATTCAAGTACGATGCCGAAGCTACCTCGCGTTTCTTAACATTCTTAACTTCCAGTAATATCTATCTAGAAGAGACTAGCGCAACGAAAGAAAACAAACGTTACGTATTATTTTATTTCATCGTTGAGATTTGTTCAGAAGGAATTACTCTTTCTGGTATCCATGAATTTTTCTTCTTCTTTATATTCTATATAAACGCGATCGAACGTTTCCAAAGCTACGCATGTTTGGAGCCTGAGATAAGGTCGCGAATCGAAGCGGAAGCACGATGGTTTCCGACGAAATTACAGCCGTAAAATTGAGAACTTCTAAACATTAAATAATAGCAGAAATAATTGTTGATAAAAATAGTTTAAAACATGAAGTGCAGATAAAAAGAATAAAATTCTCGATCCAGAATAATTTGCGATTGTCACTTAAAAGGTGCACGGTGAATACGCATTCATTTCATTTACATGATGACATAATGATCGCTAATCATATCGGAGTTACACGGTACATACATACCGCATTATCCTACATGAAAAGTACCAAATATATAAGTTAGCCCGAAGTACATTTATACGGCGATGATACAGATGAATATCGTCGTTCATTCCGCTCGTTCGTTGTTCTAAATCTTCAGAGTGAGATTTAGAATCCATCGTTTATACACGTAGAGAAAATTCCTCGAATTCTTATGAAACACCACAAATTCGATGATGATTGGTCAAGTATCGTCGTGTTAATTATGGATTCGCATCTACAAGCAACAAAATTCAGAGACGAAACAACGTTAATAAATATAAAGAAATATTTTAATTTAAATACATAACATATGATAAATATTTTCTCAATTCTGAAAAACAATCTAAGAATATAAATTTTGTGAACTCTCTGAAATGATAAAATAGTGTCCGCAAGGCGAGAGAAGCGGAGAGAAGGAAAGAACTGGAGAGAGAGGATGAGAGAAATATCGTTTATAAATACACAAGCCTGCGCGTATCTCTCCGAAAAAATTTCATAAATCTCACATGCTAAGCGTAAGAATTAATATTATCCTCATCTTTTTTTCAGATTAAAAGTCCGGGTCAGATTAGATGTGGGAAATCCCACAAAGTAGAGTTATAGATGTTGCCATTGGGTTGGCATAAGATTGTTCGAGGATTGTTCAATAGCCCTGGCCACGGATTCATGAAGTCCATGACCGAGCCATATGTGATTCAATCGTCGATACTTCTCGTGGCATAGATGCAATGGATTTCCGCGTCGTAGACCCTGATCCGTCTCGCCGTATTCGTCAAGATACGGCGGGCATACGAAGGAGCCGCGATTTGGCGTACGCAAGAACAAAATCTCGCATTCGCGTACACGTAGAAATATACCGATGCCACAGCCGCACTTGCTCGCGTGATACGTGCATGCGCCTACTGATGTCTTGTTGAGCTCCGTTTGGCAGCAGTAGCTTTGCGAGCACAACATATCGCCGCATACCAGACACATCGTCGGATTACGCGAGTCTTCCCGATCGCTGTTCGGGCAAGTGAACTGGGATATTGAATTGATGAGTTCGCTATAATCATCGGGCAGGTCTACCAGTTTATTCACCATCAACGGATCCTTGACGATCAGAGCCTTCTCGGTACCTGAACGATGATTCCAAACTGTAGGGTGATTACGCCATATGTCTATCAGTTTTAAAGTAGCATCTAGATGAGAATAAATTAAAGCATCGCAAGTGGCGGGCAGTCCCAGATATAGACAGAGTTTCTCGTACGTGTCGCCGTGCACCTGCGTTAGTTCGCTCGGCGGTGGTACATCGGACACGTAATGGAAGTAAATGGCGCAACATCGAAGGAAGGGCCGGCAAGCAGATTCTACTTGTCGCCATAGGTTGCTGGCTCTCTGTTTGTCAAAGTGCATACCCAGAATATGGAACAAAGCAATGTCCGATTCAGCTTCCGCCTCTTGACTATCTACTTCCATAATGTTAGAAACATCGGATGTAAAGAGGATCTTCGCAATGTGGCACAAAAATACGAGCTTGAGTGCATGCGACTCGAATACGCAGCCTGTGATGATAGGTGGTGGATTCGGACCCTCTTCGTGCGCCTTTGTATGAAAAAGACTCGGTAGTGAGTTGATGAGCGGTATTAGCACGCCAAACGGATCAATATCAAAAATGCTAGGCTCACTGGACGGACTTTCCATTAATATCGTAAGCAATGCTTCTGCGTAAATCATAATCCCTTCACGATCCGCCCAGATATTCGCACGATTCGACATATGCGCGCCTAGAAGAGCCGACAATCGCACGAGACTCTCTAAACTATCGCCCTGTCGAGAGGTCATGGCGCCTAATAATGGCTTGTCCATGTCGCGCAACAGGAATTCTATTGCATGGATCGTGTACGCTGTCGACTTCCAAGCTAACAAGGGTAGATCACCATCGATAAAATCCGTGTATCTCGAGTGTAGGATTTGTCCAAAGATCGAAGCGAACATGTGGATCATCGCCTCCATTTTTCGTGAGAGATTCGGTCCGGATCGTGAATAATGAGATTCGAATGGCTCCCAAGCTTCTTCAATCTCTTGTCGAAGGACGGTCATAGGACTGACGACATCCACTAGACTATCCGTCTCCATGATTTTGCCGAACTTCTTATTCGGTTTGCATTCCGTCGCCAACGCCATGACTTTCAACCACGTCTCGAAACTAATATCCGGTTGTGGTTCCGGAGTTGGCTGAAGCATCTTCAAGGGTGGTACAAGCAGGAGAACAGTATTGCTAAGACATTCACACAGCGGGCAGAGATACTCGCGGTTCTCGGCATCAAAACTCGCCGGTGCCCGCGTTCTGTAGGGTCGCCGATTCTCCTTGACGAGTACATTATCAAAATAATCCTGCCAACAACGAGCATGCATCACATGGCCGCACGTGCTAGTGTACGGTGATACGCCCAGTTTGGCTGACAAATACAACGGACTGGGTTCCTCAATGTCTGGTCGACGTTGACATAGTACAGTGGATTGCTGAACGAACGCAGCCAATACCATTGCAGGATCAGCTTCCGTAACGATTTGATCCTCCTGGCACAAGATGCATGTGTATGTCTTCTGCTCGCATAACCTACTGGTCTGACCGATGCCAAGGGCGACTGGTGTACTTCCCTCTTGGGAAGAAGATTCTGTCAGATCCATAGCGGAACCACGATCGCTAGTTTTACTATTGGCGTCCAGGTTCGCTTCTTCAAACAAGGTAGCATTCTTCTTCATGAAGTGATTCTGCATAGCTGTCATCTGCGCCATGATCTTGGCGCGTTTTTGAGCTGCCATTTTTGTTCGCCACTCTTTGTCCGTCTCCCTAGTACTGATGTCGCCATCGCTTGTTTGCTGCAGTGGCTGTTGTTCGGAGTGCGAAGATGCTGGACTGGCTTCTGTAACAGTCAAACTAGCAACCTCGCGATACTTGGTCAGAACCCATGTGAGCAAATCTTTGTGAGCCTCCATGCGCGGACTGGTAGATAGATCCTCTAGAAATTTATAAATCTTCCATTTGGCCGCCCGTTCGCAAAACGCGAGGAAAGGATAATAACCAGATTCTTGTTCTTGCAGCGCATAACCGATCAGATGAAGTATCTTGTGTACCTGCGGTTCAGAGAAAGTTCTGGCTGTGAAATCGAGCGCACGTTCTAGCACAGTTTTCATAATGTGAAGCATAACATCGCATTGTAGTAGATCTGCTATCATACTAAATGACTCTGTCAATCTAGGCAGTTTCGGTGGTGGACAGCACTCCAGTTCTCCCTGAGCTTTCCTGCGCTTACGTTGAACCTCTTCTGATCGACTATGCTCTTCCTTCGTGTAGTGATAAAAGAATACGTTGTACTCTGTATACAAATGCGGCTTCAATTCATATACACCCTTCCCTGCTGATACTTGCGCCGGTTTTTTAAAATCTGCTACTTCGTGTATCACCCTCTCTACGTCGGTCTGAACTTGGTTAACAATGTCTTCCGGCAATGTTTTATTCAGCTCTGAATGCGAGAGCGGTTTTATGCACAATTGTTGTATGATCTCCTTCTTGAGACGATCGTCCGCAGTCACTTGACCGATACCAGGAACGTGTCTCTCGCCGATAATCGTGATGAGTAAGCCCAGAAACTCCTCTACCAGATTGATCGTCTGCCGCATACCATCCTCCTCTAGATTTTTCAAACCGAATACCTCGAAATATGGCTGCGCCCAATTGAGGAGATTAAATTTATTTAAAATGTGAATCAAGAATTCATTACTTTCTATCAGAGACGCGCCAACTTGAAGCAAAATAATATCCCGATCCAACATCTCGCTACGGCACTTGACATTATGGTAAAAATACAATTGATTTAGCAAAGAGTAACCGTTTCGTCGCCACATTCCCGAGTGTACTTGTGAGATCATAGCCTGTGCCGTCAGCACGGGCTCGATAATTTGTTCGAGCGTTGGTCTCGTTTGATTGATAAATTCGGGCGATTGAAAGTGTAGGTTATACTTTTCCAGGTGCAGGAACAGACCGGCAAGAAATCTCGAGAGCGGCAAATGAATGGAGACCGGTTCAGATGATACGTCGTATTGTAGGCACGTCGCGCTATGATCTGCCAATTCTCGCACCTGGCTTGGTGCTGGTTCATTTCCTAACTGTTCATACAGCTTCCTCAAGAGCAATATGAAAGATTTGATCAGTACAACTCTGTCAGAACCGCACCACTCTAAGGCCAGAGTGATAACCGATGACAGCTTAATATGCAGATTGAATGCAGACTCCCATTCCGGTTCATACTCCATATGCTGACCGACTTGACGAAGTACAGCGTCCATGCATTGCATGCTGCAGAAGAGTGTGAATAACAATGAGATTCCTTGCAAAAAACCGCGTCTCAATTCGTCTGTCCATTCATCGGGTTTCGCGCTCAGTAAATATCGCAAATCGTAGAGTATATATTGAGCTCGCTTGAAAGAATGGTGCGGCATATTTCTTTCGAACTCTAATTTTCCAGCGGCATTACATCGTCGAGAGCTCTCGGAGACGAACGTGTTCAATAAAATAAACAACGCGTCGTGGTGCGCGATGAGCAGATGCGCCAGAGTTGGCACGGTAAACAGCTGAACGGAAAGCGAAACGATCGAAAACGCGTGATCGTGATCGTCTTTGATAAAATCTTTCATAACGGAGCCATAGTTATAAGTGAACACAATGGCAAGCGCTTTCTTGCTCTCATACTCCATGAGCATTCCAGATATGAATAATCTATGCCATGCTGTTCTGGCAGATTTCCATAACTGTGAATCTCTCGTGAGTATTCCTTCAACGATCGACGTCTCGGGTAGTTTCGTATTGAGCGCAATGTTACTGAATAGTACGCGAAAACCCTCGCAATGACTTATAAATTGTTGCAGCCAATTGAGCAGTCTCATAGCGAATGTCTGATGAGCTACTATGTGAGTGTGAAGGACTAGCACCTTGAGAGGACGATTACTATGTCTGTACGTGAATCTTTCAATGTCGACACGCAGTTCATTGCAATGTCGAAATACCGAGCACTTCACTACAGCCCTACCCTCTCTATCAACGTTAGTCACAAACTCTACAGCTTCCTTCTGCGAACATTTAATAACACGTTGGAGCATATTTATCACTTGATCAAAGGTGTGATGCTCATCGTTGAAAAGTACAGTGCAATAAGTGTCGAAAATGTCCAATTGATCAAGCGCGTACGAGTAAACTGCCGTGTCTCTGACGCAGAGATTCGACGGCAGCGCGACAGTGTATCTTAGTGTCAACAGTTCGTAACAATATTCCAACACTGCTTCGAAAACCATCACTGCTCTCTCCGCTATATCACCAGGCAGCTTGTTGCCACGCGACTCTTTTGATTGCGTTCCCGCTAAATGTATCTTGCAAAACGGCTCGTTTTTCCAAGCTTCCGTATCGCCGCAGTCGCAGCATCCGCCACCACTGGACGTGCCCATCTTGTATTTGTGATTCCGATGAGCGGATTGTTTGAAACAGTCTACGCATAGGACACAAGTTGAATCCATACCACATTGCCTGCAACTGTAGGTCGGTTCACCCATTTTAAACATTCTGCCACATATAGATGGTGGATTGTCCATCTTACTAAGCTCCTTCAAAACTATCTGCGGATCACCGCCGCACATGAATTCTTCTAGAGTCTTAAGGAGCATTCTTTGTGCTACTTCATCGTCGACGGTCCATTCCAAACAATTGCCATTACGCTCAGGACTATATATTTTTGGCACCCAAATTCGCCAATATTCTCTGAAATTATTACTTGTTAGCACTCCTTTGTTCATCTTCTCCATCCATACATCCACGCACGGTGTATTTGTATCTGGGAATACAGGCTGCATCAAAGCAGGATCCATGTCTTCAATGGCCTGAAGTGGCGGCTGATTTTCTATATTTTCGTTATTCATCTTGTCTCACTTAAACTGCAAGTACAATGTGTACTGAAAGTGTAAAAAAAAAGTTATGATTTATAGAAATGAGTCAGTCTGTTTCTTACACAAAGGATAAATTTTATATATATATATATATATATATATATATATATATATATATATATGTATGTATATATATGTATATATAAATATAAATACTAACCAATAATGTGTCACATTAAATATGACTGTAGATATAACCCAGGCAAATGTACATTTTAATAAGTGTTCTTATGTGCAGCTGACTCATCCAATGTCTTATCACTATAAAACATCATTAAAATCTCTTGCAAGTCTTTTCTAGTCGAGATTTTAGATTGAATAATCACTCCCAAAAAATCTTTATTGCAGTATCATGTAGTATCATCATTTTAGTAGCTCACAATCTGAAAGCAGTCATTTAATATAAATTCACATGTACCCCAGAATAAATTTAAATATGGCGTATACAATTTTCAATCCTGTTGCATATAAGAATATTCGCCAGAATTTACATATACGCGTGTATATATATATATATATATATATATATATATATATATATATATATATATATATATACACACTCAACAGACACATATATATGTGTAGAATGCGTGGGTCCGAAATCCAAAATTAAAGGTACAGTAACACAAATACACCACGTCACTCCGTATTGCGTTGCTAATCCTCCCATATGTATATGTGTGCGCGATATAGCTATCTCGTCAAAGTTCGACGAGAGGTTTCCGAACGATGACGTTCGGTGAAGAGTGTTGGCGATTTTTCGGCGCGACAGGATTATTTTTATCTCGCGAACGATACTCACTGCTGTCAACGCGAGAGAACGGGTCAAGGTTAATAAAAGGCGCTCCGTCCGCGATCATACGGCTCTTTGTCCCCTTGCGAAATCTCTCACGATCCGAATCCGATCGCACGACTGATCCGGTCGCGATCCGATTCCACTTATTCGCGCGATTCGCGCTCGCGCTCGCGCGACACCGTACCCGCTACGCGAATTACACAACTACAAAGACTGACATTTCGCGACAACGTCCGATAAGCGATATCCTCGCACAGCTGCTGCAACAATGATGCATCAAAATGGCTCGCGATGGCTCGCGAGGCCTGCGCGGAATCCGCGCCGCGGATCGAAGTTATACAGGTACGAGAGGGGTGATTGCGATTTGTACAAAATCCAAATTGCGACGATACCTTTCCAAGTTGCGTTCGCAAATCTACTGATCGGAATAGGGCAGCGTTCAATTGACCAATCAGAAGGAAATACTCCTTTATTCTGATAGGTCGATTAAACGTCACTCTAGTAGAGTAGATTATTAGAACGCAATCCTAAAGAAGAAAGAACGAGGCTGAGTATTTCTCCTCGATTCCAGTAGTTTTATCGTAGCATGACTTTATTCGATCTTGCTGCGTTCATGATCGTTTCCAGTTGTTGTCTTGTGTTCTCGACGTTGTTGTCCGATATCGTTGTAGAATTGTAATCGTAATTCCTAATATGGCCAGCGAAAAAAAATCGACGAAAGGGTCGTCGAAAAAAGAGAAATCCGCCGAGGAGATACTGACAGAGTTTCAAGTACTCCGAAATGAGCAGAGAATGTTGGCGAATAAACTGTCCGAGATGGAAATGGAATTGAACGAGCACAAGTATGAGCCGATCTAACCTGTACACTTAAGATTTTCCCTTTAACAATCGGACTATTCTTGAATTGAAAGAAAGTTTAGGAGAGAGAAAAAAAAGAAATGCTCGCAAATTTTTAGTTTCGCGAAACTCGATCAAATAACCTCGAGACAATCAATAGAATATAATTTTTCCACCGATATATTGTTATCTATCTGACTGATATAACTGATGTTTCAGAATTGTTATTGATACATTGAAGAATGTAGATCCCAAGAGGAAATGCTATAGGATGATTGGTGGAGTTTTGTGCGAACGTACAGTGGAAGATGTCATGCCTGCTCTGGTGACAAATAAAGAACAGGTATAACTTGTTACGTTATTCATATTACATTAATATTAATATTCACTGGATTCTTCTTGGAAGAAGATATGATTTATATATATGTGTGCATCTGCATGTATGTATGTATATATGTGATAATAAATTTAAATGTGTTTTCAGTTGTTGAAAGTGATAGATGCTTTAAACGATCAAGTAACAAAAAAAGGAATTGAGATAAATGAGTATAAGGAAAAACACAATATTAGAATCAGAGGGCAAGATGATTTGCAGCAACAAGAAGAAGATAACAACAACAAGGAAACCAAAAGAAAGGCGATTGTTGTGAATCCGATTGAGGTTTAAATGTAATAAATAATTATTTTCAGATATTTACATATTAAGACATTTCATATATGAAAATTCAAAGTCAATGACTCATATATTTTTCTCTCAGTGTTGTACACATTTTTAAATTACCTTGTGTGCTTATTTATTATATCATTTTGATAAACAGCTTCATGATGTTTTATCAGTTCTGTTAGATACTTGTTCCATAAATGAGTTTGTAAAGCAAATTGCAATATTGTGACATCTTGCAAATATATAAATTAGATATGTACAGTTCCATGTTGAACTTTTCATTATTTTTATTTTTAGGATTATGTATAAAAAATGAAATAAGATTAATATGTTTTTCTTCTCTCCATAAGATAAATATGTGTATTTATTTACTTTTTACCTATGCAAAAGAAATTTTATATATGTATATATATATATTTGATACAAGATGAAATTTTGCAAAGATGTAAATAATATTTGAAATGTGGGGCGGTTTAAAAAGAAAGAAAAATAATTCGATTATGCGTTATTTTTTAAAACGCACAATTATATATCTCGAAGAAGATTAAACAATTTCAAAATATACAGTAAGAAACCTCGGTTTCGCCATATTTACTCCCGCAAAATTGTCCAATTGAGATGTTTGAGACATCTCATAGGGAATTGCGATAGCACGTGCTATCGCATAAAAGGGACTTTGCGCAATCGTCGTGCACAGATGTAAATTTATTTTCTGCTAAAGACACTCGGGAGTCTTTATCACTCTTTACTAAGAACAAACAATTGCAATATTTCGCGGATATCTCGCACGATGCGGTCCATTTCCGACTGATCTGAATTGACTCTTGCGAGCACGCGATCACTTTGCCTGCCATTGGCGTAGTGCTCCGAAAATTCTACTGGACGTGTACGTGAAAAATTTACGATGGCGGCGATGTTGAAGGTTAGTGGACAGTGAATAAACAAATTACTACTAGAAAAGCATGGTAAATCCCTTTCATCTACTCGAAATAGAATTTCAACCGCGGAAATTGATGTTATTTCATCCTCCAGACTACGCAATAATAGACGTTTACATTGTAAAATACTCCAATATTAAAATTTATCTGGCATTAAAGTTCGAAAAATATATACATTTTTGTTTATCTTATCGTTCGTTTTATGCTGTTATAATTAAACGATTAATCGAATTTATATTGAATATTATATAATCCAAACGTTATTTTTATATGATTATATTTTAACTTTTTCTTTTTTCCTTATATATTTCGGCTAATTTTATCAAAATATTAAAATATATCCCTCAGCAATTTATTTGTCGTTTATTATTCTCTTTTTTTTTTCAATGCATTTAACGAGAAATGATATATTAATATTTAGGATAAAGTACAAGCCACATTTGAAGACAAATGGCCATATATGCGACCGATTATATTGAAATTACTTAAGCAAGAACCAGTAACACAGGCAGAATGGCAGGATTTATTTTATTCTGTTCACGTATGTTTATGGGATGACAAAGGACCTCCCAAATTACGTGACGCCTTGAAAGATGATATAATGGATTTTATACAACAAGCTCAACAGGTAAAAGAAAGCAGAAAATAAGTAGTTTATATTAAAACTATTTTATGCTAAAGATTATTTTATGTTAAGGTTATACTTTTAGCGCACTTGCTCCATTTGTCTCACTAAAATAACAAAATATTACGTATTATGACTTTGCGCAGAGAGTTTTAGCGCATCAAGAAGAACAAGCATTATTGAAAGCATATATAGCCGAGTGGAGAAAGTTTTTTACGCAATGTAACTATTTACCAACACCATTTAGGCAATTAGAAGCATATCTTGCGGGGAAAACTAGCTCCAGCACACAAAAAAGGAATCAACCTGATGATATAGTTAGGAAGGTAAAAAGGAGTTATAGTATTTATATATAATATTTTATAATAAAATATTAGATTAAAATATTAGATATTTTATAATAAAATTATTATATATTTTTACATATTATACATACTTACATGCATCCATGCATACTTTATGTATTGTTATATATTATTAAGTATTTTTATATAATCTTTCTTTTTATTATTTATTTCTTTTTATTATGTAGCTAATGTTGGATAGTTGGAACCAAAGTATATTCAATGAAATAAAACAAAGACTTCAAGATGCGGCCATGAGATTAGTACGAGCTGAAAGAAACGGTGAAGCGTTTGATTCTCAACTTGTTATTGGTGTCAGAGAATCTTATGGTAATTATAAAATATATAATATGTATTATAATTATATATATATATATATATATATATATATATATATATAAAAGAATTTTTTTCTTTAATAATATAACATTTTATGTTTCAGTAAACTTGTGTTCGAATCCGACAGATAAGCTTCAAATATATAGGGAAAATTTTGAGGCAGCATACATTCAAGCCACTGAAGCATTTTATTGGGTCAAAGCTCCGGAATATTTATCTATGCATGGTGTGGAGAATTATATGCGTTACGCTGACTCGAAATTAAGAGAAGAGGAGTTGCGTGCTCAAAAATATTTGGAGCCGAATACCGCGAGTATGCAACGGTTAACGGACTGTTGCGTAAAAGTATTAGTCGCGACTTTTAAGCCAGCCATACTCGCAGAATGTCCACGAATGATACAACATAATCAAACTGACAGTGAGTATTTCACTGTTTGTAATTTGCAATTTTGTTGATTCGCGATTAATTTTATAATAATATATGCCACTTTTCTGATCAATGATAATTAGTGAGATATAATCATTGCAGAGCTTCGCCTTATGTTGAAATTAATGGATAGAGTTCCTGACGGCGTCAGTCCCATGTTGAGAAATTTAGAAGAACATATCGCGAGCGCGGGTCTTACGGATATGATGGCAGCTGTAGATGTCATTACTCAAGATTCTGAAAAATACGTGGAAAGACTGTTAGATCTTTTCCATAGATTTTCCACGCTCGTTAAAGAGGCATTCGATGATGATCCACGGTTTCTTACAGCACGAGATAAAGCTTATAAGCTCGTTGTCAATGACGCCACAGTATTTAAATTAGAATTGCCTACTCGACAGGGTTCTGGAATCAGTGGTGCATCTGTTTTAAATAATAGACCTATTACTAACAACAATGGATTAGCTGAATCAAAGTGTCCGGAACTCCTCGCGAATTTCTGTGATATGCTTCTTAGAAAAACGCCTCTCAGTAAGAAACTAACTACCGACGAAATTGAAAGTAAATTGAAGGATGTGGTCAGTAAATATATATATAATGATATATATATAACTGTATTCATAGAGATCAAATCTTTCCAATGAAATTTATGTCATATTGCATTCTATTTTTTTAGCTATTAGTGTTAAAATACGTTCAAAACAAGGATGTATTTATGCGTTATCATAAAGCGCATTTAACTAGACGATTAATATTAGATACGACGACAGACTCGGAAAAAGAAGAAAATATGGTAGATATGCTTCGTGAAGTTGGTATGCCCGCGGATTTTGTTAATAAATTAGCTCGTATGTTCCAAGATATTAAAGTATCTCAGGATCTAAATCAACAATTTAAGGAACAATGTCGAGCTGCCATTGCAGATAGCATAAATATTAAGGTAACTGTATGGTTTGTTTTTTCATATATATATATATATATAATGTGTTCTTATACTTGTATATAAATTTGGTATTATAAATTTAGCATTATAGAAAAGCTGTATGAGAGATATGTGTATAGTATGAATATTTTTAACTAAAAATATATCTTTCTACTTGTAGATTCTCAATGCGGGTGCATGGGCGAGAGGTAGTGAGCGTGTTACCGTGAGTTTACCGCTTCAATTGGAAGATTATATTCCAGAGGTCGAAGAATTTTACAAAAAGAAACATAGTGGAAGAAAGTTGCAATGGCATCACCATATGTCAAACGGCACGGTATTTTGCACACATTAATAAAATTCTACTTTTATTCAAGCAATATTTCCAGATGCATCAAGAAGACATTTTTATTTCTTAATTAATGCATATCTCATAACATGTAAATGTTTCAGATAACGTTTGCAAATAAAGTTGGACGTTTCGATATAGACGTAACGACCTTTCAAATGGCAGTATTATTCGCTTGGAATCAACGACCCAACGAAAAGGTCACGTACGAGAATCTCCGATTGGCTACTGAGCTTCCAGATCCCGAACTTAGACGGACTTTATGGTCTTTGTGTGCCTTTCCGAAGTTAAAACGGCAACTTCTTTTAGTGGAACCGCATGCCGCTACTCCGAAAGATTTTGCAAACGACACAAGATTTTGGGTCAATCAAGAATTTGCTATTGTGTTCGTATCCATTTTTTATATTAACAAATGTTACACAAATGCTATATTTTAAAATTATATTAATTATATTTTATTTTTTATAAAATATATCACATTTCATTGATTTCTCATATACATATATTCTAGAATTCAATATTTGTGTATGGGCAATGCAGATTTGTCCTTAAAATAATATAAATTTATAAATGTATAATTATTTATAACATTATAGAAAAAATGGCAAGATGCAAAAGCGGGGAAAAATAAACTTGATAGGACGTCTTCAATTATCAACAGAACGTAGCAGAGAAGAAGATAACCAATCTATTGTGCAGCTCAGAATATTACGAGTACAGGTATATCGTTTTTAAATAAGTAGTATGATATAATACATAAAAAAACATCCATTGACATTTGTTCACAGTTTATTTGGAGATTTGGAGACCCAGCAAACATGATGACGTCCAAAAACGTCTTAATGACATATTATACGTCATTAAAACGTTATTAAGACGTCTTTAGACATCATCATGTTTGCTGGATTATATGAATAATTTTTATCTTCTTATATATAACTTCACAGGAAGCAATCATCAAGATTTTAAAAATGCGCAAGAAGATCACTAACGCGCAATTGCAGACCGAACTAGTGGATATATTGAAAAATATGTTTTTACCAAGTAAGAAGATGATAAAAGAACAAATTGAATGGCTCATTGAACACAAGTATATTCGTAGGCACGATGACGATATTAATACATTTGTATATATGGCATAACACGGGATTATACACACGTACAAGATTGTTCACGAACTATGGTTAATATTATATTTTTATAAAAAAAATTTAGTTTTGTCATATATGCGAGGATATACGTTCAAGTCTGCCATGCGCTATTATGTTTCATCTGTTTTTTTGTAACACAGTATGAAAGAAAGGAAAGACGATATTTGACTAGATTTTAAAATAAGATACCGATAAGACAAGTCATATTGCCTGCATTTGCCGATTATTATACATGAATAAAGTGAAATGTGTAGCAAAACTGAAGAAAATGTCGCAATAATAATAAGAAAGGTGTACAACATTATATCATGATAAAACTAGCATTTATCGTTTATTTTTCTGGACACTGATCTGTATTAATTTAATTAGGAAAGATTTGATTAAATTAAAAAGGAGAATTATCGGTAACGCGCGCCATCACTATTCCTCCTATTTATATATATTTTACTAAAAAGTATATATATATTCTTATAAAATATATGTACATCTTCTTTTTAAAAATTTTTATACTGTTAATTATATTTGTTAAAAAAAAATTTGGTTATAGTATTAATATAGAACAATTTGATATTAAAAATCAATCAATTAAATCCTTGCACAAATCTGGACAACAGTGCAGTGTATATTTATACACTGCATAAAATTTAATCGTAAATAAAAATTCGCAAATATACTTGAATATATATATATATATATATATATATATATATATATATAATGTTTTACATATATATAGATTTACTCATCACTAAATATATATGAGCTATCGCGAAAGAATTGGAATTCAGAATATTCTCTACATGGCATAATATATGTTTAATTTATTACTAGAATTTATAATTTGCGGACGGCGTTCAAAGATATTCATAATTCCCATTTTCAAGATACACATTAAAAGCCCGATGAATAATGTTGTTCAATGGCCTATACAATATTTTAATGCATAAGCACGTACCTCGCAACACCAAATTTGATTTTAGCGATGATAGAAATATATGTATTTATATAATTTCTACATCTGAAACGTAGTTATGATGATTCGAATCGTCAAAATAATCGTCAAAATAGTTACTTAAGCAAATAATAACGACGGTTATATGTATAAAGCTTTTATATAACTTCAATAAGAGTGAAAGACGAGTGTAATGGTATAAAATCTCAATGAATTAAACGACAGAATATTTCATAACTGTATACAATACGTTCTTATCAAATTTCATTGAATCTCTATTTTACCTATTATTATTATTATGCAATAAATTCCATGTGGCAACAAATAGTGCTTACATACATCAGATTATATATATATATATATATATATATATATATATATATATATATATATATATATATATATATATCAGAATATTTTAACGTAAAATAATTTGTATTTATATTTTCTTTTTTGATACAAATCATTTGTACATTATTTCCTCCGGTATATAATAATTATTCGTATATTATTTATTTAGATTTTCAATTATTCAGTAAAGAAAAATTGAAATTAAATGACGCAGCAAAATAGTTTTACATTTTTCATCGCCGGGAGGATACAAACGATACTACACACTATATAAAATAACTAAATGTGTTACTATAAAGTATTTATAAATATTCAACAATTATTTTTAGGTCACAGATCTTGCAATAACAGGAATTATATGTTTCACACACGTACAGAACAGTATATATACATATACACAATCACCACTGCCGTTATGTAAATCAGTGTAATGCTGATATGATCACATACGGTATCGATGTCTATCCTATTTTTTTTTTTTTTTTATTTATTTTACTAACTTAATCCTTAAAGAGCAAAGTGATAACAATAGGTGATTTCATAAACTTCATTGACAAGAGATCATAGATATAGATTTAGAATAGCATGTAATGTTCAAGCTAATATGAACTAGCTTCTACAGAAAACACACAGAACAAAGAATCACACGAGAATTTTTAGAACAATACATTCGTATACACACACATATCACATACTTATTAATGTCATATACTTCTACAGATTTTTTCGCGCATGCACGCAAGGCTCAATTGGAAATTCACAATACAAGAAAATAATAATCTTAAAAGAATTTTCGAAAAAAAGAGAGAAAGAAAAAATATAGAAATAAATAAATAATAAAATAGAACCATTAAACATTCTAACTTTTTGATTCTGTGTGTCGAGCGATTATTCTAACATTAGTTATTAGTATCTTTTATGTAGATTTACAACAATATTGTGTTTTATTACATTATGTGTTTAAGAATAGAAATAACACACCGACAATGAGAGGTAGAATTGCAAAATCTCTGAATATATTTTCAACAATTTCCATCTTTGATTCATCGATTTTTAATTTTATCACATAGGATAATTTTTCACGATATGTACGATACAATATCAATTATTAAGAAAATAACATAGAGACAATATAGGCCAAACTATTGGAATTTCTTCAACTGTTGGTTTCTCTTCGTCGCGTATATATTTTCGGAAATAAAAAATATAAGCAATTCACAAATTTTTTCACAATGTGCAAACACAATTTTAAACTCTATTTCTTGATCAGTATATAACAATAAATATTTATAGAGAATTGATATTTATAGATCACTGTTATCCGTGGGAAGCTTGGTAAATATTATATACCAGATTTCATCGTTGTCTGTAAACTGTCAATCTTTTTATAATAAATCACTTTTTTCATCATTTGGATCTAGCTACACACAATTGAATGTGTGAATTATAATCTTATTATATAATAATACCTTTTTTTAAATTTAAAATCGCTCGCTAGATGTGCTCTTTTCAGCTTGAGTCTAGTTACTCTGCAGATTATAAGAGCCTATCAATGTATGATCAATCAAAAAACAGGAAAAGAAAAATTAGTGTTCTGGGCATCGCGTATGTTGAATGCGAGGCGCATCTTTCGCCAAATTCGCACTCTCACAAACGTGCACAACTATTCCCGGTTGTCCCGACCCTCCTGGATGTATCTCGTGAGGTCCGCCTGTAATATTAATAATTATTTATGTATAATCGAACATTATCGGATTTAGATAATAATCCCTTATCTCTTTTATTTTTACATAAAATATAAGTTCAAAATACCTGTGGATAAATTGGCTATAGCAGCTAATAAATCATGATTAACAAGAGGTTCTCCTTCTTCGCGTGGATGCCAGCCAACCGGCGGAGAAGCAGGAGGAGATATGAGGAACTGTTTGGTAAGAGCAGGTGGTTGAAGATGCTGATCCTCCATATCTGAAAAATTAAGATTGTTAATAAATTGAGATTGTTAAAAAATTACTTACTCTTATATCTTTTGTATCATTGAAAATGCTTAATCTTAAGATCTGAAAGTCTACATTATTTACAAACCTATAGGCGTCACTGGTTGTGCAAAATAACAATTAATATCAGTTTCCCCAAAATGCGTTTGATGCAAATGCAATCTTGCATTTGCTGCAGCATTGGGAGAATTATAATTTACCCTCATTCTTCTGAAGGATCTAAAGTATTGAAACGTAGCATCTTCTCCGAATTCTTTGAAAAGATTTTCTATGGCTGGCTGTAAGAATAGAATAACATCACAATATAACAAAGAATGTTTGTCATTAATAGTACCCCATGCAAAACTTTTATTTCATTACCTTCAGATCATCATTCTTAAAAACTCGAGGATCAACATTAGTAACAATTACAGAAGTTGGTAAGTCTTCATCATGAACCAACTCATCGATTGATCTAATATCTGTATCGTGTCTTTCTCTTTCAAATTCAAGTTCTAATTGCTCGTAATTTGGATGTAAATTTGGTAAACCATCCACTTCATTAATTATTATATTTTCAGTGTCTTCGAGCTCCTCCTCTTCTGTCATGCCTCTATTACTGCATTTTTCTTCCATTTTTCCCTGCTGGATTTAAAAATAGGTAAGAATTATGGATTTAAAAATAGTTAAGAATTGTAGGTTTAAAAATAGGTAAGAATTATAAATTTAAATATAGGTAAGAATTGTGAATTAATAAATAAAAATTCAAAAATTTAAGGTTTTGAAATATATATTCATTATTTAATGTGTGAAATGAAAGGAAATATAAATATTATAGATGATATTCTTTTACATTTATATAAATGGAATGCATAAAAATAATGAAAACCAGATGTTATATAAATATATAAACTAAATTATGATTGAAATATATTTTTGAAGAGCAAAAGAGGTATATGTGTTTTTTGAAACATATTTTGAGATATATCTTCCTATCGACTAATAAAAGTGCAGTGTGAGCGTTAGATTCGGTTTATTGACCACGCAAGTGTCATCAGATCAAGTTCATTGTCACCAGAGCGCAAAAGAGCGAAGAAAATAGCATATACGTACATATGATCCAATGTTATCACAGGTGACATTAGAAGAAATGCGATAAATAATGATAATGAAAGGTGCAGATGCATCTTTTTTTCTTACCTTCAAGTCGATTTCTAAACGAAGAGGAGATCAAACACCACGATGAATGTTTTCAAAACGCTTCTTCGTCACAGATATAATTCGTTACGTATGTAACATCTACACCATCTTAACGAATTTAATCGCGCAGCTGTCAGATATCAACATTCTCGAAATACATTCACTTCTATCTTGCTTTCGACGGCGTTCGCTATTTCATCGCTGTTATTATAACGTAACCGCACGTCATCGTTTATTTTACGACAGGAACAACCTCGCGCGTCCTATCCGTATTGCTATCCGATCGAATGCCATGGTCGAGGAACAGATTAGGGTAGGTTAGATGTGTACGGGCACGGATAGGAGTGGAACTATTGAAAACTATTTGGGCGCAAGTGTACCCAAGCTTTTATTATATATCGGTACATATAATTGACTATAAAATAGAAAACTTGGCAAGTTGCGAGATACACAATTTTGGAGCAGCTGAATAAATTCTTTATTTGACAGTCACGATTAAAATTTCTCATCGATAATTTTTCAAAATGACATTTCCAAATTAATAAGTATGCATTTATTTATTATAACTTATGTTTAAGATACTTCAAACATCCAAGTATTTTTTATTTTTAAATAATACAATCATTTTCATATATTATATATTTTTAATATATATAGATATATATTTAATATATATATGTAAGTCAGTTAGTTTTCTTTATATATATGTGGAAAAATATCTTTAATTATGATTATTAGGTTGCATTTTAATGTTTTTTTATTATATTTATGGGTGATAGAATATTATAGAATACACAGAGATCTTAATAGTATATTGCACATAAAAATTTTTTATATAAATTATATAACAATTAACAAAATTTTTTTTTATTATATATCATGTATATATAATTTATAAAAGCCAATATGAAATACAATAACTTGTAAATTTTAATTTTGACAATATATAGACAATACTGATTACACTTATATAACTCTTGAATATATCACAAATAATAATTAACAAAAATTGTTATAATTTAGTAATAACTAATACTTTGCATTTAGTTTAACATGTTTTTGAAATACATTTTATACATATATATGAATATATATCTCTCTCTTTATATAATCTGAATTGAACATTTCGTTAGTTTTAAATTTATAACTTATAAAAAAAATATATAAAAAGGACCATGTTCATACATTTCTATTATATGTATATTGATATAATGCATTACATGCATATTAATTGCAAAAGTTTTTTCTCGTTTGATTACACTTATTAAAAATATAGTTTCATTAAAGCATTGACTAGTTTGCATAGTGATTAAAATATTGTTTATAACAATTCTTTGCTTTTAGCAAAAAGTCACTTTTACATATAATTATATACTTGATTATATTGCAATGATAAAAGCAAATTACATATGGATTGTATCACATATGTTATTTCACATTGATAAAAATGTAAAAATTAAACAGAGAAATCATCAGAGTTTTAAACATGTGCTGAAATAGATACATATACTGATAATTTTCTTATAGTAATTTATCTACTTATTGCATCGTAAGATATATACTAAATTATATAAGCATGTTTGCAAAATAAATATCTTATACTTTTTTAGTTTTATCTAACAATTGATGCTTTGTTTCACAACATAATTTGTACTTGTGACACATATATATGTCATCTACTTGTACACTGTTCCCACACATGTTTATTATTGCAATTAAAACTAATATCACTGTAACAAAAAAAAAAGAAAGCATTTATAAATCATATCATTGCAGGAAGATTCTTATTGTAAAATGCAACCACTTTCATTTTTCGGCTCCTTACTACTTTGATGAATTGCCTCTTCTTTAACTGGAGGTAAAGTCTGTTCCTTTTCTACTTTTGCTGCCGCTATTCCAGCTAATACTTTGTACGTGCCCAAATTCCAAATGGAGTTCGGTGACGGCATCTGGAAGTCGATTGGGCTGACTAAGCCATAAGTAGCTTTTGTATCCAAAGTTGGAACTTCTCCCGGTATTGTATGATGATATCTGATATTATTTTAAATTTTTCGATTAATAAATTTTGTTTAAATGTTAGATATTAAGATATGATACATAACATTACCCCGATAAAATAATAATAGTCTTTTACAAATACATAAGATAATTACATCAAACCGTTCTCTCGGTTACATTTATCGAGAGTGAGTTTTACTATAGGTGCTAAGCGCTTAAATACTGCATGCTGATCTGGTTTAACGCGAGGCGCAGGTCCATGTGTTTTCCCGTATTCTTGACATAACGCTTTTGCTTTCTTTAAACATGAATCGCTTTCTTGCATTGCTCGTATCGCTTCGCCGCATTTATCCATTGCTAATAAATTTTCACCACAATAGTTATAAGCCTAGAAACGCAGGTTTATGGATAGCAAATATTTATGAATAAATATTTTTTATGACTAACAATAAATTACAAATCTTTTTGTTTGCATTTAAAATCATAAAATAATTATAAACTTTTTTACAAATTTTCAAGCTTACATAAGACTGGTAAAATGCTGCTTTTAGTTCCAAGTATTTTATCCATTGGGCAGATATTTCTGGCTTAAATGGACGAAGAGTGTTAGCGGCATCCAAAAATAATTTACTAGTCTCATTAGCTAAAGCTGTTATCAAGCTAGAATTATGTTTGAGTTCTATTGCTCTAGCCACTGTCACTATAAAGAGAATTAAAAAGGTGATATAAGCATAATTAAATAAATTTATTAAAATCACATACTTGAATATTATGAATACAACCTTCTTGTGCTTCTGCTGTACATTGATTAACATATGCGTTTAGGACACGAGGATCTAAATCACTTCCTAATGGAGGTGGATTAGCCAATTGTGGCAAAAACTCAGTCTGTACAAAGGTAAATATTCCTGCAGCTCGTCTTAACATGCTGTGTACTTCTTTAGCCTCGTTCATTGTAATGCTAAATATTGTAATAGATTATTTTATCCTTATTTTAACACAATATAATGTTATATAATATTAATTATTTAAAGATCTCTTTTATTTAATTCATGCTTACTCATCTTTTGCCGCAATCATAGCTGCATGCTTCATGAACCAAAGACCTATATTGATGCTCATGTTAGCTGCTTCATAAACAGAATCAGCACTGGAGCTATAATAAAAAAAATTGTAATTTTTAATTGTGAATAATCTTGGAATCACTTAGAAGCCATGTTACTTCATTAAATGTTCTCTTTATAATTAATTACAATGTGCCTCCACCAAGTAATGTTTGAGTCCACTTAAATACAAGAACATTTCTGAGTTTGCTGGGATTAGGTCTGCCAACATGTTGTGCTTCTTCCTCGGATGGTTTAACTTCCCACAAAAAGCCATACAACAAACTCAGATAACTAAGAAATGCAGGTTCTATTGTATCACTGGTATTATTTGCATTTCTGACCACATCTAAAAGTCTCGCTCTTGACAGCTTCAAGTCACTGAAAATGCAAACTTTTTGATAAAAAAATATATATGTATATTTTTATTTATATTTTATTTATATTTTATATATATATTTTTTTTATAGAGTAGTCTTATAGAATTTTACAGAATAAAATATATAACGCTTTAATAATTATGTATTCTCTTGAGAAATAATAGTTATCAGATTATAGCAGTTGTCAGTGAACAATATATACACGATCCATTTCTAAAATTTCTCTAACCTGCAGAGCTTCTTGGTAGCGTCCGTAGGATTTGAGACTTTCAGCTCGAATTTTTGGCTCGTTGTCGCTTTTAGCACGTTGCGATGAAACCAGTGAGCCATCGCGTCGCACGAATTTTACGTGGAGGCCACGGTATCGGTTATTGCGATTCCGATCCGATTTCACACTTGTCACTTTTGACAGATAAGACGTACGTACGCTGCGTCGTTACGCTCAATGGAAGGTATGCACTATATCGTATACTTTCTCGTAATACGATCTCCATGTGTATGTGTATGTGTGTAGCAATAGTTCGTTCAAAAGATGGCACACAACATGGCATGGCCAATCAGATTCGCCAACACTCATTTTCATTCACAAACCTTTCTTCCCCCTTGTCCAGAATGGCACGTTATATATTCCTTCAGTTGTTTCCTTATGCCATGTATCTATACATTCACGATTCACTTGGATCGTACCATTTATCATTGTAATGTAAACACGTGCTATTATTTAAAGTAGACGCGTAGCGTAATTTACTTATCGAGGAGCATCGAGGAATTAACAAGAGATCAAAAATATGACGCGTTCAATGTGATTGAATAAAAATACGAAAATAAAAGGAGAAATGTTATTTGTAAGAAATATATCGAGGGAATCAAACAAGTTGGCTGAGATTTGTTGCGTTCATATACGAACTGTTTCTCCATATATCCTCGATTAATTGAATACTGATCTCTCATTCGGTTGTCTTTGAAATTATACACAAAGCGTAGACTGTGATATACAGATCGAGAACGTTAAAAAGTATTCTATCAAGAACGTTTAAAATATCTTTAAAATTCTTTAAATTTCTCTAAAATACTAAATAAAATGAAACAAGAATGATTATGTGATACAAAAAGTTTGTTTATTATAAAAAAGTGTTTTTAATGCTGTTACAAATATATTTTAACAAACTCCACAAAGATAATAAGTGATAAGTTCTTCATTATATCTGTGATTTTCCATATTCATTCTATATCATAAAGTTTCATAGCATAAAAATATTTGAATTAAACATATAAAACACAAACAAGAAATTATAGAAATGGAAACATTCTGGTTTCCTCGTCTGGTTGCTCATCATCCATATATAATTTTGATGGTGGTCTTTGCATTTTCATCGATATGTCTAATTATTCCTCTTACAACTAGAAAGTTTCCAGATTTTTCGGATCCTCAAATGGTATGTATAAATATGAATCTGTTTAAATTTGAAAAAGTTATATAGCATTGATATTTAAAATATGAAACATTTATATCTTATAGGGTTTTGAAGCAAGAGGTACAGTTTTAGCACAAAGACTTACAGCTTGGGATCATTTAATGGAAGCTACAAAGGCAAGAGGAGAACTTACTGATAATCCTATTGAATATCACCAATACATACGTCAACTAAATCAACAGGTGTGTATGATACAGTATTTTATATTCTTATTCTTACTTGTTTCAAATACATATTTTATATATTCATATATTTATATATTTTATATATTTTATATATTCATTACATATTTTATATATTTATCCAATTAGATGGTTTTATTTATAAATGTATATTGCTATAAGAATGAAATAATTAGCAAGAAAATATATATTAAAGCTTTAACTTGATTTTGCAGTCTAATATACATACACAAAATCATAGTTTGTCTATTCAGAGTACTCACAGAAAAAAACAAAAAAAAAGTAAAAATAAACGAAAAGGAAAAAAACATCAAAAGCAACTAAATGATACAAGTTTAATAGGAATAAACGAGGATAAAGATAAATGGAATGAATTAATAGAAATGAAAGATAAACATGATATAAATGTTACAATGGATGACAAAAATCAGAATCAGTTTGATAGTGATAATTTTTTCTGTAATTTACCAACTTCTTCATACGCTCGTGTTGTAATTGCTGTGGATACTGAAGAGAAAAATCTATGGTCAATGGAAGGTGTATTAGCTCAATGCCACATTGATGGTGTACTTCGTGCAAATGCTCATTTTTCATCTCTCTGTCAGATACAAGAGCACAATCATAAATGTTGCAGAAGCTGGTCACCAGCTAACTATGTGGCACTTTTATCCAATCGCAGTTCTTGCTTGGGAGTAACAGAAAATGATCTGATTAAAGTGAAAACGCTTTTGCAACAGTGTGCTCATTATTACCATAATCGTAAGTTATTGCCTAATTGTGCAGAAGATTTTAATTGCCAAAAACATGTGCCAACTGAATGTTACATGAGAAATGCAGCTTACCATTTATTGCACTATCTTTTGGATGTTAATTTTATTCCGAATCCGGTAAGAATATACCTCGCTTTATATCGTTTCATGGTACAAAGGATTATACTTGTTCATTATTCTAATATTTATTGTTGCATTGTTACAGAATATGGATTCGAAAAATATACAAAATTTGACATTGCAGTCTGCCATGTTATTTCTTCCAATTGCAGCAAGCTCTGCAACTTTAGATTTTTATAAAGCGATAAAGAACAATGATTTAATGTATGGAAATTTTCGTGTTCAAGGCATGGAACTTGGCCTAAAAAGTACATTGTTTGACCGACTATTAGTATCTGATTCAAGTTTGGTACTCCTTGGTTTTATCTTCATTACTTTCTGTATTTGGGCATACACTGGCTCTATAGTGTTGACCATAACAACAATTTTTGCAGTGGTATTTAGTCTTGGTATTTCGTTTGCAGTGTATACTCTAGTTTTACGTATTGAATTCTTTCCCTTTATGAATCTACTGGCTATTGTTGTTGCCGTAGGTTAGTATTTTATATTATAAAATATATATATTTTTATATTTTTTTAAAATAAATTTTATACAATTAATGATACATATATTCATCTACAGATGTTATAAATATATTATTGTAATGAAATTATGTTACAGGCATTGGAGCAGATGATGCATTTGTTTATTGTAAAGTATGGGAGTCTGGAAAACAGCAGAAGCTTTCCAATGGTGGATTAGTACATTTAGTACAAGTGACAATGAAACATGCTTTTCCATCTATGTTTGTCACATCCCTCACTACAGCTGTAGCTTTTTTTGCATCAATTGTTAGTAATGTGACTGCTATCAATTGCTTTAGGTATTAATTTTATTACACATAAATAAATTTTTTTTATATATATTTAATACTTTCTTAAAGTATGTATATCTCTTATGTACATACTCTAATAATTTTATTACATAGTTTATTTGCAGGCATGACAGTTATTGCTAACTTCTTCTTGATGATTACATGGTTACCAGCATGTGTGATTGTATCAGAGCATTGTAAATTAACTACGTTATCGCCTGTCAATTTTATTACCAGAAAGATTATTCGTCCCCTACGATCTTTGGGAAATAAAGTAACAGTAGGATTTACCGTTTTTCTTACTGGAATAGTGATTCGCCTACGATTTTTATGGTTACTAACTTTGGGAACTATGGCAATAGCATGTTGCATTATTGTCTTCCATCATCCGGGTCTGGAATTGCCGGATTATATTGATTTTCAATTATTCCATAACACGCATCCATTTGAGCGATACGATTTAATATATTCGCAGAGATTTTGGTTTGAACGACATGAAATGGTACCTATATATTTATATTTATTTAAAGTTTATATTTTTACATATATAAAATGTGTACATACATGTAACATGTATTTGATTAATACAGATTGGTAGGGACGCTGATGTTTTACCTTTGCGATTTGTATGGGGCATAAAACCGATCGACAATGGCGATTACCTTAATCCCAGCAAAAAAGGAACACTAGACTATGATGCAACCTTTGATATTTCTAATCCTAAGTCACAATTATGGCTCGAACAATTTTGCAAAAATTTACGGAGTCAACCCTTCTATCGTAGTACTATGGGACCTTTGGGACCGAATTGTTTCATCGAATCATTACGTTCATGGATGAAGAGACGTTGTAAAGATCCCATTGACCCGAATATCGAATATTTACCGTGTTGCGAAAGTAGTGAATTTCCATATACACCCAATGTTCTACAGCAGTGTGCGGCTGAAGTTAGTACGGAGATAGCTCGCACGCCTTATTTGTGGATTAGAGGTGGTGCGATTTCTGCAGGTTTAAAATTTTTAAAGGAACCAGAATTGTCCTCGACGCCGAACGATACACTTTCGCTTAAAGTAACACCTAAAATTAAAGCGCTTGTTGTTGAATATGATAGCACTTACACTTATACTCTCTCATTTACGAACATGGATAAATTTTTTCATCAAGTAAGTGATTTTATTTATTGATGAATTATCTATATATAGACTATAATAGCAATAGTAAATTTTAATCTTTAAATTTGAATAGGTTGAAAATTGGATGAAAGATCAATTACGAAGTGCTCCTAGAGGCATGCGAGGTGGTTGGTTCATTAGTTCATTCGAGTTTTATGAACTACAGCGCACTTTGTATGAGGGCACCATATGGGCAATAGGATTGTCATTAATTTTAGCTCTAATAGTATTAGCACTAGTTACTCTAAACCCTGTCATTAGCCTATATGCCATTATAACTATTGGTGCTGCGATAATAGTAACAATTGCTATACTTATTCTTCTCGGTTGGAAACTCAATGTCTTGGAGAGCGTTGCAATATCTACAGCTATTGGTAAAGAACGATAAAGCAAACCTAATTTTAAATTTATAAAAATGTAAAATATTCCTAAAATTGATTGAATATATACATTTTATTATAGGTCTTGCCGTTGACTTTAGTTTACATTATGCCGTGAGTTATAGAGCCTGTATTTCTGAAAGAAAAATAGACAAGGTAAAAGCGGCGTTGCAACAAATGGGCGGTCCAACTCTTATGGCGGCGATTACAAGCGGAGCTGCGGGCGCTTTAATGTTACCTTCTCATGTATTAGCATATATACAAATTGGTATCTTTTTATTACTCGTGATGGGCATAAGTTGGATATATGCCACATTATTCCTATGTTCGATGTTAGCAGTTATGGGACCGTCTTCGCGCTTCGCTCAGTTTGAATATTCTAGGTGATAAGCTTGTTATATACATTCAATTAATCTTATATCTATATAATGTATTTCAGGACTCTAGTAATGCAATCGAGCACATTCCACGATACAAATTATAATAATTAATGGTAATGGTAATGATAATCTCCTTTAAATTACAGATTAAAAATGTTATTGAGCTGTTTTCATAAATACGAGGATGATAGCGTAGTTGAAGCCGACAAAGATAACAATCGAGCGAGAAAAGCTTATAAAGGACGTGGAATGCTATCGGAATCGACTCTAAGCACATCCAGCTCTGTATGTCAATTTCATTGCAGTGAATTGGAAACTCTTGCGGCAAGACCTCCATCACCATCATCTCCATTATCAACATTACTTCGTTGAAATATAATTATTATTATTCTTTAAATCTAAATTATTCTTTCTAGGAATATCAATTTTTCATCTTAATAAATCGTGTACTTTTTCAGATTGTATGTAAGACTATCCACATGTGTTATCTTGTATGTAGGTGTGACATCATATAATTAATGTGACTGTTGGCTGTGTTCAAATAGCTTTAAGGTCATCATTGAGATACATATGATCTATCATTCATCTACATATATGTACAATGCACATAAATGCATGTATATCAACACATGTATGTATATATACATATATACAATTTTATAATGTAAAGTTTCTCATATATATTATACAAATATAAAATAGTTATATTATATAGTTATATTATATAACTATAAAATTTTATAGTTATATAATGTAACTATAAAAGTAATATAACACATTATATGTGTATATGTATATGTATGTACATATACATTATTATTAATTAATTATGAAATTACATGTTAACTCAAACTAATAGGTATATTAACATCTCTTTTATATTATTCTATAAGTTTAGTTATATAATTTGTAAGAATGTCGTGTTATATAATGTATGTGGATATAAATCTAATGTGTGTCAAATAATATTGTATGGATTTGAATCTCAATGATAGTCGATTCTTTCATCAAATATATTTATGAACACTCAGTATTATACATCAGTATTATATAGTAATTAACAATACAAATATAAATATAAAGATATTACCTTCTATTTTAGATATTTATCAATTATTTGTCACATATAATTTATATCAGAATAGTAATAAAAGTATATATTTGTATGCATATATATTTTATACTTTTTTTTTAACACTTTTATTATATTATACAATTCGATGTAGCTTTTTTGATACAAAATGATAGAAATTATTTTTTCTTAAGAATCTTGGATATAAGTTACGCACAATTACATATTTCTAAGCTGTATAAAGTGATATATTATTAAAACAAAATTGTATCTGATATTAATATTGTATATATATTTTAAATGACAGATAACAGAATGCATTAAAAAAAGTGGAAATCACAGACGTCTATATATTAGACGTAATATATAGACGTCTGTGGTATAAATACATATGTTGTGTGTAATGGAATTTAAAATTAAATGTAATAAAATTGATTCTCTGTATCATATATGTTTATCAAATGTTCAATATATATATATGTGTGTGTGTGTGTGTGTGTGTGTGTGTGTGTGTGTGTGTGTGTGTGTATGTATGTTGAAGCAATGATTTTTTAATTCTATAATAGTATACTTGTTGAAACAATTTTTATGTATGTATATAACAGTAGTAGTATTCGATTTATTTATGTACATGTTTAATTTTCCCGCCTTTCTTGTGCTCATACATGTTAGAATGCGTTCAAAAATCTATTTGTTTCAGAATATTTGATTGACCAATCAAAAGAAGTAAAGATTTCTTGTTTCAGACACTTCAATGAATAGATTTTTGAACACAACTTTAAAGAAACAAATACGAAATTGTGCCGAACACATTGCTATGGCAACAAATATACAAAACATGTGGTGTTCTGTGATTATAGTTTCTAATATTTGTATCGTACATATCTGTATGTATACATCTGCTTTTGGTCATGGGACATGATAAAAAATATCAATTTAAAAATTTGTGAAATTGCAATTATAGAATTGACACATCATGTGAAAACATGTAAAGATAAAAGATCTTATTGTAATTCAATTGCAGATGTATTTTATGTGTATTGATATAGTATTACAGATACATGATATAAATGAAAAAGCTGAGATATGTAGAGATAAATTAGCTTTAAATAAGTTTACAATTTTTTTTATACTGAAAGAGTTTTAACAATTAGTAATCCCTCATGCACGGTTTAAGGTAAAGGACATTTTTTATTTTATTCGATTTTTTTTTTTTTAAATAAAGGACTATATATACAATAATATATTAAAATTTAATATTTTACAAATTTAAATATAAAATATTAAATCTAATATTAAAATTCTACTTATTTAATAATTGCATAATTAAGTTAAAAAATTCATATTATTGTTGCTTATTGTATATTTTTATTTGTAATATGTATATATATTTTTAGAGCAGACCACAAATCTCTTGGAGGACTCGGCACGAGTCGATGGTTGGAAGCACTTTGGGAACCAAGTGCTGGTTTATTTGCTTTACCAGGTGGGCTTGATATGTTGGATGTAAGTGGCGATGGAGATGCTAGACTCATCTGTGCTGATCTAGGACCAGTAGGAAATGACTTGACAAAGGTTACAACATATACATTATATATTTTATAACAAAGTTTATATATGTAAAGTTTATCTGTATATAAATAATTTACATATTTGAATATCGTAAAGATAAAAAATGAAAGAGTAAAAAAATAGCCATATTTTCTTACAAAAACAAAAAATTATGATAAATTACTTCATTTTCACATAATCTCTTAAATCTTGATAAGATGTAATTGAATAATATTAAATTATATATATAGTAAATATTTAAATTCTCTCTCTCTCTCTCTCTCTCGTTTTCTTCTTATTACTTATATTCTTTTATACTTTCTAATGTATTATTTATATATATTTCTAGATACGAGTATATAAAGGAGGTGATCAAATAACTGAACATAACATGATAGATCCACCTTGTGGTGTAGTTGGTTTTTATACAGAAAATGGAGAACTTCGCTCATCTGTAGTAGCTGTAGGAGCTGGAGCCAGTGTATATATTTTCAAAAACATGAGACCTTTTTTTAAGTACTGTCTGCCACATATTGATGCTCATCCAAAAGAACGAGAGGTATAGTATATAATAATATTGAGCCATTTCTTAATTTTATGCATGTTTTGTCATAAATAATATTTTAATAATTTGATATAGATTTGGCATAAATGCGGATTGGACGAGGAATTAAATGTGCTTACTCTCGCGGATGATTTGGAGCTATTGCTAAAGGAACTCGGGGCGTCATTTCTTTCACCTCGCACATTAAAATTTCTGTCTATGGATAATAATTTACAATTGAGCTTCGCGGAGCAATATAGAAGAGTTCCACTTGTCAAAGCCAACGCCCTAACAGCGATTGCAACCATCCGAAGAGATTCATGGAATGATCCTGCTAGTAGTTGTATAATATTAGGAACCGAAGTTGGTGAAATTCTCATTTTGGATCCTAGGTATTTTTCTTGTATAATTAAAGCAAAATGTGCGCGTTCGTAAAATAACATTTCATGAATATCATATATTTGTATTTCTATTATGGATATTGTTTAATTGCCACACAGAGCTTTTTCAGTTATGGATAAACATCAATTGGAATGGCCACCAGTAGCATTTGCCAGTTGTGGTTTATGGACTGGCGATGGTCGCATAATGATTATTGGAAGAGATGGAAAAATAGGAGTAATTAGGAGAGGAAGCCCTGTGAAACTTTGGGAAACGTTGCCAGCACCAGCAGTAGCTATTTCTGTTCTTACTTCTGAAGGTGCAGCAGTAGCTGTTATGGATGGTACTTTAATAGGATTTTCAAAAAAGGTATGTTTGAATACATATCTTCTCAGAGAGAAGTTTGTGCATTTTTGATTAATAATGACATGCACTATATAAAGAATACAATATGATGTTCAATGTGTGTGTTAGATTTTTTCGAATATATAAATTTCTCACATAGGGGATAAAATTATGGTACATTAGTATTCCTGGCATAATATTAGATTTAGTGAGCTTACCAGTACCACAAAGCGGATTATCTTTGTTAGCTGTAAGCACAGCAGGCTATGGAGTGCGTATTTATGATGGGAAACATCATGTAGATACAGTGAAGATTATGGAGCCTGTATCTGCCCTTAAGGTACTTTTTACATATATAAAATATATCTTATTAAAAGAAAATTAATGTGCTTGTGTGTTTTTGATATACAATATATGTATAAGTAAATTTCACTTTCAATATAGTATGGACGAATGGGACAAGAAGAACGAACAATAGCTATGATTACTGTTGGCGGCGGTTTATGTATGAAGATCCTAAAACGCACTGCTGATTTCAATGTAAATAATTCAGTGTCGAATTCATTATCATGCAATATATCGAAGTTCTCGATACCGAAGAAAACACGACTATTCGTCGATCAGACGATAAGGGAGAGAGCAGAGGCGAAGAAAATTCATAACACTTTTCAGCAAGGCTTTCTTCGTTTACGTTTAACAACCGCTAAACAAGCCTTCGAAAATTTAAATGAAAATCAAACAACAGGACCGAATCCTATCACATTGGAAGCAAATGTCCTTGGTTTGGGTCCCAATTACATAATTCGCATTCTAGTGACAAATATCTCTGAAGGTTTATCCTATACAGAATTATATATTCTGTGTAGACCAGAGGATACTGATGTGAATCCTCGTGTGATAGATTTGCCTTTGCTACCAAGTGCTGTACCCATATCTCTAACCGTTAGCGCAAACTTAAAAAGTCAAATATCGGGAAAAATTAAGATATTACTATGTAAGAAATCAAATCCAAAACCTTTAGGTGTAACGACTGTAATACTGCCAGCTGCTGAGGAAGATTTTGAAATCTAAGAAATACAATTATTTAAATTTTTTAAATAAAAATTGTCACTTTATATATTAGAATTTAACATTCTTTAAAATACAAAATTTGTCTTTGATGGTTTTGGCATTTGTTGCATGTCTGTGTGTATTGATCTATATATGATTAAAAACTTTCAAAATGTCAATAAAAAATAAAACTTATTTCTCTTCTATTTTTATTTCTAACTATTCTCTTCTATTTCTTATAGTACTGATTGTTATAGATTTCATAATTTTATTTTTTTTTTTAATCTCTGATTTTGTTGTAATTGAATTTTTATCAAGATTTTTCATTAATGATTCATTAGAGAGAAAAAGAGAGAGCGTTTTGTTTAACGCTATGAAAGTTTTGAAGCACTTCATTGATCAACCGGAACAAGGATTTTTTGCCCTTCTCCTATTTTACACGGTCAATCAAATGATTCGAAATTTTTATAATATCAATAAAATGCATCCTATAATTTATGAAACTAAATAATTAACCAAAAAATCGAAGAGAAAAAAAAAGAAATTGAGTTGCCACAGAGTGGCGCAGCGATCATTAAAAATTTTTTATATACTCGACACTCGACGTTTGTTTTATGTGCATGTGGTGTGTGACGTGACAGTTTATAAAATATGGCGGACTCTGCAGGAAATTGGTGTCTCATTGAGAGTGATCCTGGTGTTTTTACGGAATTGATTAAAGAATTCGGTAAATATATTTTCAATTATTTCAGATTATATTGTAATAAAATTGATCTAATCCATAGTAGATATTTTATGCATTATTTTTATGATAGTATAATTATAAATTGCGTTCGTCAAGGTTATACATTCGTGAATAGCAAATAATTATGATACTTTTTTTTTGTTAAATCTCGGAAAATCTTTTTATTTCATGAATATTACAAAATCGATTCACATTAGCATAAGCATGCGCATATACATATATAATCTTTTCAGGTGTTAAAGGAGCACAAGTGGAAGAATTGTGGAGTTTGGATGATGAGCAATTTGATGATTTGAAGTGAGTTTATTTTTTGCATAATAGAAAAATTTGTGATTTTTATTATATTATCTTAAAGGAGACAACTCCATATGTGTAAAAGATTAAACATCTTCAATATAACCAATATATTAATATATATAGTAACTATATTGATCTTTGTAACTATACTTTGCTTTTATTCTGCCGTCTTTTTATGGCAAGAGCATATATTTGTTTCAATATCTAAATGCAAAAAATGTGAAACATGTATAATAGATAGAAAAAAATAGTAACATATTAATAATTTTATATACATTTATATATAATATTAATAATTTTGAAGAAATACATATAATACAATACAATATATACAAATTACCATACATATATACATATCTATCAACGTTGTATGAATTACTTTTATATAGCATGATTTCTCGCTCTCTCTCTCCCTCTCATATATATATATATATATATATATATATATATATATATATATATGTACATATTTATTTATTTATTTTAAATATATTATACTTTTATAATATATTAAATATTATAAATAATTTCTGATAGGCCTATTCATGGTTTAATATTTTTATTCAAATGGGTACAAGATGATGAGTTATCAGGAAATATTGTACGCGATAATAGATTGGACAAAATATTTTTTGCAAAACAGGTATGTATATGATCATGATTTTGATTATTTGGTCAGATTTATATTGTGAGGTAAATTTATTTATTTATGTGGGTTGTTTGCTCACACATATACAACACACAATAGAAATTAGATTTATATAGATCTTACTTTTAAAATAATGTCTCTTGTGCTTAGGTAATAAACAATGCCTGTGCAACACAAGCAATATTGAGTGTTTTATTAAATTGTAAACATCCAGACATATCTTTAGGACCAAATTTAGAAGAATTTAAAAATTTCTGTCAAAGTTTTGATGCAAATATGCGTGGACTTGCTCTCAGTAATTCTGATGTCATAAGAGAAGTACATAATTCCTTTTCTAGGTATGTATTCTTTAGCTAACTGTTAAACAATTATTAATATCATAAATATGACTGTACTGTAAACTCAAATTGTAGACAAACCTTATTTGAATATGACTCAAAGCAGGCATCCAAAGACGATGATGTGTTTCATTTTGTGAGTTATGTTCCGATTGATGGTCACTTGTATGAATTAGATGGATTAAAAGAAGGTCCAATTGATTTATGTCCATGTCCAGTGGGAGAACAATGGGTACAAGCTGCAAAGCCTATAATTCAAAAACGGATAAATAAGTGAGTTATAAAATATAGATATATTTTAATAATTTTATTCATATAAGTGGATATATGTAAGTTATTTATCAAGTGTATAAATAAAAGTATGAATGTTATTATGAATATAGATATAATGAAGGCGAAATCCATTTCAATTTGATGGCTATAGTGACAGATAGAAAAACTTTATATGAAAGACAGAAAGCTAATGTCTGCGATCCTGCAGAACTAGAACGTTTGCAAGCACTAATTGAGGAAGAAATAAGAAAATCTAAAAGATATCAAATAGAGAATATTAGAAGGAAACATAATTATTTACCACTTATTATGGAACTTTTGAAGATTCTTGCTAAAGAAGGCAAGCTTGTACCTTTGTATCAAAAGGCAAAGGACAAAGCATTAGAAAAAGAATCGAAAAAAAATAAGGTGTAAATTTATCTAAAGAAAAAAAATTAAACTTTATGTGGTTACTGAAGAACATAATTCACTCTGTATCAATCCTTTTTTTTAAATAAATAATTATTTGCATAATGTTTTTATTTCTATTTTTATTTTCCAACAATTTAAAATACATTAGAGTAAAATTGAAGAGTATTAAAATATAATACACTGTAAGAGATTAGATTATTAATGTTACAATCAATATTATAATCCTAATCATCATTATCAGCTATAGTTACATTATTACTGTCTTTTTCATTTAATAAATAAATCTTTTTATTTTCATATACAATTCTAGGTAGGAACTTATCTGTTGAAGCCTCTTTAATTTCGGGGATTTTAGTATGATATAGATATTCTACAATATCTGTAAATATAAAAATTTTCATATAATATGACTTTATTCATAATTTTTAGAAATATGCTTTAAATATTATTTTATGTTACCGGCAAAGTTTTCCGTATTTTGCATATTACATTCTTGAACTAGGTAAAAAAAGGTTCTACAAAGAAATGTTGCAGTTGCTCCATCAAAATATCGTGCGACATTAGACCATATAATTTCACGAGTATTTGCTATTCCTTTTTCATACATACTGTGAAATAATGAATTATATATAATTATATAATATGTAACGATTCAATAATGTTTATTATATGTTGGAATCCATTTGTATACTTATAATGTGAATATCCAATAAATTTTATGTGATACTTACTATTCAATTAACTGTATCTTAATGTCATTTAAATAGATAGGACTTGAACTGAATAATTGCAGATGCAACTGATGTTGCCAAAATGTTTTTAAAACGTTTTCATGTATATTTAATCTCTCTTCCATCTTTTGCCACACTGGCTTCGGAATTATAGCACCTTTTAATTCCTTTATATCCTGACTTAATGTTACATTAAGTAAATTTTTTATAAACTTTTTGATTAATGGCAATGTCCATTTAATATTTGGTAATGCTGTAATTAAAATAGATAAATTTAGTAATATACAGATGTGAACCTTTTAAACATCTAGAGAAAAAGAGAGAGAGAGAATTATAAATATATATATTCAATGATATAATATCACAAAATACCTACATTCTACTTCTGAATCATTTTCAATCTTTTTGAGATATCGATATCGTTTAAAAATTGACCGACTTGTTCGTTTTAGTAACTTTGCCAATTCAACATATTTAGTGTCACGCTGATCGAGATATTTATTCCGTATATACATTAAAATTTTTTTGTCTTCTTTTGAAGAATACCTGAAACAAAAAAATTATTGTAGAATATATGTGAAAATTCAAATGCAATTTAAAATCTGTATCGTACCGAACATGAGTAATTTTTTTACAATATAATATTTTGAATCTGGAATATACACTGTATAAAGTCCGCCAAGGTAATCCATTTGCCAAAAATTGTACAAATTTTTGTCTTTCTTCCACGTTATGTATATAATATTTTCCATTATGTCTCCAATTAAGAAATGGTTTAACGATATTTTTGTCCCAATCATGAAGCTATATATTATATAATATAAAAGATATTATAACATATTAATACATTAGATTATATTACATGCTATATATAGTACATCTAAAACAGATAACTATATACCTGGCAAAATGTTTCCCAGTTTTTTCTGATAATTTTATCTTCCATAGGTGAATATAATCCCTTTCGAAGTGGTCCATGTCTCTCAAATAATTTTTTCTGTTTCTTCGTTGGTGCATGCGATCCAGTAAGCTCTATTTTATGTTGCGGAGGCACTTTATGCGTTAGTTTTATAGATAGTTCTTGCAATTTCTGTATATTCAAAACAAAATTTCAATTAATATGGTAAAATAAATCATAAGTAATATTTAAAATATATCAACTAACCTTTACAAAAGGTAATGGCAATTTTTCCCAATTTTGTATATTTTCCAATTCTTTTAAAAGATGTTTCTCTTTTTCATTCAACTTATGTTTTTGTTTCTCAAAAGGATTATTAACATTACTAATTTGTTTATCAGCACAAACTGGTTTTTCTGGTTCTACTGATTTTGAATCCATGAGTGATGTATCATTTTCTTCCAAATCGCTAATAAAAAGAGGATCTGTAGCTGGATCTTTATTTACATTTACTAGGCTATCGTCAATCCCCTGTACAATATTAGTATCCATTAAAGACAAACTATCTGATGATATTTTAGTGTCCTCAAAATATACTGTAGAATCATGTAATAAATTATTGACCTCAAATTCGTTAAAATTTTCCATACTGTTTAATTCTGATTTAAATATGTCATCCTCACTACTAACTATTAGCAGAAAGTGCACTGGCCACGCTACGCATGTACATACATAAGTAAATAGCGAGATTGTGTGTGGTGTGTATGTGACAGATTTTTAGGGCTTGGTGTCTCGCTCATAGGCATCTACGCGCATGCGCACATCTTGAACAGCGCAGCAGATCTAAAAAGACGAAGGCTGCGTTCGTTTTGACGCTTTCAGTGCTGAAAGCATCGTTCTATCTTTGTTTGATATTCAATGTGCAATAAAAACAAAATGATGCTCACAGCGCGTGAGCGTGCAAAGCGAACACAGCCGAAGTGAGACAGCTAGCCCTGTTCTCTCTCGGCTCGCGACAAGCAACGACAGGTTAGTCAGTACACATTATTGTTAAAATATCGGTCTTATTATAATTTAAATAGTGCGATTCGAACGAAAAATAATATAAGACACTTTGTTATTGAATTTAAAATATATTCGCGACAAGTATCGCAAAATAATTTGCTATAAACAATATCGGTCGACTTTTCGACGATTAAATATAATTTGAATTGAAAATGCGCAATGAAATAATCGAATCGCAAGAGTGAGTAACGGAAGAAAGAGATCCATAATATATTAATTGTTTATTAAATAATTATAATCTTAAAACTATTTAATAAATATAATTATCTATAATTCAAATTATTTGTATAACTTGATATTTCGCGCGCATGCGCGTGTGTTTATGTGCGTCATAGGACGCAAAATATTTCAACAACGAACTTCACACATGTTTGACCTTGGTAGCGTATAGTATTCTATTGTTTCCATATTTCGACTTTGTTATTATTACGTGTATCGTAGGACGCAAAATACTTCAATAACATAATGTTCAGCTTTGGTAAGATACAGTATTCTATTGTTTTCATATTTCGACTTTGTAATTATACATTTGTACAGCGATATCGAACGTCAAACGGTAAACTAGTGATACGAAACGCTTCGTATATTGTTGAATTATTGTAATTTGTTGAATTCTTTTCATAAACGCGATTGTGATAAATATCGAAATATAGCATATTAATTGTTTATTAAATAATTATAATATTAAAACTATTTAATAAATATAATTATGATCTATAACTCAAAATATTTTTATAACTTAATATTCCGCGCGCACGCGCGTGTGTATATGTGTGTCATAGGACGCAAGATATTTCAACAACGAATCTTCAACAACATAATGTTTGATCTTGGTGGGATATAGTATTCTATTGCTTTCATATTTCGACTTTGTCATTCTTATACATTTGCACAGCGATATCGAGCGGTAAACTGGTACGAAACGCTTCGTATTGAATTCTTTTCCTAAACGCGATTGTGATAAATATCGAAATATAATTATAATAATTCGCTATATTATTATGATTAACAATTAATTAACTTTTAATAAACCTTTAATAAATAGCTAGTTTTTTAAAATCAATTACTTTGGATACTTTATAGAACAGATTCGTAAAAATATTAATTGATTATATATATATATTGCTCCTTATTATTGTACCTAGTTTACGGTTGGTGTTTGTAAAAATTAATAAAAAAGACTGTAATATTTGCTATTTTTTAAAAAAGAAAATTCTTCCTAAATCCTTCATTTAATAATCAAGACATATGAAAAACATTATGCACATTATTTTTAGAATCATTGGACACCAGTAGAGCAACTCTGTGATAATTTATTATTTGTATATTAGTTTATTTATTAATTGTGTACACCCAATTAAAATTAAGAAATTAATCGTATTATTTAATTTTTTTATTTACATGATTTAAATAAGAGAAAATTAGAAAGAGAGTTATAATTTTTATAAAAGTTTCTATTTCCATAGCTTTTAATAGCGTTATTAGAAAATTATTAACAGAGTTCTTTTTTCAAAATTTATAAAATTGTTTCATAAATCTGCTTATTATTATACGCATTATCTACTTATTAATATACAATTCAATGCGTAAAATAATAATTTTTTTTGAAATGTTAATTGTTTTGAGGTTGACTGTAATTAATTGTTTTAAAGTTGATATAACTTCTATGTTATAGATCAACGTAGCTGATGATCCTGATAACGCGAGAGAAAGCCTGTCCAAAAAGGAGGTCCTAAAAGGAGGTCTAGGAGAGAAGATGTAGGAGAGACATCTTGCACCGAAACAGCTCTAAGGGTGAGTGTTTATTATTGTTTATTTATTATTGTCTTTATTGTTATAAATCGCATACGCGCATTAATTCGATTTTATTGTTTAAATGAATAATAAACTTATATAAATCATAGACACATGTAATGAGAAATTTGCGAGATACTTCATCTCGTAGTCTGGAAAATATCGCTGCTCAGTAGTATTGTTCTCGATAGACAGGTTTGAATTTTGAATTTGAGAATTTAGACGAAATTTTGACTACGAATAATAACGGTACTAAAAAATAATAAAATAAATGTTTCGAAATAATATATTGAAAAAGTAAATTACAAAGAATATTATGACGTGGTAGTATTGAATAGAAAAATGCATAACTTTGCAACTGCATAAAATACTTGCATAATGACGCTAGATATGATAACAATATTTTTCAATCTATCCTCTCATTAAATGATCGCGCGGATTATTAAATAAAAGACCGTCCGAAATTAAAATCAGTATCGCGATTGTTTTTTCATCATTGAATATGTCTAGATGGAAATTATATTTGTCGAATTTCGCGTAAAATCGTGCATTTTATGCAATATAATTTCGTGATATCAGTTGCAATTTTGAGCTTAATTATAATCAGATCAAATTCAGTACATATATTTCAGTATCTTCAGTCATATCATCCGATTTATCTTTGAAAGAGAATGAAACCTTGAAAAGAGAATTAGACAAGATTTGCAAAACAATTACAATAATATGCTGATTCAAGGATTAGTAGATATTACGATACTATCACGTTAATAATGAAGTAATGATAGGGAATAAGGTCATTTTGAGAGGCTCTCGTAACGCGCGCATGGGCTTCATTGAATTAAGTTGATAAGAATTGCCCTTATAAAGGAGCGTGTTAAGATACGCGCGCGCTCGCTCTCGACCTTATCCTTTAATTATAAAAAAAATGTCATTAGAAAAATGCGCGGGTTGCGCAAATTACGAGCGACTGCGATCACCTCCGATGTGCATTATCTTCGGATTTGCATATCGCGTGCGTATACGCTTGTACGTGGAAAGGGACGCGTGAATACAGGCGCCGCCGGGATGTTTGTATAAAGAATTACAGAGTAGAACGATTTCTTTTGTACTACGCGCTCTCTAATTGCTGGTGCTGAAAATTATTCTTTCCGCACGCGTTCTTGAAATTGCTGGCGGCGGCCGGCAGTTTGATACAGCGAGGCGGTGTGTAACACATTTGATAATGGAAGTGTACATAATATCTTAGCAAAGAGAGTGTCCCTTTGAACGCACTTTCTGAAATAACAAATTTTCCGATAAATCTGTGATTATTTTTTTGAAAAATTAAAAATTAAAAAATTAGAAAATTTTTATTTGGAGTAATAAATCTTGCCAATTAAATTTTAAAAAATATGATTTAAAAAGAAGTTCATTTTTAATTGAATTAAACTTGAAGAAAGAAAAGATATACTTTAATAGATATATTTAATAAAAATTTTAAAAAATATTTTTTTTACTCTAATCTAATATAATGTTCATATATTTGGTATATTTTCTATATATAAATTTTAGACTTTAGATTTAAAAATTTAATTATAGAAAATAATCTATTTTTGATGTATTTAATAAAATTTTAAAAAATATTATTTTTATTATTAAGAAAATATTATTTTTATAATATTAATATAACAGTAATTTGATACATAATGATTGATTATATATATAATTTTTATATATAAATTTGAAAATATATATTACTTTAGATTGTCGCAAAGCAAAATAGTGCTTTTCCTATAAATTTGCAGACTATATAATGTTATCTTTTTTTTATTTTCTCACGTAAATTTATTTTCCGTTCGAACGAGCGAGATTACTCGAACTTATAGTACGTTTGCTGCATTTCTTCGTTGCTTGCCGGATTGCCTGATAGCTCCCCGTTCTACTTTCGGCAACTTCCATGAAAGTTCGTTGCCCGTTTCGATCGTTATTTATTCAAGTTTTGTTTGCGCTCTGTCTGAGACGTATTTGTATCCCGTGCGAGTAACGATGGAGAGACTCGCAGGAATATAGAAGACAAAGAAAAAAGCAGTTTATATAAGATATTTCAGCATTAGATTTATAATTACTATAATTTTTTAAATAGACGTTATTATAAGAATAAAAAAATTATTTCGTATAGAAAAAAATAAATATAATTGCTATCTATGGTAAAAAAATTTTCATGTGTTAAATGTACATTAAAAATGTAAATTCAAAAATGTATTTTATGTAATGTCAGGTGCACACAAGGATAATAATATATGTCAGACATAATTTTTTAAACATTTACATGCACAACACAATTTCATTAGATTCTCCGCTAATTATCAATTGACAAATACAAAGCCATTGTCTAATCTCCTCCTTGGTCTCTCGTCCTCCCTCGAATGAACTGCGAGAGGACACACTCCGAGGCCCTCTTGACGGTCGATCGATCCGCTCTAGTCCAAGCACTTCAAATAGTGCGATCGTGGTATGCGTTCAGGAATGGCAATAACGTTGATAGGATAGTAATATGATTATCACCTGTGCAAGGGCCGATAGTGGTGCTACACGTATAATTAGAGACAGGATTGAAGGGGCGGAATGAGAGACGACGATGGGGCGGGAAGGGGGAGGGTGGAGAATGGGACAAGGGTACGCGCAAGTATAATGTCATGCAAATACAGCTCATCACTTGGTCCACCAGGAATGGAGTGCATTAATCCGCTAATGCACATGGGTCCCGTAAAATTAGATTCGGCCAGATTTAGTTGGAAATGCGATATTTCAGTGCCGACCGAATTCTCTCAACAACGTAACGAGACTGCCGGAAAGCGTAACGCGCAGTAGCGTAACGCGGTGCTTCTCTTGTAATGCGACGTGGCGTGAAACGTTGTTACTTGTCAGCCGAATTAATGGAGATATATCGCATCCTCGATCGCGATGGCGCACGGCGTTGCTCTTAAATCCGCTTGCTTCGTTCCGTGAGCGCTAAATAAAAAATGTTCGCGGATCGATGCCGTTAACATCGCGCTAACTGTTTGCTATGTCACATATTAACATTTATGCGAGTTAGCAATTATTATCGCAATTCTAAAATGCATGATTATATTATTGATACCCCTAAATATCTCGCCCCGAATTTCCGAGCTTAGCAAAATTTCTCGCAAACGAGTTTCTTGTCGTTCTAACAGATGGCTGTAGGATGATGCATTTTACCCTCGTTGAATTTAAATAATAATATCTCGTTAATTATTTTGTTAGAATGAAAATAAAATAATATTCCTTAAATATTCCTTCTTATAGATTATTATTTTATGATAATTATTAATATTAATTTATTCGAAACTATACGCGAGGAGTAACAAAAATATTTAATAAAAATATTGATATTAGAATTCATAGAATTCGTAGAAATATTCGTAGAATTATAGCCATGTCGTTAAATTGAAAATAAATTTATTTGAATAATTTTATAAAGATAGAGATTTTTTGCGGAATTGCTGGTCGGTAAAGATCCTTTTGTGACTTTTGCGGAAACATTCCCGTTTCCTTTAACGCTTTATTTATAGACGGTCACATCGATTCCCGCTGTTTTTAACACGCTGTTTCTTGGCAATTTCATTTTCCATCAACTATAGAACCGCACATCTCGGATGTTTCTCTCTTGTTGTGTCTAGAACCCACCTGGTTTTCTCCCCCCCCCGACGTTACCACCCACAAACTGGCACACCCTCTCCCCCTTCTTCGTGCGGCTCCTCGTTCGACCGTAGGATTATTCGCGTCCAATTAAATTTAACGAATTTCCGCGGGTGCGAACGGCTTTATTGGTTTCATTAATTACGCATGAACCATTCTCTACGGCAGCGAGGTTCCTCTAAAATGCGCGTTCAGTCGATGCAGGTTGCAATCGTCATTATTGTTTCTAGCACGCATAACTATTTTGTGCCACTATGCGGCAATTTGATATTTGATAACGCGAACCATCTGATAAAAAAAGATTTTATTTGTAGAATTGTTCATTGATTAAATTTGTGATTTGTTAACTGACACTCTAATACTTTTTGACAAGAAGTTGTTAAGATTGCGAAGTTGATAGCGAATGATAAGTTTTAAATTTGCGCAATATTTTTAATTAATATATATATGTAAAAAATTTATTTTAATAATTAGTCGAATATAATTTACAAATATTAGCTTCAATCATAAAGGGAACGTTTCTATATTATTTCGCTGAACTTCGTTCGCGGTATATATCATAATGAAGTAATTCGTACACTCATATGCACCCTCACGCACAATCGCAAACGATTTACCTTATTATGACATCTGCATACATTCTATAAATATTAAACCGAAATAGGGATGTGCGGAGGGCGATTGAAGCTTGTTGGAGAGTGAATATGCCCTGCGGGACGTACGAGCGTGGGAGGAATCCGACGTGCCGCTATTCCGGATTTAGTAATTAAATATTTTCCGGCTCGATTCGACGGGATACCGTCGATTTACTACTTTGACGGAATATCGACGCGACGCGGCTGCTCGCGATTGGGCGAAAAGTGTTTGATTCGCAATCACGGCGGCCAAGATTTGTTTGAAAAAGCTCATAAAATCAGAATAACTGACTATAAAATAGGCATAAAGAAAGAATAAAGTCAGTCGCATTTAAAAAAATAACGTAACATTTTTTTACATTTCTTTTTGTTTCTTGTTCTCGTTCAAGCCTACAAAATATTTTTTGAGTATAACGAAAAAGTTCGATTTGTGTTTCTTCTACAATATATAAATATATTGATTAAATTTTTAATTATTATTCATATATTGAGATATTTTTTTTCGGGTTTAACAGTAAAATAAATTAATTTTGCTATTTTCTTTTGATATATTTTCTTATATTCGACACATCGGATTAAAATATGAGACAATCTTTTTATAGATAAAATATGATTAAAGTATATGACATATATTTGAAAATTGTACGCTGAAAGGCGAGATGTATTGTATGATAGAAAAAAGACAGAGTGATAAGAGATAGAATACTGTTCCTCGAGTGATAAGAGATAGAATACTGATTTCCTCGAGTGATAAGAGATAGAATATTGTTAAGATTATAAGACGAGCGGTAAACATGCAAGATCCCAATATTCCCAGTACTCGACACGAATATGCTAATGATCTCGTGGCGGGTTAGTTATGCTAATTTCTTTATGATTCATCAGGACAAACATATGCTGTCTTGCATTTTATTCTGACCACCTGCGAAGGGTTAATTGTGTCGATGAATTATTAATTTACGAACCCGCATGGTGTATCTATGCTTTAATGATGTCTACGCGTCTTTCAAACGTGATCAAACTTTTATATAATATTTGCATTAATTTGCGCATATTTGTTGTTATGTACTTTTACTATATAAATCGACAATTATTTTTGAGTAAAACTAAATATATTGTCGCTCGTTGTTCTGACTCGTTACAGTTTTACAGCTAACAGCTTTATACCTAAAATCTCTTTTTAATGACTTGTATTTGCGACAAAAATAAAAATAAAATCTATAATTTTATGTGTTCTATAATCTATAATATTATAAAATATTTAATTATATTTTATATACGTTAATTAATAATCTCTCAATGCATTCATATATATATAAAATATTATACATATTTAGATATATGTAATAATGTTAATTAACAAACGCATAACTCAAATACAAGTACAATAATAATAAACAATAATACAAATAACAATAGATGTCGGTAGATGTATGAATGCATATGCGTCGATGAATGCAGGTCGAGTAAAGCGGATGTACGGAAGCGAATACGTATCAGTTGTGTCGCGTCAATCTTCGGAGAAAGCGAGCTTTCCAGCCCCGGGGGATGGAACGAGCGCCCTTATTCCTCTCTTCCGCGAGAATGCTAATTAACAATTGCCAATTTGTAGGCGGCGCGCGACGAAATCGTAAAACGGTACGTTACCACGGCGTAACAAGGCGTGAAGGGTGAATTAGACGATGACGTCACGGGTTACCGAAAACGCGTTTTGCCGACGAACGTCGCCGCGCGATCAGTAGCTATCAACAACGATACATGAAAAGCGGAAAACGAAGAGAGAGAGAGAGAGGCAGCAGATCTCCCTGAAGGCTCGTAAACTGGCGCAATGGCTCTGAGAAGAGGGGTTCCGTCGGGGCCAAAAAGCGGACGGAGGTCGTCAATGTTGATGATGCGTGGATCACGATGTACTGACGGCTCCATCATAGCTCGCGCCGCAGTCTCTGCGTACCTCTCCCCCTTCTCTCCCTCTCTCTCTCTTTCTTTCTCTCTTTCTCCCTTCTGCTCTTTTCCATTTTCTATGGGGAAATATACCATCTCCGTGTAGTCTATTCCATTTGCTTTATTGAAATAACGTCGAGGGCCCAACCGCTTCCGTCGGCACGTCCCGATGCGGCGACTATCGTGCGAAGGCCGAATTTTATCGCGACGATATTCGAAGATTTACTTTTGACGCGAGCATCCAAGGTTAGAGAATCTTATAAACATATAAATTGCTTTTGAACGTTTAGGATATATAACTTTCATGTATATATATTTACACACATATATACACATAATCAGTTGTAGTTTCCTTCAACTATGGATTCTTTGGCTATTTTCAAATTTTATTTTATAGAAATATTGAGATTTTAATAGAGTTATGTGCGATTAAAATTGAAGACCTTTTCTTCGTGTAAATCACATATGTGCATAAAATTTTAATTTATCTTTTAAGATTATATTTAATATTGAAAATTAAAAAGTTATAGAAAAATGGCAGGTTATATTAAAATCTCAACAAGGAAAAATTAATCCAAAATCAATCAAAGAATCTGCAATTAGAAAGAATTACATTTGCATTTCCATATATATATTTTCCTTGTTATTCTTATTGCTAGAATTTAATATAATATATATATTAATATAATATATTAATCTTTATATTAATTCACGTTTAATAACAATAATTTCTTGTAATTTGTACAACATAATTATAAAACAAATTTAATTTAAAAAAACATCATAAATGTTTGATTCCTTACTGCATCTCTTTATACTTAATTTGACAGTGAAATATTTTCTATGTTATTCTTGAGATAATAATTTATAAAATAAAGAACGATACTTTTCTAGACATTTGCGGAAGAAACAAATGACACGTGTTGGTTAGATGAAACTCGTGCTGACTATAAAATAGACTGTGCAACTATTACCATATGTTACTTTCTGTTTAGCATATTCTTAGTAGAACGATGACGAGGACGGGTTTTGCTGCATTCCGATTAAGTCCGATGTAATTATAATGAACCTTGAGTTCAACGGTTATCGCGCTCTTTCTTTTTCATATTATAAGGAATAGGCTATTGTTATACGCGCTATCATATTTTCAGAAGTAACGATACCAGAAATTGATATCATCTTTTTTGCAAAATTATTATGGTTGTGATCTACACTAGCTTTTGCATTACAAGAAATGTATAAAGATTGCATTTAATATAAAACTGAAATCTTATAAAACTGGAATAATAATTTACAAAAATAAAGTTATATGGAGTATATTAAAAATAATCATATCAGTTTATCATATAATAGAGAAATTTAGTATCTTATGTGTACGTTAAAATTGATAACATTTTTAAACAAGCATTTATACATTGTAAGCATTATTAACAGTACCAGTGATATGAATTTCTTTGTAACATTTTGGAAAAAAATTTTTTGCAAGAGACGAAAACCGATCGACAATCAATCTGATCGATTATGTATAGGATAACACGAAGGGACTGTCGCCGAATAGTCTTTCTCGCCCTCGTCGTATCCGAGTGTCGTCACATATTGACGCCTCCACTTTATTCAATTGCTCATCCGACACAAGGTCCTAACAACACTTTGGCTTGGCGATCAAACATGTTTTTTCGCTTTTGCTCATTTCCGGGCCGAATGCCTGGCATCCTGCGCGGTTCCGGATCGGCAAGAGCGCGATGTCTCGTCTACACGACGACGACAACGGGCTATTTAGTTCTCGATCACCCTCGGGGACGAAAACGTTCGAAAAAAGCAGAGTAATGGACAAGAAAGAGAGAAAGAAAAAAATTGATCCCCGAAGGGAGGGTCCGCGCTAGCGTGGAGCGGTAATTTTTTCCTCATCAGGCAATACTCTGGAAATTTCATTGGTAATTAAAAGTCACCGGCCTGTGTGATTGGAATTAATGGTCAAATGGTCAATCTGCCCGAAGGGAAAAAAAAAAAACTCAGCTGTAAAATCACCTCTGCGTTCCGATGCGATTTGTACTTGATGGCACATGGCAACGTACGTGTGAGTTTCGCGACACTTCGGGTTGTTTTATTATTTCAAGCCCTTCGCGTTTTTAGCGATTTATAAAAAGCCGGGAATTTGTGTCAATATTCCATAGAGTGACTCGCTATTAGCTGCACCGGGATATTGTTTGCATCAGTCAGTGCAATCCTTTTTGCGGTCGATATTTGTCCGCTGTTATTTCATTATTTTGTCACTGTGCAGATTGAAATCTTTTATATAGACAGTTATTAAACTACAATGTTCAGATCAATTTGTAATATAAAATTACAACTAAAAACTACAAGAGATCCATATTTGAGCTTTAAATTAAAAGTCTCAATATTATAAAAATCTAAAATTAATTCTTTAAACAAATATTTTTTTTTTTTCATTTATGTATTATAATAAAAAATGCGGGTTTTCGAGAAAAAAAAACTACTGATATACTCTGATTATCATAAAGCTCCGTCGTTGGCAACGATGAAAAGCTTTCGATGCGCCTATCTGTCTACACGAGGACTTCGGTGCACGGGATGGAATTCTTTCGCAACGCTTCTCTCCAACCCCTTGACATTTTCTCGCGGTAGCTAGCATGATGGTTGAACGAAGGGTCGCTCCGGCATCTATCTGTCATTACGGGAGATTTGTACTCGTCCAAACTGAAGCGCGACCTTCTGGGCCGCGTTACGGTTATGGAGCTCTCTATTTTTCTCTCTCTTTCTCTCTTTTTCTTTGTATACGTCTTTATCCCTCGTTTTTCGGGTCCGAGCCGAACCGAGGGTGGCGTAATCGTCGGCGGGCGTATATAACAATCCCGAAGGCATAACCCGATGGTAGGTACGGAGGCATAAACGCTGCGAGGCGAGGCCCGGAAATGGTGAAAGTAAAGTAGAGACGATATCGAGGAAACTGGGAAGAAGCGCGATCGTGGTGGTCGTAAGTGCCGCTCGGTGAACGCTCGAGACCATATGGAATTGTTTATGAACCATGGAGCTTTATTCTCCTCCACCCTCTCCTCCCTGATGCTTTCGACCGCTCCATATTCGTCGCTTTTCCGGAATTCCATTGATGCATGACGGACGACTTAACTGGGAGGAGAGGAAATTTCACATTAAATGAAAGATTTTCCAAGAACATGGGTATTATGTCTATTTACGATAAATGTCAATGGCATTATTTATATAGAATGTCATAATTCAATTTATTGTTGCAAATTTCCAAAATCGCGGTTGTAAAAGATTTAATTATAAAAGGAGATTAAAAAGCTTTCGATATTAAAATTAAAATATATAAATATTAAAAAAGACAATATATACATAAAAAGAAGTTAATTTCAAAATTAAATTTATTTTAAGGGAAATTTAATTTAATATTAAATATCGTCATGAAGAGATTTAGTTTTAGTTGTTTAAAATGATATTAAAAATCAATATACCTTTTCATGTGTAATAAAGAGTTATTCATATTTACGTAAAGGCACGGAACGCCACGTGAGTCATCTCGAATCTCATTATCATAATTTCAAATACGAAATTTTCAACCATATCGGAAAATGTGCAACAGTAGCACGATTTGACAGAGATCTTTGACGGTGTGGAACTTAGTTATAATTTATGAGGGTTTATAACGACTTTTGAAAGATGGGAGGCGGCACGATAACGAGGTCACTCGACATAATTATATTTGGAAGGGATTTTCTTCTTCGGTTGGGGAACGGGATGCCCGAAGACGAGGAAAAGTGAGTAACTCACTTTTCTCGTCGGGATAAAGTGAGTTCGACTTCGAGAGGGAATATGCGCGTAATATTGATGGACAGTGACTCCGCTGTTATCGGTCCAACAGGGTAGTTTATCATCCCTGAACGCGAACGCATTACGCCTCGATTAATCTTCGATATTTATATTAGATCTTCATTAAATTAAATATTCTATCGACGCGAAAAGGGGGATTGTGTATACGAGAGTGCCACTCGATGTTGCTCTCTTTCGGCAAAGTTCATCCTGATGCGAGGAAAAAGGGCTCTTCATTATCGAACCTGCCATATTTTTCTAAACTTAGATTTATGTCGTATCTTTACATTTTCCTGTGACATGTTTTTCCTTTGAAGAATATTTTATAAAGTCCCTTATATATTCGCGAAAAATATATTATTCCGTAGCGACACAAAAAACTTTTATAACAAGATCAAGTACATTATAAGTGAATAAAGGAAAATCTTTATATTATTATAAAATAGCTTAAATTATTAAAGCAATATTTGAAAGTAATAGATTTGCAACAATTAGTCACAATTTTATAACGGCCGTTTTGAAGGATTTATTTTTCTCTGTAATTATATTCATTATTATGTCATATTTAATTTAATCTTTCACACACATACACATATATCGTTGCATACATTTCTTAATATATTTTTGTCCACACACGCGATATCGATTTCTTCTCCCAACGGAAATTTCAAGTATGCCATTTCGGAGCACTATATACGATAAAATCTGCCGGAACGAAGAAAACGGCGGCCACCTTCTCGCAGCACTCGTACGAAACTTTATTCCGTCGATTCGCCGGGACGAAGAGTGAGACGCGATAAGCGTTATCAATAAAGTGCACATACGCGAAAGTTGGACTCCCGCGAGACGCGAGAGCGTCCCAATTTCCGCGGCGGCGACGCCGTGCTTTTTCGAAAAATGCTTCCCGGATTCTGGAAGCCGAATGTGTATCCCATTGATATGCAAACTAAGTTCTGGATCGTAAAGTTGGCGTAATATCGCGAGGTCTTTGCGTCCCCGTCTCCTTGTCCCTTCTCGTTTTCCGTTCAACGTCTACCGGGTGATCGTTCAGTGCGATTTTATCCTGTATTATCCTAAACGATATGCCAGTTTAAACTTTAATTCGGCCATAATCACGGCGTAAAGGCAAAATACAAATGCGCTCCTCGAGGCGATTATTCGTCGCGCCGGAAAACCGATATACCGCCTTTGGGGGCTGAAAAAAGAGAGCGTGTGCTTTATAGTGTGTGCTTCTCGCGAATAGTTAACGAGAGTGATACTTAAAGTCAACCCTCGTGTACGTACTAAATAATCCCATCTATGATCTAGAATCTAAAAGAACAAGCGCTAACCACAGTCATTTGATTCTAATCGTACATTAAATTGTTGGCAATCTTTTATTTTGAACAAATAATATCTTAATCATTTAAGCATTTATACTAGCACTAAATAAAACAATAGAATTAATTTTTTAAAACTAACACAATCACGAGAAATTTTTGAATCAATCACAGAGGTAAAATTATACATTAGACAAAAATATTCTCTATTTTTTTATATTTAAATATTTTTGTGTGTAAGAAGAAAAGAAGAGAAATGAATTTAACTTTTTATATTTAAAAGAATTTTTAAATATATATTTTATTATAAGAATTAATTTAATTTGGACACCCGATAGCACAGTCTTTTCCATAACTGCCTGTGCAAGTTACATGTTTACTTTGAATTTTATTTTGATTGCTCCGAATCTTTTAAAACTGTTTTCGCCCAACAATTAACATTACACCGATTGTTCATCAATAAACATAAATTTCCTCTTAGAAATGTTACTCATTTGATTTTTACCTGTTTCATTATTTTGAAAAAAATAATGTTTTCATTCACACATTTCATTCTTTTCTTTTTTTATACAAAATTGAATCGTAAGACACTACTCATTTTTTACATCTTTTACAATTTTTTAATTTTCTTATAATTCTTAGATTTTCCAAATTCTCTACATTTTCTACATCATATTTTTACTTATATATATTATTATTTATTTTAATCTTTTGAAAGGATATCCTTGTTGTTCGCGATTTCTACAGCTAAATTAACGAACTCGCGGTGATTGCGCGCAAGAACTGTCGTCTTGAAATGCGGAGATGATGATTATGCGATAAGATAGTTTTACTGTCCGATGATACGTGAGACAGAATTGTTTTTTTAGAACGGACGAGACAAGCTATCTACGCGCGCGCAAACGTTCCATTCCCGCTTCCGCGTTATTTATTTATCCTCTCGAGTTAATGCACGCGCGATCTCGCGTTACAACAATATTGAAGTGCATGATAAATACAGGCGTTGCAAACCGCGTGATATAAAATGGATGGGATCGTCAAGGTATTTGTGCGCTACGTGTTCCAGGATTTCTCTTTAGTAGTCGAGTTTATTTAAGGATACAACTATCTCTCCACCGTTGAAGTTAGCTTAGCTCGTTATCAATGCAGCATACACTTAGCGCGTTATTGATGGGATAACGCTACACGGTGTGAGTAAAACGCATAATTCCGCTTGTTTAGTATCATTGTGCAATATATCGTATGTCAACTTGTAGTATTTCTTTAAACAAAGTAGTTTTAGTTTCACTCTCCCTTATTCTATACATCAAAGTGCCAAGTTTAGAATTCAGTCGACAAGTTCTTTTTTTGTGAATTATATCAAATAAAGATTTTATACGCATAAACATAGAGAGGAAATGAATGTTTTAATAAGTTGAACGTCAAAAAGAGAAACACATTGACAAAAAAAATGTATTTGCACATTGCTGTATCACTGTTGTAAGAACCGATGCTACGAGCGATAAATTGAGATACGCAACGCGTCCAACAAAAAGACGCACAAAAGGTGCTCCATATTTTCCGGGCAAGATTTCTTTCTATAGTTACCTTTGTGTGCCATTCTCACCATTCCCATGCAAATGAACGATCGTGCCGCAGCACGATATGTGTTTCTACCTGCGAGAGAAAACGTTAGAGAAACCGCGCGGACGATCCACGATCGCAGTCGCGTGATCTTTAACCCGGGGAAGAAGAATCAACCCTCCCAAAAATTGGGGTAGCACGCTCGCCCGCGAATTTATTCGCTATCGAACACGGCCTAAAAAAAGAGAGGAAAAAAGAGACGAACCGAGGAAGAGGCGGAGGAGAGGAAGCGATGGAAGAGATAGAAGCTGCTTTGCATATCGACGAATTTACGAGCCGGTCAAACCCGTCGTGTCACTGTCGCCCGGAGGGAAGTTGCAACCCCCGAACGGTAGTTTATGATATCGATGAAAAGTCGCGTCTCTCTCTTTCCTTTTGCCTGTCACTCTTTTTCTCTCTCGATGTAATTTTTCTTTCCACCACACGGCCAATCAACGTCTTTTTTGCGGTTGTTCTTTGATCTCTCTTTTCCTCCCTTCCTACTTCTCATCCCTTCGTGGTCTTATATCGATGAATTTATCGCCGGTACTGCTCGGTCCATTGTAACGAAGATTGTTTACGATATTGACTCTTCCTTTTATGTTAATCCCATGTCCGAATGGTTCTGGTCGACGTGGCGCGAGTGCGCGATTTACATTCGGACGCGCACACGCCAGGACAAGGAGAATGAAACAACGTCGTGCGAACGTGTGTGTCGAGTCGTCGTGCGTATCGCTGCTTCGGGGATGGAGAAAGGGAGCTATCGACGAATTTACGAGGAAACGGACGAACCCCGAAATTCACGGTGCGCTCTGCGGCGTTATGTCATCGCTATGCTAATTGGACGCAATTAGCATAGGAAGTATCGGTAAACTAGCGCGACGCCATCGTGACGCACGATGAGCAGGGGCGAGAGTAGCGATATTTGTCGTGACACCGACCACAATTAGGTCCTGTGCGGCGGAAAGGCCCCCTTTCACCTCTTGCCACCGTTATCTCTTTCTCTTTGTCGCCTCGTGAGTAATGGTAAGCACCGAGCGATACGTTGCGTGCAAAGAGAGAAAAAAAAAGATAACGCGGTCGTGTTGGCCACACATATATTTCGCACACGTAACGTCGAGTGCCGTCTACATTGTCACCGGTAATGTACGAGCCGTAAAAAATCCACAACACCTGGTAGAACGATTTAAAAAGATCTTTCGATCGCCGCGCGTCGCATATTGCGTCAAATTATCATTTTGTTTGAGAACGCGATGTTATGTAATGTGCGAAGAAAGGATTCGGCGGTTGGAGAACCGAAAAAAAGTTAGTCACGCGATCGCAAATAACAGATGATTCTTACATGTGTACATTTTCCCGTCAAATATTTTTAGTCTCGCGTAGAGATTTTATAGGGATGATATTTTTATTGTAACGTAGATATATTTTTTTCTTTGAGACTGAGTTTATAGTTTAATCGTATGATAAAATGAGTATAAATATAAGTATAAATATTGTAAAGATCGATGTATCGAACAGGAAGTCTATCCTAAGCCGAAAGGCAAGAATTAGTGGATAATAAATAATAAATAAATAATAATATTTTTCTCTTTGTCGCACTAGTGTCGTTTTTACATTTCGCTATAATTCGCGAAAATATGTAATTAGCGTCGTTGTTATATGACGTATTCTACGCCAGATTGTTGGCTCAAAATTCTGCGGTAAATTGCTATCTCTTCGGGGCGCGATGTCTTTGTGCTGCCGCAATCAGAAACAAGATCGACGCTTGTCAGGAGAATTTGAGGGGGTCGGCGCCATTAGACGGCTCCCCCCTCATCCCCTCTCGCTATTCGCGTAATTGGCAGGGATAATTAGCATGGCAAGTGGCGCGATAGCACGTCACATTCAGTCGTGCGCGCATTCGGTGCCTCCGTCTCTCTTGTCGCGGGGGCGTATGCACGAAATCAGGCATTCGTATGTAAACTTTCGACGTTCCGCCTCGACGTCCCTCTTTCTATTCCGTCGATAGTCTCGCGCACGTTCAGCAGTGCTGACCAACTCGCGGACCACGCCAGATATGTCGAATTCGTAATAGTGATTAGCTAATGGAGATGGCGTGTACTTCCGGAAGAACTTTTAGTTTCCTCCTCCCTTGAAGTAGAATTGCTACAAATTTGAAAATAATATAAGTAGAAAGTTTTATACAGATTTTTCCTATGTGTTTTCGAGTGAATTTGAGGAAATTAAATTCGAGATGAAATTAAATTCGAATAATGACGATTAAATTTTGCGGAATTAAAATTTGATCCTTGATTATAATGCTAAGTACATATGAGATAATTACTCTTTCAGTATTTTTAACTTTCTATCTAGTATATAAAATATATAGTCGTTTATGATATTAAATTTATTTGATATTTAATTTTTTGCACATTTTGTTTTCTCTAAAATAAATTGTAAACTTTTTTTACCGCATCGATTTATTTTATTTTTCGAAAGCGCAAGTTGTATACCACTGGTATGGTAGATCGCGGTGTCCTCGATGGCGGCCGTCGAGGGACATTTCGAGTGGTTTATGGGGTATATAGATGCGCGGACCGCACGACGGGGCCAACATAGATTGCACTGTGGAGAATATAGATGGGAGAATAACTTCTCTCCCTGGGAAAAGCGACGGCAGAAGAGAGAAAGAGAGGGAGAGAGAAAGACGATGATCGGCCGCGAGGAAGAGAGAACAGGGAACCGTGATTCGACACGGTCCATTCCTGGTCTACGGGTGCGTTTAGTTAAGTCATTCGCGGGGATTATGAATCCGCCACGGGTCGTGATCCCGACGTTCGTCCTTGCCAATGTAACGACGCGGCGTCTTTTTGCCGCGATGAAAACAAAGGGCATCGGTGCATCGCGATCGTCGCGCGATGAGACGCGCCGACATGGAAGATAATCGCTAGACTTGATGAGCGATTTAAATGGCATCTCATTACAAAACTCGTCTTTAGGGTACTTACTCTCCACATACAGTTTCGCGAATAATTAAAAATCTCGAAGCAATCTTATACTTAATGAAGATTGGAAGCGTCGATGCAATGTCTCGGAAATTTATCTGGTGTGATGCAATCAGCTGCGACTTTTTTCTCGATTTTTGTGGCCTTAAAACTTAAATATCACAAAAATATTTACATACAACATACACTATTACCTTTGAAACTTGGAAAATTATTTCGACTAGTTTGATAAATTATTTTAATCAAATACAAAGCGATATAAATTTGAAATGAAAATATTATATAATTGACAAAAAGTTAATTATTAAAACTGATTATGATAATAAGTGACAATATTTTACAATAATTGTTCTGTACATCATTTGGCATGTCGCGTAATTTACGCATTTTATCACCACGTGTAAGAAATGCAGTGTAATTAACGTCGCAGGTGTGCTGTAGACAATAAACTTCTCCCTCGCGATATTTGCTTTTATGACCGCGTATTATTTTCGCGAATGTATTCCCGACTTTTTCAACGATGCCGCTTACTCGTCACGTAATTTAAGTCGAGCGCAAACGCAACGAATACATCTCCCGTTCTGACACCCTGCAAAATTAAAAATTAAAATTTCATCGTTTACAAGAGCTGCAAGTACTCTCGCAGCTTTTTTACAATATGTAACCAACGTGGTGTTGGTTACACGTCACGAGGAATTAAGGGGAAACAAAAATATTACATAAAGTGTTGCCCAAGAATATTACGAGCGAGGGAATTATATTACAAAGTATGCTAAATAAACACGCGGCTTCTCAGTTTCTCGGTTTTAAAAAATGCGTTTTAACATATACGTACATTTGTATGCAAAGATGTAATATTTAACAACATTGTTGGACGTATGAATTGCAAATTTTCATCAACTATATTTAAATTACGCACGAGCATAAGAGCGTGTCTTTAAGACAACATTATAGTTTACGCACACAACTATAAGTTTTTTTATAAATATTCCTTTTAACACTTTTGCAAATGTGATTTTTTTAGCGAAATGCAATACAACTCTTTTACGTCTAGTATCCGCAGTCGCGCTATTCGGATAGCGGCGGCTTGTAATTTTTGAAAAATGTTCAAATTGAAAAATTACAGAGTCGATAAAGCCATCTCCGAGATCAATAGTAACGGTTGTAGGTGTGATAGGCGAATGCGGCGATAGTTGAATCGCGTCGACGGACAACGGTTTTGAAAACGAAATCGGCGCCGAGCGGACTCGTCCATGAATAAGCGACAAAGTGTAACTGAAAAATGAAATCCGTGTATAAAAGCGGCTCACCGACGTGCCATATTCGCGCGCGCGAATCCTTGATGGACGCTCCGGTTACACGTGGGACACTTAACGCGGCCGGGAATAGCGGGCGTTTCACTGACGAAACGCGACGGTATGCGGCAGCATGCGCGTTACATTGACTGATTGAGTGGCATTGAATTGAATCGAGGGTGGACGACGGTGCTGGCGAGAGGGGGAAGAAGGGACTGGCAAATGCCTGCCGGTTGCAGTATTGCATCGAGCTGCGCGGGACCGAATCGCGCGTCACTCATTCTAGCGCGCGTCCCTCTTCCTTTTTTTTTTTACGCGCGCGTGTAAACGCGCACGGGAGCCCAGAACGCAATTACACCTGAGTAATAGCGCGTACAAGCGAGAGAGATAGAAAGTGTATGCGAGGAGAGCTCGTGCGGTTGCAACAGCCGGACCCTGCCCGCGCGCGCGGTCGCGATTTGCGCGTAACTCGCGTTATAGGTGCAGGGTCGCACTTTTAACACATCGGATTTACACGCGTTTCGCGTTGCCGTAGGATGAGTTGTGTAAAAACATTACCAGATATTAAACGCGCGCGAGATATTAGATTCGAGTACGAGTTCCTGACACAAGCGCGATGCGACCTTTTTCACTCTTGTCGCAAATTTCCAAAAATTGTAAACTCAGATCGTCATACATATTTACGGGATGCACTTCCAAGAGAAGGAGAAAAATATCAGTTAAAATGTAGAGCCGGGTTATATTAGTTTCGAGCTTTAAATATTTAAAAACAGCAAAGAAAAATAATATTTTTCTAATACATTTAAAATATTTTATCAATCTTTAGAATGCATCTCATTAATATCCCATGTGTTGTTGCGCCAAAATTATATATACGTCATTTATTATCATGTTATCATCTCATGATTAAATTATTATTATGATTTAGTCTTTCTTTTTTTATTAACGAAATGCAAAATATATAAGATGATTAAAAATAATATAATTATATATCATATATTGCAATATTTATATATTACTAAGCAAGATAGATACTAAGACGTATCTATATGAGAGACATTAACGCATTACGATTTATATAGTATATCACCTTTAAGAGTCCATCGCCCGCGCTATGCATATATCGACAACGATAATGAGAGAAACAGAGAACGAGGTAGATAGAGAGAGCTAGAAAGACAGAGAGAAGTGCGTCCCTGGATATGCACATACCGTTGACGGGCGCGAGGGCGAGCCTCCGCACAGTGGGAGCCTTCCAATCCATCTGTAAACTGTCCACTTTGATGGCACGACAATCGCACCCCGTTGTAACGAAGCATCGCGGCCGGCATTGTCTCGTTTGCGAGGAAATTGTAGTACCTGACCGGTTGAATTTATTCCGGCTCGGGTCGGTCCGCTTTCGCCGGGGCGCTACCGAAAATAAAGATCACTCGGCGTTGATTGCACCATCGCGAAGTAATCGAGGCTCGCGCCGAACGGCGACCACCCCTTCTCTCTCATCGCGCCCCGAGTATCCCGCCCCGTCCATTTTTCTCCTAGTTTTCCATTTACTTTCCCGTCTCCCGGCAGGACGGTTTGGTTTCGTCGATCGACCGCGATAAGCCACGCGAAAATAAAATACCCGTCGTCTACCAGTCGATTCGCGCAAATAACGCTCTCGTCCACGATTCGCGAATAAATCCCGGCGCATTGTTATCGATATTTCCGGCAATTAGGACGATTTGAAAACACAGTCGAAACCTAGGCCGACCAATACCAATAGAATCGGCCCCGTTATTTCGTTGCGCGCGGATTGTCGGTACTCTCGGCGGGACTCATTTAATTAAAGAGAGAATTAATGCGAGTCAGCTTTTCAGATGAAAAGCGGAAATAAACGATTCGTCGTTGATTGTGCGAATATCGGCGGCCCGATAATTGCGTTGAATTTTTAATGAACAGGAAAATATATCATTTACCGATTATTCTGTCGCCGAGTGTCTCTCTCAATTTTAATGAAATCCGGAATATAACTAATGTCGGGCCGGCCGTCAATTTTGTATCTCGGGACACAAAGAGATTATGCAGGTGCATCGCTATAATGTGACAGACAGCGGCGGAAACGTTGCGAAATCGATAAATCAGGATGATCGATATGGGCGATCAGACTCGGATAGGATTACGCGAAGGGGGACGCGATTTGTTCGGCAAATTATAGCGGCAATCACCGACTCTGTCCCGTTTAATCGAGTCGTTATGCCTTCCTATATAACGTTGAAAACTAATAAAATCGGAGCCATTTGCCCCAGAGAGTTTTATATACAATATATATAAAATCAAAGGAGAAAAAACGCGATAAAATGCTTCAGAAGATATACGTGATGAATAAAAATATTTTTGTTTTAATTGTTACGTTCTATCTTGATAGTAGAGATTTAAATGGGCGCAAGTAGAGGCCAGTGATAACGTGGACAGAAGGGGAAAAATCGTTTGAAACGTTTTAATGCATTTTTAGTAGCGAAACAGATATTGATAGAGATTGACATTTATTGCCTTTTTTATAGCATTAGGTATAAATACCACAATACTGTGATTATCCAGAGCGTATTTAATGCTCCGTTAGTAAAACGTGGGGCTCTCTTATTTAAGTTTTGAACGTATATATACTCGTAAAAATAAATATCCTGATTTCGAATAAGATTGAAACTTTGAAATCGCGAATTATTATTTTCCCTTGAGCAGAGTACGATGTGTTAAGAATTTACACAAAGCAAAGCGATGAAGGGTAGCAATACAGTCTATAATACAATCTATAGGTGTTTTTTTTATGACGAGAGAAGAATATGAATTAATACATTAAGGTGCAATGTCGAGTCGTGATGATGAGAGAGAGAGAAAGAGCAAGTGAAGGAGACTTTTTGTAACTGGAGCAACAAGTGTTCGTATTCTTCTTATTTTTGCGTCGCGCGTGTATAAGAATGCTTACGTATAGCTCGGTTGCTGCGGAGGCTAGTTGAAATTTAGTGGGCAGTAAAACTTTCGGCGTATATCTCGCAAAGTGGCGGCATCCATCTTGGAAATGGCCCGTACGGCGTTCTGTCGCGGCAGGGAAATGCAAATTGTCGAATATTTATATGCGACGGTCCACGAGAATGATTTGCATGGCGCGGCAACGCGGGGCCCCCCTTTCTCGGCCGTTTCTACTTCTTTCGGCTCTTGAATGCAAAGTGGAGGCCAATCAGATCGGATATATCCTCTCGCTATATTCTTCTTTATTATACATGGCTATATCGTCTCGCTTGAGAAACTCGCGAGAGTGGAAACGCGCGATATTGTACCATGAGATCTTTATTCGTATCATCCGGAGAAAGCCTCGGCAGCATCTGCACTTTTATAGAGAATTCTCATTTTATTCCGAATTCTCATTCTGCTCTTCCGGATTGATTCGCATACTAAATTTTCCTACAATTATCCTCTTCAATAATCTTAATTAAATTACTATATTTTTGCGTGAAAAATAATTAAATAATTCGAACGGATTGGAGCAAAACTGGGATATAATAAATAAATAAATTTATATTTAGATAATTGTGAATATGAATGATCAATTAACTCTATGAATTCCTACATTATGAATTATATTGTGCATTTTTCTATTTATAGCACGATTTTACGGAGAAAATCTTATGCTGTTGTAAATTTGGATATTTCAGTCGCGTCTGGTATCTCGTAAAGTATTTCGTAAACAACGCGTAGATACGCGTAGATCCGAACGTTGCGCTTCACGGACGTAAAAGGCAACGATACCGCCCACAGATTTATTCTCACGAGTTCTGACGCCCGGCGTCTTATCGAGTCGGTGCGATTCCGCGGTAGACAGTCTGGCGTCGATCTCGTAGCGTCGGTCGACGCCGTTTCCTGCGTCTGCTTGCACTTTTGCGCGCGAACTATCGTGAGAATCGCGAAGAGAACGCTCTCCTGGCAATGCATAAAAAATATAATAAAGTACCGCACGCGTCTGGCAGACGGACGAGATAGCGCTGCGCGAATATAACGCAACAGTTGCGAGATGTTCCACGCAAAATCCCCTCTCGATTTTCGCACCCGCGCGCACGCACGCGATGTCGCATTATGCAACACGCCGCCGCGGCTTTTCCATTTTCCGCGGCGCTTATTTCCGCCGCAATATCGCGTATGCACACGCGCCTCTCATGTATTATGCGCGCGCGACAGATGTAACAGTCACGATATCACGCGGCAGATGTAACAGTCTGTCGCTCCGCGGGTCGAGACTCGTATGTTTTCAATGACGTTGCTGGTGGTCTCTTCTTCGCTCGATTTGCCCTGAAATCTAATCTAATTTAAGATGCAATCGTACTAGAATAAAATGATATGAAAATCATTCTCTTGATACGAGCTGAGAAGATAAACGAGGTTTAGATTTCGATTATCGATGTCATCCTACATTATTTTAATTGTGATATATTCGAAATTAATTAGGGAATCAGATTTTAATATCATATATACACATAATATAATGTCTCAAAGCTTAATTAAGCTTACGTTTCATGAGACGCGATGTATATGGCTATACTAAATCCAGCAAAGTAAACCAATTTAGAGCTAAGAAGATAGACCATACTATCTCATAGTAGAGTCAAAGCTTAAAGCGAACTTCATAGATATTTGCATTGGCTCACGAGATGACGTGCATCGGCTGGCACAAACATGTTTGCATTTGCAATCGTACCGTATGTCGCGCTATGCAGCTAGGTATACATACACATAGGCACATACATATATAAACGTATGTATACGCGAAATACACACGTACGTACGTGGCATATATAGTATGCCGGACATTATAGAGATGGCACAATATACATGTATGGTATAGCTATATACAATATAACTACAGGGTGTGTCAGTGTTTAAGTGATGCAGCTGAATATCTCTTAAAGTAAAAGAGATTGGGAAAAATGTTTCAGACAATAGTTGTATGGTTTCGAGAGGGACATAAGACGGTGCCATTAGTTTGATCTTGAAGAGTCAGCTGAAGGTCACGTGAAAGTCACCTCCAACTTTTCAAATGGAACACCCTATATGCTTTTACATATTCTTGTAGCTCATCTCGAGAGCTTTCCAAAACACTATAATTAAGTTAGTTTTCATTAAGTACTTTCCGAGTTATGAAGCTTGAAATCATTTCTTAATTTTACATAAACTGTAAAATATTTTGTAAAATATTCATTTTTCGATTATCTTACCTTAATACTTTTATGTACACAATAATGAGAGGAATCAATTGGTGTAAAGAAAACACATAATTGTTTCGAAAAAAAAAAATGTAATTTGCAATTAATTCCCCTCCAATTGATTCCTCTCATTATTTTGTACATAAAAGTATTAAGGCAAGATAATCGAAAAATGAATATTTTACAAGATATTTTACAGTTTATGTAAAATTAAGAAATTATTTCAAGCCTCATAACTCGGAAAGTATTTAATGAAAACTAACTTAATTATAGTGTTTTGGAAAGCTCTCGAAATGAGCTATAAGGATATGCAAAAGCATATAGGGTGTCCCATTTAAAAAGTTGGAGGTGACCTTCACGTGACCTTCAGCTGACTCTTCAAGATCAAGATGGCACCGTCTTATGTCCTCCTCGAAACCATACAACTATTGTCTGAAACATTTTTCCCAATCTCTTTTACTTTAAGAGATATTCAGCTGCATCATTTAAAATGACACACCCTGTATATGTCCGTAGATATATAGTTATATATATATGTATAAATATGTATGTCACTATATATATGTATGTATATATATATATATATATATATATATATATATATATATATATATATATATGTATATAACTAAATATATAAATACATATACATGTGTGCAGCTATGCATGTATGTATGTCGCACGTATGGAGCTTCTGTACGTGTTCGTACACTGTATATGCATAACGATTATATGCCTATTAGAGGAGTACAGAGGGGCGTATACATATATACAATACGAACACATAGGCGGAGGAAGGAAGAGGAGCAAGATCGTGGGGGACGGCACCATTACTGGTATTGATGAGCAACCGGCCAGAGGAATTGGTTCAGCACGTGTGATCGATCTGGCTAATCTCCCTTTGCGGACAGCCAGATGCTAATCTTCGATCGATATCAGAGATAGGATGCGAAATTGCGTTAGCGGTCGCAAAAGCTTGCGAGAAACTATTACTGCCGAAATGCATCCGGCGACAGGCGATTGAGCCTCGGATTCATAGTTGATGAGGTATCGATCCACCTAAGGTTGCTCGTCTCGCATCGCAAGGACTCGACGCACCGCTTTGGGAATCGCGCACGGTGCGTATTGTTCGGGAAGCAATTCAAGTTCCCAGGAGATGAATCCGACATTGCAGAGGCAGCTCCCGTTACATACCGATTGTTACATTACTCCGAGTCACTTACGAAAATGCCGAAACAAGAGAGTCTTCTCCGAGAGCGTGATAGCGTGCAACCGGTCGATTTAAGCTTATCAATGTAAGATAGGAATTTGATAAGAATTTTCAAAAATTATACATGTTTAATTAAGATATTATTTATATTTGCATAATACGTTTAACAATATCTTACATTGGACTAACGAAGCGTGTATTTTCATACGTGTAGCAAGCGTGATTGCAATTTGCAAGGACTTTACATACTTATCGCACGTTATCCCACATAACGGCTAATTTGTGAAACCTTAATGACGCATCTGGCGCACGCAAGAAGGCATGTGCGATTACTTTAATAAAGTGTAGATATTCTCAGCAGCGCGGCTATCGTTACGAGTTATGATCTAACGAGCAAACATCGCAGCTAACGTAGCTCGCAATTCAGAAGCTTACCCTCGACGTGTCGCAGGACACCACCCGGTGGCACAGGGCACAGAGTGAAGGTCACGAGTGCGTGTAATGCGCAATTATCGTATCGCGATAATGTCAGCTTGGCCGACAGAAGGCGAACGGAACGCGAAACGGACTTCTTGTTAATATTCTCCCGATGCTCGCTCGTCACTTCCGCCGTCGAGACGCGCTCATTAGCCTTGCGATCGTCCACGTGCTGATCCCTGCCCGCGACTTCTCACCTGCTGACCACACGCGTATTTATCGGGGTCGCGACGGTTGCGTAAAGGATCGTGTTCACGCTGGGTGCACTGCACTCAGGAGCGACGAAAGCTTTTTTGCAAAAGGAGAAAATGAGAAGAAAATAAAATTTTTAGACCGGCCTCCGCTTAAAATCTAAACAAAATATATATAATAATTATATTATATAATTTTATTAAATAATTAATATAATAATTATATAATAATTAAAACTATATAATAATAGTAAACCAAATATATATAATAATTAGAAAATATCAAGAATATTTACATTTCTGACCGTGGAAATATTGCTAGAATAAAAATTGATAAGATCAATGTAAACAAATGTTTCTTCTAATCTAAGTTTTATCCACAAACTTGATTACATACATCAGCATTGATAATTAAGACTTTCTGTCATCGATAACCTGAATTTTATTTCCCTCGATATATTTCCACGTCAGGATTCACAGTTGGTTGTCTGATAAATAAAAGTCCCCGGTTCTTCGTTAGCTTCAGGTCTCGAGGAACAACGATCCGCTCCTGACGACGTCCCCGGCATCTTCACGCGCCGGAACGAACGAGGCACTTTGCTGAATTAAAGCGCGAACAGCACGCGATTCGCGACCCCGCGAATGCGTGTACGTGCGTACGCACGCGACACGGCAGACCGTAGCCGCTAGGTAGGTAGATAGGTGAAAGATATGCTGCATGCACGGCGAGCTCGCCTGCCGAGAGATTCGCCGTGGCTATCTGCTCCGCTCGTCACGTCGAATTAACGCCAACATTCTTTATCTCCTAATCGGAGGCCGCGGCAGGGTCGTGGTTATTAAGCATTATGCAGTCGTTTATGAAAATGATGCATCGAGGTGCATAATAGGGTGAATCTGTCGGTTTAGAATCGGCAAATTTGCGTTTTCCCTTTTCAAAGTAGCTTATTAGATCATAGCATTTTGCTATCGAATATTCAGAAAGTATTCTACCGCAGACATTAAAATTTTGATTATGACAATAATGAATGAATGTGCAAATAATTGCGTTAAACATGTAACACTTTGTGTGCTCGGAGTCAACGGAATTTAAATTCAAGCTCTCGATGAGTGAAAATACGAGTTTGCTATAACTGATATTACGTGTATGTTATCTAACTCTTTTCAATACGATCGATTTATGTAAATCGCGCCACGAGGGTCAACATTATTACAACCCAAATGCATTGTTTGCTGCTTGATGCATGCGAATACATATTCGTGTATGAGTACTTGTGTATATTATATAAAGTATCTACGGGGCAATTTATCGATAACAAAGCGCGCTCCGCTCATTAGAAATTCATATATACGGCATATATACGTATCTTTACTGTATCATCGATCGTCGCTTTTATTGTCGGCTAATGCGATGTGTAATTGAGAAGCCCCGCGCGTGTAAAGGGAAGGCCGCGCGGGACAAAGCCGTGAAATGCGAGATTTACTTTATTGCACGCAGGTGATGTAATTCACAAGCTACTGTTGCGAATTAATAGCGATCGTTGCACCGGTGTCCCGATGAAAATAAATAATCGAACGTGCTTATATTTCCAAAGTATACTGATTATCATAATTTTCTCTTTAAGTACTAGTCGTAATATTCGATGAGCTACGATCTTTTTCTATCTCTCTCTTTCGAATAATATTTTTTTATTTCCTCTTAATACATCTATTATCTCGTCGTGCGATAGTTGGATATTATCTAGTATTATCTGTTGTACATATTATTAAATATTTGAAGAAGCTAATATCGAGATTCGTATATTCTATCTTTTTTTAGAATCTTCAAAAATTCGTGAAGAGAGATTGATTTCGTTAAAATTGACGATGATATTTTTTTAGGCGCAGAGTGCCGTTAAAATTTCGATAGTCGATAGGGATACACACTTTGTAACGATAGGGGATGCATGCAATCATGCTTATACGAAGAGTGAAATGCAATTTCGACCATTGCGGGGCGTTTTAGTCAAATTTCCAGCGAATCGGGCGACTCCGGCAATCTCGTCACATCGATTAAAATATTTTCATTGAAGCGCTCGCGCACGCAGTTGGTCGGCGGATAACGAGTGATTCGAATCAGAGCTGATTGTAAATTGAGCGCGAAACCGTCGTTGATTGATTTAAAATCAGATCATCGCGACTTCGTTCGTCGGTCACTCGGCTGCATCCATCGTCCGTGTGTGCATCGTCGAGGAGAAAAACGAGAGGAAGGGATACGAAACGGGAGGAAGGGGGAGGCGAAAGTGCACCCTCGGAGGGTCGAACGATGCAACAGAGGGTCGGTTATACGTAGTACCAACATGAATGCTCGCGTGGCTCCCTAAAATGAATTACGCGGACGTGGATCTGTTGCCAGGCAACATTATACACGCACACATACGCACTTTGTCTCTTTCTCTCTCCTTCTCTCTCACTTTTTCTCTCTCCGTTGTACCCGAATGCATTTGCTGCAGGCCACGGTTTTTGTTTGTATTAGGAAATCACCCTGTCAAACGCGCATCTCTTTTGGATGCGCGGTTGTCGGAGAACTCGCAAATTTCGAGATACGCGTGGGAGATGCATGATCGATGCGCAAATTTTGGGGCACGTTCTCGGAAAGCCGCATGTATGAAGCGCAAATTTTGGAATGCGTTTGGAGCCATATGATCGATGTGCAGATCGAACGCTCGTGTACCAAAGGGACGCAAAGATTTCCCTGGAGATAATGATGTAATTAACGAGTCAATAGTAAACATCCATAAATCTATCAAATTTCGTAAAACAGCTGATACATTGATAATGTCTATACTCGTTCTAATGCGTATGAAATATCTTCATATCTTTGTCGATAGAGTAAAATTTTATTTTGAAATGTTCTATTTATTATATCGATCTTTCTCGTGTTGTCATTATATGTTATATCGATTGTATATTTTTGTAATTTGCATGAATACGAAACGAGTTTTCTTTTGTTTATTTTCGGGTACGTTCCCACAATATGCGCCGTCGTCACCGCCTCCCTACCAGTTTCACGGTTGTAACTACGATTTGCTATCTTTCTTTCTCTCTTTCGCGTGCGCGGCCTTTAAAGTTTCAACCCTAAAAGTGTTTTACGCTTGGCATCACCCATTGATCAAATTTAAAACTGATGCATGCCCGGGCACCCGTTCGCGTGACATCGCTTTGACACCCGGATGTACTGATTTTACAAGCAGGCACACGGCGGAAACGGATTCTGGGAATGAAATTTAGGGTTGAAAAAAGGACAGATCGGCAGGAAGAGGGTGAGAGAGAGCGAATGCGAGAGTAAAAGCCGCACGAGGGGCGAAAGGGTACGTGAGAGTGCTCTCGTGTGCATTCAACGTAGTTATCCGCCCACGTAGCATCGTTACTGACAAGCGTAGCGAATTATCTACTTTCGTGCGATAGGCTATGCGCCGAATCTAGGATTCTCTAATGCAAGAAGCTTGTTGCTCTTACAGCAGGCAATGTATTTTCGTCATAGTGCACTATGTGTGTAGTTAGTTATTATTATATAAATATTGAACATGTCTTTATAATTCATTTTTGAAAGGGAAATTTAACTCATTATTTAATTTGAAGATTTTTCGAAAATTAAGACACTCCATATAATATAACCTCTCTTAAAATTAACTGTGTGCACAATACAACATTTATCACATGCAAAATATATAGCTAATTATTATTATTATGTAAATTATTATTTTTTTTTTAAGATAAAGAGAAAATAATTATTTTTTGATGCTGAATATGATTCTAGCTTTGAAATTGCCTATCACAATTTTGAGCAATGTTTGGAAATAATTATTCTCTTTTTCATAACTTTCATTTTTTTCTTTTGAATTTTTTTACTGAATTGTGTAATTGAAATCAGTAAGAGTCGAAACTATGCACACAATTGAAATTTCAAGAATTAAATTTTTGAAAAGTATTCAAAAAATTTGAAAAATAGTACGGACTAATCTATATTTTTTAATCGCTCCTAATTATTACTTTATCAATCAGTTATTGAATTCAAAAAATATGAAATTAAAAATATTTAAAGCTTGTTTTTAATTCTAATTTATAAAAATTAGAGTATCGTTGCTAGACTACTTGAAAATCAACGTTAGATCAATAATGCTCCTGTGCGATTCGCACGCGTTTTTATGCGTGCAACAGTGTCAACGAATGATTATTCACGCCCGAACCATTCTACTTCGCTAGATTAGCCGGCGGCATATTGACAAACGGATTAACGTCAAGTTGACTTAGCGTCACCGATAAGGAACCGATAACCGATATGTAATTGCGACGAAATGGCCGGCGAGAAGACGAAGGGCGATCTTTTATCTTCGGCCGTCGTGGGGTGCGCGCGGGTTCTCGCGGTTTATATCGACTCTCGACGCGTCTCGAATCGTAAAAAGTGAGAACGGCGTTTTGCATACGGCACGACGAATCGCGAAATTGGATGTGTCACGACTTTATGCGCGTCGTCCAGACGACGATCCTTATCCCTTGGTCCGCGGTCGTTACTGAATTTTACTCGCCGCCTTTGCTACGTACACGTTTCACATAGAACTTCGCTTTCGCATCTTTGTGACGATCAGCGATGCATTCGCGCCTTTCGACAGGCGTGACGATCAAACGCGAGATACAGGCTACTTTGAATATTGCAAGACGAGAAAAACGTTGAAGGTAAAAGATAAAATTGTACCAAGGGTTTCGAATTTGCTATTTTTATATATGTATTTTTATATACTATTTTTATATAAGTATTTTTATATAATTATTATATACTATTTTTATATACGTATTTTAAATACGATATAGTGAAATTTTAATACATTCAGAAAATTCTATGGTATTTTAATACATTAAAATTATTCGTAATAATAGATTATTAGCCATTCAGAAAATATTTTAAATAGATTAAAAAAGAAACAAAAATAAGTAGGATCTAAAATTTGTACAAAAAGAATATTAAATATATAAGATATGAGGAGAGTTTGAGAAATAATATTTTTATTTATAGAAATTAAAATTACTGTAATAGATTGTCAATTGCATCATAGCAATAACTTGTGAGTTGTTTTATAGGCGTAAGATAAACGTTTCCTTATACGAGAATTCATATTTGCTAACAAAATTTGATCGTTCTCGCTTTGATCAAGTATAAAGCTACGAAATTCGAAGAATGCTCCGGGGTCTTATCCGACTTGACCGAAAGTCATCCGCGTTTTATCTCCCGAATGTAAAGAAGCGCTCGGTCGGAGAGACGCAGAGTGCGCCGGACCGTATTTACAGAGAACTTTTCTGGAAGAGTCACACAAAGGGTCTTCCCGGTAGGCCACTGCGGGTTACTTTCGTGTAAACAGCAATCTCTTCTCCGGGCTAAGTTAGCGGGAGGGAGGCGGGTGGAACGTTATCGCGGGATTATTTCTTTCATTCATCTCTCCGCGACTTAAGGATTTTAAGAATAAAATATGCAGGCTGTGTGTCTTTAGAGGGGGCCCCGTTCTTCAGAGCTCACGGCCGTTTTCTGGTAATTACGTCGGTTAATTGCACAGGACGGCCTCGTTCGCGCCGCTTGTTACTTGTCGAGTATCCTGGATTCCGCTGCTGCTGCTGAGAGGTATTAAAAGAATGTTTACGGGTACCGGGGGATATTCTCTCCGAGTGTTAAAGTATAATAAGACGTATGCCTGTAGGCGTCTCTCTCTCTTAGGCTTCGAGGATTAACATCGCTAATTGTTAGTCTCAAAGGATGCGAGAGCCTCTAGGAAGCCGACGGTCCATTTCGGGGGCACTCTCCTGGAAAATTAAGGATTAGCAGTTCGTTCCGGAGAGAAAGAGAGAGAATGGAGTTCGAAGGCGTTATTACTTCATACCCACGTGACGGGCTTAATGCGCTGTTGTAAAATATGCCTTCTTAGAAGTCCCGCGTGCACAAAGGGTTTAGCCTTTAAGAGGCATAGTGAAATATTGGCGATGTAAGGATCTCAAAAGAGTGATCCGGTGTTTTGAAATTCAAAGGAAGAATTTCGTTCGCGCTTGATTTTGAACATTAGCTTTTGACATGTTACGCGATCAGGTTGTAATAATAAGCTGATTTATTTATTTAAAAAATTATTCATGTAGATGTAAAATGGATGAGGGCTCGCGTTATCTATTTGCTGCGATAAATGCTGGGAATGTCGTTATGTTATGTCTATGAGATTTTTTTTTGTAGAACAGTCTGATTATCGACGGGAACATTAAAGTCTGGATTCATTGTATTTTTAAGATTACGCGCCCGGAATATTGTTTTAAAACATCGCGCTATCATTCTCATGTTACTGTTTGCCTTTGGATTTACGGAGAGGGAGAGAGATTCTCGGATTTATACGATAAGAATACTCGTTCTTATTCATCTGCCTCCAAAATATCACGTTACTGCGGTGTCAAGTTACGGTTTATCAAGTTTTCAAACGCACAAAAATATTTAAAAGCTAGTATCAAATTGCAAGTTACTAAGTTATCGTAAAATATTGACCTGTACGCTGCAAATAGGGAAAGAAAATTAAACCTTGACATATAGGATCGTAACTCAATAAGAGATGTGCGTAATGTGATACTTATATGAAAATAGCAATGAACGTGTGTTCTTGCCGTTTGCATATATTTGCAATTATTTCTGTTTTTTTTTTACCAAAAATTTAACAATATATTATAATGATCTGTCTTTAATATCTGATATACTTATGTACAGATATATTTTTGTGACATGTATAATAATTTTTAAGAAAGTAATTTGTAAAGTATATAAGAATTTATTACAGATATCTATAAATTACTATCTTTATGTATACCTCACGAAAAGGATACTTTTATTTAAAAATTGTATATTTTCGTATGCACACGAATTAATGATATGACAATTGTCGAGTATATAATGTAACATAATGTAAGTTACGACGTGTATAAAACTTGCTCAGGACGTAGTCTCGAGTTACCAACTGGTTTCACAACATGACTAAAGTAATTAAGAATATATCAGCACGTAATGAATCGTAATATGCCGCATGAATCGATAGCCGACAAGTGTAAAATAATTTCGTCGCTCTCACTCTATTAAGTATATTCATACTGTCTCATATATCAAACGATGTGTCATACGTTGCAACGACTCGAACAATAGTGCTCTCAAGTATATACACGATTCTCCATCAGTTAGGTTATTGAACTTTCAAACTGCAATAATATTTCCATCACCAGAATTTATGCATTTTATTACACATATGTCACGATGTTCCAAAAAAATTTAAGGCGTTTTTACAGAGGGTCTAAAATAAATTTTAAGGTATTTTTACAGAAGATTTAAAAGATAAACTAGTTTAATTATCTCTATAATAGAAAAATAAAGAAAGGTAATGCAAGTGTTGGTGCTAATTTGAGGATTAATCAGAATCAAACATGAATTAAATGATACTGAATGAATTAAAATGAGATAAAAATATGATGGATATTGCATGCATAAATTAATTATGATTTATTTTATTAATTGTAGACTATTATCTTATATTATTTATTTTGCCAAAATTCCTTAAAATCATTTTCATAGACATATAATATTCTTTGTATGATATTTTTAATACATAATTAATACATTCTGCTTCTCTTGCAATTAAATAATCGTATTTACATAATCGATTCAATCGAGAAGTATTTTCTTTTTATAGATTATTTCCTCCTTTTAAATGATACGTCAGACATGTAATTATTCAATATCGCGTCTTGTTGATTTGCGAGGTTTATGAATACGAATTAAACAGGACAGGCAATGTCTCGTGTGCGCGACGAGACATTTTATCGCGAGTCGGGAATCGCCGAATGGAACGGAAGAGACGAGAATGCGAGACAGAGTGCGAGTAGACAACACGCGCTAAGGAAAAAGTGCGCGTCGCGCATGAACGATAGATCTTCATTAGAATGCGACGATGCATAAGTCACGCGACGGGGGGTACGACTTTTAGCCACCCTCGTAATTCTCGAGCACGTATGCACTCCCCCCTACGAGTACAGGATAATGACTGCGCGATCGGTACGGATAACTTCTTCGCCATCACGTGCCACACGATCTGATCGTTTGTTATGTAATGCAAAATATTCTTAAATTACTATTATTTGTGATATTAATTGATGGATTAAATATTTCTTCTTAATTGAAAATATGTATTATAATAAAATAAGGATAAGTGCAAGGATATAATAAATATGTTGATTTGAAGACAGATATTTAGTAATTGGATATTTCGTACTTTAGTAATAAAACATTTACTAAATAGCGTTTTTAAAAAATATGATTATATAAAGATTTATATAAAATAGAAGTTTAATTTGTATGAGGCTTATCTTTATTAAATACGGTGATGTACATAAGTCGGGGATGTAGCTCAGTGGTAGAGCGTTCGCTTTGCATGTGAAAGGTCCCGGGTTCGATCCCCGGCATCTCCAATCTTTTGCTTGCTTTCATTTTTTTATATTTTTTATGTAATAAATAAATAGTAAATTTAATTTTTATACTTATTTATTATACTACATCCCTGATTTTTTATTTATTATGTTTTTCATTTATATTTTAGTATGAGTTGAGCACAGTAATATAAATTATATTTATATATAACATTTATATTTTCTTTCTTTCCATATTTTTATATCGAATATACATAATATAAGAATAACATATGCACACCCACAGTATCTGTTGTTTTTATTTAAAATATGTAAACTGATTCGCACAAGAAAGTTATGAGGTATACAATATATTAAGAGTAATATAAACCGTGTAAAAAGATAGAGAATCCGAGACACTTCTCTTCGATATTCTCATCGCTGGTCAATCGAACCGCTTTTTTTTAAGAAACCTTACAACTGAAGTCCGTCATACCTACCTATCGTCCGGCTGTTTTACGTTTCGCGAAGCCGGAAAATCGTCAAGTTTGCGGAGCGTTTGTTAAGGTTTCGGCCGTTTAATTTCCCCACAATCAGTCGTCCACGACTGATTGTGAGATTTTTTTTTTACCACGTATGCGGAGCGCGCGCCTTGAGTAAATTGAAAGTGCGTTTCTATGTTTTCCACCTAAAAAAAGAGAAAAAAGAAAAACATGTGGCAAATAGGAAACGTTAAAAATATCGCGGTATATATATTACAGCGGGATTAATATACCGTAAGACGGACGCAAATGAATAAAGCGCGAGATTTCGAGCAGGAAAAAGGGCGGCATTTATTTTCTCGAATATCTACGCGAGAAGCTAAATGCCGCGAGCGGAGGATTTAATAACCCGAGCCGGGCTCGGTACCGCGATGAAAAGCCTTTTGTCTCGCGAGAGTACCTTCGAAAACGAGGCAAACTAGCGAGCGCGCGGAAGAGGAGAAAGAGAGTGGCCGAAATATCGAGGCCGTGGATCACAAAACGGGTAACTAAAAAAAAAAGAAAAGAAGGAGCATAAAGAGAGGGTGAGTTCGGTCGTTGATCGAGCGTGCGTAACTCGCCCCGAAGGGCTCGTGACAGGCCTTCCTCGCCGCGTCCGAGCCGAGGTGAGGGAGATGCATTACGGAAAAAAAAAGAGGGAAGAATGATCGTGGAGTCGCGTTGACTGCAGCGGAATAACGCGGTTTCGAGATCGCGGTCGCGTTCATAATCCACTCATGCCGGAAACTGCATTCGGGATTTTGCATGCCGTCATCGCCCGTAGCACTCGTCGCAAGCGCAAGCTATGCACTTCTGGCTGTGCGACGTGTTTAACGCTGATGCATTTATTGCAGATGCACCGTGGGTGGGAACACCGTTGGCGTCGTCGGCATTCGTTGTAGTCGTGAGGTGGTGACTGGGAAGCAAGGGGTTGACCGGTCGAGGAGGGACGCGAGGGGAGATGGCATCCATTCCTACGGCATTACGTCATACATCGATTTTGTCGGGGATTCCCACAGAGTCAACTCGCCATGGGAAGCTCGTTGCATCATTATCGTTGTTACAGGTATGTATACCTTGCAGCTGTGTATTACATGGTTGTCGTATGCGTAAAATATACATAAGAAAGACGTTTGTTTGCGATCTGGTTTTTATATTTCATCATGATTTTTACACATAATATAATTAGTAACTTATGGAATTAATAATGAATATTATATCTGTTTAATATGAAAATATTAAACCGCAAAAATATAGATCGCGCTTGCTTGCAATGTCACAAGTTTTTTTGCCTTAGGTTTTATCTACTTTGTTACTTGTCAATCCATTATTCATTATTGAATCGTGCTATCTGATAATTGATTACTCGTCAAATTGAAAAAATCGTAAATACTAAAAAGTTTGTTTTCTATTTACAACGATGTATGTAAAACAAGGATAAAGAGATAATTAAAAACTAACAATGTTACATGCGCGCGACACTTTTTCATGCTGCTAACGCTTGTTGTTTTACACACGCTTCACATAATATCGGCCCGATGGAAGTACCGTAAATGAGAATGATTTGATTGGATTTAACTTCCGGGGCGGACAATCAAAAAAGCAATTTCAACGCGCGTCATTGACGGGGTCGAAATTCGCGCGACGACAGGCGAATTAAAAAAAAAAAAAGAAGCAATCGGAACGTGTGGCGCGCCCCGATTCGACGGGGGTAATTGCCGTCGCGTGCCTAAAAATGAGACTGCCACGATTGATTAATCATCGCAATCTCGCGCGAGAGAACAGTGAAAGGACGCCGCCATTAACGGCAAATGACGAAAACTCCGTCACCGGGAGTATTCCGGCTGTGTTCGGGAAAAAACATTATTTTCTCTTTCTTTCTCTTCTTTTCCTTCTTTCTCTTCGTCTCTCCTTCCGTCTCTCCAGAGCGTGTAGAAGGAGAAGAGATACCGTGCACGAAAGGGATGAGTAATTTAATTGAAATTCCCCTCTGTGAAATTGTGGAAAAATCGAGTCATGCGATCGCCGGGACCTGCGCGAAAATGGAATTACAGGAGAAAACGAGATTTGTCCGATGATGCAGGTGAACACCAGTTTCATGGGAGACGAACGGAGATCGGGAGGTGGCGCAGAGAGGAAGTATCCGTGGGTGGGTGGGACACATGGGGTTAGCTTGTAGCCCCCATCCCCCATGTCGACGGTTGTGCGCGGACAAATTTTTCGGTTTTGAATTTCCGCGCAAATTGGCCTCGCAAAAATTACCCTCAATTACCGCGTCGCAAGAGCTACCTCGAAAGCTCTCTACAGCTATGGCCCCGAGCTCGCGACTCTACTGGAAAATATCCTATTTCGCGAGAGTACTCGGGGAAAAGGGGAACGGGGGAGGGGACGCGCGTGTATCGTACACAAATTACTCGCAAAAATCGATCGATAATCCGGTCCGGTTATCGAGTATACGGTTTCCTGTTCGACGCCGCATCGCGTATCGCGCGGAAATCAGGTGAGAATGAATCTCGAAATACGAGAGAGCTTTAGATTCCGCGGATAGTTTAATTCCCAAATGAAATTGTTTTTAATTAAACTATATGTTTTTTTAATCTACGTGCGACGCCGAGTTGATTTGTCAGAATAACTGGAAATTGAAAATTCCATTGACATTTTCATATTTAAAACTAGCCATACTGTGGCAATTAGAAATCTAATGTGCACGTTACATTTAAATATGTATATAATACATCCATTTTGTGCATTAAATTCGTCGGTGTGTGAAACGTGTTTACTCTCGGCAAATAATTTTTCAGACAAAATTCGTTTTATTTTTTCCGAATGATACGTTGAACACTTTTATTAATCTTTCGCTACAAAACGCGGCGTTGATTATCATGATATATCTACATCCGTGATATAGCGCGCGCAAATATTTCTTGGCAAATGAAACTCGTTGTTAGATATACAGAAAGCTTTCGCGAAACGCGTGCATAGTCATAGCCACGTTTTTAATTAAACTTCCGTCCACGGTGAAACGCTGCAATGCGGCGGCGGGTTGCAACGTTCGTTAACCGTAGTGCATAAACTTCGACGGTTGCGCCGAAAACTTGGGGTATATTTCCGCGCATGCCGCGAGGAATTATTCATCGCGGTGATATTTCGCGAGATTCCCCATTAAAAATGTATCGCCGAGCGAGAGGAGGCGCATATTTTAGTATGCGCACTTTAATTATCGGGGCTTCGCCAAAAGCAGCGAACGGTGTAAACAGAAGCGATGTAATTCGATTCGCCCGGCACAAATATTTGTGGCCGTGTAACGCGCCGTTACGCGACCCGAGGCGGCGGGTTGCGTTACCGGAACTGCGTAACACTGTGTATATATGCATACGCGGAGGTTAACTTGGGACGCATCCCGGAAGCGACGCGGGTCAGTTACGTGAAAATGTTGGACGCGCCACGCCATACATCGTGTTTCGGGCGCATAGGGCTTTGCCGTAAGTACGGCATTGTGCAGTTACGCAAGAAGGATTATGCCATAGGCAGGAACGGATTAATCTATCATACGCGAACGAAAACAATGGCGCCGTGATTATCGATTATTTTATGTATCGCGCCGACAATCCCGCGGAATATGGTGGAAAATGTGCATACACGTAACGAAATTGCGAAATTAACGTTTATATAATGCGTTTTCAGATTGAAATCTCTCTTTATAATGTTGCATTTGAAGATAATGAAGTGTACGAGATAATTATGATAAATGCTGCAATTATACGTAATTAATACATATGATTGTAGAGGCAATATAGAGTAATCGCGAATAACAAAGTGTATTATTAATTGATGGAAATTTCAACGATAATTTGCGAACATTTCCCCAGATGCAATAATAAAGATAGATTATACGCGGATGTATGTTACCGCGAGTGTGTATTTAACTGTATTTAATTTAATTTCGAGAGCAAACATGTAAACATTAAATTCTCTCGTTTGAAATAATGTTTTTTTTAAATCGTACTCATATATACGATAGTCCTTAAGTACAAGTTTCGAAAATTAGAAAAGTCACTTCTTAAATAATTTTACGAAATTAAATTTAAATTTTATATAATTTAAATTTATATTTTTTTTAGATAATTTTAGGAAATTAAATTTAAATTTTATATACACTTTTTTTTAATTTTCGGAATTTCGTTACGTACTTAAGGACCATCCTGAATAATAATGTCAGGGATTTCGATTCAAGTGTTATTACGACATATCGGATGCAAATTTTATTCACACCTCGATTCATACATCGATAGTAGCGGCCCTGCGTCTCGTGCGTGCCGGATCGGATGCACGCAATTGCGGTGCAACTTGACGGTCGGCAGGGGGTCCATGTATGCACTCGAGTGCATCCCGAATCGCGTAGGTCAGTTACGAGAAAATATTGACTGATCGCGCGTAATGGCGCGCATCCGATATTAATGATAGAGAACTATCCCTTGGATCTATCCGCTATCTGTGGCTCGTTATATGTGAGGCATACACGCGTGTATTAATACGCGTACGGTTATAACATAGGGACAAACATAGGCGCGCGGATATTAAAGCGAGCGCATTTCCTGGCTCTCCGCATCAATTGTCATTAAACGACATGATTATTGCACACGTTGACGATTATTGCTGCGATAGACCATTACCGAAATATCCGAGCGAGAAGAGCCGCGGTCTCATAATGATCGATAACCGATATATATATTCATCGGTTATTTCGTTAATGGCACATTGTGCCAGCTATAGTAATACATAGTCCCTCGCGAAAATTGCGACGTTTTGTTAACGAGGCGCTTGGAGAACCGCTGTTAGCCAAAGTGTTGTTGTCTCCTTGTTTTGCGCGAAACATCGCGTACGATAGATAGGATTGGTAAATGAAGAGATATATGACGGACAAAAATAATGGAGATTTTAACGCGATGATTTATAACTTGCGTTTTTAGGTTTGTATTCGGCCGAAATAAAAATGAAAATTTATTGCTGCCATTTTTCAAAAGCTAAAAGATTGCAGTTGTATTTATAAAGCAATACTGCATTTTTCATAGTAACACGAATTATATATATATTTTTTTTCACTAATTTTTGCACGTATTTTCGTACAAAATTGTGTGTGTAAAATTTTGCCCAGTCATAATTTGATAAAGTGCGTCGGTTCTTGTGATTTTTTTTACAATAAGCACGTTACGATATTGCAGCTTTTACGTTGGCCCTTTCGCGAAAAAGGGAAAGGAAAGTAGAAAATCGAAACAGCTACCTGTTGATCGTGTAATTGTAGCCATTTAACCAATTAACGGCGGATATATCGACGATACATTGATATGCGTGCGCTTTACAAAGAGCCAAGACTTTATGTTAAATGATGAAAGGTTGTCAACTCTCTCGTTTATAACGTCGCTGGCATATATTACGGTTGTTACGTCAGCGACTTGATGGCGCGGAGAAGAGTACCTGTTTAGCATCGCGTTTAGCAGAATCACGCCACCACTTTGGCCCGATACTCGTAGCTGTCGTCACGAATGATCGATCATATCGTCCGTCCATGCGTGATCGAAACGAGGATGATCTCGATGACTTGCATCCACTGAATTACGTCTCGTATGTTGCATATCATATAGAGAAAATCCCTCATGAGCGTATCATATATGCGAAAGAGAGAGAGAGAGAGAGAAAGAGATATGGAAGGGGGCGTACACGCTATCGATCCTTACGAAATAAACTGCTGGAAGCCAATTGAGAGAGAGGATGATAAATCTATTTTATTTTTGGCGAATCATGCAACTTGTAGGGAGAGTAATGGAGATTATTAGGAAATGCAGGTGCAGCTTATGGATATTATAAGCTCCATTGAATGGCTCTCGTAAAAACAATAATGAACACCATTTAAGTGAATGATAAATTTACTTCATTTTATTTTCGGAAAAATATATTATGATTATATTTATTTTCTTTTATCATCAACAAAAATGGCAATGTAAACAATTCGTATCAATTAAGAAATTAATCAAAATTTTTTTATTATTTAATTTAATTTAATTTAATTATTTTTTATTATTTAATTTAGGTAAATTTTTCTTTCTGAATAATTTTTGAAAACTCGTATAACGGATTCTTTGAGTTATTTTTAAATCAACTCGATATAATATCTTTGTTGGAGTTAAAAAATTCTTTAGAACACGAGATTCAGCGTGATATAATTAATCGCTATTGAAATAGGAAAGAAAGAGATTTCGCGTGCCGGTTATAAAGCATCAGCGTTCGGAATATCAACGAGAGACGAATTTATCTTCTTCCATTTTTCGGGGCTGTCATATCTCTCGCGACGGTAACGAGGGGAAAGAGAGACTCGGCACTTTCAGGACCGATTTCGGTTTATCACGACGGCTTATCTGCTATACGAATATTCACGCAAATTTATCGATCTGTCTACAGTCGTTTCGACATAACTGGCGCTTCGCATCGGCTCTCGAGCTTTCAGCTTTATGTCGCGTTCCCTCGGGGACGCGATAAGGAACAAAAAAAATAAGAAGCCACCGGCAGCGTCGCGTTATGAGCATGAATTTTTATATTGAGATCTTATCGCTCGCAGTACTAGGGACAAGGGAAAATAAAGGAGGAGATTCGCGGCTATAATGATGTTCTCGCTGCAACGCGCGACTGCGCGGGATTTATTCTTTTCGTCCCTTTCGATATTGTATTTTTTCTTTCTTATTCTATAGCTTTGATTTTTTATTCCGATTTTAGTTGGTTTAATCTGAAAAAATATACAACTCAATTTTAAAAATTATTGATTAGAAGATGTATATGTTTTTTAATTTTTAGTGTGATAAAGCTTTAGATTTTCTGTATTATGAAATTTAAAGTTTTTCTTAAATCATTTGTCATACTATACTAATTACGAAAATATTTGATTAATTTCTATTTGATTCATCGTTATCATGCGTAAAGATATATGTATAACTGAACGTTATCTTAATTATGTACGTAATTATATAGAATGTCGATTACAAGAATAGATATTGTTAGCAGCACGCGCGACGTGAGATATGTATGTAATGTGTGACGTAATCAAGGCCAGAACGATAACATGTGCTGAGAGAATATAAAACGATGTATTAAAAATAAATGGCCTTTACACTTCAAGAATATTTGTATTAAATGTATTGATGACTTCACTTAATATTATTACATAGTTTAATAAATTGCAATATAATTAAAATGTTTTCTCAGGAAAAAATTAGTACAAATTATAAAATAAGTTTCTTGATTGGTTTTAAGAAAATAATTATTTTGATTATAAAAATAACGCGAGAGAGTCTGCCTATTTAATAATAACTTGTAACTGTCTAATACATGTGTGCATTTATTGATTAATAAGGAACTCGTTAGACTCATCATGTATGTATAATCAAATACATACACGTTATTTTATATATATTTAACATATCTTTATATTCAAATTTATTTTTAATAATTTTCTTAATTTATTTACAATTATACTTCGATCAATGTCAAATTAATAATATCTATCATGGGACAAACAGGATTTGTGCGCAGTTTTGCGAGCACTCTCTCGAAGGCAGCGTGGCCGAGCGGTCTAAGGCGCTGGTTTTAGGCACCAGTCCGTAAGGGCGTGGGTTCGAATCCCACCGCTGTCAGATTTTTTTTTGCTATCCTCATAGATATCATCTAGAAATGATTTAGAATTATAGAAGTAACGAACTTGAATTAATCTAATTTATCACAATTATTTTTTTAAATTCATAGCAATTGACATCGTTATCGCAAAGTGAATCATATCATAAATATACGTCAAAACAGATACAATTGCAAAATATTTATCTGTTATGACGTAAATTACTCATGTGTGGACAATATCGATTTTTTATATCCTTATAAGTAATGACGCGACAGTAGCAAAGCTAACATTGCAATAATTTAAAATTTAAAGCTAACTTTTATAGTAATATATAAATAATCTCATTATTTATAATATTTAATACACAAGCTTATATTAATTATATAAAGTCATGTGTGTAGTTTAAAAAGAACATAAAGTGTTTATACAATTTTTAATCTCGTGAGACTAAAATCCTCAAAATATTCACTATCAAGCATTATAGTTCTGTTAACAATATACGTGAAATCAAAAAAACACACAGAATACCAAAAGGTTAAGGTCCCACCGAGATTTGAACTCGGATCGCTGGATTCAGAGTCCAGAGTGCTAACCATTACACCATGGGACCTTCAAAAATCTATCTTGATAAGAAGGTTAAAATATCACTTTGACCCAGGTCATTCACAATATATAATTATATTGGATTCATTCAAATATCTCATGAGGTAATGGTAGCATTTAATCTTTCACATTTCAAAACATTGATCTATGTTGTTCATCAGTTCACTTTGCGATATTTATATCCATTTATTGCTAATATTTAATATTTGATTGTAATTATGTGCTAGAATAATTTTTATTATATCAATCAATAAGAGGAATTATGTGGAATGTAACACGGATTGCTACTCTCGTGTTAGTCAGACGATATTAAAAAACGGGGATGTAGCTCAGTGGTAGAGCGTTCGCTTTGCATGTGAAAGGCCCCGGGTTCGATCCCCGGCATCTCCAATTGTTTTGCTGTTTGATTCGGTAAACAATATATTAATGCATATATATGTTATTTGCTTGGATCTTGATGTAAATTTTTTATACGATGTAGATTTTTTGACGATAACGAATATAACTTTTAAAGAAAATAAAAAAAAAATTTAGAGAGAATAAATAAATAACTTTCAAACAAAATAAATAACTTTTTCTCTTACTTATAGAAATGTTATACATATATACATATATATATTATTATTTTTTTTTTCCCGGCGCAAATAATCGGAAATCTAACCTGAATCTTTCGCTTTTTTGGTAACTGCTCTGAGCCACTGAGCTATTTAGACTTCTGTTATATATGTATATGATTTACGTTTATACTTTAATTTTTTATATACATTTGCACATGTCTGAAAATTATGAAAGATTATTTCTCTTATGATAATTTTTCCAAAAAAAAAATTCTAATTTATATATATATCATTTCCCATAATATATTGAAATCTTATATAGTTATATTGAAATCTTCGTTCGTAATCTCGTCACAATGTTTGTCTCGATTGTCATGCTCTTTATCGACTCGGTTTGCACGAACAGCCATGCATGGTCGTCCGTCATATGATAAAAAAATCGCGTGTATTTAGAATGTCAACCGACGGCCGTGGCCGTATGTAAAGCGCGACGGGGGAGACGATGGCATGCAAATGAAACCGAGCAAAGAGATTGAATGGTAATAGTCTTCGATTCGTCATATGCAAAAGTTGTGCTGCGCGTATATCGTATAGGCCCCTTGTCGACGCGGGAGAAAGATGCTATCATTTGAATTGCCGTCGTCATCATACGGGTAGAGATACGTTATGCCTATCTCCATCGAATATACCCGGGAATAATCGTGCGAAATATACTGTGACAGGATTTCTCTCTTTTTTTTTCTTCCCGTAGAGGGATGAATGCAACGACGATGAATCGCACGTTGGAATTAATCATCGCTGGAAAAACGACGCAATAAGGCAGAGTGCGGTTCTCTAACGTAATCGCGCGCCGATGAGTCGTATGAGAGGCAAGAAACGCTCGTAGATAACGTCCTTGATTGATCGTAAGCGTACATGACAGTCCGATGATAGGATAGAAATAGTTTTGCTTAGGTAAGCATGCTATGTATTTTCCTTTGTTTGTCTCGTTTGAAACATACTTATAATGGAAAAATGGATCATATATGAGATAAAGTTATAATTTATTAAATTTATTATTACTCTCGTTCACAATCACCATATAAAGTATCTAAAGTATTTGAAAAGTTCTTCAACAAATGTACGTTAATTTGACAAGCTTTGTGTAATACTTTCACTCGTGATTTTTAAAATATCTGAAACTGATGCTGTGTGTAATTCTTTGAAAACGAAATCTCGCAGAGGGAACGTATAAATTGGATATGTATGCGCGCGATATCGGAGAGATTCGGCGAGATCTAATAGAGTCGCCTTAAACCTGCGGTATTCGAAGTATTCCCCCCGAAGGGAAAAATAAAAAAGAGAGAGAGAGAAAGAAAGAGAGAGAGTTCGACCAGGATCCCCTGTCACTGAACCGTTATAATATCCTGTCCGGCAATCTCGGGTATCTATTTTGTCCCCGAGGAAGAGCGTAACTATGTGAAAACAGCATAAAAAAAAATCTCGTCGCGCATAGATATCGAGTTTTGACCCCCCTCCTCGGTTAGGGTCAGCACTGGAGCGTATGACCATTTTGTCACCCTCGCCGAAAATTTTATTTACGAATATCCTTTCGCGCACAAGAGCGTTCGCGCTGTCCGAATGTGCGCGACGCGACATAAAAGTGCCGACATCCCCCGTCGGGGTACCATCGCGGATTCTTTCCGCGTTACAGGCGACGAAACTTCCGGCTGAATGTAAATGTCCAATTGTCAGCGGCGCCGCGCCTCGCTCTCCTCGACGAACGTTTTACGGGCAATCGAAGAAATAAGTTGCCCGCGACTTTTTCCGTCCAGTTATATATGGAATGCGTCATAGATGAATTTTGATTCCGCGTAAGATCTTCCGCGATCGCTCGACGGATGCATATTTGCAAACATATTTCATGGACGAACACGATTTTATATAAATATTAAATCAATCTATTTCTCATAAAAAGCGTATTTTTTGCAAAGATTTAATTTATGTTTGTAGGAGGAAATTTTTAACGTTTACTATGTTTCTTAATCATATCGAAAAATTTATGATATCGTTTAATATTATATAATAGAAAAAAATTCAGAAAATGTTCGTGATTTATGAAAATGAATTCTTATTTGAGAATTAGTTAAATGTCAATCTATTGAATCGAATTTCGCAGTCAATTAAAATAATTTTGTAATTGCAAAGTTCAAAACAAGCCTATTACAAGAGGCTAAATTTACGGGGAATGTTGAACAAAAAATGCGACGGGTATTCAATGACACGAATTGCAATGGGATGGTGACGAGGCGCAATGAATAAAGATATTCGCGGAGCGAAAATCCATCAGATAAAAATCACGCCTGTTTCTATGTCGGAGACAATAATACTGCTGCGGCTGACGGTTTTTGTATTCTCGGCTTTCTTCATTTTTCCTTCGTCGGTCGCGCTTCCTAGAGACGACACGGTCGACGGTGGGGTGTTTTAAATATTTAGGCGGCTAATTTTCGCGAGGATTTTTAAGCCGACGAAGGAAAGTGAGAATTGAAAAGGAACGCAGGGATGCGAGGCGGGGCGGGGAGATGCGACCGAGCGAAATGTCCTCCAGACTGAAATAATAATGAGAGGCGCCAGCGCCTTTAATCACGATATTAAACATTTACGATCGCTACGACGGTGTCCTGCTACGCTAAGACTTGCTCCGCTCCTTTCCTCACGCGGCTCCGATCCGATCTTACCCCTGGTACAAAGCGACTTTTGCTGTAACCCTCCCGCATCCCTTGTTTACGTCTACGCACCGTAGTCGCTGATACCTTATACGATGATCTACCTCGCCTCGGGATATTCTGAGCACAGAATTTAATCTTGAATGCGTTTTACCTTGTCATGAACGAGATGTAAACATACGGAAGGCAAGGTTTATTTAAGCTATATTTGCATATCATCATATAATCAGTATAAATTATTATTGCGCAATCTCTTTAATAAGCTATGCAGTTTTTCACCTTGTAATTAATATAGAACATAGATTACGCTTAGGTATTATTTTGTACTGTTTTATCTATAAAAAAAATAGTTAAACGAGTAAGGGAGGAAGCAAATCTATTGCGATACCAATGGATAGATTCGAGTTCGAGATTATTGTAAGGGACGAATGGGAGTGGAATATAACTTGCAGTAGAATGGGCAATTCGGACGAAAGGACTGTGAGCACTGGCGAAAAAGTTCATTTTTCTTGGCCGACGTTGCTATCGCCAGATTATGTCCCACGCAGCTATATTGATGACAACGGCAAAGCCGCCGAACCAGCCAGCTCAATCTAGTCCATAGTTTGTTTTGCTTTCACACAATTTGTCATCCATTGTCTGGGCGTACGTATACTCGACTGCCCCGACTGCCTCCAATCGTTATTTATGGTTTCAGAGACGCCTGATTAATTTTTGTCTCGTTCTCTTAATGTCTGAAAATTGTTGACTCGGTTTCAAAATTCTTCGGTAACAAAGCGCTTCGTTGTAATTAATGCGAAACAATTTTCCGTAGGGATACACGAGAATAGGATTAAATATAAATATCCAGTGAGCTTACGATAAAATTACATTTTTAAGCCGCGATTTAAAGTGACGGTAATACGAGATGATAGTCCGGCCGAAAAAAGAATAATTTAATATTCCTTATATTCCGCGCGTGGTAATACGATTTCATGGAGCGTCGACTACGCGACGCCTGAGCATTAGAAATACGATTTTCCTTTCACAATCGCAAGGGACGGATTGAGCCGTCGGGAAGTATTTTTCTCGATCCTAATTCTGAATTTTTTATTTTCATGCTTCGTTCTCCATAAATCGAATCATGAGAAAAAGTGCAGTACGAAATCAAAAGTGAAGAGAGAGGAAGAATAGAATATCTGATTTTATATTTATCATTTATTACATATGAAAATATTTATATTATATTATTTACATTATGCATAAAATATTTATTAATACTTTATAACATTCTTTTTTTATATAAAATATATTTAATACGCACCAAAATTTTCTAGAAATTATATGCAATTATACGATCAGGTTACACAAGTTTTTATTTAGACAATAATATATATGCAAAAAGAACATTCAATAAAATAGATGAAATATAGATGAAATATAGATTTAGATAGAATATTATTTCAAAAATATAGAAAGAGAATATTTCTGATATATTATATTTTATCTTGTAGAGAGAAACTTTCCTCTTTTTCTTCTTTACAATACTTCAACCTTGAAATCCGATCGGAGTAACAATCTTAAACAGCAGGGAAGCTCCGTTGTACCCTGTGCGTAAGGGTTGCCTGAAATACGTTCGCCCCGTCTCTTTTATTTTTTTTTTTTGACAGTACGAGACGCCTCTCGTACCCTCGAACGAAGTCGAGAAGTTCGCGGGGTAACGTGAGAATGACAGCAGATGCGGCGGAATGAAATTACAAGTTGTAATGTCCCGACATTATGTCGACGTGTTGTGCTTTTTCAGCGAAATTGTTGTGACAGGCACCTCAATGCGCGATTTTCACTCTTCCTTTATCTCTCTCTTTCTCTCTCTTTGAAAGATTCCCCTTTGGTATAGGGTGGACATTTTTACGGTGTCACATCTCGGTCCTTTTGGGAAAAGGGTCCACGGTGCTTCTCGTTTGATTAATCCCATTTAATCGATCGCTTTTCCTTTCGATGATTAGACTAAAAAATTAACGTTCAAATTCGAGAGCAATCGATAAAAACTGGATTTCACGTAACTAAAGTGAGATGTTTCCTTGAAGCATCTACTTTTGCATGCGTGAGATTTCATCTAATTTTATGTTACGCATATTAATTTTTTTACAAGATTTAAGTAGATTCTATGTGTATAAAATATATATATTTCATGTATAAAATATATGTACTATCTGTGATTAATACGTGTTAACTTTTATAAGCGTACACAGCTTGACTAATGAAAGTCAAGTTCTCTGAAATTGCTATTAGTTTCATTGTGAGGTTAGCAAGTAGAATTGAGACCGCACGAGAATTGCTGGTTTATCTCTCGTTCTCTAATTATCTATGACTATTCATCAAGTCATTTAAACTCGACGCAATTATCACTACCATTAATCTCGAGAACGAGAATCATCTCGAATCTACGCGCGCGTTGAAAGCTCTCATTATTTGTCTCCTTGTGAAAATGTTGAAAATGAAATATCTTGAAAATATGTCTCTTCGAGGCATAATTAATAAATATAATGATAAATTTTAAATGATAAACTGAAATATGTGTAATAAACAAATTTTATAACATTTAAAAAAAAATGAAGCTAGATATCTATATATTTCTTGCATTTCAGTATAAAAAAATTATCGATATAGATGATTATATTATTAGAATATTATTAAATTATATTATTAAAAATATTGAAGCAATTATTTTAGTATTATTTTATAAAGCAATAACAAAAATTTTTTTTATTTATTCGTAATTATTTTTATTATATCTGTAATTATAAAATACAGATATATTAAAATATTTACGAATAAATCAAAAAATTTTTGCTAAGTGTGGGGTTCGAACCCACGCTCCCAGAATGGGAACCAGATCTTAAGTCTGGCGCCTTAGACCGCTCGGCCAACCTAGCTTAGGTGAAAGGCGAATGAAAATATTGATAGATAACCTATTAATAAATTAATGTTTATAGCATAGTGACAATAAATTTTATTTTACAATTTATAAAATATAATTATCTAACTAATTTCGTTATTTTGACTATATTAGTCAACGGGAAATTATCTCATTTGTTGATTTCATTTTTTCCCAATATTGGATAATATTGAATATTTTGGGAACATTTAACATAACATTTTAATAAAAGCATTTTAATTAATTATTGATAAACGATAGGATATCTAATACTTCGGCATGAAAAATTTGCCTCGTATTTTTAATTCAGTTACGACTCTCCATTTTGCATGGTCATCCTTTGTAAATTATGTAATATCCCGACGAGTTCGATGGGATAGAAAACATAGCATGGCTAAATGCACACGAACTCTGTGCGAGCACACGCGAGCACACACGGTAATTTGCTCGTGACCGCTAATGCGCCGCTCTGTCTTTGTACTTCTGAAAAAAATCACGGAAGTTGTAAAGCACGACGCGCTATTTGAATAATATCGTCATTATTCACTTCGCTTGTTCCACGAGGTGACTAACGATGAGTCGAGGGGGAATGGCTCGGTACTTGTGAATTTTGATCGTAATCGGCTAATCTGCGATGACCGTGGAACTTCGAGGAGGAAAACTCCTGCTCAGATGATTTTTTTTTTTTTTAAGTAACTTCGTTATATTACTTTAGTTTTTTGTATCAATATTATATTATTCAAAGTTAATTTTGTTGATCTTTTATTGTGCCAAGTTTGCACGCGTATACAGCTTTGAAATTTGTTAGAGGAATAGTTCGGTCTATGAATATCTCAAATTTACATGTCATCGTGATGTACGTGCTCATCGTCATCCGAACATACACGCCCCATGCACATACGAGAGTCCAATGACCCGTTTCCATTAGTCGGTTTAACACTTAACGCCGTGCACCGTGGATTTGCACGCATATCATCCACGCTCCTCATCGTTTCTCCGCGATGCCAGCTTTCCTCTCTTCCCTCCCTCCTCCGTCTTATGCGGCGCACCTGTGCGGGCGTGGTGGGGACGATAAGTCAACGCAAGAGTGGCACGACGTTCAGGTTCAGGTTCAGGTAGGTAGATGGGCATTCGCAATAAAAGCGAATCGTCCGGACGATGTTCCGCGACGTAATAAAAAAGGAAAAGCCCCGATAATGGTAGCCGGGGTATCGCGAGAGCGCGGGTTGTCGGTACTCGGCCTCACGAGGCATAGTTGATGTTGTTGATGTTGGGATTGCGTGCCGCGCGAATGTCGTACCAGTCTGCACCTATCCCGTTGTTAAAGCGTCCCTCCCCAATCACCTTGCCCCCTTCCCCTCCCGCAGTCGTGTCATTAGCGTAATCATTCTCCGTCACTTGGACGATTCCTCGAGAGCGCGCCGGGACTCGCGAGCCACTTCATATTTAAATCGTTCCAAGTTTACTTCCACTTCCGACGCACGCTTTGGGGCTTCCTGATTGTACACCGCGGGGAATCGTTAATGCTCGCCGATAATGACTCGTCTAGGGAGCTGCACTTGAGGTTCGCGAGATGAAAATACTTTTTCTTGTAAAGAATTGCAATAAAAATATGTTATCTTGTTACGAATGCATCGAATGTAAAACGTGACACAATTAATTTTAATCGAGACATATTACATATCTCTCACTCATTTGTCTTTATCGACACTTACCGTGCATGTGGAGAATAACGGTTGCAACGTCTCAATATATTCATTTGTCATTGTGAGGGTTTACTTGCCAAAAGCACGTCTGTGTCGTTCAGACCGCAGCAGAAAAATAATTAGACGAAACAGACGTTACTCGGCGAGCACGTGTGTCTTGGAATGCAAGCTACAGCTGTTAACCGCGCTTCGATTTTCTCTATTTAGGCTGCCACACATGCCAACTTTATCTTTCTTTTGAAGGCTTGGAGCTGAGAATGACGAGAGTAATTTATCTCCAAATTAGTTGACTATAAATAACTATAAATCTATAATTAGTTATGAATAACCGAAATTTCAATTATTTCTAGCCAACTTTATGTAATACATATTTTATTTCGCGTCAAATAAATAAAACAATTGTTACTGATATGTAAAGTATTGCACATTAAAGTATTCATTTCAATAATTGCGTAAAAAACTAGAGTATATTTTCTTGATTATTAAATTATTGTGCATATATTTTCGTAGAAATATATTATTGAGTATCTATTAATCGCACAGCTGTAGAAATGCACGATTGCGATTGCATCGTGTCGATAATTGGTAGATAATATTGGCGAGAAATAATCACAAGAAACCGCGAATGTAGAGCTTGGAGAGTGAACGAAGGGCTTTGTACAGCGTGATTGGTCAAATAATTTGTTTGTAGAAGCTGATTGTGTCTATCGACGATCATGATTTGTGTAATCGTCTTTGACCCGGCGGGTTATCGCACTCACGGAACAGTCTCCCGTTGTGTGATTTTTATTCATTTCGCTCGGAGAGTTTTCACCTTATCATTATACTGTAAACATTATATGACCACTGCATGGCTTATGAACGCAACGTTCTTACGCCATCTCCTCCTTGACACGCTTTAAATTAATCCTAAGTATCTCGAGATAGAGAGCAGCGTTGAAATTTCAATTTTAACTTTTATCGCGGCTGTTATGATTAACATCTTGTGTGATCGGATCTAAGCAAATGTATGTAGTTACAAGTAAAACGTTATCGTTTATGGACTATTTATGGAAATTTGAGAAAGCAAAATATTCTTACAATTAGTGTCATTTGCATAAAATATGTTTGGAAAATAAATGGAAAATTAAAATTTAATATAAATATTTCTACAACTAAAAATTGGATATTTTCTTATACATTTTTGTCATTTGTTTTAATATTTTTGTTCACGTTTTTTCCTTTTCGTTCATACGTATGTACTATGGAATTACGACATATAATAGAAAGGACAGTGACATTTTTGCTTGTTAAAAGCTGGATATGAATATCGCTGAAGCGGAAAGAGGTGTAACAACGTCCTTTGACTTTGGGAGATAGAAAGAGAAAGAGAGAAAGTACGTGCAGCGGCAAAAATTAGCTTTTGAAAATAATTCACGTGTGTTATCGGCTACTAAGGGTCGTTTCATGTCGCAGCTTGTCTTTTGCGTTATGCCGCATGGGAGTGCTTTCATGTCAATACTTCAAAGTGACATATGAGTACCTACATGAAAGTACTGTACGCTACAAAAGTTGAATATACGATTTGATATTCTTGAATTGCACTTCTCATACATAATGTACTAAGATTTAGCGATATAATTATAATATTATTATATTCTATCTTTATGATAGAAAATTTTCTAATGCGAGCAATAAATTATGAATTTCAATCTTAATTATTGCTAAATTTCTACATTATTTTATAAAATTCTGAATTAAAGAAAAATATTAATTTATAACTTATAAAAAATAATAATGTTATTCATCAATTAATCACAATTATTACTTGAAGGAAAGAGCTCGATATAACTGTATTATAACTTTTTGGATAAAATGTAAATGTGAAGAAGTAAGAAAAAGTTATATCATTAGAGGATCGATACGTCGAGTATAAGCGAGGGTGCGTGAATTTTTCATGATAATGTACCACACAAAAAATCATGAAATGCAGCTTGATAATACCGAGCATCGCTTCGCGTCGCCTCGTGTCGTGGCGAGAAGGAGCATTTGTCGATTGCATTCGCGTTGGCTGAAGTACTAATCAGAGAAGCCGCTGTCTTTTAAGATTATTAAAATCGTCAAAGCTTCAGACTCCTCAAAGGGTTAATTATCCTACAGGCTGTTTATGGCTGGGCGCTGCGCTTCCCTCGCTCGCCAGGGAACCGACGTGAATAAAGAACGAGCGCATCATCAACCGGGAACGGGAGGTACGCCAAGGAAAAGAGGCTTTCTGTTTGCGAGGCATTGTGAGAGGTAAGTCTTGGATCGCTCGCTTGATTGGCAAATGATGCATCCAAAATCAACAGTCAAATTAGCGTTTGTCGCTATTTTTGTCATCATTATTATATGATTATTTGTTATATTATATTATTATATGATTAATTGTTATCATAATACAAATTCTATAATATTTATATAACGTGTAAAATTATCTTATTATTATTAATATTTTACATTGTGCCTCTTAAATCATTTTTACTTAGTTCGGATGATATTACAATGCATTTTTTATAAGCAATATGGCATCGTTAATGCTGGAATTTTAGGTACATCAAAGCCGCGAAAATATCTTGCGGAGACCACCCGCGACAGCGGGGATCTCCGGGAAAAAATCCGTCTTATCCGACATTATATCCGTCTTTCCTCGCTCTAGAACGCTGGAAAAAGAAACGATGATAGAGGGGGACATGTGACATACGTATATGTACGTACGAAATTGGTAAATAGACTGTCCTTTGTCGCAAAAGGGTCAACAAGCGAGCGAGAGGAGGAGAGCGTAACGATATCTGTGCACTTACGCGTCTTATGCGAGTGTACTTAGACAAAGTACTCGCAATCGCTTTAAAAGCGAGAGCATGCCAACTATGAAAGGTGCTAAGAGACGCTGCGCGATCGTTTCTAGCCGCGATAAAGTTCTCGTATAAAACCGTCGTACGTCGTCGCCGACTCAGGATTAACGGTAAAGAAAGGTGAAAAAAAAGAAAACATCTCTACGGCTGGGACATCGTTTCTCGGTACGGTCGCGCCTTTAAAAAAGTAGCGAGCACGCGGTTATTATGGACACGAGATATGATCCACGTGACATGCATTAACCGTTTACACGTATCCGCGAAACGCGCGAAAAATCGCGGATGCTAAATGCATGCGATTTATGCTACTAGCGAACGATCTTAGCCGATCGCTCTTTCTCGCCCTGTCTCTCTCTCTCTCTCTCTTTCCCTGTCTCCCTTCAGATGCGATGACGGCGGTCAGCTTCTGAGAAGTCGCGTTCTTTCTCTGGCGTTCTGACAGCTCCGCTGTCGTTTTGTCCCGTCGGGATTACTCCGATAGAATGCTCGTGCCCGGGAATGCAGTCGATAAGATTGATTGTGAGAGTGCACGCCGAGAATATCCATAAGTACTTAAATGTTTCAGAGGCACTCGGCTACACGCGCTCGCTTTTAATGATGAAACACTTCTTCGCAAGCGAACTTGAGATATTTTCTTTTTTTTCTTTTTTTTTTTATTATGTCTGCACACATGTTCGCAGTTGCGGTAATCTGCTCCGATGGATGCAACGTCCTATCGTGTGCATCATTTATCTCCATATCCTTTGCTTCGTCATCCACTGTCTCGATATAAATGAAGAATTGCGGCGCGGACAAAAACTCGATTATTACTGATGTGAACAACCTATAATTTATTTTCAGCAATAGCCTTATGTCATTGTGCGCAGCTGTATTGCGCGTAATTGCACGTAATGTACTAAATTCAATCATACTTTTAGCATTGTGCATAAGCGAGATAATTGCAAAATACATATTAAAATTTTTGTTGTTGCGAATAAAATAATAGCAACAACTCAAGTGAATAAAATTAAGGAGAACGAAGTGAATTACATCGAAAAATTTAATTAACGCGAAAGATAAAAAATAAATGAGTTCTAAATTTAAATATATTAATTTATTTATATTTTTATTTTATTTTAATTTAATTTAATTTATATTTTAATTTTATTTTAATTTAATTTAATTTATATTTTAATTTAATTTTAATTTAATTTAATTTTAATTTTTTTGTATTTACATTTCAATTAAGGATAGTACCGTTCTTGTTGTTATAGTATGTCGAGGTATTTTGTCATGGTATGTAGAATTCTCCTTTTATTTTATAAACGAGTAAAAGAGAACCGGCTCTCTTCGAATCGATTTTCCGTTTGCGTCGTGATAGAAATGGGCACATTATACGAGCGCGGTGAACGACGTTAACGAGTCGTCGAATCGTTGTCTGGTCTCTGGATGTATCTTAGTGGATTTAACGCGATGTTAATGGCTGAGAGGAATTACGAAATTATAGCATTAACATCGTTTTGTAACAACCTTTGTTCAAGAACATTACACGTTTCGTATTCTGCGAATCGTTAACATATAATGAGATTTAATACAAAACTCCATTTGTCCAAATGTCCATTTATTTTTAATTAAAATCTTTCAGCTAAAATTGCACGGATAATTTTGGATAGTTCTTAATTATATTTTTTCATATTTATGATACATTATTTTAATTTTTTTCATTTTCTTCATTTATTTGATTCAAACATTTGCGATTTTATGATAAGGGGATTAATACCGGGAAAATTCTAAAATTTTCGCGAGTAACTCGCCTTTTGCGTCGTCCTGTAAGAACATCGCAGAGAAAGGTAGAGAGAAGCCGCTTGAAATAGCATCTCCATCGCCCTGTTTGCCGTGTATTAAACGTTCCTAAATGAATCGTTAATCGTTAACGGCGCGGCATTACGCGGTCCTTACGACGCGCTTATAAACCGGAAATTCGCCGGTCCCCGAACGTCCGACTGTCCAAATCGTTTGGCGTGGAAGTCTTCCGGACAATAAAGTCCGGACCCGCTTTATTGCCAAAAGAGACCCACCTCGATAGACCGACCCATAACGGGGCCCGTTTGTTTCTAACCTGTCATTAAACGCGTACGTTAAACGCGTCTTTTTTTCCATTTCGTTTCTGCCGATTTTATCACTCCTCTCTCTCTCGCTCTCTCTCTCCTTTTCTCTTTGTCTTCGCGCAGGATCGCGGAGAGGCTGTAAACGGTCGCCCATTTCCCCGATACGGAATGCCGGATACGAACGAAATAGTCCGGATTCCTGGCTTTATTAAGCCCTCGGTTTACGCGAGACATTTCGAGCGTCCGAGAGGCCGCGTGCAGTATCGGAAACAAAGCCTCGAGAGGGCCGGGGACGAGAGTTTGACTTCGTTTTGATGAGCCGCATAAAAGAGCGAAGGCGATCGGCCGCTGCTGTAAAAAGCGTTACGGCTATGGAACGGAGCTGCCATTTAATCATAGCGTGTCGTTTAACGAGACACGTTCTACTAACTGTTTCTCATCAACTTGTTCTATCTTTTGTCACAGATATGATTAGCATGAAACACCTTTTTCCAGGAAGAGTAAAATAAAATGATATATATGTAATGAGGTAAATTAATAATAATTAAATTTAAAAAAAGTGATTCTTTATCGTAGATATAATAAAATTGCAGATGAGAGATGAAAACGTCACATATTACATTAGACTTTGAGTTAGTTCAACATTTTCATTTTATTGAATAAAATGAAAATGGCCCTTTCTCGTTCTTCGTCAATAAAAATCATGCTTTCATTTTGCAACTACGATTGCCGTACGGTAGATCTATTTGGTATATTCTTTAGATACTTGGCTGAAGAAATTTATGAGATTCATAAGAAAGTTTAGATGAACAAACGGTCGCCAGTATAAAATCCGTAACGTTTTCGATCCTTCCACTTTTATAGTTTTATTAACCTCTCTCTTTGGGTTTGTCCCGGCTAATTCTAATATATTTTTTGCACGTCTAAACCTTTCGCGTTGCTCGTCCGTGTTTGTGGTGCGTACTTACGTTCGTGCGTATGTGCACAAATGAGTGCGTACGCGTTCCGGCTGCTCGCGCCCCAAGTAATCGTAAAATTTGATAATTAAATTTAATCGCGCCCCTTTAACGGCCTCGCGCCGCTGCCCATTGTGCATCATTCTGGTCCTACTTTAATGGCACGATTACTCGAAGCTTTAAAACATATGCTTTATATATCTCGACTCGGAATGATGATGCGCCATTATGATCCTGACACGTCATTAATTTTGTTAGCGACTTACTACCGTGCGACGCATCTAGGGCTCTTGTACCTAGATCCTTTAAATCAAAACGGTACGATCCACTCACGATAAAATGTTTCCTGGCTGGTAATTCCTGTCATTGAGTCTCTTCCTCAGATAGTTCGTTGCAACGGTTAAATTCGATTTTAAGAAGTCTTATTAATCTTATTTCAAGAATTGAATAGATCGGTGCAAGAACTAAATGTATAATTTTTCAAATTTATTTTAAATATGAAAATACACATAAACCGATAAATCTAACAAAATAAACCTCGAAAAACATGGATTCATCTTCTTGCACTAAAATTTTTCCAATTTTAAAAGCGAATCACTTAGCTCTGCAAATATGTGTGCAAATATGTTTTCAGTATTGGCGAAAAGGAAGGAATGAAAATTTTAATGAGCTATTTTAAATGGAACGGTAGGATAACGTTTGTACATAATGTATAGTTCCAGCCTTTATCTATACATTTGCTGGTAAGAGCGCGAGTCACCGAACAGTAAATAAATGGTTTTACCGAGTCGCTCGAGACGTTACAGAGAGTAGTACAGCAGCGGTACACTTCCTGTCGCGATATACGGAGTCGTCAGAATTTTTTCCTTTCTTCGTCACCCTTCGCAGTTACTTATCTGTGCGCGCAAAATATATATATATATATTACGCCTGCAAATTGTACGTTATCAGGACAGCCATTAATTGACTCGCGGACCGATTTCGAAAATGCGCGTCTTAATTTCGCGTCTCAATTAATCGCGATTGGTAGCCTCCGCATCGTTAAAATCATAATCTATAATTGTAGAGAAGGATACCATCCTATCTGGCGACGTTATTTTACAATAATATACTCGTGTTTTAGGAAATGTCTATTTGAAGAACGGTATTTTCACTCAAAGTGCTATCGATACTCTGTTAAACGTTGAGTAAATCGTTACGCTCTTATCGTAGCTTAAAAGCATCGACCTTAAAGCCTCGGTTATCCCAGCTTCTCTCTAGCAGCAATCACGTTTCGCTGAATGCGCGAGTGGCGCGTAATTTTGCGGAAGATATCGAAGTGCAACGGCGCGCGATGGAAAATGCGCGATGGAAATGCGCGCGGTGATACTCGGTTCCTTTTTTTTCTGCGCAAAAGAGCGCTGCATTGGCGGATCGCCAATTAAAACATATCCTCGACCGGCGAATCGCGCATGGAACGTTGAGTACGCAGAGCATTCCGCGCTTCATTGACATCATAGGTTTTTGATGCTGACTAGCGTAGCATCGCTAACACATATACATCAATATCTACGGGATGTTGGTCAAAAGTTTTTGAAATTGAACGCATTCTTGCAAAAAAAAAAACATTACGCAATTGTCAATAATATCTAAAATCAAAAGAAAGTCGAGAAATTAATTGATTAATTAACATAGAATAAAATTAGGACAAAATGAAAAGATGACAATGTTCGTTGAGATTTCTCTCGAAATGGAAACTCTTGTACTTAATAAATTGTCGAGTCCTAATAAAATGGAAAAAATGAAACTTTTATTTCTTGTATGCTCAATATATGTGTTAAATAGAGAACAAATATGTAAATTATTATTGTGAGAGAAAAAAAATTCTTTATAAAGAAATTAATCTATAGATGTATATTAATAAAAGTTCTTGTAATTTCTTTGGGCGATTTGTTACGCTCTCTTAAATTTTTCAACTCTTTTTCTTAACACCCTGTATAGATAATATGTCGCGGATGATTGTAAGAGCCGGGGGATAATGGGAGTGGGGAAACAAGAGCCAGCGCGCACATCAAAGTTCCGGAAGTTATGGAGTGGGACTGCTGGTGCATCCGGCGCAGACTGATAATCATCTGTACGAAATACTTTGTAATCGTTAATTACGGCGCAGCCACGGGCTTTCGAGGACGGGATCAGGCGCCATCCCGGGGGAGAGACAGGAAAACGAGAGAGGGCTTTTGCGTTCGGCTGTCACAAAGTAAAGTAGAAATACGCGCGCGTCTACAGTCCTTGGTTCGTTCCGGCCCATTACAGCCGAGCAAACCCTTATCTACCACTTTAGTTTTTCATCACGACGGTTATCGCAGTGTATTTCTCATAATCCGAGTATACTTGCTCAAATGTGTGTGTGTGTGTGTGTGTGTGTGTGTGTGTGTGTGTCGTAGAGAAATTGCTAACGTTTGCTCGAATCCTTTCCACTGCTTCAATTAAGCGAAGCGGAAATCTCGATGTTATTTATTACAAACCATTTTTGTTGTGTAACATTAATATACAACGATGCTTGCTAATCGATAAGGATTGAAAATAATTTATAGTCTTTTTTTTATGTGTCCATTATTTAGAAAATTTATTATCGTTTTATCCTCTTGTTACTGAACATAAAGTAAGAATGAAAAAAATGAGACGAAAAATTTGAGAACTCGATGCGTAGCTGCTCGATAATCCGTGACAATTGAGCGGAAGCAATGATCTCTCGGAAGGAGAACCGAGATGATTCTGCAGGCAACGACCGAATTCGTCGGTAATATTCAAATCGTCGGATCTGTCAGATCCTGACAGACTTGATAGGTCGTATTTCGTAGTCAGCCTCAAATGAGGCGGCGAAAGATTTCGCGAGAAATTCTCTCGAACCCTCATCGTGAAATATTCCTTCTTCCTTCCTCTCGAAGGGGCGGAACATTTGAGTAAATGAAGCGCGTTGAAAACGAATCATCTGGTGGGAAAGAAAATTCGTTGCTAAATATTCGAATGCTCCAACAAATCCTAAGTGCTCGAGCATCCCGCTGTGAGCAGTTTTTTTTTATTATAGCTTTCGTAGTTTTCTTGAAAAAATTTTCTTGAAAAGGGGACGCGCCCATCCAATTGTGCGTCAACGCATGACGTATAATTTTGCGATTTCCTCTCGTGCATATTACTGCGTTATGCAAAATCAGACGCGGAATTGAAAGCACACGAGACGACTCACGTGATAACGAAAAATCAACATCTCTAATTGCTCTCTACACGCATTGCTCCAGATATTTTCTTGCTCCGAATTTTCTGCCTAGTTATTATTCTCTTTCTCTCTCTCTTTTACTGTCGTTGATAATTATTGCAAACGGATCTCTCGTTCTCTTTTTCTTTCTTTACCTCTGCTTGTCGAGCTGACGTATTATTATGAAAACGTTTCCGAGCAGCTTCCGAGTTTCGCGCGCGATAATCGCGATCACTTCTCATTGTCAGAAGATTTCGTTTTATGATCAAGGCGTGTCGGCCGTCTTCTTCTCGTTTCTTCGTCTCTTTGTTTCTCATCGTCCATTAACCGCGCGCGCGGAACAGACCAAGGCTCGTGCCGTGCAAGCCGCACCAGGAAATCAAGGCGAGTTATCATTACCATCTCGACAGATTACCGTGGCGAGGAGTGCGTACAACCCTGCTAATAAGAGCACTATAAAAGGAAAGACGATCGACTGGCGGTGAGGGATACAGAGGGAGGAGAGGGATCCTCTGGAGGAGACGAGTCGGGAGAAACGTTATAAAATCTATGCGACCGCAAAAACCGCAATGTTGCGGCGCTCTAGGTTCAAGTAGCAAGTTCACTGGTCCTGATAGGAGTAGCTGTAGCACAATCATCGGCCGGCTTATCCGACAGTGCCGCGGAAGTTGCACAGTCACAAGCGCCGAAAAAAATTGCATGGATCCAGTCGAATTACTTCTTGAAACGTTATATTCGTATTTTACATCGTATTTTACAATCGTTCGGAGTACATCTAAACAAAAAGAAAATGTAGATTGCAGTAATGTGTATCATTTAAGTCATTTATAATTATAATTATGATCAACTTTTTCGTCTTATGCATCTCGAAACAGATGTTAGGTGGCTTTTATCGCGTTATCGAGAAATATAACATCACCTCGCAGGATTGGTTAGCTTTATTAAAAAATATATCGCATAATTAATGCCATAAAACATAAACGTATAGGAATATAATTGTAAATGCCGGATTCGCATGCGAAATGGACATGTTTATGCGCGCAAGTGTGTTTATAATAAGTCTAAAAAAATGAAAAATAAAAAAAAATTAAAAGTGTATGCTATCGTTGAATAACAATATAGATTGTTCTCGTATAAAGATTTTTGCACACTTTTTGCGTTGATACGATCGGCAGGAAAATCGATAGATTTGATTGTGATTGCGCGAAGCACCACACACGGTCGCGCACGAGTGCCGCTGATTGCATTTTAAAGCGTGTATCTGTAGCAGGAGAAAAACAATCCGATGCACTATGATATGATTGCCGTCTCTCTTTCCCTCTGTTTCTTCCTCTCTTGTAACGGAGAATACTCCCCGCGGTAATAGGTCATCGGCAGATTTATTACTACGTATTTATGAATTTTGCTCCGAAAAACGGAGCAAATGGATTTTCCATAATTTCTCGAGCACACGTAATAATTATTTGCTATTTCTCATGACAATAAGAATATTAAGATAAGATATAGCTACAAAAATCTATCAATAATACAGTGGTAAAAACAAGACACTTTTATTATTTTACAAAATACATGTTATAATATAAATAATTGTAAATAAAAATAAATTAACTAAAAGTTTTATAAAAATTTAAGCAAGATAAAATATATTTACTTTATATATAATAATTCTTTTCAAGCGTTTGTCGAAGAAAAAATTTTATTTTCGCGATTATTATCATCAGCGTTGATTGAATTTCCGTTTCGGTTTCTTATTCTTGATCAAGAAATAGCGCACGTTCAAGCATGAATCTAGGTAGACTTCTAGGCGCGTTAACCGAACATCACGTGGATTAGGATGAACCATCAACCGGGCGCATCCTCTGCCTGCATCTACGATCCGCGTGCACGTCATATGTGCATGCATGCCATGCCTGGACCTTCAATACCACCGGGTTTAGGGGTAGCTTGCTTCGGGTTATTACGTCATAACAGTACGGCCACCTGGAGGCAATTGCCCTTTCTCCCCCATCCTATCCAGCGTACTGTTACGACGACGGAAACCTGTCGTCCTATTTATTGGCCGTCCGCGATCGTACACCTCTCGCCAGACGGAATTAGAGCGGATATCCGCGTAATCCAGCGATCGCAGTCCGTCTCTCGGATGGCGTAACGCGCGTGTTTCGGACGGTTCATAGGCACGCCGGAATACTAAACAACGTCGCGTCGCGTCCTATTTGATTCCGCTTCCATTTGATCGCACGACGTGGATGCATCGCGGCCGGAGCTATCGTCCGATATTGCCGGGACGTAATGGCGCGTTACGTAACGTCGAAGGATTTCAATCTCGCGCAATAGTTTTCTCTTTTCGTGGATATTTACGGGGACCTGTCCACGCACACGTCTAGTTTATTGAAAAAAATAAAAACAACATGTGTAAAAAAAGAGAAAGATACATAAATGAAAATTAAATCGCAAATAATATTGAAAATAATAAATAATATTAATATATTATAATATTTATTTATGTAAAATTAAATAGGATAATTATTAGCGTAATGTTGTTTATATCTTAAAAATATATATTTCTCTAAAAGGATTTTTCTGAAAGGATATTTAGATTGCCCGCAAATTGTTTTGAATATTATATTCTTACATGTCCCACACACGCAACAATGTGGATAAATGAGTTTGTCAACAAGTTCGCGTGTGTACGTAACATTTTTTTTATTTTTCGTGCGAGCGTACGATTGCATTTAATCCGTGTAGCTTTTATCGCGTTAACGAAGCTTTTAGTGCGTTGACAGAATAATAAGCATTTAAAAAGGTCATTCTGTTCCACGCAATGAATATATAAAATACAAATGATATAAAATGGAAATGCAGATCGCAATTTTGTATATTATAATTGTATTCGATAGTTTGTTACATTTGCAAATATAAAATAAAGACATATCTCTTTAAATGTAACGGATAAGTAGATTTCATTTGCAAAAGGCATATTTCATATTTTGCAATATGACACATTTTCTCTCCCTTTCTCTCACGCAATTACTATATTTACTCAAACAAGGTTGTAACATATGCGGACGCTTAAAGCAGATAGAGACAGCTGTGTCTTTGTAATCGTAAAATATTAAACTTCCGTGATTATCGATCGGGAAACCACGTGAAAGAGATAAATGGTGATGATAGCGGCGCCTTTCACGTTTCTTTTACACTTGCGCTATCATTCAACGATGTTAGCAAACTTTACCGCGGTAATATCTCACTTCGAGATACGAGAAGGTTCGCAAACGTTTGCATCGAGCGCAATCTCGAAAGCCTCGGCGTGGTCAATTTTCGTACTCTCGAATCGAGCGGAACTCGTTTTACGAGAGCTACAAAGTATATATTTATCGCTTATAGGTCAGAGTGCGTCGACCTGTCGAGCGGGATGAATCCTCCGTACTTTCGGCTTTTGCGGATGATTCATCCGCTCCTGTGTCAAAAGGCATTCAATTTGCCTCCCGTCACTCTTTTTCTCTCTCTCTCTCTCTTTTTGCCCCCACCGCGAGATTAATGCAAGACACAAGGTGCAGTGGAATGCGCGGCCGTAAAGACGGCGAGCTTTCTTTCTTCTCGGATGGAACCATAAAATATGGAATGTATTAGTTTGATAAGACCGAAAGAGAGTGCCGACCAGAATGCTGGAGGGCGAGAGTTCGGGTAGGGCGAGAGACAGTGGCGGATTTAGCGAATACGGAATTTCGAATATAGATCACCATAGGTAAAGAGAATTTAAATTATCAAGTAAACTAGTAAACGATAATTGAATAATTATTAATATTGATTTTTTTTAAATTCTCATGCAACGAATAACGAATATAAAAATATATTTATATAAAATGAGCGATAATTAAGAATATACAGCAGAATCTCAAACAAAAAAATGACAAAGACAATATTTATATTAAGGTGCTATTATTCTTCCACACGCCATTTTTTTTAGATGAATAAATATTTTTTTTTTGGGATTCTTGTTCGTTTTATGTATCGAGCATAAAGGGCACGTTTTTGCGCCTATTGAGAAATCCGTTACTGCCGAGAAGAAAGGAACAGGGAGAGGGGAAAGGGGGGAGGGCAGAGAGCATAAACGTATTTACTCGGGCTCAGCATAATATCGCGAGCTTTTATAACCAATAAAAGTTACAGCTGACACTTCTCTTCTCTCTGCGGCGACTGCGATACGCAGCCGAATGCGCGGACACGCTTCTTCTTTCTCGGCGTCGTCTTCGTCTTCGTCGTCGTCGTGTGCGTTCCGAGGACTCGGCGGGTGCACGCGCGGAACGAGGCGATTTATGAGTGACGAGCGACATGGTAACGAGCCTCGCGCGATTCGAACAATCGGCCGCTTTGTACGCTCGGAGAGTTCTTTGTGTCTTCCGCGCGCGGTTTCGAACGATCCTCGGCCGCGTTTCTTCTCGCCGTCGTAATTTAATTAAGCCTAGAGCGGGATATGTTTGCGCAAAAACGTTTCGCACGCACTCACCGCGAACGTCGCACGATTTAAAAACATGCAGAAACAATACCTCGACATGGAAGATTGCTCGAAGGAGCGAATGCGATTCGTTTAGATAATTTTTAATCTCAAAATTTAAAGTAAACTTTGCGTTATAAAATATTTAAATTTATAAAATATTTAATTTATTATTAATAAAATATTCAATTTATTTAATTTATTATATTAATAAAATATTTAACTTATTATTTATAAAATATTTAAATTTTGAATTAGTTGTCGAATTTTATTGAATAATAGGAACAATCTTGCTCTGTGCTCAAGACTCAGGATTTTTTTTTAAATATTCACTTTGTGCATCTTGTACAATATGATTTGATATCGAAAAATAAATTTTCACATAGTGAAGTAAAGTTTTCACTTCGTGACTAGAAGACAATCTTAACGTACATACGCGGAATATACGTATTTCACCGCGTAATCACTTTCAGAATAGCGTTTATACCACTTACTGCACGCGTCATGCACAATGTTAAAGGCATCCCATCTCATTACAGGCACAACCTCCTCATGTAATAAACCCTTCAAGGATTAATAAAGAAACAAGATACGATAAGACACATACGCATTAAGTTCGTTCCGCCGTAATTAACAATATCCTCGCTTCGAGGAGGAAAACGAAGACGTAGTACTAATGATCTCTTCAGTAGATACACAGATACACGCTCTTCCCCGTAGAACCCCGCATGAAACCCCGTGTGTTACGATCGCGCGAGCGATCCTCCATTGGCAACTGAACTCTAAATATCAAGACGATAAAGATTTTTATGAAAGGCAAGCTGCGCGCAGGAGGGCGGTCTGGCAATTAGAAATATTCGCTGCGGGGACGGTTAATATCTTCATCCGGGCTGGGAAAAAATTTTATCACCGCGGATGGAAAAGGAGAGCGCGCCGAGCGAAGGCCGGGAGGCCAAATAGGGAAGGAACGTCGATAGCGCGGCCGAGTCGCTATCGGAATGCGAGTCACGCTGCCTCGTTAAAATTACGACCTTATCCTCGGAAAGGAAAACGAATGCGAGCTATGCGATTCCGCACTGTCACAATGTGTACGTCGAAAATCGCGTCACGAGCCGGAAAGTGCTCTCGTTTCCTCGGAACGGATAGAATCGCGGCAACCGCGTTGCGAAACTGCAGTCGGATGCTCCCGCGAGATGCTGCGCTCGTTCCGGTTCGCCGATCGGGACGTCGCGATTTTACGATAGTTTTACTGCGCGGAATTAATCAAACGGAATAAAATAACGAGAATGACTCATATAGCTCGAGAGAATGGGATTTATCGCCGCGCGCCAAGTACCTTCTGTTTACAATTACTCCGGCGCGGGCTTTATTACTAATAGCGACGCGAAATTGCGGAAGCTCGCTCGTCGTCCGTCATCTCGCATACGGTGCGGATGCGAAATGGTGGATTATCGGAGCGATGATTTATTGTCGACGATTATCGCGTGAAATTACCGTATTTAAATAATTATTATCCAAGAGAGCAAATAATATGTAAATATTTTTTATTCTTCTTTCAAATTTATTATAAGCGACGCTGTACTTTTCCTGGAGCAGATATGTATCTCTCTATATCGAGATACATACAATACATGTATCTGCAGAAGAACGTCATGTCAGCGAGACTCGACGACGCACGGTCGATATCTCCGACTCTCGGCGCTCTGTTGCGTTTTATTGGCGCTCGTTCGAGGTACATGTAATAATTCATGCGGGTGTCTTGCGTAAAGATGGCAACGATATGGGTAATAAAATGTGCGGTGGCAAGAAACGTGATTTTATGATAAATATTAATGTTGTGTGCGCGACAGTTCACCAACTCGACTCGTAGTCGTGGCGACGGCGATGGCGGAATCGGTGCGAGATGATGTTGAACGATCCAGGACCGTGTCGATGTTACTTTCATTACCCGTGATTAATGGTAAAGTGTTTCTGTTGGTTTTTGCGCGCGACCGCAGAAAATTGCGCGGGTACTTGCGTACATCTGCGTTGTGCAATATTGGACGACGAACATCGCGGTGTCGCGAGGCTCGCTGTAGGAAGTGTAGAGGTCGATTTACAGTTACGAGGACGCCGATACAAGACGATACAATAAGGAAACAGGAAAATACTAACGAGCCAGAACGCGATTTTATTCGATAGCACAGTTAGAATCGCAGATGAAAATATATTACGGCAAAATAATAGTAAAGAAAGCTTTGAATTCCTTATCTTGCAAGATTTTTTAAATCGAGGGAATTACAAAATTAATTGCTATTAATTTTCATTATAATTAATAATTAGTAATGTGTAATTTTGGAAACATTTTCAGCGATATAAGTAATTACGAGAATGAAAGTCTCTTTCCGTTCCGTTTATTATATATACGAATGCCATTTTCGCTCGAAAGTAATTAAACCGTGAAATGGTTTTGGCGCGGAATAAAGTTGGGAAGGCAACGATAGGAAACACGCCCGTTGAAGGGTTGATAAAGGCCGCGGTGCTAGTTAACGGGAAACGCTTTATATATCCCATTCCCTGGAGAATTTCCGAAGAAGATAGCGCTTGATATACGATCGCACAGCCGTATAAATTAACTCCTGGTGACATTTAGATTAATTGTTCCGCGCGCACGTCGCCCAGGGTATGCTTTTTAGGGTAAGGAATCGCGATCATTATTCCAACCGATCCCCATGTCTATCTTGTGGTTACATATTTGAATAAGAGAACTTTCGCAGCAAATTATTATTTTTTGATTCTCGAATAGAGCTTGCAATTTATGAAATAATAAAATAAAAAGAAAGAACATATATTAGTATTATTAAGAAGAAAAACATTACAAAATTTCAAGCTTTTTATTCTAATTTTATTTCATATTGATTACATAAACAGAGAAAAACTGTATATAAAATTTCCTGATTTTTGTTAGTTATTCAAAAATATATCTGACATTTCTTGACGTGCTCGGATAGAATTTCATAATGTCTGGTGATATCAGGGATCTTCGATTTGATTGCAAGCAACGAGTCGGGGGAGCCGGATCCCCGCGGGTGCTACGGGTACATACAAGTACACGAGGAGACGGTCATTAGGACAAAACGTTTTCTTTGATCCCGTCACGATCGTCGCGTCCCTCAGGAACATCCTCAAAACGACGTGTCCGTAGATTCGTTGGTCTTACACGAAATGCTCATCCTCGCTCCTTATGGCCTCTCTTTCTCTCTATCGTTATTGATATTCGACGGACTTAGGCACGAATAGGGCTGCGGTAAGGCGCCCGCATTGTGTCAACAACCCTCGAGAGAAAATCAGAGGCTGCGAATTATGATAGGGGCCCGGAGCATCCCGGTGTTGTCATTAGTGGCGAGCGCGACAATACAATGATTTTCACCGAGTACGTTTTCAAACTTATGCAATGCTTCAGCGAAATCCCTTGGAATAGCTACCTCTAATAGAGTCTCTATCAAGATATATTATTTCTCAAATTATAGTTTTGTAATGCTAATATTTTACACACAAACATTAAATTCGGATAGATAATTATTTTTATGTATCATTATTGTCTAAAATATACAAATAATTTTATATTTTTTGTTCGTTTTATATATTCATAATTTTTTTATTTGAAATTCTCTTTCTTTTTCTACACAATTAAACCTTTTTTCTACACAATTAAACGTTTATTATTTATTTTAATGAATATTTTCCGAGTGGATCGGAATAAAACGATAACACGTACGGGACCCTTCGAAAAATATCAGAAAAATTATATTTAATTTTAATGAATATCGAAATAAAGTTTTCGGCAGTTTCGCAATCACGTAAACGATGCCAATTACACGTCGAGGCAACCGTCGACGCCGTAATTACCTTTCGGTCCATTTAAAGTTAACGGGAACCCTCTGCCGGATTGCGTTGCTGCAAAATTTTCATCCCTGTCGCGACGTGTTTTTTTTTTCGCAACGGACGCCGCCGTCAACCAACCGATAGCGAGGAACAGCAATTTCCTGAGGAATATCCGGATTTACGGGACTCCTCGAGGATATCGAACAAATTTAGCGCGAAACACGTAACGAACGAGTTCCATGGCACCGGGGCTGAAGGGAGGAGAAAAGCCTCGTACATATATACGATAGTAGAAAACTTTAACTACCTCACAGCTCATAACCCTGTTATGACCCGACGTATTTCCCGTGCGCTTTCTCTCTCTTTCATTCCCTCCGTCGCTCTTATCATTTATTATTTTCGTGCTCAAGTCCAGACAAATATTGTCTAGACATTAGCGGACTTGCGGGCCATTCGCGTTATCTCAAATAAGACGCTTTCCGGATTCGAGACGGCAACTAGAAGCAACGACTTAAGCCGTGCGATCGGCGAGAGAGAGGACGATTTTCCGCCTCGCCATCGGTTACCAAACGACGACGGCCACTTTTGTGTCAATCCCACGTGTCGCCGATGGATCTCCGATTCTCCTCGTAAACCTCAAAGGCGGAGATTGCTCGATCCCCCCCAGGGTCTGCTTGTTATGTCAGCACGAGGGGTTGCCATGTTTCTATCCTCCTGCCCTACGTCGCCGTCGCGTTCAATGGATTTTTTTCTCCCGATCTCTTTGCGGGCGTCGACCAGATTCGTCGAGTGTGAGAGTAACAAGCTCCCGACATCCGAGAATATCTTCCGCAAATTTATTTATGGGTGACGCGCGAGGCGGAATGGTGCGCATTGTGTACCGAAGACGGTCTTATACAACGCTATGTATAGCTATGTGGCACGTACCGGCAAACGACGAACTTATTCATGAGCGGATTTGAGGATCCCGCCGTTGTTGTTTGCTTGTTTACTCATGTACCTAGCTTGATGCATTATTAGACACTTACCGAGTATCACTGTCGACAGTGATGCTATCTTTGCACGAGATGCAAATGTAAATACGGGTACGAACATGTATTTCTCGCGTTACTCAGTTCATGCGAAGAATAACAGAGGATAGTCTACGATACATCTAAGAAATATGTATTATATTGAAGATTCACATTATGTATATAATGTAAAGTTTCTAGATGTATTCTCATGATACCATATTAGATTTTCAAGCGTGTCGTAATAATATAAGCACGAGTTCCATTAATCTATCTTCTGTAACTTGTATTAGTGCGAAGGCTGCGAATTCTACGACGCGCTTATTAATCTGAAAGCTTCTGTCCGTGAATCACTATTAAGAGTATTCCGCGCGATGGCACTCGTCGTTTCAACATCGTCTGAACGGAACGGAGCGTTTAAAGCAATGATTCAGCTCGAGATTGCGAAAGAGAGACAGACACCCTTCTGTCAGTTCGAGAAGCGTCAAAAGCGCTGCGGCCATCCCTTGACAGCCACTTTAAAATTACACCGATAATGAAATCGAGGCACACCACCACTCCTAATTCCTAAGTCAAACCCCGCGTCAAGCAGACGAAAGAACAGATGCGGGGACAATGGCGAGTCGATCGTCGATGCGAAATGAATTTAAAGTCGGGATTTAAAGGCTCCGACGACACAAAACATTCCCCCTTTTTTTCGGGTAGCGTCACGCGCGCAGTCACAATTATTACAAGCCGATCGGTCGTAACAGATATTGTTAGTCTCCGGTGAAAAGGGTTTCTGTGCAGCGCGAAAGGGACGAGGAGTGTTAATGGTGTTGCTGCGTATCGACTTTGCTATCTAATCGAACGTTAACTTTGCCAATAGCCAATTACCAAACGAGCTGCGACTATTTTTATTATCGAGTGACAATGATGTTAAAACTTTAAGCTCTAAAAAGAAACTTATTATTTCTCTAAATATGAATTTAATATAAAAATTGAGGTTTAAATTTGCGAAATTAAAAAAAATCTAATAATTTGAATTTTGATATGTTATATTAATTTTGCAATTTTGATATCGGGTTAATATTCATAAACTTGAATATTCTTAAGTTTAAATAGATATATTTTTATATAAAAATGTTTGATAAACTCTCAATGTTTAATTCACAACTTTCTCATAATAGATTCCATATTTAATTACAAATGTTTTATTAATTATAATCGATACAACAAATTACTTTCAATCTGATTGCAACAAAATTTTACAACATATTATATATTATAATTATAACACAATAAAATATATTAAAATGTCCTTTTTTATTATTTTAATCGCAAATTTTAATCGCAAATTTATCAAAACGTAATATATGGATTAATTTGGAATTCAAAATCATATTCAATAAATTAAAAAATTGCGAGAAATAATCGCTCTTTTTGTATTTTTTTTTGTTCAACTATATTAATCTTGTTACGTTTACTAATCTCGTGGAATAAATTTGCGACAAGTACACGAAAAGTATCGCGCGGAGACTATCAACGCGAGTTATAGCTACCGCCGTTGGCGTCTTATATGTTTTTCGCGTACTCTCGGTAAGGGTAGGGTACATTAAAGCGCGTCGCGATGTACTTTCACGTGAACGGCTCAGAGCGCCGCGATTTTCCCAGTAAGTTTCCGCGTAAGTTTGTCCTGTTCCATTTAGCGCGGAAGATTTAACGTTTCCACCGCGTGGTTTACGATATACAGATACATGTATAGTACCTGCCTGCGCCCCCGATTACGAGTGGGAGGAGACGACGCGAACTGGTTGCACGAAGCGTATATACATCCGACGGAGTCAGCGGGCGTTATGCATGGGGTGCCATTCCGGCGCGCTTTAACACCCGTATATAAGGGTGAAATTACACCTCCGGCCATTCCTGCATTTTCGGAACTTGATTAACGTCGCCGGACGATTATAGCACTACGTGACGGGATTAGACTCGTCCCAAAACACGCTCGTTGTCTGATAACGTCTATTTGCTTCATAGAATTATTTTTAAATTAATTTTATTTTTAATTAATTTTATTTTTAATTAATTTTATTTTTAAATTAATTTAATATGATTCATAGTAATATTCATTTTATCAATGATGATTGCAACATGTAATGCATTGATTGCGAGAAATGTCGCAGATGCAAATTCGCCAGACATGGATTTATGAGGATTCTAATGTAATCGGGATTACGAAAATAAGTGCGATGGTAGCACGAGCGATAACGGAATGGTAATAAAAATAATAAAAACGCTGTTTTGGCATCCATAAAGCGCGTGCTATAAATAACGTATAGTTCAATCTGCTGTTATGCAAGCATCGATGAATCGGGAAGGAGCTTCACCGTCGTCGCGACGGACATACGAAACACTCTCGTCTCGTCGACGCCGTCGATCTTTCGCACGGATATAAAATCTCTTTCATTTCCATTTCGAAATTCGTGCCTAAACGGGCGTGTGCATGCGAGACGTGCCGCTGGTGGATTCCGTTACCGGGGGGAGAGAGAGAGAAGGAGAGTTTTTAGTGTCGTAAGGGATGTACGAGGCGATAAAAATCGCGAAACATTATACAGATTTGTCGGTCGGGCTGCTTTTACGATTTTTCTTCGCGCCGCCGTCCGTCGAAAAACGCCAGTCAGCCTAAGCCCGCCCGATTCTTTCGCGCATCCTGTGTCTCCCTCTTTCCACTTTTTATTCCCATAATTTAATTATCTCGGCTTTACGGTCGGGGACTAGCTCTAGTGGGTTAGATCCGGCGACCATAACGTCTCACATAAATCCAGGCGAGAGATATCCCGTTTACTTCGCCCGGGTCTCTCCTCACGGATATTCTCCATAAACGGTAGTTCGACCGAAGAATAGAGTATGGCATAGACGTCTAACTTCCCGCCGACCAATTTGCCGGACGCCTCGTTTAATCGAAACTTGTGATTCGACTATGAATTTATGAGTTTACGGTTCGTTATAAATCACGTGGCCCATTTTTATGCCAAATTAAATTATGAAATTTACAATGAATACACTTTGAATAATATAATCAATTATTATATTAAGTTGTTCATTTGTTTCTCCTCACGTAACTAATGCTTTACGTATATGAGGACGATTCAGCGCGCGTTTTATATACATATGTTATATTTCATAAATATTTATTTACCTATATTTGTATGCAGATTCAGTTTTGTGTATAACGCGCGAGTGAATTGCCACGTGTTATAGAAGATACCCTCGTTCGCGTGCGATGTTATCGGGCCAAAGTAATTAAATAAGCGCGACGCGCGCGTTCCGCGCGTCACACGAGCGAAACGTCACACGGACGAGCGCGTGTCAAGCAGACGCGGTGCGGAAGTTTCGCACGCGGCGGTCGAGGACGCGCGAAGGGTGGCGCGAGTACGCCCTCGTGTAACGGCACGGTCCGGTGAGCATCGGTTGCCAGGTGGTAATCGTGCCGCCGGAAGCGGAACTCGGGTATCTCGAGGAGCGTCCCCGAGCGAGCGCTATGGAAATGAGGTCAAACCACCGAGCGTTGGGCCCTTGTCGCGTCGGGGGAGATCAGGGAGGTTAAGGGGGAGAAGGGAGAAGTGGGACGCACCAGGGAATATGCCGGAAAAGAAAAAAAAAAAAACGTGCGGCAGACGAGATTATGGGGAATCATCGTATAGAATATATATTGTGTGGTATCTACAATATTAATGAATACTGAAACATATCATTTGTATTGCTAAAATTATTTTTAATTCTGATAACAGCTTTATTTTTTTATTTTACGTCCATTTTTATTCACATTGTAGCGCATTTACTATTTATTATATAAATCCTGAACTCTTTTAAGCAGTTTGTATATATATCTCTTCTTCGATTTTAAAAAATACAAAATTAAATATAATATAGCGCAAAACATTTGACTTTTTATAGAATAAATTATATATATTAAATATATATAAAACTTTTATATAAATGCAAATTCGCGATACTTGCTTATTAGAAAAAGAAATCTAGAAATTTTCTTTATTTTTGAACATAAAAATAAATAAGAGAGACAAGAACGAAGTTTTTTAATGGATTACCAACACTGTAAAATCGGCTACGTTTGCTTTACTTGAAAATTGCAAGCGGGGGAATTGGTTTAAGGGCCATCAGTAACACAGTGGGATGAGCGATGGTTGGAATCCACCATCGTTTGACCGAGGGTGCGCGACTGCACGTACAACGTGTGTATGTGGTGTCGGATAAAAGAACGCTAACAACGTAACGCGACACAATGCTCGCTCCGATGGTTCGCGATTTCTTGGGGCTCGACAACAGCGGGGTGGCTTTCTTCCTCCGGACATACTGGGGTAATTAGAAAACGGAGGCACGCTCTCTCGGGGAGAATATTATTCTCTGGACCTGACCATCGACGATTATGCTCGAACACAAAGAGATTGGAAAACGATGAATCAATATTGTGTGCGTACAAACTATGGACAAGCTCTCTTATTTTTTTGCCACATTAGGGTGATTATGGAGCGCTGTATAATGTTTCGTGAATTTTTTTATATGCATTTTTTGCGATGAAAAAAATAGCGGTGTACCCTAGATCGCTGCAGCTTCCTGTCTGTCGCTATAGATAGTCGGAGTAATTTGTTAATTCGAAGCGGATGAGCGCTCCCATTCGCATAGGGGGAAAACCGACGGCATTCGGGGCGAAATTGCGTATTTATGCCGCGCATAATCCGTCCATTCTGCAAATGGTGGCGAATCTATCAATGCCGACGTATTACCGGTTTCATTTTCCTACGTGGATGGAGACACACAAAGGCTTAAAAAATTGTTTCTGTCCGCTCTTCCTGCGGGTCAGCCAGCGCGGATGGGGGAGGGAGCGGGCGCGGAGATGATCGCTCAATCTTTTTCATCCGGTTCGCGTCCGATCGCGCAGGAAGGTCCAGCGAAAGTTTATTCATGATTTTTTTCCCTCAATTCCGGCCTTCTCGAAGGAAAGAAATGCGAAAATAGAGCGATACGAATGAAATCAAACGGCATTCGATATAGAAGGTAAAGTTACAGTGATTGATCAGACGAAAAAATGAACGATAGAGAGAGATTCCCTTTCTCAAAAGAATACATTTCAGATGATACATTAATACAGTTTGCTTTATATTACAAGAGAATACTTGAATTATCTTTTAATATAATCAAGACTATTTTTTTACTTAAAAATTAAAAATTATTTTTATTTTATCGTACATTAACAGAGTATAGCTTATATCTATCATTTTAAATATATTAAAAGAATATTTTATAATTTATTGTTTTAAAAGTTTGATCTAAAAAGTAAATATTTAGGAAGAAATTTATTTTAATTTATTTCTAACTTAATTATATCAGATAATCAAATCATTAATCGCCATCCTATCTCGTGATCGACATTTGCGAACAATCGCCAGGGAAATCGCGCCTAAGTTAAACGGCCGAGGATACAATTTCCTTTCAATCAGCAGCCGAATCCTTACGAGGCAAAGTTTACGTCGCGCAATAAACCGCCTCGATTCCCCGACGAGGAAGCGACAAGGACGGAAGGAGGACAGGGAAGCGACGAGCCTAGGCCTGCGATACGAGGACGATTGCGAGAAATAAAAGTCGCAGGGTGTGACTGATCGTTTATCCTCCTCGGGAGAGATGGGCATGTGTACGTACGCGAGAGAGGGTGAACGGTGGTGGGAATAGAGGGAAGAGAAGAAATGAAATCGTTACGCGTCGGAGGATATTAGGGTGCTACAAAGCTCCCTCTGCTCCCTCCTCACCCTTTCGGCCACTGCCGTGAATGAGAGAGAAAGACAGATAAATAGAGAGAGAGGAAGAAAAAAAGCGTAGAATTTGTACCGTTGCTGCGATACTCGTTTCGCGATAACGCTCCGAAGTACCCGTCGCCGCATTCCCGTCGTTTCATTTCGGCTTTCGCGTAACGACGTCTCTGGTATATCGATGCCGGATCCGAGAACGAAGCGTCGCGTTATTGGGAGGAATTTAATCTTCGGCCGGCTATTCGCGTGTGACTCTTGGCCGGGGATATGTCGGTGAAAACAATTTTGCTCTTTAAAGTGCTTCTTTGCGTTCTCGAGGGAAAGAATCCTGTGCAGAGATATCTGATATTCGTTATATTGATAAAAGTATATTACTAATTATAGATCCATAGTGTCCTTTTTTAGATATTTTATTATGTATTTAAATAATAGATTTTTCTTTTCATCTAAGAAGCTTTTATTATCTATACGATAATTATACAATTCTCTCTGAAACTTTATTATATTCACAGTACATTATTTATTTTAATTGCATTTATCATAATTTTAAATATTAAATTTAGCATATTTTATTATAACTTGAGTAAAGTGAAATAGGATTGAGAGAAAAGCATGAATTGGATTAGAATTAAATTCGCATCTCACAGGAGATACGGCGATTGGGATAATCGCATCCCTGTCAATCGGAATCATTATTCGCGTATCCGCGACTCGCGAAACGCTGACTCCTGTAATCGCTACGCATAACACGATCGCAAGTGCATTTCGCAATCCGGAAAAAGATCGCTGTCGGTGCGATGCAATTATCTAATGAGTTAATTGGATTAGCATTTGCAGTCGTCGCGGCTTTCTCAGCGCGAAACAAGCGCTTCTCGGTCTTATCGGATGTAGTCGTGTGCCGCGCGTAATTGCGCCATCACAAGAGATAATATGCTAACGAGGTAAGCGTGTTTAATGATATGTGTGAATCCCGGTATACACGCGTTCTCGCGATGTGCGACTAACAGAGGCAGACAAAGAGAGACGAGATTATCGGCGCGTGATTATCGGCCTCGTCATTTCCCCAAAATTATCGGAATCATCTGCTTGCATTTTAATGGATATATTTAAACATGATCATTTATGATAGAATGATGATTGACTTATCTTTCTTATCAATATTATATTGTTATAAATATTATTATATTATATTATTATATCAATAAATAATAATTGATTTTAATTATTAAAATCAATTATATATTATAATATATATAGGATTTTTTATTTATATATGTTATATAATATTTTAATATTATAATAAAAACCTACATCCAAATTTTTTCTCATCGGATAATCGGAAGTGGTTTTTCATCAGTGAATATAACGTCACTAAAATTATGTAGTTTCTAATCATTGGATGCGATGTTTAATCACCGAATATAAGAAAAATTACATGACGTCATATCCGGTAATTAGCATTCGCAGTACTTGTTCCTTTATACTTCTCTCACTTATATAAAATTACAATCTTCTTTTTTATCTTATTACCATAAAATCTTGGAAAATATTCTGAATCCGGAGGAAATCCGTGCCAAACTCACAGAATCGTAGCGCTCTATAAGTGAAAAAGAGCCAATAAAAGTGTCCTCGTGATAATTAGCTTTGGTCGGTGAGAACGGTGGCCCTTGTAATTGTTATCGTTAAAATGAGAAAACGCGTAGTCGGCGAAGAGAAAAAAAGCGAGGGGTCGAAATAATAGCTGGAGATAAAAGAAGCTCTGTTCTTGCTTAAGATACGTCCGCTTATGATTAAAGCTGCTCGCGCTTTAGTGGCCATTTAAAAACTCTGTTTTATTATATCCCGGGCGTCCCGCTTGCATGGCAGTTTTTTTTATATCATTATCTCTCGCGCAGTCGGAAACCTAGATTTTTTAATTATGTATCTTCGCGATCGAGGGTGATGCACGCTTCAAAAATTACGCGAAGGCTTATTTCGTGCATGTCCAGTTTTGTCTACTTATCATCAATTTTCTTAATGGTTGAACAGTGTATTAATTATTTAAGCCTTGATAATATCTACTGCAATAACTTTTTTCGCAGAGCAAAAATTTAAATAATAGTAGAAATTATTTGAAGCAAATTTAATACAAGACTCATAATGTACGAAAATTATAAGACTGAGCTCTCGCAAAAATGATAAAATTTCAAGATATCGATTCTCCTCGATAGTTTCGAAATTTCGCGCATGTTAAAGTGCAAAAATGAACGCGGGACACTAACGGCACAAGTCGTTCGACTTGAGGTCGCCCGACATATAATAAGGAAACGACCTCGCGAGACGCGTATCCGTGACCCCCATGGCCGATCCTATGGCACACGACGTACACTTCGTCAACGATCGTCACGCTGGCTTTACATACGTTTGAACCCGACAATGCCCGGGTTAAACGATATTACATACGCATTCACGCTCGCGGGCCAAGAGCTATGCGAACCCGACGGGGTTAAAGCGGAGATAAATCAGCGTAACGTTATTACGCCTCATAGAAATCGTAGCCACTTCTGAATCCATTAAGGCCGCTGTTATTTCGTAGCGGAATCCTCCGGGGCCAGGTGTAAAGACCTCTCTCCTTCTTTCTCGCCCTCGGATGCCGAACGATGGTACTCGCGAAGGAGAGGCGGGAAGAGAAGTTGTGGGAGAGATCGAGAGGGAGGGTGACTGATCGTGGACGATTCGTCAAAAGGTTCCCATGGGCATGCATATGCACGCGTACGCGGCTTTGAGGCACCTTCTTTCCTTATGCGACCATCAAAGATGTTTCTACGGTTACGTACGTACGCGCAGAGCCTTTGTCGTGGAGGTGAGTCAACCTGTACGGAATCGGGTCGTCCCCCGACAATAGATTGATTTAGTACACTTGTGTTTGAGTTGGCCCCGGAATGCCTCGGACAGCTCTTAGATGTCCCTCGTGCATCACGCATCGCCGCACGTGCATCGCGATGCAGGAACGCAGAGAGGCAAATTAATTTCAGATTGAACCTTATCTTATTTATCGTATTTTATTTTCGACTTTATTAGTATCTCGCAGTATTCTTTTTGCATGTATATATAATTACGATCCTGATGTGACTAATTTCGTTTTTTATTTACATTCTTTGTCGATCATGCATGAAGTTCGAAAACGAGCAAACAAGTATAATCCTCTAATAGATATTACGTTCCGCGAAAAATGTATAATTCATATTTTGAGGAGAATATTTAAATATTTCCGTGCATAATCCTCCCCTTATATAGAAAAATTACGAAATCCTACGCATCGCGTCCATCGTGTCTAGCGGATAAAACGGGGCGAAGTGCGTATGCGTGCGCTCACGAATGGTCCCGCGATGTCGGACGTCGTTTCTTCTTGGTCCTTTATGGTGATGGCGCGACGATGTCGAGGCTCGACGTGCCTTCCACCCACGGCCTCTTTTTCGAGACGCGTTCGGAGAAGCCCCGAGGGATTATCGCGCGATCGGATGCGGGGTCACGCGCGCGCGTGTGTGACGCGCTTCTCGCGTGACTCCACCTGCAAATCCGGGCCACGCACGGATTTGAAACGAGACGCGCCTGTACGTATCATCCGTGGCTGAATAGCCGGGGATCGATTAGAGCGACCGGCCAGCGCGTAGGATTTTACGCGGGACAAACGCGAAGCCGTGGCCATCGATTACGTTCACGTTCTATTTCGTCGGATTTCATAACGAGCGCAATGATACATCTTGGAGAACGCGCGATGCCAGGTGTTTTATCGAAGCATGTATATGGTAAAGAGAGACTTTCTCGTGACGTTTAACGGAGATGAAACGAGACGCGAAGTCGGGAGAAATGTTTGCCGCGTTGATGAATATTCTCTCTAGGGGAGACTAATGAGCGATAATAAATATCGATTTTAATTTTTCACTTTAGACACTTTGATTTATAAAGCGAGGATGTGGATAATACATTTGCCGTTTGGTTATATACATTCAACGTGTCCTATCGCGCGCATATCGGAGGAATGGATGCTTTAATTATTGAGAGAAAAATGGACGCTAGGAGCTGACCATTTTTTTTCCCAAAAGCGCGAGCGCGCGACGCTATGAGAAATAGATTGTGATTTTTCAGGATCATACCGTGGAACCGGCCTCGACGATCCTCGTTATTCTTTTTGCCTCTGTCCGAGGCTTTATGTTGGATGCATCTGCCCATTTTTTTCAGACTGCCATTTTCCCCGTCGCTTTTTTCCACCTCGGGAAGAGTGGCTATTTTTTTTTCGGTTGAATCGACACCTGAAAATTCCCGCCGACATCTCGTCGCGGAATTATTAATTACCGCGTCGTTGCACGCACCGATGTGTCCGATTCTGCGTCTCTCTCTCTCTTCCTGTTGTTTTTTTCTGTTTCCTGACCTCGAATTTTGGGCGTTGCACGTATGTACGTACGGCAATCGTCGCATTCCGCGCGCTCGATTGCTCGGCACGAACGAAACGCCATCGTTTGCATGGTGCCGCCTGGCGAACGGCGTCGCGTCGCGTCGCGTCGCATCGCATCGCATCGCATCGGTGAGCCAGGGAAGGGAAGAGTTACAGGATTACATCGACGTGGAAACGCTGCAAGACCATCCTGCGCGACAGTATAAAATTACTTTTGTCAGATAGACTCTCTCGGCTGCAATCCGAGGGAGACGGAGGGTAGTGGCAGAGGAGGGGGAGGATCGGATTGAGTTTAACTCGGAAAGGGATAAATCGAAATGATGTTTCTGGCGTGAATTCAGTTGGGAAACTAAAAAAAAAGAAAAACTCCGAAAGATTCTTTGTCCCCCAAGCAGTCGACGCTTGAACTCGACATGATAAATTAAAGTTCGATGATTTTCGATTTATTCGACGCGATAACGACTTAGCATCGTGCTTAGTTAACTTTCAATGTATTTTTAAGGTTTGAAATTAAATTAAAGCGATGCTCAGTAGATTACGTTTCTTAGGAAGACTATAACTTTTCCCGCTCCAACAACGATATAATTTGTTGACAAAATTACAAACTCCAAGATAGTTATGAAAATCTCTGCTATCGTTCGAAACACAATTGTCTAATTCGTGAAGAAGATTATATATATGAGGAGATCGGGATTTTTTTTTAATCCGCCCGAGAGCGGAACACGCTCGTTTAACCGAACCGAAGATTTGAAGGGGTCGATGCGGATTAAGGGGTCGATGAAGTGGTGCGATCTACGATCAAATTTCACGAATGAGTTCATCGTGATTCTAGCTGACAGCTGGCGAAAAATCTGTGCATGCTTTGCCAGGAACGAGCAGGTTGGTTTCGCAGCAGCTAATTCGCATTTTGCTTTTAAGCTTCGGATTAAGGTGCTATTTATATCGGATGTATATTGGATCACAATGTCGAAAAATTTATAATAGCGAAGCATTCTTGCTACATCTTGCTTGCAAATAAATTTATCTGCCATAAATCTGTCGCAGATAGATCCATCTGTGAAATACGACACAATTGTATAAAATTGAACATTTTCAATGATTCTAATTTCATTGATTGTACTAATATTTTTTTTATATTATTATCTTCTTTTAAATTATTCTCTCAATGCTATATATTATCTTAAAATATGATTTTTGAGGTAATATTAATGTCATCGTGTGTTTTTGCTGAACAATAGTGCATTGTGTATTCCCTAAATTTTCTTGGATCTTCTTTCGCGATTGAATAAGAGAGGTAGTCGACCTCGTTAAGGGCAGGACAAACAATTGTTTTCGACGCTCGTCCAGCGAGCGATACGACTGGACGCTGGATCGTACATCACCCGATGACAAAAGTCGCGTGTTTTTGCGAGAGCCGAATCCGTGAGGGATGATCTCGATGCTTCAGAATGAGATATTGAAAAATGAATGGTTCATCGATGCACTCAACCGATCGGCTCAAAACACGATCCGTACCGTTGCTTTGTCAACCTCTGGCGCCCCTCATTTTTTCCATGGCACAGACAGCGAAATGTATTCCCGTTAAAAGCGAGAAACAAAAGGGGAAAAAAACGGAAAAACACGTGCATCGGAATACGAGCGAGCCGAATACGAGACTACGCCGGAATAATTTCGATAATGAATACGATATTAAGTAACGTGTGTCGTAACAGGGGAAAATCTGACAATTCGCCGGCGCGCAACGTAAAATCTCCGTCCGCGACGAATGACGTAGAGATTGGAGTCAAAGCATCAGCAGGGTGACTAGCGTGATTAGCGAGGGAAGAGAGAAATAGGGTAAAGGAGGATAAAAATGCACTACCCGCCCGGTATTACGCGAACGAATACATCCACGACGCGTACTCGGGACGAGCCGCGCACTCGGTGCGAAACATAAAGCGAAACATAAACCGGGCGGAGCGAGCGTAAAACGGGAAATGCAACGCAATGCCCGGTGACAGATGCCGTTTATTAACACTGTACATGCATCGTGAGCGAACACGCGTGGACGCAGATATGGACTCGTCGTCGCGGTACTTTGCCCGACGCGGCCTGCGCGAATGTTCGTTCCTTCTTGATCGTCGACGTGCCTCACCGACTTTTTCCGCCTTCGCTATGGCGTGTGTGGCACCGGCCGTTTTATTATTCATCCTGTACGCGCCGTGTCGACATCGCCAACAGCGTAGAACCGTTCAAGTACCCATCGGCTTTAAACATCACACGTGCGGGATTCGTTTAATTTATTTTAGTGTTCTACCACACACGTACACACAGTAGTTGTGCGTTACATGTGCTTCGAATTTTTTTCTTCCTTTGCAATTTATTTTTTATTTCAATTAGTATCTTTTACATTTATTATTATGCATTCATTTATTTACCATTTTTTTAAATTATTATAATGTGACACAAAATTTATTAAAAATTTATTACACATGTGTATGTATATGTGAATAAATAAATATTATGTTATAATAATTAAAAAAATGAATGCATAATAATACATGTAGAAAGTACTAATTAAAATGAAAAATATATTTCGAAATAAATTAGGAACAAAGAAAATTCTTTAAAAATTAAATAATTTACTTTGTTATATAACATTTCCGCTAAATCTTTTGCCTATTATTATTTATTCTTCGCGTCTCCTTCAGAAACTATTGCAGCGCGAATTTTCATCTTCTATTCATCTCCCAATGGAACTTCTTGTTACCGCGAAACAAGGATTGACTTTCCAAGGGATAAAATATGTACGGGCACACAGTTAACGTAGGAAGCTTGATAGAATTAATTATGACCGGCCTAATAAAGGCACGTCCTTTGCCTGTCTATTAATAACTTTCTCCGTTATTCTCATTCTCGTTCTTTCAGGATCTTCTTATTCTTCGGGAAATGAGATAATTGCTGTTTATTCAAAGTTTTAGGATAGACGTTTGTTCTCAAAGTTTTTCTTTCGCATTTGAAATATGCAATAACAATACCAATTGACACTAATTTTAGCCTATTACGTAGAAAAAGTTTGCGATACAGTTTTAAAAAATTTCTACAATTAAGTATTAATATCGCACGTTATCTAAATCCATTTTATCTATTCGGACGCACAATTTGCGACAATCACTCTAACGAGACGACCGTGTAACCGTTCAACGAGGTTTGCCATATCCGAGATATCCGAGTTGACATTTGATTCTAGGAGTGCGAAATCATCGGCAGTTAGAGTCGCCGTCGGAGGGAGGTTTTTCGTAACGTCAAATCGGCGGGGCCACCCTCGTCTCCGCGACACGGGAATTAAATGCATTTTACACTCTGTTTCTCCGCCACGAGCGGGGCGCATTGGCTCGACCCTCTAATGTCCGGTGACTCGGCAAAGTGCTAAGATGACCGAGGCATCAATCTTCACGCTTTCTCACTTTTTGTCAAAAGCCAGAGTGGGGTAAAGTCCTCCGTCTTCGATCATTCTCGGTCGCCTCCGGAGAGACGTTTACCAACAGAGAAAGAGAGAAAGAGAGACGAAAAAAGATGGTAGTTGATGCTTAACGAGAAATCTCGTCGTTCCGCGGTTTCGAGCATCCTCCATGAGTTTCCGTTCCGGGACGTTGAAAAATCACGCCCTTCTCACCCTTCGTATCCGCTCCTCCGAGCATGACGCGTCCAAAACGAGCGCGCACGCATGTGTATCTTGTAACGCGTTGACGCGCGATAAATAACACCTCATCTACGCAACATTTGCCAACATTTACGTGAGCTCGATTTGCAACCTCGAGATTTCCCGCGAAATTTTCCGTATCATTATTTCTATTTTCATGGTTAATTATTTGAGTCGACAGTCCTTTTCCACTGATATCTCTGCTCCTTGTCTATTTCGCGAGACATTGTACGGATTGATACTCCGTATGTGTGCTTGAGCAGGGCTTTAAAACTTCATGGCAGAAATTGCGGCGACGCTATCGCGAAATTCGAATGCGAGGAGTCGTTCCCCTTCGGATGAATCTCCACGGCGCATAACCATCGGAGATACTCGCGCTTTATTTTCGAAAATGCAGATTGCGTCGTCGTGAGCTCGCCGCGTCGTCGCAGCGAGTCTCTTATAGTTTCTCTCTTAGAATTTCCTCGCGCGACGTCGCGCATAAAATAAGTATTATGCAGAATACCGGAGGATATTCTCGCGGCGACTACCCCGTCTCTTTTCCTCTCTCTCGCGTTCTCTCTGGTTGCTCTCGAGAAAGATACCCGGGAGGCAAAAACTAATAAGAACGTGTGAAATACGCGGGCCTTCCGAGCAATAGCGCTCGGGCAATCGCCGAATTCTCACCCGAACAGAATCGCGCTTCTCTCCCGTCTCCTCGACGAGAGAATATATCTGCCCTTTCCTGGATGCGCATAAGAAAGCAGGAAGGGTGAAATACGAGAGAGAGAAGAGCGACGTTCATTGACTTGGTCGCCTTGGTAAGGTCATCGGGGGCGTCAATAAGGGGCGGGGATGCCGGTCGCTCTCGCGGTCGCCGTAAAAAATCGCGCCACCGACCGCGAGCCGAGGCAATAAGTTTCGTTGGTTTATCGCCGACGCTTCCATGAAGAGAGGCCGCAATGTCGGGTCGTCGGTGACCGCACTCGTCGAGCGCATCGAGCGCATCGAGCGCATACATGGGTGCCGCAAATCCGACGCAAGCCGGAGAAGATTGTGCGGGACCTTGCGCGGGATCGTACGCGACACTGCCCACCGACTGTATACATCACGCACACGTTACGCGCTATTCTACACCCGCGACGAACGCGATGTTTTTCAAAGCGAGCGCACCGAAAGAGGAAAAAAGGAAGAGATGACGTTGTCGTCTGCTGCGCCGGGCGACGAGTTCGGATACGATGCGCCGCAAATCGCACTACTTCGGGATACGCTCTGACATTTTTATGGCCCCTCACCGAGAGAGGAGCCTTTCGTTCTCCGCGTGCCTACATTGTGCGTCGATAGCGGCTGTAAATTGAGAGAGCCTGTGGCTGCTTTTTCATTTTTGCGCTCGCGAAGAGCGGAGATTTAGTCGAATGTGCGAGGGCAGATTTGTGGTCGGAATATTTGCGCGTACGTTGAAGGTTTCTCGATTTCTTTTCTCGATCGCGCTGTCGGAAATAATACGCGACAATATGATAATTTTTTTTCAATTTTTATCAATAATATATAAAATGAAAAGCAATAGAATCGGTCTTTAGCTTTGATATTGCAAGTAAAAGCTTTATTGTTTTGAAATTTTTTATACGTAATACAAAGAGATAGTGTGCGAATATTTGACCATTTAACTTTGACGCGCAAAATCGATTTTGGCTTGCCGCTGACACAACCAGACATACTAATTAAGTTCCGTCATATTGCGTAACTTACGCAACAAGTGCATTGTACCGTTATGTTGCTCGACTGTATTGTGATGGATTAAAACAATGGCATATTATTTTCTGGAATGACAATTATATTCAACGCACTATTGTTTACGTCAATCAAATTTTCGATTAAAATTTTCTCAAGCGATTTTAAACAGAATAATATGAAGAATTATTCCGCGCTTTTTATCTTTGCAACACAGGAAAAAAGTTCGCCGCAGTAAATGCGGATTGTGTTGATACTCTCTATAACCAGAAGACGAGTGAGTAAGTCTGACTGCTTCGCGAGGTAAATATTTTGTTCCCTTTATGTCGCTGTTTGAGCCACCGACAATCATTCGTGGAAAGAGCAGCAATATCTGGCAGTTCATCCCGAGACGAAAGAAACGATGTGTACTTTTTGGTTCCTCTATGACTGTGTGTATGCATTCGGGGTTAAAGAACTTCTGCACGCTTCGACTTGAAGTTTATAGCTTCCCTGGATCAATTGAATTCAACAAAAATATTCTATTTTTCGACATATCTTTATCAATTTTATTTTTATTAAAAATTTAACTGTATCTAATTTGAATAATCTAATTGCTAAATTGAAAAATCTCACAAAGTAATATCTATATGAGAAAATTATTAATAATTAATCGCGTTTTTCCATTACACAAAGCCAGACATTCCTCATCGATAATTTGTTAAATCGAAAATAGCCGAGTCTGACGCGAGCGCTTGCAAATTACAAAAAACTCCAATCTGCGCCGCTAATTATACGCTTATCTACGCTGTGCGGACGCAGTGGCGACGTCGGCGTTCACGGCACGTTTTCGCGGCGCGAGAAGAAAAGGATTTGTCGAATAATTAATCGTCATGCGGGGTTTGGCGCGTAGAACGTAGAGGACGGAGAGAGACAGGGAGGCGGGTGATCGTGCGTGCAGTCCAAGCCGGACATACCTACGGTAGCCGGTAATGCCGGTAGTCTTGACAGTCGAGATGAGGGGGGCCGGCCGACCGCAAATTAATCCTCGAGAAAAATTCCGACTGCGGCGGTGTTCCCTTTCGGCGCCGCGCGTCGGAAGCGTGGACGCGAGGACCTCTCCATCCGAGGGAACAGGGGGAGGAGAAAACGACGGGGCCTCACACCGAGAAGAGAGGACGCCGACCGAGGCGCGCGAGGCTTAATCGAAGTCTCGACCTTTAAGGTGGCGAAGATGCGCGCGGTCTCCCGCGCACACGGGCGACATTATTTATTTATTTACGCCACATTCAATTACGGCCGCGAGACCGCAAAACTGATTGCCGTGCCGCGCCGTTTGCCGCGCGACCGGGATTCGCGACGCTATTTGCATGCAAATTCTCGCCAGGCGCAAATTCTTCCTTTCCGCACGCGGAAGAATCTCCATCGTGGCGAATCGGGACCGCGCGTGCGAACGGAACACGTACGCAGGTATGCGTACGATCGGGCGGTCTGTCACCTTCGACCCGCGTTTCGACCCCCGTTTCACGCCTTCCTTCCTCCCTTCCTCGTCGCTCCCTTCGCCCGCCGTGTCACTCTTTATTGCCGGCAACTCCGACAATCCTCGGACGTCACAATCGCGCCTTCTTGAATTATTAACTCTTAATCCTTTACTGCATATTGCAGCCGTGGAATTTAATCTCGTCGCGCATTCCCATTGTTTTCGCGCGCGGGATTGAATACCGGGCGTTAATAGCCGCGACTTCTGAACTTGTCAGCCGACAAGCCGTTGAACCGGCGGACGTTCCAGGACGGTCCCTCGTTGGCGCAAACACCCGCGTTGTTTTTGATGCGTGCGTGCGAGTCAACAAACACCGGAGAGCTGTTAACCGAGCTTGCGCTACTAGGCGGATAGTGATCGACAAACAACCGTTGCCGGCTTTAAAAAAGCGCTTGCGGCGTGTACACACTTTGTCGGGGGTAATGAAATATCGGTGAGTTTTCGATTCTTATTCTCTGCTGCGCGATTGCCAATTAGCATCCATCTCTGGGTCTCGCTGCGCGACGCTTGTTTTCCAGTTTACGCCCTACTTTCGCAGCGTACGAAAAATTATATGTTTGTCGCTAACCTTATCCGCATGTTGCTCGTTTGAACACCTATGGAAATTACTTTAGTTTTGCGAATCTAGATTTAATTGATTTACGAAAAGAAATTTTAATCGTGAAACAACATTAAAAACTAGGAATTACATTTTTCTCTCTCTCTCGAAATTCGTATCTGTACCTCGTCATCTTATCAGACACTTTAGTAAAGCAACATGCACGCGTGGAACATCATTTCCGCTCACAAAAGACGCGCCGCCGGCAGTCTACTGCGAATCCCTTGGTCGAATAAAACTGATAATACAAGAAAGATTCGTCGAGGCAACCATCACCCGGGGGCGCAAGATGCTGCCGCTGACAATAATCTCGTTGTAAACATTTCGTAACAATATAATTGCTTGTTCGAAGTCAGGCGTGCGCCGATCTCCCTTCCAGGGTCCTCTTGTTCCTTCGCATGCCTCGCGGAGAGAGAAGCGCTGGGGGTCCTTTTAAATTGGCGACTTTTTCGGTCAACAATCGACCCTTCCGGAAGGTCGATAGCGACCGCCGCGTCTCGTCTCGCTCGCTCGATTCTCGGTCTGCGAACAACCCCATAGACACCCTACGGCTACGCTATAATGGTCACGGACTGCAAGGGCTGAAAGGAAGCCGCCCTCGAACGCATCTATGTATATAACGGAGAGATATATACATGTATGTATGCGTCTGCGAATAGAATTTGGCTTCCACCCGGGGCCTTCAAAGGAACTCCCGGATCCGGGTGGTTTAAGGTGAGATTTCGCGTTTCCCGAGCTTTTTTTCCCGCCGATGCTCCCCCATTTTTGCGGCCGACGACGCGCCTCTCAAAGGGAGACCTTGTTTGCGACAAATGTGAACGCGACTGACTTCGGAATCCGCTCTCCGGTGGCAGGGGAGACAATGTCGATCCTTCAAACGGAGAAACGTTACCTGTTTCCCCGCCTGCTCGTAATTACGCGCCGGATCAACGATGAGGATACGCTTGGTTTTTACGCGCCGTTGGCGCCGAGTACATATGAAGGGATGCATATCGGAGTGTTCGCGGTATTTCATTCATGCATAAGACTTTTATGCGATTAAAAAAATGCAAATTTGTAGATATTAAAATTGCTGTAGAACAATTATAATGATTAATATAATCCTATAATGTAATGCATAATACATAAAAATAAGAAAATATTTATCATCTAATTTTGTCATAAAGACATTTTGTAAACTCCCTGTGTGAATGCGTTTATATATATTTAATATAAATATTGATTTCTCTCCCTTTTCACGCATCGTCTCTACTGTAATTCGTGACATAACAACGGTTGCATGTAATCGCGAGATTTTTATCATTTGCGTATGTATTACCCGCACGTTTGCTGTCGATTTTTGACAGATGGAAGATGGCCTCGACAGAGAGCAGCACGTGTTACCAGCACGTGCGTATTTGAGGGTGCGAAAGTAAATTTTGATTAACTGCACTGTCATGCGTACATCGTGATACTCTTGTGTCGGACCACATGGGATAACTATTGCTACAGTTTTATTCGCTATTTCGATGCGTGCGATGACTCATTAATTTCTATTTGCTTTGTGCTTTTCATGTTCATAAGTGTAGTAAAATAAAGGTAGCGCAGCACAATCATCGTCAATTAATTGAAAAGTAAAACGAAAAAATTAACCAAGTTTATATTCACTAATATTTTTAAAAAAGTAAAATAAAATTTATTTGTAGATTAAATATAATTTAATTCATAGAATGGAAAGATTCTAATTTTAATTTTTTCTGTCAAGATAAGAATCGCATTATTTTGTGTCGGTAATAGTGATATTTTTGCAGAGAACGCAACAAAATTTATTTATTCACATTCAACATATTTTTCTTTTACAGAAAAAGAATTATTTCCATCTCTCAAACGTCACCATCGTCATCCAAGGACTGAAGATCCCTCTCTCGATTGCTCGTCTTGCTCACGAATTAATACATCTTATCGTCATGCCGGTGAGTTAGAAAGTTTGATCAATATCTCACTCCGATTTTTCCTCCCTTTATATCTTCCTCCGTCTCCCCGCAGACTCGCAAGACACGTACGTGTAACGTCAGAATTCTAAAATTTAAATCTCCCCGGAGAAAAGTGAGGTCACTTTGATACAGCTACTCTATTCTCTCTGCTCGTCTCCCTTCTCGTATCTCCCTTCCCTCCCCCCTCTTAGTCCTCGTATTACTTTTAAACTTCCGACGATATATTACGCGAGAAACGGGCAGCGGTCAGTTTCTGCATGGATATCGCGCACGGACAGTGGGTGCTCCCTATAAAATACGTCCGAGCCATTAATCCCGAATAGAAGGAAAATATTCAGACGCGGCGCGCTGAACGACCGCGGCGCATATAGCCTTAATATGAATACAAAAGCAATATAATTCCGCGTCTATTATTTATCGTTGTCATTGGTCACCGCGTTTGCGGACGCGCAAAAACATTTTCGGGCGTCCTGCGTCGCCCTACGATGCGTTCCGAGTGCGTCAAAGGGCCGTTTGTGACCGCTCTGCCGATGACGTTATCGGGAATTGTAAAAGGGATTAACACCTTGCGCGCGCGCGACTGTCAATCGTTCTCTTTTTTTCTCGTTTTTTTTTTATCGGGGCCACCGCCATCGACGCAGCGGACGGAAAACAAAACGCAGGAACCCGTTCAATCGGCCACCGGATGTGTTTATCCATTTTTCTCGGTCTTTCGTTGTATTTTGTACGCACTTTATCGCCCGTCCGTTACATCAAAGCTTCGAAAAATTGCGTGATCGAGCACTACACTGTTGGCAATACGTATGGTCTTGTTTTCTTGCTACAGTTCGCGAATCATTTTTTTCAACCGGGTTTCAAGTTATTCATTTTCAAACTGTTATAAAACAAATTTGGAAACATATCGATTAGAAATATTTAAATAAGATATCCATAAACAATAAAAGAACTGTTTCTATAACAACGATAATATTATAGAATAAAGTCGCATTTAAAGTTTCGCAGCACGAAATCTACTTAACGTACATCTATTAATCTGTACAGCAAATGATATATATCTTGCGTCAGTTTTTCACTTGCAACATTTCCAACAATTCGTGAACCGAAGATGTCTTCGCATAATTTGTCGTATAATGGATCTGTCAGCGCATTTTTGCGCAGACCCTCTAAGACATTAACGTCGATTCTCCTGGCATGGAACGACGTCGTTCCCGATAGAGCATCGACATTATCGCGTCAGATCGGGGTCATAACCATCCCGAAGTATTGTCGCTTACCGATTTTCGTCAGCGGTTATCCCAGACTAGCCGCCGCTATTGACACCATTTTCTTGGCGTAATTACTGGAAAGGCTGCGCGGTGATTTCGCCGCCTCCTCTCCCTCAGTCTCATCCCCCTCATTCGTTGCCATAAGCGTGAGGCGCTGTATCCACGAGGGTGTTGAAGATAACTAATCCCTGTTACGTCGGCGTTTACGTTTTACGTTGATTGCGTCAACCCTTCCCCCTCGGCCAAGTGTCGTTGGACAGGTCGTCACACTTATCTCCCACAGAGAGCGGGAGCTTTTCGGTGCTTTCAGCGTTGGATATCCGCGCATTCTGCCAGCAGTAGTCCCGGGGATTGTCGGGGACGCTACGCTTGTTAACAACATTGTTAATTTCAGCTCCGGGATCATCGCTTTAACGCCCGACTCTCTGATTAGACGTCTCGCTCTCGCGGCTTGATTAGAATTGGCAAATCCAACCGACCGTCGCTTTGCCTGATGAGGCGACAATGGGCGCCGTTAGTTGCTAGCAATTGTAATACGTAATTGCATGATTTGGACTGCCTATGCGCGGAACGCGCATTTGCGAATAGCGTGGCGGCGATAAAGTGGTCGTAGATCGCGGATATAAAGGTTGGTCTTCGGCTATAAATCGTCAAACGTCACTGTAATCAACTTAACACGGAATTAACACGGAATTATACACATCCAGGAATTATCAAGTTGTAGATTATACATTACATGTCATTATTTTAAATATCTTGTTGACTTTTATCCTATACAACATTTACGTTAAATAAATTTTTTATAATTATTGGGAAATGTAAAATATATTTATTAATGTGATAAAATATATATTTTATTAGAAAGTAAATGCACAACTTTGGAGATGGAGAGAGAGTTATATGTTACCTCAAAATTATCATTTTAAATTACAATATTTTTGTAACTTTACATGTTGAACGATCGGATAGATAATGGAGTCATTTAACTTGCATGCTCAGCGATTTCGGAAATTAACACTAATGGTATAACTCTTTCTCTTTTTCCACGAGCTACGGCAACGTGGCGCCACTTAATCATCGATCAGGAAACCGAGGGCTTTGTTCTCGGGCTGCCCCAGGCTACCACCAGGTATCCTCGACATTGCGTGTACGCAGATCGACACACGTCTGCCCGAAGGGCGAGCCTGTTCCTGTCACCAGTGTCCAGGCTAATTACGATTTCCATGCTCGAGTAAATTAATAAACTCTGTTAGCCGTCTGTGTGTGTCCTTGACACGTCGGCGGATCGAACGAGATCGTTCATGCGCGACTTGGAAAAATCGACTCCCTGTATAATCGGACAACCGGACTACCTGATGGCACTAGTGCGTCTAACGCATTATTGGCAGGTAGTGATTGTGACAGTATGCAAATTGTCTCATCAATTTCTGTATTACATAATTGTTTGATATACCAAACGTGTATGTAATATATAGGTATATTCCACATGTGTTTTCCATATATGTTTAAAATATATTTTTTCTCTAATTTCCTTTTTGAATCTTTTTTCAACAATGTATTTCACATACATATTTTAAACATAAAAATTTCAATATTTCTTTAAGGATAAAAACTTTTTAAATTTACTGTTTTAACATACAAATTGATATGTTGAATTATTGAGTCGAAAATTTATTGCGTTAAAGTTTTACTTCATCTATTAATTAAATAGTTTAATTATTAACTATTTTGACGTAATGCAAATTTAAATATATTTGTTGAAATATAATTTCAACAAATTCTATTTATTCCTATGATTACGAAGAATAATTTCACTTAAAAATAGAATAATTTTTAGAAATAATTTTTGTACGTGATGAGGCTAAGTGAAAGAATTATGTAGAGAGTAACTTGTATTAAGAGCAACATTTAATCTTCACTTATTCGTATGTGGAATATGTCTGAGTCAATCATGCTGACGCGATTACTTAGTGGTCCTTCCCCGCTAATGACGAGCCATTAATTGGACAGCAATTAATCCAGAGGAGGGAGAATCGTGTATATATACATATATACACACACACACATATATATATATATATATATATATATATATATATATATACACACGCGTAACGTAACGTTATAAATGACACATCATTGCGTCCCGAGGACGATTAAGCTTTTTCTTAAGCACCGTCATTAGTCCTAACGCCCGCCTTTATCAGAACTCTTCTTTTTGTCTTCGTATTACCGCGCCTTCCATTCAATCGTCCGAAAATCCATTTCATTTCGAAAGACAGTATTTCTGCTCTCAACTTTGGAAATATACTATATCTCCGTTTACAGATATCTTGCATTTTTTATTTGTCTCATTTAATGAGAATCTACTTTTTTTCGCTATACGAACTAATATATTAGATATCGGATAGAAGAGTGTGCATGTGTAAATTTATTAATATTTTATAATATTTTAATTTTGTGATAATTTTAGTCAAGTATTGGAATTTTTCGATATGTTTCATATATGTTTTTTATAACACACATGTGAATTGTCACTCATATTTTTGTATAATCTTTATTCTGAATACAATGTATAGAGTAGCTACGTCATTTCTCGAAGCAGCATAAAATGTATGTTTTCTCTAAATTGCACGCCGAGCTCTTCTATGAGACGTATATTACGCGTGACACTATGCAATACGAGCGTGCCATTTCTCGAAGCGACAATATACATTTTCTCAGGCGCAGCTTCTTTTTCGCTCTCCGCTTCGAGCTTCATCCTGCGAAAAATACTGCGTCCCCGGCGCATCCCAACTGGTTCCTGTAAAATGCGTTTCTCTTCTTACCGCCGCTTCTGGAAGGAACTTCTATTTGAAACTCAAACTATATCCACGCTTTCTGCGAGGAATACCGACTTAGAGATAGGTGAAAAGCGAGACAGGCTCTCGCAGGCGGGGCCGACGACAATCCTTTCAAATCCTTTTAAGCCCATTCTTCTAATTTTATGCTCGCCAGCGCGGATGCGTCTTTTACGAGTGTCTCGAGGCATTCGAGCCCCATCAAATCTACGGGACTCATCTTTTTCGCCGGCACGTACTGTCATGCGGATTTATTTCCTCCATAAGTGAATTACAGAAAATATGTCGCCCCCATGCGCCGTCGTTGCGCTCTTTCCCCCAGTTTCTGCCATCATACGAGCCCCATTGGATATTGCGGAAGGAAACAGTTGTTTCGTTATTGTCTCTACCGTAGTGTAATTGGACGATTAAATTTCGTTACGGATAGTGAATTGCAGTATGTCTCATGCAATAATCTGTGATTATATGATTCTTTATTTCGACATTAATTTCATGTACGAGAATATTATTTTATACCGCGTGATATATACTGCAATATACATAAAAAATTATTTGCAACAATTTACGATATGTAATCGTAGGGGACTTTATTTCGCAGCGAATGCATCGTCGTAACAAGGTAACGCGGAAATGGATCAGTTACACATTCGCGCGTATCGGTTTTAGGGGGTGGGGGGGCCCTTGGTTGGAATTATTAAATATCGATGTGTGCGCGGGTGATATCACGTAATTTCAACGCGCCGCACCATGTCGGTGTGTCAAATGTAATCGACTCGTGACAAAATTCGGTTACGCTCTCGTGCTGCGCATTTCGAAACGCCAGTACGATTTAAGTGAAATTTAGCAAGTAACGCGAATAAAATTTTCATCCGCGCGCGTCGAAACACTGCCGGTTCATGGCGTTTTAATAGCGGATTGTTTTACGTTCCGCTTTTCATAAAGCGTCGCACGCAACATCGCGCCGGATTTTCCCGGCAAATGAAACCGTCATTAGTTTGCATCAAGGTGCGCTCTCACGCTTCCGCCGCGGAACTCTGCCAGGATTAGGCCGCCTTCATTGGATTTTCCGAGTTTTTCCAGCGGCTCGGTAAATCCCATCTTCCACCTAACGATGATTCGATATACTGTCCGTCTCTCCTCAGCTGCGATAGCTGGTCACAAATCGGGTTACCATAATATTTTCGCGATTATCCCAAAGTTCGTTCGCGCAAGAAATCCTCGTGTAATTTCGGAATTCCATGTATGGTTGTTTTCGAGAATAAAACTACGGCGACGTATAAAAACAATATCTGAAAAAACATCTGACATTAACTTATTCGTTTAACATGATATAAAATTCATCGAAATCTTCTCGTAAAAGTCAAATTTATTAAAATTATGCTATATAATTTATACTTTATATTTTCAATGAAGAAAAGATTGGATAAAAAATAAGATTAATTGTTTACATTTTTTAAATTACTAATTTTTGATGCATTATAATGTTACTACTTTTAATAAAAAAGCAATCCCATGCAACTAAAGGGACTAGACGCGGCACCGATTATCCGGAAAGATTTTCGCCCTTCTATTTGGGAATTTTCTAATCCTGATCCCTTCGGTGGAAAAATCAATAGATGAGATGTACACGAACGATACCGCAAATGCGATAATGATCCCCGATAATGATTCAGGGTTGCGCGACGGTTTTAAACATTTTCACACGACAGAGCCGACGCCGACGCCGACGCCGACGCCGTTTTGAATTCCTCGAGGGATGATCGCGCTTTGATGAGGGTGAGAACGCCCCGGGGGTTAACTCGTATTTCACGTGAGGCTTGTTGTCGGGTGATAGGCATTAAAATGGCGAACGGCGCGCATCGATCAAAGCCCTGACAGATTTTAGATTGCTCTCGCGCGACGCGACGCATCGTGCCTACGTCGTTTCGACGTTTTCGCGGCCGCGCGAGACTTCATACCGCGGAGAAATTCTCCACGGGTGGAAAACCGAGAGAGAGAAAACGAGAAAGCGGTATGACGGATCGTTATGGGATGGAGCGACTATTTAAATCGCGAATGATCCGAAATCGTTATGCGCTCGTTCGCGATCCGCTAGATGAAACTGTCACGATACGTTAAGCGAGCGCCGACGCGACGGACGCAAAAATACCGCGTGCGTCCAGCCGTTCTCCTGCAAAACTGCAGCTCGAAACGGCCGTAAAAATCACCGGGCTCGTTTTTGATTTTGCTCTCGACGATACAAACGCGACCTGTCGGGCCGTTTGCCGTTTCGCAAGGGCTGATTGCTGGATTTATCTCCGGTCGAGTATCGACCGGAAATTTTATTGCCAAACTTGTATAGAGTATTTATTGAAGTTATCTTTTTGTATCATTTCATACAATTTAGCATGAACTTGTAAAATTTAAGTGCGTGATACCGTGATTTATCGCAGAATAAATGCACATTGTTAAAGTGCATATTTCAGTTAAATACATTAACTGAAAAAGAAAGGAGGAAATTAATTTTCTATCATATCATTTTTTATATGATTATCCCGATTATGCTAAATCATAGATTTAAAGTAACATGCGAATGTACACGAGTAAAATTCAGTAGTAGCGATGGAAATATGCGACTTCGACGGCCGATCCAACGATTTCGGTATTTGCTCCTTCCAGACGACCGGACGTTGTCAGACTGGTTGAGGGGTTCGGATGGTATGCTATTATCATGCGTGACTATTGTCGGACAGCGAGAGAGTTACCTCAGTCCTTTGAGCGAGACCGATATGAGCATATTTGAACTCACGCACACGCATCCGGTCCGCTCGACATCAACGCACTCTGGCATTCGAGCTACGAGGTGTTTGAATTTAATCAACTCGCTCATGCGTTCGAGATGCGACCGTCGCGTGTGTGAACTCGCACTCAAAGCCCGATTAACATCAAATACCATTATGGCGGTTATTGGCCGCGAACTTGTGCTCTGTGAAGAAGAAAATGAATAAGGACAAACGATACTTTGAAACGCGCGCTAGCAAGTTATTATCGAATCAAAGAATCCCTACAAGAGTTTTAAGTATGAAAAGTTTTCTTGTACATTTATTTTTAAAAAATTGCCGGAAAATTCTTGCAATTAACATCGTGGATAATTTTTATAATGAAAAGATGAAACCCAACTTTTAATATTCTTTCATGCTAGCCAATCTCATGATCTCAGACTCTATCTTTGTACGTCGAGTCGAATTTAACTAATTAACATCCCTTTTGTGCGCACAGTCGAATCGCGCCGGCGGTTTAATTTTTCATTGCCAGACACGGCGATCGCGGCGCGAATTAAAAGTTTCGTTTTCCGTCTCCCCTAAGGAAGTACGGCGCGCAGTGACAGATAAGCTTTTTCTATCTTTGGTCCATTGTCGGAGAGCTGTAGCGGAAACATTGACTGATCGGCGAGACACCCTTGGAATATATAATTACCAACCTCCCTCGGTCGGGATTGTCAACCTCCGCCGCTGTTCTTCTGCGATCCGCCATGTACGAGCTGCTGGTCGCTATCACACCCCACTAATAGGGGATGACTGTAGTGTGACGTCATCAAAACGAACGAGGAGAGAATGTGGCAGGAGGGGGAAAGGAGGGAGAAGAGCCGCGTGATTGATTGGCCCATTCAAATGCTTATGAACGCTCGTTCGGAGGAGAGTCAGAAGTTCGTTGGTAGCTGATTGCTCTCCGGCAACCTATATCGGCAGGACCGATCGGTCTTTCGATTGTCATACGCGAAGATAAATAAATTATTGTCCAAGGATGTCGATCCTAATCGAACGCGGTTAGCGGTCGACATACGTCATCTCAGCTCGGGCACAAAGAAGACGTTTAAGTCACTAAACAATCGTTGGAACGATAAATTATAGTCTCGTCTTGCGATGTCATGCACCCAGGAGATGGCGGCGAGCGTCATAATGATAACCTCGTCTGACCGATCGTATGCGGTATCATTTGTTATCATTCGACTTATTAAAAACATCTTGGAACTGTAATATTTTTTTCAATATATACACAAATATAATAATCGTATATTTAATAATATTCTTCGGATATTGAACGCGTTTTTAGAAGCATACATATGTATATATTCATTTATCAGTAAACTGAAAGTAGAGAAATATTTAATGTTTCTATCCTTTGATCGATTAATGCGATGTGCAATATTAACGAGAATAGATATGCGATACGCAGCATCGACGAAAATAGAAGCTTATAAATAATTTTCGATCATTATAACGTTTCCTCTAATGGACTCATGTTTAATTGCGTTTCCCTGCAGTCTGATAGATATTGTTTAAATTATTTTTAACGCTTTCCACCGCCTAGAGATATATCACACCATTGTAGAAATCAATGGCCGAAAATTTCGGACGATTATTTTCGCGGGCTCGCAATTGTTCATCAACATTGATCGACCGCGCAGACTGTCGTTTTTTTTCCGCGAGATGGATTGATTAATTAATCCATCTCGCGGAATCGGAACGAGCCAGCGACATGCAGCGAGTGCATGGAATTTTGGTTTTGAATGCATATTGGTAGCACCAAATGGCGAGAAAGGGGTGCGATGGCGCAGAGTTTGAAGCTTTCACGAGGGGAAATCAATATTTCGTGTCGGCGGATTGACATGAAATATTTTCCGACATTAGTGCTTATTACGTGCGGCTCGAATAGGTCTAACCGGCCGCGGGAAATGGAAGAACCTCGTTCCCACTCGAATATTCGTGCGCCCGCTCTTTTTCAGAACCGGAGTTTTATCTCTCGCCCATTTATCACACCTCCGGGGGTATTCTCCTGACTTATATCCTTCCGATTTTAAATAGGACGATTGTATTCAAGAAAAATTATATAAACCTTTTACAAATTAAACGAGAAATTGCTTTTTTCATATTGCATGTCTCTATAACTACTTTATATATCTTTAATGCATTAAATTAACAATTACAATAAATTAATGGATATAAAATTTAAGATATTAATTTTATTTTAATAATGTTATCACGCATAGCGGAGTATTACAAAAATGTTTTTTTTTTTTAATGTTATTATATACCAAATATAGTTTGAGCTTGGCTCCAATTATTTTGGTGCTTTCCACTTATTTAACTTTATCGTCGAGAAAATCTAGCGTGAATTTCGCCGTCCGGCGATCGAGCAAATACAAGCGCACCTTATCGATTTTCTGGAGCCTGCAGCATCACGAGACTGGTAATCCATCTAATCCTTCAGACAGCATTTCAGGAAAAGTTTTTTTTTCCTTCATCCTCTTCCGGACACTTTATAGAAAGCGCGCGAGGTTTCCTCGTGTAATTGTGTTGACGGGAAAGATCGAGAACCGATGATAGTAAATATTCCCCTCTTTATATGTCATACATTTTTTTCTCAGCTGCATAAAAAGATACGATGGACATTAAGCGATTCTCGCGACGTGTCCAATAGACGATGGTCCGCGAACGATGGGCGAAGGATTCACGGGAGCGTGAATGATCGAGGGTCGTGCGCGATCCGCGAGCGTGTTCACGCTATTATTCCGAAATTTGGTTATGCGATTCTCCTTCCTCTCCCCCTCGAAGAGAAAGAGAGATCCCGTTATTTACTTCGGTAATCTCATATAACGGATCACACGCTCCGCGTCTTACTTTCTTTCCGTCTCTCCGGGGGTTGATACGAATTTACTTAGAGGGCTGATTTTCCCACCAGTAGTTTTCTGTCCTGACTGACCGGTCATTTGTCCGGAACCTTATCGCACCCCAGAGACTAACCGAAGGAATAGTGGCTTGTACCCGATGTCAGATGCATTTCCAAGCGCTTGTCCTTCCTTCGGATACCTTAGGGAAAACAACAAAGAACAAGGGACGAAAGAACTATGACGGTGATGACTTTAAACTTGACGTAAACGTTCAGCGTAATTTATGTTGAAATAAGTTCAACAATTCAAATGCTTCTTTTTCAGTTTGACGTTCAGATAGATCAAGACTCGTTTCTAAGTCAAAATGTAAACACTTATTTACCTCCGCTCTATTTTATATAATTTTATATAAGTAGTCGTACAATTATCGACGTAATGTAATCTAGATCTTGACATAGAGAAGACGCTTTTATTTATCTGCCGTGAAATTCCGACGGACGTTACCAACGACCGAGGGTTCTTGGCTAGCATCCATGGTAAATAGGTGTTAATGCCGGCCATCTTCAACGGCGGGATGCCCCTGCCAGAACTCGGAGTGTACCCTGTGACGAGGTTGTAAAGGACGGCCATCAGGGCGGACAATGTATTAAGTACCAGAGGGACACCATTCACGAGGGATTACCTTAAACGCACAACCAGTTCCCATTGTCTAAACTGATGGCCCAATCTAACTCCCGGCGCACTAACTGAATTCGCCATGCCAGAGGAGTTATCTTGACCGATTGGATATTGGCGTTTGTTCGCGCGCCTACGTTTCTCCTCGCGAGATCTCGAGATCTCGACGACGCCAGGTTTAGCAAGCGAACTGGATTAATCACGTCCAGCAAATTGATCGAGAGGCGGTTTTCTTATCAGCTTACTACTCAGATTATTAACAGAGAATTATTTCATATAGCAATTTAAAATTCGAGAGGCTATATTAATTATGAAATTCCAACTGCATTATCTTATACATGCGTTATATAATGTTGAAGAAGGTCGCTCGATCATTAAACAATCACGCGCGCTCGATTGGATAGCCGTTTGTGCTTCGTGCAAACAGGATTTCTCCTTTGGTCCATTGAATTCGAATTCGCCGGGCGAATCTAATCAAACATTTATGCTAAATCACGAAACAATCCGCATGGAATCAGCAAATAAAAGGGCCGGTTGCCCCATTTCGCCGTCGCTCTTAAAGCCCTCGCCTGGTCATTTGACTCTCCTATTTACTCGTCCTCGGATGGACAAAAAGTTGATGGACATTCCGCGCCGGACAAAAGGCTCCGAATTGGACCCGGAGCGAAAGAGAGAGAAAGAGAGAGAGAGCGAGCGAGCGGTATGTAAATTCTTAGGGTGGGTCAGACGAAAACGCTCGCTGGCTTTAGGGCGAGTTTGCATACGCCAAGCATTTGCGGCGATAACCACCTTCCGCCCAAGTTCTCCTGATTGCCGTCGTTTATTAAGATTAACTTTTCTCGGTGTAATCTCGGTTGTTGAAGTGCCTCTTCCTAGTTTTGCAGTATCTTCTTCGGTAATGCAGCCATTGTGCGATCTACCGTTAAACCATAACGCGAGCGAGCCGAATTATCGTAATGCTTTGTATACCGACGTTCAACGAGCGGCAACATTTTGCGATAATGAAAAAATGATTATTCGCAGAGACGGCAGAGTTTTACGAGCGCGCGTGGAAATAGTTATCGCGGTATACGACGGAATAAAGTGTATTACCGAATGAGCGCAAAAAGCGAGTCCGCGGCTCTATTCCAACAGCGGCATACAGCTAGTATTAAGCGTTGTAAAGACCGTTGTAATGACTAGTTTTATGCGCACTTGCGTTGCACGGCACTCCGGGCACTTCTTGCATCATTAACAGGTAATAAGAAAATTGTGCACGAGTAACCGTACAGCCGGCGTGACCGGGAGTAACAATTAAGTTCTGACATTATTATTTCCCTCTCTTCTTAGCGTGATACGCCAGGATGTGCACGCACAGTACGGGGGAGCTACGCAAGCATTAGCCGCCCGTTCCGTAGACTCGCACGTCTTCCGAGAGGCCTAAGATACATATACTTGTCGAGATAATTATCGCACACACGTATCATTGCCTTAGTACATGCATCGTTAGTTTTTTCCCCGATGATTACGCTGTATGGGTATGCTGGAAATACGTATTGGACGCCGTTTAAATCATTCTCTGCTCGTAAATTTTGAGAACTAACTGCACGTATGATTTCCATGAAGCGATTTTATATATGAGGTTTTAAAGAGTAGCGAGAAAATGAGCGACTTATTGTTTTTTTTTGCAGAAGTAAAGGTAAATTCATTTTGATTACTTTACGTCGGCATTAAAAATTTACATTTTTCATTCCCGCTCTCACCGCTAATTAGCATCGTACATGTATTTTAGCGCGATCAAATTTAATTACAGCCTCGAAGTTTGTTATGCGCTCTTTCCACGAGAGGAAGCGATCGCCGCTCGACCCTCCTAATCTGGGAAGTCACCCCGTTATATAATACAACGGTTGATTACATCGGGCGTAGTCGCTCACACCCCCGCCGGCAGAAGTGGAGTCCGCGCGTCATTTATCAAACTCGATGCCACACCCGGCCACCCTCTCTCCTCCCGCTCGTTCTCTCTCTCTTTTTCCCTCTCGTCTATATATCCGCGACATAAACGTGATTTTCGCGTCGCGATTGGTATTACCCGCCAGACTCGTCGACGAGGATCGATCTGCCAAGCGATACACAGCGGCAGGGGACGAGAGAGCGAAAGATTCTTCCTCGAAACATCATCATTTTACTTCCGTGCGTATTCGTCGTGCTCGGAATTTGCACGCGCGAGATACGACAATCGATCTTCACGCGTTGTGATACATCGAGAGACGGAGGAAATGGAGATTTCGTGTGTGCATGCGCTCGTCTCGTCTCTTTACTTGCCCGAATTCTAAGATGATATATTTCTTTGATAATAAAAAAATGAGAACTAGATATAATATATATGTCATATTTTTTAGATTATTCGAAAATAATGTTTATTCAGAGAAATAATTTGTCTCGACAGAATTTTACGTGCAATCAAACGTTGCAGAATATATGAACCATCCCCGAGGGATTAAGTCAAAGTCGAGTCATGACGTGTTATTAATCACAAGGATAATAGTCCTAGGAATTATATGCTAAAAGCGTTTCCAAATGTTTCGATCCTCCATGTGAGTCCCCCTTCGATGATACCGTAACAAATCCGACTAAGAATTCCCGAGTACAAGTTTAATCACTCTTTCATCCAAATTAAATCTAGACGCAATATCGAGATATATTATACTATACGCACTTTATATTTCGCACGACGATATAAAAATTCATCAAAAAATTTCTCCGGGGGCCCCAACACAGTAGATGTCTCTTCAGTTTTTTTATTTGACAGAACGCGTTTAATAGTCCGAATGGGAGCGGATTGAAAATTGCGCGGTAAAGCTTTAAAAAGTACGAAACCGATTATCGCGATTGCAGCGATTGCATTGTTCTCCAACGGCTCGCCGGAAATCTCTCTCTCTCTCCCTCTCTCTCTCTCTTTCTCTCTCAGAATACATGGGAGTTTTTGCCGAGGCCGAAGTTCGTAAGCGCATGAAACGACAGAGCGGCGCATCCGAATGCGTTTTAGCGCGGATCAAATGCATTACGCGTATTGCGCGCGGAGACCGCAGGCATACACGGAGCTTATAGGCTGCATGCGGAAAGGATTACCGTTGGCCGGGGAAATTATTGGCGCAGCCTGCCACGAAGAACCTAAACCGACCGCGACAGCGATTACCCGGCCGCCGTCGAAACGGTTTAAACTGTCATTACCTGTCGATCAAAGAAAGCGGCCCAACCCCGTCCCCTCCTTTTCCCTCCGCGGATCGATGACCGCTCTCGTACGTCAGATTTGCGGGCAACAATGGGCCGCGCGCGTAACGAGCCCCTTATCGGGGCTTAATAACTGACTCTGCGCTCTGGATTTCGACTCCGCATGACGAAGTTTGGGAAATTACGCCGCTACGTTTGATTGCACCCCGCGTACGTAAACAGTACGTAAGCAGCGTCTGCGCTTTGCTATGCGTGCAAATTGCACGGTGCGCGAGTTTCGTCTTTATTCAGCTTCCTCGTAACAACAAAAGATCTCCGTCGACTTTCGACCAAGAGTTTTTTATCATAGGAATTATTAATTTTAAATTTTATTACATATAAAATCATAATTCCTTTATTTTATTTTTAATAATCTTATTATAATTTAATTATATTTTATTTCTTTTATTTATTATTTTACTTTTTTATTTTTTGACAAAAAAGAAATGTTGATGCTTTTTGAACCGTTGCAAGTTTCGCGAAAATCCAAGAAGAGAGCACGCATTTGTTAAGGATATTAAATGTCCTGTATCTTTTTTCCCCATTTTGCTGCGAATGATTTATTTTTCTTCGGCTCGCGACACAGTTTGCTAACGGTTAGAGGTCGTTCTTAAGGAAGTCAGGCACGAGACAAGGGAGTAAAAAGCGGCGAGAAGCAGTTTCATCGTAAAAATTGGTGAGCTCTCAACAGGGAGGAACCTCAAATGCCCTCGGGGAGGTGCTAAAATCTGGGGCATAAACACTGACCGCGACATAAAGTGAGTCCCGAAGTATCGAATCGCCGCTTCCTCCCTTTTCTCTCTTTCTTTCTCGCCCATTCCTCCGGCCGCATAAATCACCGCCGCCTTCGTATTTATATTCATAGGCGCGTTGAGGAAGATTGAAGAGCCGCGGGACCGTTGGGAGTTGCTCGTAAAATCTGTTAGATTGTAAAATATTGTTGCGACGAACCGAAAGGCCGACCGACCAGCCGTCTTCCGGCGAATACGGAAAGTTACGAGAGCTTAGTCATTATAGCGGCGATCGCGTCGTAGGAAGCGCTTTCTCCTGAACACTGTGTATATATTAAATTACAGGGACCGGTAATAACGCAATGATTTATCGCGGTGTGTGATTGCGAGCGAAATATGAAAAGCAACAATCGCTCGTAGCGACGACAATGTCGTATTAAGCCGCTATTCTTCTTCTCTTGCTCAATCGACTTACAATTAATTGCATATGCAAAACTGCGATGCATCTAATCGTATAAATAATCGCCGGGATACCTCGCTCCTCTCATGAATTATAACGGATAATGGTTGCCTTTGAAACGTGACTACGATGTTCTTTATACATTTCTCAATGGTTAGCGACAATAACACGGAAAAGATAATTGGCTAAAGGCTATAAAGGCTGTTTGGCATGTCCTGCGGTACACCGCTGCATCTCTGGTCGGTATAGGCCGTAAATATTTACCGCCGTCGTGTGGTAACGATATTTGACATACGATCTAGGAGGTCGATTACGACGAAAAAGTGTCGTCCGCGGTCTTGCGTCACCGAAACTCGCCGTTTAGTATAATAACATCCGCGGTGCTTAGGCGACGAGCGGGTGGTGTGACTCGCTCGTCGTTTAGCTCGAAACCGCAGACTCGTAAGTAACGCTCGTCGTCTGGCGGAAGTCTACGAGCACGACGTCGATGAGTAATGCGACGTGAACGGCCAGTTATTAATCACTATGCGAACCCAAGTCGCGCCGCTATTTAACGGATGCATCTTCCGACACGCGAGAATGCCGCTTGAATATCGATCGTGTCTTCCGTTTAAAGCAAGCGTCCGTCTGATCGCTCAATTGTGCGTCGTGATAAAACGATTTTCTCGGAGCGCGACAATGGCTGCGTTCAGCAGGAAAAGCTGCTTTGCAACTGTTGTAAAATTCGTAAATCTGATTGGTGTATGCTCTTAGATTCAGTCAAAATTGAGAGCATACACCAATCAGGCTCACGAATTTTACAACAGTTGCAAAGCAGCTTTTTCTGCTGAACGCAGCCAATATTTTCCATCATGCGGTAATTTCATTCTCGATCGATTTCTTCTTATTGTACGATCGATCATCTGGAACGACGTCAGAAATAACGCAGAACGTTAGAGACATACATATAGAACCTTGTTCTATAATCAATACGACAACTTTCCCTTGTTTAGAGACTTTCCCCGATACCTCGCCAAGAGCTCTCTAAATTAGATATAGATTTCGTGTCGATTGCGTAAGCACCCCGTTAGTTGTTGAAGCAAGAGCGGACGATGAAGCATCTTATCGTAATTGTTGATTTTGAATTATGGATCGGTTTGCTAACCTTTCACATTCGCAAATATCGCATTAACTCGAGTAGTGTCCCGAGGCATCGAGACTACCTTGATTAAGCGATTTCTCGGCATTGTACCGCTTCGATACCTCCTCCGTATCATATAATCAGGTGGATGGCAACGTGGCGTTCGTATGTACCTATATTAAGCGCGGTAGACGTCGCGCGAGAGATATCGCATCGACGTTTACAGACATATATTAGACGTACGCAATTGGGACATGGGAGCGAGGAGAGACGTCAATCCATTAACCCTTCCCCCCGTCAATTCTCTCTCCGTCCATCATCCCGCTAACAATGTTAATCACGTATCGAAATTAGTCTGCCCTCGCGCATCGTACGTTCATCGTTGACGAACTAGCGTGGTGTTCTCGAATAAAAGAAAAGACTGCTTTAAATGCAGCGGCCACGTGTTTAGCGAGCCTCTATCGTCGCTTGAAGCCTAAGCTTGAGGTCACACTGACACGAGTGCCGACACGCCGCTCGATCGTAATTAACGCAGTATGGTGCTTTATTTATACCACCTATATACGTATTACGTGTCTCACGATATGTCTCCCTCCCTTTCCTCGCAACGCTCGCGTATATAATATGTACAACCGGGGTGTTCTCTCCGAGAGAGCGTAGACATCGGCACGTGTTACCGGGAGGGTTCGATCCTCCCTTCATCGTCGTCCTCCTCCTCACCGATGCCACCCGGTCGACCGTAAGGCAGTCGGGATGGTAGGGCTTGACAGTGACAGATGATCGCTGTCCAGAGTCCAATACGTATACCCACTGGACTGGCCGACAGTCCATAGTATCTAGGAAGCACCTATGTAACATTCCCCGGGTGCGTGCGCGTACGCACCACGTGCGTACTATAATGCTGGTAATTCGACGTTACAAGCGCCGCGGATACACCGCGAAATGTCACGTACGTATCTTTCGATGATCCAGGTCGCACCATTCATCGCGGTTGACATTTTAACCCATCTGCCCTCCGCGCCAAATGTTAGCGTTCTTTATGAAACGCGACGAGCCTCGACAGAGAGAGAGAAGGAGAAAGAAAGAGAGAGAACCATCGGCTCATCGCGGATCACGAGTCACGTTCCATCGAATGGATCCGGGCTATTCATGATGTCCGATGGTATTTTGAAGGGCCCGCTACGGCATGGTTATAATACCAGTGGCTTAATGGATATTTCCCGGAAAAAGCGCGCTATGACGCGCGCGCGTGTGAATTGAAATTCGCATGGCGAAACCATTTTCGTCCTTGATTAAATGTATTATCCCCGGTATTCGCTTTGCGCGCCCGCGCGCGCGTAATGAAACACGGCATTTGGCGTAGCTTCCAAGTTTCGATTTTGTCGTATCCGCGGCTCCATTATGCACACGTGTGGCAGGATATATTTTCCAGGTGGCGACAGTAAAAAAGCATTATCCGCGAATGATAGATACACGTATGCACTGTCACGCCATCGGTTTCTTCGATCGGTTAACAAGGATATGCTTTCGATTTTTAATGTTTCGTCTTGAAAAATGTTGTACAAATAAATATATTTGCGAAAAATAGCGGAAAAAAGCATTAAGCCACTGTCGGTTTTTATCAATTTTTTCCTTCACGCGACTGATTTTCGTAATTGTTTGACACAGATGTGCCATTACCGCCATTAGAGAAAATGTCTGTCTCTCACATGTCCCATATAAATATTCCCGAAAAAAATAAAATACTTATCTCACGATAAATTTCCAGTCTATTATTTTTGCAGCGAGAAATAATCGTGACAAAATGACGAAACTTCGTATCTGCCTCGAGAGGACACTTTGCACACATATATCGTTACCATTAGCGGGAAAATACGGTCGATCGTTTGCGCTCGTGTGTAAGTAGCCGCGATTACTCTGCCGGAAACAATCGCGACACTCCATTCCACGCGGGGCTAATCAATCAAATCCAAGCCGGACGCGAAACTTTTCCACGGGGTATCAGCCTTCGGATCCGGGCTTATCCTTCCTCCGTAGAATCGGCCCCTCCTGTCCGTATGTATCTGTCGGGGATGATACCCGAACTCGAACTCGGAATTCCTCACGGCACTCAAGCGACCCTTGACTAATTACCAGGGGATGACTGGCATCTTCTCTCACTTATCTCTATAGCCTGCTCCCTTTCAATCGAATTACTTTTTCTAGGTATTTACTGGCGCGGCCCCAATTTTTTGGCTAATTGACTAGCCGTGGCTCCTGCGGGAGGTGGACAGGATCGAGATACGAGACGGAGTGCAACGATACATTTGTCTTGTCACCTCAGACAGATTGAATTCGTAGATTCTCCTCGAGAAGTAGTCGCTAGACACTCAAGATCCTGCCGTTGCTGTTTCGTTAACTTTTTCTTAGAATGATTGCGTTGAAATAATTCGTCGAAAGAGCTGGAGAAAAAAAAACGGTTGCAAAAGTTCCATATAACATTCTTTCTCCGTTTTAGACGAGCTATTTAATTACAATGTTACAAGAATTTGCATTATTCTTTTTTTTTATGGTGTCCTCTCTCGCGCAGCTGCGAATAGCGAAACGTATTTTACGGTCGCGTGTTAGCGATTCTCGTTGTAAAGTGCCTTTTTATGCCGACTGCCGAAATTGCCCTAACCGCAGATCTTGTTCGCAGCCAGGGCGCGTTCCTTCCTACCGCTTTATCCTTCGAGGACTTTCAATTTAGCGTTTTACGATTGTTGATAATAAGGGTGAGGAGGACCCAGGTGGTGAGTTTCGCAGCCGCATGCTCCGCCGGGCATCCCCGTAACGACGACCTCGCGCGACGCGGCATCGAAGGGCCTTTTGTAAACAGCCCTAATGCTTGGTTACGACTTCGGTGCGTCTCGTCGGTGCGCGGTCGCCTCGCCTCGCCTCGCCTCGCCGGGCGTTCTTTATGATATTGCTGGATTAGACTGAAATATTTCACACTTGGAGATATCTTCCGTGCTTACGTTTTATGACAATGCCCGCCCGTCTCGCTTCCTTCCTTCCTTCCTTCCTATCCGCGAACTGTCGTAAACGTACTAACTAGATGCGCTCTCGTCGCGCGAGATTCTGCCTGCCGAGATAGCGCTTCGGCTCTTCGGCTAATCTCCATTCGCAATTACATCTCCATTTGATGAAACTACCGCGGGAGTTTCGGCGCTCGCGTTTTCTCGCGTATAATTTTATTATGCTATTGTTCCATATAACTTTATCTTCTTTTTAACTTGGAACAATAGTTAATTATTGGAAGCTTTTTTTTAAATTTTCTTTTCTTAAATGAAAATATATCTCACTTTCAAAACGAAATGATTTATATTTCGACATTATTTTATCTATTACTTATTTATCTTGTTTTATTATTTGTTACATAATGTGTTAATACGTCAATGTTTCTAATGTATGGGATCCTACCTAGAGAAATGGAACATGTCAACGTATCTGCTACCTTGAAACGCGATAATAAGCAGACGAGTCGCGTTTGATTGCCAGCGGAAACCGAGGCGTAGTACGATAGTGATATGAATAATTGCGGTGACAACGAGGATAAATAATATATCGACCGACGTTATCTGCCGGCGATGAGTTACGGCTGCGCGAAACTTAGCCGCGAGCGAAGCAGCAAGTTGACGCTTCAAGGGGTAGATCTTAATCTTCGGTTGGAACTGTGAAATGAGGGATCGTCTCGAGGTGACGAGGTCGAATTCCGACGAAAATCATCCGTTAGCCTTCCAATCTGATCTTGTCGCGTATGTAATAAAGTGGAAAAGGGGACGCCCGGTTCACCTATTGATTAATCTTCTCGCCATGATAATTTTTAGAGAACAAATATGTATGATGCTATAACAAAGAATATTTTTTATGATTATATCTGCGCGTTCAAATATATTATTACATTTCTGTTGAGAGAGGAAAAAAGTTGTAACAGCAACCGTCAAAACAATCTCGTTAAAATTTTACGCGATGCATCTCGTCCTGTACAATCGCGCCATACGTCGTGCTTTTCTTCTCCATTTTCGACCTAAGCGGCATAAAAATGATGTAATTTGATTGTCAAGCACTAGCCTCTTAGGGACGAAAATACGGTTTCGACGCAACCGGTCTCGTCGAACATCTATACGAGTGTTTTCGGGGTAGGATTTGAAAAATGCCGAATCCAATTTCCCTGATGATGTCCCCCAGGGAGCGAGGGGCCGCCCTCGCTGCCAGTCCTCGACCCGATGCGTTTTCGTCGCTTTCGCGCACCACCCTTATCCCCGCCGCAGTCAGCTGCTGAAAACAAATAGGGTAAGAGATAACTCGTTTCCATGACCGCTACGGCGATCGAGCTTTCTTACGTCTACCCTCTAAATTTAGAAAATTAACAGCTTGTCTGTGAAAGGGAGAGCTCGAGTTACAGTCTTTCGATCCAAGAAGCTCGTATTTCCGTCATGAAAGGCTCGTCGGCTACAAATAGCTGTCAAATGTAACGAACGGTTACACAAAACGCAGTGTTTTATTCCTAACCAGACACCAATTTCTCTTGTAAAACACGTGTTTTGGGCGGAATGCTTATATATTTAATTCGATTCATCGAGTATATAAAAATAAATAAAAAATAATTAATGGAGACAAACGAATTAAATATATATGTATATGCATTATTAATAAAATTAAATGAAAATGTATTTATCTTTATTAATTATTTTTTCTTTATTTTTATATATTCGGTGAATCGAATTATTAACAAAATGTGTCTCTATTAATTATTTTACAATATTCGCAATATAGTGTCATATAGAAAACATTCATCTTCCGTGACAGTAGCCGCGCAATCAGCCAGCGGAATGTTGATAACTAATGCACGCTACAAATCGACTCGACTGATCACTCGGTCACGAAAGGGACCACGGCACGACATCATGGCTTGGACATTGTGATACCTTGCCGTTATACATACAACATACATTGCCACGATCAGCTCCGCCCGTATAATTACGGTAAACGATCCGACTCGCGCGCACCGTTCTCATCTACTACGCTATATATAATCGTAAGGTCGCGAAATTATATCAACAAACCACCTGCATGTATCTTTCGAAATCGCGTGCGTTGCAGCGAAACGCTGAATTAATACCGCGACTGTTATCGGGTTCCAGATCTGCTCGCGACCAAGGAACTTCATCGAGCGTGAAAGTCAGTCATTATCGCGGCGATTGAAATATTCCATGGACACGTTCTGTCTCCGTTGCGATCAAACGAACGTTATAAACGCTCGCTTCTTGCGCATACAGGTAATAATAAGGGCGAGAAACTTGGGATATGGTTACGATGCGGATTAATTAACGATAGCATGTTTAACGAGGGACAGTTTCCGTCGTCATCGACCTTTTGCAGTTATGTACGGTGATCGTTTGGAAGTCGCGCTAATTAAGATTCGCGTCGTAATATCTCGGGACGCGCACCGTTTCGCTATTTTGTCGGTTTAAAGCTCGCCGGAACTTGCGAGTTTGCGGGTTCGGGGGGATGGGATGGGGAGGAATCTAGCGTTTCTCCGTGCTCTTCGAAATGGGCTCGTTTCGGCAGCGAACTGCGCAAGATATATCGCAGCACATCCTGCCCGCAGGAATAATCCTTGCGGCACTCGCAGGAATTGCGTGACATTAAACTCCGTCCGTGAACTTAGCTCAGGGCCCAAGAGACGAACAATGAGGTGACAAATATCTTAGTCCATCGCAGCAACCCCTGCGGCGACTGCTTCGTTTACTTAAGCCGGACATTGGCAACTTCCATTGGGGTCTAGAGAGAAGATACCACCGACGATGAAACATTTGAGCTGGAGCTTAATTAATATGAAACAATTAGAATTGCTATATCAGGGATCCTTGATTGTTTTATTTCTTTCAAGATGTAAATTGCATTTTCTGGCTCTCAATTTTTCCTATTGTATCTCTCATTTTTCAATTTTCTTATTTAACGTCGCTTTAAATTGTTATTGTTTTAGCAACATAAATCTATTATATCATATCTATTTTTTAAAAAGAATGTTTTTATGCATATTTTAAAAGACAGCATCAAACAATTTAATTTTACTATTATTTATTTTTCTACTTGATATTATTTTAAATTATATTTTTATACGAAATATATTTATGATTAAAATGATGTAGAATATTTTCATGTATATAAGTGGCATCAAATGATTTTCTATGCTGTGTCTAGCTTGTAATATTTTTAACTTTGTTCAACTTGTGTTTTATCAACGTATCCAATAGTTTGGAAAACAGCGATCGCTTTCTTGACGTCGATTCATCTTGATCGACAACATCAGCATATCGTTTCGCGGAACACTATCTTCGACACGTGTCAGGGACGTGACTGGAGCCGACAATCACCATAGAAACGGCGACGCGTATAGTCGACGAAAGACAAAGAGATGCGCTGGCGATGGCGTGACGAGGGCCCGGCGACGTTCATAAATAGCAATATCTGTCGGTTATCGAGGAGAGGCACGGTTCGGTAACGAGCCATCAGCGAGCCAGAGCCACATGGGTCCCCGATAATCCCGGGAAAAGGGGTTACCGAATGCTCCTCACCCCCTGCCCCCTCACCCTGCAGAATGATTTGCGAAAATTTGAATCCCGCCGCCTCTCTGGCCTCCACTCTTCGATTGGAGAGGAGAGACTCGTTCTCTCGGATTTCCTGTCGGTATCTGCCTGCCTCCATTTATCCAACCATTTTCCGTCTCTCGTTATGACTTGACAGCCGAAATTCACCCGCGCCTCCTCGTTCACTATCTATCTCTTTATACGAGGCCTCTTCTTCGCTCTTCTAATGATTTTCAGAACACGATGTCTTCAGTGCGCCGCGACTTAAGCCGTAGGAGCGACACGATGTTAATTAGAACGGCGTCTCGAGGCCCCGCGGGAGAAGAGACTTAGTGACTTGACTTGATTTCGAGGTTTTAGGCTAGATTTGAATTAGGGGTGGCTGCCTGCTTCCGTCGGTGGTGCGAGAGGCGCCGTAAGGCCAGAAGCAACCAAATCCCTAGGAAGTTAGCGTGGATTACAGGGCGCATCCATCACTCGTTTCTTTCGTCCTCTGATGGTGGCAAGTTGGAGTCGCGGGAGATATTATTGTCCGTAATGCGCGTGACGCGGCGTTTGCAGCTCTTCTTGAATCCGCTGTTCTTCACGCTTTGCTTAGAAGAATCGTTATCTTAATGCGAGAGATACTGATGTATATATTTTATAGCAATAATTTTGGAGAAACATTAAGAGTAAGATATTCGCTAAAACAATATTAACGAGTGATTAATACAAATTAAAATATAGTCTTAATTATAGTACAACTAATAAGTTACTATTTATAATACAGTTAATCCAATTGTGTAATTGTTACATTCCAATAGAGATTATCAAATGATTATTGTATTTTTATTTTTATAAAGGCGTAATATTATGATTGATAATAGCAAATGATATGATTGATATTTTTTAAAGTTCTTCCAGATATCTGCGTCTCACTTTAAAATGAAGAATAAAAGCTAATAATATAATCTTAGAGATTTCTGAAGTATACTTTTTACGTATACGCGGTTTTAGTAGACAATATTCTATGCTTAAGAATTTAATTAAAACCGTTTTATATCGCGAACCTCGTCCGCGAAGATAGTAAGAGAGAATGCGAGGATTAAAATCATAGCCGAGCTCTTGGGCGCTGTTGAGTAGACTGCAATAAACTGGATATCATATCTAGACGTTGCCTGAAAGTTTAAGAAAGTGTCGGAACTTTTCCCGGGATATTGCCCGGAACCTTTCGAGAATTTTAGAATTTCACCAAGTTTCGGCGACCGAGCGTGAAGTAACGACTTTCTTGCAGGAATAATATTGTCCTCGTCTCGCTTCCTGGCTCGAGAGACAGCGGGAAGCCGATCGAAAAGCTCCGCGTACAAATGCGAGAGCTTTGATCTTCTCTCGTATTGCCCGGAGATTCACGCCCTGCTTCCCGAAACGATGCTCGGCTAATTGTTTCGTTCTGAAACTACGGCGACTATTGTATAACGACGACCGATGTCGTCGACCCGTCTGCGTACGTAAGGCTTGATCTCCTTTTAAAAAGGCATTAAACCCGATCGCGCTTAGAGGGGCGCGATCACGGAATAATATCTCATAATTAAAGCGAGGCCCGTGGCGGAGACGAGTATCAGTCAGACTTAGCGAGACGATCTGTCAAGTCGCGCCACGAAAAGTCCGGACTGGAAAATCTCAACCCTTTTACGTACGGTCACGTGACCTGACAGGCAAGGGGACCTTCGGCACGTGGCCCGGGCTTGTGTTTTAGATACGCGTGTCAAGTCCCGAAATGTAACCTTCGCCTTTACTCTGCTCTTCTGTCTCCGTGTTTTCTCTCCCTTCGTCTCTTTTTCCACGATTTGTTATTTTTTTCAACACCAAACTGCCACCTGCAGACGAAGGCGCGGCTGTCATCGTGTTTTTCGTTTACCGCGACGATTAACCGCAAACTGACTGGTAAATTAAGAAACTCGTGTAAACGTATGATACAGACTTTCAATTGTGCATAAATTAATTTTATCAATTTATTTTTATAAAGAGAGAGCATAAAACTCTTTATAATTTAGTGACGCAAGTTATTGTATGCCGTGTGTTATTGAATCTTTCTTCTTCGTGCAATCAATTTGCTAAAACATTCTTCATTTAACTCGAATAACTCGAATATTGCCCTTTGTCAAAGTTACGACCGCTGTAATACCATAGAAGGATGTACGAGGCACGAAGAAAGACCGAATGGAACGAGACGGAGATTGGGTAACTCGTGTGGTCTCGGCTAATTCTTTTTCTAACTCTCTTTCGCTTCCTTTGCTACTCTCTTTGGTCCTCTTTCACGATGACGTCACGATGTCCAACTCGCGTTCGGAATGGCGGAAGACGACCACGTTAATGGCGTCGTAAAAGTAAACGACAATGTTCCCTTACGATTTTCCACTACCCTTTCGTGTATTCGACCACGGCAGTCTACGTTCTCAAAGAGTCGCGTCTAAAATTATTGTCGCGAACGTGGAATTAATTTCTGCCCTCGCTGCAGGCGATTGAACTTCCATGCCTTTTATAGCGGACTTTGATCGTACGTTGGGATTAGAAAAACTCGGATGCAATTCAGACGTTTTGGGCGAACCTGATTTTATGTTCGACGACCGAGTTATGGTCTAGAATGGCGTATCTCGAGATTATTAAAAACTTTGTGTCAATATCGATGTGTTATTTAGCATCCTATATGAATTATGTGTGTCACATAATTAATAGAAATTTAAACAAAATTGAGAAAATGATTATTATATAATATAATAAATTATTACAAGTAATATTTTATATTATACAATAATAATAAATTATTGCAATTTAATCTTATATACATATAAATGACATTAATAATATAAAGATTATTGATATTTTACTAACCTCAGTCACTTGCAGAAGATATCATATTAAAAGATATAATATATAAATGTTCTTATAATTACTATCATTTTAGTAAGATTGTTGATCTTTTGATATCAGCTGATTTTCCTATTTCAAACAGCCTAATTTCGTGACTAGGAATCTCCGATAATTGATAGGCCGCTTAGCATATTTCTGGTTCTAATCACAGACACACCAGTCAGTAAGTAAGAGCGGTTTAAAGTCTTCGGTCGATCCCTCCGCTGCCCCGTCTTGCCACCCTCGTTGTACCGAGATAGGGGCTTAGGGGTGAGACCAATCTGCTTACAACCCCCTTAGCCTGAATAATTAACCCGGGGATAGGAGAGGGACCGGGAAACGCTCGCGTTTTTTGCCCGTGTCATTTATTACCGAGACTACCTTGTTCGTTAACTTCGCATTTGAATGTGAATGGATGGTCGAATGAGCGCAGGCAGGCAGGTAGGTAGATAGGCACATAACGCGACGGGAGGCGCTGGTCGATCGATCTATCTTCCGGAATTTGTCACACCTTGGGCAAACACAGTGAGAGGATGACTGGCGCTTTTTTCCCTCGCGATGTCGCGGTTTCGGTTTTTTTTTTGTTTCTCCTTCGCGCTAACACCTGATTGCTTTCTCAGGTACGGCTCTCGCGTTAATTCGCTGTCATTAGTCACGCGTCGAATGCGGCGCGCCGTCGTGGAAAAATTTATTAGCGTCCGCTACCGGTGTTCCGCGCACAAAAGTGTATATTTGCATGCAAACGCCGCGGCTTTCATTTGCCTAAGCCACGGAGATCCGAAACGGTCCAGGCTTCATCGAGGCTGATTTCGTCCGTCATGGTGAACGGCCGGCGTGCGGGATGAACGGATTAACGGTGATTTTGAATATTTAATTAATGGAAGTGCGCGGTTCGCTGGACTTACCGGGTATTCATCGTAGTTTCGCGCGGTTATACCCTTTTTGTGTTTTATTTCGTGCGATTCATTCTCCCGCGTTATTTTCGCAGGAAATTGGCCAAATTCACACTACCGACTGCAATATTTTATAGACACGTATAAAATATAACATCTATTCATAATTTATACGCAATCATGCTTATTTTTTATTATTTGATAATTGCAATTTTTTAATTAAAATACATATACGAGTTTATAAATAATTAATAATTTGTGCGCACGCAGTTCTTATTTTAATTCCGCGTACAATAAAGGTTTTCAGCGTCTTTTTAAAGCAGTCTTTTGTTTGTCGCGTTGGACGGCGCTCAAGGAGAAGATTAAGGGCTGCCGCTGCAATTATCTCGATTTGTCAAGTGAGTGGATTATCACGCGAGGTCACTGGAACGTTACTTTTAATAACGAGGGTCGTTAGGCCTATGACAAATTTCGCGGGCGGTCGCTTGCTTCACACTTGGCTTGTCGCCAGATGAGAATTCTCAATAGGAATTCATTTAATCTTTGGCACGATATTAATTAATAACGAAGCAAACGACCGAGAGATAGTATCTTGACGCGATACTTGCGGAGGGTCTCGCTTGCAATACAGACATCTTTGATATCTTTCATATTTTATATGAATATTACAAGTGGATATACTTTTTAAATTCAATATTTAAATTATTAATTTATTATTTAATTAAAGATGACAAACAGAATGAAAAATTTGTGTAAGAATTTATGAAAATAATAATCTTGAAACAATTCTCGGTTACAGATAGATTCATAAATTATCTCGAGACTTCTTTGATGCAGCAACGTCAATTGACAAAAAAGGCGGCACCATCACCATCCTTGACAACGATCGTTAACTCTTGTTCGCGATGACCTCGAGCCATTTGCGCTTTAGCCGTGTGCACGCCGACTGAGTAAGTACAATCGTTTTTTAGACCATACTGTATAAACCCCACGGGCGGAAAGGGGTTAGGGAAGATCATTATCAGAGGCTTAACCACGCGAGAATTTTTAATCAGAGGGTGCGCACCCCTCGGGATAATACCGTCGCTGTCGATAAACGTAAAACAGTTGTCGCTCGGTCGCATTTAATTCGATACCGCGCCGCGAACCGTCGACGGACAATACTTGCACGATGAACGATCTTCGAGTAGGTGCTACCCCATAGGATTACCCGGTACAGGCCCAGTCATCGAAACCATGCGGTGACATTAGAAGCGCGCGGTGTTACGAGTTACCACTTTGCATTAGATTCTTCGTCGACACGAAACTCACAAAATAGTCCGATTAAAATATTTTAAATACATGGTATGCGAATACTTACATCTTTCTCCGCGTGTATTTATTTCAATCGAAAGATTATATTATTTGTCATCTCTAATGCATTGCCAGATATAACTGGCGATGATATAAAAGATGATATGATTGACTAACAATGGCAATTATTTAATTTCGAATATCTAATATTATGTAGATTTGTAGCATTAAAATTGCCCGATATCAAACTTGTTTAATCCAACTGTGCGATCCTTGAGTGTTCAAACGAGCTCTCTCAATTCGGCTTTGACTCCCGAAAGCACTAAACTAAACGAACCGTGGATAGGAACTCGGCTCCTGAGAGAGCACTGATTAGCATCATCTCAAGGTCGTATACGACGCCGTAAGTGTGCCGTCCCTTTGGCATTCATATGCAAAACTGACCAGATAGTGACCGCCGATTTACATAACGTTAGATTGACCGTGATTTCATTTAACCGAGGGTTCCGCCTCTTCTGTACACGCCGATGGTTACGGAGAGCTTTCTCCGAGACGCTAGCCCGAGGAAATTCATGCAAAGTGACATCTTGAGAATGTAGTCTCGAGTAATCTTGCAATCGAAATTCCGAACATCCTTCATGTATTCGCCTCTGAATTACACAATCTTAATTACATTTCGCTTATCGCAGCACGTTATACACAATATGTTTTTAAAGTACAATATATATACTTTTAGATATGGCAATTAATATATAATAATATATATTTGTATATTAATACATATTTTCTTAAATATTAATATAGGTATTAATATATGTTCTTGGATATAGCAAGATAATATTCTTCTAATATCGACAAAATATATAAATGTAACAATCTTTATTTAAATAGCTATATCTATCACGATGATAGAAATGTAATATTGCTTATTTTTTACTCGCTCATGATATGCAAGATTAAAGTTTACAATCCTGCGTTTCATATTTGAGTTAACGTTTGTGAAAGAGTTAATCCTTTTATTGCTCGCGTAAGCGAGAGATTTGTAGACGGCAGTTTTTCGAACGGAGAAATCAATACCTCCACACGTCTGGAATACTTAGTTTAATACGCTTATACTCGGTGGAATCACGGAACCATGAAACATGGTATTAACGGATACACCGATCCCTGATAGTAACAAATGATAGGAGCCTTAATGGTCCGAGCACGAATACGCTCGTCTATATCTATATATACATTGAATGTCTCGACGTGAGTGGAATCCACGCTTGTCCCTTTGATTGATTGCTTTTGTCACTTAGCTACCATAAAGGCTTTCGTGTGATTGTATCTTTTAATTACGAACTTAATTATCTTTCACATTTGCCAGCTTTTCTGGCATTCGCGCGCGATGGGGTTTGCATTTAAAATCTTATTCCCCATGGGCCACAAAAGCCCTGCGATATCGTATTGAGTTCTGACGGGCTTTTATGTACGGGGTGTAATAAAATGTTATGCGCGAGTATAACTAAAGTATATATCCAGAAAACTCTAAATCAACAATATGACAGGGGATTTGTATATTTTACGACAAATATATCGATTTTAATAATATATATTTAGTCGATGTGTGTGTTTGCTTCACGTACACATATTATTGCACGTTACGTAGGAACACCGTGTATACCAATGGAGCATCGTAGGTATAGCCAGGGTGTATGGGATACGGGTTACTAAGGCTCCCATAATGACCGCTGCAATCCTGCCCCCGCACACAATCCCATAATTAAATCCGTTAATCAAGGCTTACGGCTTGGACTGACCCTATCGACTTGGTTTATTGTGATCTGCGTAATCTATGGTAAATTAAGATGTACCGTCGTCGCGAAATCGCGCATCTCGTTTGCGTAACACAAACTATTCGCCCGCCATTAATTTAGCCAAAGTACCATACTTTATCTTGATTGTGATCCGATATAATTAGAGTCTCGATATTACATTTGAGGATAATATTACGTCATCTCTTCCTCTCAAGAATATTTAATAATATTCAGTGAACATATAATACGCTTCGTATTTATTAATTATTGAATATATTTGAAAATATAATTATTTTATTTTTCACACTCAAAAATATAAACGTAACTCTATGAAGCTATTAATTAGAATTTGCATTTCAACGATTGTGCTACTTATCTGTAGCAAAGTATATTCTGCAACGACTCGTGAATTTGTTTCGAAAGGATTGCGGGGCTCTTCAGCAGAAAAGTACATACTTCCGAACGAGTAAGTGATCTTTCATAACGAAGGCGCATCGCGCCAAAGTCCCTCCTCCATCTTCAGATTCGCCTTAAAATTAATTGTCCGGCTTATCTCTCTGCCTCGCTTCCTCGTCTCGCGTTTTATTGCTTCGAACGAGAGACGAGAAGGCGAGACAAGATTTTAAGCATCGATCGCGGGTGCCTATGGAGAAGACCTCTCAGCGGGCCGTCCTCTTTCTTTCTCTCTCTTTTTCTCTCCTCCTTCTCCTAGCTTGCCCTTGTCTCTCCGACATTTCGTTGGCTTTGAAATGACAGAAGTCAAGTAGAGCGAAATACGGAGAACGCGGTTGAAGTGTAATTGGCACTGGAGTGTACTCGTCTTGCTTCATTAGAGAAAATATCTTCCCTATTGTCGAGAGGCTTACGTAGCCTCGGATATCTGTCGCTCTTTTCGTCTTCCTTTCTCTCTCTTCCTTTTCTTCTCGTCGTCCCTCGTTTTTCCACATCGAAGATATTCCGTCGCTCTCGTTCGCTTATAGAGATAGAATTATTTTTTGTTTCGAGTGGATCCGGTCACTCGCGATGTAACCCCCCTCGGGTCGATTCTCTCCCGTACTATTCCCGCGGTGGCTTATTGTGAAACGTGGAAAAGCTTGTGACAGTCTAATCTTCTCGAGTGTCCCGAACGAATAGGTCCTGATTCTCGAGTGATCTCGAAGGGAATTGACCCGGATGAGTGCCCGATTTTCAATCCCAAATTTCATATTTTGCGTTTCTTTAGGTCGATCGTTCATCTATCTTTGACATTCGCTTTCACTAATGAAACCGACAAGTGTTTAAGTAAAAAATGTTATTTCTATTATAAAAATTTTTGTCACGAAAAATACGGAATAATCAGTTATAAAACATGTCATTAAATATGTATACTAGTTGTATGCAAAACATCATTTGATACGAATAACTACGGGCCAAGTGGCACATCAGGGTGAAATATTCTCTAACCGCAGCTTTGCCACTCGATGATTGCGCGACCCCAGAGATCCTCGAGAGTGCATGCCGTACAATGAAAACGCACATTTAATGACCGCCATGTTTCGCCAACAGCTTATTAACTGCGAAACGTTTCTGCACGCATCTCCCTCGGAAATTTGTTTACGTCCGACCGTACGACAATGCATATGCTGCAAGCGCGCAGCGAACGAAAGGAAAGAGCATATAAGAGAGGCATCGAGAGAAGAAAGAGAGGGAGAGATAGATGAGAGAGACATATTGCTGCTGCGGCACACTTCTCGAGAGAGCCTCTGCGAGCTCTTGAGATGGAAAGCAGAAATATACGGGTCCGCTTTGTGCACAAGTGGAGTATGCACGTGTAAGAGGCCTTCACAGGCACGAGTGCTTGCTTCCACATACCTGCATACTTCAGGTCCGCGAAAGCACTTGTTGAAACCCACGAGCTTTCAAACTTCACGCGTTTACTTCCACACCGATTCGCTGCCCGCCCGTTCGAGAAGGGTGATTCGATCAAACGATGATTCGCTCGTTCGAGTTATCGTGCAATTTGCATTGTATTTTGCGTGAGTATCCAAATAGAAATAATCACTACGATAAGATCGACGTCTTCTTTTAATTTAAGATATTTTTAATCAGAATTTTAAAATCTTCAAGACTTGATTATAAAGATATTTCATTTCGAAACGTCAGAAGAAAGTACGAAACGATAAAATTTTCACGGAGGATAGATTGTTTTTATTTCTGAATTTTGTCTAATAAACGCGGTACATATATAGAACGAAGAAATATATCGTTTAACTCCCTCGCATCGTGCGTGCACGCGCGTTTATATTCCAAAGTCCCCTCGACATGAGCGTATCCATACCGCACGAGAGGTCGGCAAGCGCTTTCGTAAGAGGCGAGACTCTGATTATTTATAATCAGCCGGAGGCACCTGCCGAACGACGTTCCCATGCGCCCTGAAATAGCGTCGGTGTCATGAAGGGTTAACTCTCTCTCTCTCTCTCTCTCTCTCCTCTCCTCCTCTCCCTTTGATAAAAAGGCGAGCGCGAGTTGTCGCATCTGACACGTCACAAGGTGGTGCTTTTGGCCGAGTCAGAACGCGCGCTAAATATAACGGGTCGACCGTGGGCGCCTGTAAAAAAGGCGAAACCACCGCCGCGTAAATATAGCCGCGTCTCCCACGACGTGGTCGCCGCACCGTCGCTGCTAGATGGATATATTTTCCCCGTTTGTTTGGCATTACTCACGTTTAGCTGTACCTGAAACTAGAGAAGCCATCACTCCTGATGATAGCAAGTACGTTTACGTACGGTATTATTGATCGGACTCGAGATGGGTTGCTTTAAAGCGCGCCTAAGATCGCGAACAAGAGTGTTAAAACCCGGATGACATCCAGGAACATCAGGCTTCCCTCCTAAATCAAGTCACATAGTCGTAGTTATTTATTTTAGTCGAACATTTAGTACGCTGATGGCGCCATGCGCATCGCTAATTGCGCAATACCGCCGACAAGTTTTATGATTTTTTACGATTTATTGTTTTTTCTCGGAAGAGAGACATTGATGCTTTAAAAGAATTTAAAAATAGTATTTTGAATCACACTTCTCGTGTAGCGCGTGAAGTAAAGTGCGCGTAAAATGTTATGGCATTATTAACGATTACACTGATAAAAGAATATAGGTGTAATTACCATAAATATAATTATTTTAGACGCCAACAATAAAATTAAAGTTATTATTACTATGCACAAGATGATTATTATTATTACAGTAATAGAAACTATAAAAATGGAAATATCAACTATAATTTTTTTTATTGATTTTATGAAATTATTGTTGGCTCTTCTTTCAGTATAATGGATAAAAACTCGATTAGATAATTTAATATTAATTGTAAAGATTCACATTTTATCATATTTACTTATGTACATATATGTTATTACTTATAATATATCATATTTTTTCGACTATTGAGTCGATTTTTTAAATAAGGTTCCGGAAAATCCGGTAAATATGATATCTCGAAACATCGAGGAGATCCACGATAAATCAAATCTCTCCCAAACTGCGGCGCGTAGTCAAGAGCTGAAAAGCGGGAGAGTAGTAGTGTACTGAGAATGATATATGGCAAAGTAAAAAAAGGCGTCCCTTCAAAATCCTGATATAGATTTTATTGGGGAGTAAACCCAGGCTACGTGACGGCTCATTACCCAGTTTCGTAGTGGACAGCTGAAGAGCGGTCACCCCCTTGCGCACACATACCTCCTCGTCTGTACGCGTGCGATCAGGAAAGCGGCAGCCATGTGTTACAGTCTCCTCATCGGTCTGGGATCCCCTTCGGTCAACCATTCGCATTATAAAACCATAAAACGCACCATTTTCGCGACCACCGTTGTCCTTCATACGCGGGCCATGTGTCCGGTACTCGTTTTTCAGAAAAATTGCCGTCGATAGAAAGTCACTACCTTCTCCCCCTTTTCGAGGCGCTTCGCGCGACCATCGGATCTTCGTTCATCTTCACGAGGGTCGGATTCAAATGAAAAAAAATTGCGAGTGTTTCTGCTGTCGCGGGATAATGATATTTTTTCTCTTTTCCACTTTTTCTTTTTCTCTCTTTTTTCTTTCTTTTACCGCGGTGGATTGCAGCTTCCATTTATGTCCGGGTAGTTTATGCCACGTAGATAAGGAAAGTGAAACAGTCGCTGATGTTACCAGTCGCGGACGTGTTGATGCAAAACAGGCACCGTCTTATATATGTCAGTCTGGTTATTATCTTCGCAGCTGTGCTGAAATATTATAGCTCTCATGGATCATGAGCAAAATTTTTAATCAGACTGCGAATGAAAGCTTTTTATCTAAATTGACGAATTTTGGTGACCCTGTTTTTCGTTGTTACATTTGCTATCTGATAATTCTCTACAAAATATTGCGTATAGTTTGCTTATGTGCCATAAGAATTAAATATGAGTCAAACTTTACAACATAAGATTTAATTAAATCAGGAATTTTACAAATAAAAACTTTAGCTTATAACTTTTACAAGAAGCAGCTATCTCTGAAGAAAACGATACATGAATATAATAAAAATAGAATCAGAAAATATCGATTTTCGAAATATAAATGCATAGCAAGAATTTCCATCGATCGAACAAAGTGTCCGAACGAAAATAACGGATTATCCAATCCGGCGACGTGTTTGCGGACTCCATTGTGAGACGACGGACAAATTCGGCTTTATCCTAGTGATACCCGACTGACTAGTGGTGGGAAGGAATCAGATTCCCGAAAGAAAAAAAGGAGGACAGATACCACCGAAAGAGGTTAATCCGCCCGCGTCTCTTGTAGAGGCTGTCGCAGCTGAGGTGAGAGAGGTTTGAATAGAATTAATATCTAATTGTTAGCGCGCGTGACGGCGAACGTCGCGACCGCTTTCGGCGGTGGGGTTCAAAGGCCCACCCAGCCGAAGAATGGTAGCCTTAACTAACTATAGACTCCTTGGACGACATAATCTCTATCCTAACATGCGAAGCGAGTGTGTTCCTTGCCGCTAAGTACACATTCAAGCACGCTCCTGTCTTCCTCTCTCACCCGCCCTCCACTCGTTCGCGTGTGCATCTGTAATGGTATTCGTGTGTGGCTGCACAACAGTTTACGGGGGTGCGCACATATGTGTGCGTGAGGAGGGGATACACCGCGCGAGAGAGCTCTGATCTTTATGAGTCATCGTCATTCGGATAAAAATACCAGGGCGCTTGTACAAACAGTTACCCTTCGGGTGTCTTTTCGAGCAACGTCGTATCGCTTAGGACAGGTTCACACGGCACTCTACCGACCAGGTGGCCTTACCTGAAAGAGATTCTCCGGAAGAGAGCCGGCCATCTCGCTCTTCTTTCTTTAAACAGATAGTCCCAGAGGGATTAACTAATTCGTCGTAATGCGAGAAGGCGTTACATTCTAATAATATATTTTGAAATCGACCGCTGCGACTTTGTCATCGTCGTCATGATCGATGTAACATGCACAACTATAGCCGAATAGATTGAAAGACGGATTGACCAATAAAAAGATCTAGTTGTAAAAATTACATCGCCCTTAATTGATATCATTTAACAACATAGTTTTATCTATTCGATAATTATATTTTTTTTAAAGGCAGGCTTTATTACCGTTGAACTTTTACAATGTGCTCGCGGATTGGTCAATCTGTTGTAACAATTTATGGTCTAGCGATGCATTTCGAAACCATCGCGATTGTCAACGCGTAATGTTTTATAGGATTGCAATGCACACGTGGGACAATACAAAAGCTGCGTTAAATTTAGTTGCACGAGTGGATTACAGAATCTTTAATTGATATTTACTAGCGGTATAATTTCCTTTACCCGGTAATTTCGTTTGAACGTTTCATGAAACGTACAATCTTGCACTGTATTTATGCATTTGCGGATTTTTCACAAAGTATGAACGTATACCACACATGAGTTAAATATAGAGCTTAAAGCGAATTAACCAGCTGCTTGTTGATATTTATTAGCAATATAATTTTCTTTATAATGTCATTTATATAATCCTACATAATAGTCATAAAATGATTGTGAAAGAAGCTTCAGAAATCTCTAGGAAACTTTGAATATTCGCACGCTAATAATTTACAAAACATTAACTAATTACGACGACGCGTCCAAGATTGCTTCGCGGAGGAAAGTCATGCTCGACACCACCTGCTTATTGTCATACTTATTGACGGTAAATTAGCATATGCAGGTGTGCACGCGGAACGGATTAAGGCGTGATATCGCGCGGCCGATATGTATCCGGGATACATAATTTTATGTAAGCGTAAAGAACCGTCTTTGCCTCTCGGCCGTTTCGTAATCTCACGTTTTGTCGCTATACGTCGGCGGATTCATACGTCGTAGAGCGCGAGAGGAACGACGGATCTTAAATCTCCCGAATCCTTCCGAGGCGTCGACGCAACGTAGTCGATGCTGCGGGTCATTTGTCAAGAAGGACACGAAAAAGATACGAGCATCGCTGGAGTCAAAGGATCATAAACTCAGTCGTGTACCGTTAGAAGTCTCTTATTCCTGTAAAGCGCGTATAATAAATAATAATAATAGTTGGAAGACACATACATTCAGGTCTACGAGGTTCACTGGCGGGATCTCTATCGGACAGAGGTGCAAAGGGAGTTCAAGGGATCCGCACGAAAGAGAAGGTAAAGCAGGTAGATACTCCATAAATACGCGATGACAATGCTCGTCGTTTGACGGGGATACTAATGATCGGTCTTCGAGAGCGATAAACCGATACAAAGGCGAGGGAAAATCGGTGAAATTGAGCAAAACGGATGTATCGCCGGTAGGCCTTTGAAACGTCAGTTTCCGGTCGGCTGGCCATGCTCACTCGACTCTCGACTTTAATGATGGGAAATGACGGTTTATGAGCCGACGACGGAGGCTTGATTTATCTTGCGTACGCGAGAGCAGCCTCCCTTGGGATTCGAAATTCGATGTTTATACCTTCAATGAAAAGGTGTTGTCTCGCGTGCTCGCTGAATCGAATCGATATCTGACGACGTTCTGAATATCGATCAGAATATGTTGTGAAGTTTTGACAGAAGGGTGATTGTCACAGGCTTTACAAAATAAATGATGTCATAGTTCAGACGAATGTTATGCGTATGTAATGCGATAATGCATTTTCAAATACGTATACGTTGGTCGTTTATCCGGTCGGATATATCAAATTATTCGTTCGACGAAATGTCCGTCGACAACATCTGCAGCCGATTTCGCGGGGAAACGTGTATTTATGAAATACACGTCGAAATATCGCCCAGAAAAAAAAAACGATGTATCGTGCCGGCAATAAATTTGATTCGCACCGTGATTAAGGGTAATTATTATTTTATTGCGACGAAAAGGGACGTAAATGTTACGCGCGACCCCTCCAGGATCGCGATTTTAGCTTCGAAAAGCAACGGCGATTTCGTGATGCAGGCTAATAAAGTTGCACCGGCTAATTTCTCTAAAACCCTATAGAAGGAGGAACCGACCGGCTCAATCTAAAAGGGGATCGTCGTCGGCCCACGAAACCACCTACGGCGAAGGAAATACGCTTTTAGACCCATGAGGGTGTTTAGATTCCAATCTAATAAATACTTCCTCTCGCAGACCTTTCGGGGGTGAAAATTCAATGAGTTAACGTTTCCGGGGTGAGACAATTTGGTTCTTTTCGTATCCGTTTGTTTCTTCACCCATTAAATTTCATATGTTTAAAATTATCAGATATAACATTATAATCGATCTTGGAAATGCAATATCTGATTACACCTGCATTCGTTTAGTAATTATTTTATTACTAATCGCTGAAAGAAAAAATGTCAAATTTAATAATGGAATCGAATTTTATTAAATTATTGAGAATTAATCTTAAAGTATTAAAATTACATGTATATCTCGAAGGGTTTGAGTAACTCAATCTTGTTTGCCCAACGCGCCTGCTTGGATAAAAGAAGGAAGGGCGAATTTAACGGCGCCTCTAAACGATACAGAGACAGAGATTTACGGGCAATCGACGAATGGCGCCGGCGATCGATCCACCGCTGGGAGAATCGATGCGCTCGCGGCGGGCCATTATTATCGCAGCCAGATATACGCAAGCTTCTCCATCATTCCGCGCCCCACGCTTTTATTTTATTATTCCTACTTCGCATCGCGCGGCAAAGGCACCCACACGTACTCACGGTGGCCATAACTCACCGCGGAGACGCGTTTCGCAATGCACGGAATCCGTATACTTATCGCTGATCGCGTGCGCCGTACGATTTCGTCGGCGATTTCGCGAGAAATCACATAAAGGGGCTGTTTTAGGTGTTTCAAACTACCTGTTGTTTATGAATTTTGCGAGATTAACTCGAAAAATTAAGCTTTCTTGACAAAAATTAATTAGAATAATATTTTCTCTATTAATATTTTAATATTTGTTTTTTAAAATATACTTGCCACTAATTCTCAAGTAAAATTTTCTTTTTTATTTTCGATATTTATAATTTTTACTTTGAGAAAAAATGTGCGATAAAATTTATTATTACGTAACTTTGTTAACTATTTTTATTGAATTTTTAATTAGATAAAGAACATGTTTTATACTTTGTAAATCGAAGCTGACACATCTTGTACACACGCGCATGCATGTTTTTCACTTTTCTGCGGGTAGCCACGGTGCGCTGAGTCAAACGAGTCGGACACGTGCAATTTATTGTTTCCCCGTGGCCTTTGTAACGTGTCTGATTTGTTTCCATTCACGCATACACAAAGTATGTGATAAAGTTGACGTTAGAATTGTTGAAACTGATAAATCTAGACAAGATCTCAATAGCAATCCGTTTCAAATCTTTGTAAAAATTCATAAGAATTCATTGTCAGTTTTTACAGAATACTTCTTCCGATATAAAGTTTACGAAATATGTACATCTTATTTATTCGTCGATAGAATCGAGTATATTGAGAAACCAAGTTGCGAGGAAAACAGTTTTTTATAATTGGGCTTTACATATAGGAATGACGTTATGCGAAAGTGCGGAAGAAAATTCTACGATGTACACTACAACATGATAATCACTCCTTGGATGTTTTGATTGCGCTAAGAGTTATTACGCGTATGCAGAGGTACTTACATTTCATATAAGGATGAGAATGCAACATGACAGCTTACCATTATGAAATCTTGCAACAGTATGATATAAGCGAGTATAATTCAGTATAACATCAATCTAACGAAGATTCGAGCACTCTTGTATATTTCTTGTATATTTTCTCGAAGAGATTTTTTTTGTATCGTATATTTTGTAATGTAATCTGTAATGATGTATATTAGAAATAATTATTTTACAGATTTATTTTTTTAATTTCACGCATATTTCGATCCGAATCGGATAAATAGCGCGCATATAAATATTAACGAGTGACCATCCGGCTGCTCTATGCCCGGTTTGTCGCGTTAATTACGCGGAAGCCGTTTTGCGTCACTGATACTAACGATTCCTTCCCTTTTGTGTTCACGCGGCGGCCGATTGATGTTGACCCGAAAACGCATTGAACGCCCGGCATTCGGCCACCCTCGTTTCTCGTTCGCAACGAAAAATCGCTCCAGCAGCCGAGTCCGGAAATTACGTTTTGTAATGCTTCTGGCGCCCCTCCCGTCCCTCGAAAATGAAAAATACAAAAAGCGGAACGGGGACACGGCACCGGACGATCGATCCTTTTGTACACGTTGTCGCGGCCGGTGAAACAATACGCACTTTCGGTATAAATATGTGTTCCGCGCATCACAATAACCGTCGTAGCGCGGGACGGGTAACTTTGGTCCGTGGATCCGTGTTGAATAATACGAACGTGAAGGGACGCGCATAGGGTCAAAAGATGACCGTCCCTTCGATCGTCCGTCGGCGCCCCTTCGTCGCACCACCGCTATAAAGCAGTCACGTGTCTGCTATCCCCCCCTTCCCCCGCACCTATATACGAGGATATCTACCCCCTTGTATTCGACCACGTCGTGAATAGGCACTATGGTGTTTCGGAACAGAGATGCTCTCACGATGGGGTCCTGCTGACTGCCCCGATGGCGTGACGCGATGGTGCGACTGGCAACCACCGTTCTCTCATTAACGAGCAATGCTGATTCCGCAGCACGCCTACCTGCGTCATGTACCTTCCCTTAATTTATTAAAATCACGCGGCAGAACGCGTCTGCCCGTTCTTGCCACGAGAGAGCCAGCTCCCTTATCATTTCTGGAGCTATTTCCGGAGATCGTATCTCGTTAACCCCTCTGCTCGTGTGTTTCCATGAGCGTCGTCGATGATTGCACGTGGAAGCAAAATTTTCTCATTACGCCTACAACAATTCTGCCAAGTCACATCTAAAGCTCAATGTAATATCTCGCTTTCAAAATTGTGTTGTTAAAATCTGATTCAATTTTCAAAATATCTGTCTATATCAATTTACATAATTTAGATACAAACTTTAAAGTTTTATACGAAAATCGTATATTCTTTATTTATTATCCAGTTAACCGTGTCATTTTATCTTCATATAATCTCATCTTTATATTATTTTCTTTTTAATCATCATATTTGATGTGTGTTCGATAAATTCTAGAAAATATAATACATCACGCACATACTTTTAACATCAGCCGTTGAAAAAATATATATCTGGCAAGCGAATATAAACGACCACAAGTCCGTATAGTGCGTATATAACGGGCGACGGTAGTCAACCACGCGTTAATCCCCGTTCATTTTTCATTTTCCTACGGGTCGTACAGCGCTAACGGACGAGAGGGTATCGCCGGTGAATAGATCCATCCCGGCGTTAATGAGAAGAGAACAAGCGGCATCTATTCATGCTGTAATACAGCATGAGCCAGGTAACCAGCCGAGCTCGTTTCAAGGCAGATCCTATCAGTCGAAGAGGAGGGACACGAAAGGCCTTTCCGCCGGAGTAGACCGAAAATGACGCCTCTTTAACGCACTCTACGGGATGCACTTGGTTGCACTCGACCAACACGCGCACGCACTCGAGCCATGTGCGTGAGATACGCGTGTGCGTGTATGCTCGCAAACGGCGAGCATGCCTCGACAAATGTCGAGAGGGGTGAGAGCGTCGTGACATAAATACAAGCGGGATTTTTTTCTACGGGTTGCTTCGGTAGCTCGAAAAAAGGGAGTTACGTCCGATAAGCATCGCGGCTCCCGGGGTTGCCACGCTCGTTTATCACGTTTTTATCGTCGGGGCGTGATTACCTGGGCGCACTGGAGATGTTATAATTTACATTTCCTGGCTTCATTTACGCCGCGCGACGAGTCGCAATTTAGTATGGCCGGACTCGGTGCAATAAACGTAATCGAAAGGAACGCGACTATCAAAGGACCGGTCTTTGCGCGCGTGTCTACTTTGTTTTACGATTTCGAAAATGAAGACGAAGAAGGGTAAATTCGCGTCGGTGTTTTTACACGTTCTTTCCACGTATCTCGCCTCGCGCTCCGACATTGTCATTAATATCTTCGGTACATCGCAAATAATTAAACTTTAGGACCGGCAATCATTTTTGCCTGTCGTCTCTTGTCGCGTTAACGTACGTATTTTAATGAGGATCGCATCTCGCGAGCGGTTGTAAGATTTTTTTCAGACAGATTTTATTGACGGTATAGCGGACACAAATTAATTTATCGCTTCATTACTTTCTCTCGTGCACGGCATTACCCTATTATTGCGATATGATTTCTTCTTCATAAACGTTTCAACGTACAAATTAATTGCGTAATACACACCCGGCGTAAATTATAAAACCGTTTATTCGCAGCTAAAAAGACTATAATTACGAAAGCTATATTTTATCGAGTTTTTTTAACAGGAATATTCGAGATAAATCATTTTCTTCGTTTTCTCATTTATATATTCAAAAGATAATAACATTTATGTTAAATAATTTTTTTCAAGTTTTATCTGTTTTTAACACAAACGACGCAAAAGTCTTTAGATAAACTTAAAATTTGTGAATCACGCGAAACGAGTCATCGATTCCCACGTGACAAAGCGCGACCAACCAATCGCATTATCGACGTCGAAGCGCCAGTTTAAGGAAATCGCCAACGATTTCTCTCTCTCTACTCTAGACGTAACGACAGATACGCAGCGCACGTTCCAGCGTCTCTCGCGGGGTCGATTTCGTTCCGAACGACTGCTTGAAAAATGCTCGTAGCGAGTCCCTCTTGTTCTTGGTCTTTCTGTCGACGTGAAAAATTGACGTACGAAAATTCTGACGCGTCGCGATTTGTCAAATTCCCCGCTTCCTCGAGTCCCGGCCCGGTGGACAACGCTCGTATTCTCTTTTCGCGATACCTCTTCCTTCCATCTTTTTCTTTTCTTTCTCGATATCAATATCATCAACATACGCATAAAGACGGATACGCAGACAGGGAGAAAAGCACGGTTATACGGCGGGGTTTTGGGTTTCAAAATGATTGGGGTGAAATTGGGGTAAGCCGATACCGCTTGACTACCCTCGGCGACGGGCTCTTCTCAAGGGTGATGCGCGCCGGTATATACCGGTCAATTTAAGCCCCACATGTCACTCGAGGAAGAAAGGAATCTGAAAAATCTTTCGTCTGTTTATAATATGTGTTTGTTCTCTTTTCAGTATCTTATTTAATATACACGCACACAGATATATATTTGCATAATCTTTTTGTGAAGCTTTACGGACTTCTTTTCTTTATATTTGCGTACATACAATGTCAAGTATTAAGATTGATCTGTTATAAATGCGGGGCAACACGATGCCAGTGTAGTTTACATTTCTCCCGCCCCCTTAAAAATATTACTATCAATCCCATTAATTTCTAATGATTTCTTTCGTGAGATAGCCACGTATGACTCCGAACCCTGATTTCGCTACATCCGGTTTCGAGTTTCACCTGGGAACGAATCGTGTCCTCCCCTTCGATCTCCCTTTTTTTTCCTCTCCGCAGCTGGATTCTTCATCTCCAGAAAATGAAGATGGACAGCGTCCACGTGTCGGACGTCGGTCATTTATTCCATTCGTCTCGCAATGGCCATCTACTTACTATCGTGCGTGGCCCCTATGTATATTTGTGTCGAAAACCCCTTTGACGGCTGGCTCCGCAAATTGACGAGCGTCAATTAGTCGTGGCCGGTCTCGTGGTCTCGCTAAGGCCATCGTCGACGACAAGACTCGTCTCACGGTACTTAGGATTGTTCCAGCACTAGCTAGCAGATCGCAGTCCGATTGTTGTTGTCCGATCGTTCGTGATTGTCAAACAATGGCTGGCTGACAATATTGTCGATCGTAGACAGCATTAGCTCCTCGTGCTGTATGGGAACTGACCAGTGGTCAGTTTCAGCTTTAGCCATAATCTGTCAGTGACAGCCGTGTTAAATACAAATCACTCGTTGACACTTTTGTTATTCGTTGTTATCCACAATGGCATCTTTTCTGGGAAAAAGCGTGGAAAAAGACGCATTATTGAATATTGGTTTTTACGGTTGTCAACATATTAACGAGAATGCCCTTTGCAAAACTGGATGCCATTCTGCTTCTTCTCTATTTTTAGTATAATAATAATTTGAGGTAAAATTCGACAAATAAAGTAACGAATATATAACAAAAACGAATCAATCCAATGGACAGATTGCGATTTTTGAAACAATCGTCATCATACAGATTCCATTTGCAAATTTCACGGTTGTAAGAGGCGAACCGATTGTCTGCCTAGTCATTCTGCGAGCTATGCGCGATGTAATAACGGATATCTGGATAATAGAGACTGGGGTCTTTCGATTCTCGCGGGCAAAATGCCCCTTGGCCCGGTGCAGGATGAAAGCGAAACTCAATTCCCCGATATCTGAATACCAGCCAATTACGCGTGATATATGAAGGGTGCGTGTCATATGTATATTTTTGTCATTTTCCGCGCCTCGAATTTGAATGTCATCTCCGTCTCCCGCTCATTCTTCTCAATTTATTCCGGCGCGACACCGCGAGTCTCCCGAGTCGCGGGATGATTTGCATTTTCGGAAAAGAAGAACCGCACGCGTGCGCTTTTGCAAGTCAGACAACCGATATCACACGTGCGGCGTCGTGATAAATCGTCCTCCTTCGTCCTTTCAATCGTTCGCGAGTCATGATCGAGTAACGGTTTCGAAATTGATATTATCAGGAATGAATACGATATTCTTTAGATCCATTCTCAGACTGCATTTCCAGTGTGTCATTTGCACCTTGCGTTGCTGTGTGTGTTGCTTGCTGCTTATTTTTGTAAATATTAAATGATTCTAAAACCTCCTTTATTGATAATATTTGAAGAAATAATTGAGGCATAATGTATCAAGTTGAACGATGCGATTGGCCTTTCTATCTGAAATATTCAGCGCTTATTCTCTTATGCGCGAGAGAAAATTTCGCGGGTTTAATATCACTTTTAAGAGCAAGTTATTAATATGGAAGGAGGATATTAACGATGCACGCTGTTGGACAAAGTCAGAAACATGCGGACGCCATCGAGCTATAGCTTGTATTTGCGCAGGAAAATTAAAGCTCTGTTTACGGAACGCGGCATGTCCTCCGCTGCTGACAAGATCGAACGGCCTCATAGCCGTGGGCATGCTGCGATATTCATAGAGAATATCGTACGTGCGCGCGGAATCCGCAAACGTTTATAACATATTCCGTGTGATCAATCCCCCTTTTGATCTGCCTTTGGCCACCGGCCGGTAATCGCGCATCGGTTGTCAAATTTTAGTTTACCATTTTCTTGCTGGTCACTTCATATTTGAATTCGCGTTAAATGATTAACGAGTGTACACATGATATACTCAACTCTACGCTTTTTATTTTCTGTCATACAATACGATGTAGGAATTTATATAATTTTTTTCATTTGCTATATAAGATTTTAATTAGTTGTGAAATATATATCCACAAAAGGAAAAATTTTTTAAATTTTCACGTCGATATTTTAATCTTATGTTAAGTTTTTAATTCTACAGTACAATAGGAATAAAAGCTCCGAATCGAAATTTCATTCATTTTTAATTTAACATATATATGTTGGAAAGTATTCATAACACACTTCTTTTAACACAATATTTTTGTCTCCATGGTAGAACTAGTTTCGACCTTTATTTGAGTTTTCTTTCAGACAACAATAAGTAACTGTTATTTGCACCAATATTAAGTACGGTGAATCATCAAAAAAGCAGGTCTTATTGTAGATGGGATCTTTCCGAAGAAGAACGGGATTTCTCCCCTTGGGATTTCATCTTTGCGTCGTCTCAGATTTTTACCGGTATATAATGTGTTTCCAGAAGGCGGTTCATGACGTTCCATTGAAAGCGGTTGCTTTGATGTAGACTTTATTGAATGGCAGAGAGCACGATTGATAAATTTTAATCATATCTTATTTTGTCAAGATTAAAAAAAATGTAATTACATGGATTAGAGAAACGTCTCGTGTATTGAAAGATATATTGAATCAAATTTAAATTATTAGAGAAATATTAATATATACAAGTTGTTCTTTTAAAATTGCACAACTTAATTATATTTAAATTCTTCTTTAGACAGTTTCTTCATATCTATTAATATATTCTTTATTGTTAAATGTGTGGCAGAGAGATATGTGGTAGAAAAAAAAATTAAGAATGAAGACTGAACAATATTGTTATTATGATCGCCGTTGGGTAGTCATGACCAAATACCTTTCGTGCTAAGGGGTTGTAAGAAACCTGCTGTTAGCATTCTCTTGTCTCCCTTTTTATCTTAGCCGACAACAGAAACATTTTCTGCGGTTCTTTATCATGTCAAATGTGCGCTTTTTCACTAGACTGTGTAACCGATACAAGTACGAGGCTTCGCTCAAGGGTTGTAAATTATTTTTTTTAAGCCTTCTTCAGAGCAACGCCACGACGCATTTGACGGAGTGACGCGGAGCACGCATAACAGCGCTGGAAGTTGTAGTGATAAAGCGTGCCGTCGGGACACGATTATGTACTAATGCCTTGATAACACGACGCGAATAAATCCTGCATCGTAGACGAGAGTTAATCAAGCTGACAGAAACAATATTTGCATTCTTGCGAAATTATGAATATATCATGTCTTTTTTATACACACATATAAAAGGTAATTGGCCTGTTGCAATAAATAACTTTGCGAATATCAGACTGAATATTAATTAATCATGAGTCTTGAAATTTCTAGCAACATTATTAATGTTATGTAAAGAATAATATGTCAAAAGTAAGCGCTTGTCGGTTTGATAGAAAATTAATAGATCTTGCAAACAGACAGACGACATTCAGAAGACGTCTCTAAGCACGGTCGTTGCCCCTTATCTTCTTTCAACTCGCACAACGTCGACAGGAATGTACTCACGATTTACATGCGAATTGTACCACCCTTTCCGGACGATGAAAGGAAGCGGTGAGGAGGAAGCGAGGGCCGGGGGGGGAGAGAGGGAGGGTAAGTGACACGACGGTCCGGACATCGCCATTACGACTAGTCAAGCCGCCCTATACTATTTACCCCCGTAGTTTAAGCTACCCCATAAAGATTCAGATAACGCTGGAAAAGGCGCACCCTGTACAACGTGGTGTTTTGCAGCTAGGCTTAGCACCCGTGGTTGAACGCTAACTGCCGTACGACAGGTTAGACGAAAAAAAGTTCTCGCCCCTTATCCCCGTATCCCGTTTTAACGTCTGCGACGACGAGGGTGACATTTTGTTGCACAATTCGCTTCCACCGGTGGACTTAATCTACCTACCCTATCCGGTTCTTTCCATCACGGGACGTGTTGCAAAAAGTTCCAACTAGCGGAAAACCACCGAATATATATATAATGGATTTCGTAGTACGCGCATTTCTTTACTTCGAAGCACTTTGAAGCTACGATAAATATCAATTTGCGGAAGCATGAAAACAGGTAATAAAATTCACGGGAAAGCGATTTGCTTGTATTATTTTAGAATATATATGTTGCGCACAAACCATATTGCAAGTTGAAATTTCGCTGCTATTTTCAACTTCGATTTACTCAGGTTTATAGAAGAGATTTCTATAAATATAATTTCTAGAAAAAAAAATATTGAAAGAGCTCTTGCTTTATACCTTAAATAGACAATTGACGAATGGTTATTCATCTATTGTCTTAAAATGAGAATAAGTGATGTTGGATACATTGCTTTTACTGAACGCACATAATCGATTATTTTACAGAATATTTATTTTTGGTACAGGACAACGATGTTGACAGCGGAAAAAAATCGCTTAAGCAATTCGTTTGTATTTATAGCTTACAGCGAATGGACAAAATTGCTAAACCGAAACAGGGTATATTCGCGACTCATTCTTTTACAATTTTTTTCCTTTTACTTCTCGCTTTTCGCGATTAATTACCGGAGCGTGGAAAGCTTTCTGGGTGCGTGCAAGCACGCGCGACAGGTTGTCGACGTGCGAGAAAGGTCCTTGGCTGCGCTTCTCTTTTCACCCCCCCGGGGACGGTCGTGTCTGACATTCTGTTGATGTCGGAATTTCCGCGACAGCATTTTTAATCACGCGAGCATTTTAGCGGCGCGGTGCCTGGACGCTTTAATATAGGAGCAATGTGGTTATGCATAGTGATGAGGGAATACGGGCGGACGGGGCGAAGCGACAGTAAGCGTGAAATGCTTCGGCTAAAAACTCCATCTGTAAGCAAATTGTTTAATTACTTACGATATTGCTGGGGCCGCGGTGGCGGTGGCACAGAAATTCGGTGCAAACCGGTGAGACGACGGAATAAGGGGATGATTTTAACGAAGAAGCGAGAGAATGAAGAGAAAGCGATAAACGAGAGGATGAGAGTAACAAGAGAGAGAGAGAGAGAGAGAAAGAGAGATAGAAGAGAGAGAAGGAAGGAGAGAGAAGGAAGGAGGGAGAAGGGGGAGAAAATACATACAGAGCTTTCGATTCACACAGAGCAAGCCGATCTTAATCTATTCGGCCAGCGAGTTCGGCTTCGTTAATTTCCCGGAACTGTCGGGTCTCGTTAAAGAAATTTAATTGCACCAAGTGCGATTGATTAAACCGCAGAGTCGCTTCGATGGGGATTGAAAAGAAACTGGCCGCAGTCTCGTTTCCTCTCGGCTCTTCTCTCCAACTTTTCCAAGATTACGTCGTTTTCTCGTTAGACGGAGAGCGAATTTATAAGAGCAGCGCCAGAGAATGGATTAACTCTATTGTTTGCCAAGCCGAGAAGCAAAGTTTTCCGAAGCGTTTTTTTTAGGCATATTTTACCACATGTGCATTAATCCTCATATGGTAAAACTGATGTGCATCGCGTTAATGAAAGAACGCGGCCATCTCATCAATATCATCGTTTTCCTTCTTTTTTCTTCTATCATCGCATTTAACAAGCGGCTTTACACGTGAAACGTTCTGATGCGTTTACCGTGGAAAGGGGGAGGAGGAGGAAACTGTAGCATAGAACGTATGTGGATCGTATTTTGCGTGCACCCTCCTTTAATGGAAAGCATCGAATTTTTCCCTGTAAACACTGAGCATCCATCGCGAAACTCCATGCATCCCTGAGAGACTATCAATATGCCAGAGTGATTGCTCTCTATTCACGTATCACTCGCCGGGCGGTTCTATATAAACGCGCTGCGTCATATTTTGCATGCAACCGCTCTCGCAAAATTGAATAAAATCCATTAAAATCCTCTGCGGGAATATTTTGCAGCGACGTCAAATGATATTTACATGAAATTTTATTTCGACGTTAATAATAGCGCGTTTTTTCAAGTGATATATTAAAATTTGAAATCTTTTTATTATCAACACATTTTACAATTATTTTTTTATATTTTAAAAAGCATTGAAAAGTGTGACAGATCGTATTTCTTTATATGTATATAAAATGTCCCGAAATTATCAGATGTTTTTTAACAATAGATTCTCTTGTTAATTTAAAGATGATTTTTTAAACGAAAATATCGAGGAAGATCAATTTTTTTATAAGCTTTCAATTTTTTTCATCACAAATCTTTTAAAATTAAAATTCTATTAAAATAAATTGAAATTAATTAAAAAATATAATTTTATCAATCTTTTAACATTCCATAAAATTCAATTTACGAAAAATTCTTCTCTTACAATCGTTTAAGTTACCTAACTCGGTAACTTTTCGTGTCTCAATTTTCGCTGAGAAAAAGTTTCTACATTGGCCAGAGAATCCGCTATTAAAAGGACATCCGGTAATTTTGAAGCACTCTGTATAGGGAGACGCCGGATTCATATAGTAAATTATATGAATATAACTCATCCCTAGACATCTCAGACAGAACGCGATATCAACAAAGACCGAGACAAGGCATCACTCGCTGCGGATAACCACAGACACGACGTAGTCTTTTGTCGGAAGCGACGCCACGGAAGCTCCCAACAATAGACTCCATGGAGTCTCCATGGCCCGTCGATTATGATTATGAATAGCCGCCGCGGCCTCCCCCGTCGTAATTGTTAATTAGCCCTGGCATTTCCAAACTCCGCGGGAATCCATTCAGTTCGATGTTCTCGGGGGTACGCGGTAGTTTCTGATTCGACGATGTACGAGCTAGCTAGCTAGCTAGCTGGCTGGCTGGCTCTCAAAGTTACCTCGTGATTTAACATGAGAGCCACCCTTGTTTGCGCAAGTATTCAGCCTCTAGTTTCTATCTCGCCGCGAAAGTTGGATTACCCTTCGAGAGAGAGGGAAAGCTAGAATGCATCGTATCTGTGTTCGGAGAATGTTTTCATAGCGAATTGTGCGAACAAGATGAATGACTACAGATTGCGATACATATATATATATTTTCGTTTTTTAATTTATAATTATTTAACTTATTTTGAGAAAATATATAATTACATCACATTGCGTTTATGTCATCGTTAGAAATGAACGTAGATTGCGCTCTATAAAATCGATAGATTTTCTCGGAAGCTTATTGCAACTTCTTTTCTCTTTCCCCGGTAACAGGATGTTCATTACGCAGGTTAGGAGGGTCCGCGCCACCGAACAAAACTGTAATTGTTTTTAATCACTTGGTGAGTGGAAGTTTGTCGAAAAGGGGTGAGAGAGCCGATGGCGGTTAGCCGGAAATCATCCCTCGTACCCACTTTCACTTAATGTCATGGCGCTTCTTTATCCTTTCCCTAGCGACATTACAACTGGAAAAGTAAGGGAAATGAATGAATAAAATATCATCGCGTGATAAATCAAATTGACACTTATTTCATAATTCATCGTTCATTTTTTTTCTATTTACATATTCGCTATAAATGTATTTGATTAGTACTATTTCCTTTTTAGGAGCGGATCGTTATTCTTACTTTTGATCGAATCGTAATGCGCATTGTATTTTGATTGGAGTCCATTCGTAAAAGCGCACGCACACGATGAGCTTGTCGGGGCTTATTTCGATAGTCGATCATCTCGACTGGATTACGACACGTGCGTAACGTAATACATCGCGGGCTCGTAATCTCGCGGTCGTTTGTTATTCCACGGGACGAGTCTCTCGATTTCTTCTTGTAATCATGTCCAAACAATACTGTTTGCGTAGGAGTCGACGAGTGCCGCATGCATCCGACAGCAGTAATAGAACGGAACGCATACGCGCATACATATGTATGTAACTATACCGCGTGTTTACATTAATTTCTCGTAAGTGCGGGACAGAGTCGTCCAGTGCGACACGAAAGCGCATAATTTGCATCACGGCCAGTAATACATCGGTAATTATTTATTCTTGTATTACGCGCACCACGCGTGTTTGATCGTCGCGGTTACTAGTTTATGGTACACGCGGCGCACGACGGAAAGAGAGAGAGGGAGAGAGAGAGATATATAGTAATACAGCTGTAATTGGCCGTTACAACGCGCGGAACAATCGAACTGTGCAAATGTCGCGCCGATAAATTAACGCCGCCGTCTTCATTCAATGGAATTGCGCGCCTGGAAAATGAATTCCTCCGGTGGAGCATGATACCGCGATTGCTACCGTGAAAAACGCCTGTTCATCTGTCTGGCCGATTAAATCGTGTAATTTGATGGCTCTCGGAATAGAAATTTTTCGGTTTAAACAAAGTATTAATAGTTTTTTTTACATAAAATAAATTCTAATTTGTATAAATAATATTTTAGATTAATTTATATTTTATAAAAATTTTATAAAAAAATACATATATCGTTGCTGGTACATCTTAAAAAAAGTAATCAATTTAAGTATATATTACGCGACCAATATGAGGAAACTGGTCGTAAACATCGCCATTCCGACGCGGAGAGACATTTCATTAGTTCTTACTATAAGATTCAATGGAACGGAATCGGTGCAAGAAACCTCGATCTCATCTTCAGAATCGATAAAATGGAGCGGTACAGTAGTAACGCGAGGAGCAGCACGAAAGGAGAGAAGGGTGTAATACAGCATCGAGGTAATATATGTTGGCGAAACTGACAAACAAGGCTCGTAACGGGTTTTACGCGCGAGGCAATTATCAGAGTTGTCAGGCAGTCGGTTTAACGCCTCCATTTATGTGCGTATAAAACGCGAACCCGGGAGCCACGAGCGCCAATGAAATGTAAAGCCCAGGATGCATTAATCCCCCAAGTCGAGGCCATACCGCAACGTTCGCACGTTTACAAAATGCCATTTTGCACCGCGCGACCGAAATTTAGCTCCACCCAGTTGGCTTGTTTAATCCGAATCAAACCGTTTAACGTAGCGAAGCTACGCCGCTGTCAAACGTCCGTCGCGTTCACCGCGATGGATTTGTACAGCGAGATGCGTATACATGTGTTCCGTCTATTTCGCGGTCCGCTGTACTTTCACTGACCGATATAAATTTCCGATGAACACGTGGAATATATCCGCGATAATATATATTCCTACCCCACGTTTGCACGTGTAACCATCCACGGTTATTTCAGGCTGTGAATCAGGTTACGTCATAATTTTCTCCCTGCATTTTGTAACCGACGCGTAAAATATTAATCGTATATGGCGCCTGTCGAGTTTTCATTAATCGGGGTAGCTCTTCGATCGTCGAATAATTGCGATATTACGTTGGACGATTTACGCAACGCAACGTGTGCAGGTGTGATTTCATGGAGGCCGCAGTAATATATTTAATTGTAATGGACAATCCCAATAATTTGTGCACAATGCGTGTAATTTGTATTTGTTGTGTAAATGTATGTCGGGCTTCTGTTTATCGTTATTCCTGGAAAAATAATAACGTTTTACATTCATCAATAACACTGTTTTCCCTTCATTAAAAAGGTACGAATTAACTGTATGCATTTAATTAATTAATTGCCCGTTGTACCTCCACGAGAAACGCTTCGTGTGATACGGCATGACTTCCGATTAGAGATGAAAGCTGATGAGTCAAACGATATATTTCTATTCCGCCCTCGGCACGCTATCCTATCATTAACATCTATCGATGATCGATGTAAAGAAGCGACGCTTTTGAGAGAACTCGCGAGGGTGAGAAATTCGATCGACGAAGAATCGAAGTCTGACCTAATGGAATACCACGCGCAAGTATCTAACGCGTCTCTCCTCCCGAGTCTAAAGAATATCTAATTATCTAACACGTGACTTGACACGTGTGGGAAGCTCCCGCCGCTATTTTCTGATTCATTTGCCGGCCACGTCTCGCAGAGAGAAAGAGAGGAAGAATGGCCGCACTTGGCCCCCCTCGATGTGATATTTTGTAAAGTTTACTCGGGTGGCGCGGTGTGAAACGCATGCTGTTATTAAGGTCTTCGCTCTCGTAGCTATATACGCACTATCGTACGCGTGTACCTGCGTATATACGCACGTGTACGCTCGCGTTGCAAACGGCAGTTAGTCATTCTTTGATAATAATGGCGAAACAGAAGGTGTATGACACATGGAACAAAAAACTTCGGGCTAATGAAGTGTGATTTTGCGCTTTCCTCGAGCGTGAAAAATATAAAAGTTTTTTTACATGTGTAGTCTATACACGATTTATGTTTTTATTACTTTAAATGAATTAAGTGTCTATAATTAATTGAATTTGAATAATTTAATATCCTTATAATTGAATAGTATTTTTTATATTTTAATATTTCTCTTCTTTTATCGACTTTTAGACACGAGAATAGTTAAAAATTCGATATTAGAAAAAAATGTACAGTTTTTCAATCGTCGTCTCTCCGATAATTGAGTAACTTGCCATAAACGTATGGAAACAACCAGCGGAATGAAATTACTAGCTGCACGTCCCGCAAAATGTATAGCGAAGAATGACACTCGACAACGGGTTCTTTGCACCATGCACGATATTACGCTTCGAGATAGAGTCGGGATCGTCTCTGCGTGCAAACAAGGCAAGGACGACACGACTAGTCGGTTCTATGCATTTTCCATGAATATTCAATCATGTAAATGCGAAGCAGAGTCAATCCACACATTACTTATGTCTTTTTGTAATTTACGATAGCTGCTGCTTAATTGACTTTGTAACGATGCCACCTGCACCGTGACGATTCATTCCCTTTTCATTAAACCTTGGCTAAGATATTTATGAAACAAGAGATACTTTCATAGTTTTTGCACTTTGCTTCTGACATTATTTTTTGATTAAATATTGCATTATTAAGTATTGTGTTACTTTTATCAACATTTTTTTTAATACTTGTAAGGTAATATTGAACTAAACAATACTCGCGTATTATTCTTGGAATAAATACATATCTCATCGAGCGATATATCAATATATATACATACATAGCTTTCGATATCGAATAAGTAAATACACCGGTACTTGAAATTTATCATGTGTAATCTTGAAATAGCTCAAAGCGCATTGTTATTCGTTCCTCGTGTGTACTCGACAGTCTTCGAGTAGTCACGGACAAATTCTGAAGTGTTTCCCATGGTTGTCGGATCCTCATCTCCTCGACGATCATCAGGTATAAGCGCGCGGCTATACGACTACTCGGGCGACAATCATTATCGGCCCGATGACTCCGCGCGCGATGCACTTTAATATTTACTCTCGCATCCCTCGAGCACCCTCGTAGCCGTGTATCGCGCCACGGTCGAACGCCATCGGCCGTCAATATGCTTCGATCCTTTCTTTTCTAGAAGGGTGAGAGAGAGAGAGAGAGAGAGAGAGAGAGAGAGAGAGAGAGAGAAAGAGTGATTTGCGCGCGGAGGGGGAGAAAAAATAAGGGAGGTGGTTACACGGCTAACAAGTAAGAGCGCGTCCCTAACCGCGCCTCGAATCGAAAGCGGAGTTAATTGATCGGAAGTCTTGAGGCCGCACGTGCCGTTTTTGCCATTGTGCGTGCTCCGCAGCGATCCGTACAAAATCGAGTCGCTGTTAGTCGGCAATGAGCGCCAGTAGAGTAGACAGAGCGATATTTTATTTGTCCGGATGCGTCGCGATCATTTCAATTTTACCCGTCGAATAAACGCGTATTTGTTCGTACAATAATATATAATGCAATCACGCGGGTCCTCCCTTTCTGCGCGTATCATTTAATGGAATGATGATATCGACAATAGCAGTATCCTCATCGAAAGAACATATAATTTAAATTTTCCGTTTTATTAACCAATGGAATATACATCGGGAAATATCGAAAATGCGATATTAATTACATTCCGAGATAACTATTGAAATGAAAATATATTAAAAGCAATGTGTGTGTGCGGAGCGCGTTTCGCGAAATGTTTTTCGCAATTACCATTCCATTTCCATAAATAATATCATCGAGCGTTATTTCTTATAATGAGTCGGCTTACGGAGTTGAATATCGCGTATGGCGATACGCGGTTTAAGGGCCGAGAACGATAGAGATTACCGCGGACATGGCAAGAAATAAAAAAAAGAACGCTCAAATAAACTCACGCCCGTTAATGAGATTGCGAGAGGGAACCCTGAGCGCGTACTATATATAATCGAGTTTTCATTCTCATCGAGAGAAAGAGAGAGAGAGAGCGAGAGGGAGAGAGAGAGGAATGGGAGGCGAGAGAAGGATCGGTCGAGGAAGGCGGAGGAGAAGCCACCCCGTTTTGTAATTGCCGGTATTTATAAGCAATACCCGGCGCGAGAATACGCGCTTTGTCGGGGCTTTCCTAAGCGTAATATGGTAATACGTGCAATGGCCCATATTGACATGAACGATGCCTGCCATTAGCGGGCCCGGCGCTGGATGACTGTTTTTAATTTCCTCGGCAAGTGAATTTCTGCCGCGACGGCCAAGGGTGAATATTGCCGCGTATCAGTCATAATCACTTTCCTCCGCGAAATCGTCCGGCGCCTACCATTTTTTCACCTCTCGTTGGATTTTTTTCTTTTTACTCCTCGTATCCGGCGGGGCCATTTGGAACGTGAAATATGACGGGCGAGCGACGAAGGGACGAGATATATAATTGAATTTCGCTCGAAGGGCACACACAATTAGGGAACCGAACGATTATAATGAAACAAATTTAGATAGAACCGTGCGAGGCAGGCATGTCGAGGTTGCACGCTCGTTTGGAGAAAGTGGTTTCGAATCGATAGATTATTACGATGATCCATTCATTCGAAATAATTCAGAGACACAACTGACATTCGGAATTCAAGTGAAAGAGACGAGATTACGCTCGTCGCTAAATTGTCGAAATTGAACTCAAAAAATACTGATCCCATCAAATCAAATTTATCGGACTTTTGGAATTTGACTTTTGAATTTCGTGCCGATTCTCAATTTGTAGCGTAATTTATATCCATACACACATTTGCCCTCGACGTACCCTAAATTCTACAAAACTCATACGTTTTATTTAGATATCAATCTTCGTGCACATGGCCTGGAAAAGTCATCGCCACGCTAGTTTCGTTTGACAAAACGTGTCGTTGCGCATATCCCGAAAACACCTGCGGGGCTTGACACTCGCACTGCGCGGGCGTGTATGTGTGTGTGTGTGCGTGCGTGTGTCAAGTGGCCATTAAGCCACCTAAAAAGCACGACATCTACGACGACGATCTCACGTGCTAAGAATTAAATCACCATTACGACCGGTTGCGCTCGCGGCAGATCCGCATCGGTGTGGGATCCGCGCAGGTGTCCCACCGTCTCGCGTTGCGGTTACGCCACCGTGTATAAAACTGCACAAGCACTGTAGCAGTCTCTCTTTATCTGATCGACGATTTGTCGAAGTACCTTTTGCGGTCGTCGCGCGATATCCTCCCTCACCCCGTTCGTTCCGTGGGTTCCGGGTATCGATTAATTAAGTTAGATTATCGGGCCGAATCAACCAATCGAAGAAAAATAAATTACAATCGAGTTTTCTCATTCGGTCAATCGATTACAATCAGTCTCTCATGTGGAAACTCTTATTATTTTCCCTCACTAAAAAAGGAATGTCGATACTCGAAAGTCTCGACGGTGGCGATGACGGCGACATAAATATTTGACAAGTTTAATATTAAAAGAATATTATATTGCAATAACTTCTTTTCCTATATATGTATATATAAATATATATAATATGTATAATTATATATTTTATATATTATATATATGTTTATATGTATATAATTATATATCACATAATAGGAAGAACTAATTAGCGTATTTGTAATGTTCTAGTGTCTTAAAAAACACTGATATGAAAAAAGATATATATAATATAAAAGTGCACATATGTTTAATTTAGAGTTTTAAATCAGTTATTATTTTCACGTAAATTAATTGTATAAAAGTTACACTCGAGAAAAAGCAAAGACGTCATCTGATCTTTTTCTCCCGAATCGTGTCTTATTTTTTAAATCCGTAGTAAGCCGGCTTCGTTTGCCAGTCGAGAATCATTAAAGCTCCCGAATTCTTCGCGCATCGAGGAAGTTGAATGAGCGGGAAAATACAGAGTACGCGACGGACGGGCGTCCGACCATCTTACTGAAGAGATTTGCGAGAAGTGGGTGGAGGTGCTCAACGAGCGCCAAGAGTCGGAAGTCGGGGGCAACCGAGAGAACAATAAAAAATGGACAGAACGAAAGAAACCAGCGGGTAGGAATCGGCGAATGAGCGAGAAAAGAGAGGAAGGGGAGGGAAGAGACGTCTCTCTGGTACGTCGTAAATTACTGGCGGGAGAATACACTGCCGACTGACTCGTTTCGGGGAACATCGCAAGGTTTATACGTTTTAATGTACTCGTTAATAGGCCTCCCTCTTTCGTGGGTCCTTTCCCTTGCCACCCCGCCTTTTAATCCCTCGAGGTCCCCACTTCGCGGATTATACTCCGGGAGATATATGTTGATGGAATCTTATATATGGTTTTATAGTGCGCTCACGCTGATGAATACCATTTATATTGACGCCAAGATAAAGAGAAAGAGAGAGAGAGAGAGAGAGAGAGAGAGAGAGATAGTGACCGGCCACACAGAGTGCATCTGGTTATTACAGCAGTGTAATTAATATTGTCTCTTTGGCTGGCGCCCGACAAGGAATTATGATTACCCCCTCGTTATTCTCAGTGAGGGTGAGAGAATCCCTGAGCCTCGACTTAAGCCCTCGCGAGAATTTTTGCTGATGACTTGATTTAACGCGGTTAATCAGATTACACGAAACGCGATAGCTAATTGCGGAATCAAAGAATTTTGACAATGTTTCTTCTTTTTCTTCTTCCTAAATGTCACTTTTGTAGAAAAAAAAATTTGATATAAAAATAAAATATTTTCTAGAATTTCTTTAAAACAGAAGATTTAGCGATATTTTTAAATATTTTCATGACTTTTATCGCATACAACTCAATATTTTATAAATCATTAAGTGCCTCTGCGAGCCCATTGCTAAAAAAGATTTAATTTAATATGGTAATTTTTCATTAATTTATACATGCACTATTTATGTTAATTTATGGTGATCTATGTCGATTTAAATGAGTCGGTGAAGCAATATGTTTATTGATAGTACATTTTTCTTTTTTGTTTTTAACACGCGCGCGCTCGTGATGAATCATTACGACAGAAGAAACACTCGCTCGTTCACGGAAGATCGTAAAGCGTAAAATGTTGTTTTAAAGCTTGATTCTTAATGGCGTTCAACGTAATGCTCATGCGGAAATGCAAGTACCTTGTAATTATCGAGAGGTTGATGCATATCGATGATTGCGACAAAAATATCGCCCGATATTGTATGAAACTTCATCGTTCATCTCTCAAACCTTACTATAATAAAATAATGTTCTTAAATATTTTATATAATAATAAATAATTTTACAATTTTATATAAGTTAAATAATAATGTATTTAAAGATGTTTTTACTTAACCGAAGAAAGTTGAATTTAATAATATAAATATTTTCGTAATAATATAATAAATATTATATCGATATATCTCTCCGGTATTTACTTTTATTATGATGTCACATTTATATCCGCTGAATATCTCGGCGAGCGTCTTTAATTAGAGAACGTAATGGAAACATCTGTTTAAGCGCGATCCATACACCGTGCTACGCGTGCACCAAGTTGCACGTGACTATTTTTAGCGATCGCACGGGCGCATATGCTCTTCGGTCGTACATCTCTTTGCTTTGTGTAACGCTTCCTCTAATCTCTGGCATGACGCGGAAAGATTTTACACACCGCGTACCGTTGGAGAAGACTGGCGCAAGCGCCGCTTGCCAGGGTTTTCCCCTGTTCCCGCGCGACGTTATTTATTTTCTGGCGGTGTGCGCTAACTCTTCCCTTCGTTTACGGGCATAAATACTCGTTTAAGCCTCCCCCGTGCTATCCCGACGAGGCAATCCGTCTCTCGTCACTCATCCAGGATCATCAATCGTCTCTCGATCGTCCAGGAGTTACCGGGACGTGGGAGTCTCAAAAATGCTCGCATCGTTTAAAAATAAGGTCGCATTTTCTTCTAAATGCCAAATAATTGAACTTGTTTGATAGCTTGTTTTTTTTATTATTTTTACTTCACAATTAATAAATTTAATTTCGTACATCAGGAATTGAACACGATATTTGATATTCTTTAATATGTAAATTATAAATTATTAACTTTTCTTCGTATTTTTTAACTCAATTTAATTCAATTAAATTTGATGCAATTAAACCAAATGAAACATTAAGGCTGATGCTAGCGATGAAGCCATCGTTTCGTATCCACGAAGAAGTATCTCTGGTCGTGCATTCCAGGCGATAGCGACGGTGATTCGAAGATAAGAATGAAAAATTAACGATCGTTTTCCGCGAGGTTATTGCCTCTCGAAAATGTATTCTCGCGGCGGAATCGCACGATTCATCCGGCAATAAAACGCTGCGCGAGCGCGCGCGCGGTCGCTGTGGATTATCCTTTATCGTTCCTTCGGATCACGGATCCGGAATGGATTTGTCGTCCCTAAGTACGATAAAAATTAAAAATTTACCAGGCCAGCCTCCCCCTCCCTTACCAGCGACGGCGGGGTTGCGTCCGAATGGCGCATACGTGGAGCCCGAGGCGGAAAGTTTTACCGAGATAATGATATACGCTCGTACCGTTATCTTCGTGCATTTATCGGAGCGGGGCACATAGCCGGGCATATAGACGTAGACTTGTACCTATGTACGACCGTAATGCTATCGCGCCACAACCCAGGTTTGTTTTATTTCCTCGTTCGAGCGCGGAACCGTCCGCGTAATGCACGCCTGGAAAACGGTTTACTCGCTCGCTCCCGTCAAACAGTTTCGCGTTCATCGCATAATGACCGGTTCGTAGAGGCGTTATGTAGAATCTCGCCCCATCCGATATTGTACGGACAAACGCGGCTGGTCCATTGTCGATAATACCGGAAGATTCGGAGTCCGAGCGCGAGAAAGCCTATTAGATTTTATGAGCTTCCCGTTATTCCTTTCCATAGGTCTTTTTCGTTATCGGAATACAGTTTATGATTTTGCCTTTGGAATTATGGAGATTGTTTCGTTATTTCGATACGTAGACACTTGCATTCCTGTGTTTCACCGTAAAAGTCGGAACGATCTTGTCGTGAAATAATCTTGTAAAATGCACAAGAAATAACGTCTAGAATATGAGCTTAAATCGGTTGATAAATGGATTTTAAGCAGATACGAAAAGTGCACTCCTCGCTCGGACTAAGATAACAACGTGGTTTATACGAGACGTCAAAGTTATGTACTTTATCGCGAGACAGAAATCTGCGAAGGCGTGGCTGTGTAAACATCTTAATCGACAGCTCCGACTCTGTTTGATCAGTTGGTCTGGGCCGTTTCGCGCTTTCCGTAATCCGTCCGTGAGATCCATCTTTCGAGACCAAATCTGGATTTTGCGACGATGTACACCTAATCCCGTAAAACGGCCATGGTGTGTTCCCTCGTCGAGCGATCGAGGGTAGTCCGATTGCTAGTTGGATCCTTCTTCTCGTCGCGAAACTTTCATCGCGCAGAGAGACGCAGTAGGACTCGAAACGCGATAGGATTCAGCGAACATTGGGGGCCGAGGGGGACACCGCAATATCGCCCGCTCGCAAATCACAGCTTAGCCTCCGTCTACTTTTACTATTACGGCGAATATTTTATGGGGATATTGTAAAATTAAAAAGCGGCTCTCTTCGCGCGCGCACCCCATCGACAATTCGGCTTGTCTGGCGATAATAAGGGTGCTGGTTTCCGTGGGGGCCACCATATATACGCACCAAGGGCGACGACACACCATATGCCTCCTCTCCCCTCTTTCTACCTCCATGTTTCTCTCTTCATTCCTCTTTCTCCCCTTCTTCCTTTCTCCGTCGCTATCGTGGAAAACGTTTTAAACTGCGCGGGGTGCCAGACCACTATTTGACTTTCATTATGTCTTATGAAAGGAGAAATTTATCTGACAGATTTCTCCCGATAGGTTTCCGTGACCCTCGATCGCGCCGGATCCTATGAATTTTTCCATCATCGCACGAACGTATGTGAATCCATGATTCGCGAGAAATTTATGGCAATTGTTATATTCGAATAGATATTTTCACTTGGAGTCTCTCTTGTCATTTTGTCTTCTAGATTTTGGAAAACGATATTAAATCTTTTTTATTTATTATTGACATGTAAAATTAAGATTAATTAATCGTAAGTTTTCTAAATTGCTTGTCATTTTTCGAGCATCATTCGAGTTGCGAGTAATTAAATTATTATATATCGACAAATAAAAATAGCAATCTCGGGGTTGATTCTGCGTAGAAATTGGATACGCGTTAGCGTATTGTATGAGGTTTACTGTTTCGTGGGTTTGTTATTTCAGGGATACTCATCAGAGATTGACCGCCGAACAGAAACAAAGACAATAGAGGTGATTCGTCGGATGATTATTTCGATTTAGGGACGAGGTCGTTCGTCAAGTTCCGGCACCTAAATTCTCCGGTTAAGGCCGGGCTGACACGGGAGCAATTTGCCAGTTGTTTAAGTGCCAAGTGTTAAGTGCTCTGTCGTTTATGTTTCGCCATTATTGTTTTATGTTTGGCCACCCCTCGCGCGTCTCGTACACTTATACGCTCGCATACGTATAATACGCTGCACACGTGTTCAACGTGCGCGCATAGAACGATTGAAATTAATTCGTGTTTATGACCGACGTATAAAGCCCCTGGTACCGAGTGTCGAGAGAAGATAGGCAACTTACGTGCCGTACCGTGCCGTGCTTTACGTTCCGCCATCATCGCACTTGTGCAGTCTATTTCGGTATTCATACCTTGCGAGATCGCGACGGAGTGCTTTGTCCTTTCCGGAGCGATTATTGCGCGCTAAGATGCGACTCTCGACACGCGAAATGCAGAATGGCGTATTTACGAGCGTATTATTTATAATTAAATTCTCTCGTTACATCCAGTTATAACGGAGCTTACGCCGTGTACAATACTCTTCGAATAAATTATTAATTATTGAGATAAAATTAATATTTGTGCACGTATAATTTTCTTTTTTTACAAACGACTATCTCTTTTATACAAAGACATTTAGAGATAAATCCATCGAAATTTCTATATTGTCGTGAGCAATGGCGTTTCCGGATGCTTAGGATTCCGACGACGCCAGCGGCCACAATTTACAACACTCGGCCAACCAGTAGATACGTGCCTAATCTCTCGCGCGCGAAGGGCGATCGATGGAGCGTACAAGCTATCGCTGGTAACGCGACTGATGGAGGAGCACGCGCGTCGAGAAATTCCGATTGTGTCCCTCTCGCAACATCGTAACGCCAACGCGGCAATAAACCAAGGTTTAATCATCTGTCGGATTAAAGCATGAATCTCATTCGGCTTTTACGAGTTTTCAAGATCGACACCCTCGAAGATCGGCCTCGGTCGAGAGTAAAACGCTTTCGCACGATCTACGCGTATAGAAAAAAGAAGAGAGAGAAAGGGGGAGGCTTAAACTCGGGGAAAGGATTTTTTTTTCATCGCCTGCTGCCGATCCCCGCTGACGGAAAATTGCAAGCTTCGTCGATGGCGACGGAGCTTTAAGCCGCCGTTGTAACGAGATCACGTATCGGTCGCGCGAGCCGATGTGGATATTTTGCAGAGCCGTGGTGAACATGTTGTCGAGTTTTACCGCGCGTTAAAAGGCGCACCGATCGTCCGCGGCGCCCTTTTTTACGGCCGGATGTTAAAAGCGCTCCTCGCGATAAACAAGAGAGAGAAAGAGAAAGAGAGGGAAAGAGAGAGAGAGAGAGAGAGAGAGAGACTTTTTAGAAGGGCTATTTTTTTTAATCCTGAAATTTCATTGGCTCGATAAAGAGGTCAGCCACCGTGCAATATGATCGTGGGGGGATCGCCTCTCCAAGAAAGTTATTTCGTAACGCGCTATTGTAATGCATAGCGTCGCGCGTGCGATTACGTGTCCAATGGGTCTTTATCGCTACCCGCATCTGTCTTTAACGTAATGGTCAGTTGACGGCGTTCCCCAAGTCGTAAGTAATATGAAAATATTTGATCCGTTAACAAAACGTGACGGATACGAGATTAATTCTAATTGATCCTTTCGAGAGAGAAGGTCTGCTCGACGATATTATCCTATTCATAGGAAACATCCGTGAATAGTAATCGACGCGTCGTGGTTCGCAGCGGGTCATAAACCATCGCATTGGAAAACCGCGTAACAGCGAGCGATATATAGACTAACTGTGCGAGCTCTCGCTCCGGTGGGGGGGAGGGGGTGGAGAGTACCCTCCCGGAAAAAGCGTTTCTGGGTCATTACGCGGCGATAATCACTCTCATAAGCCGGAATCGCGAGACTCGAAAACTATTAGCATATTAATGGCCGGCAGTTCAGTTAACCCTTTCATCGGCGTCGGGCAGATTTGCATCTCGCTGCGGCGGCTGAGCGGCTTGGACGCAGGGGGGGGGTGGAGGCGGAGGAGGTAGCGACGCCGCCGTCGCCAGGACGGTGGCAGTGCGTTAAAAGCCCCGCTCGGCCACCCTCGCGCGCGAGTCTCGCGAAATTAACATGACAAACTACCCCCAGCAATAAGAGGGTCGAAAAGATATATCGCGCTGGATATGCGGGTGTACGGCAGAAACAATAGATAGCGTCTGCCGAAGGGAGGATGGACGAATCGGACTAAAAAGCGAGCTGGATGAGAGAAGCCGCCAGTCGGTCTGTACATATCGCACACATTTATTCTCTCTTTGCTATTCATTTGACGCGAGATATCATGTCGACTATTAATTCGGTAGAATCGCTAATATTTGATCATGTGTTTTAATATCGACATATCTCCTTTCATTTCATCGATAAAAATGCAGAGCATGTTAGGAGATTTTTGTTTGTCTCTTCCCGAGGATTTTTTAAATCGAGAAAAATGTATTTTATTTTGAATGATATCGATCGAATAAATAAATGAGCGAATTTCATCGCTATACGCATTATTTTTCATTTCATGAAGCGTCTGCACAAAATATCCAGAATTATTTACGTTACTTGCGTTATGAAAGGGAGACGTGACAGATAGCTGTCGACACGAGACGCTCCATAAAATCATCAGAAATCGTAAAAGTCGACGGACTTACGAGGAGACGGACGCGGCGGGAAAAATTAGCATCCTAATTCGCTCTCGCTCGTCTCGGAGAACTAGTAAACTTCAGTAATTAACGTTTCCGTCCGCCCTATTCTCCCTGCCACGCTTCGCATCAAAATTCGTCCAAAAGTCTGCAAGATGGCCGTTCATTCTCATAGCGCCTCGTTACTATTAACTCTTTCTCGTATATTTTTCGTCGTCTTAGCACGTTTAACGTCGCTCTTTCGTCGTCGTCGTCGTCGTAATCGTCGTCCGTTTCCGCGGGCCTGTCGCAATTTGTCGCTCGCGTTTATCTCCGCGATCCTTTTACGACTTTCTTTTCCGCAGATCGTACAAGAGACAGAAGGAGTCAGAGGCCGCGAGAAAAGCAGGTAAGAAAGAGGTCCTTTTGATGCCGCGCGACGGTGCTGGGTAATGAGGAGTCAGGATCTTTTCAAGGATGCTCTCTATAGGGAGCTGCGCCGGGATTTGATAATTACAAGGATTACTTCGGATTTTAAAAGCGTCGAGACTCGGCCCCCTTATCACCAGACCGCGAGAAAAATTCTAAATCTGCTCATTAATCGTGCTTTGGATTCTAAGGATTTTTCTTTCTTTTTTTTCCGACTTTTCTCGTGCCTTGATTTTAACCACGTCTGCGTCATCGATTTCGTCGCGCTCATTCTCGTCCTTATCTCATTGTGTCGTTTTAATTGGGCCACTCGTAGAATGATAATTAATTTTGAAGTTAATTGGCATCTCTCGAGATGTTGTATCGGTCGAGATTCGCGCGATTCTTATCGCTCTCGAGATTTCTGATCTCCCGCCCTAGAATTATTCGCATTCTGATTATCGATTCTGCCGATCTCGACCGAGGGATAAGCAAAGATCCAAGACGAGTCCTCTCAGTTTATCACGTATAATTCATGCATCTTTATTCCATGGCAATGTAAATACTATCTCGACTTTTCTCGTTTTCTTCGTCATCGTGGATTTATCGTTCAAGACGAAGGAATAACGTCACGAAAGTCTCGTTAGCGGCTATTCTCGTCGAGTGGTCGTCTTAACGAAAATAATTGGCCGTCGTTAAGAGCTTAAGGCAGCTTGCATTAACCGGACTCTCTGCTCCTCTCGCTTTCGTTGATAATTCCGTTTTTCCGCGCTCGCCCGGCAGTGAGCTATGAAAATATTTTTGATGGGTTATTAAATTAAACGATTTTTCTTATTGGTAGAGTAGCCCGCCTGCATTCTATCCCTTCCCAATCCCGCCGGTGCGGTGTCCCGTGGGGCACTTCTGGTGTACTGTAACGCAGGGGTCGTTCCATAGCAACCCCTATACAGTAATTATGCTTTTCTTTTTATGTCCGCGCCATTTCATTGGCTTGATATAATAAGGCATTGTTGCCGCGTGCAGGGTACGAGGGCGGGATGGCGTTTTCAGGATACTCGCTTAATTAGATCTCCTTGCCTGTCCGATGTAGATCGTATTTTACAGAATCATCTTAAGCTGCTTGTAGAACCCGGACGTTATAGCGTCGGTTCAATATGTCCCTTCAAACAGCTATCTAGCGAATCTTCATTATTATCTAGCAAATATGCATTATCGTTTGTGTATCTGAATATATTGAGGTAATTATTGGAGTGTTGTCTGTCGCCTTGCCAAGTCAATTAATCCATTTATGTATTTTATTACTAGCGTAACGCAAACGTGACATTTTGTATTTTATTTGTGTTGGTCTGAAGAGAAGTTTCTGTCCTTCATGCCAAGCAGATTAGATTCTTTGCGTGTAAAGAAGATAAATGGCCGATACGGTTCGCTGCGCTTATAAAGCAATCGATGACGGTGATGACCTTACAGTCGCGATCAAGCTGGATCAACGCTCGGACTAGGAGGTACGCGATTGCCTTGGAAGCGCTCGTTGCAACATCGCCGACGAGTAGGCGGGCGGATAATTACGATTAAGTAAAAATATTTCTATAATTGCACGCGCACGTTAGGCCGTCATCGTGATTTATTATGCGCCATTGTGCGAAGCGGGTAAATAGGACTGCACACGACGTGGAAAGAGAGAGAGAGACAGAGGAAAGGTCCGCAGCCTGAAAACGCGAAATCTCCGACGTTTATGCCTGACTTACAATGCGACGCAACACATATGTACACGCCCACCCATCAGGATAAAAGCACTGCGTTCGTCAGGTTTTGCAACCGTATGGAAATAAGGCGCTAAGTAAGAGTTAAGGTGAGTGTATTTGCCCATATGGCGCTAGTCGCCTGTCGTCTTTCTCTTCGCGTCTTGTTGTTTCGCTCTCATCCTCCCTCTCGTGAATCCGCTCGATTCCGACACGACAAAAATCTTCGAAACCTTCCATGCTTTCCATCGTGACGGAAAGATAGATAAAAATAGATGGGCAATTTATTTATTTTATTGTGAAATAAAACCTCTTGGAGTAAAAAGGATACAATGAGTAAAGAGAATTGAGAGAGAAAGAAATGCAAAAAAAACGTAACAACCTTTGTATTCTTCATCGATATCTTTTCTCTCATTAAAGTGCTGATAACTTTTCGCACCCGATGTGCATGTTTCGTTGAAACGATATCTGACTCAACCGTTCAACCGTTTCTTACACGCGCTCCTCTCGCTCGACTCGCGTTCCACTCATAAACTTCTATGCTAGTAATTAACCCGAGTACTTTATTGCCTTCAGCATTCACGTCTCGTTAGAGGTAATTAGCTTGCATAATGTTCAACATTGGGAGATTAGATTCGCGCAAATTGAAACTCGCTTGTGCTAACGCTAGTGATAAAATTTGTTGTTGCGTGTGAGACTCGTCTTTGAAAGTTCTCTGTGAATACTTGGAACGGTATAATAAATTTCACACTGTGCACTTTCTTAGTTTGAATAGCGGAGGTCGCGCTTGTGATGTATGGATCCTTTGTATTAAATTGTGAGTTGCGACAAATGGGTTGCGCATTGCATATATGACAGAGCGACACGTATATGAGTGGAGAACGCATCTGAGATACTACGTCTAACGATCATTCAGCGCGACTATATTATACTTTCTATAATAAGCATCAATTTATTTGACGTCGCATTTGCATTTTATGAAGACAATATGTTGGCGCATTTTGTATAAAATTTTGCATAAATTATTATGTAATTCAAATCAATTTTATATATGAAAAGTTCTATTGTTTAAATCGAGAGCTTCATTGAATATTTATCAAGATGAAAATAGGAAATTGAATATAGAAAACCACCTTCCGAGATTGTATTGCAACGAATAGCGCAGAAATAGGTCAATCGTTGCTCTTCTGGCAATAAGAAATGCAAACGTCATCCTATATACGCGGGATTATGGATTTTCCACGAGCTATTTTTCGAGACAAGAGAAATTTGATCTTGCCAACGCGCGGCCAGCGTCTCTCTCACCTCTGATATTTAGGTCAAAAATCTCTCCCGCGTCGCTCGACGTCGCCGCGCGACGCAATAAAATTTCGAGCACACAAGCTACGTCGGACGAGAGCTCTCTTTCGCAACTTTCTTTCCGCGGGCTCTATTTTAATTTCCCAGTCTCCCGGATATCGTGCACCGTCCGGGGAACGACCACCCGCCGGAGAACGAGAAAAAGAGAGAAAAAGAAAGAGAAAATAAGAGATGGACCTCGTCTTTCCATCTCGCGTGTTTTCGTTTGTCTATATATCCATATCGCGATCCGCGAATTCCCGTTTCTCCCTCAACATGGAATAGCAAAGTTTTGTCTCTCAACGTGGTCTTTTCGCTTTACAAGCAACGTTCTTACGCGTAACTTACGGGTCGACGACAATCTAGACGAGCGGCCAGGATGACGGCGATATTGCTTCCTTGGGTTAGGTTCGGCCGGAGACCAGAGGGTTACCGACCCAAGTGCCTCGAGCACGACACGCATCGTGTCGAGTTCCTTTAATGCGCGTCCCTTTCTCGTCTCCGCGCGAAATCCTCCTTGTCCGTCTAGCCGGGCTCTTGCTTCGATCGGCATTAAGGCGCGGGACGGGAGAGGACAACGATGTCCTCCTCGTACAACGTTAAGCCATCGTGGAGCATGACCTGAGTGCCATCGGGATGCTCGTCGACGACGACGCCGTCTTGTTGAACGGAAATTCGGATGATATCGTGCCGACTCGCGTTCCGGGGACTCGACTTCGGGTTTCAGCTCCTGTTGGAGAGCACTTAAGGTGGATCCGGGAGCCGGATGAGACGATGTCGACGATGTACCGGTGAACGTCGTCGATAGAACTTTGGAGTAGAGTATAGAATATTGCATAATGTCCCTCGGAGCTAGGTTCGAGGAAGAGCTCGTCTTCGTGCGACTTCGAGGCTCGATCGTAACTCTGCCGAATATTGCCGATATTAACGTTACTATCCATAATATCATCAGGATATCGTCCATGTTTAACCCTTCCTAGCTTCTTTGTCATAGATTGCAGTAATATTACACAGATTTTAATCCACACGATCTTCGTATGTCCGGTATCGACCATACCAAGTCTACTAAATATCAAATCCTTTTCTCTCAATAATCATATTATTTTCATATTTTTCTTTAATTTTTTAGATTGACATATAATATATGCATCTTATATTCTTTCAGAAAAATTTTAAATATTAAGTTTATAATATATATTTTTTTCTTCGAAATCCGTCAAATTCCTTTGCTTGTAAGAATATTATTTCTTGAAGAATCACTGTGTTGTAAGAACCTGAATACTCCATAATGGCACTTCTCACTCGAAAGACGGTATAAAGAACATCATCTCGTGATAAATATAAGAGTCACGTCCAAGAGGAAGAGGGATTGCTTAAAGCATTTTTATTCGTATCCTGATGGAAGACTGACGATATGACGGGAGGGGGAGAAGGTATGAGGAAAAACGAGGTGTCCCAAAGTTTTTCGGGGTGGTTGTCGGATATAATCACTGCAGGACCATCCCTCGTAGTCTTCTGACTGGTACCCTTCCCACATTCCCCTTTTTATCTCGCGAGTCCTGTTTCTTTCTCTTTCTCTCTCTTTCTCTAGTCGATACGAAGATTCCCTTCTCTCTTCCCTCGTATTTCGTCTCACGGCATTGTCCCTTTCAGTTCCCGTGGGATTGCGGGGCCAACGCGGCGAGATATCGGATCAATTTTTTAAGCCGAGGGTGCCGAGACTTTACACTTCTTGAGAGACGACACTGGGGTGGGCCCCGGTACAGTTGGAAACCTCCGCGGCGACTCGGGGGTTGGTACTTCGGCTTGGTGTCGAGGCTGGGGGTGAGGGTGAAATCAAGCCGCGAAGAAAATTAAAACGAGGAACCGAAGGATCTTGAAAGGATCGTGGCCAGGATGCTCACGCACCTCCATCTACTTCTCTACCATCCGCGCCGCTAACACTAAACTCTCTCTCTCTCTTTTCCTCCCAATGCACCCGTTTACTTCTTCACCAATCTCCCCCGCCCTCGCCAACATCTAAATGTAAGTCTCCTCTTAGCCTTCCCGACTTTTTTTCCTTGGTCGAATCGACGTCGTGCGAAAACGACCCGATTGCTCCTCGTCTTGTATTCGGGCATTCCCTCTCCACATTCTTTCGTCGTCTTTTACGCTTTCATGCCTTTTTTCACGCTTACATTTCGATTTAATATTCATTGTTCATGTTCGTTCAATCTTCGTAATGAGAGTCGCTCTTAAGCATCACAGCATATCTATTAAGAAAAAAAAGAGCAAATTTCTTTGATGTTTTTAAATACTTTTCAAATACAAAAAAACATGTTTATATTAAAAAAGTTAAAATGTATGTATCTCTAATTTATAAATGAACTCTAATATTATCTATAATCATGATTTATTTAAAATGTCTTTTTTTTTTAGCCAAGACTATAATTCTGTTTTATATTGCATTTAAAATCTCTACGTGAACTTTGAACATGATATGCAGTTTCTTCTTATCCTACTTTATTCTTATCCCATCTTTCTTCTTTTATCTTTTTGCCAATTTCTTTTGCTTCCATGGTTTTTATGCTTCCCCGGGGTATGTGCCATCGATCGTTCAAAGTTACGCGAAGAGTTTTTAATTTATCTCAACGACGCGACTTTCGCTTCTCCCCTCGTCCCCTAGGTCGCTGAAATTTTCAAGTCGTAGTAAACGGTAAAACGCCGATCGAATCCTCGCAAATGGATACGGTTAAGGACCAGGGTGCGTTTTATAAACAAGCAAACGCGCACAACGACGCGGAGGAGCACGCTCGGACGACTTCACCAAACGATTACTTCGTTTTAGAGCAAACGACAAAAAGCTGTCGGTTATGACTCGCGATATCTGCGCCCTTTCCCGAAAGAACGAAGGCCTGATACGGCCTCGCTCTCGAGCGCGAATACGGGCGCTTTTACGAGAAGAGTAATTTCGATTCGCGGCCGTAAACGCGCGAGCGAGACGACGCGATCTATAAAGTCGAGCGGTCGCTTCGATCGAATTTTTGTTGCGCGCGAGGAGGTGCTCGCTTCGTAAATCGCTTCATTTCCCAGTCGAGGATTATAACGCCCTCGCGCGCGCGACCGCCAATAATAAAATAAATCACGGCCTCGTAAAGGCATCCATCATGCCTAGGCGTGGCGGTATCTGTGTCTGCGAAACGACGGTGTGCTTCGTTCGGCACGTTGCGGTTGTAATATAGTTTAGTGTTAACGCACGAATGCTTAGAGAAAGAGAGAGAGAGAGAGTACAACTGACTGGCTTCTCATCCGGGAGATGTGCCATAGTGGACGCCAAAGCCGTGGGGCTATATTTCTTTATTTAATGCTGGTAGTAACGCCTTGATGGCAAATCCGTTTTATTCTTACGCTGACTCAGCCCGCAAAACGTACGGCTGGGCAAGCTGCCACTTCTCGTGCACCGGATCTTATATGGCACTCGAAGCATTACTCGCCCGACAATTCGCCCTTCCGCGCGTTATTCTCGCTTGCGCAAGCTTCGATCGGCTTCCGCTCGATAAGTAAAACGGACGAATCATCGAGCGTGATCGTGACTTTTCGAGATCGCGATGGATGTTATCGTTTCGTCGACTTTATTTTCATCTCAATTATTCCTATTTTTTCTCACACTCGGAAAGCTTAATTTTCGCATCAAATAATTATCGTGAAAGTGAGAGAAATATTTCTGTTAAGTTCTAAGAATACGCTTATACATAGAATGGATATCGAGTGAGACAGGTAGCGTGAATTTCACTAGATACACGGTTCGTGCATTCCACGAAATGGTACTTAGTCGTTCGAAATCACCTTCAAAACTCCATAAAGCGTTCGCACGCCATAAAATACTCGCGGGAATTGGAGAGTCGCTTTCTCTCACGGTATACGATCGCTCTACTCCAATCGATTTTTCAACTTTTTCACGAAAACATTGAATGGCCATCGGGAACGGAAATTCGAGTAATTAGAGCGATCGTCGGGGAGACTATCGAAGCCGAATTTACGGTCGCCGTTATACGCGAACCCGTTTAACGATCCATCTGATCTAATTGCGCGCGGGAGCACCGGCGATTGGATGTGGGCGTGTATGTAAGCATCGTACCGATAATTTTTCGCCGTAGCTTTTTAGCGGCGCTTTCCCCGAATTTGCAAATAACGATCGTTTCTTTTTTTTCGTGGTTCGATATAAAAAGCTTTTACGACGACGTTATGCATGTCTGCACTCGCGTTGTTCCACGTGCGTGCACGCGTGCGTGTGTGCGCCTGCAATAGCAAGGCGACGGAGATGCGTGGTGCGTACAGAAAGCAATAAAACAGAAAATAATAACCGTGAGGTATAAGAAGCGACGCTTCGTGGGGTGTTCTCTTACGATCCCGACGAGAGCAACAGCAAACCCTTCTGACTCTGAAGACCCGCCTCGAATTGTTTGCATTTATTCGGCATATTTTTGTGATATTTATTTCCCGCGCCGCAGCGATACGACGCCCCCGTCAGTCACAACCAGCTGTTCGACCGTCGTTCTTTAAAAGGCGGGAAAGAATCGTAAAGGGGGTACGAGGACGAAGGAAAGAGCAACCGCGACCGATATAAAACGCAGGGGTACGATAAAACGGAAGTCGGTGTATTTGAATTTTCCGCGACGATTGTGAGTTAAGACTTCTTAAATTCATCTCTCGCAATTTTATGAGAGATCCAAGAAAACTTCGATGCAATTTTGCGCTCTCGCTTTCTCCTCAACGTCTGTTTTTGTTTTCGATTTTTTTCTCGTATTTTATCTTTAGCATCGTCGGTTTCTAGGATCGTTAGCCGCGCCTCGATGTGTTTTCCGTTCATTGCTCAAACTTAGGCTTGGTAACGAGTTTCATGTATGTTGGCGATTAGCATACTGTAAAGTTTACTGTTATGTAAAGTGTGCACGCTCACAATAGCGCACGCGTGCACTTTCGAGCATTCAATAGGCACGCGCGGTTTCTTCGCGCGCGTCACCGAGATAAATTGCATAATCAACGTCGTAAATTTATCGCTATTTTTGATCTGCGATTCTTAACGAGACGAAAAAAATCCAAAATGAAAATTGCATGAAAGATAGAAATAAACGCTGGAAAAATGAAAGATAAACTCGAAAATTTAAGATAAATTTAATTTTATTAAATAATAAATATAATACATGTGTACTCGACAAGGGAAGAGAAAAAAAAATAAAAAGAGGAGAAAGAGAGTAAAAGAAGGGAAAGAATAATATTGGATAAAGAACATGGTTAAGGTGCGGTTAACGACGTATATCTCGTATATTCGACGACTCCTTAGACTCCTTTCTATCGCTCTTACTCCCGTCATTCGGCCCCTGCTCACCTTAAAACCGGCAGTAAGTGATAACGCGAGATAAATATTATACGCGCGATGAAAGTGCGCGCGTTAGGAAGGACGCGACCGTAAACGCGGCCGCAACAACTTATTGCGGATCGTAGGGCGTTGAGTGCCGCCCGTGAAAATCGAATGCGAAGAGGAAATTAGCCCGCTAAGGGTGCCACACACCGGATGGCCGACTGTAAAGATAAAGCCGGCCCTCGGGGAGGCGACGGAAAATTTCCCGAAGCCGCGAAAATAAAAGTTCGCATACGCGGCGATCCTTTCTACGAGCCCGATCGTACTTTTTCTCGAGCTTTATTCGCGGCATAAGCTCACCCTCGTTTCTCCGTGGCGTTTCTTCAAAGGGGAAAGACGGGGATGTAGAAGGGTCGATTTATCCTGCGGGCTGTCTTTATTATCGCGGAGATGGAGAGAGACAAAAGAGAGAAGTCGATCGCTTTTCGCCTTCTTTACAACCGCGAATGCAAATAGCGCCGTATCCGCTCGTTCGACTTCCTGTTGAAGGATGATGCTCTCGAATCGCGAGGGACCACCATTACTTAACTGTACTACGGCAGAAATAATAAAACGCGATTTCCGCCGGACGCGGAAACTCGTTAAAAGCCGATCCGACGCGTTTCCTTCACTCCGCGCAGTTTCAAACTAATTTTATAGCGCTGCTTTAATTAGGAATGCACGCGCTGCTTCTCACGCTTCGAGAATTTTGTTACTTTCGAGATGAAGCCGTAAAAGTGTGCATTCATTATTTATAATATCCTGGATAACGTTTCATTTTGGTTGGAAAATTGTGATAATTTTCGCTCTTGCATAAGACAAAATTGATTCATATCGTTGTATGAATATAACAATATTTTTGCACACACAAGTTATATCTCAGTCACATGTCGATATTTATAAATGTATAAAGCGGATAAGAGCTTTCGCGAGAAGATTACGTTCGGATTTCCGTCAAACGCGATACAAATGACAGTAGATTGAGCCGAATGGAAATGCGAGAATCGATAGAGAGGAACAAGAGAAACTGGGATCGAATATTTTCTCGCCCGATTATTTACGAGCGTTTTCCCAAATGCAACGTGCCGGCAACGCAACGGCGCGGCATTCGTGTTTTTTTATTTTTTTATTCGAGCCGGTGCGCGCTTTCGCGACGCATCTTCGGGGAGAAAAACGCGTCGCCCGGGCCTCCAGGCATTAGCAGTGATATTTTATTCATGAAGCACCTTATATACACGGGTGCCTAACCCAAACCGAGCGCGCGCGATGCGAGAGCTACTAAATAAAACATCCATACGCGCCTCGCCCATAAATTTGTACACGGCTGATAGATTTACAAGCCGCCCTTGCCGAACTGATATTTAAATTAGTCCAACTACGCGCGCCGCGGAGTCACTTCGCCGCGGGTGGCGGGTGGCCTCTTTCGACTACCCCCTTTTCTGGCCCCGGGAAGAGAGGAAAAAATATGCTGCTTCCCCGCGCAGAATTCCGCAGTAGGCGGTGATCCCGTCTACGAGGCCACGATAACGCTTCGCCTCGCGTTTTTGCGGGAAATCCACTTCGCCGCGACGTATATCACCCGCAGGTACTAGTTGGAAGCGAAAGGTCGATACGCGATAAATCGAATTCTTTCCGTGGAGCACGTATTTGGCTACGTATTGGAGTGGAGTTCTCTTTTTCCTCGGTTGTTTTTTATATTAAATCCCAACGCGATAGAGATGTGTACACAGATTTTTCCTATATTTCTTTCAAATCGCAAATCCGTTGACAAGTTTAGTACCGATTGTTCTTTAACGAAAATGTCAGTTCCAACGATTGTTTTTGAGTTATAAGCAATTGAAAGTCTACAGGATTTTCCGCGGACGCGCGTGCGACGTTAAACTATAAAAATGTTATAATTGTACGATCGTATATAATTTTAATTTTGATTTTAATCTTAATATTATTAGAGTTGTATCGTTAAGGCATTTAAGCTCACATAAAACTAGAGAGAATCATAATTAAATTCTTGCATCGTACATTTTCATTCGTGCATGCATTCTTTATAATTTGATAAAATTGTCAAGGAATTATTATTCGACGCGTTATAATGCTTGCTCGTTAATATCTTCGACAGCCTACTGGCCCACTTGTTCGCGATTGAAAAGGGGTTGAAAAGGCAAGGAGAATTAAGTGCGTTGTGTGGTTCCCGCTTCTTTTATCAAGAGTCACCGTTTCACATACTCGACTCGTCGCGCCTCACGAGGGTGTAAATAATGAACGAAGGGATGATGCGCAAAGAGGCAACGAGGGTTCAGTAGGTCAATATTTCGCGACCTCTTTCTTTTGACGACTAAGAGTTAAGGGAATGAAAAGAAATCGTGGAATTGGTAACGCGATATTTGTCGAGTTCCAGACGTATTTTCACTCGCAAACAGTCTCGAGTGGGATTTTTCCGGGGAATCGATGGTCCTCGAACGATAACCGAGAGTCTATCGAGTTCTCATTCGAAATTCACGCTCGAAAGGATACATCTTAAACTGAATATTTTTGACATACATATTGGATCGTATGTTTTTGACGTTAATCGAACACGAGAGAAATTATCCGTTTGCTTTTGATGAACCGTTCGATGAATCTTTGCGAAATCGTCATTTTACGACATCGTTGTTCTCTCGACGATATCGAGAAATGCGATGGAATATGTTAAACTCCGCGGAAACTCAGACCACGCTTCCTCTCCATGCAAATAACTCGAACGTCTAATGACGATCCCATGCCGTGGGTGCAAATCGACGGCACCGATTTTTCTCTTCTTCTTTAGCATTCTGTCCCTAGCCGCGGTCTTCCTCTATTCTCCCCCTGTCTCCCTCTCGCACGCTTCTTCTCCCCTCGGTGTCTCGGCTATTCTTTCGGTAATGGTACGTACTGGCGAGCATTCGAATGCAAAGCGAGTCGTATCACTTTGCTGAAAGAATCTTCTCCTACGGTTCTTCATCGGCAAAGAGCGCACTTCTTTCGCATGAGCGGGGGAGGAGAAATGTAAAGTAAAAGTAGCTGTCGCTCCTTAAAGCGCGATGGCGTATTGCACTAATATTAAAATAGTCACGCGATATGAATGTTAACGTGTCACATGTGAACGTAATAAATAAGTTTTATAGATATCAAACACCATATATACGTTTTTTTATTATGTACGATTTAGATAGAGAGCACACGTGACACGGGACAGCGCTTCTATTTTAGGGGCCTCGAGTATATCGTGACAAAATAAAGAAGGGATAAAGGGCAAAGGACCTGACGTATACATGTCAGACTGCCGGACTAATGACACGAAATTCTTTTTCGTGACCAAATAAATGTCTTGATTCATTTAATGTTTGCCTGCTCATTTATTTAGGACCAAATTGAGGGGAAATTAGGTCAAATGGGGGGCGGTACCGAAGAGCAATCGAAGACACGACACGGGACAAATAACCCAAAGTCGCTGGCAGGGAGCGTGTAGGAACTGCCGATAAGGGCGTAATCTTACACCTTCTCCTTTTGGGCTTTTGCCCACACGAGGTCACGTACCTCCTTGTTTGCCCTCTTTATTACGTGCACAAGAGAGGCGCCCAGTTGCCTGGAAACCTGACACATCCGATACAAGCACGATGAGTCGCCCGTCGAAAAAAAGAAAAGAAAAAAAGAAAAAAAGGGAAGAGAAAGAAATGGATCTTCTTTGATGAGAGTAGAGATACAAGCGCGGGAGTCCTCGTGGGGCCCTTCGCCCTTCGTCTTCCTTCTTTTTACTCGGCCGGGGACGAAGTGTCCTCGGGCCTGGAGAACCTTTCAAATAATGTCGCATCAGCGAAAACGAGCCGCGGCAACGGCGCAATTATGTATCATCTTCTGTTTATTTTGCAGGAGAAACCGTCGTAAGCGAAATTTCAAAAACGCTTGTGTGTAGTGCGTTAAATTTTAATGAGCGCGTCTCGAGCATTTCGAGCAAGTTCCAAGTCGAATTGTAACACCGTTGAAGTAGTCGAGTCGTCCAATTTTACCTCGAATCGTGGAATTCACGACGCAAGTCACGTGCGAAAATGACGCTAGCTAGAATAATAGTGCTTTCGAAAAATCCTTCTTGAAAAATATTTAATATATAATTTAAATTATTTTTTATGTTATCATTGTTTCAATAAAATTAATTAATTATATAATTTTACTTTATAGGGCATATCAAAATCAAAAATCGTTTGCGATTTGGCTAGAGAATCTGTTATGAATAAGATATGGTTTCGAAACACTATATAATATTATTTTATATTACTTTATAAAATATTTTATATTATGCATTTTTTTATTTTTTTGGAATCTTTCTATCAGAATTATACAGAATATTTCGTTAATGGTCACGACGGATAAATGGGAAAAATTAATTCGGCATTGACCAGATGTCGACTCATCCGCGGACCGTATTCACGGCCGCGTGTGCGACGCAATGTGCCGTAATTAAATCCACCGTAATGCGGAGAACGATACGCCGCCCACCCTCGCGAATCGTACATCTCGGTTTAATATTTATCGCGTAATAGAATATAACCCCGTCGGTGGCCGGAACGGCCACGTTTACGTGGTTGGTTAACTCAGGAAGCCCAGGCAGAGAACGTAAACTCGAAACTAAATCCAAACTAACCGAACTCTCTCTCTATGTTTATATCCCTCGCGTTCCCCCCTGATTTGTTCCCATCCCTCTCCTTCTCGTCGCCGCTCTCGCGACCGGTTATGTTCCATGCTCCATGATTTCGCGGTGTTTCACATCCGCGGATGTTTCGCCGGGGCATTGCGTTCATCAGTTACAAGTCTACATATCTGCACTTGAATACAAGCTAGAAACAAATGTAAACATCGAAAATCCGAATGAAGACTCTTATATAAATATATTTAATTTCTATTGTAATTTTATTTATGAATTGATTTTGTCAAATTTTTCAAATCTTATGATTGCATACTCTCAATTATCTACATGATCAAAATTTTTTATGCATTTTAGATGCGCGCGAGCACTTTTCAATATTATAACTTACGCATAACAAACCAATGTAATCATAAATTACAGCAATGGTAACACGTGCGATAATGATTGCTCAACACACGGTCTTAAAACTGCGGCCCTGCGTCGTTTATTGTCGTAGGATCTATCGCACGGATTGTATTACGTGTGCAAACGTACGATTCGCTCGTGCGTGACGCATACACGTGTGTCGCACGCGACTGTGTGCGTCGCGGAATCGTAAACCGGTAGATATTAAACTTTTACAATCCTAGCTCGTTGGCTGACTGGCTGGTCGGACAAGAGGTTATGATGATTAGATGTAACTTGATAATACGCGGGAGCCCAGTATCGCGACGCAGCGGCCCTCCAGTATGTTGGCGAAAGCCATGGTCGTTAAAGGTGCCGTTAAATCGGCGGAAGCTAAAAATCGTAAAAGTTTGCTCTCCTCCCTTTTCAGGAAACTCCGCAAATCGAGTCGTATATCGAATCGAGAAATGCGTTTGTCTCCGACATATTTTAATTAATAACGATTTCATAAATTTATTAATATCTATCAGTTTATTAAATTTTATCTTATTTCAACTGTTAATAAATTTTATTAACACTTTAATTAATAACGATTATTTAGATGAGAATCGGTTGTGTTTATGGACAATCATCGCTTCTGTTAATCGTTGTAGTAAGTCGTTACTTTACACGATTGTCTAAAAATAATAAATCATATTTAATATATGTATAAGCAGAGATTTTATTTTAAAAATCACAATTGTATGATCAGTTTGAAAATACAACAATCATTTGTATTGAATTCGCTGATGACATGCCAATAATAGTAACTATTGCGAATGGAACTGGTTTTCTTATTGCATCGTGTGCCTTTGATCTCATTGGTAGCGATTGCGCAAATAAGATTTGTAAAGCTATATGTCATAATTGTAGTTTATAGTACGCAGCGCGGAGTGCTGTAACGCATAGTGAAATCGATATAAAACATAGCGATTGCAAATTTCAAGTTTGAGATTACGATGTAAATAAGAAACTTCGCATAATTCATCGCGTTCCTCCAATATTGATGTGCGCGCAGACGAAGACGTGTTGCATAATAATTTAATAAGATACATTCTCTATGAAAAGTACTCTCGACTCTGCTTTTCTACATCGAGTTTATAAGAACGTCACTCTGTTCCGGCACAAACGTATTTTACTCAACTGCCGTTAAAACGTCTCTCTACGAGAAAATGTAAGAAACGGAAGCCGTCGACAGAGAGATTCGAGTCGATCGTCGAAGCATACGGCAGTCGATCGGGCATCCGGCATCCGCATTTTTATGTCCTGACATAAACGTAACGGCGAGTCGTAACGCGTGCCACGAGCAAATGACATTGCATACTCAAGTGAACCTACCCTTCGTCGGTGGTCGCATAATAATTCTCCGTATTGTCAAAGCCAAAATGCGCGCGCGTCATTATTATACGTTTATACCGAGTAAGATAATTCCTCTCTCTCCCTCTTTCTCCCGACACTGCGAGAGTAACGATCGCCATCGCGCGGAATCGCCCGGTTTAGGCAACCTCGTCGGTTACAATTCCGGTTATTGGACGTAATTCGTGATTGGCACCGGCCGTTTCTCTCGGCTTAGTGCTAATAAATTCGACCCGCCGCCTCTCGAGCGAAGAGCTGGAGGCAGCTACCCCTCGATCCGCAAGAGAGAGGAAAGAGATCGAAGGAGAACCTCGAGATATAAAGCGGTTTTGCTCCAGCAGTTTTATGAATATGCTTTCTCGACGCGGTAGGCGCACCCCTTGCCGGGGCAGAAGTCGCGGAGCTCGTCGACTTCTGGAAAGGGGGTTGAAAGCCGAGCGAGTGTTATAGGTGGACGATAATTTATCGGCCACCCTCATGAAACAAGGGAAACCTTTCCGCGCCGTTTCGAAAGTTTCCCGAAGTTCTTAGCGTTTAAGCATAGTTGTCGGAGATGCTAAGTGCGAGTTCATTGATCAAGCATGATAGTCGACGATGATTTTATTTATTCCACCATTCTATTTATTGCTTGAGATGTTTCCTATTATATAAAAATTAAAAAAAGAATAGAAGAATATTATAATATATAGTATAACCGACGATCCAACAATCATAAAATTTGCAAAAATGGAACAAATTTATCTATGTTCAATTTCAAGAACAAAAAATTATTTTTTCTTCTAGTAATAAAAAATTCTACAATCGTGAATATCTTTTGATATTCATGCTGCGCGCACAGAAAAGGATGTCTGGCCGGTCTTTAATCTCATTTGGCTGCTTCTTGAATTGACCTCTTCGGCGAGGAGATAAGTAAAAGCTAAGGAAATTCGTTTACGATCGAAATTTTGTTTCGACGTACATAAGCCGGAGTATCGCTCGTACAGCGGTGAGTGGCGAGTTTACCGATGAAAAACTGAGTTTACCGGTAGAAACGCAAAAAGGTAAGGAAGCAGAAGCTTTCTCCAGTGCGCGTCTGAACAAACTTGTCGGCTTAATCCGATTTTAAGGAGTGCATTGTTTACCTCGGTAAATAATTTACGGCGCGTTCACGTGCGTAATAGAGTTTCCGTAGGGTCTTGGAGTAAAGTGGTCCCGGTTGATTGACGAGGAGAACCGAGAAATTATCCTTGCATAAGACGCGAAGACTTCAAAGACGGAAGTACGATGCCGGGTCTCGAGCGAATATTCGCCGAGCGAAATTCTGCCGCCCTGCCGTTGCTCGTGATAGCCTGACAAACTCGTGTTTTATCGCATTATTTATTGCTACGAGAGACACACGAGCTTTCCGTGCTATAGCGATCACCATCGATATACCCTCCGTACGTTCCTTGGGCCATCGACGATCGCGCACACGCATGCACACGTACACTCGGCCGTTATTGATGGATTCCACCCTTATGAAATATCTGGAAGCGCGGTACGAATTTATTGCGAGTAGTTCGACCGGCTTTATCTCGTATTGTTCATGATAAACCCGCAGTGATATCCACGAGATATTCCGGAGACTCCTAAAAAGCCCCCGATGAGCCGTTATATGGCTCTCCTCCTCCCCAGTGTTTCCATCCTCGCCGACATGTATATAAATACGCTTGCTCGCTCGCTCGCGCGACGTACGTTGAGCATTAATACGCGAGGGGATGATAAATCGCGGAAAAAAGAGACTTTCTCGCGAGAAATGTTGCTTCTCGTGAGCTTGAGTGCCTTTCATGTCGGCTATTAGGGTAGATTAGTCGTTTTAATAATAGCGTAATCTCATTTACTCTTAGTATCCAAAAAAATAATCATCTGAAAAAGTATCTGTAAACAATTTGTTATTTCTGATTTTCAATATACCGGTTATATTATACTGCACCATTGCGTACACGCGAAACACGCATACATTATCGTTTTCAATGTCGGCGCACGTGCAACGCTATTTATGAAATATTTATGAAAACGCGCGGACTTTGCCATCTCGCCAGCCGTTCACGAGCGATTAAGAGCCGTGAAATTTTTACCTCCTCGGAATAATTTCGTTTGATGCCGGGATGGTTTCAGAACTTCTCTCCGTCGTTCCCGCCCAACGAGCGACGACATAATTATTCTTCCTGCGGCGGGGAGCGCGCGCAACGAGGCTGAAGGAACGAGCACGTGGGCGAGATATTTATTAAAGAAAATTTTCATAATCGCGCTACCGACGCACTGTTTTTCCGGCTGCTTTGAGTGTCGTTAAAAGAATTTGCGGGCACTCGTCAGCCGTTCGTCCGTCCGTGAAGAAACGATGCGAAGGGTCGAGAAGCTTTTCCCTCTCTTTCTTTCTCTCTCTCTTTCTCTCCCTCTTCTTTTCTCCTCTTTCGGTTCTTTCAATCATCGCAGAAAAACATGGTTTCGTGACTACGCGTCGTATGGCATCGTATGTATCGAATTCCTCCATGATTATAGATGCCGATCGCGTCGACCGCGATCGTTTCTTTCGGGAAGGAAGAATTTGGGGCAGGTTGCGGTTCGACGATGCACGCGATCTCGCGAAAATCGAGGGTTGCATCGCCTTTCATGTCGCACTGCATCCGTCGTCTTCGATCGTCTCCGTCTCTTTCTCTCCATCCTTCTCTCTCCTCCTCTTTTTCCCTCTCTTTCTCTCTTTTGCTCTCGCCGTATATGATGAGTATAATATCAAAACGAGCAAAAACGTTGGCAAACAGGCGGAATTATATCTTGCTATTACGCGCGAGAAATAACGACCATTATATTACACCGGCGTGTCTTACCCGAAGAAATTGACTGCGGTATTATCGCGGTACCACGAACACGCGAATTCAGAGAAGGCGGGAATGACGTGAAATAACGAGTGCCGATATTTTTACGTTCGATTTAATTTCGCAACACTGTGCTTCGCGACACGCGATGGAGTGTCGCCATAGACATAAAATCTTCTCGCGCCGCTATTCCTTTGCTTTTGCTCCCGCGGCCGCTATTAATGGCACTGCATGCGAAGTGCATAACGCTAACTATGACGCTGTATTTGTTTAATGCTTATTTTATGTATCTGTTCTTTGCATCGCGAAAGAGAGAGTAATGCGGGCTGTTATTGGTTTCAGGTGGACGGGCGCCGATAAAAGAGCTGTCAAACGCAAGACAAATGGATCTTGACAGAATGCAGCTGAATTGTGAATTATGAGCGGGAGCTGAAATCATCTCGGTGAGTCCAATTTTGAATACTACACAAATAGGAGAATAATATATGTGCCTTGTATATTTTATTATCATTGAAATGCAAAGTCATTAAAATCTCGAAACCATGTTCCGTTCGAAACTATAAGCGACATTTGCGCTAAATCTATTTATTCTGGCAATGCCGAGCCGAACCGATTGTCGCGAACCGACTTGATAAAGGTCTTCGGCCAAGACCAATCTCCTCTGTCAATCTCCACTCGATGTCCCCGACCCGCCCATCGACCACCGTTCAATTACGCAGTCATTAACTCGCGATTGTCTCTTTCGGCGTAACCTCGTTACACCGACTTGAATCCCGGGCGCGGCAATATTCCACGCGCAGATCTCAACACAGATAGGCTTTTAGCGTATTAGCAAGCACAATGTGACAATGGAACGTAGTCCGTGCGCTACGGGAATAGCAAATGCCGCCACTCTATCCGTTTCCCATACAATGGCCGCCCGGTGTGTCTGGTGCAAACTGCAAATAGCCAGGCGAAACACGTATTTCATAAACGCCCGTAACATCGTCACCGCACACCGAAGCTCCCCTTGTCTTCGCGCACCTCTGTTTCGTGAGAAGACACGTTCGAGCTAGGAAGATTTTCATTTTCCCGGGATTTAAAAAAAATCTCACGGTTGTACCTACGTGACAAGATAACACAAACATGGAAAAGATCTCGGAATCTCGCAGTAAATGTAGGACAGATAGATGTGGACAAATTATCGTAGAAAACCGCTGATCAAATTTCAAAGTCTTATTCGTTCCGACATAATATTTTATATATTTGAATATTATATATATTTTATGTTATATATATATTATATATATTAACCTTGACTTTTATAATATTTATCCGTTTAATATTTATATTTTATATATGCAAAAATATAGAAATATATATTAATTGATAACTATTTTTTACATATGTATTTGAAAATTGAAAGATTACTACTCGAATTGCGCTTTCGTTTTTAATTATCGAATATTGTTTCTAGATAGCTTGCAAGCGAAATGTATTTGAGAAGAAATTTTTCGATGCAGAACTCAATTTGGTTCAATAAACGTATTTAGTGCTCCTTTGACTGCTATAAATTCGCATTCTCTAAATAATCAGGGAAATGCAATTTTTCTCTGGAAAAATATTTCGAGCCAGCTTTGACTTTATCGTACAATGCAATTTGTTGTTATTAGTTTCGTAATATGCCTTATCAGCACATATTTATGAAACTTTTATAGTCTGAATTTTTACGAGCGACGTACCTTTATCTCGATGAGAAAAAATACGGAATGTATCGCGCTTGTTTTGTTTAAAGATGCTTTACCTTTCTAACGTGAACTGGAAATAAGAAAGAGAAAGATGCTCTACATTTAAGATTTAATGACTCCTCTGTACGTGTTCCTATGTATGACTGATTGTATCAACGGCTTCGTGACTTGCCTCTAAAACCGCTCGCTTCTGTTTGCACCGCCGTCAGCGATATTACGTCAAATGCTCGTACAACCGCAATTTATTCCTGCTTGTGGCTAGATTTCACATTATTTCGATTTCAAAATCACACTTGTACAATTTATTATTTTTTATATAGTTTATACTCTGTAATTTTCCTTTTTCATAACTCTTCTTGATACCTTTACATGCAATTAGCAGTACAAAACAATCTTACACGAGTACTATGAAACGAGCTATTTCGCGTAAAATCACACCCGTATCAGAATACGTCGTTAAATTGTCTTTCGGAGATGAATACTCGAGGGGTTGAAACAGCGGTCGTATAAACCCAACTCCGCCGGACAACAAGCAGCAGGATCCTTCCGGCAGGTTACCCCGCCAATCAGTCAGATTATGCTGAATCCGGGGAACGCGGTACATACGTTATACAGCCGGTGTATATACATATATATAAGGTATGGTCGATGGATATGGGCGCGTACACGCGGCGATTTGGTTGCGCGACCACGTCGGATTTCGCTGGATGAACGCGCTCCGGTTAGACTGCCAGGGTTTGGTCACCGGTACACGCGTCGTAAAGTGACGATCAGATCAGGATGCAGGAAATTGGCCGGATTCGCGGGCAATGGGCCATGCTGATACCGGAGCCGGACCAATGTTTGCCGCGGATATCAGTCCAAAGTGTTGCGGTACGTACAACGACGTGATCGACGCACACAAGCGCGACGCTTACACGTGTTTATCCGCCGTGCGTGTCTAAGTGCGTCGACAAATTTCAACGCGATCGTGTACAGTGAATCCCTAACATCCGGGGAATCGGCCGTAACATGATTTTAATAAAGATAGCGCGTCGAGGATTTAACGACGTTGCTTTCGCTTTGGTAGACGTCCCTGTTCAATTCGGTTTATCGACAAGAGTGTAATTTTCCTATCAAGGATTGTGGTTTTATAATTATTTAATGAAAAAGTCATGAATCTTAATATTCCATTATCGATATCGTAGAAAGTTATCTTAAAGCGTCGGGTTGTTATAAGAATAATATCAATAACTTGTGCAAATTTGAAATTCGATTAAAAGAGAAATATATGTATATTTCCTAGCGTGATTATTAAAATTTTATATCGCAGAAATCTCTCTCTTGGTCTGACTTTATGTCATTGAAATTTCGATGGTACATTTGTAATGCCAATCGCGAACGGGAGTATATTTATGCCGAATGCATCTCGAATGCGCTAGAGTCAATATCGATCAGGTATGTTCTGGCATGACGGAAACCTCATCATCCCTGATGACGCGCCGAGACCATGATTCGACATAGTTCTTCGGCACGCTCCAATGTCGTGCCATTAAGCGTAGATAAGCCCGTGGCTAGAGCCACGGCCAATATTGAATGGTCCGTGTACGCAGTTTGCCCGGAGGGGTTCGCAGCACGAGGGGGTGGTTGTGCATTAGTGGCACCATTGTGCCAGCCGCCCTTCAAATCCATATTACTCGTGTAGTAGTCAGTCAGTGTCCGTCCGTCCGTCCACTTTACCGTTTCCTCTGTCTCTGTCTTTCTGTCTCTCTCTCTCTCTCTCTCTCTGTCTCTCTTTCTCTCTACACATATCCATTCGTTCGAATGCGCGAGTATTCGACTGTGTGTATAGAGACTAGAGAGAACCCGGCCGACGCGCTCTATATGCAAACCACCGCGTAATGAGTCCGTCAACCCCGTAACGTCGTTTGCTGCTATCCTTGCACTTAGGCGACGACGGCGTTCGGGCCATTTTCCGACGAATCCTACCGGACCGTCTCGAATGCAAATTCGCGTAGTCGCGCGATACTAAACGATCGGACGCGAATGCAAATTCGTATTCGCCTGCATCATCGCGATTACCGGAAAGTATCTATCCTATTCACGGATTCAAAAATGCGAGAATAACGGTGATTCGAGAAATCTCAACGCGAAACACTATTGTATTATCCGCCAATGCAATACTGTTAAATAATTTCTCTAATGAACAATAAAATATTCATAAAGTAATAAAAACAAAGAGAATACAATATACATGTATGTGAATGGAATTTAATAATCGAAATTGAATAATCATGTGTAAAAATATAATTATATATAAAATCATATATATAAAGCAATGAGAAATTCAACCAAAACTCTTTTGAAAAAGTACATTATTAAATTTTTCTTCTAATTTTAATTACACTCAAATTAACTCTTTGAGAGAAATATAGTAGGTTAATTTGCATTAGTAGTCAACGATCTTTCGCAATTTTGCGCGCTTTCGCACGCTTTTATCGACGCGTTTAAACTATGATAGTCACCTCCGCCTGGGCGTCTCTTAATGTCGGTTATTAGCCGGCTGTCATCCGGTCTTCGTAAGGATCGCGTATCGCGGCCCGCTCCAACAATGGCTCGTCAACGTGCGAAACGAGATGACACAGCCGGGCGCGTGTGATAATTATTCTCGCGCGCATCTCGCGCCGTCGTGTCGTGAGAGAGAAAGAGAGAGAGAGAGATCAAGAAAGAAAGAGAGAGAGAGGGAGAGAGAGAATAATGCGAATGCTCGCATAAACGAGCCATGCGGCGCATACAGAGACGAGCGACGGTGAATATTACGGAGCAGGTTTGCCGGCATCAGTCGCCGTCGCCGGCATAATGTTTGGCATAGCTTGTCGCAATATGTTACGCACTATCCAGCGAGCACAGAGCGCGTTCGTCCCTCCAATCGGGTTACTACAAGTATCTTCCTGAGCCATGTTCCTCTCTATATGGGCTACATACAATCGCTATAACCAGCAAATCTCGTGCGCTGTGCCCGTCGCACCCTAAACTGCCAGGTTCGTAATCACGGCGCGCTAAATAACGCAACGGCATCGGCCGACTGATTAAACGGGAGCGCTTTATCACAGCAACGATAGTGCGATTCGTCCTGATATATATGGCGATTGAAAAATTCACACTACGCTGCTCATCCGCTGACGAATCAATGTTACTTAATTAACGAGAGGGAAGAATATTACAGTTTTTGATTAATCGATGCTATCTCGAAAAATTTTTCAACAATATCTAAAACAATAAATATGTATTTCACTAAGATTTCAAAAGTGGAATATTAATAATAATTTAATTATATATATTTTTCAAAAATAAAAATAAAATTCTGTGCCAAATAATAAAAATATATTTTTTTTTATTATTGCTTTTACTTTTACACGTATAAAAATTCAGGATTATAACTTTCCCTGCACATCACCCGACACAAGTATGATGTAAGAAATTTATTGTAGATGATATTCTCAATCTGTTCATTAAATATTCATTAGATACTGTTCGTTAGATATTAATAGATAGATTCTTTTTAACGGATGACGTGCAAAGTACTGTGCAAAATTGCCATTTTTTATGGGACAAGAGTTTAGTACAAAGTACTATACGAAATTACCATTCTTGATGTGACGAGAGAACATCGACGCGCGCGAATAGCATCCTATACACGGATACGTTCTCGTATATCACCACGCTGGTTGGTTAGCCAGCATCAGTCGCCGTCACCGGCATAATGTTTAGCATAGCTTGTCGCAATATGTTACATACCATCCAACAACGTCCCGTTCTACCATCGGATCGGGTTAGTGTTGGTGTTTCGACGGGTTCGTCGTCGTACGCCTCTATGGGTCGTTCGCGCGATGGGATGGGCGACTGATTTCGCCTCGCACCCTCCACCATCGTATCCAGGGCGAGCGGGGGGAGGCGAGGGGTTATAGCCGCCTGTCAACGTATGCTAATCACGGTAATAGAGCGAACGCTGTACTACCGAGGCTTTGCCGAACCGCGCTAATATTTTGAAATAACATCGACTATGCCGTTTTCGCGGAGGGACGATCTCGGAACTCGGACACATAATTGGGAGGGAGACTCGTCATTTTCCATTGATTAACTCTGTTGATTATGCGAATGAACTAGTTGCACAGAATAATCCAGATCATAGTGGAATATTATATTGCAATTCTACGAATCGCTGATTTCGAATTTTATTTCAAAATTATATTATAAAGATCGATTGCTTGAAAAATTGCATCCAGAAATCTGCATTTATATCTCGTACAATAATATGTGTGTGAAAAGAGAAATTTTTTTATTGATAAATTATCTCCATTTCGAAGACAAAAATATTTGTCTAATAAATATAAAATTTTGAAGAGACATAAAGGAAACAGCTAAAACTTATATAATTGAAAATTGGATGATTTAGAGTAACAGAGCGAGGCATGAAACAAGAAGGGGGCGCCCGCACCCCGTTTCGCGATTCGAGTACTTTAAAAATGGTGTCCCTAATCTCTTTGCGTCCGTGTTATTGGTTTGAATCCAAACGAGGGTGAGGGTGCGCATTAGTAGAACGCTTCGTACAATATAGGTCCCAGGATGCCAGTAGCGTTTTCCAACCAGCGCGCGAATATTATAAATTCAAAGTCAAATGTAGCGTATTGTAATTTCGCCAGGATATCACTTAATGCAATCTGCACAGTCTTGTCTTGTGAAGAAATTACTCCCTGTGTTTTCGGAATAAAATCGGGACATCCCCGCAAAAAATACCGGCTCCATTTCCCAGTTGAAATTATGACGTCGAATTAAGATAAATTCATTGATAAGCGATTCGGTGTCTGATTTGTGCAAAAAGTTTATAAATTCATTCGCACAATAAAAATTTTGTTACTGAGAAGTGGCCTTGAAGCAATAATTATATTTTTCTCAAATATTGAAGAGAGGAATTTGTCAAGTTATTATATATCTAAAGTTATTTAATAAAGTTATTTAATATCTAAAGTATTATAATTATCATTTTCTATAATTATATGGAGTACGAAATTTAAAATATTATATCATGCTAAAATAATTATGTACGAAAATTGATATACACGAGATTCTTATTTGTGTACGAAGAAAATACTTGGCGCATTCACGCGAAATTAAAGCTACTACCCACCGTGACAAGAGAAGACAGTTCCACGACCGTTAGGCACTGGAAGAATACAGGATTACGTCTTGCTTTTCTCATCTTCGTCTCACAAAAAAAAATAAATACCCTCGAGCGCGAGCAGAAAAATAAGCCCTTAAAGAGACTGATGAATTTTAAATCAGCCGCGCATTGAAATCGGGAAAACGTCTCCGTTGCCAAGAGGACTTTCAAACCCACCCCGTGTCGTCCTCCGCCGCCTCCCATCGCGCGCCATCCCACTTTCAGTTTTCATCTCTTAATAATACAGAGGCACTAATACCCTGATCACATATTCTCAGGGATGAAAGGTAAATCTTACGCTCCGGGCGGGTTATAAGGAGCACATTAATTCCATTAGAAAAGACGTCCCTCCTTCCTTGATTTTGAAGGGACAGGTTCTACGGATCACGTTCTCTTGATATGACACAAGATCGTTCTCATACGTTCTTTTAATATCGTATCAGCATGATTTATTAATAGAGATTTTATTTATATATCTGTGAATCTATTATATATTTATGAATTTTTAATTATGTGATGCATAATTCACAAAAACTTCAATTTTATTTTATTAATCTAAAACTAATAAAATTATTAAATAAAAAGAGTAGCACTAAATCCCTTTTATTAAATTCAATATATATTCGTGTACTATCGGTATCGTCATGTGATATTTTTCTTTAGATAAATGCACATGTCCTGTCATAATTCTTTCGCAATTTACGCGATATCGCGCGGTTTCGTACACGCGATAAAATCTGCAACAGAATTTCTGATGTATAAACACGCTGGAAGCATACATGGCAAACCGTTTGCACTCGTAAAGATCGTCAAATGTCTTGAGAACATTGAATGCTGGTACTACATGCCTCTCGCTCTCTTGAAGCAGATCACGCGAGGGATTTTATGAAAGGCCCTCCCTAATCCCCGCTCGTCGGGATGGGGTTTCCCGCGACGCGATCCGCAATATCGCCGACGTTCTTCCGACAGCCAGTGCGCGTCGTAAAAGTTATTATCACACACGACAAACGACGCGATTCCGGCAGCACGTGTCGAGACGAGACTAGACGAGACGAAACGAGACGGGCTGCGAGCGTGTCGGCACCATTTTTCATGTCGCACGAAATTTTCCGCATCGAAAGGGACAACGCCGAGTCCTTTTCGGCAGGGCGGCACGGTTCCCTTAAAAGTTCGCAATAAGTCACAACCGAATAGGGAGAGAGAAGCGAGAAGAAGCGAAAAGGGATCAAGCGCGACGGTGGACAAGAGCGATTGGGGGGAGGTAAAGAAAGAGAAGAGCGAGAAAGAGAAAAAGAATCGTCGGTCGATCGGTGTTTGAGAGCCGACAATCCGACGCGCCACCCCCTGGGAAATCGCTTTAAACCTTTTAAATTCGAAACCTTCCTCACCCCTCTCAGCGAAAAAAAGGCAAGTCCCTTCCAGGAGCATCGAGGCGATATATATACACGTACACCGCTGCTTCTGCGCGCCACATAAATACATCGCGTTCGGAAGAGGGAAATCTGTTTAAAATATGTTCTCTCTCTTCCTCTCTCGCCATTTCGCCATGGTCGTTTGCTACAGCGAATAGCTAAATGCTTTTTGCGAGAGCCATTTAAATCTTTACCTTTCGTCCTCCCCGCCGTCACGATCTTCCGCGTCCGTTTTCCTTTCCCCGCTGCTCCGAAATGACGAAACGTATGGTGCGGTACGAAGACAGATCTATAGGGGAAATATAAGGGCTCGCTTCTCTCTCCGCGCTCACTCGACTTTGTTTGTTATCAATTCGCCTTATCCAATCCCGAGATACCTAACGTATCTAACGTTACGTACGTATCTTTGAAGTATCTGCAAATATCCGTGCATGCGAGGTAAAAGCAAATGTATTTTAAAACGATACCGGAGGTTTGCTTCCTTTTATTCCACGTTCCTCTCCTTCCTCTCGCTCGACAATTCTGACTCTTTGCTCTTGCATTTTATCGAGATTGGCCGCAACGACGACGGCTGCCGTCAGTGAAGGCTCCCGCAGGAAATGGAGCTCTGCGGATGGTGATTCCATGCGGGAAAAATTTGCGGAACTAAAAATTTGCGCATCTTCGCACACATCGATACACACTCGCGACACTCTTTCGCTTGCTTGCTCTCTTTCGTATGCATGCGAATGCCACTTCTATGTATTGAAAAACAGTGACTGGACTATTCGCATCGTACGAATTCGAGATCTTCGGAAAACGAGAATCTCTCGGTTTGTTATTCCCGCAATATTACAAACAAGCTAAACGAACTTCGATCCGCGGAACTCACTTTTATTCGAATTGAAATTCTTGCTATACCTTAGTCTTTCAATTTTTAAAAACATGTCACGATATCTTTTGGCAAAAACAATTTGTATAAAAATAATATGTGCTTTTAATGACTTCGAAACTTGAAAGTGAAGTTATATATAAATTAAAATTTATAAATAAAAATATGTTTACTAGAGTGCAGAAAGAGAGAAAGAGAGCAAGAGAGAAAGAGAATACGCTTTTGTTTTGAATAATAACTATTTTTTGTGATTTAATTGCCATGTTTAATCGACAAATAAAAATCAAATCAATATAAAAATGTGAAATTTTTCACAATTAAAATTCATCATGTAAGATCTGTCATCATATATCGGATTTCATCGCGTGTAACACGTTTGATAAGTTGTCCTTCAAGTAGCAGCAGCTTTTTTATCATTTGAAACGACCATGTTCACGTCTATATTGAAATTTTCTCGATCGAGATTATGGCATAGAAGACTTGTCACTCGAAAGGAGGCTAAGCGCCACCGTCCGTGAATTCGTTGTCGTACGATTAATGGAAAAAAAGTTGTCGGAGCGCTTACGAAGGCTGTTGTAACGATGCGGCCTTAATACCGACTACATTTTATCTATCGTTACTTATCTGACGAAACCAATTACGACATCCTTAATGTTTGACGTTTTATCTTGGCAATATTTAAGAACGTGCAGTGTATATGTTGCTTTCAAAAATTCATTTTTCATATTTAGACTTATCTCGCTCTTAGTTGCAACGAAACGGTATAATTTATTCAAAATGCGAGAAAATAATATGTTTCTTTTATCTGTGTAATATTTAATATTTGTTTTCTTCTCAATATTGGATATATATTTTTTCCTAAAAAAGCATAGTATTTTTAGATATTTTCTGATCAAGTTTGACAATTCAATCAAGAACGGATTTAAATAAGATATAAAGAGAAACTGTAACAAAGACTGATACGGATGATTTGTTAGCTCGATAAAAGAAGGCTGAAGAATCCGTCGCGACGAAATCTCTCCTTTGATCTCCCTCTTCTCGACGCTTCCTCCGATCGAACGAGCTTTGCGGCGGCCGTCTTGTTCACAGCCATTGTAAGTAAATCGGTCACTTCATCGCTCATAAATGACGAAGAGGAGTAGGACGAGGTATACGCGGCGTAGTAGGCTAGCGAAAGATGACGGGAGATGGAGAGAGGAAGATGGACAGTCCCGAATGCCGCGAAGGATCGATCGTTTTGGCCTCCCCCCCGAAAACCGATGTCCGGTCAGCACCCTTGACTCGAACGTTGCCCTTCCCCATGTACAGGACTTTTATGGCGCATAAATATCAAGAGCTCTCCATGATATCCCTACTGTATTATCAGGAGACGCTTATGGCCGACCGAGGGACGCCAGGCGACCAAAACTGTTATTTGGCGCAATTCTATATCGCTTGTCCCACACCTACGGGATACCGGGAGTTCCAGCGGAACAACTGCCGGTGTGATGCTGGACTTCCGCCAATTCGGCCGAGGAAGCGGCATTCTATTCGCAGATCCGCGCAAGCTCTCTATATCGCTCGCGTCCCAAATTCAATTTACCGTCCAGTTTATCCTTTCCTGAGAAAACGAAAAGCGAAGACTATCGCGAGCTATATCCAAGTGCTCGCTGTTCCGGCGAGTCGAATGGAGCTGTAATTTCTTCGGGCAGAATTGCATTTACGGAAGCTTCGTAGCCCTTTCCCCTCTTGTCCCTTTTCCCCTATAGACAAGGATTGCGAGAGTCGTGGAAATTCTCTGATTTTCTCCAAGTGAATCAACAGCACATACGCGCAGAGTGCTCGGTACTCGATGAGCAACGTACTGTGAGATCGAAACTATCGGATAACGTGAAATAATACTCGCGAAAAGTTTCGGGAGTCGTATGCACTTTTAGCGATAAGCTTCTATAAATTCTAGATCGACGAAATCAATTTCGCAAATGAGAAAGCATCGCGTCAGAGATGTAGTAATTTTTTAAATTTAAACTACAATAATTAATTAATTTATATTACGATAATTATACGAAACATCCGGAATCATCGCGTTTTTATCTCAGTCGTAAATATAATAATTTCCAAAGTATCGCGAACAAGGATCTTACTCTCCCTGTTGATATTCGCGAAACTCGAAACACTTTAACGAATCCTCGCTCTCAGCCGTAATCTCCTTAACTCTCGAACCGCGCGCTTCTTAAATCCCATCCGTCAAGATTTCTCGAGTAGAAACCGTTTCGGGATCGAAGTGCAGAAGGATCTCGCTCACATTGCGCGGCGCAAACGAGGCTGGTAATTTCTTTAACCTCCCCGGCTCTCTCTCAACCCCTCAACCGGTAATCCACGATTCCCATCGCGTATATATCGGGTATAAGAAATTCACTGAGTCGAGAGGGAGATCGCATATTGTCAGGCCATCAGCGTCCCTCGCTCCGTTGCTGCCGTTGCCGGAGTCGCCGGGTCCTTCCTCTCAACCCCCGCGTGGCCACCCAACTACGGTTCTACATTCTTTTTCTCTCTTTTCTCTCTCTCTGTCTCGAAACACGCCGGTGGGGTGGGCAAGAGGTATATCGCCCCTATCTGTATCCGTGTATGGTTCCAATAAAACGGGAACCACTCACAGCTTTTGTGTCGGATACATTGGCGGTGCCTGTCGAGGAAGAGGGCGAAGAGGGGCGCTAGTGGTTGTTATCGGCCATCAGGTTTTATATCCGTGCCGGAGGGAGACGGAGACAGGCGGTAGCGAGGGGACGGTCAAACGATACTGGATACCGCGTGTTTCACAAAGATTCTATGAAGATTGCCCGGGATTTTATTACGGGAGAAATGTCGGTTAATAAAAATGAATACGCGGACAGTGCGAGCGAGCGAGCGAGCGAGAGAGGATGTAAGGAGGAGAGGAACGGAAGTAAAAGAACGCCCGTCAAGAGCCTTTCTTTTTACTCGCCTGCCGCGCGCTCTTCTTCCTGGATCTTTCGACATCGGCTCTCGATGATGGCAGGCGATTCGAAAGTGCGATTTCGCGTCGGACGCGTAAACTTTGTCGTTTAGATCACTCGTAGCCCGGGTTGTAGAAAAAGCGGCAATTCTGACCCCGCGGCCAGAAGTGCGTTTATCTTTTCCCTTCGTGACTCAGCGACGATCGACACCGAGATCTCTCGCGAGATTGTACGTGTGGGAAACGAGTCTATCGATCCGCGCGCGTTTTAACGGACGTATCGTACATCGGGAAATTATTCTAACGAATATTTACGATGCGGAAAAAAAACGGAATTGCTCTCCTCATCAAGCTTAAAATCAAATGCGGCATAATCGGATCAGCGTTAAAGCAACTTCCGCGAGTACAATGTATTAATGCAAGACGAAGTTGCTCTTATGATATCAATCGTGGATCGATCGCGCTCTCGACAGTAGTTTCGCCGCGAGAGCATCGGTTTGCAAATTCGCTCGGTGCAACGCTCTCTCGACGGCACCCTCGTAATACAACAGCGGCGATTGACGCGTTGTAGCCGCAACCCGTGAATAATCCGATGCGTCGCCGAGCAAGTTTTCAAGTGCTAATTCATGCGCGCTCCGGGAAAGACGATATATCGAACCATCGAATCAATAGGGACCTGTCTGTACGTCTTCGGGCAGAAAATCCAATGAAACGCGCGGCGCCTCGCGAGGTAGACGGAGATAAAGGCATCCAGATCGCATGCAAAAGGGCGCGTCTCGAAAGAATCTCCGCTTTTCTTCAGCTAGACCATTACGTAATAACAGATTTTCCAGCGATCTTGACGGTACCACGCGCAAAAAATCAGAGTGAGAATAAGGAAGCAGACGGCGCAAAGATGAATAAAACAAAAACCCATGTTACGTAAGCGCTCCTTCTATTACAAGCTGTCGATTTTCCTCATTTTCACAGTAATGATATTCAATCTTTAAGTTGCTAAGCTTTCGAAACGTTTGTCTGTAAAATCACATTTTTATTCTTATATATCTTTTCCTTGAGAAATACCGATTTGATTGTCGTTATTATTTTTTAATCCATCTGTTTAGAAAAATAAGTAAGATATAATCTGACCGATGGATTTAAAGAAATTGTAACTTTATCATGTTTACAAATCACGCAATATTGCATTATATTGCGTAATATTAACGTGTGCTTTAGTACACTCACGATCAAAAATTTCGTCGTTCAGTCAATCCTTTTAAAGTTAACACAGACGTCTGTATCGATTATTCAATCGGTGAGAGAACCGCTGTTTCACGACGCATTGCTATTCACCATTGATCCATAGTCGGGGCATAATAAACTAGCTCGGTTCACATCTATCTCTTTCCCGTTGCCGTCGTCCCGCTTACGTTGTAAGCGGCGTAAACGAAATTCGTCTTCGTTCGCCGGGAACGGTCAGCGACGACGACAATGTCGACGGCGAGGTCTCATCCAATTTTTCAGGCAAGCGTAGCAAGCTGCACGAAAACGAGTCGGTTAATCCACCGGAATCTCGCTGACGTAGCTGCTTGTTTCTCGTAGCTCGAGAGCTACCGACAGATCTACTGAATTCCAGCCGCGATAGCTCACTGTCGATGGCGAACAGCCTGAAGCATTTGTCGATGGAAACGACGAAGAATAAAAGGGAAAAAGAGGGAGAGAGAAAGAAACGAGACGGGGAGAGAGGACAAGTCCCTCCTTGTTTGCTCAATCCCACCCGCGATGGGGTCAGAGGCGAATTGACTGCCGTGTCATTTGTAACAATAAAGGTGGGAGTCCCGATGTCTGGACCTCTAACTCTCGTCCGATGATACGCGGGGTGGACTTGATGACCTCTTCCTACGAGATAGATACAACCGATACCGTCGTATACGCAATGAAGTTGAGCGATGGAATTTGTGCAGTTCCGCTTCCACGCAATCGAATTATTTCATTCGACGAAGAATGAATTCAAAATTGGAATCTTCTTCTTTACACGGCGATAACTTTGTAAATCAATTCACTTTTGCGAGCTTATTAAGAGATACCATGTCCTCGTTAAACGCGCATTAAACTATATTACTTCCAGAGATCTCTCGTCCACTTCGTTTCAATTCTCTCTGCGCACAATTTTAACTTTACTCGAGATAGAAGTCACATCTATCGCGTTCTCGACGAATCGTCTTCTCGTGAATCAAACAAGAAATGAGATTTGCACTTTTATCTCCCCGACGTTCTTCGTCGTCGCGTCGACTATTCATCCGCGTCATAAATCTCCGTGCAACTGTACGACGTTTCTCGGTTGACCGTAAGTACCTTACTTTTTGATAAAACGATTCCGTCTGTTTCCTCTCGACAAAAATATACGAGTTCGGTCGTACTCTCGCGCGTACGTTTTCAAAGGGTCGAGCATGTCACCTCATACGATCTGGGAGGCACGTAAGATGGTCTGAGCCGATTGTTACAATGCAGGCTGACTTATGGCCGGTATAAGTCAGCCGACAAAGACCGTCCGAAATTATGTATCTACGAACGAGAAAGAATATAGCGTGTCGAGAAAGAGAGAGAGAGACGCGAGTAGAAAAATCCCGTGACTGATCTACACGACGATCCCGAAGGATTCGTTACGGAACGGCCTAAAGTTTTGGAAATATTTTGCTTGACCATATTGCAGGTCAAGTCGCGCGTGTCTCAATATTTCTTCATATAACCCGGACGTTTTTCATAGTTTAAGCAAGACGTACGGCATCGCCTCTCCTCGTCGCGTTTGTACTCGGCTGACTAGCTACTTGTTCTACTTTCAGTTACGCTCGTATCTCGGTTGGCGAACTCTATTATATCTGTTCCTGTTGCGAAACTACACCCTGGTGAGAAAGCTTCGGTCCATGAAAATGTGTCATGCTTAATCCGTTTTTCGAATTTTACGAAAGTCAAACGTGCCGACGCTATTGATGACGCACTTATCTATACTTTCTTTGGTTTACGAACTTTTCAACAAGTTTACAGCTCTCTATAGATCATTTCATGTTCACGTTTAAAAAATGACAAAAATTTCTTTAGTGATTTATTATTTTACTTAAATTTTTATAAGATTATCTCAATATTATTTTTTGCATAATTTTTCGCAAGATTGGCAACCTGTCTCATAAATTGTCACTAAGTTCTGATTTTTTACGTACACTTATTATGGATTCGAAAATTCGCAAGCGTATCTCTCCCCGCTATTTCTCTCGCATCTTTGCTCGCCGATGCAAGTTTTTCACCCTGCTCCATAAAAATCCATCTCTACTTCGAAACGGCCGCTCGCGTCTCGGTAATTAGCCGAGTACAACGTGCCTCTAGCGTTTTCTTTCTTCTTCTTCTCGTCTCTCAGCGACCGCAAATATTCGTACATGATGGTCGCGACGTCGTACGGAGAGATGCGTGCTAGAGTCGGTGGAGTGTAGCATAGCGATTAACGAACAAATGGCAGACGGTCGCCGGTAATTGTAATAATTGTAGACCGGGTATAGCGCGCCCGCCGCGGCTCCTTCTTCCTACGCCTTCCCTCGTCTACTTCTTCCCTTCGAGAAGGCAGGGAGCGCGAGCGCACCATGTGTGCAACGAAGCCATTGTATACGTCTAAGACTACGTACCACGCACCTACGTGCTTTCGCCATTGTTTTCCGTCATTATCGGTTAGAGGGGGAGAAGCGAGACGGTGGTTTAGATTCTCAACCTGTCATTAAAGCGACTTTTTCGCGGTTTCTCCTAAACAGGATCTCGATTTCCGTTCGTTCCGAGGAAAACGACGGAAAGCCGCGAACGACGTAGCGTGAGAAAATACGGGATTCCGCGATTAACCGGCCATCCGAATACATTGTCGCGTGCAGACATTTTCCTTTCCCACGCGGCGCACCGCGCAGGAAGCGATGAGCAATACGAATAACGAATGTATTGGCACCTGTTCTCCATTTTGCGTCAAGCATCGGAGAGCACGAATTCCTCCAGCACCCGGGTATCTCTTGACAGCTCAAGGTATCGATGAATGCATGTATCACCGTGAAAATTGCAGCCTAAGAAAAGTAATTACTCGTCGCGCCCAACGTATACAATAACGAGCACCCGAGAGCTCATGAAAGAGATGATCAACGGAAACCATTGTTCCGTTTTAATTTTAGATCCCAGATATAAATGCACGAGCCATATGCGATTTCTTTAAGATCCATAAGATCCATACTTCGATCACTGCGAGTCGTAAGAATTAAAAAACCGTACACTCTTGAGAAAGGATACGCAGTTTGTGGCTTTTATCATTCTTCAAATATATAACTTTTCCTCGAAACGAGATATGGATAACCGCCCTCTCCTCCCCCTCAGTGAAATTCCCCGAAGTTCGAGAGACAAACGAGGTTCTGGTCCTCTCGAGCGACGCGTATCAACCATATGAGATAAGTCATTCCGCGGTAAGGTAAACACACGCGCGCGTGAAGAGAAAGAGAGAAAGAAATCAGTATCCATTCCCGTAGTAGAGAACTCGTGCAACTGTCGTCGTGGCATAATATAATAGCTAGTTAGGTCTCATTGTATCGGTAACGCGCGTATACAGCGTACGCATATGCATGACAATAGCGGTCTTAGAGCGTTGCCACGATGCTTTTTAGTGACGCTCTTTTTACGGTTGCATTCCGCGAGGGTCAAGGTGCGTACTAATGCGCTGTAATTCTTTTAAACGGCCGTCGGAATTAAATTTTGTGGCTGGTCCCCTTTCGTCAAGCAGCATCCGTCACCTCGGCGACATCATCGCCAGGTGAGACGCGCAATCGAAGGTATTAAAGATGATTTCTTTCTCTTTCTTTCTCGCATCGCTCGTATAAAGTGTTACATCGTTCGATCAATCTCAAACGTCAAGATGCGATGGATAAATGCATCGGAACGAATGAGGCTCGTTTCGGTTAAGAGAAAGCGTTGTTATAAGCACACAAAGCCTGAAGGTTAGAATCAATTTTCTCTGATATTGATATAAGAAAAAAAAGGAAAATTGAACGTTTATAGTATTTCAATCTCTTGTGAATGTTGCTTATAAAACGATACATCGTTGCTATTATATACTACGTTACAATTTCTATCATTTATATGAATATAAGTTTAAAATGTGCGACCTGGTTGGGAACCAAATCGTCGCATTATTTCACACAGTTTCTCATGATTCTCAGAACAGGTATAGATATTGCGTTTTCTTGTATGTGTTACTTTGAAGCTAGTGTACACATTGTATATAAGCTTAGGATAGGATTTTTCGAATGAAACGGTGAAAGCGGAGAATTGCCTTTTTGACATTAGCCGTGACGACTGTCGTTTGGATATTATTACCACGAGGAAGATCTCATATTTTTTTGTGTATCTGGCGACATATATAATATTTTGCCTACAATGCCCGTCACGCTTCCTAAGAATTTTATGGCCATCTTAGCACTCTCATAATAGCGCGAGCGGGCCTTTTAACCACTTCAAAGCGTGCACACAAAGTTGCACAAAGTTGGTCAGAGTTGCCGCCGGCATAAATGAACGACCTGAAAATAAACTGTTGCGAAAGGCGACCATATAGATCGTGAATTATCTAAGTCCATGGGTGTCCACCAAGACATTTCGAACCCTACGAGTAATACTAGGAGAGAGAGTTTATATGCCGGACCACCCAAAATCGATAGTGAATTTCGATACGCAAGTCTAATTCAAAAAAGGAAAATCTTCACGAACATAGCGGTTCTGTGACCAATCCATTATTTCTCTTTTCCTTAGAAGATCGCCGACGTTAGTTTTCCTTTCGAAATGATTATTTCATTGAAACTTTAGAATTGCATTGGGAAACTAATAAAATGTGCAAATTCACGTAACAATTATTATTAATTCACGTTAGTCTATTGCTATTATTAATTCACGTTAGTCTATTGCTATTAAGCGCTTAATAATATAATACATGAATTTAATTTCTCCTCCTTCCCTACACAGACTTCCATATATTATACCTAGATTGCTTACATGGCTATATAATGATAAAATGAGGACAGCCATTTATAATTGAACAAAAATTTCATATCGAGAATTCGCAGAATTCGATGTGTCGTGCCACTTGATAAGATTAAATAAGACGTGATAGTAAAAAATGTACGTTTAAAATATTTTAAAATAAAATTATAATAAAAAAATTTTTTTTAACGTAATTTCATTTATATTGATTATTCTGAATTTTATTTAGATCATATAAATAACTCAAATAGAAGTGCACAGTGCATATACATATATTCTGCCTAATTATAAATTGCTGCTCTGGTTTCATCTGTAACATCGCTGTTAGCAGTCCAGATATAATAAATATAGAAGTCTGTGGACTCAACTCGAAGATTATATCTAAAACGCTAACTTCTTGCTTGAGTCATCGCATATGAGAAGCGTATCCTCGCGATCGTGTTACGAGACGTTATCTCGATCGGAATACAATAACGAGGAGGCACTCCGGTGCATCCAGAGAGACTTTGTCCCGTTCTTCCTCGGCTAATGCAAAATTCAAAAAGATGCTTTTCGAACGACCCTCGAACGCGGGGATCTAGGTTCAAAAATTCAATTCATCACGGACCCCGAGATATATCGATACACCTGCGTGAGAGATCACCTCGACGCGGAAGATCGACAAGGTCGACACTGAGTGGAACGCTCTCCCGCGACTGCAGTCAGGTGTGAACGTTCGAACCTAGCCATCTACCTACCTACCTGCCTACGCGTCGCGGAAAATCTCAGACGTGTCACGTAATCGCTTCCTCACGTAATCCTCCTCCGCGCGGAAGGAAGCGCGTCGCTTCCGCGGAAAGGAACGTGGGATGAAACGCGCGCGATCGATCCAGCAAATCGAACGATGTGTCTCATGTCAGTGGGACGACGTCCCACGATTGTCGCGAGACGATCGAGGCGACCGTCCGGCCCCTTCATTCATCCGTTCATTCATCGATTCCGTCTGTGACGGTTAAAAACACGATTTTGCCTTATGAGCGAACGACGAAGAGTTTCCCGCGTTTTCCGCGATGATCAATGACTCGAGACTTGCCGGCTCGTTGGCGTCGCTCCGTCGCGAATGCACGCCCAGCGGTCCAGCGTACGCGCGTGTGCGTGCGTATGCGAGTGCGTGAGCGACGTGTTGACCGGGTGCACATACTCGCTCGCGTATAAACAGGCGCGGCGCGCGTGCCATGCGTTGTGACATACGCGATTACCTTGGACTTATATCTATATAAACACTGATGCGTATAATGAGGCGTAGGACTGCAGTCATTGTCGACATCGATAGGCAGTTAATGGCGCGAATAACTCGCGGTTTCGATGTCGCTTGAATAATCTTCGTCTGCGGTCTCGGGCTACGCGTTTAAAATTCAATGCTGCTATTTATTTAGCGCCGCGCGCGTCATTTGAATAAGGCTAGTCGGTGGATAATATCGGCCTGACATTTTTACAGCTTCGACTACAATGCCGCTATAAAGATAGGGATATTGTCATCATTCAACATCGCAGAGAAACGCAGATGGACAAAATGATTCCGCAGTCGCGTTGCGTCGAAATTGGAAATAAACTATTTTGATAACTATATCTCTACATGTATATACAAGGTGTTTCTTAATAAGTGCGAAAAATTTTAGGAGATGATTCTTTGTCGAAAATTAAAGGGAGTTTTTCGTATAAACATTAAAAAATTCTAATAAAAAATTGAATAGGGGTTGCTAGTTTCATCCCCTTAGAATAATATGGGAGGCTGAAAAAAATATTAATAAATAATCTCTTTACTAATACAAAATATCCATCTAATATCATTTCTTTAACTTGTTCCAAATTTGAGAAAAAAATAAAAACCTAATTTTTACCCCCATTTTTGGAGGAGTGTAACTCTACAGGGAGAGATGTAAGAGTATATATTTATATGAAAAACCCTCCTTAATTTTCGACAAAGAATCATCTCCTAAAATGTTTCGAAATTATTAAGAAACACCATGTCTAAGCTTTATCATCAGAAGAAAAAGTTAAAATTAGTTTTAATTTTCTATTACATTAAAAGCGATATAAATATGATTAAAGATCCTAAGATGTATCGAGATCTTTTTAAAAACCTTTAATCGGTCCATCTTTCTATTCTCTGTAATTAATATACATATAGATAAGCGAGCAAGTGTCATAAATTAGATCGCGCGTCATAAAAGTCCATCGACTCTTCGCATTTTTTATCTTATCTTCACCAAGATACGAGAATCGAAGCGTGGACGCGTAATGATGCGTGAAGCGCGATGTTATGCGTACGAGTGTGGAAGAGAGAAGTTATTATTGGCGCGCGATAATTAGATATATGAACACGAATGCGTGGCGAGGAATTAATCTCGCTTATTAATACAGCATCTATTAAATCGAGGCAAGGAAAAGCATTGCCGCGTATCGGTATAAGATATCCCATCAACCTGTTTCGCGTTAAAGAAACAAACCGAAGAAAAAGAGGGAAAAACAACTCGACGTTTTATTGGCACGCGCGTTGAAAAAAAGCGCGTCGTAACCGGAGATATACGTTTTGTCGGCGATAAGACTTACACGTTACTGAAACATGCGTTCCGCAGAGAGATGCAGTTTATACTTGGGTCAGCGGATAATACATGACGCAATTAATACATGCTGCAAAACAATCTCCCGCTCGGTACCGTAACCGAGGCGTCTTAAATCAAGTCAAGTTGTTCGATTCCCCCTGTTTCCATAATGAAAAATAAAGTTGCTCGAATCGTTATACGTTATACGATCGCAATAAAATAATACTAATGTAAAATATACGAAAAACAATGATCACGCCGTGCTTGATTAAGTATCTTTTGCTATCTATTGGCTACCTATTATTAGAAATCAACGAAGGAGAGAAACTTCTGCTGCCGGCTAATTCTCATTTCCGATTAAATATCATCGCTGGCAGATGCGCAAGCGTAAACATTTTACGATCTTGTAACTTTAGGATCTTAGATTAATAGAACACTTTCAGTTTTAATAAAACTTTATCTCAACTGATGTAGAGGCAAGTTATTAATAAAAATTGACGAATTATAACTTATGTAGTAGTATGTGACATTTAGAATATGAAATGTATATATATAATTATAATAACAAAAAATCAAACATGTTATACATATCACATTATATGTAATTTATTTAATTGACAACTTGGCTTTACATCAGTTAAACCAGATTTTCTGATTTTGTAAAGTTTTTATATAAGTTTTTAAATAGATGGGCTATAATAAATACATTAAAATTAAATCGGCGTGAGTTGTAAGAATAAGTTATTATCTATAAGTAATAAAATTATTAGCAGTTTGTTTATTAAATAAGATAAATAGATAAAATCTAAATTGAAATTTTGTTTATCGTTTTTTATGTTTTAATTAATGCTCGTACTTTAAAGCGTGTGAAAAATTATTTGGTCTAATTATCTGGTCTCGTTCTAGCCCATCTATTTTAAGACAACGGATCTATCTACAATTTATATATATATATATATAGTAAATAATGAATAAAAATTGCTCACATACCTAGAGTTGCTCCATCGATGCATCTTTTAGACTTGCTCCTCCTCTCAGATTGTCAGAGTTGCCAATATCGTCAGGATCACAATCGTCAGGATGCATTGATTCACACGCGCGATACTGTAAACGGCACTCCCGAACTCGTTCGCGCGAAACTTTGTACGACACTCCCGAATTTTGCAGGTCGCGAAGTAGTATATTTTTCGCACAAAAATCACATTTCGAGTCGACGAGATACAGAATAAAGCTATATAAAATATTCTGGTTTTTAAATCTAAAATTAATTATTAAAATTAAATGTGTGTGTGTGTGAGATTAATGAATTATTATTTTTTATTATTTTAATACGTTTAATTAAATTGATCGATTCTGCAATGTGTGTCTTATCACGCGATTTCAATCCCGATGACAAATTATATTTAGATAGCAAATTATATATGTGAGATAGGAATTTAAATAGGAAATATAAAATATATATCGGGCGATATAAATAATGAATAATTTCGCGGAATATATGTGCGATAAAGACTTTTTATAGTGATCTAGTTATCATTTATCGAAAATAATTATTATAATTATAGCGAATTATGTTCCAATACTTGTCGCAATCGAATTTTCAGAAGAAGATTAACGATACATTGAATATCTCGTACTTCCTTACTACTCGAGTATCGCCGAATGAATGTCGTGCCATGTAAACAACAGCGCGCTACATACCAAGGTCGGATTAAATTCGTTGCCGAAATATTTTACGCATATTATATTATACTATTTCTGGAATTTATAGATTAATTATGAAATGATTGGGGTATCACGAGATCTTTCATTATGTTAATCATTCGATTCAGCGATTCATGTTTGCATGTTATTAATCCGAATAGTAAATTATTTTTAAAGTATCAAAACGTTTAAAGAATCAAAAATTAAAACGCGGCGATATATTTATAAATATATTTATAAATATATTTTGATACCTTAAATATTTCGCCGCGTTTTAATTCATGCACGACATTCATTGACTTGACTCTAAGCATCGTTATAATAAATCGAAATAATTATTACCCGCAAAAAGATCGCAACGGAACGATCATTTATAATTTTTATCTCTCTCTTTCCAATTCTTATTTGAAATATAAATAAAAAAATCGCGTTTCAATAAAGACTTATGATCGCGATAGAATTATGTGTCATCAATAATTAATTATAATAATCATAACGAATTATTTCCCGATATTTATTGGAATTGCGCTTTACAGAGAAATTTAACGATATATAAGGAGCGTCTCACGCTACTACTTTACAGTTCGAACGCCGGTATGTAAATGATGACAGGTCAAGGCACGTAAACATTAGCGAGCTATACGCCAGTGATGTCAGATTCCGGCCTTTCGGTAGCATGCGGTAGCATGGAGGGGGTAATAGAAGGAGACAAAACATGATTCTGAAGAATCATGTTTTGTCTCCTTCTATTACCCTCTCCATGCTACCACATGCTATCGAAAGGTCGGAATCTGGCATCACTGTTATACGCCGCAAATATCAAACACAATGTTTTTTATTGATTTGTTGCCAAAACATATATATACATATATATATACATATATATACATATACAATTAATATATAATATGTCACAATATACAATATTGTTACATATACAATTAATCGATAATTTAAAATAATTCTAATTTTTTCGACCAATTTAGATACGATATGATATTCGGATTGAGAACTCAGTAAAGCACAAATCGTATGCACATTCATTAAACGATAAATATATGACGGGATTTTTCTTCAACTTATGTTAATTACTCGATCCTACGACTCGTGTCTTATCGCGTTCTCAATCCGAATAATAAATTATATCTAAATATCAGCGAAAAATTTAAAAAGTATCGAAATATATATATTTTATCATCTCTTGCGAGCACATCAACGGTATGTATCTCTCGCTGGATATTTTTCTCACGAGTCGATCGGATTGCTCGTTCACTTTAACGACGCGTAGTATGCGTAGGTCAGTGCGAGAGACGTGTAACGCAACTAATGCGAGGCGTAGGTATGACGAGTGCGTCAAGTATGGAAAAACAGCTTTCTCTCTCGACAGGTTCAGCCGGCACACGCGATTTAAGCGGATAAACATACGCCGAGTATCAACACGTAATACCGCGAGCGTGTATACACTTACAGACGCACGTACGTAATGCAAGATATTCGTTATGCGAGATAAAACACGACGAATGTACCGTAACGTTCGCGAGTAGTACTATAAGTCGACCTCATTTTGCGCTTTAATTCACACTTTCGTTTTTCGCCTCTTACGCTTCTGCGAAAAATATACTACTCGCGGATTGTTAATCACAGTTTGCGCGTCACGCTCGATAAAAGAAATAATCGGACACGTCGTCGCTTAATAACCACGATTTCCCGCTAATTGACATGCGACATGGGATGCGTGTTTTCGATTACCATCGAGAGTGTAACAACTCGAGGAAAAAAAATCATTTCGCTACCGTCCAAGTCGTTAATTTGCATACGCCGTATAAATCACATTCTCCTCCCTCCTTCGCGTGTAACATCGTTCAATTATATAACGCGCATCAACGTTTCCACATTTATCCGTATTCCCGCGCGGGAGTAATTATGAGAATCGCTATTTATAAAACTCATATTAAAGCCCTTACATAATTCTCCGAGAATGTTTCTCTTCTCTCCAGAGTCACGTCATTCTGACTTACAAGTCATTCCGAATCCATCGCTTTTTTAATTATCGAAAATAAATTACGAGATGCGACAATATATATGACGAAGCGATAAAACTGTCGCGATGAAGTCGCCGATTCGCTTTAATGGATTAAGAATATATCGCACGAGGACGAGAGACGCCGATGCGATATCGATCCCCGGGCATTAACGGGAAGGAAACGGAAATTCGACAGCGCGCCTCTCGTGAAGGACCATAACGAGCCGTTACTCGTATACTCTTTCGGGCCGTAATGCGAGTACACGAGACGGGAGGAGCCGGGGCTTGACTTTAGTAAGAGTTTACGAGGGCAGGCAACACGGGGTTAATTCAATCAGCCTATAATCCCAACTCTAACCCTGATTACCCCGGAGAAGGCAGCCGGCAGTTCGAGGCGATTCGATCCTGATTAAAAGGTTTCGTAGACGATTTCGGCCCGTCGACTATTGCGCCCGGAGAGGAAATTTCGCCTGTAGGCAATTTGTGCTCCTTTTTTTCTCTTTACGAAAAATGAGTCCCGCCGTAATGATTACGTGTCATTAATTAAAATGACGCGTAAGTAAAAGCTGCACCGTGTCACGTCATAAAATTTGATTTACATCACGGATATAATTATAATAAATCGCATTATGCAAAATAGTCGCCATCGCTTCTTATCCGAGTATCTAATTACGCGACTCTATTCACATAGTAAATCATAAGTATTAAATATTATCTAAGAGAACGCGTTTGTATATTAATGAATCATAAATGTAACTTTTCTGCGATAATCTCTTGCTATAAGATATAGGAATAGAAAATGTTAGTCTTTCGTTTTTTTAAATATTTCTTGGTGAAATATGATTTTTTAATCGTAATCATTTGTATGTGGATTAGTAATAATATGTTTACGCGAGTAGCTATTTTTAGGATTTTATCTGTGAAAAAGATGAGGCGACATTACGATGGAACCGAAACAATAGCGGCAGTAAATCCGAGAAATCTTGAAAATGGGTTAAGTGTGCGCTGATAATTTCGAGTTCTTAAAAGCTATTAGTTTATCCGCGTTTTAAGACTCGTGCACCTCCCGCAATAATGTGTGTGTGTGTGGTACGTTTTAAAAGCGCTTAAAGATCTCGGTTACAATGGCTCGGTTGCAACGAAAGATTTCCTTGTTGCCCGCATAATGTAAATATTCTTTCTTTCATTGCTGCAACCTCGCAATTTAACATCATTATCTTCTGAAGGGGCTCTTTTATTTATATTGTATACACCGAAAATGATAAAAGTTCTTTCTACTATAATAATTGCATAGAAAGGGGCACGTTTAAATGTATTATGTGAATGCTTGGTCTAAAGAAAATATAATTAAATTCGACTAGAAGACAATAAAAATTAAATCTTTCAACAAATTATATCTTACCTCGCTACAATAAATTTTAAATTATAAATGGTAAATTTAATTTGTATTTTTTAAATAAAAATATATAATAGAGAAAATAAAACAAAAATAATAAAAAATTAATACTTTTTACAATTTTTTAATAATTAATTTAACAATTATTTTTATTTAGTGCAAGCTTAATTATGTAGTCGCGTGACATGAAGATCGACTTTATTGTTCGGAGACCATTTAATGTTAACTGTTGGGGATCAGATTTAATTACGAGATATATGATATCTCTCCCCGGAGGATTCTATGTCATCCTTCTTTGCGCGATCCCAACAAGTTCGAGCATCTCATCCCATCCGTCCTAATCGACTCAATCGCGTTTATCGCAAATTGTCCGTACCCGATTTTATCCTTCGCCATATTATAAAAGCATTAGCCATCGTATCACTGGCGGATTATTTCCTCGCGATAACATCTATCATAACACGCAAGCGATACAGCTGCGATTAGTTTCGTGGAAATGTCGGCATGCACGAAATCGAAAAAAAATGCAACTTTGGAGCTTTTCTATTCATCAACCGTCATGCTTGATGAATGGACATTCGATAATGATCAGCAGGTGTCAGGTAAATGGACGATATGATTATTATAAGTACTAATAATGATGCATCATCGTTATCTTTTTTAATTTGACACGCACACGCGCTTTCGATGAAATTAATTCGCAATTTATCATTTCTCTCCGTCGAGGGAAATCTGCTATTTTAATCACATTTTTCTTTTATCTATTGGTTTAAATATCGCTGCCTTTGAAAATAATTTTTATACTCGCTCTTGCAAAATTTATAAAAACTAAATATTCTTCGCATATCTACGGATTATTTGTATTATAAAAACATTATAAAATGTGTATAAATAATATATATTTTTCTTTTTTTCTTTTTTTATTCAACCTTCAGTTACGCTGCTTTATGTATTTAACACGCATGCTTATACGCGGCGATTTTTTTCTAAAGTCGCGTATATTCTCGAGAAAAAAAGAAAGAGGAGGAGAGAGAGAGAACGCTTTTATGAATAATTTATCTTCATCACCGCGACGCCGTACCATCATTGTTTCGTACCACAGTATCTGCGTAGTTAGTATCCTTTGTACGTGAGCGGGATCTTTAACAAAACGATCCCGAACTGAACGACCAAATGGCGGCGACGACGATGACGACGACGACTATATCGCATTTGCCGACGATTTTGATTCGAGGTCGGAAACTTCATTTCCGGACTTGATGTCAATGTCCTGGACGCCAATTCGAAAATCAACAGCGTGTTACAAAAGGGTTTATCGTAGCGAGCAGGCCGAATATCGGCTCCATCACCCTGGGCGTTAACATTGCTCTTGCTATCTCCTCCGAATGAGTGTAATATAGTAACTGTGTCATCTCTCTATCCAGCCTCTCTCTTCCCCTCTCTCTCTCTTTCTCTTTCTCGTCGCTTCTCGATAACGCTCCTCCTTCTCTTTCGCTCTCAGAATCGCTTCTTTCACTCTCGCTTCGCGTCTGTCCATCCGTCCGTCTGCCACCGAGTTGATTGGGTCCACTTAACCGGGTATATACGCCATGCGACATTACTGCTCTATGGTGTATAGCGAAGCGTGTTGTTGCGTTGCGCCACCATAACCCGGCGAAGGACTGAAACGACTCCCGAGATTGCCGTTGTCTGGGTCTCGTTAAAGGTCTGGAAACTATTGGGGATAGTTCGAGCGAGACTTTCGTAACATCTTGCTATAACGTTTGAGGATGTATCTCGGCGCGACAGCGAGAATAGTTGGACGAAATTTAATACGGCGCCGCGTTAAACGCGCGTATGATCAAACCTTAACGATTCAAATCACATTGCGCTTGGAAGCATGTGCGACGTGTGTGAAATTCTTGTTTCTGTTTATATAATTATATATATTATTATTAATATAAAATAATATTATTACTTTGCATGTGTAACTGCATGTTTTTTTATACTTTGCTCATAGCGACCAGTGTGCATTTTGTACACATCTAATTTTCGTGCATAGTCGAAGCGTAGGGCTTCGTTGAGGCCAAGTGGAGCTCTCTAAGTAACAAGGGCCGACCTAATGACTCGAAAGACCTAGATTATTTTATTATCACGTCGCCAGTGATTTCGGCAACGCGGTCATAAAACGATCCCTCCATTGGCAGTAGTTGCCTCAGCGTGTTAGATAAGGACTCACCCAAACGAATCATCAGATAATTGAATGCGTCAGATAAAGAAGGATTCATTTGCACTTTTTCGCGACTTTGTCGAAATTTAAGATTTTTCAATATTTGAAAAATTGGAATATCACATTCATTTTCATTTTCATCTTCAAACGAGATTTATTTGATTCTTGCTCGACAACCGTGTGGATTTTCGAAAGTGTGCATCTTTTAGTAACCACGGACTGAATTCGAAAGTTAAGGCCGGTGTCCTTGGTCGTGGCTGGGAGGTTAAACGACTAACGGTACGTCTCTATTCACTTCGTGGTCGCCCCACGTAATTCGGTACACGCGAGTCTCCGATGATCGGCCGAGGCGAGAGGCCGACGAGGTGGCATTATCTGTCTTGTCGTGTTACGTGTCTTACAACGTGATAAGCCGACTGGGACAACATTGCTGTACAATCGGGCGACAAAGACGACGTAACGTCGTCTCGGCCGGTTGGAGGCCGATCGAAACCAGTCACGCAAACGAGGATTTGCCTGATAGCCGCGAGATGCAAACTCTTTACAATGTACGTAAAAGTACATCTCGTGTGTAAATATCGAGGCCACGAGCCAATCGCGCGAGACCCTTACGGCCCTTGTCAATGCAGCATGAAAGCGCTGCGCATGTTCTTTATACTCGAAGATTACAATCGTTTTCTTAGGAAAAATCATCCACTCTGCGCGACACAGCTGAGAAAGATCTATCACATGTATATATTAATAAATTTTATTTTTCGTTCGAGAAAGGATGTTTTGCAGAACCACCTATTTCAATTATTTCGCAAGTTTATAAATATATCTAGGAGATATATTATATGAATATATCGAGTGATTGATATAAAAGATGAACTGTAGGTGGTCGATTAAATCTTTTGTTTTAAAAAACAAATGATTGATTGCATCATTTTAAATTATATTATAAGTATATTAGATATACATTTCGTTTTAATCTTTCAATTTTAATCATATTGTGCCATTATGATAGCGCTTCTCCCTTAATATTTTAATCGAGACATTTGTCCCAGAAATGGCGGAAATGCCGCGCTTGATTGGACGGCGAACGTGGAATTTCCTAAATTCGTAATCACGGTGTGACGGGGAAACGCATGGATATGTCGCGGCTGCGACTCAATTATGTATAAACCTCGTGCGATACACGTGCGACGACGACGACGACGCAAGAGTTAAAGTGCGTTTTGCGAGCTAATTTTCGTCTCGGTCGTAATCATCCGTAGGTGGGTGTGTACATGATCTAGATTAGCGGGCTCTTTAATTTAATATAGTAGCTTTTCTAGTCGCTCCATCGCGCAAGATTCGCAGCTCCGTATTGCGAGCGAGCGAGCGAATCGCGTGCTTCGATTAGCATGCGACGCGCACACGCTAGGATAACGTCGTGAACAGGACGCGCAGACACGAGGTAATTAAGTCGTATATAAGGATGCGCGGTAACTTGGAAGCGCCGGAAGGCTCTCCGTGGCTTCGTGTTGGTCCCGTCGTTCCCCAGCTAAGTTTTCCACACACCTCAGGCAAGGTAATATATTCATGACGACGAGCGCTTTTGTTGCACGCGTTGAAGTATAGAATAGAAATTTTCTCCGTCGGGGATCTTCCTTAACAGGATCTTAAAATATGTCATGTATGTATAAAGATAATTGATGTACGTACACGAATAATCGATAAGTCGATATGTAACGTTTCTTTTTCCGAAAATGATTGGCAAAAATCCCCTTTACAAGAATTGCAATAGACCGACTTGAAATACGAATGACGCATATGATCCTTTATGGGGATCCTTTAGCGTCCTAGAACCGAATAATAAATTCGTAATAGCATTTTTTTTGTCGTTCATTGTCAAGAGGACATCAGCTGTTAAATGCGTAACCCTTTCGTCGCGACCCTACGCGACGAATCGTTCTTAATGGAAGGGTTCTTAATTAATTAAGTCTTCGACGAAGACTCAGGTGTCCTGCGAAATCTGACGGTCCCTGGTCGACCCTACGGCGGCGATAATGGCGACATTATCATACGCATGACCTACTTAGTCCATTGGTTATCGTTGTAAGATTCCTAAATTTGGATCTATCCCAGAGACGCAGGTGTGGAAATTGATGGCAGCTCGATTGTTTCTGAGTCAACGCCTATTAATCGAATATCGTAAGATAACTTGTGTCATAATAATATTGTTTATATACGGTAATATTAAAATTGAGAGATTACATATATTTTTAATACATATTATAAAAAAATTAATAGTATATTTATATCATTTTCTAAATTAATTAAATATGACTTGATGTATGAATGTATGTGAAATATTTGTAGAATAATATTTATATAATTTATAGAACATTTATAGAGTAATATTTATATAAAAGAAATATTTATGTTTTCTTATTGATATATAAAACACATTATATATGTATATAGTTTGTTACGTCCACACAAACATAGATAAATCTAATGGACGTTTTACTTTGCAGTAATCGCGTCGTTTAAGCTAGAGAATTAGCTTCTTCTTGTGGGTGCTCGATAAATCTGTCTTTAAGGAGTCTCCTTTGCCTTTGCCCCGAGATTTACGATAATGTTACTAACCTCGTTCGTTTTCGGTATCAGCGCATTCCGCCCTGTTCCGAGCGTACTCCTGAAAAATTCGTTACAAAGACCGTTCTCGTGGCGCGCTCCGAGAGCATTATCTACGTAGCAGATATAGGCAGAAATAATGGTGTTTGCTCGGATCCCGAGATATCATTGTTAACAGCGAGCACGGCCAACAACCTCGTATTTCGGGTAAGCTCGCGATGCTCCCGTAGAAGAGAGCGGTAGATGTCGGCTCAAGTTCCAAGAATCGCTTCACGTATCGTACGTATCTTCAATATTTGAACAATTTTTTTTCTGATGAAATGAGGCACAATAGTTTTCCATCCATAAGTGCATAATCGTAAATAAATCCCTATTTACGGCTTTATCTCCGATATGTATACACGCACGTGTATCGAGCGGGAGAACTCTGTCCCTTATCTAAAGTAAAGTTGAAAACGCGCAGTATTTTTTTCTGCGGAAGCGCGTATACGCTCGAACGCGTGGCGTATCAGATGTATACATCGAAGGCTGGCGAGCGCATTAGCGTCTACGACCTACTTAGGTTAAACTTGGCGCGGCTATAAATCAGTTTACGTTGGATTTTATCGATGGTGCTACGTAAGCGCGAGAGGAGAGGTAGAGCTTACGATACTGGATAGCGCATCGCGGTTAACACAGTGGTTTCCTGTTATCATTCTGTAACTCTATAAGCCTGATAAGACTCATACTGACCATGTATCTCGTGAGAAAATCCCTATTCTCGACACGATTGTCAGATAACGAGTATCTTTGATAATATCATTGTCTTACGCGTTTGCGGTTATTTTCCTTATCGAACAATGTTGTCATCGGAAATGCTCGTGTGGAAACGATACTTCATCTATCGCAAATACATACGCATTATCAGCTTAGAAGATTCTATTTAAAATTCGGTCTTCTTTGTATGATAGCAATTGTTGTTGTAGCAAAACTCATCATATCTCGGGGAGAAAGTGTTTGATTATAATCGAATATTTTATTCGCGCTTCGCTTTACAGCTCCTCAATTACTCTACAAGCAGAAATTCGTGCCGCACGTCAAACAATCTATCCTTCCAGTGAATCTATCTTTCCGTGAATAAAGATTATTTCCGCTCGTAGCGCATACGAGAAAGATTTAACGCGCAATACGAATGACCGAGAAACCTCTGATGAGACTCTAACTTTCACGGATTCGAAGCGAGTCCAGACTGCGCGACGATTCGGTTCGTCCGGCAAATACATAACTGTACACCTTAGAACCGAGTTTTCCGAAAATCATATTTGTCATTCGACGAGACAAGGAGTCTGAGCGTCTCCTCGCAGCGGTGGGTCGGTCAAAGGCATCGTGAAATGAAGCTCTCTGTATGCCGTGTCGTCATTATTGCAAACCGCAGGTAGACAATGCAGCTCGGGGCGCAGACATACCTCGAGTGGCCTTTGTCGAATCGGAAGGAAGATTCGCTTTGCATACGACATCCTTTTCAAACCGCTCGACGTGACGGCAGCAATCGCGGTGCAGGTGTTGCATGTATGTGTTACATGTACGATGTACATGTGTAGAGTAAGCCTCGTATCGGTTGGATAACGTTAGATTGCTGTTAGTCAAAATCAACTGTACGATCGATTACATCATCGATTACGCACGATGCATTATTTCCCAGGTTGTGCGTTTGCTATGCATATGTAGGCATTTAATCATACGATAGATTATTAATCAATCATTATGCCTATGAGCTTACATAAGGTTTACTTTAGATAAAAGGAAAATAAAGAGATATATACGTGTCTTGCATAATAGTGACAATCATTACATAAGTCCTAACGGATAAAACGTAATAAATTTCAATAATAATGAACTTAACTATTTTTTTACATAAAATCTCATTTTATTTAATAATATGTATATTAGCATTTTTAATTTTTAATAATTTATAAATATTTAATTTTTAATGATTTATCAAATATTTTAACATTTACTTGCAACAAAAGCATGTACTTGGAACTTTGCGCCTTGATTCTTTTTATAAAATTAACTGTCGATTAAAGAATGATTCTGACGAAAAATTTAAGGAGTCGTCATTAGCGAATTAAAAACACGGGTACCAATCAAGGAAAGCCTTCTTGCTAAATTCGCTTTCAAACAGGAAAATGAGGAAAATTATTACTCGCATTGCGAAAGTCACGAATCGTATCTAATGACGCGCACGAAACGACGAACCTTTAACAAGTTTCTTCCATATTACCTCAAAATTGGTTTATTATTTGCTCTCTTTCGGTTTCCCCATCGAGAGACTCTAGCACACGTGCGCGAATTCGTATTAAGTATTATGCGCTTCGTGAGAGAGTTTGACGATTGTCTATTATATTCACTATTACGTCGCTATAAAAATATCGCAAAAGCTATATATATTTTCAGCAATTATTATAAAATTAATCATAGATTTAGCTCTTTTATGAAAACAACAAATTATATAAACTCGATATTGTCTAAAGATATTACTGATAATTTACTCAATAATATATTGCATATATACTGTCATATTTATCAGATTATATTAGAAACTCGAATAACACCGTATTACATATCATATTTATCAGATATTGAAATTCACATACAAACACACTATAGCTCATATCAGTTTCGTTTCTAAATAGCTCTTTATCTCTTCGAAACAAGATACGAGCGAAACAAAGATACTGCAATCGAGAAGAAATGAGAATAAATATTTATTCACAAGATATGTAACGATATTGTAAAAAAGAACAAATCAATCATGCTGTTTTTAGAGAATGTCAAATATTACAATTTGTAATAATTATACATAGCGAGCTTAACGCACGAATGATTGTGAACTACTTTTATACATGACACGCTTCTCGTGTTAACTAAAAGAAATTGAATGCAATCTTAATGATCATTAGCAGACCGTATAATCAAGCCCTTACTACTACGCAGCGAAATATACGCAATGCTTACGCGTATATGCAATCGGGGTGAGAGTGAATATCCACAATTATCTTACACAATATTGCAAAGTGCGTACAACGAGTTTCGTTCAATCTTCACAATTAGCTTTCTTGGAAAAATTATCATGATTCTCTTGAGCGTTTTATAGCAGAAGCAAATGAGATACCTCGGATTCGCGCGATAATAATAATCGAAATACATATTACTGTATTATATGTGTGAAAATTATCCACACAGATCCTCGGATAATTTTACGATTGATTCCAAAAGTGCGATTTTATAAACGGTTCTCTTTCTCTCTTTCTCCTAGATATTCCGCCTAGAAACTAAATTACGGTTTTTTCTTAACGATAATCAGTGTACCGCGCATAATTTAGCCCTTACTCCGCGGAGATCTGTACGATCGTCCACGCCGATACTTTCGCCTAGCCCTGAGCTAAATCTCCTCGCGACCGTCCGATTACGACTCGTTGGCAGTAACGTACGCAGAGGCACTAAAGCGCGAGCGTGTCTGCCTTAGTGGCACTTTAATGCCACGGTAGCCACCTATATACCATAATACATCCGATCTCTCTTTCTCTCTCTCGTAAAACTAATTGCATCAGGCCTCGTTTATATCACCTCCTCCCGCGCGATTTCTTCCCCTCCCTGCCCGTCGTCCGCAGCTTGCCTAACAAAGGTAGAAAATTGCTCGAAGGGGAGCTCCCTCTTTTCCCTCTTCCTCCCCCGGTCCCGCTCGCCGAGCCTATTCCCCTCCCCCTTGCCACCTTCTCCTTATTACCGTCTCGCGCATACATATATCGTTGCATGTGTGTCAAAGCGCGATGATAACGAGAATGTATTATACAGTGGACGATAGGATGTAAATTTTGCAAGTTTAAAGCAGTGATCGTTATTTTCTTCCAGATAATATCGGACACTGCATTTTATTATATTTGAATTTCGCTACCTCTGCGTATATATTTTGATAATAATGTGATCACACACGATTCGTTATGGTATCGGTAAGCGAGAGAGCCGTTCGTTCGAGGCAACGCGAATTATTTCCGAGATAATAATTCGAAGTACCGTATCAAGTTCTTTCTCGCTAACAATAAGAGGAAATTTAAACGACTGCGGTTGGCAGTAGGTCAATTGACCGCTTGCTTAAGAATGGAGCGTTCTTTGATCTCATGTATACACGATACTATACAATAATTAAACGATATTTATAAAATTTTTAAAAATTATTAAAACAAATATAATGATGCAAGTGTGTTTAAAACTCTATTATCTACATATATCCAAGTATAAAAACATTATTCAATTTTTTATAGCTTTATTATTAAATATTTATATAAATAGTATTATTTAATATTCTGTATAATTATATAAATAATATTATTTAATATTAAAATATAATATATTATTTAATATTAAATATTAGTAATAGTATTTTTTAATATTTTGTAATAATTATAAAATAGTATTTAATATCATTTAATATTCTGAAAACTGCATGATTGATTTTTATACTTCTTTTCCACAATATCATTATATATATAATATGTAAGTAAAAAAATGCTCACTCTTCGACGTTAACGTATCTTTGTCTCGCTCGTTGATGAAAAGCTATTCATAAACAAAGCTATCGTTAGCGGAACCACGCGCGCTCATCGCTCGCCACGAGATCGCGTGGTGTGAAGATTAGCAAATAATATCGGGGCCAAGGTTACTACGAGCATGTGCTGCGTCGTTCGCCACTGCTGCAGAACAATGAGACTTCATGCAAGCCGAGCACACCGCGGCGTATAATCGGCGTTGAGTCGGTTCTGCGTTAATTTCCATCGGGAGACCATTGTTCTATGCATTCGGCCAGCTCGCGTTCCTCCGCGGCCTCGACTCTTCCTTCGTTTCCACCGATGCATCTTCGCATATATTTCCGCTTCTCACGGCTACAGCTCGCCGATGGATATCGTCGAATGCTCGGGTGCGGGAATTTAATTATTTATTATGCATTTTATGCACATTTTATATCGCGCTATACAGTTATTTACTCGGCGTGCAATTAAATTTGACGATGGATGATCGGTGATTAGTTTGTCATAATCGAATATCGCACGGTAAATTATCGCTATTAATCAGAGCATATTTGAAGGGAAATTTTTTTTGTATATTAAAATATGTTATTTAATTAATATATATATATATATATAATTTTATAATAAGTCGTGTTTGAATTTTCTCCTTCGCGTCCAAGAAATTTTTTGATACAAGATTGTCATCGAACAAATCATATATAGTTCGCTTTTAGGTAGCGAACAGTGTTAATTTCTAATTGCAACTAGAATGAATTTCATTTCGTCGATGATTACTCGCAAATATACGAGTGACGAATCATACATAATTCAGTCGCGCGAATATATACTTAATTAACATATCTACTAATCACTGCTGTCCTATGCTGGGAATTGAACCGCGCGATCGCTCTTGTGATCAATCACCCGGTTGATTTATCGATCCCGCATGCAATCTTGCATCTTGACATTCTCAAGTGCTACCTGAAGCTGATTTTTTCTCTTCTTTTTTTATGTGTTATTTATTCATGCAAATATCATATGATATAATATATGATATAAAATAATTAGACTTGATTTTGACTTTTAAATTGTACTTTAAGCACTCAAATTGCTTTCTTGAAGAAACACGTGATTATGAATCACGTGACTTATAGCTTATAACTATTGCCTTGTTTTTGCTTATTTACGTTGCATGTTTTAAGCTTAATTAAGTAAATGTTCTTTTGATAACTATTCTTGATATTTTCTCTGAACGGCAATTCTGTGAAAGGTAAAGATAAATCTTGATTCTTCGTTCTTCACGAATAAACTTTACTTATGACTCCGGAAATCGAGCAGAGTATCAATTATATTATTACCCTGTAATAAGAGGCACATAAAGTGTTCGAAGAATTGTTCGCGCGAGTCGCAATATCAGTTCCATGAATTTTCACGGGGAATTAAATAGCCGCGAGATATTATCGTTCTCTTCTGCACCTGGTAAAACGACATTCAGGGTTAAGCAAGCGTAGCCATCGGTCAGCACTTCTTTCAGCCACCTATCAACAGCTGGGGAAGCAATTAAACGGCATTAGAAGGCGAGGAAGAGGAGAAAAAAAAAGAAGCAGAAGTATACGTTGAAAGTTAAAGCACGGGAGATCAGCGGGGCGGACGGGGCGGCCGGTACAGTGGACTCATGTCAGATGTTAATTAAGGCCAAGGAGCGGAAAACGCGCTGGTCTCTCCCGCGAAGGGTGTCGCAAGTCGAGATATGGTCGGTCTTTCCGCCCCACCATCAAGCTGCCACCACCAGTGACGATATACCTCGAGGAGAGCGTGTGCCAGGATTTTTATCCTGCGGGAGTTACAACGGGGGAGGAGAGGGCTTTACAACCTACCGGTTGTCCGTCGTTATGAGGCAGCCAGCCTATGCTCGGATCGCGGTTACTACTCTCGGTTGGCTCTTAGCCATCGAGCTTGGCGATCGCCTGATCGACTCGACCAGGTGGGGGATAAAAAAAGAAAAGAAAAAAAAGTAACAAGACAAAGGCAGGTCAGGAACAGCGCGGAGCGATCGATTGCATCACGGAAGCCGATGGCTCCGCCATCGTTTCGACTCCTCCAGCCGAACGGAATTGGGCTAATACGACCGATACAACGATAATAGATGTAACATCGAGGAGAGGCTGATTACGAGACGTCACGAGCACGTAATCCATTTAACGTCGTAACACTGACCTGACACCGATCATCGTGCATGATCTTGGTATGCGTCAACGCTGAATCGCGAATTAATTCAATGCCAAAGGCACGAGAGGAGAATAGTTAATATTACATAGAATTAATATTATATAGAATTAATATCATATTAATATTATAGAATTAATATTATATAGAATGGTGTGTTATATAACATATTACAGTGATATAATTTATATTGGAGAATGATGACATTTGTCGCATTTTAATTCAGCATTAAAAATAGAACATCTATTATTAACTATATATTATATATATACATTAATCAATTATAAATTATCAGTGAAACATGATTGTAAACATTGAGCAATCATGTTGACTTAAACATCCGATAGACCTTCATTTTGAGTAAATTGTGATATCATTGTTGATACTAAGTTCAGTAATGACTTTGTTACGACGTGCTTAACGAGATGCTTATATTACAGCGTATCGAATGCTGATTAAAACAACTTACTTATTGACGATCAAAATCTTAATTAGCGGTACGGGTCGTCGGGATAATCGTCGATCGATTATTATCGAAGCGACACCGTTCAATCTCGCCAGCCTTCATCTCCGGGACTCGTCCAGGACTTGCGAAACGTGCTGCAAAGAGCCGCGTTTTACCGAGTCATGAAAATCGTACGACAATTTCTTCTTTCATCTCCTCCCATTCCTCTCTCTTACATCGCGACTATGATCGCAGCATGGCTATGCGAGTAACGGCGATCCAAGTGTAGGACGATAAACTTTCGAGCACACACAACACGGTGCGCGGTGCAAAATGCCAACAGCTCCATCGGCGATCTCTGACGCAAGATTTCCCTCCCACCATCTCTTTGCCGTCGTGCGCGCGCGCTCGTATGTGCAACGCAATCGCAGCCAATGATTCGGATAAAAGATATAGCTTTCGTATCCTTGAGCCTTCGGTGTATGCGTTACGTTAGTATATCTTTTTTCCAATAAAATGATATTACGCGAGCTGAAGTAGCATCATCTCCGCGAAGATTCATACATTTCAAGTCTGACGCTTGTATGTGATTTTCGGGAAACTTTGTCGAATGTTAGCGACGCTAGATCCAGGTTTCGCTAGAAAAGTTCAATATTACCAAAGTTCAACTCGGGAAAGAATTCAATCCGTGTCTCTCCCTAAGGAAGCGTCCGACTGAACCAGGTGCCAGGAATATACCCGCGACGTCGTTCCTGTAAATTGAAGCGCGCGTCCGTGACGCCTCAGTTGCCGCCGGGGAAAGCACCTACGGGGGCTTACGGGATGCGGGCGAGCAACCGAGTTGTTTGCCGCGAGGTTCCTTGACTCCCTCGCCATTTTTCCGGCGGCGGGCAACGTTCGCCGTATTTGACTTGGTAATGCTAAAGGTCTCGTACGGTTGCTCGTTTTCTCCGTCCCTCTCCTTTTCTTTCGTCGCGTCGACGCGACAGCGCTTACACGTAGTGGTAGGTCCTGAACACCGTCTTCTTATCCTAGGACAACCACGTCGCGCTCGAGAAAGTCTCCGGAAGGCGACGAGCGCGAAACGATACGACGACGGTGGTTTTGATATCCCGCGAAATGGCGCATTCCGTATTTTCCATCCGACCCGGCGGGAATAGCCCAATTGCAATCGCGAATCTCGCTTCATCTCCCCTTTTCCGCCGCGAGCTCTTCAGACTCTTCTTTTTTCTCTCTCTCTTTCTTTTTGTCTTTCTTGCTCTCATTCTATCCCAACCGGTCGCTCTCATTCCTCTCGCTGTCCAGTTTGTACACTGACCTTCCTCAAGGCCTTATCTGCCACCGGAGAAATGAACAGGACTTTATGCGAGCATTACACTTGCGATCTTGGTCGTCGAATCGTCGCGATTGTCGTGTATGCGCATTTTACGAGTTCAAAGCGGTTGCTCCAACATCTCTGCATCTCTCTGGAAATTGAATACCTACGATAGTGCGGGTACAACTTCAGTTTATCACGCTATAACGCGATACTAAGTCTCGATTCATGCGAATAATTGCGATAAATTATTAGCTCGCTATCGTCTTGTCGTTTCGATCGATTTCAAACGACGTTTTATTTCGACGAACGACGAGTTTCTTCAGCGAGTTTTATCAGATTCCAGTATTGATTCATTAAGATTCGTGAGATATAATTCGTCGCTATAAATTACCCTTTGGACAAGGGTGCTCGAGTCTAACAAACTCCGTTGAATATTCATGCGCACGATATTCTGACACAAAAATGGTACAAAGAGTATCACGATGTGTTTTTCATGACGAATACACCATCGTAAACATTTACATTCGGCGAATTTTACGACTACGTGCCGCTGTAAAATTACGAACTCGATAGTGGCTTTTCAGCGAGATATTTGTCGGAGGCGAAAGGAGGAAGTGCCACGGGCTTGATCGTTTCAAAGAGAACAATGGAGATTTCAGACAGAGAACGAAGAAGAGAGAAAAATTATTTCATAGTTTCCCTCTTTTTTACCTTCCTTTATGTACACCGGCGAGCTCCTGTTACTTTTGCTGGCCTTGTGAGCATGACGTGTAAGTAAACTTTACTTTATCCGAGACGATGCGTTTTATTAGCTCCGGCTAAAGGATGCGCATCTTCGAAACGACAACTTTCTTCGTCCCTTCTCGAAATATACCATTATTTGTGTTCAACATGTGCTATACAAGCATTGCATCAACGTATCCTATTACAAATATAAAGAACAAACGTATCCCTTAGTTTATTTCAATATTTATGAGATACAGATGTAGATATTAAATTAATAAAAAAATTCTTTTCTTTACGTAGCCAATATAATCTAATAAAAAAATACATATCAAAAATTCAATTATGCACTTATGGACTGTTTATTCTTCTTAAAACTTTTGACGACGAAAGTAATAGCTTTGATGATTGCAATCGACCTTAGGCAAAAAGATGCAAAAAGGAGTATAAATATTATAAGTAAATACAGATAATCTAAAGACACCATAATATAAGAAAGTACCGTTATTCCGACGTGTTACACCGCGGCGGGAGTTATGTCGCGTCGTGAATAATGTCAAGGGAGAGAGAGAGAGAGAAGAAGGGAGCAAAAAGAGAGATACAACAGGCAAGAGATAATGCGATGAACAGCACGGCATCGGACTGGCCGTTAGTTTATTGTCACGTCGTGGCGGTTGCACTATGAAAGTATCGCAATAACGCGATTCAGTTATGGCTGCGCACTGACGCGAAGCCTTCAAGGTCAGCGCAATCATCTCCTTCGTTCGCTCGAGAGCAAGTCCGAATTTTTCCCGCGCGATAATGCGAGAAATACGCGAATGCAACCTATCATTGGGACTCTCCGCGCACGAGCAATCCCCGTATACATGAATTTATGCGGTAAAAGCAAAAACGAGCGCGCGGCTCGATTTTACGTCTGATAACGATCTAACGGATGTGCGCAGCGCTTACTTTAATGCGATATCTGTCACGATAGTTATCACCAGCTAACTAGCGGGCGCACTGTAGGTTTATATATCCGACTTTTATGCACGTATTATGTAAAGATTTACAGAGCGACACGTGTAATCTTTATTAATAACATATTTTTTCCGTGGTACCGGTTTGACGTGATTTTTCAAGCGAATTTCGAAACTATCGCGCGTTCCTAGAGCACTAGGTTTCAATATATGCAGTAGATGTACGAAATATGTAAAAATAAACGGAATATTCAATATCGAAAAGAACGGTTATTATAAGCTGCTTTGAATCAGAATGCAAAAATAATTTAGTCCGCGCGGGGGTTAAAGGTTTATGATAATTTAAAACCGGTATAGTCGCTGGCGTACGTAAAAGTCGCAACATTGGACCTGTTTGCTCGCGAGGCGTCCTCGAGAGAAGCAACAGGGTATTTGTTCTCGAGAAATATTTTCTCGCATCGAGAAAAATGTCATTATCTCGCTCAATATATCGGGATCGACATCGGTACCGATGCTCCGAGTTTGAAAGATCGTCTCATTAAATCGCATCTCCTTTAGCGTGTTGTCGTCGAAACTCGTTGACGCGACTGTACACGGTCGTGCAAGCTCGGACACGTTTTCCTAACTTCCTCCCTCACTCTCCGTTCCCCTCACGACGACAAAAAAAAGACATCCTCTCCCCCACGTCCCTCGCGTCCCTCGACGATTCGGCGCCGAATCGTACGCAATCGTTGCACCGCGGCGCGGCAAGATTTTTTTACATAATTTCGCTCGCAAATCTTTGCATAATCACACGATCGCATATTCAGATGCGGCAATATTTAGCGGCCGAACGGATTAGGATATAATATTTATAGACTTGCCTGTGGACCCTTCTTTCGAAAGCTAGTGTATTTAAATATGGAATGCTTTTATATTTTAAAATATTAATTGAAATTGAACGAGTTAGTGAAATAAACGGATACACTAAAAATATAGAACATAAAATTACAGAATAGAAATAATATGAGAAAAAAAATACTAATTTTAATGATTCATTATTTATCTACATACATATTCCAAATCTTTAATTTAATATGAATTTATACGCAAATTCTGCGTATACTATAAGAAATTAAACTTTTATTTTTAAAGAAGAAATAAAGTAAGCAATGAAAGCCAATTCGCGCAATTATTTATGTAAGTAACAGAGAAATTTATTATTTTTTTAATTCTCTTCTTTTTAAAATTACAAAGATTTTTTTCTTAAAAATTTTCTGTCATTTTAGATCACACTGAAAAATCTTCTCGAGTTGTCTTCAGTTTTGTTATGGTCAGAATTATTGGCAGAGATTGTACCGGATCGTGCAGGTTGGGACACGTTTTCCTACCCTCAGTCCCTTCCCTCACCTCCCCCACCGCCCTCTCTTCCCTTCTGACCTCTTCTTTTTGCTGCCCCTTCCCCTTCTCCGTCTCTCTCTCTTTATCTCTTCGCAGAGTGCAACGAGGACGAAGGGAGCGGAGGGAATTGCGGAGCAGCAGACTCGTATAAGACAGAGAAAGAGAGAGGTTTGAGCGAGCAAGTGGACAGTATATTCTCCGTTTCTCCTGCTCTATCCCCGAGTTCCTCTCTCTCGCCTTCTTCCTCACCTCCTCGGGACAGTGGACGAGCGGAGCATTATAACTCGAGCCGCCCCTCTCTCCTTCGCGCTGCAGTCTTTCTTTCCCTCCGTCGTTGCCCTCACCTCGCTTCTCCCTCCCCAACCCCCCTTCCCGCCTTCGCCCGCTGCCTTTCCGTCCCTCAAGCCACTCTTGCCCCCTGCACGAACCTCCTCTCCTCTCTTCTCCTCGCCGCTGCATCACGACGAGATGCAGGGACACGCGGCTCCGCTTCTCGCGAGTAAAACCGTCCTTGATCCCCGGGCCACGCTCCATACGATACGAGAGAGGCACATGGAGAGGCTCCTCTACTCTCCGACTCTCCCTCTTGTTCAGCACGTGGTCACCGCTGACGTCACGAGGCGCACTGCTCGACCGCGAGCATCGTCACGAAGAGAGGCTTAAGCCGGTTCCACATCGCGTCTCGCGGCTTGCCCTCGAATACTACAACACTTTCTCGATGTAAACATCTTTGAGGAGAGTCGACGAACTCTCGAAAATTCATCGACGAAATTCTACTCGTCCGCTAGAATAACAATCTAATCTATATGTCAATGAATGTCTAATTAATTCGATCTGAAAAAGCTTCATATCATATTGTATACTTTATTGATATAATTATTGTGTGAAAATTAGGATGGAGAAACAAGAGTGAAGAAATCCTGATAATGATGTAAATCTATGTGAATCTAGCATTATGTAGATATCCGAGCACAATATGCGTTGCTGTCTATTATGGGATGCGTATCGTTACGTGATCTCTTAGTGTGCGTTGTACATGTGCAACACCGACAATTACGCACTAGCTTAATGGCGATAATTTCTGATGGTGACGCGTGTATATATTTGCGGCTCTTTCGACTAAATTATTGCAGTAATCGCTTGTTGAATTTTTAGCGTCTTGGAAAGCGAGAGAAGAATATATCTATATAATAATAATAATCATATTTACGTGATGCAAACCGAGATGCGGTTTACATCAATTCTAAAATAGTGAACGATTCGAAATTTGTATCGTGAGAGGAAATCTAAATAACTCGTAATGTATATTTTTACAGGCGGAAATCTAATAAGTGTGTCACTTGGGTTCATATTACATAACATAACACGGTCAGACCAATGATAGTACACCGAGCACAGCTGACTCGTTTCACATGTGATGTTTGATTATTTTTCATATCAGTGAAAGACCTGTTTATGTATAACGCGTGTCAGTTTCGTTTTATTATCGCATCGTTAGATGTATGTAGCTATTTCTGAAGAAGTATCCCTTTATATTTATATCCTGAAATTAGCTCTTTCTGGAAGTACCAGTCGTACAGGATCCTTTCGACATCTCCTTCCATCTTCGACACGTGGCCGATCCTGACGTCACGCATCGTATGATTGCAGGTAATCTCGAGATTCTTCTCTCGAAGATTTATTTCTTGTGATTTTTTCGTTTTATTAATTAACGAAAAAAATACGAATGATGAGGATATTCTTTCAATTAAATTCAATTATAAAAATCACCGCGGAAAATTTATTTTAAATTCTTCTTTTCTGTTTTGTGCAAAATGAAAAATGTATCTCTCTATTTTCCTTCTTCATCGAGTTTATCTATAAAAGCGTCGCGAGCGTAATATCGGCAGTTGCATTCAGACTCAGACCTTGGCAATCCGCCAGTGTCGCAATCGCGCGGCGAAATATATTCGCGACGAAAGCAGGTTGACGGAAACGGACGACGGAAATAGGCGAGGATGTTTGACGCGAATGCGCACGGGAAATCTACGGAATCGGTTCATTGTTGCGAGCGTGAAGGCGAAAAGCCGTGCGGGATGATGAAACGGCTTGATGCAATACACCCTTCGGTCATATACATAAACCGTACCAGGTGTTCGCGTGGGAGAGGCAAACTGCGCGCCCGGTACTTATTGACAATAATTTATTCCACATCTCTTCATTTAACGCTTGCGTTTCCGCGCATTAACGGACGATAAATTACCGTTGAATTTCTTTCGATTAATTATCGCGAGTTCGATTTGTTCAAATTATAAAAATTAATTATTTTTAAAAATGAATCGAGAGCAAATACGATGTTGATCGTTCCATCTATCGCGTTTATCTTGCTCTTTTAATTCGCCGTCGATAATCGGATCGAACTACACGTCGCTGATCAAACATCGCATTCGCTATCGAATATTTATTTGTTTCCAGCTCATCCCGGCGTTCGCTCGACGTATCCACGAGCGCAAATATGCTTACTTAACAGTTCATCGTGCCTAACTCTCGGCCGTATTAATCACGCGCCCCATGTATATATCGCGTCACGATGCGACTTGGCCATAATAGCGATATTATGACAGCAAATATTTACCTCCGCGCTCTCGCTCGGCTCGATGGCATCAATCTTGGAAATCCCGAACATCTCTCCGATACGTACGTGGCCGGTGCCATCGGAGTAAACGCGGCGTGACGGGGTGCGCGAGACAGTAACGGTACCGCTGGTAATTTATTCCTGCTCGATGCTGGAAAGCCACGCCGAGCGCCCCGAAGCGCGGAGCCGGAGCCACCGAGAGTCGCGAGATGATCGCCCGCGTGTCTACTTTCTCCAAGGTTACCTCTTCCGTCGATCGGTCGTTCCCGCGCGCCGTAGGCGCGTCCTCTCGCCTGCTTTGCATAAAAGCGCGCGCCCGGAATAATAACAATATGTACGCGCGATAAAATCGTTAATGGGCGACCTCGCTGGGCGCGAGATAAATCCGCGACGGTCCAACCTGACGCCGTTTCCGACGCCTTCCTCGTCCTTCGTCGCGCGTGCAGCCGCGGAAACCCGTGCATATTCATGCGAGTCCCTCGGCATCGGTCTCTCGTTATGTGGCACAGCCGGGAGGATAAACTTACGAGCGATGCACGCTATACTTGAGCGCAACATCAACATTTGACGGCGCGACCGACTGCGTAAATTGATGAAATAATAATTTATAAATAGAGCGTAGCAATTATACGAAAGATTAATATAATTACGGCTAGAACAGCTTATTATATTCGAAGGTGTTCCAGTAATTGCCATCGCGATAAATCGGCAGCCAGACGTCGCGATCGTAGCTTATCCACGTCTGCCCCATTGAAACGAATTAATTCAATGATAGATCTCTCTCCGCGCTGGAAAGTCCGCTGTCCTTGCATCAGCCGTTCTAATCGCATCGAAATCCTTGATCGCGTGGGCGTGGGGTTCGACCGATAATTTTCTAACGAGAAATCGAGCGACTTTGGATTCGACGGGACGGCACGAAATCGTCGCGAATTTAACGCGTTTTAATAAAAAAAAGCCAATGTATCTCCGTGATACCTAAACAAAGGCTCGACGGATCGATGGAATATCGCATTATGGGCTTACATCTCGCAACGACGAGGTGGTGCGTACGGAACGTACGAGAAATACGCATATAGGCGAGCCTTAGAGATTGTAGGCTCGGTGTTAGGGAGCCCAAGGCCAACACCTGCATCACACCCCACCACCGATGCTACAACAACAACAACACCAACACCGACGGACGCCGAGAGTGTATGCGAGCGTGCGCGGACAGAACTGTACCAATACCAGTTTCCGCTCTTAACTACCATTAAATATACCGGCACTTTGTCCTTCTTCGTGTCCCTTCTCGTCCCTTTCCTCCCTTCCCTTCCCCGTCGCAGATCACGCCGGGACGAGACGGCGAACCAGACAATTTATAATTTTATCCTGATAAATTAGATAGCGTTAGGAAGCCACTTATCGATAACGAGAGGATTTTGCGTAAAACGATAAATTTGTAAATGGATATTAAAATGGCGCCGTTAGTTTGTAACACGCTTCATATTACCTAGATTGCATTTCTTAAAAGTAGAATGTATCAATTGTAAGATTGTGTTCTCTTTTTTTTTTACAGAAGAATTTCTTCGACATTGGAGTACGTCGAGTTCTAGGAAGTCGAGATGACTGTATAAGGAAGCGGATTACCTCGGGAAATAACTGTAATGTAATTCTACTCCGTTAATCATTCATCACGCATTTTTTCGGTTCTCGAAATCATAAATGGTGTACGTTATAATAATAATAAAGCCTTAAGGTAATATGTTGATTTAGTTCCAACATTGAAAAAAGATTGGAAAAGCGTTTGAGAGAGTTAATAATTTAAAATCTTTTATATTTATTTGCGCATATATCAAGACAAGCCTCTTGTAGCCAAGTTTATATATCTCTGAGCTAGTACAACTCTCTCTCGGATAAATATTTGGTCGCTGGGAAATTACAGATGTATTCAGTTCGACAGATATAAGTCCGTCTAAACCTGGGAGAATCCGGGTGGATCCTTCCACAGAACGACCATAGTCCGGTCGGTTTTTTCTACCTGCGCGCATTTAGCAACTGCGTTTTCACTTTCGCTTCCTACGCATCGGAACGGACGCGGAAGGCGAGTGAAAGAGAGAAAGAAGAGACGAAAAAGGAGGTTGCTAGCGCGAGGAAAACAGAGAGAGAGAGAGAGAGAGAGAGAGGCCTGTCCTGTACTTTATAGTGCAATACGTTACGAGCGGCCTGCAGCGTGGGCCGACGTATCTGCCCAGCTGTCCCGAGCTCGAACCCACGTCTTCCACCTCGACACGACCAGGTCCACAACTCCGCGGTAGCACAACTCCGGTTCCAGATGACCAGTTTCTCTCCAGGCAGTCCCGCCGTCGTCGGCTCGAAACTGCGGACCAGCGATGGCTGGTCTCGACCAACGTTGTTCGAGCGCTGGCCGACCAGTCCACCAGCCAGCCAGCCAGCCAGCCCAGTCAACCAGCCGTGCTTTGCGATGGCATTGATGCGGTTCACCGAACGGCGAAAGTAATGCACCGTGCATACATACATATATACAGATATCGCGCGTAGGTATATAGATAGATAGGCATATACGTGCGCATGATCGCCGTGCGGTCGGTGCACACTGCGGACCGCCAATCTGTCCCTCGTGTACAACAGCACGCGCCACTCCGGCTCCTTTCTAGGTTACTACGAATATGCGTAAAGACGACGTACGGCGGAGAGACGCGGTTACCTTTCGCCGTCGATTACCGCCTTCGCCTTCGCTGCACCGCGCTATTCCCTCTCCCCTCCCTGCTCGTCTCACCTATCGTTTCCTCACTCGGGGGTATTTCTCGAGGTCGCGGGGTTCGTAGAACCGTCCGAGGGCGGCAGCCTGCTACGAGGTTCCCCGTAGCAGAAAATCACGTACGCGGTATTTTCGAGCGAGCCGATCACGCGATGCGTCCTGAAAGTCGTAATTTGCCGCGAGCACGCTGTTTACCCGATATTCTATATCATCAGCATCGTAATTAGATCGACACTTTATACGTCGAAACATTGCATAACGCGGCATGTATTTTTAGAAATAATAATGATAATAATTATAACGATATATAATAAGAGATATGCACGCATGTATTTTATCTAAACTAATTTTCATCCCGCGTTATCATTAATCACTTGCCGTCGTCAATTAATAAAAACAACATCGCGACGATACGCGATCTAATTAAATTACATGCAAATAACGTAACAGACATTATCCATTATATCCCATCATTCGTGACCGAGTCAACTAGACGTCGATCTTAATGCAAAAGCGGCAATGTAACGACGTATTCAGATTGGCGGTGACGGATTATCGCGCGTCAATCGGAAGACATTAGACGCGCATCGCGGAAGCGACGTATGCCTATCGATGATAAGAAGGGTATATCGCCAAGGACGAGGAAGCGCGAACCACCTTTCGATCGAACGGGCTGTTGTGCCCGACGATATCGCGACCGCGTTCGTATTTTCCCATTAATAACTCCGGTCCGATCGCATCGCCGTCACCGTCGAGCGACGATCTATGTAAATCGCAACCGGTCCTAAACGCTCTCCATAGTCCTACGCTCCGCGGACAGCTCCGAGATATTTCGTAATAATTCCGCGCCGCGTGCGCACTCATGCATGTCGCGACCTGGATCTCTCCTCTCTTTCTGCACCTTCACGGAGTATAGTCGGTTTCCGATGCATGACATTAGGCAATGAGAGTCGTACTCGTGGTCGGAAACGCTGCTCGCTGCGAGAGCTCGGAAGAGAGGGAGAGAGACGTTCTCGTGCTTCGAACCAAGTCTTTAATACGCTAAATTAGAATATAAATGACTGCGTTGGCGGCAAGCTTGTTGGAGATGCAGTTGCAACGCGCAATATCGCTTTTAATTCGACCGCTACCTGTGCATTATTTGCATAGAGTTGGACGTCGAATATCTTGATCAAAAATTAGATAACACATAATATAAACTTAATAATCTTGTATGTGAAAATACGTTTGATAAATAATTATGCAATTCGTTGCGCATTTAATATGCGACATTTGATTGGACAAAACAAAATATTTATCGATTTAAAAGTACAATTTCTAAATTATCTTTTCAAGGTATTTATATCGTAATGATTGCATCGCATTTGATACTACAGGAAGTACAACAAAATCGTTTGTTAAAGATTTATTACAAAAGAGTAATGTGTGTGTGTATGTGTCTGATCTTTTGAATTATCATGCAGGAAGAGATCGGTAGCCTTATCGAGGCAATACGAAATAAATAATGTTGGAAGCTTCGCTTCTTGTATTACTAAATTATGAACGTTTGCCTCGGTCGTTACGGTAGGATTCATCAATCGGAAATGAAATTTCTCCTTAATTTGCAAAGTCGTTAACACTGGTAGTCGGAGCAATTATAACGGGACGGCTCGCTTTGCGCGATCAATCCTTTGATCATATGTTTATGCGTTCGCGCGCGCGCGGACGGCGTTAATTGGATTACGAATTGTCGATTCGACGACTAATGCGAGATCCTCGATCGCGGGATTCGTTCCCGCGAGAAACGTGGCTGCTTCACCTGCTCTCCATCGACATTGCTATCTACGCTAACAAATTGTTTCTGCATATCAATGACTGGTCGGACCCGGTGCTCGTTAAACGAGTCGCGAAAAAGAAGCATCCAATCGCGGTGCTACCGTTTCTACAAGCCGCTAACCGTATACATCGTAGCCGACTCTCTCCATCTATCTCTCTCTCGAGAGACCTCAAGAAACTCGCGCGTCTCGATAAAAACGATCTCCGTGGCGATTCGTTTTTCTATTACAGGGAATCTTTTACGCACATCTCTCATTTGCACAAAAGAAGAGCGCCGAGGATGCGCGTGTATTCGTATACAACGTTCTCCTCCCCCCTTTTACTCTCTCTCTCTATCTCTCTCTCGTGCTCCGGTGCTCCCCGTCGATGCGTCCGTGTGTATTCATGTCTTGGGTTACGACAGAGTAGGCCCGTTATCGGGGCCTGCTGATTGCCTTTGAACAAAGAGGGCCCTGCCTCGCGGCGTACGGCAGACGAGGAGCGGGATAGAACGAGAAAAGAGTAACACGAGGAGATTGTTCGTGATGAGGTGGTTAGACTGGTTCACGCACGTGTGTGCGTGCTGGAAACACGGTCCCCGGTGTGCGTCTTAAACTGCATGCGCTCGCGCGAGTCGGGGAGTGAGGGGAGAGCGACCCTCCCCCTTCCTCCGTGTCCCTCCGTCTTTGTTCCTCCGTTACCTTGCCTATTTTCTCGCTTCGACCAATGCCACCGTCCCCCCTCCCCCCTTCCCACGCCCCTCGCTCTTTCCCTGTTTTTCTCTTTCTCTCTGCTCGCGTCTCTCCTCCACCCTTGCTTCTCGTCCCTCTCCTTCCCGTGCTCGCCTGAACTTGTTCGTAAGCAACGCTGAGAGATGGTGCACGTCGAGATTGAACGCGCTTGGACGGCGGGGTATTTACGGTGCTAAATAGCAACGTTGGCTCCGCGCGCGCGATAGTAGGGGACAGGAAAAGGGTGAAAGTCTCGGAAAATCTTTCTTTCCGCGCGCGGTGTCTCCCAAGAGAGAGAGAAAACAGGTGCGCCGCCGATAACAGCGCGCGGTTTTATAGCGCATGTAGGATAAAATTGAAATATAAAACGCGCGCGCGAGCGGGTACTGTTATAAGCGCGGCAGAGAGGAAACCGGCGATCTTTTCGAGACGTGCAATTTATGGTTGCGTAACGAGCTCTACAGCCCGCGTGCTCTCAAATTTATTTCATATTTAATACTCGCGTATACAAAAAAAAAAAAAAAAAGAAAAGAAACCGTACGTATCGCCAACGTTCGAGGCGCGACTCTCGCTCCTCCTAATCTCGAAACGAATTCAAATCGTTCGGTCGTATTTCTTACGGGCGGGCAAACTGCCGTTGGCACGGCTTTCATAATGTCCTCCAGCGTACACACACGTCATTAGAATTGCTTCGCGCAACAATCGACGACATGACGCAACGTACAAAGCGACTTCAGCTGCTCGTAATGCGCGCTTTTGTTCCGCGGGTGTACTTACAATTTGACGTGAGGCCAAAGTGGAGAGAGGATCGCGCGACGATAATGTGCGCGCGAGCGCACGTGCGTCGGTGTGCGTACGCTATTACTTTTCAAGGTGTTAATGCGTGTGGAGGCGGGTTTGTTGGTCCGTGCTGGCTCTCGGTCTCGTCCGCGCGCGCCTTCTCTCTCCCCTTTCCCCGCGCCTCTCTCGCCCTGCCCTTCCTCTTTGTCTCCTTGTCCCGCTCTCGCTGGCACTGGTTTGTTTTGGTTCATCGAGTGCCGTGCACGTCGTGCGTGTGTTGAGACTGTTAAGTGTGCGATGCGTTCGTATGTGCATACGCACGCACGCACGTCGCGGATAATGTTAACAGCCGTTAGTAAGACGTGCATGAGTCTCGTTTCTTACTGGAAATTATTGTCTCGGATGTCGTGACACAGCAACGTCGTTTGTCCCGTCAGAAATGTATCTCAATGTCGCAGGAAACTCGATAAAATATGTTTTAGTGGAAGCAAAATGTATTTTGATATTTTATCAATAATTAAATAAATCAAATATTACTCGCTACTTGTTTCATGCAGCGCAGTTATAGTCTACTATCTGTGTGCTTTTACTTATTTACACCTGCCTCTCTGCCACTTCCGTGTATGTGCTCGCTATAGTATCGTATCTACTTGAGCCAACTTTATCGAGGGATTATCCGCAGAGCCTTCAGTAAATTACCGGGTGCAGCTACGATCCACTTGTTTCTTGTCTAGATCAACATCGGCGAGATAGAGACAGCTTCTTCTCTATCAGGCCACTGTTGGTTGAAATCTCGCGCCTCCCTTCGTAAAACGCTCGCGTTTCCCTGAACTTGAACTTATTCAAGGTGACACGGACCGTAGTACGAATTCATTTCTTTCTCCCTTCTTTCCTTCGACTTACAAAGCATACAATAGCACCCGGCCGATGCCATTGGTTATGGCTGAACGGTAGTGAACGAGACACGACAGTCAATAAGAAAAGCCAGAAAAAAAGGAGGACGGATAGAGACGACTTGCGGTAAATCGCCCAACAACTGGAAATCTTCAACCAGCTTTGCCTGTGCAGCAATTACGGTGACCACTCCGGGATATGTTACTAATTTAAATTGTTTTTTTTATCGAGCTCGAAGCGTCGGAATAAATCGCACGTTCGTTTCTTTATTCAATCGAGTCTTTTAGCGTCAAAACATGTTTGAGGATCGAACAATTTTCATCCACGTTTCGAAATTTCTACGCTTGCGGAAAATTTACGGCAATATTAATCCAGATATTCTGAAACGCATGAAATCTCGTATTGGGATTATGTTTGAAATCGGATTATTAAACATCAACAGAAATCTCGCACGAAATAAAGTCCGATAGTGGTACAGATAAGCATCTCGCGTCTCGACAAACGGGAATCCTGAAAATCCTGTTTCGCTTCTGCCCCGCGCTCAGCTGAGATAGAAATATATCGATTCGGTGGAACGAATCTCCCTCATATCGGCGATGGAGTCGTTCTTTTCTATACGTCGATTCAGAAAACGACGCCATGAAGAATCAACGCGCTACAGCGATCGGGTTCCTTGAACCGACCGCGCCGCGTTATAGGTAGCCGTCGCGGATGTTGCCGCCGCTGCCGCTGCCACTGCCGGTGCCGGTGCCGGTGCAATTCGGTTCCGTGAATCTCGAGACCAGTTTAATCCACGTCGAGTTCGTCCAATCTTCTCCGGCACTTCCTTGAACGGGAGAATGAGTTGTCAGTAGCGCCTTCACGTCGCGGCGCTAACGTGCTAGTAAGTGGGTGTGCACACGTACGTACACAAATAAGCGAACGGTCTCCCGCGTTTCTTCCTACGATTGCCATTAGCCGCACGTTTTCCCTCGCGATAGATACTCTGCATTTCTTTCTCGTCGTGTCCATTGTTGAATGATTAGTATCGATTTACGAGCAATTTCGCATCAAAAAAACGATCTAATTTCGTAATGCTATCGATGACGCACGAATTTCGACGAGAAAATCTGTTTTAATGACGAAAACAAATTTTGTGAGGACTTTTAATTTCATTTTATGGATATATAATTTCATAAACATATGTATCTTTTGTCGAAATCGTTTACTAATATTTTGCTTGTTTAAATTATATAGAGATATAAAAATTTAATAATTTGTAAAACATTAGTTTTACTAAGGTAAAATGTTATTTTTACCGTGTTTTAAATGTACGAAAATGGCAACACTGTTCCGTTCATCAAACCTCGCTTGGTGCCTATATCCGCATAGATTTCTACCTGAATCCCTAAAAGGATTCGAATCCATCGCAAAGGAACAGGTGTCAAGAGGCAGAAAGGGACGAGGCGAGGAAGAGGTAGGCGAGTGAAGCGAAGGAAAAAAAAAGTAGGAGAAGAGAGGCATAGTCCTCAGCACCCAACTCCCCCTCCTCAGCTTCTTATATTCCTCGAGCGCATCGGAGGCCGTCGCGCGCAGGCTTCTCTCAAGGATAACGAGTAATTCTGGATAGTGGATCCCGCCGATCTCTTGACGCAGCCCACTCTCTTCCACCCTTTCTGCTTTGCCTTTTTCCTCGTCTGGTCTCGATTCTCTGGGCGCAGGAGCCCTAGAATCCTTTTCAGGTACCGTAATTACTTGGATTTTGATCCAAGTGGCATGACGAGATATCTCTTGGACAGAGAAAATGTGGGAGGACCCTACCATAGGAGGTCACTTTTTCAAGTTTATTACTGTAGGAAAACACGATATCGATTGTAGCGTCTCATTTCCGCACCCTCCGAGACTCAATGGTTCTATCTCTGTTTCTCTTTCCGCCCTCCTTGCCTCTCTACCCTTAAAACGTGACTCGACGAAAGGTTGGGGTTTTGTTTTGACAAATCCTCGAATACGTGTGCGTCGAATCTCTCCTCGTTGGACGTACGTTTCTGTGACTCCATGCTTTTCTATGTAGAGACCTTTGCGTTCTACGTGTGTTCATGCAGAGTCTTCCTCCGTCCTTCTCTTCCACCCGGCTATCGAACTGACGTGTCTGCGCGTCGAGCGAGCGGAGGCAGGCGGGATACTTTAACTTACTCGTCGTTTTGTCGAGGTCCCCACCAACCTGGTCCGATGTAAACACGAGTGGCTGATAGCCGTGGGGCCCCGCGAGCGGGACGAGGGGCCGACGAGGGCCCGCGGAAGCGAGACAGCGAGCGAAAACGCGAATAAGAGCGAGAGATCGTCCTGGGTCCGAAGAACGCCGAGCCGAGGCGAACCAGACTGAGTCGAGATACAAACGAAACGAGCAAAGGGAGAAAAAAGTGAAACACGAGGGAGGCAAAGTGCAGCTGAGCCTCATTGGCGTAGTCACTCGCAGTTTCATTCGAGATTTCAATTTTAATAATATAAACATTTTTTCGATGCACAATATATATTGATGGGATTAAATTTAACACGTAATTAAACATGAATCTAAATATTTAAAATATTATATTAATTAATTTATTAATTAATAATATATAATACAATTCTATATAATTTTAAGTCGATAAATATTAAAATGGAAAAAAATCAATATTATTTTACTTGTTTAAATTATTATATATTATACTATATATTTATATATGCATATATATACGCAATAAATATTATATTACACACATTATTATTATTCTTATCGGCATTAATTTATTTGTATACGAATGAAGCATCCTTTTAAATTAGGTAATAAACTGTCGACAATTATTTATTTCATGAAACCCTCATTAACGGTTGAAATAAAGAATATAGATCATCTATTGTCATTGAGAATAGCTCAGTGATTTTTCGTTAGAAGAAATGAAAAAAAATACGGAAGCCATCCTTTGGAACGTGTGAGAAGGATGAACTTTTTTTTAGGTTGAATAATGTCGACCTGATCCCATTGTGTCCTGTGCAAGTCAGTCCTTCATAGCCTAGGGGCTGGCCTAGCTATAGGCCTCAGGACCCAACAATCTGTATTCGTTGAATTCTGGGTCACCAGCAAAGTGCTTGATTGTATTTTTTTCGTCCAATTCTTTCTCCCTTTTTCTTTTATCTCTCTCAATTATCAGATCTTGTTTTTTCTTTGTGCCTTATTCCCTCTCTCTCTCTCTCTCTTTCTCTTTCCGTTACATTGCTGTCATTTCTTCTAGAATTCGTTGAGAATAATTTTTTTTCAATTCGGGAAGCGTGGAAGAAGAACGCGAAAGAAAGACGGCTGGTGAGGGGTGAGTGTCATTATGAAAATGATACTGTACCTGTAGCCAAGAGGACAGACCGCAGACCATGGTAATTACGCGTAATGAAACGCCCGGGTCTACGGATGGACGAGAGAGGCGGCGAAGAGCAATTGACGACGTTTATACCTACATGTCGTGGACCTGAAAACCTGGGTAAACTGCGACGCGATATCGCGTGTAAATAAGTCGTAAAAATCGGCACGCCCTCCCTCCATGTAAATGATTACGCGTAAAGTTCTTGATGGGAGACGTACAAACTCGAGTTCTCGCAAGACAAATCTTGAGAATTTTTTATTAATGTACAAGATGTTTTACGCCTTAATTTTACATTTATTACGGAAATATTGGTCTCATATAAATTATAAGGCATCCTAAATAAGGCAATTATATTCGGATGTTTCAATAGTCAATCGAATGATAGTATATCCAGATTTAAACCGCAGTGTTCAATATCGTGTTTAAGATGCGTCGCGTCATTATTCATACGATGGATGGCACACACATATACATGACATCTTCTTACATCTCCTTTCTCGATTTACACTTTCACCTCTCATCCGCTACCTAGGATGTCGTACATGTGCACACGGTTCCTCTGAAATTCTCCAACACGTGTTCCACCCGCGGTCACATAGTGTTTAGCCTTTTGTTTGACGTGAATCACTTTCTACACGCGTATACGTAAAGTACTCGCGTAAGTCGGTTGTATGTGGATGTTCAACAGGTACGTGGGGCCCATTTTCTCTCTCTCTCTCTCTCTCTCTCTCTCTCTCTCTCTCTCTCTCTTTCTCTAACACTGTTCTCTATACGGAAACGCGATGTACACATACGAGTGGTTCCACGCATGATGAAGGGCTTCCAGTATTGTCTCCCATCCCGTATGACTCACTAGAGGCGAACCATAAAATAGTCATAGAAGTGAGTTATGCCGTGACCCTCGAGCGGCACGTTCGACTCACGTATCATGCGATTTCTGAACGCACTACCTGTATTGACGTTCGATATTGAATGCAGATAATCTTTCTCTAATGTTTACGAACAATCTCGCGCATGATTGCTGCGATTAATTGAATCTGTATTTACTCAAAGTATTGACGCTTCGGACGAGTGACTATTAATCGATACAATCTCTATTTCATATTGACGATTTAAAGAAATATAAATCTATATCTTGTTGCAACATGGTTATTTATCATTTTGCTTTATTAATTTATTATTATCTTTTTCATGTCACGATTACAAGTTTTACACAATAGACGATACATTTTGATTATAATCTGATTTTTCTTTTTTCTAATATATAAGAAAATTAAAATCGAGAGAATAGATGATAAGAATAAGAAAGATTTGCAAATTAAATGTCGATAATGGAAATTGCATTCTTTAAAATATGTTCAAATAATGAAAGCACAATATCTTACTTTCTAATTATTGAATAAGTTCACGTTTACCATAAGTTTTACAGATAAGCGAGATAGCGTACTGCAATTCGTTATCTTTATACCTATCTACAATCTTATTTGTTGTGTGTGTTACTTGTTTAACGATCGATCTCGCTTCGTTACACAATAGACAAATTCTTTTTTTGATCTCGCGATAGCGTTATTAACACGGTTTTGCCGTGCTCCAACTTATTCAATTCTCCTTAATTTAAATGCCCGTTCCCTCCAAGATAACGATCCATGATAGCACATAAGTTGTACGATATGGATCGATAAACTTCAGAAAGAGACCATAAAGGGGTTAGCTACTGTATGCAACTCGACGTCAGTCAATACGTCCGACGAATACGTCGACAGAGATTGAAAGCGACAGCTAGATAAGTGGAAATAGAGAATGGATGTTTAATCATGAATAACAAGTAGATTGCAGTAGTCATTTCCAGATGGATTTGATAAATTTACAAACGACTTACTCAATATCGGAAATACATTGCAGAAAAGTAACGCAACGCTTATGAAAATCGATGATTATTCTATTCAAGAGAAATCGGTATTGCCAAGAGGAATATTTATCAACGCGCGAATAAATTGCGTCGAGCTTGTAATTTTCTCGGTAGTACTAATAACACGCATATGATTAGCGTGTTCACACCTTTTTAATATTACTTATCTGAGATTCACATCTTATTTTTAAGAGATTATTCATATGTAAATGCTTGGAAAATTATATTAATTTAGTTATATAATTATTGCCGATGAAACATTATTCTGCTGGATTTTTACGGAAGCTGCCAGAGAAAGAAAAAGATGTATATATTCAATATGCATGCAACAGTCTATCATTCTTTAGTCGTTGAAAGCTCAGTTCATACTATAGCGTCTAGTATTTCCAGCTGCCGTAGAAAACGAAATCGTTATAGCGGAGTCATTTCTTCGCTCTCGTTGCTCCCGACACATGGCTAACAGTGACCCAGATCTAAAGTAGCTGATAATTACGGCGAGTTGTCAGCGAGTAACAGAAGTAAATCTAAGCCTCTACTGGACGACGAGGGATCGTTGTCGAGTGGCCGGTATGGATGGCAGGTCATCGCGCGACGCACGATGAACAAGTTAGAAGAAGAGAGAAAAAGTAGAAGGACGAGGAGATGAAAGAGAGAGAAAGTGAGAGAGAGAGGGAGGTGAGGGGATGTAGTCTAAATCGAGAATAGAGACGCGCGCATCATCCAGTGTGTCCACGCATGCACGCTTGGGATTAGCTCGCTCGTCCTAAGTAAGCACTTTCGAGCTTTGAATAGTACAGAACGACGCCGTGTCCTAAAACACAAACGAGACCAACTAACAGAAAGCGGAGCGAGGAAAAAACACGAATAGACTGCATCCAAACAATGATTTACGTATTTTTTCCCTTTAATATCTTTTTATCTTTAAATTCTTCTAATCATATGATATATATTAATTCAGAACGTAGAACTTTAATATATTTTTAATTACTTTTTATTTATTAATTATCTTTCCAAAAGATAAATTTGTAATGCACGCTCTATATAAAAAGTTTTCTTTATCTAGAAAGCTGTTTGCTTTCGTCGTTCATCATACTTTTGTCTTTTTTTCATAAACACACATTTCTTTTATTTTTTCCCGGCTAGCGTGCTACGAGACAGAATCACCACGTGGAGAGAAAGAGAGAAGGAAAGAGAAAGATAGAGAAAGTTTTAGTATGATTCACATTATTTGCACAAGAACGCGACGTTTTCTTTTTGTCTTTTCGTGTCTCCTCTCTTTTTTCTTTGCCTTCTCTGTTACTCCATAGACAAGTGACATAATTACGCAGTCTCTCGAAGCTACCTGAGTCACTCGCCTTTACTTTTCTTTTGTTTCATTATCGTGTCGATAATATTTAATGGGCTAATAAACTTATCCCTTTTTAAAATTTTCCAAATAATTATCTATTTATGTTCGCACATATCGTTGAGAAAATTTTATTTAAAATAATAAATTATCTCGATTGTCGTATTAGATGTATATTCAAAAATCACATCTTTATTTTATTTTACAGAATAATAAGTTTCGCGTGAATTTAGTTTTTGCATTTTACGCAGAGTATACATTTCAATGGGATTGTAAAAAAAATCTTAAAATAATATTCCTCGAGTAGAAGTGCGGGAAACCTGCTTTTTAATTGCACGCGTCACTTGACACCGTTTCACCAACAACCGTCACTCGGTTCATCCCAGTAGGCGACGATCTTCGCGTTCACACATGCAAGCGAACATATTCGTGTAATAGCAAAGTAGGGGAACCCGATCTCGTCTCCGCACCGCGGCTACCGTCTCACAATGGGGCGTTTTTTCCGTCCCTTTCGTCCCTGAAACTTCTTATTTTTGTAGAATGGCAAAGGTGTAGCTTAACACCGTGATCTGCATATCAATAGCTCCCCTACTAAGTTCGCAGGTGTACCACCCCATTCACTACAAAAGAACAAACCTTCTGGGACAAGTGTGTTACGGCGAGCGCTCTGTGGAGAAACGGTTACACCACGATTTTGTTCCCTCCTCTTTCTATCTCGGCTGTCCGCTCCTCGCTGTTTCCCCCTTCGCCTTTTGGTTACGCACGGGGGCCAGGACGAGAGAAGGAAGCTTCGCATTATCGAGGGGTCGAGAATCGAGGGTAACCGTAAGCGGAGTGTATGGGAATCTCACAGGTGTATGGTTTTCTAAGAGAGCAGAGGACTTCGCCCCGGGGGCGAACATTCGTTCGTTCGTTCGTCGTGTACGTGGGGGTGAGCGCGACGCGCAAGGGGGGCGGGGTTATGACTATGATGGTGATATTAAAACATAATATTCTATGGGACGATGCAGGGGTAGTCCAGAGACTATATGACGGTGGTAGGTGATGACACTGCTCGAATGCACGTGCATGGGAATTCGATACTCTCTGCTCGAAGGAGTGAGAGAGACGAAGGGACAGGGTCAAGAATATTAACTATAAAGTTTCACGAGTTGGAGAGAGATCGTGAAGCCTTATAAAGAGCTTGGAAAAATTTCAATCGTTTCTGTAATCTCTCATCTATCACTATATGTCGCCCTGCGGAAATACTTACACATTTACAGTATAGACAAAGTGAAAGAGGCGATACTCAATGTGTTATAATGTGACTTAAGGAAGCATGATTTATTTTTCATATATCGGTCATTGCATGCATCTAATAATTATAAATATCATACATGGTCTTCAGTGAAATTAATAAAAATATAAGTCTGTTAATGATGTCATTAATCAGATCCAGTAAATGATTCTACGATATAATCGCAATAAAATGATAGTCGTAAACGCTCGTAAATGTATCGTGATAGACGTGCCATGAGAGGGTTACTATTTGTCGAATTCAATAGTGTAATGATAAAAAGATACGATGATTAAAGATAAAAGTGATTCGTACGCATTAAATATTTGGAAAGAACATATTGAATTTTTGAAATTATATATTGCTTACACATTGCTTATTAGTATGCATCGAAACATTTTAATGCTGGCATGTCGAAACGATTACAAACGATTTTTATCGGGCCTTACGATTCTAATCTGTTCTCTGTAACGTGTGTGTGTGTGTGTGTGTATATGTATGTATGTTTAGTACATTACACAAACTAGAAAGTTAGATAATAATCTACTTTACTTATCTTAAAACTTTTCGTAATCTTTCCGATAATTTTTACAATATTTTTTCTATATTCAAATATTTGATTTATTATTATCGATGATAATAAATAAAAAATGTACATTTTTATATTGTTATTTTTTGCGTACACTTTTCTATTCTTATATTAAATATAATAATGATATCAATCTCTATTAGAAATAAAAGATAGAAATTTTGTTCATCTGAAATAGCAGATTTTTATTGATAATAAATTACCTCAGCAAACGTAACAAATTTTTGCTTATTCGATTTCGTGAAAATTTCACACTATTTTCAGAATATTTTGCACAATTTCCGTTTTATTGTCTGACTATAATTTATCTCTTGACTTTGACTGTTTGGTACTGTTTTATGTCTAGAGAAAGAAGGATTCGTGTTGAGCGAAACAAAAATTATCCTTGACGATAGCAGTCTTAAGATGTGATTGAGTTTGTTTTTTTTCCGACGCGACTCTCTTTCTCCTCCCTTGGGTCAAGTGAAAAAGAAAAAAAGGGCGAACATAACTATCTTCGAGGTCCAACAGATACGTTCTGCGCAAAATGCGATAGCAACGTTTTCCGTTGTAAATTTCCCCAAAGCGTGAGTAGAACATAAATCGATCAGGCACTGCCTTTGGCTCACTATGGATGAGGTTTTGTTCCTTTTTGGGCCCTGCTCCCGTAAGAGGGAATCGAGGGGCCTGATGACTCACGGACGGTGCCCCGCAGCGATGGTAACAGTGGTTCTCTCTATATATTTTTCGCATTTATTTATTCGCGTATAGGTTATTATTTTCATGAATTATGTCGCTAATAGATTTCGACGCACAATCAATAGATGCGATTTTAATAAAAAGTGCACGAATTTTTATCTTAAAAAATTGATTATCAATTTCTTAACAAGAAATAATGAGACATTACGAAAATATACATATTTAAAGATATAATTATGTAAAGTTTAAAAAATATCACAATAATCTCTCATATATTAATTTTTTTAAATTAATACACACATATATCTCTAAAGATATACACTATATAATTAAATGTAAAATAATTTTTTTCTGTATACGAAAAAATTGTTAAAATGATTGAGGTAAATAAAGGACAGATTTGCCTGGCGCGTATGGTGATGCAAGAAGAATTTGAGAACCAGGGGTTCGGGTACGTTAGGAACACGTGCAGGTCTCGAACGGTCCAGGTTTTCTCCCTCCCTCCCTTTTTCTCCCCCGTAAACGTGTTCAGATGGTACTCGCACGAATGTGTGAGTGAAATATAGGAGCCTTCCCCCGCTCCTTCGTCACTGTTCTCCTTCTTCCTCTCGTCTTGTGTACCTCGTACCCCTGGTTATATCCAAGTTATATCCAAGAGGGGAGATTCGTATTTGTGCATTGGACGTATTGTTTGTGTAGGTTAGCTCCCCTGGCAGGTTGCCACCTGTTGAAACTAACCTGAACTTTAGATCTACCCACACAAATCCCCCCGATGTTTTTAAACTACCCCCTCACCGATCCTCATCAATCCTAATCTTTATTTTACCCTGAGGGGGGGGGGTAGACCTAGTAGTAAACCTCTAACCTGACTAACACTGCGCATTTAAGGCCAATCCTGTACTTTTCTCTTTCCTTGTTCACTTTCATTCTCCGCAAAAAGAGGATTCTCAATTTGAACTTTGACTTTGCAAATTTTAAAAAACCCTCGTCAATTTGTGGGCAGAAAGTGTCATCACCAGACAAACGAACCGAAATGTGTTTCTTTAGAATTCTTTTCGCTGACTCCGAGGAACTCCGAGGGACTCCGAGCATGTTTCTCGACTGTCTCTGTCATTGCTCAAGTGTTCTGAAGTTTACGCATGATACTTTCAGTCTGAAGTTTACGCATGATAATTTCTATAATAATTAATTATAAAATATATTTCATATATTTCTACATAAAATTAATTTTTATGCTTTAATAATTATTTTAAAACTAAAGGACTAAAATTTCCAGTTTTTCATTTGCGACAAAGATTAAATCGATATATTTAATATATTAAAAACATTTTATTATTTATGAATTTGAGTAAGATAGCGAGACGATTCCGCGTAAATTATTATAAAGAGAATGATTGCAGAACAATTTACATGACCGGGAAGTTGTAAATGCAAATCACTTGTCGCTGTTGCGGTCCGTGATCGAAGAGAGGCGCAAGCATGATTTGTATTAAACGCGCGGAAACTAAAAAGACCGGTTGCTCGCGAATGCACGATGTATAATACAAAGCGATAGCCCGAAGGGCGATCTCTCAGTTCGCTCGAGTAGGACGAAACGACGTTTTTACGAGGTTTTAATTGCGATGCAATTAAGACGGTAGTCAATCTCTCTCGCGCAATCTGATCTAATACAATCTCCCTCAACTTCTAAACGCCGGCTGCATTAATCTCGTGCTTCGAGATATCCTTTAAGACTTTTAATCAAACGACGTTTCCTCGGTCTTCTCTGATCTCGAGCCTGTCTAAACCTGTTTCCTGACACGGCGTAGACACGAAAGCTGTATCGTGAGTGATGGATCGCAGGGCTCTCTCGGGCTCATTTTTATTTACGACACGTTTAGCGATTCGTGCGACTCTGCAATTTACCACGACTGCATACTGTCTCATTAGAATCTTAAACAAGACTTTAATTTGGCCTAATTAATTGTGATTACAAGTTATTTATCACTGATGTACCTAATAAGATATCTAATCGTGTCAGATATACATATAACATACATGAGAGAGAGAGAGAGAGAGAGAGAGAGAGAGAAAGAGAGAGAATCAAAATACGGTTTTCCTGTATTATATACTACTTTGTTCTTTTATTTCTGTATTAACATCTCGAGGAAGCGATTAATGCAAATGCACACAATAGAAGATCGCAAGAGGACTCGAACGTGATTTGTTTTAGATGAGAGAGAGGAAAAAAAGGATGCTGATTGGCGCGTAGGATATATATACATATAAAAGGCAATGCGCATTCTTAGTTGTGCGACCTTAGTTCACGTCTACGACGATACAATCTTTGACAACGAAGATATTCATGTCGGAATGAAATTTCCATCCGGAATTGCCGCTGGCCCGGTTCCAGCCGAACCTACCGGGAATGCCCGGTGATCCTTCCAACAGTCCTGCAAATCGATTCAAACGTATTCAAAGCTATTCCCCGATATATACGCGGACATTGTCACTGTGCTATAATAGCTACGACAGTACAATGCAGCTCGTTGTATCAGTCGTTTCGTTTAAATCTCGCCAATTCTGACTCACGTGGATACAAATTACGTCAGAGATGAATCCAAGCCTGCGCGCGATGGAACAAAGTATCTAGTTATCTGAAAAGACTCAATCGTTATTTTAATCATAAAAATATTATTGTGCATGTATTGCTACGTGTTATTGAGAACGATTATAAATTTAATACATGCAAATGCGATATAGTTAGAAAAAAACAAATTAAAAGTTTTATATAAGATGTATAAAATTTATTACTTGCTTTGCGTTTCCTTTTCTAAACGAAAAGTCGTACTGGTTCTATTCAAAGTAGCCGGCAAACCGTTTACAACGATTGTATATCGCTAGACGTGAAAAGTGCGATAATCTAAAATTAAAATTATCACAAGATAACGCGGCGCATGTTAATTACGACGCGATTCGTTTGTCTCATGCGACTCGGACTAATGCGTGTGGCACAGCTGACGTATTTTACGCGCAATAAAACTGGCAGAGAGAAAAAGAAAAAGAGAAAGAGACAGGAAAATATAGATAAGCACGCTCGAGAGCGCGATTATGTGGGAAAATAGAAATTATCTCACTTAACAGCCGCTTGGCACTCGCGTGTCAGGGAATGATGCGAGCAACGGAGCGCCAAGATACGGGTTCCGTTTTCCTAATCGCAGAAAATGGCTATAATTAAAAGAACTCTAAGCGCAGCCGCTGCTCGCTCGCGGAAACTGCAAGTGTACCGGCAAGTGTACAATGAATGCCCGCCGGCGCCCGTTCCCTCACTCGCCATTAACCGACGCCTAATTTCCTTTCCGTTATTCATAGGCAACACGTGTTCTATCTCTGCTCTATCTGTTGCGGATAATTAGCAAGGCGATTTACTTGCACCGGCGGACGAACCACAGTAATTAAATCGGCCGAGCTATCGACTACTTTTATCAATGATTGCGGCTTAATATCGCCCGTTAAAAAGCCATATCAATGAGCGGCACTCATTGCTATTGCACCTGACAGGTACACACGAGCCAATTGTCCATCATCGAACTCATACGTCTTTTGATTCTATAAAGTGATGTAAATTGCGTTAACAGTATTATTTTAACGAAATTAGATTTTTAAACGCAATTTTCATAATTTCAGATATTCGATAACGTCACAATTTAGATATTTAAAACTGTAACATTGAGGATATTTGAAAATTATTGATGACATTTAATTTTAAATATATGATATCTCGCGAATTTCACGCATGCATTTATGTCCTTTATAGCGAGTTATTGCAATTTGACGTGATAATGATAATCGACATTAAATCGTATCTCTGAGAGAGAGATACAATTTTGACAATTATGAGCTATTGCGCCGTCGAAACATTAATTGCGTAGATAGTAGACCTGGAGATAAACGTCATTAATCCGCGCTACGCATTCATGACGTATATGAACGTACGTGTATATATAGTACGTGTATATAGTGCTATTTAATTCAATTAGCGTGTCGGCGTGCGTACGATTACGAAGATTCATACTACAGACTAGTATTGTGCGAGAGAAAATCGTTAGTAACGAAACGTCGCGGTCTGTTAATCCATAACAATCATCGCTGAGTCAGCGTTTTAACAAAAATCGCCGAACCGTTGATAAAAGCGAGGTGTCTCTTTTTATATCACGCTCCCCTGAGTCTTATGCAGCTTCATAAAATTGACGTTGTGTATAACAACGTTTGGTGACGTCATTTTCGTCGCAATAATTTCTTTTCTTTTCTTTATATTGATGAATTACATCACATTTATGCCATCCTCAAAATACATATGACAGATAAATAATTGTTATTATTATAACTTTGGCATAAAAATATACTAAACATTAATATATCAATTTTATTAAAATTTTCATAAATTTAGTACAAATTAAAAAAAGTACATTGTAAATAAAAAATTTAATATAATTTAATTAAGCTCGTTTTCGCGCGGTTATTATTTGCAAAAAGATCGCGATATTTTCCCATCTAATTGCACAGAAAACTTATATTACAGTTTGCAAGAACTGAACGGGGTCAATGGCATTCAGAAGTAATAATAACGGGAAAACTTGTTACGCGCAGTCGATGTGTTTAGTTTTGTTGTTGGTATATTGCGCCGTGTAATAATAACGTGCGGTTTGATTTTGACAGAGAGACACCTGAGTGATAAAAGTTTTTGCCGACTAGCGCACCGCGCGGGGATATCATTGCAGAAAATTGCCGTTCGATTGCGCACTATCTCTCGTAATATTGTAATCTTACGCGGGACAAAGAAATCCTCGCGTGTCCGTGGACGATCGAGAGCGGACTGTCGATAGTTATAACGGTTATCTGGGTTATCTCGCCTACCATTTATCCTAGCGATTTTGTCATAGAAAACCTGACAGATTGAACGTTTTATTTGCCGTACAAATAATACACACAGCGATAATTTCAAAGAACATTTGCAAGTTTGCAATTTTTGCACGAGGAAGGGAAAGGGATGCAACAATATTATGTGTGATCAATTTTAATTGTCGCTTAATTCGATTAGATTTTTGTCACTTTTAATTAATCAAAATTATTAAAATTCATTTTCCATTAGGAAAGAAAATTGGGAAATTTTCAAAGATAGCGTACGAATATATAACTTTCGTGTGAAGAAACGTATTACTATCCCGAAAGCAACCAAGCTTTATTTGCCGTACAAATAATACACACAACAATAATTTCAAAGAACATTATATAAGTTTGAAATTTTTGTATGAGAAAGGGAAAGGGATGCAACAATATTATATATGATCAATTTTAATCGTCGCTTAATTCGATTAGATTTTTGTCATTTTTAATTAATCAAAATTATTAAAATTCATTTTACATTAGGAAAGAAAATTGGGAAATTTTCAAAGATAGCGTACGAACTTTCGTGTGTAAAGAAACGTATTACTAGCCCGAAAGCAACCAAGCCGCAAGATATGCGAAATTGTATTTAATCTGCCGTTCTTCGAGAAGCCAGTAAAAGCCGCAAGCTCCCGTGTACGTACCGCAGAATAAAGTCGCCGGAATAAAGTTATGGTCCTGGCGCATTATGCAAGTGCGAGGCACGACGAGGTCGAGAGAAGAGATGTCTATTCGGCGTGGCGTTTGCCGCCAAGAAATCACTTTGAAAGAGAGGAACGGGCCGCGAATCTTACGCTGCGGAGATCGTAAGGGAGCGCTCTACTAGCTTACGCATGATTTATGTTTTAATCACGGTTTACAACGCCACGTTCGCCCACGTCCATACGCCGGGACGTCGCTTCGACTTTGCATAATGGTTTTCAGCTATGAATGCAATATGTAAAACCACGCGGCTCTTCCTTGTTATTGGTGCACGACGAATCTCTTTCATCTCCGCTGCTTCTACCTTTTTACTCTTCGCTTCTCTGGTCTCTTCTACCCTACTAACGTCTACTTGGTTAGCTACAATGTACCCCCTATTTCCAGCTTCTTTCCTTTTCCGTTCTCGTTTATCTATTAAATAGGAAAGAGAGCCCTTCAGCATCGCGCAAAATTATCTGCCGGCGAATCTGTGTATTCTTTGAAACTTCCATGTTCTTCCGCAATACGAAAATACGTCGTAAATAAGATAGGTTCATACTTTTACGATCGAATAAACGTGACGTGCTTTTCCATGATTTATAAAAATAAAAGATTGAAAATATCAAGAAAGATGTTATTTTGTCTCCCACAATTCTGGTGCAGTACGAATCTTCTTCTACTGCTTCTTTTTTAGCTAAACTTGTCTTTGTTAGTCTAATAGTACTAGTTCTACCTGTTTCCCATGTCTACCTGCTTTTGCCATTTTTCATTTATCTTATATATACATCAGGTAGTCGGAAAATTCTGCTAGGAGAAAATTCTTGACAGGTGTGGATTTACATTGTACAAAACTTTTATATTTCTCCGAAAATGTGTTACATAAATTATGTATATCCAAATTTCTAAAATCGAGCAAACGTCTCTTATTTTTTCGCAATATATCAAAATGAAAACTTGAAAATGTCAAACAAGAAAAGTTCTTTTATTTCTATACAATTTTTTGATGAAAAATGTAATCTGAAAATTAATCTATCTATGCCAAAAGTAAAAATTTATTACTATTATATATTTGACGATAACACATTTTTCTTACATAAATAATAAATTTGTGCATAAATCTAAATAATTAATATTATACCTCTCGAAAGAGCAGCGAATATTAAGATTTTATTACGACGAAAATTACGTTTGCGACTAAATAAAATCGCGTCACTTTCTATTGGATTCATTATCGCGATACGACACGTACAAATCGCAAGCGATCACCAAACTACGTAGAAAATATGATTCGAGACACGCCTAGACGTCTCTCTCTTTCTCTTTCTTTCGTTGCCAATGCACTCCAGATAAATAATTGCGCGTCATTATGCAAACGGCATACAAAGCCATCACCAACGCGGGCACAATGAAGCTAATGACACGCGATAGCTAATGATCCTAACCGCCGCCGTCAGTACGAGCAATCAGAGGGATCGGGTAAGGTTACGGTGTCATGGTCAATCGTGTTTGTATTACCAACAGATCGAAGAAGAAGGTCCCTCTCGTCGAGTCTTTCCATCGAGAAAAAGAACGTTGCATCTCCCGAGAACGCTGTACAGCGGTTACCGCAGCGCGAGAGTCGGACAACCCGTAATCTTGGTATTAACTCTTATATCTTTCTCTCTCTCTCTCTCTCTCTCTCTCTCTCTCTCTCTCCGTCTCCCCCTCGTCCTGTCTCTGGACGGAAAGCCGTCGGGGAACAACGACGATCGGCGCGAAGGAAGAGGAGGCAAGGCCAAGTTTAGATCATCGACGACGACGACGACGACGACGTCGGTTCTGCGAGCAACTTTACTCTCTCTAAGCTAGCAATAGATGCACTCGCTAGCAAAGATCCTAATGAATGGGAGGCATTCCCTTTCGTAATCTCGCCTCTAATTGCACGTCGCGTAACGGCCTTTTCGATCGATCGTTAAGGTGCCTCGCTCAAGGATCCTCGGCGAGAACCGCGCGCGTATACATGTATATCTGAATTGGATCTAGCCTTCTTTCTCTCTCGTTCTACAACGTGCGGGGTTGCCTGCGGGCTCTATGATTAACGACGCTAATGGCACCGAGTCGCGGCTCGCGCACGCGGAGACAATGCGTCTCCGCGATGCGATGCAATGCGATGCAATGCAACGCGAACGGCTGAATATCTTAAAGTCGCCGCGCGCGACCGGTGATCGATCTCGGCGCTGATAGCGCACGGCGATTGCGATTGCCGGCGATTAAGGAGCCGTAATGGCCCCGACATTATGCATGCCTCGTCGGGGAAAATTGTACCGATTACCGATCGAAGGATATGTAATTTTTTAATTAAGACACCGCCGAGAGAGACGGGGACTCTGCGTCCGTTTGCGTTTCTCTCTTTGTCGCGCGCTGCTGGAGATGATGCACGGCGCATTATTCCTTCGTACGCGCGATTGTTACATATTATTTATCTCCCGCATCTCTCGCATCTGAGAATTATTATAGAAATACGATAAGATTGGCGTCGCACACGTCGTTTCGTGGAAAAATTCGCGCGCTCGTCGTATCGCTGCTCCATGCGCTTTGCTTTTACAATCGTATCGCCACGCGAGAGTTATTCTTTCTCGGAATAATAGCAGAGGCATTATATCCGCGCTCAAATAATACAGGTCTCCGAGATGACCTTAAAACAATACGTGGTGTGACGTTGAGATAACATGCGGTTGGTATGCACGCGTGCGTGCGTGCGTGTCGCGTACGCGTAGCTCCGAAATGTAAGCACGGCCACGTGTTACGAGGCAACACGTGTCGCGCGGTGCCAGTGAAAATAAATCATGCGCCCCTCGGGGGCGAAGGAGCTTCCAGAAGGAAGGAGAGAGAAAGATCGAGAGGAGGATCGCCGCTGGAAGAAATTCGAGAAAAAGGTCGAAGTTCGAGAGCCTTGTCAGCTGGTCTTGTTCTGTCTCGTGCCATCCAAGAGAATGAAAAAAATGAGGGAAAGGATTGCGCAGAGTATCGTCGTGCACGGAAAGATCGTGTTCCTGTTTTGAAAAACGCGAAAGCTGCGCGAAAAGGATCGTATTTCAAAAATATGATACAACGTTTGACACCAAAATATCTGTAATTGAATCTTAATTATATTTAAAAATTATGACAAAATAAATAATAATAAATCGAGCGTAATGTACGATGTGTAAATCGCATCACACGTTCGTGTTTCAAATATATAGGAATATGAATTTACGGCAGCTCGAGAGGAAACTTGGGAGAAAGCTTTAAACTTACGCCCCGTTGAGACACCATTAACGTTAGCAGCTGGTCATTTTATGGACAACTTTGTAAGACGCATTAAAAAATTGATCGTTTCTAACGGCCATTTAACAGGCATAACTCCCGCCCTTTTTTTCCCGTAAATCGATGCCTGTCAAAGGAGTGACTGACAAAGAGTTGCTCTACAAAGAGCGTACATGTAAATTTATTTCTACGGGCGCGTTAATGCATTTTTTACGTTCGTAACTGGAAGGTCTTCGCGTTTATGTCCTTCGTCATACGACACTCACTCTGCTCGATCGCCGGAGCGTAACCTTTTGTCGTAATAATGTGTTGCACGTAGAAAATAGAAAGAGATTCCATAAATCGGTGCCTGTCGGACGAGCGATCCACAAAGAAACTATGTTCCTCGGAGATATATATTTGTAAATTTCTACGACCGCGTTAATACGCTTTTTATGTCACGTCGTCACGTTTCGACGGAAGTTGTATGGTTTATGATCCGCGCAACGAAATAGAATGTCGAACCAATAATGTTTCGCTAGCACGTGTTAAGAGAGGATCCTTTAGGACAAAAATTTATATACTATATATATTGACAGTTTCCATTGAATAATTAAATATCATGAAAAATGTCCCGCATGCAAGAAAAATTCTCTTTTACTCTTGAGGTTCACTGCACTAACAATAAGCTTATTTCAGACAATCTCTAATTCACAATTTTTTATTCATCAATTTTAATCTATCGCTTATACAGAAAAACACATTTGAAAAAAGTGTCTTCATAAATATACAAAAAATACGTTGAGATATGCGACACATTAAATTATAAATATAATTCTGTTTTAAATTTCGTCGCGAATTATAAAACGCTTAAATCTGATTTTATAACAAAGATGACGGATATTTAATATAAATGATGATATTTAATTTTGTGAGAAACTGCAAATGAATAAATGAGAGTAAGTGGATGGAATTGAGTCGAGCAGAATGAAGGGGAAAAGTTATTCAAGAACGATATCAATCAGAGATTTGCAGGAAATCCCATATAGCCTTTTATGGAAACAATAGCGGATGTACTTAAACGCAAAAATGAGACGATACTTACGCGATGACGCGTTCTTTCATTCTCACGGAAGAAGAAAGACTCATCATTTACTTGCAGGTGTACAAGGTGGTCCGAGATACATCGTGCGTTTTCCAAAAATGTAATTGCTGACATGTGCACGGCAAATCTGAGATTCATTTGATGAATCAGAGGAAATAATTGCACGATATGTACGTGCTGCTTTTACGTGCTAATAACTTTCGTGCGTCCTTACGCGGAGAAGAAACACACGGAGAGGCGGCAGACTCATGCAAGAATCGTGACTCTTTGCAATAATATTGCGTAATTTTAATTATAATTCAAGGTTCTCTCGCGGATCTTTGCGGACAGCAAGTAATCGATAATCTATAGCGGAGCTTACGTAATTTCGCCAAAACAAATACGGAGTACTGCCTAACATGACAGAGAATTAATGCGACTGTGCACACTGAATCATCCCTAACGTCTCTGCTAATTGCAAATCGATTGATAATAGTACATTGACGTGAATGTTTGCCGAGAAAACAAGATCAACGGAGCATCATAAACATCTATCGCGTTGCATCTTCGATCGCAACATTATAAATCATTGTGTACATCAATTATAAATTGATCATATTATTTTCATAATTTTCACTTCTGTGAAATGTATCGTAATTTCCACCTTTTATCTTAACTTCTGTGAAATATATTATAATTTCCTTCTTTATCGTAGCTTTTCTTGTAGAAAAGAATGATATTACATGTACAACTCTGAATTATCAAAGTTATTATTACAATGCGCACGTTCATTACACAATTATCGATTAATGCCTGAAAAAGACAAAGAGAGAGAGAGAGAGAGAAAAACATATTCTCAATTTTCCAAGCCTGCATTTCGAAATTAGCTAAAGGACGTATATCGGATGGTTATTACCGTCATCTCCCCATGAACTCTCTGTTAATTACAAATCGATTTATTATAGCGCACATATGTACGGAGGAGCGATGTTTGTCGCCGTGTCGGGTATTATCGGACATTAACCACCGAGTGTACCAGTTTTGATAACAGGTCTTGAGGAACGCGTCGGGCGCGGGTGCGCGCGTTCTCCAATCCGGGAGCAGTAAGGCAGTGGACCAAGGTAATCTTGAAGCGTCCCGGCGGTTATCCACGGTGTTTAGCGTGATCTACGTAGTCACGTACCTGGATCAATATCCGACGTACATGTTCGAACGTCGGTATATGCTCCAGTAGAGGGAGACGTATATATCTCGCCTCGATTTGTCTCGCTTTCCCCTTTCCCTCGCCTCCTGTCTATCCTTCTCCCTCACGTTCGTCGCCATCCACGAATATGTACACTGCCGAAGCCGTACTACGTGTCTAATTAGCGACGCAAACAGTGTAGTTTCTGGAAACCGAATGGTAAGTACACAGAGTAGTACGGTGGGTGGAGGAAGGGAGGGAGAGCGCAAGAAGCGGGACACGATGAACATGAACCTTGCCGAATCACATTGTCCTGTTGATTCAGACTGCGCTTTGAAGGTTATTCTCGCGAACAACATCAACGGTGGGTTAAATTTCCGATTGACTGCCAATCGTTACTTAAACGTTCGTAATTGAATCAAGACGCTGCATTCGAGGCTGCGGAGATTGCAAGTCCCTTGTTCTCCTTCTCTCTCTATCTCTCTTTCTTTATCGAAGTTAATCGATGAGTGCGCGATGACGACCTTGAATTTATTATTGTACCATAAACATCATCGAAAGGAGATGCCAAGTTACAGCTGTAGAACGTTATCGTCGTCCTCTACGTTTCTAAAGCGATACACGAAGCGTCCATGTTACGTGCTTCGTACTCGACCGGATTAATAACGATAATATCTTTAATAAAAGAACGGAGAGCGTGAAGCTGGCGAGATCATGCCGTTTCGACACCGGCCTATCACGCTGGGCGAGTAACGGTAGCGTTCGAGATGAAGGGAACGATGAAGAGGACGAAGAAGAGAGAGGATGAGGATGACGACGACGACAACGATGATGATGATGCAGGGCCCTCGAGCACGCAGCTGGCCGCATCGCCGTCGTGCATTATGCCGTCTCTCTTGTGCCTATCTTATCCAAGGCCAGTTGTACTACAGCTTACGCGCTACATTGCGGCGGAAAATAAATCGTTGCGCAATCGAGCGGCCGAGGCGCGATGGAGCGCGAGGGTGCTACTCGTGCGCGCGGTGGCATAAAATTATTGTCTCATTTATTCCAGGCAATGATCTCATTGCCCGCCGCGACGGTATAATATCGGGACATCGATCGTTGTGACAGCGAAATCGACGTTGACGTTTTTCATAGGATAGATCATTCTTTCTACTGTCTTTACATGAATAATAATATATTCGCATATACATCTTTTTCATATCCATGTCTACGCGGTTCGGAGGGATTTATTTTGCAACGTGTTTTTGCAACCAGACAGCTTGATTTCCTCGCCCTCTCTCTCTCTCTCGTGACATAAATACGAGTATAATAATAATAATATTATAAACAAAGAACCTCGCGCGTGTACGTTGCTGCAATTTAATTTATGCCGTTTCAGAGTCAGCGGTTAAACATAAATGTTAAACCGTTCCATAATTAAATAAACATTATTAATGAAATACGATACGGTATTTTCTCTCTTTCTTTTTCTCTCCCGGGGATTCGCGGGCAAAGTTGTCAACGCGATAAAATCGGAATAATTCCCGTAATTTGCCGTTTATACACGGCGATATATTTCGACGCTATTTATACGGGAGAGAAATTCAACTGAAATATTACAGACACTTTATCGAGAACGTCCCTCTCCTCTTCCCGCAGCGATACATTTCCTTCCATGTCACGCGCGAGGTTCACGAATGAGGCTCGATCGTCAATATCCACTTGAAAATATATAAAAAGCTCGTTAAATCGAGAGACGCGTGTATACGTCGCCTCCCGCGGGGTACGCGTCCGTGCGCGGACTCGAGGCCCTTAAATTCGGAGTCGTGGGGTACACGTATATACGCCCGCTACAGCAGGAGAGGAGAGAGGAGGAACCAGTGAGAGTCGGGTATAAATACACCGAGGGAGCGGGATCCCTCTCGGAACCTTAGCAATAAAAAGGAGGGTACCGAGGAAGAAAATAAGACGAAACAAAGTGTATCGGAGAACCGGCTCATCAGCTGGTCGGACTGGTCTGTTGTGTCGTCGTCCTCTTCCCGCACGCTCGCCGCGCTCCGCACCGTCTCTCTCCGTCACGAAAGATTGTTACTGCCCTGAATTTTATTCGGAATACACACGGTCAGCTTCGAGAATCGTCCGAGTATCGAGTTTACTGGTTGATAAACGGCTACTACGAAATACAATATATTAAGCTCTCTATATTCTTGAAAGATTGCGGTATAAATAAATATATAAAAGACGTATCGATATATTTTCTCGCCTTTCGTATATACAATATATATTTTATATATGCGGGAATTATATTTATAATATATTATGGCGAATATGTATTTTTTAATTGAAATCAAACGAGCTTATCATCTGTCGTGACACGTAAAATATACGCAAGAAAGAAAAAAATTAATTCGCAAAAATCACGTACACCGCGTGTCTTTCGGCACGCTTCGACATAATAAACTCGAAACCCGCGTTACGCGGCGAGCACCCTGTATTTAAAGGCGACGGCCTTAGTGGCTCGATCGAGGCTTCCGTAGCGATGCGTGGCTTCTTCCTTTATGCAGTCTTCTTCAACGGCTCCTTGGCAGCCTTAGGCACAGAAGAAGACTCTCTCGCTCGCTCTCTCTCTCTCTTTCTTTCCTCTCTTCATTCTGCAATCTACCTCTATCTCCTCCTTCATCCTTTCTTGGCGAACCTTTGCGCTTTTTTCTTTCTTCGCGAGAGCCGTCTCCTTTCCTCCGCTCGCTCGCTCGTTCGCTCTTGTTCTCCTTCGCCCCCTCTTCCTTTTGCCTGCCTTCTCGGCATCGCTGTCCTCTGCTCTCCTTTTCCCCGCGTTAGTAGAAAAGCCAAGTGGTCCTTTTGCTCGGCGTTCACCGCTGGCGCGCGCGGCCAGGAGGCATATAATTTTCTCGGTGTTTTTATTGCGGGGTAACTTGTCTTCAGGTGAGCCGGTCGAAAGAGGTGGAGGTGGCAGAGGCCGCGGAGGTAGAGTACTACAGGCACAGCTAACGCGCAGTAGCCTTACTCTCCTCTCCCGTTTCCCTTCTTCCGTTGCCTCCTCCGCTTCCCTTTCGTCCCGCTAGGCAAGTCTCTGTTTCTCTCACTCCCGTTGCTTTTCTCGAAAGCCCTTGGCTCCGTCTCTCTCGCGCTCTCTCGCTTCTCTCCTTCGTACTCTTTCTTTTCTCCTCAGTTTTTGTCTTTGTTTCTCCTCGCGCGCCGTCTCGCTTCCTCTCGTCTCTCGCTCCGCGCGCATCGTCTCTGCAACGGCAGCTACAGCAGCAGCATCCTTCGAAGCGCAAGGATTTTGACCCTCGTTTCGTGTTGCTTGCGTTTCGCCGTAACTTTCCTGACTTTGTTTTTCGCCTCCGAGTGGAGAAACAAGGTGGGAGAGGAGAGAAAGAGATAGAGATAAGGTTGATAAACCGTCGGTTTGCTCCCATCCTTTTTTTCCCCGCTCCCTCGGTACCTACGAATTCGCGTCTTCTTCTATTTCCGTCGACTCGACCGAAAAGACTGATAGGTCGCAATCGCGATCCTTTTATTATCGCAGAGTTCTGTCAACCTTGTCGAGTCTCTTCGTTGGGTCAACGTTTTAGCACTTTGAACTGGATAATTGAAAAATTAATATTATCGCTAAATACAAAGCATTTGTACACTTGCAAAGTGCATTTTTCTAAAGATTGATGAGGAAATTTGATAGCTAAAGTCTTTCCTCGTTTTAAAAATTGTGTGAAGGAAATATTGAATGCAACTTTCAGTTAAAATAATCTTTTCCATATCTTGTATAAAGATCAACAATGCATTATGCATCTGGAACTTTTGGCAATCGTTACGCCCATATTCTATCGTCTACATATTTCGACGTCTATAATAAATCCATTTGAAATTCAGCGTAGAGAATGTATGTATTTGTCACTGTGAATACGAGATTTGATTCTATCCGAGACCGAATTTTGCACTACATAAATTTTCCGTCGTACTGTCAACTTTAGTCGAATCTATTCCAATTTATGATCCTCCTATTCGCTTTAACTCTCTTACACGATTCACCGTTATTACGCATGTCCGGAATATCGACGCAATGTCACTCGTCCAATAGTAGGTAATCGTAACGAGAAACATCTTAAACGACGACGTGCCATGACGCCCGTCTGCGTAATTAGTAGACGATCGAGTCGCGCACCTGTACGTTCCCATGACGCGTCCTGTCATTCGCCGGAAAAGAAAATCTCGATTTGTCAATACAGGATCTCGATGAAGATTAGTCACGTCTGCAGTAATGCCTCGCGAACGCGAGATGTCCGTTTGAGCAGATCTATGATCACTGCAATTAATTGCCTAAAGATTAACGCTGCGATGAATCTCCATGAAACATGATTTTAGGCGATGTCTCGCAATTTACTGAGAATCGAAATGGGTAAAATACTTGTTCAAAGGATCGTTTACATCTTCCTCTCTGCTGTATGTAATAAACAATTTTAAGAATACTAATTTGTGTTAACATCTCTTTTAAATACGTTACGCGAATATATTAACATATATTTATCGCGAATCGTGTATAAATCCACGTTGGATGAAAATTATACGGTACGTCATAAAATTGACGCGAACCAGACGGTCGCGAAACGACCGTCGCAATAATCGACGACCACGTGCGCGCTCAGACGACGGTAGCCGATCGTAGAAGCATTCGCCGGATTCCAATTTCGCGAGGCCAGCGGAACCCTATTATGCCGTGTACGTCAGAGGCGGAGACGTGCACCGGGAGGCCCTCGGTCAAAGCTCGAAGTCGTGCTACTCGTCCTCGATCGATCGAAGCGCATCGCCGTGGGGATCACTCGCGCGCGCGGCCCCTCGACTCCTCTCTGCCTCCCTCTCTTTCTCCTCTCTCTCTCTCTCTCTCTCTCTTTCTCCCTCTCTCGTCCTCTCGAATCCTCATCTATCTCGGATGCGCTCCCGGTAGCTCCCGTTTCGATCTCCCCGGCTGCGCGCAGCCTGGTAGCGCGAGTAACGCGCCAACTCGCGTAGCATATTATTAGCAACATCCCCCGTTGCCCGATCGCCCCTGTGGGCTACCGTACCTCGCACCACGCCTCTCTGTTTCTCTCGGTGGAAAAGGATGCCCTGCCGCAACTCTGTATCTCTCGCGTACGAACGCGCCACGCATCGCGCTCGCGCAACTGCGCATCTCGAGCGTACATGTGTGTGTGTGTATACATGTATATATATATATATATATGCATATTACGCACACGTTGGACCGACGCGTACGATGCGCGTACGCACATGCATTCTCAACGACCTCGTGTACGCTGCAGCCCCAACGTGGCGAATATAAGAGAGAAGGATAAAGCGAGACGGTTGGACGAGATAAAGCGCGAGGGAGATACGGAGGGAGAGAGGAAGGGCAGAGACTTATTGTTGATCGCTAATTATCCTGCCCGGCAATTACATATAATTATCTGACACGCATGCACATCAGCGTGTCCCTTCATGCTGCGTTTCGCGATATTGGGCGACTCTGTCTGTGTGTGTGTGTGTGTGTGTACGTGCGTGTATATAAATGTCAGTGCACGGGTCGGAGAGTCCGACCAGGGTTGCGGAGGGAAGGCGAAACCGATGTACCCGACAGCGTGACGCCGACCGTAGGGCTATTCTTTTCTTTTTCTCTCGCTCCGCCCCTCCTCGTTCCTTTCTTCTTCTTCTCCCTCTCTCGCTCCTTCTGCCATCGTTCTCTTCTCCGCTTTTGCTCGAACCCTCCGCTATCACTGTCCAATCTCCTGCTTTTTATCGCCCCAACGTGGCTACCGGTAGCAGGAGTTTTCGGTCGGAAATGATCGAGAAATCGATTCGTACGGAGCGATCTTATCTTCGATATATATGCCTGATGTCGCGTGCGTTGCCCCCCTTTTCTACAATTTTCATTTTCCCGGGTGTTTTCTTGCCATCGGATGATATTAATAATAGCTTCAGCGTGTGACTTCCGGTAAACATTCGTGTTAAATTGACACATTAAAATACGATAACCAAGAATTATAATGTATAAATGATCGTGTAAAGATATGCGATAAAACTTAATTCTTATAGCTTCCGCAATCGCGTCAACATTGCGGATTTCTCGCGCGAATTAATTATCGCGATATCTCCACTTTAATTCTATATATTAGCAAATAATTAATTATATAAGACAAGATACTTAATAATTATTCGTCTTCCGTCTAAATCGACTAATCACTTGTCCTGGCCAGATTACGCGATTAGATTACTCGCTAAATGGAAAAACCAGCACGTTATCTATACCTGTGCCTTGAAACCAGTTTAATTTTTCACTGATCTTAGGTGCTCGCGTACAGTTCTCTCGCATAGTTATCATCGTTGACCACTGATCCTGAAATCGATACGCGTTATCGATATATTCATTTCTCCCTCTCCCCTTCCTGATGAGGATCGAACGCACCTATCTAAGGAATTGCGAAGCGACTAACGGTATCCGCACGTGCATATATGATTGCATTAGTTTGCGATGGACTTGTCAATATCGCGTAACAGACGTACACACGTACAACACCGGGCAGGTCGTTTCTTGCGACGAGCGGCCACTTATATCATCCTCTCGACGCCTCTCTGCGGTCGAGCGTCTTGGACGAAAAACTACGTCGCGCATCATGGCAAACGGAAGGTTAAACGGTCCGTCCGAACGGCCGCGTCATATTTCTCTTTCTTACGGCCGAGAAAACGATCGAAACGTCGAATTACGCTGATAGAGAGAAAAACGTCAAGTACAAGTGCGGACTTCTCGATTGTTGTTCCTCTCTCGCTCCTTCTCTTTTTCTCTTTCTCTCCCTCTTTTCCCCCGTACAAAGCGCTCGCTCATCGAGGCGAGATTCAATTATCGCCGCTCTATCGCGACTCTACTCTACGCGTCCGCATTCGATCGTTAAACGCGAGTCACCGAATGATCCGCGGCGGATAATGAGGTTCATTATCCTAATGTGGCAGCCGGCGAAACAGGATTTCAACGACACACGGGCGGTGAATTCAGGATCATCGTGCAGCAGGATAATCCTTGGCGGGATAATCCACTTTACTCTCGACCGCGAGTCACTTTGAGGCGGAAAAACGAAGGTGGAATGAGTCGAGGATGGTTGGAATAAAGATACGCGAGATAAAGAAAGCGAACGAGTCATCGTCGTTGGAATAGGCCGGGAATATTTAGTCAAAGTGAACTCGGCACATGCAGTCTTCAGGGTGGGAAGCCTCGATAGAGTTCAAGGTGACTTTGTGACCCGCTGGACGGAGCAATATATATTATCAGGGGATCCTCTCTCGCGGTTCATCCGCTTATGCGGTCACGGCTGTATCGTTCCGTTTCTTTCTCTCTCGCTAGCATCCCGTTGCAGAAGACGGTCGGTATTTGCAGTGCTGCCAAAGAAACGTTATAAAACTGGCGCGAGCCGTGCGTGGCCGGAAGGACGAGGAAGAGGCGCGCGAGGCAATCGTACTCGACATTTAGCGGAAAGAAACGGGAACGGTTGCAGAGAGAAGTTAATGGATAACGCGCATTTAGAGAAGGCTGCGGCTCGAGCAGGCGCAGGCGGAAAAACCGATTATCGCCAGACGATTGGAAGATACTTCGCCCGAAGGATGTCGGTAGTTTGATGAGATATCGCGTTACGTTGATTAAAAAAATTCCCGAGATTGCGAGAGTTATCATAATCTATAATCCCTCGATCTATGTGTAAGATACATAAGTTTGTTGCGCACGAGCAGAAACGGGAATAAAGAGAGGAGAGTAGATATACGATGTGTTTACCGAGTTGAAAAGAGAGAGGAGGAAAGAGAAAGAGAGAGAATATTCTAATTTAAATTTCATATAGATCCGCGTCTGAATAAATAATGAAGAAAATAACAGATACACGGAGATAGATACGAGGCACGAAAATAGCAGAGATTATTATCGGCTCGACAAAACAGTCCGGGAGAGAGAGAGAGCGTGCGCAGAAATGGAGAGGAGCAGATGTCTTACGGCATCCAGAACGTACGCAAACAGAAACCATATCGCCGTCTACGTATCCGCGAGGAAGGAGGCAAAAAGCATCGGGAAGAAAACAGAAAACGTTACGCCGACCGCGCGATTACGCGAAATAAACGAAAAAGTAGATGGAGAGCCGCTGGCCGCTCGGCGATTATTTAGAGGAGAAGAGAGCGGCGGATTGTGCAACAGTAAATAGAAGAAGAGAGAGAAAAAAAGGGAATGATCCTCGGCGAATATGCGCGGTCGCGTTTAGCCGGAGGAGGATAAAGAATCGGGACGCGGGTAGAGACGAACGCGGCGAGGAAGAGAAATGAGACGACACAGGATGAGACCCGGCGCCACCGAGCTAATTACCGTCCTCCTCCTCCTCCTCCCCCTCCTCCCCCTTTTCCCTGTTTTGTAACCTAAACGGCCGCAGGCGTTGTACCTGCAGAGACGTATCTCTCGACTTACAGCATCCATCCATCCATCCATCCATCCATCCATCCATCCACCGAAGGGTACGTACGCCATGACGAACCACATTGTGTTCTCCGCCTCTGCGCCGTCTCCTTGAGCCGTGTTCGCAGGAAATCGCGAAATGGATCCTATTTCGCGTACACCGGCGGCCACGGAAGTCGAGTCGCTGGTGAGAGAAGGTGCCTCGGCTGACGCCTTCGCGCGCTCCGAGAGGGTGAATTTGCTCCCGTTTCTAAAGAACATTGTTTGGGATCCGACCGAGGGAAGCTAATACCCGAGGCCGCTTACAGTGACTTCGCGGATGCATAAGTGGCTTTCGGGGATCGTATTTCCTCTCTATTTGGCGTTCTGCAGCTATACGATTTCGTCCCGTTCTTGTTTCTCTAAACCGCTCGCCCGCCCGCAGCGTCTTCTTGTGTACCATTAAGCGCGGAACGTAATTTATGCTCGCGAGACATATCGTTAATAGTAACGTGTATGGAGAGAGTCTTGTCTGTTTTCAGAAAATCTCCGACGTAGAAATATATGTAATTTTGTTAAGGATTCAACTTATGTTGCATCGAAAATTTAATCTATTTATTTTTTATTTCAAATAATTTTTCTCAGCTTATGATATATAATAATTATATTTTTTAAGCGCAGTTTAATCATTATGCACGATTTTGACGCAGTTATACGATGTACTTTCATCCTTGCGTGAAATAATCACGAGTCGGAAAAGTTTCATTCAAAGTCGCTCGCGCGCGAAAGAACACTCAAATTCCCTCTCGGACGTGCTAAGGAATCGATAGCTGCGTTTCGCGACAAATTGGTGAATCTCGCGTTTTCCGGGCTTTCTTGCCCCCTTTTATCCCGGTACGTTCCACTCGACGCCACTCGAACTTTTCGTTGCTGGCGGAGCGGGAGGTTTGATTCAAAAGGTCGTGATTTTCGGCGCGATTTCACGTTTCGCGGTTCGTCCCCGGTCTAATGATCCATGTTCCCCGAGAATCTTGGGCTGAGTGTGGCTGAGGAGGTCCTTGTTCCTTGCCGAGGTTCTTCCAGATCCCGACTTAAAGAACTCAAGTGGTATACAATATCGTCGCCGTGGGGGTCAACGACACCCCCGCCGACGCTTCCTCCTTTTTTTTCCAGTCGTTCTCCCTCCCTCCTGCCCAGTCGCTCTCGCGCGCGCCCGCTCGACGGACCCTTTCGTCAATTAAAGCCGAAGGAATCGACGGAGAGATGATTGAACATTGTGCGCCACAATGCAGTAGCATGTACAGACCCCGCTCTCCGCGCTCAGCGAGAGTATGTAGTACATAAGAGCAACTGGACCATGATTGACGACGTGACGTTTCTCCCTTTACCCCTCTTTCTCGTCTCTCGCTTCGTTCTTTGTTATCTCTTTTCTCTCTCTCTCTCTCTCTCTTTCTCGCTCTTTCTCTCGGTATTCTTCCCTCTCTGCCACTTCGAGAGGTAGTAATCCTCCGCAAGCTGAACATCGCACTGAAGACGCACAATCCTCGCGGCTCCTCTCTCTTTCCTTCTCTCATTTCTTTTGTCTCTTTCTCTTTCTCCGAAGGCTCAGGGAGAAGTTCTCCTTTACTCTATCGTTATATACATATATATATTTCTCTCCCTTTCCATCTCTCGGCACCATTTCTCTCGATCTGCTACCTCTCGTAATACCAGCTTTGTCCCGATCTTCGTCCTGATCCTACCTCCACGACGCGGGGACACGCTCCTTCGGGATCCTCGAAACCGGAAGGTGTTCCGCTTGCCCGGATTATATCGATGCAAGTGGACTCGCGCGAGATAACCGTCCTCCATATATCACGGCCAGTGAACCCGGGGATTCGACGAATCGATATATCGCCCCGCTGGTATATAGACTTTCGACACGCTTACTCTTTTGCTTTTTAATTCCGGAGCGTAGGATATAAATGTGCTTAACGTCGACTCGCTTGACCCTTAATCCAAATACAACGCGACACGGATTTATGGGTTTCGACGGTGATACGCGATATATAACGCTATCTATATAAATCAAAAGTGATACTTGATATCAAAATTCGTGCAGAAAATAATTGAAATTATTCCAAATTATTTTCCTCGTTTTATCGTATTATTCACCGAAAATTTCATTAACGTGGCATAGCATTATTTTTATTATACCGTAGAATACTTTGCGTTACGCGTTAATCTAACACTCGGCCACTTTGAACGATATACCATATCACAATTTGCTATAGATCCATATCACCGTTCTTTCATCAATCATCTTGATGAATCGTTAGTAGTGAAATTTACCGAAAGCCAAGTGTTCCGCGTTAGCCTTATCGCGGTGATGTATGACATCGCTGTAGCTACGATACTCGTGCTCCGCTTTGTGTCTTCTTGCGTAATCAATTTTCAGCGATTCGATCGGACTCGGTGAGAGAGTGTCGTGGCGTAGGAGAGAAATAACCGCTTATGCGTCCGCGTGGAATGAAATCGCAAGCGCGAAAGCAATTCCTTAGGACGAAGTTGAGGTGAAGGTAGGAACGTGCCCGCTCCAGGTCAAGCAACTCAAACGTATGGTTGAGACGCTTCTCCCACCTTTCTCTCTCTTTCTCTTTCTGGGTTGTTGGTTTCACGTCGTATATGCCCCTTCCAGTGTCTACCCGCCCTCTCCTGCACTCAAATCGGTAAACTCGTGCCATCGAGGTGCTCAAGTCGCGAGATTGTGCAATTTTTTTACTTTTGTCAAAATTATTTAAAAGGAATGATTTTATAAATAATCAAATAAACATTATTAAAATTGGAGAAAATAAAAGTAAAATCAAATCGTATATAATTGAAAACTATTAGTTTTGTAATCAAGAAAATTAAACGAGTTCTTTATAACGAATTTACGAATTTTGTAAATTATAATAAATGTGAATTTAAAAATACATGAGGAATAAACATATGTTTCACGAACAAAGCTCTTATTGTTCTTTTATGCGCAATGTATTTGAAATGTGTAACGTGCGGAAATTCGTGCTGTTTAATTGCATATTGTAATACACGATAATTGAAACGCACACGTACTAATTTTCAGTAGCGAGCAAGAGCTACCCACATTTCATAACACATCAGACTGTCGTTCTCATAGGATAGACGAATTCGGAACAACAAATCATTAATTGCTGCTTTATTTCCCGTGTCGCGTATAATTAAAGCGCCGATAATAATTATTCACTTACGCTTCGACGTTTCGATGGGGTAATCGTGTTTAACATCGACATTTTCTGAACTAATGACATTCTACCATGGATGATGACTCATTGGCACGATCGCGTTCTGCCCATTGTGGTTGCTAACGCGTCACCTGACGAATAGCGAAACAGATCGGAGTCTGTGGTTAAATGTACATCTACTAATTACAACTTGGAATTGTACATTCATCGAAAAAATATGACTCGTGTCGTTTTCCTTTTCACCGGGTTCTCTTATTAACGCATCGATAATCATAATGTTGACATCTGACCGTCATTAATCGTGCGGTAAACCAAATGCATTTGATGCAACTGCCGTGTAACTAGGTTGAACGTGTAATGGTAGGTTGAATCGATCGTAACGGTTGAGTGATGAAGTTTCAATATTTCTGTCGCCAAATGTGCGAGAATTAACGACATCGAATCAAAGTTACACGTTACTGGCAAATGCGCAATTAATGTACACCCACTCCAATTTAAATGGCGAGTCTTCGAACTTCTAGAAACGAACGTTTACGACCAAAATCAGCTATATACTACTACATGTTGCTAAAACCAATGAAAAATTTTTCTATTGCTACCTTAATTTTTATCATTCAAATTTATCAGATTCGTTTAGATTTCTAACAACGCAGAATTTAATCTTCAATTATATTTCTAAATTATATTAGCATACTTTTATGTACACAATATGTACAAAAAGCAATTTTTTTTCAGGGAATAAATATAAAAAAATTCATTAAATATAAATAGAAAATATTTCATTATATTTTTTTCATTATATTTATATTTTATTAAATTTTAGATTCTTGATGTCGGCTCTCGAATATAAATAAACTTGTGTGATATTGATATTCGGGTAATAAGAGCCTATCGCGGATATAATTGCGCGAAATTTTTCTTTGATACAATGATCAAGACTTTATTTGGAATAATCTCTTGGTTTGAGATTTAATTCCAACAAATTCCCCTCTAACCCCCCTAGATGGAAGTAGGCGAGAAAAATATCGGTCCGAAAGTCGCTGAATCGGGAATCGAACCCGAGTCTTTCGCTTGAGGGGAATTTGTTGGAATTAAATCTCAAACCAAGAGATTATTCCAAATAAAGTCTTGATCATTGTATCAAAGAAAAATTTCGCGCAATTACATCCGCGATAGGCTCTTATTACCCGAATATTAATATCACACAAGTTTATTTATATTTTATGTAAAGCCAACTTGAATCATCAATAATCTTCAAGATATATTATGCTTGGCACTCGTTTTATTGTTCGCCACGCTCTAACAAGCTTATCGCAAACTGCTAACTCGAGTATCACAACCTGTTACGAGACGGAGAAATTAACTTTTGTCGTTCCACGGCGACGCGAGCCGCCGCGTAAAACAAGTACGACTTGTCCTTCGCGCGGTCAAGTCACGTAGACTTGACCTAGTCTCGCTCTGGCGCGCGAGCCAGAACCAGAGTTACCGGTGCTGCTCCCGGTGCGTTCCGGTATCGAAAAATTTCAAGGCGCTCGCTCGCAAGGCGCCCGACATAATTACGGGTGTGCCTCGCGTGTATCGCGATTCCGCGCATTTGTTGCAATTTGTCAGTACCGCCCGCCCGGTGAATTGCCATTAAATCGCGCAAGATTCGATCTGGCTAGTAATGGCGCGTTATTATCGGCGAGCGACACGCGCGACTTATCAATTTATCGCACACGTGATCGACGAGCCGCGCGTTTTGACAGACACTCGACGCGATACCGCTCAAACTTCCGTCCTTAATTTTTTTCTCTTATCTTCCGTCTCTTTCGCAAACGCTGTCTGGTTTTCCGGAATTTCAGGCGAGCGCGAATCGGACAATTTGCGCGTGCGATATCGCGTGTTTTCGAAGCCGGAGGGATGGCAGAATCAACGCATTCGGAACGTTACGCACGCAATGCTCTTTCGGGTTGCACTCCGCCGCTGTAATTTTCCCTCTATCTAGCCGTTTTTATCGCACGGGCGTAAATCCCCGAGAGCGGCTCGTTTGCGAAACTACGGGGCCGATGCACGAATCGCCGCGAGACATCCCGGAAGAAAGAGGCTTGCGGACGAATTATAAACGTTTTATAAAATTTATAAAATTAATCAGATGCTTCAAATTTCAGTGCCTGTTGTAATAAACATTCTCCCTGCGACGTGTATAATTATATTTGCACGATTTATATAGAGGAATATCTTTTTTATACAAACGGTTTCTCAATTTCGCAGAAAATCAACTATTTTTTTCATGTAGCGACGACAATAGAGGAATGTTGTCTATAATTTTGAGTCGCGACGAAACTTTAGTGATGCATAGGTTTGCTATTTCGTCTTCCGATAAACACCAACAATTTTCTTACACGGATCTAATAGTAGACGGAACAGAAACTTTGAATTCCGTTGCTGAGGAACGTAAAAGTTTCACGAACCTTTCATACCTGAGAACTATCCATCTGTCGATGCAAAAATAACAGAACGATTCAATGCAATCCTAATGAAACTTTTATGTGCGTGAGCGCATTTCTTTCAACTCTCGATCGAAAGATTGATAGAAGAAGTTAAAGAAACATACGTTTCCATGAAAATTAAGAGAGATACTTGTTATACATTTTGACAAGAGAAAGAAACTTTTACGCGTGCATTTTGTTTTATATAAATTACTTTGAATATAATTATATAATATATTAATTATAATTTAATTTATTTTATGTTTCATTTATTATTATTTTTATTTAACTTATAATTATAACTTTAATTATATTAATATAATGTCTTTTTTTAAGATCTTTTTATATATGAATTTTTTCTATTATCGAAAATAAGGGATTGTATAGATTAGAATAATAGTTATCCCGGTCTTGCCCAACTTGCAAGTTCGCAAAAGGTCTGTGTCGGGTAAACTTTCAAACCGACCAGCGATAAGACAGCACCACTTCGAGATAAGAAGTACGATACGATTTGGCCCGTGGCCAACGAAGACATTGCCGTCTTTACAACGTTTCTCGTGCCGAGAACGTGTCTGTCGTAACCGTAATCCGCTCCGTAGCGGCTAGAGGATCATGGCGGTACGTTAATTTCTTGTTTTATCTTTATTTCCATCGTCATCGAGACGGCGGAATTATTACTCGCAACTGTCATTTTGATTGAAACGATAAAAAAATCTGTGAATGATGTTTGAAAAATGACGGAAGTTGCATACCGAGAAAACCGATCAAAAATACATTAATGTAAGATGCGTTTTTAATTTCGCCGTAACTAATTACACTATAGTTTGCCCGCCATCTTAGCTCGCCTTCGGTTCTCATCTTTCTTCTGGGTACATGTCTTAAGAGTCCTCATGTCACGAAGCTTCCCGTATTCATTGACCTTGATTAATAAGAATCATCCATGCGATGGTAGTAATGCAGTGAGTTATAAAGTTTTTAAATCTGGCAATTTCATCATATTCACACCTGATTACGACGAAATTGAAGCATTTATACAAAAAGATATAGTACCGCAGGTGAACTAATCAAAAGTGCATTGGTACGCGATACGTTTTTAATTCTAGTTTCGACTTTCGATCAGTCAAAGTTCGACAATCAATTCAGTCTTTTGTATCGCCGTTCGCTTTTGGAGCTGACCAGAATTTTAAAGTCGAATCCAAGTTTGTTAATTACAAAGAATATGATGGAAACTTTGGACGGGAGGAAGATACGCGCAACCGGACGCGATAAAAGGCATCGGCAGTAATTTACTCCTCGCATTCTCGTGCTTTCAGAAGGAAGTTTGATCGCAATTCAACTTCTCTACTCCTCCACGATTCGTGGCATTCAGGAAGCAAGGGGCAAGGGGAGAAGAGGGAGAAAGGAGAAGGATATCAGGGTACACGATAGTGTAGGCGCAACGCGGCGAGAGTACTAGCTCTGTGAGACGTGCACGGATTTATGAACGGGGTCTTGGCACTGTTCCAGGGGATTCCGAGTTAGCATTTATCCCCGCCGCCGCGCGTCGCTTTTCACGGGACGCAATCGAGTATGTATGGGTAGCACTGTGGGGTCCCATCCCCGAGGTGGAATGGGCCCCGTGTATTACCCTACAGAGCGCTAAATTATGCGCGAGAGAGCTTTTTACTACCGCGGAAATCGCCGTCTCGACCCATCCCGTCTCGACCCCGCCGGAACACTCGGCCGTCGGTTGGAAGACTCGCGGAAAGAGATTTTGATGCAGCGAATCAGAAACAGTCCACTAAACCTGTTGGATGGCATAAAAATAGATTACGCTACGATGATCGATCGTGTTCCCGCGGTAAGATCGTGTAAGGGGAAAAAGGATCGCTCACAAATCGAAACAGGTTTCTTCTTTCATTTATTAAGTCGACTACTATGATTAAATTTGGATTAGTATTGCACTATTATCATTTAATCGAAGCTCAATAAATAATTAACGTTGTTAATGATACATATATCTAAATGTCGATTAAATATTGTGGAAAATATTTAAGGTTGACATTTGTCAGTCTCTCTTATTTTCTCGTTTGCGATCTCTGTCGAATAACGGATTTACTTTTTTCTTTTTCTCTCTCTCTCTTTTTATCTGTATCAGAAAGCGTTGCGTTCGATGATTATAAACGCGTTTCGAAATCGTTCTGAAAACGGTGATACGAATCTTATGATAATCGTGTCGCGTGTAAGCCAGTCGAGACATCGAATCATCGGTAGCACATACGATCGTCCAATTAAAAGTGGCAGAGCTCGAACGAGAACGGCCGAGCAATAAGAAGCGAGTAAACAAGAAATAATAAAGACGAGCCTGAGGAGGAGACGGCTTAAGAATACGGTAGCCGAGCTAAGTTATATTTGATGCGTTGATAATTAGTTTCGAGAGTGGCTCGGCCTCCTTCTTCGTTCGTCCACCTTGCTCTCTTTCTCTCTTTTCTCCTACTGGTTCTCCGCTCAGCGGTCCCGGTGGACCTGTTAAGTATACCATTTATTTTCCAACTCGAGAGCCGAGAAACTGAATCCTCGTCTCGTTCCAGACATTTTTGCCTTTGTGAAAAATAGCAGGAAAAATTCCGAAATTTTCTGACAGCTACAATTTTCTAATTTTTGAAAATAGAAAATCTGACAGCCACGATTTTCTAATCCTTGAAAATCTTTTTATAACCGACGCATAAAAAAGAATAGAAAGGAAATTTTTTTTCCATTCATCTGATTTATGTTTTTTCATAAACCTCCAAATATCTCTCCATCTATTATAATTCTAAATCATGTTAAAAAATTGTTCTCTCTTTAAATGAAATATTAAATACATGCAAACATCAACAAATAAGTAAGTTTTTTCATGTTCAGCAATTTTTTATGTTTATATATTCTTTTACATTCACGGTTAATTGTATAAAGTTTTAATTTCGATAATTAACAGAATAAATCTTGGAACGCTCGATTACAGCGCGATATTCTGTTGGGACGTAAGACAGAAGACGTAAGGTTCAATACGGTAGCTGCGACGCCACGACACGTTCGAGTTATCTCGTTGCGTGCAACGATTATCTACAGAGAATGAACCGTAGCGCGTTGACTTCGACAGGGCCGGTTTCAGAAGATCGCGCGCAAGATCCTCGAGGAAGATTAACCATCGAGTCGTAACTTTGCGGGCCAACAGTTATCACCCTCGGAAATCTGTCGTTCGTCCAAGAATCATCCGTATTCATCGCTCGACCGACCGCCCCGGTCGTCCTAAAACACGAGGACACGTCGCCTGGTTTTGTCGACCTCTTGTACGGGCCGCAAATTAAAAAAATACATCGCAAATTAAAAACTTTGCCGCGGCTCTTCAACTTCTCTCTCTCTCTCTCTCTCTCGCTCGCTCGTGTATAAAATAATCCGAAAAAATATCTCTTAGGCAAACTGGGAACGATTGCGAGGAGACTAAGCCCGTTAATGACGACGAATCGCGGCGGCGATGATGAGTATCCTCCGCTGATCGCGGGAAGCGCGAGTAATGGAAGTGTGTGCTGCGTATTATATAAAATTATTATGTTCGAGTTATTATATCGTGGTATTATTGGAGACCGATGTCAGATGTCGGATGGGACTTGCGCGTGTGGGAGAAAGCGTACCTGCATCATACCGACATAATCGATGCGCACTCTTGTTCATCTCGAATCTTATTTCTACCGCGATAGAAATGCCCTACCGTTAGACAAGATCCCCCTAGGTTTACCTGTCGCCAGAGTCGAGGAAAATCGTCGCGTGGCGAACGCAACGAGATTACGGCCGGAGAGGAGACGGCGGCCGTCCGTCTCGGTTTCGCCTACGCATTAATCCAGCCCTGGTCTTTAGGACTCGTATGTAAATGCGACGCTATATTTAGACCAGTATCTCGGGTGTATAATACGTTCGGTTGGAGAATCTCTTCTCCGGAGCTCGGGGCGACGCGTGCAAGTGTGCGCCGCGTTCGTGTTACGTGCGTGTAGCTTGGTGTGCGAGCGGCCAGGCCGATACGTACACGTGCGTGCGCCGTTGCAACTGCAGGACCCGCCAAACCGGTTACCCACGCGGCTCCTCGACACCAACACCAGCCTCCGGGACACCGACTCCAACACCAAACGGGGTCCCTGCGCGGCGTATCGTTCGGACGGGAACACCATCCTCCGCGCCTTCGGCCTACGTCGATTCCTCGCCTTTCTCTTCTTCTCTGCGCCTCTCTCTCTTTCTCTCTCTCTCTCTCGCTCGCTCTCTTTCTTTTTCACTCCCTTCTCCGCTCTCATCTCTTTGCGCCAACCACGAGGATATGCACGATCATCAAACCGTGCTTACTGCCGAGGTTACACACCCATCGACCCGGAGATGCCTTCCAATGGACAGCTGGAAAACCGATTGGGATTTCCTAGAAACCATCCAGCGCGACCTCCTCACCCCTTAGTGGGATCCCTTCATGGGATGAGCGGACACTGTAGATTATTGTGCTTTTGAATTTTCGACTTTTCGCACACAATAGGTTTACGGAATTTTTGCGATGCAATTTTGACGCAAAATATGAAAAATATCTTTGCAAGTATAAGATGTGACTGCATTTGTTGATCGTAAGATAAGATCATAAGATAATCGGTAGAAGTTATTTATAATTATTTAATTTGTAGTATATATTATATAAAAAAGAGATATTATATATGTAATAAAAATAAAAGTTTGCTAATTTATATATTACAATTTGCTTACATATATTATGTGACGTTAATAACTCTAATACTAATCGATAAGGAATATAATCTAGATAGGAAAATAATTGATATAATATATACGAGAAGATGGATCCTCGTAAGCTTCTAAAAAACGTGAATATCATGACTAATGCTCTTCCACAGCGGTTTAGTAGGGCCCTACATTCGCTCGATGCCCAAGGATACGCAGCGCCCGCGCTCGAAAATCGTGCAAGTCGTCGAACTCTGGTGCACGAAGTAACCTTGAGACTTTCGTCACCGGAGGGGGACATGGCCTCTCTTAATACTTGACGTAACCGCACGAAGAGCGCGAGAGGAGGAAGGGCGGATAGAAAGAGAGAGAAAGAGAAAGAGAGAAAGAGGCACGATGCAGCGTGGGTGCACACGTTTCCACATACGCAAGACCGAGTGCGTACGCGAACGATATTTATGGCGCAGGTGACACGCGGATGGAAACGAATGCCCAGGATTCCCTCAGATCCGCGCTCGATAATTGCGCATCGGCGCGTCCCGAGGAAAAACCACCACGCGAAAAGAATGCACCTGCGTATGTGTATACGAAAGTCGGCAGATACCTCGCGTTTCTTCGCATTCGTCGAGTAAAAATATTCCGCGAATATGCGCCTCGTGTTCCGCTCGTCTAAACTTCATCCGTCTTCATCGAGTTTAACTACGCTCGCGCGATCGTGTACGACCGACGTATTAAAAAAAAGCATCGGCAAGATCCATCCCGTGGACAGAGACAGATCTCCCGTTTCAGTAGCGCGCGCGCTCACGTCGCCTACGGCTTTTATATTTCGCTACGCCGAGAGAATGGCGAGAAAAACCCAAGCCGAAAGAGCATCCGAGCTCGACTCTTCGTTTCTTCGTTTAATCGCGCCTTCGGGATACACGTTCGAGTGACTTCATCAAGTCGTACGCGCTGTTGAATATAAGGGCCGAGTCGAATCTAGCTTTCAATCTGAGACTTTATGTTTCTCCAAATCTTATTTATATGATAATCAAAAATATATCATCTTGTTTTTTCCTAAAAACTTCATCTGTCTCCGTCGAAGATATTTAATTACGTTTATTACCGTGTTTAATTACGGTCGCGCCATGACCGATGCGTCGACGAAATTACTAGCATATTAAAAAGATACGGCTATCTTAATTTAGCGACATTAAAGATTTTAAATGACGCAAGAAAGGTGTAAGTTATGAACGACGATTGACATGCATACGTGACGTTTACTCGTGACGTGCAACTACGGCACGTGGGGACCGGCGTGTTACGATACTATTATTTACTATTATTTACTATTCACGTCGCAGGTCGTTAAAGTCTGCGCCTCGTGGCTGCACACGCTCGCGCGATAATTGGACGATCGAAGCGAGAAATCTCTCGCGAGTGCCATTTAAAAGCGCGATTTACTTCCATGCGCGAAGCGCGCGTTGCTAATAGAAAGAGAGCGCGCACCTGTTTTTGGAAATTACGAGGCCATTCGTGGCCATTTTTTCAGGGCTCGTTGTCCGGCGACAATGAGCCAAATTTAACCCGTTGCGCACGCGATATTTTCATCGCATAAACGCGATACGCGTATCGTTGTGAAATCCTCAAAGAGAGTAGAAAGTGAGTCCCGCTCGCAGATAAATAGAGATAAATAGTATGATTTATGTCTCGTGGCACGTCTATTCACCGATTGCATCCGTGGCTGATCAATATAATACAAATTCTAGATCGTTTAACGAGCGAGATGCATCGACAAGATTCATCGCGCCAATTTGTATCTCGTATAAACACACCGGCAGCAATTATAGAAATTTAATAGTCATATACGTTGCTACGACATTAAAATCATTTGTTACATCCGCGGGAAAAAATTTACGAGAGAAACGTCAGAATGAGACCGAGCCAATTATACAATATGTTACTTCTGGATCGGTGCAAGTATGATCGATAAGTTCTGTAAAATGATCTCACAGATACAAATGCAGTCGCTGAGAGATAGGTCGATAAACTAGTTGCCGTAGGGATGACTTGCACCATTACGACATTTTTATCAATACGTTTTATCGAATCCTATCATAATTATTTCCGCATATTTTCTTACTATGTGATTATTATATATCGTCAAAAACACACATATCACGTCTTATAAACATTATTTTAACGCAAAAAAGCCATGTATAATATATATAATATATATAAAGCATAATATAATAGCATATTTTGGATTATTGTTCATCAATACTAGAACAGATTCATGAAATAAAAACAATCTTCTAAGATAAGAAGAATCTTGTCTCGTCACGCTGAAAAAGCTAAATCACTCTATTTATTTTACAAACCAAAATATAAATATTAATTAATAGAACAAACCGATTAATAAAATAAATAATTAAACTGATTAATCGAATAAATAAATGAAGGATAATTTGTGTTATATAGTTCTTAAAAAAATATATTTTTCCATGCCTATAAACGTGTATCAAACGGGACAGAAAGATGTAGCTCATTAGGGAGATTACAGAGTATAAATGTCAAAGAGGAAGAAAGAGAGAGCTTCGATGTCATTTTAAAATTGTACGTCTTAGACTAATGATAAAACAGTATCGAATAACAACATTGCAGACTGCGTAGATAACTTGGAAAGCGTTACACTTCAATTTGGATAATCGATGCATATCTCGGGTAAGGAAGGGGAAGTTATTAAGACGCGGCAATTTAACTCACCAGTCAACCGACCGGCCGGCCGGTCAGCCGCGCGGTCACCTCTAATAACACGTCTCCAATCGAATACGGAGCAGCGAGAAATAACCGCGTCATACTCTCGCGCTAATAAAGCGATTCTTCGGAGCGCGCGCAAACCCGCGCTGAACAAACCAAGTGGATGATACAGGAGAGGCAAGGCTCGGAAAACGCATTCGAATCCGCCGTTATTGTTCGAGTTTACCGCAATAAGTTTCCAGGATAATCTGCGCGCAAATGGAGGAGCTAGGAGCCAGAGGAAGGTAGCGAGAACGGATAATGACAGGCCCTGACTCGTTAAGGTGCCTACATAGACCGCGAACAAAAAGACCTACGACCAAACTGACCACCAGCCAACACAACCGATCGACCGACCGACCGACCAACGAACGGGCGGAGGCTAAAAAGAAAAACCAGGGCGCACCTGTGCACCTAGCAGTAACACTTTACTGCGCCTCGATGATGTAAACGTGAACGTAAATGAGAATAAGCGAGTGGACTTGAGAAAATTGCATAGTACACCGAGCTCGCGCTCGCGAATGCAACCGTTCGGTCGGCCATTTTTACGGTAATACATTGGGGGCTGGTCGCCATCGACCAGATTCTTCGTCAGCTTATCGCTGCTGATTGTTCGCCAAATTAAAATTGTAACACATCTTTTTTTTGTCTTTTATAGTCTTTCGAATCGGTAAGATTCGATTCATTTTGCGAGCTGATCCCGGTAGTTTCTTTACGACGAATGAGCGAAAGTCTCTGGAGGTTTCGTAAAAGTCATCTTCCGTGACCCTCGCGGGGATAAGAGCGTGCCATCTCTGTCTCTTGTCACATGTTTTGCAATCTACCAGAGATCTATCGAGTCCGTAGTTAATCAATTATTCATATTTCCTTAAGAGTACTGTAATTTATCACATATTACAATCCTTTCCAGAGATAATTCTGTAAATTAGAAAACGATCTAATATATTTGCAAATTATACGAAATCTCACAAGTCATACAGCGAGATATATGATTCGAGAAAATAACAGTTTATTATTACTACTCTTATATTGTGCGTGGCGTGGAATCGAAGATTCCCCAAGATTATCGACATTTTCCGACGAGAGGAAGGACCCGGCGTGTATACATGTGACACCGATAGCGCGAAATAACAAGTTTGTGAGAATTCGCAGGTAGCGGCTCGTAAAGGCGGCTTTATATCGCTGATTTAAGTTTATTACGGCGTCACGCGGACTACGCAGGCATGCATCAATCATCGCCGCCAGCTGAACGAGTTCTAAGTTCGCCGGACAATAAAGCGCGCTCGAAACTTTTCTAAATTCGTCGTCATTGGCGACGCGACAAAAATCGCGGCTCCGGATGATAAATTCCGAAGCACGTCATAAACGAGCTTTTACGGCTTGCATAAATTACGAACCGCGGAGCTGCATATCGAAAGAGGCTCTTGCTACTGCACCGAGAGCGACATTATCGTGACATGACAATACCACCGGTCTCTCTCTCTCTCTTTCTCTCCCTCTTGACGGTCCGTTTGCGTATTGTGCGCGCGAGCGCGAGCAAAGTTAAACGAATAAAGACACGCGTGTGCGTGAACGCGTACGCGAGCGAGCGAGCGAGTACTACGTACGAACGAGGGGGTATAAACACGGGCCATTATACACACGTAAAAGCCGCATCGTCGTCATCGTCAGCGTCGTCGTCGTCGTCGTCGTCGTCTTCTCCTCGAGAGTCGAGGAGGTGAAGTTCATTGCCTCCTCGTACGCGCGCGCTTGCTTTGCTCGCGCTGCTTTGTGTGCGTGCGCGTTAGTCCTGGGTCCCCCGAGTGCATCTGTGTCGCTCGTAAATATACGAGTCACGTGCTGCCTGAAGACGTCAAAATGTGAGACGTAACTCAAGGCGAGAGATACACCCGGTGAGCGCGACGACTCCCACGCGGCGGCCGGATCGGTGCTCCTGTCGATCGATTCGACCGACTCACCTCGACAGCGATGACTTTCGATCGGCTATCGCTTCCCGTATCGATAACGGACGGAGATTTTGACGATAGGCGCGAATTTCAACAAGTAAGATTGACTATCCACATAACGCGAAATGCAAAATATTTGGGAGATCGCGCAAGAAAATGGAGAAATATATTTAAAAATTTTAAAAATTTTTCAAATTTGGATTTCTTTTATAAAATGATAATAAAATTTTTAGAAGGCACAAATATTCTGAGTATTTGATTTATATTTAAGATTATATAAAATATTGCACAAATATTTTTTGTTCTGCATTTCTCTCAATACTTTCTTTATTTAAATAATAAAGACAGAAGAGAAAGCTTAAATTTGCTGTAGTGCCTTTTAATATCATTTTTTACTGCGTTAAAAATGGTGCATACGTTTGAAATAAATCATAAAGATGAAGACATGAAATACTTCTTTCCGAGATTTTAAATCTACGAGTTTATTTCGAGTGTAAACTCGATTTAAATAAGCTGAAAAATCTTGCCAAAATTTGATACGTCGCAACGCATCGCGTCGCGTCGTCTTATATCCTCTTGCCTCATTGAAATTCATAACATTTCCAACTACTAGAGGTTTATATATACGCCAGTTTCGAGATAAGGTTCGCGTATGCAATATATTCGGTTTTACAGGGGGCAAGATACTACGCATTAAATCGCGCGTCGACGAGGTAATCCGAAGGAACTGATATCCATGGAACGGTCGCGCTGGCGAAGACTGGGTCTTGTCTAATCGCGAATGCAAATACGGCAGTCACGGATGATGCGTATCGCGCATAATAGAGAAACGATGATTGGCAGCGCGGTAACGCGTTCGCACCGAGGAAACGATATCTCGGTGCGCGAAACGGTGCTCGAATAGGGTAGAGACACGGACTATCGGCTCGATAAGTAGGTGGATTACGTTTGAGGCCGACTTGACAACGCAACGCGTACAGCTCGCAACAAGTTCTCGGAGAGGATGGCTCGGTCGATGGTGGGGTTCACGAAGAGAGCATCGCGTAAGAGAGAGGGAGAAAGTAAATTTGACGAGTGCAAGGAAAGACGAAGACGCCTGGATAGAACGTGTGCGCAGCGCGATGCTACCGTTCGTTGAAAAGGGACGAAGAAATTACGTTGTGGCGCAGCTTATGCGCCCTCGGGGCACCATTATATGGTAATCTCTGCATCTCCTTCTCTCCCTTCCTCCTTCTCTTTTCTTTTTCTTTCTCTCCCTCCCTCGCATCCCGATGCGTTTTCTTTTTCTCTTTCTCTTCGTTTCTCGTTTCTTCCTTGTCCGTCCAATACCCAGGATCCTTTTTTGCAGTCTCCCTCTTTCCCTCTGTGTTCACTTATCTCGCTGCGCGCTCTCCTCAGTCTCCGCTTCATCCTCCATCTCGCTCGCTCGCTCGATGAAGCATACGGCATTTCTCCTATTCCGTCTTTCGCTGTTCCTCGGTCTTTCCCCTCAACTCCTCGCCTTGCTGCTTCTCCTTTTTTTCTCTCCTTCTCTCTTAGTTCCTTTCTTTCTCTTTCTTTCTTATTCTTCTCTGTTCGACTGTTCGCGCATCTCTACCTTTGCCCCTCTTTCCTCTTTTAGTTTATTTTTCGTTGCCAGTGGGTAATTGTACTCTTTCGCTTTTACCTGCTCGACGCTTTTCCCTCGTCCTCCTCCCGCACATACGAATGCTCTCCTATTCGTTTCCGTATTTTTTGTTCATCTCCTCCTTCTTCTTCTACTTTCCTTTCGCTTCGTTCTATTTTACTTTCTGACTGAGCTCGCTGTCTTTTTCTGAGAAGTCCGATTTTTCACCACCAGTTCTCGCATATAGCAAAAAAGAAGGCAACCCGGAGTTGCCAGCATCGGTTCGCCCCGGGCCGGCTCCAAATTTAATTATTCGTCGTCTCATTATAGGGCGAGAGGAGGACGAAAATTACGCGGCTACAATTATTTTCTCCCGAGAGCTTTCGTTCCCCTTTATCGATGCTTTAATACAACGGTCGATTGCACACTTCGTACGTGTTTTGCGAACTTTTTTACACGACGATGTAACACACCATTTTATTCTCTTTTCTTTTCCTTTTCTCTCTTTCTCTCTCTCTCTCTCTCTCTCGATACTTTATAAAATATTTTTTTAACTCTTCAAAAACACTGTGATATTATATTCTGGAGATTTAAATTACATCGAAAACAGTGTAGAATGTATATATATTCAATGATATGTTTGAATTATAATTAGTATTCAGTCGCGCACGTTCCATGCATCGTACTAGCAAACAGACGTCTTTACACAAACAATTTGCTGGAGGAAACTCGGCTACGAATTAACATGCGGCATACGGATGTCAAATCGTTGAATAGACAGTGATAGGTGTCAGGTGCTACTAGAGAGACGAGTATTTACTTCCCAGCATCTCGCGAAATTCCAAATGTTTATACGCGATGTCGTGCTTTTTGCCTACAACAGGATGAATTATCGCACTTGCAAGATATTCACGAGTAAAGCATTGGTGTATGCTTTAGACAATGCTTTATTGTCTGTACGATGTATAATAGTTTAAATAATTCGTAACTCATGTATGATTCAATTTTTGTTGTTTTAGCGAACGTTGTCATCAAGAATTGATTAAAAATGTTAAGACAATATTTCATGGATAAAATTTTCAAAAGCTGTTTATTTAGCCCTGAACATATACTTTATGTATAGCTCTCTATTACGCGGGAATGATGAAGCCCATGAAAATCGGCTCGCAACGTCAGAAGGAGCTTGTTTTGCTCGCAGCTCCGACGAGACGGAAACTCGCTGGATTCTATAATGGGTAAAGCGATACGCAGCTCGTGTTTATGGGTAAAGACTGGAAGGTGCGGAGAGCAAGAGAGAAAGAGAGCTATTGCGCGAGCGTATATTGCGCTGCTCTGCCCTCACCTCCTGGTAATTTAACCGACGTATGTATGCATGGGGTCGATGAGTTATGGGGTGTTAAAGCATAGGTGACTTAACCAGCCGATGCGTATTCCCGCCGCATATCCTCCGAACTTTCGGGATCGTCAATAATGCAGTACTTTACGCGATACCGAGGCGTAATCTCTCTGCCGGCGAGGGAAATATCCTCTCGCTGATTTCGCTCCATCTCTCCCTCCCTATTTTTCTCTTGCTTTTTTTTTGGAACCGCGTACATCGTAACTCGAATACGCGCGTAAAAGAGCGCATGATTCGTTCAATGCGCGCTCATAAAGTTTATTCGTTAACGCGCCGACCCGAGAGATGTAACTAGAAGTATCGACGCATTGGCACGATCCCGCGTGCTATGTCCGATAAAAAATTGATGGGATGAAAATTTAATACCCCTCGTTGGCGTGTACGCGCCAACGTGGAGTGAAAAGGTCTGTACGTTTTCATTATGCGATTTCAAATGGAAGTATCCCGAGCGAAACGATCAATCCGAACCAGCGCATTTATCGCGTACAAGTAGATTAAAGAGGCGGATTTTTTTCTCCCATTAAAGCAACGTGCCATTGTACGCGTTCGCTAATTAATTTCATCAACTAATATTTAAGTGTGATTATAATTTCTGTAAACATGATTATCTATTATTTATACTTTAGATAAGATTGTTCTTTTCGTTTAGATAAGATTGTTCTTTTCTATTAAATCATAATCTAGATTCAGTGGTATTTTCGAATAGTGGAGAAATAACCTGCGTTTGAGTCTTAATTCAGCTTTGGCGATTTAAACGAGAGCCATCGTCGCGGCCTTTGGATCACAAGCGCGGTTAAATACGCGTTACATAAACTCAACAATACCGCCGCCCAACGACTAACGATAAAATTTAAGAAACAGTATTGTGTGTCGAGTCCCGCGCTCGCGTAGAAAGGAGTCGTTAAAGGCTGCTCAACCAGTTGAATTGGCGACTCAATGTGGCGCGTGCTACCAACACACTGCGTCACGCAGGGAACGCACCCGACCGGTGCTCTCTTATTATATTATGCATTATTATCTACTTATCGTGCTATTGTCCGTATTGACTTCATTGGAGCCGATTCTGGACAAGCTCGGTCTCTCTTCACCGCTGACAATTGAGCGGCTCGGACTGTGCTTTGACAGCGCGCACAACGAGGAGTCCGGAGAAAAAGAGAGAGAAAATATCAATTAAAGTGTGCGCGCCGTAACTGCACAGCATTGACAAGTTACGGTAAGCGAAAGAAATTCAATGACGCTTTCAAAGGCGCGGTAGTTTACATTTGACTATTTTTAATTCCGAATATTAGTGACAAGACTGTAATTATTCGCGGTAGTAATTCGTGACTCGCGATTTTATCAAATTACGGAAAATGCGATACGTGTATAATTTTCTATCTCGGTATGTAATACGGTTGATATTTCCTGTTGTATTTATGTCGCGCGTTACGTATTGCTTTCTCGAATCTCGCGATTGATAAGTTTGCCTCGTTTATTCCGCTTCCCCCAGTCGCTTTAGAATCTCTTGTGTATAACTACTACTATCTATTATCCGTTTACGAACTGACACAGTTAGCGTGATCTGATAGCGGTCCGTAGTTACGCCTTCTCTCTCTCTCTCTCTCTCTCTCTCTCTCTCTCTCTCTCTCTCTCTCTCTCTCTCTCTCTCTCTTGTGCGCGCGCGAGAAATCGAGCGTGCTTGCGAGGTAACGAGTGCGCGTGCCCGCGATCGGAAACCCGACGGAAAACTAAAAGCGATCGGGAGCGTTACCAGTTTTACTGCCCTACGGGATTTCTTATCTTATTGCCGCGCATTACGTAACGCGCGGCGAACCAGTTATTGTACGGATGCTGGCATTAAACTCGTTGAAATAATGCAGCAACAACCGTGAAATAAAGCGGCGCGCTGGTCGCGCTTGAAAGAGAGAGGCTGACGTAACATACGGGGCCAATTTTTGATTTGGAATTGGCCTAATCGCATACACGGTTCTACTACGACTAAAGTGCGTTTCAATGTTGAAATCATCTGAAGCTATGTGATTATAATTTTTATATTGTAATCACGTAAACGTCTATAGTTTGCTGGCGAGATCTTATGACAAACGCTGCGGCGCAATAGGCGTGATAGTAAATTATAACTTTCGAAAAACAATAAGAATTACACGTCAAGTAAAATAAAAAAGTATTTAAATACTTGTATGTAAAAAATAAAAAGAATTAAGAAACGTTTATAAAATATATACTTGGTTTTTTTTTCATAAAATGAAAGTTTGTTACTCACTGGTCGATGCACAACAGCAAAGTTGATGTAAAAACTACGTTGTTCTGTAACATACAAATACAAGAAATAAATTATAGCAGCACTCAAAATAATTAATTTTAAAAAATATTATGTGTGATATATTCAATAAAATTTTGTCAATGAAAAAAAAAAAAAAAACTTTGAACCTCAACCAATTTTTCTTACAGTTAATATTTATTTAATTATGAAATATATATAATATAGAAATTTTAAAATATATAAAACATGAATTATTTATGTGAAATATATATATGTTATAATATATTGTAAAATTATATAATATAAATGAATATTTTGTTTAATCATAATAATTATATTAATAAATGGGCAGTATATGTGATGCCTCTATGTTATTTGAATTATTCGATTCACTATTGATCACAATGCGAGATATTGATAATGAAAATATCTCAACAAATTATTTTTATACGATATGTTTACAATAATAAGCAAATTTTATAATTTTATAAATTTCTGAAAAGGCTGTTTTCTTTTTAAGTAAACAATTTTATAGGATTATAAATTTTATATTAATCTCGCAACAATTGTGCGGTGAATTAGCCTTATAATTTTTGTTTCAAGCTTCGATACATACAGATATTGTTTCTGGAATACTAACAGCCTTCAGCTTATCCGCGTCTCCTCGTTTACCATTTCGACGTAATGAAAGAAATTTCTCAATTATCGCCACGGCCATAAAGTGGCCGCTCAGTCACGCATCATCGCATCGAATACGTCGACGCGTTATTTTTTAATTTCGCTTTAGGGCTGCCCTTAATTAACGTGCCGATGAAGCAGAAAGAAGGGACATGCGCGCATACACACATATCGGGGAGCCAGATTAATTCGTCGGGTTCACCCTCCTCGTGTTTCCAGGTTCATGTGCGAACAAACGCGCGACGCCAAGAATGTGCGTTTATTGTGACTTGAGGACCTAAGGCTTCCACGGCGCGTAATATGTCGCATAACGTACGGTAACATTAAACCGAGACGAGCAAGAAGAGTGCTAGGTTTGTAATCTAATAGGAAACGTGCTGGGCACACTTGTGGCATGTGCCAGCTTCGTTCGAAGGAATCCTCCTTCATTATTGCTTCTCTTTCTATTTTCTCGCCATCATTCATAATTAAAAAAATAGATAGACGTAGAGTGATGTCGTTCATGAAAGATCGCGATGTCTAAAAATTGACGCAAAAATTATTATACACGATTCGGATGGTTCCAGAGAATGGTTATTTTTGATGGGAAAAATCGCTGCTATAGGATGTATTAATTAATCACTGCAATCACTAAATTTAATGATAATATAAATAGTAATTAAGATTTTAGAGCTGACAATTACATCTATTAGCAAAACCAATTATAATTTATGAATTCAAAATGAATTACGGTCATCACGTTTTTGTTGACGTAATCGTGCATTTTTAATGACAATAAAATTACATTAATAAAATATCGGATAATTGATATGAATGTGATATACAACTTGTAGATTATAAACATTTCTTGCAAAAATACTTATTCTTACAATAAATATCTTTAATTTACTAAAATATATGGAAGTATCAAATTAAATTAATAAGTATCACTTTCATATCAAAGTATATATTTTCGAAATTACGGCGTTTGCGGAAATGATATTTGCGCGTAATATGGAAGTTATGGAACCGTAAAGATCCCGGCGGGAAAAAGTATTCTCGACAGTCGAATGAAATTGCATGTATCGGTCCACGAGAGCGAGAGTGAACGTTTGTCTGATTATGCACATCATGTGTTAGCCACGGTGTTCGCTAACAAGAAGTAATAAGATCTCAGATCCGATCTCGAATCAAGAAACGGGAGTTGGACTTAATCAGTATGCATAAAAATTCTAATATAATCTATTCCGCATCTGGTTTAAACGTGAGGGTGGACGCACATATTTATATACGTATAATGGTCGCGAGGTCATCATATTGAGGTAAGCAAGTGGAATATGTGCTATCAAGGCAAATAATGAGTACTCTACTAAATCGATATCGAGGTCAAAGTAAATTTAATTCTCGCATCGATATGAAAAACAATCGTTTGCAATAATTTAAAATTTCTAGATTTTAAAATAGATAAATATGAAATATCGACACAAATTAGACCTGAAGAGTCGATTTTATTTATTGTATTACGAATTTTATATTTTATGTGTAAAATTATAATGAGAATTATATCTTGAATAGCAATATTTTGATGTATATATTTTGAGCTGAAAGGGGAGCGGAGGAGAGGAAATTTATAAAATTAATCTTTTAAATTATCAAAGAATAATTTTGACGATTATATACACGTATAAAATGATTTTTCACACAAAATCTAATTTTATCATAAAGGATTAGAAAATCGAAATTAAATTAAAAGTTCTAATTTAAATTATACGTATATCGAATTCTTCTATTGATAACTATAAATCAACAATATACGTCATATATTTATAATAATTATCGTTTCGAACAGCGAAAGATGAAAGAGATGTGTGACTTTTTGCGGTCATCGAGTATCGCTAAAAAGTTTCATTTAATTTTACCGCGTAGAAAGAAAACTTGTCATGAAACGGCGCCCGACTTGACATTATATTAAATCCCGTCATTCGCGAGGTGAGCTAGCGAAATCGAGAATCGAGAAAATATTGCGAAAGGAGGATTATTGATACGCCAGAGGGAAAACGGTACGTCTCCTATAGAGGAGAGAGTGGGGACGCGTGGCTCTCCAGCTTCTCTTGCAGCACGTGACGACTGGTAAAGTAAGTGGCGTTCTTAAGTCGAAGTTGAGTCGAGCACAGGTGTGCGAGCGTAATCGCGATGTCACGGGCGAGTCACGGCCCTCTCACTCCTTGTTCTCTCTTTCGCCCTTGTCTTAAGTCTCCATCTCCATCTCTTTCTTTTTCTTTATTCTACCTTTTCTCTCGATCTCCTCCCGCTACTGCGATTCCTTTCTCTTTATTTCTTCTCTCTCTTTTTCCCTCTTCCTCTCTCTATATCTTTTCTTCTTTTAGCTACATCAGACATAAGAGTTCTGACTCGTGAATGCTTCTTGACCATTTCTTGCCTGCGATTTCTTGCTATTGCAACGTTTTTGTCTACCTATTTTGAAGGTTACTCGTTTCTTTCGAAAAGAAAAGAAGAGGGATGCAATTAAGCTAATCTCTTTCTGAGCCTCTGTGATCCACTGTCCCGAGTTTCAGAGTAGCCGAATTTCTGCGTTTTCAAATACTCGATTATTTCTTTGTATTACTCTTGTCTTCTTTACAACGATGAGAGGTTTACGCAGAAGTGCTTTCAATACGAAATGACATGCTCTTATCTCGCATTTTTTTATCAAGCATAATTATAACTGCATAAGAGTATAGAGCTGTTTATATTGCGAGGCGACAATATATTCTCATGAATCATTCAAAAGCAGAAAAAAATGATCACGCAAAAACTTGAAATATCTAACGATGCTGTCAACGTTGATTCGCGCAGCTGCATATTCCAATAAAAAAATAATAGTAAAAAGTACAAGTAAATTAATTAAAATATCCTTCAACACATCATATATTATCATGTATATCCTCTTACTTTTTTTTGCATAATTAAATATACGTATAATTTTGCCACGCATTTTTACGAGTCGATCATCGAAGTAATAGGATAGCCTTCGAAATTAAACACTGCAAAATTATCGATTAGCGCGAATTGTCGTGGAAAAGGCCGCATCCTCGCGCGTGTACAGGCGAGGATGCGCGCGCGGAACGCTCCGGCACGCGTGCATGTAATTCGCTCTTCGGCGAGGCGCCTGCCGACCGTAATTTCAGCTAACCCCGAAGCCTGACCCCGTGCACATGGGCCGAGTGTGTCACGTCACGTCAGCCCAGAATACTGGCAATAATTGCGGCATCGCGAGCGAGCGGGTTGGAGCGCGGAAAGGAAGGAAGGGAGAAGGAGAGGAGATCAGGAGCCGACGAAGCGAAGAGGAAGAAGGGACAGAGGCCATGTGGCGAACAGTAGTTGCACGTCGAGATGCGCGGAGATCGAGAGAAAGAGGAAGAGAGGAAGAGAGAGAAAAAGGATGAGGGAAGGAGAGAGTGCCGACCCCGGAGTCATCCACCCCTGAAGAAGAGGAGCCGGCGGTAGCTGTTGCCGCTGCTTGCTTCTTCGTGGTCGGCGCGCGGGGTTAATCGTCGCGACTTTGTAGATGAGATTGGATGGGGCATTAAACGATGGACGCCAAGACCATCCCGTCGCTTCAAATTTAATTTGACCCCCGCGACTCCTCGAATTAATAATCCCGCGCTTGGATTCTTACTTCGGAGCCGTTGTCGACGATGATTAGAAATTATCGTTTATGCGCGATTACGTTTACGGCCAGCTTCGTGGTTACACGTCCCTTCACGATGCGTCCCCGCCTAAATAGGCAATATTCGGCTAATTCGACGTTGATAGTAGAGAATGTCTAGTAGATTATTCAAAATATTGTGTAATTAATTTAATTTCCTATATTATTATTTAGGAAATTAAAAAGCGTAGCTATATATTTTTAGTCTTTGTTTTTATTTTGAAAATGTCGTTTATTCGCGCGATTTTCACTCTTTCCTATAAATATATTTTTTGCAAACGAGAGCGAAAGCAAACTTTGCTGGCGCTGCACGGACGATGCAGGCACGTCGCGAGGTTTGACGGGAGGGGGACGCGAGCGAGGAGAGTAACAGAGGGGGACCTGGTGGTCTGCGCTCGCGGTAAACCTTAAGCCTCGGAGTCCGCATGAGGGAAACGCCGCGCATAGTTGAGGGACGACGAGAGGAGGAGCAGACCCGACTTGCAACGCGTGCACGTTTAGGGCGGGGTAGGAGAACGATCCTGGCAAGGGCCAGGAGTCATCGAGTGACACACGCACGACTGCCACGCTTCGTGGTCACAGTCAAAGCGCACGCGAAACATTGTCGACGAATGGGGAAGGACACGCTTCGATTGCTCCTGCAAGCGAAGCACCTCTTGCACGGCTGGCGGATCATGAGGATGATGATCCTGCGACGGTGTTCTTCGATCCCGATCACGGACCTCGGATTAGATTTCGTTGCGCGACTGAAATAAAATCACCGGGTCGTTGTCGAGGTGTAAGTCGATTATTATGGCGCAGAAAGATCTATACGCGATAACGAGATGCGATAATAAGTTAATGTTATTAAAGATGTCAAAGTATATCTCATATTACATTAATCGATTTAATTTCTTGACATTTATAAATTTAAATTCCCAATGCTGTAAAAAAATAAATTTTTTTATGTTTTCTTTTCTTTTTTTATATAATTGAAAATTTTATTTAATTTATTTAATTTATTGAATGTGTAGAAAAGATGTGGTATTGTAAATACGATATGTAAATATAATACTTGACTAAGAATCGATCTAGATTACGCTTAGCATCCTCTCAAACTGGCGCCAGCGATCCTAATGCGATTATAATTAGATCCATTTACCCATCTTGAATCACGAATCCCAGAAGGATCGTTTGCCTTTGCGATCAACAAAGTCGACGGTACCTCCGGGGGTTTTCTGGAAGCTGTCTTCTGGATGGATCAAGGATAATCTTATTACCGCGATCGTAATGCGATAGTTATTCTGATATAAAACTGCCTATACACTGCATGTCTCATATTAATAACAATATCTAATATACAGCATGAAATCCAGGATACGCTCCGAGGTTCGACAGCTGCTGTAGCAGTCGCGATGTAATGAATGTTATAAGCGTAACAGTGCTGCACGCTCGCTACTCGATGACGAATACAGGTATCATCAGCCTAGTAATGTCGGGTAATTATACGTAGGAGATAGTTAGAAACATGTCATCATGGCTCTATTAGAGCGAACGGGCACGTATTTCTATTCGGTATTGTCCCGCCTCGTAAGAATTTAATCATTTCTGCAATCGCTGCAGTTTCCCTTTAATTAGGATTCGCTCAAGGTCGAGCAGACACCTGGATAAACCATCGCCGAGACTTTGAAACGAGACTAGAGAAAACTTCTTCTCTCATCGCAAGTACGATAACATTTCTTTTCGCACCTTGAGTTAAAACAATTTACGAGACGGCCGAATAAACATTAATTAAGGATATTAAACTCTTAAGATCAAAATTAAAGACTTAAATAGGGTTGTCCTTTTTATATTTCTTGTTTTTGTATTATTTTTTATTTTAAATCTGTCGTCGGAGTGATTTGTCGCGAGGGCATTGACCACGACATGACACATTACATTAATTTTGATCACATGTTTGCGAATTTGTGTCTTTTCGAGACAGAAAATGCGGATACAATTGGTATACGCCCACCATTTTTGCCGGATCCTTTTTCAATCGACCCTTTCTGCTATGATACTTCAAACGAGAACAAAAGCCTCGTTTTAAAGAAAAGACTTTCTTGATTCTTTGAAGTATCATTTTTTTTCTTTCTTTTTTCCAAAAATAAAGCAAACCTATATAGAAAGAAACAAACCAAAAGGGATTTTAATATATTTCATTCCCAGAAGAATACAAGAGCATTATACTCGTAAAATTACACAAGTTGAAAAAGAAATATGCATCATGGATAATAATAAAGATGAACCAAAAATATTCGATATTTTATATTTCCAGAAAAATCGCAAATATATATCTATGATTAATATTTAAACAAATACACCTAAAAATATTTTTGCACTAATGATTTCTATTAAATCCGAATAATTATAATAATTCTTTTATTTCACAAATTTATGTATCTCTGTGATCATCTTCGTGCGCTGCATCGAAACGTTCGCCGAACTTTCTACGTCATCATCTGCACAAAGAGAGAGAGCGAGTGAGGGAAAAGAGAGAGAGAGAGAGAGAGAGAGAGAGAGAGAGAGAGAGAAAGAGAGAGAAAGAGAGAGAAGAAGAAGAAAAGAGAGAACCCCTCATTAGCAAGGTAACTCGTGGGGGCCACTGACGTTCGCGTTTCATAATATACGGTGCGTGCATGCGTACACGTGCAATGATGTTGCAGCTACAATACGGAATACTTCGCGTGGCTCCTCGCGAGACAACGCACGCCCATCAACAACGACGAATCGTACGTACGAATTGCACGATGCGAAAGGGGCTTCAAATTATCCAGGAAGCGAGGAACCTGCGACGGGAACCTATGCTCACGCGCGTCTTTTCCCGAGCGCAGGCCGCGTAGAAAGAAAAAGAAAAAAAACGAGAAGGGCCTTTTACCGGAGTTTGACCGACGTTATATTGCCATAATCTTTGCCGCGCGCAAGGGGGCGGTGGATGGTGCCCGTCGTGGACAAGGGCATCCCTCGAACAGTGCTACAATCTCTATCGCAACGTATAATCAAAGGGGATCGCGATGTTCAGTGCGGTGGCTGATAGCATTGAAACCTCTTTGCGCGGTTTCTCTTTTCCGCTCGTCCACGAGTTTCTTCACCGTTGAATCTTGCTCATGTTTACCAGCCGTTCCGCTTTTGCTGTCTCTCGCACCTCTTTATTAGATTTTGAATAACAGTCGATACTCTAAAGAGTTTCAAAGAGTTTCTGATATAGAGTATTTTTCATTGTAAAATTAATCACGCCAATTTTTTATAAAATATATATCTTAATAAAACGTGCAATATTGATATAAATATGCATCAATCTATATAAAATATTAATTATAATTTGCGAATATAATAATTAAAATATTTAAATAAGTAAGTTTTACTACCAAAGATATACATTCTAGAAAAAATAAATTCATAACTGAAATATAAATTTTTTCTTTGAGAAAAACAAATAGTAAGAGCGTCCGATAGATCCTGTCGCTAAAAAATCCGATTAAATCGTCTTTTTATACGTTTTAGAATTTTGGTATGTTTCATCGCTCTTTTTATCGACGTTTTATATATATGGTATAATGTTGAAGTCTTCGTGACACACGAAGTAAAAGTGGAGCAAGTACCTGAGTCTAAATAATTTATCACCTGCAAACCGTAAGATCCTTTTACGCGACATAGCGGTCTCTCGAGCTTTGTAATTCGTTCCAACAATTTGATCGTACAAAATTGTACGAGACAAAAGTTCGTTCTGCAATTACTAGCTCTAATTTATCCATGTCCATTCAATTTTGTAAATTGTGACTTGCCAAGCTCTCTAATAATTCCGCGACGACTTTATCATGATGAAGTCTGTAATTGGAAAAAAACGAGCCTCGCGAAATTATATCCTTAATATGACAAAATAAAGAATAGGGAGGATAATCTTCCACTGAATGTCCGTATTTTGTTTTGCAATGTACTATCAAAGAGAAAGAAAAAGAGACTATCGTAGTAAAAGCAATAATGACATTTGATTTTATTCTTTTTTTCTCTTTTCCCAGCGCACGATAAATATCCATTTCCGTCTCTCGGGGGAACGATATTTCCTCGCGATTTACTATTGCACCAGTACGGCAGTTTGTGGTAAGACGGCTGCAATACATTAAATAAATTCCCGCGTCGTCATACAGTTCGCGAAAATAACCAAAGATGAGTATCGAGGTCGAAATAAATCAAACTTTTTTACCGTCTTTCTCGACGGGATCGATCGAGAGACTCTCGTACATATATTTTACGGATGCCATTTAGATTTCACGGCTGTTCTCAATAAGTATCGTATTTCTGTATCTACGAAATACAAACAAAGCGATTCATCAGAATGGCGAGGCTCGTGCCGTTGATTGTGCTAGAATCATTGCCGCACACAAATGCGATTGCTCGTACGGCAATAGGGTGTCAGCCGTGCGGAGAGAGCCCTTAGGGGAAGAGTTTGCGCCCTACCGCAGAATAATATAATATTCAATTTGTATGTAATGAATATAAATTAACGAAGCAACTTACTGATTTGTCTGGCGCGACAGTCAGTTTGCGGGATAAAAGGGTTCGCGCAAGTTACTAAATGGACAAAAGCAATTATAAATCGTGCGAAGCCGAGAATCGCGCTCGTTATATCATCAATTACAAATGCGTTTCACTAGCCTCCCGTACTATTTGTAACTTCTGAGAGAAAGAATATCTTTTTTTGCGCAAATTTTTAGAGAAGCATTTTCAGCTTGAGAACCAAGATCCGATGTGTTAATAATGTTGGGAGTTTTGATGAAGTAACACCCGTTGCATAATTTACCAGCGTCGATTGCGATCGCGTATGCCCGCGATCGCAATCCGGTAATAATCACTTAGTGAGATAGCTTCGTGGAACCGATGAAGAATAGAGTATAATGTGCCATTGTGATGTTAATTAGTGCTTGGTAGTAGCTAATGTAATGCAGACCCGAAGGAACGTTAGCTATCGGCATGTACGAGTATCTACGTAACGTGACCTCTATTATTGTCAGAATCGAAGCCACTGATTCAATGCACCAGAGGCGTTTATATATCTTGTGATACTCATTTTAACTTTTACGATCATCTCGTCTATATTCTTACCACTTCTGTGTTTTAGCATCCACTTGTCTATCGTGCTTTCGCAAGAACATGTGCTAATTGCTACCTTTACGGATATATTAGCTTCGATACATTTATGCATATGAAGCTGAGATTAAAAGCCGTCACGACTGCTTATCGCTAAATCACATAACTCTATCAATTCTATTCATTATTTAATCTTCATAAATTGAAAATTATACATAAAATTATGAAAATGTTAGAAAATATTAAAATATAAATAATAAATATTATTACAATAAAAAAATTGTGCATAAAAGATATCAGTTCTATAACATCTGTGTTCGTTGTATCATAAAATTTTTCTAAAACAATTTTATAATATATAAAACTTTTATTCTCTGTTTACGATTATAAACATTTTAAAGAGGATATAACAAGATAACAAGATAGTAATAAGAGAAAAAAAGAAAAAGACAGAGACAGAGGCAGAGAGAGAGAAAGAGAAGTGAAAGTGAAATCACCGTTTAATCAGAGAAGGTCGAAAGCATCAACGGGTCGATACGTATTAATTAAACCTTACACCTACACTCTCGACTTTCTGGCCGCAAATACTCCGGGATTATCCGAGCGTGAAGAGCGATCAGTCACTATTCTGCCACACGTGTATTGACGAACCCTCAGGCGAATCGAAGCTTTCGATCCGTCCGCATGACACATTCGTAGTGATCCCCAATCGCGCGACAACCCTTCCTTTCACGCTAGTATTTATATTTGAAGCCGTATGATGCGTTTACCCACCCTCGAAAAACCATCGCCGTCGCCGCCACCGCGACAGCCCAAAATTAGCGGTCCTTCTCCCCTTTCCCCTCTCCGACAGTTGCATTTAATTTTTCCCGTCTACGCGCCGTCGAACAATCCTTTCTCCCATATGCACGCCGATTCGTGCGTCGACCACGTGCCGCTAGAAAATTCCTTCGTACGTGCCGACATTATACTTTCACTCCCTGCGGACCGACGCGGCGTCGCGTCGCAGGGTGACTACATTATACGTCATATGGCGTGCACTTTGCGAATTGCATCCCGTGCAGTCTGCTCCGGTCAGAGCACATGACGAAGTCGTCACGATAAGCGTGCCTGATGACGAAATTACGCTAAAGTCCGCTATTAGATGTCCGGCGAAGGGCAATATGGACTATCTTTCAACCTGCAATTTTTTTAAATTCCGCATAGCTCATACTTGATACGTGGATTGCGTACGGTTATTAATTATTAGTAAATTAGGGGCAATTGTGGGATGAAAATAGAAAGAGAGAGAAAGAGAGGGAAGGCATGCATTTTTTTCCTTCGTAAATGATATCGTCGATATATAGACATGAACATGCATGTAGGTTGTTATAAATAGTACTGTTTCTCAGATAATTTTATATAAATTAGCTTAAACAGCTGTCGTTATATTCTGATAAATATACAATTGTTCGCTCAATTTGACTTTTGTGGAAGTGAGTAACGTAAAAAAGTAGGTCAGAGAGAAATATAAAATTTGTTTCAATTTTTATAAGAAATAATGTATAATATTTAAATTTGCGTCTCCATTGTTTTAAAGTATTTTATATCCCTTCATTTGTACGCTATAAAATTGTTATATGGTATAATTGAGAAAGCGTAACGATGCTTGTTCTGATCGAAACACATGCCATTTTTTCGCGTTAAATGAGTAATGAGTTTGGCTAATGAATGCAATACGCGGTATTATTATCATTGATTAAGCGGAGCAATAAATTATGGATCGACTTCAAGCGACATGTACAATAATTATTACTTTATTGGTCAAATCTATCATCAGTAGTATATGGAAGACATTTAAGTGGGTCTAAGTAGTTCCCTATTATAACTAAAATTGCATTTTTGTTATACATTCACCTCACTTTTAATGACATTTATTAATACTGTAAAATTATAGGAAAAGATAATTATAATTTCATATATAATAAGGGTAGAGAGAAGAAGAATATTATCAATTTAATAGAGAACATCTGCTATATTTGTGTAGGTGATACCTATTCGTGCAAGAGTTTCTGTTTTTGAAATTTATGCTCTTTGTAATAAACTGACAAAATGCTGGCAAAAGTAGAAAGTAGGCTATTCGCGCGATTCCATGGTATACAATTGTCTTGTATAATTATCATAGCTTGCTACCGGCAGCAGAAAGGAAAAGTAATTTAATGCGTATATAAATCGCTTCGCAATGGAGAAGTCACTCGAGCTTGAAATTGCTCGGAATTATTAGCATCGCTTGCAATGTAAGCCGTTCCACCATTTTCAGCCAATTCGAGCACAATATCTACAACTGTACTTCTACATTATTTTTATCTCTCCTAATTTTATTGAAAAAAATGATATTTGGGAACGAGAGAGACGCTAATTTCACATAGAAATAAACATGTATGACATAATTAAAGAGGAAAGAAGACTCTTGATAGGTCTAGAAAAAATTGCACACCGGACGAAAAGAAAGATATTTTTGTCGTTCACGCACAAATGCACTATTTTCTGCGAACGCAGAAACACGTACCGTAAAAATTTACAGAGAATACCATAGAAGATCGCATCTCCGTGTAAATCGGTGCGAAGGAAAGTACACCGAAGAGGAAGAATGAAAGGGAAGGACGCTCGGGTAGCGGGCGATGCCGAGGTGGCAACAAAGGGAAGCATTGTGCATCTGCGAGACTCCAGACAAAAACTCTTTCTCTCTCTTTTTTCCTTCATCGACAGACAGCGAAGGCAGTAATGCTCTATGTACTATGCGCTCCGAATGCGTCTCCGAGCAGTGAGATCTTAATTTGCATGAGCGCCCGCCCGAGATAAATGCTCCGCGCAATAAAAGTCCGTAAATCCTTCAGTCATCAGACACGCGGAGCGAAAGAAGGGCACTGACAAGATTCAGAACAGGAAGATTCTCGACGGGGTCGCGATGAGATAGCACCCCTCGTTGCCCGTTATTTAAATTAGATCAATAAACCTAACCGACAGACTACTCCCACACGTTGAAAACCATCGTATTTGGCCGATTTGAAGCAGACGAGGCTGTCAAAGGCCCGATTTGCGAGGAAATAGCATTCTCGCGCTCTCTTCCTCTCTTTCTCTCCCTCCGCGCGATTTGCCCACTGCCTTACAGCCCGGATAAATCCTATCCTTGCCGGTAATTGCACTTACATCCTGCGCCTACGTCTGGTGGCGCAGTTTCGTTGGCGGAGGTGTTCAACGATCGCGATAAACGCCCTTCGGCTGAGGAAATGGATCATGATCGTCACGACGATAACGGTGGAGTGATTCAGAGAAAAAAATATTCACGGAACAACTATCTTTTTTCTTATACTTGAAATGTAACAGTAACAAAATAGAGAAAATGATACTTAATACATATTATATATAAATTAATATTATAAATTTTTCATCTATACACAAAACTGATTTATATATATTTTTCTTCATATATGTAATTTTAAAATGATTAGTTTTAAAAAGAGACATTTTGTTATCATTATTGTTAATTTTAAGATTTATTTCTATAAGATTCCACAAAACGATATACCAGTCGTGTACGTATTTATCGCTCTTTTCACCACGAATTTCCTTCACAGCTGCTTAGCGTTCTCGTTCGACGAGCGTAACTTGTACAAAGGCAAATAGCCCGTGCAACAGCTCGCATAAACGGCTATAACTTCGCTGTAACCCCGGTAACGTCACTCGTAACCCCATAAGGTACGCAACGATCCTCCTCCGCACGGTTTACACGTGCTCTCGTGTAGAGCAACGTCTCTTGGCTCATTGCCTGTTCGTTTTACAGCCTCATCGATACATATACATATCTACTTATATATACATATACTGTTTAAATTCACAGGCACTACGCTAAAATAAAATTGGAAGCTTAAGCTCCTTTTCCACCATTCGATAAGTTGGCAATTTCTTTAAGGATATCAGTTATATAATTTCCGCATAAAAAAAATTTTGTAATGAAGCTACTTTGAGAATAATGTTCTATTTCATCCGTTTTGTCGTTTATTGTTGTCATTGTATCGAATTATGCGTGTTATAGAATTATTATATTATTTAAAATGTTATTGATTACTTGAATGTTTTTAGTTGTTTCGATGTAGTATATTTCAAATTATATAATTATATTTTATACATTATATTTTATAACTAGATTTTACGTCATTTCATATAAAAAAAGCATTCTTTTCGTTTTTACTAAGCATGATCAATATATTACTGATTCTAATAAAAATTATGTATATGTTACATATATATAAAACTATAAAAAGTTAAAATATATATAAATACAATACTACACAAAATTACACAAAAGACAAAAGAGAAAAGAGAAAGATTTCCAAGCTATTTAGAAAAATTATCATACTAAAACTAAAGTGTTCAAAGGGGAAATTTCAAAGTTCAAACTTTGTTTAATTGATTAATCAGAATGAAGGGTTAATTAGAATAAAATGGGGTTTTACCTACTATCTCTTCTGTGAAACTCGTATACTAATGACTAATCGTAAAAAAAGCGCATAACAAAAGAGTGACTCAAAAGGACTTGTTATTAAAATTACACGTAATGGGATTATACTTTCCTAGTGATGTCACAAAGATTATGATTAAATTTTCTTTTTCATTTTGAATATTTTTTATTGTATTAAAATAATATGCAAATCATATTTTCTCTATTATTTTTTTTTATTTTTTCCCTATTTTGTCTATTATTAATTATGTATATATATATATATTTGGCAATAATTTAAAAATTCTTATAACATTTCATTAAAAATTTTTTACTTGCTGTTGCAATTATATTATAATTATATAATTTTAATTATATAATTATGTTTTTATAGCACACACGCGTTCCTTCATGTAATTAACTGTATTATTTTAAAATATATTGCGCGAAAGTAAATCATGACGTAACGTTTACAACGTACACGCTATGTGATATAAATTATAAGCGCGTTGCGAGTATCGAACAGCATTCTCGGTAACTTGTGCTTTAACGTACATAACGCAAAAATAAGTTTCATAAAAAGAAACGACTATTTGCGGTCAGTCTCTTATTGCTTGTTTTTATAAGCAGTGGAATGACTTTGAATTACCGTCCGAGAGTGGAAATAATTTGCGCAAAAAATATTTCCTCCTCCTCTTTTCGTTGTCGTGGAAATTGTTCGCGGAACTTGCGCGAGAAAGAAGATTTACTTATAGTTATTCGAATCTGTAATCTTAAAATTCGATTCTTATTCTCGAATAGAATCGAGGTGAAGGTATCGGAGATATCGCGGTATCCCGATATTTCGCAAACGGAACAACGCATAATGGAACAATTATCTCTGTTGGTATTATTACATCGTAAAATGTTTAGTGACGAGCCACGCCCCTCAATTGCTCGCGGAAAACTCAAATTCCGTGTCCACAATTCCACGTTCGCGATTCCGCAATGAACGCCGGCTAACCGAACTTTATTTCGACCCTTACCGCAGTTGCCGCTGTAATTATCCGCGAAACTCCATTTACCAACGATATGTAACGCAGACCAGTCGGTTAGGTGCCTCTTTGCGTACAACGGCTGGCTAAACGCGATGTAACAAACTTATCGTTGCGTTAGCTTTCCGCGTAACGAGATCCGCGAACAATTTTGCGCGCAAGGTATACGCGATCGACAGCATCAGCTACTCGAAAACACACGCTCATTAAATATTACCTAACTCGATTCGCGTCTCTCATCGTCATCATCAGCGGTAATTTTCTAAAATAATTTTATCGCTCATCGTCGGGGTGCGTACTCTTTCCGACACGCCGGAGGCGCCTCGTTTGCGCAGCATCGATTTTGGGTCTCGGAGAGAGAGCGAGAGAGAATCCAGCAGGGTCATTTAATTGATCGACTATCGAGCCGGTCATCTCGCTGACTGTAATGATCGCCCCGGTTAGACTCGCTCTTCCTTCCTCTCCTCTCTTTCCCGCGATACTGGCAGCCCGGTATTTTCATTATCACAGGCGTACCCACATACACAGGGAAACGAGCCATAACGGCAACGAGCGGGTACCTGAGCGATGACGCGCGCGGCTGATGTACCCATCCGCTTTCATCCCCCGCTCATTTGCATATTTCGAGCGGACCATCAACAATGGCGGCGCGGAGCGGCCTGGCTCGGTCAATAGATTAGTCTGATTAGCTTTATTAATTTAAATCGAGCGCGCTATAACCGCCTCGGGAGCGCGACGGCGGCCTCGGTTACACGTTGGAATTGCGTTTTCGAGGTAACGAAACGCGCGACCCGATAAGATGTGATAAGCGGACTGTTCCTCCTTTATAAATTCAATATTTACGACATATTTTAGTAATCTATAGGTAATCGAAAAATTATGTCATCTACGGATAATAAAAAAAAATTATATTATTAAAAATTTTATATCATTTTATGTAAGATCGCGCTAAATTACGAGGCAATTTTTCCGGCCATAAAGGTTATCTGGTTTTGTTTGCTCTGTTTTACTGTGTTTGAAGCAGAGAAAAAACGGTTTTCCAACTTGTAACAAAATCTTTCCATGAAATTTGCTCTTATACTAATCCATGCTAATACGATTTTTCTACAAATCCGTCGGTTAATATTAGAAAGAACATTAGTCACGGTCGACTTAAAACTTATCAGTATTAAGTTTTTTTTATCCTAAGTATAAAGGGACACGACAAACCGCACCGTTAGAAAGGCGCGCCGCTGTCTGTAGCGTGTCGCACGAATGCGATGCATTGTTGTTTGCATTTCGCCTATTTTCCTTTGTTATTACTGACGCCGGCACTCAGCTACGTAAATATTTAGTCGGTAGTCACGTGTATGTTCAGCAGTTTGGCCGAATATTTTTGTTTAACGATTGCGCATTTGTTTACTTGCATCAGCGTGAATTTTCGTTGGAATTCACGACGCGTGGAAGCGTTCGGTTTTTACGGTTTTTACAGAATCGCGTGCTCGACGATTTCGCGCAAAAAAACCATGCATGGATAGAATAAATTTTTTTTTATTACATTTCGGATTCATCAGTTCAATGACAAAACGATTGTTATGTTCTAATGTGAAATCACTCAGAGTTTTTATTTGTTATTTTTTATTCACTTTTATATCCTCGTTTTTATTTTTTTTTTGTTACATTTATTTTAGTTTTATCATTTAATACAACATTTTATATAAATAATGGTTCAATTAAGAATGAAATTAAGAATAAAAAATTTCAGAGATTAATTAAGTTCAAAGAATTAAGAATTTTTTCAAATTTTTTACTTATATATATTAATTTTTATTTTACATTATATACTTATATCGATTAATTGAATTTAAAGGCGATTAATGTTCGTAATTAAATGTTTGTCAAAATTGCATTTGCTTTCATTCTTGTAGCATTGGATATTAAGTTTCGTTGTTATCGTATTTTTCATCGAAATAACATTATCAAGACTAGAGAAGAAAATATAATAAAAGAAGAAAATATTTATATAGTGTCTTAATTAATCGATATTATTTAATTGCTCGATACAAACAGTATAACAAGGCGTACGTGATAATACTAAAAACGCGCTCGTCTTCAATGTTAATCAAGACAGGTACGCGGAAGTTCAGCAAGGAATAGTTAAATGACACATACACAATAACAGCACAATAGTCAATATTGGCACAACAGTCACGGATTAAATACGTGCGAAATGCCTCACAGTTCTTTGGATCTATTAAAAGTTGAATGCATATCATGCAATGCGAGTTTGCGTCGAAGATACTGCAAGCATCGATGATAGAATTTCATTTTATACAGAACGGAGTGTTCAATGTAAAATGAAAAAAAAATAATGTACATAAGTAAAGATTTTTAAATTTTAATTGTCTGAATTTTTTCAGTTTCTCTGAAATTTTTAATTCTTAATATAATTTTCAGTAAGACTTCCGAATAGCCCCTACCTCCAAATTTGATGAAACTTCTAGCATTTGAAGACTATAACAGAATACATTCACACCATAAAGGATTTTTTGCGGAAACGAGTAGAAGCGAAGAAACTCAAAAAAGAAAGTTTTCATATATTTCGCAAGAGATACTTATATAAATATCAGAAACGTATATACACACACACACACACGCGCGCGGGGTGTGCAAGGGGGGCCTTCGGCCGAAGGCCCCCCTTGCATCCCCCCCCCCGTGTGTGTGTGTGTGTGTGTGTGTGTGTATACGTTTCTGATATTTATATAAGTATCTCTTGCGAAATATATGAAAACTTTCTTTTTTGAGTTTCTTCGCTTCTACTCGTTTCCGCAAAAAATCCTTTATGGTGTGAATGTATTCTGTTATAGTCTTCAAATGCTAGAAGTTTCATCAAATTCGGAGGTAGGGGCTATTCGGAAGTTGAGCCTAATTTTCTTGTAGCAAATAATTATAATTTTTTAATACTATTAAAGCAGCAATTTCAAATTTTTATATATTGACAGTCGCATCAAAGAAAATGTTTTAACTGATTTATTGAATATGATTTCCCCAAATTCATCGTTTCAATATTATATGAAAAATAAAAAACAATTTAACATATCAATCCGACGCATAACAGCAGAATTGTATTCGCAACATTAATTTGTAATTAAAATACATTTGGATAAAAAGATATTTATATTACGCATTGTTCAATTTATTTATATTAACAATGTTTAAAAAAGTAATATTTAAAAAAATAATTATAAAAACAATATTTAAAAAAAAAAGAATTATTACAGGCAAAATAATTGTGAAATTTTAAATAAAAACTTAATTAGTAATTATTATGAGAGTGTGAACAAGTTTTGTTAATTTATGACCTTGCATGACCTCGAGTGACCTTTAATTATAGGTCATTGTACTCGTCTTGACAACCGCTATTATACTATAAATAAAAAAAATCCAGCATTCCATTTAAAAAAATTCAGATGACTTTGAGATATACTCTATACCTCCACTCACAAAAAAAACAATTGCACCATATTGTGTCCCCTTTGTAACCAAACAACTTTTGTTTGAACAATTTTTTTGTATCTTTAATTTTCTACGAAATAATTAATCGTATCCACTTAAATCAGACATACTGTATAAGTAATCGAGTAAAAATTTTTTAATCCGAATAATAATTAAAGACTTGAATTGTTACGAATACTTTAATTAAAAATTCTAACAAAGTAATAATTTTTATATATTAATGATACAATGATTAAATAAAAATTGTTAAATTGAGAATTTATTATTAAATTGAGAATATTGAATCACAAATTTAATATTAATTATTGTATTTCTATTGTTTTAATCTTTATTAAATATTATTATATTATATATTGAAAGGCAGGATATTGAAAAATTCAAGCTGAAAGTTTAATAATAGGTTCAAAAATTCAATAACAGATATATAACTTTAAAAGCAAATTTTAAAAATGTTACGTTATCGATTTTAAGGGCGTATTGTAATTTTAATTTTTAACGGCTTTAATTACCCACGGTATAAATAAAAATATTGATATCTTTGACGAGAATTTCTTCACCTATTATAAAATAATATTATTAAATCAATACACACACAAAGCAGGCATGTTAGGCAGATTTAGATAGTCTAGCAATATTTGTATTTATACAATCATATGTCTTTACGCGACCTTTCCTTTTTTCTTCTAGACACCAGTTTCTATATTCTTCGTACTTTTCCTTAAATTCTCATTTTGTATTTAGTAATACACGATCTGTGATACATAGCGGATATCATGTCGACAGTACGAAAAGGAGGTAATTCCGAAAGTTGGGTATGGGATTATTTTTCGATAAAAGATAACAGTATAAGTATGTCGGTATGCGATATTTGTGGTAAAGAGGAGAGACATAGAATACGTAGTGTCAATTTAAAAGATATGAGGAAACATTTATCTACTCATAAGGATATTTATAATATAGACAGAAGAGTAATACATTGGGAATCACACTTTGAAAGGGTGCAATGCTCAACTGATAGTATAAATGGTAATATAAAGTGCCAATATTGTAATGAATATAACAATATATTACTTCGAGTATCCAAAGGGTCGGATATGGAATCTCACTTATATGTATATCATAATGTTACGATAACTGATTGGAATTATCTTGAAAACTGGCGAGACAGGAATACTGAAGACTATTATGAAGTGACTCGGAGACCTACAGAATCGATCAAAAGAACAAGATTGTGTAAGCAATGTAATCATCAGTTTCGACGTAGTAATCTGTGCATCATGCTAAAGCATTTGATCCAAGTTCATAACCGTATACCCGATGTACCTTTGGAAAAACTACCACAAGGGTAAGAAAAACGGCAAAAATCGAATTTTATTAATTTACCTATTTTGAATTATTTATATATACTATTGCATAATAATAAGAAGAGAGAATCATGGATATAAAACTATAAAATTCAGATATTTAGCACGTATAGTATGTATTTACGATAAATATTTGGTATATATATTTGAGTCAATTTAACTTATTCTTAGGTTAGTGCATAAAAATATCATTACATATATATATAAATGTAAAATTTATTAGTTTAGTATTTTGATAATTGAGAGAGAAAGAGAGAGAGAGAGAGAGAGAGAGAGAGAGAGAGAGAATTTGTGAAACTTTATGTAATATAAACTTTATGTACACATAAATTGTGAATATATAATTATGAAGAATTTTTTTTTAAATAATCGAGCGAAAATTTTGGTTTTTTGATATCAAATTTTTAAGAATATTCAAGTTTTTGATAATATTTTAATAATAAAAGTATTTTTTGACATTAAAAAATAATAGTTGGAAAATTTGATGATATATATTATGCACATAATTGAAGCTATTTTATAGTATTAATTAATACAACCATTTTTTATGTTTTAAAAGATTACTTCAGTCGAATTATCCTATAGTTGATGCATCGAGCAATCAACAGCTACCAACATCTGGCACATCTGATAGCAGCCTTCAAGAATCTGCCAGGCTTCTGATGGCAGAACTTGCCAGTTTCATGGATAAATACAATCAGTGACGAAGATGATTAGTGATATTGCACCAAGCAACACCATAACATCGCTTCAACAGCTACACACACAAGTTCGGTCTCTAGATTTGATTTCTGATACTTTAGTACCATTATATTGTAATCGAGACACTCGATGTTCTCTTGTCAATATCATTGAAAATATTGATAAAAACAATGAAAACAATGAAAAGAATTTTTAACATAATTCACAAACAGACTTATAAATCTTGAAGGAGATGTTCAATATCGTAATATCGTTACACATCAATTAACCATCAGCAGTTAATTTAAGCAAAATTCTGATTTTAATTAGATCATTGTTTTTGATAGCTTTCATGAGTTTGACGGTTTGTTAAAACATTACCCGAAAAAATAAGTGAGAGAATTAATGTGTTTTTGATGAATAATCATTTTTTGTGCCGTTTTTTTTTAATTTAACAAATTAATTATAATTGCATCCATTGTTTTTTACGAATATATAATTTATCAATCATCTATTTATCAAGCAAAGATTTCAAGTTTTTATATTGTTTTATATTGTTTATATCATTTATATTTATAATTTATTAGATATAGATACACACACAAACACACACGCACACAGAAACACACACACACACCAGACACACACACACACGCATACATACATGCGCGCGTGCGCGCTATACACATCATCATATATTATGATCTATTATTAATTCTAGAAGAATAGTTTTTTAAACGTATTGTATGAACAAATATATTTATAAACCGATAGATTTTTGTATTCAATTCGTAGAAAATTGTATTGAAAGTCTAGTGAAAGTAATGTAAAATTGATGGAAATATTTAAATTAAATGATATTTTTGATAAGCATAATATTGTATCTTTTTAATTTATAATTATTCCAATACGCACTTAAAAGTTTATTATATATAATATTCGATTAATATGTTTATCTCTTCTTATCAATATAATATTTTATGCTTTGACCGAACTTATTTCGCTAATTTCAAAATATTTTGCGGTTTTTAGTCATGTCTATTGTAATACTCGCGATTGTGAAAATTTTTGTGTAATATCTTTTTAATTGATGATTATTATCGACACAAAATTAATAAGCTAATAATTAGTTTAGTACCTAATTATAAAAATTAAGATACATTAGACAGATTTAGATAGAAGATTTAATGCTAAACTATGCATATCCATATTTACATTTATATACAAAATTATTCATTTTTAATCTTTTTCTTTTTTTTATTATCTTCTATAATCTTCATTATAAATTTTAGTATTTATAGAGCACTTTATTCCCTTCGAAAGAAATACACATTTAAAAAATACATAAAAGCTCATCATATGTTATATTCATGATAGTAATATCTCACAATAAAAAATTATGGTAATTATGCATAAAAAGGGCCCACCTTCGCACAAATGTATTATTGACGTATGTTATGAAGATATTATCCCTGATTAACATTCTGTTTTAGCCGGCGATCTTTATTCAAAAGTTATTAACAAATAAATGTGGAAAATATTGATATAAAGATTCTATTTTATTTGTTCACTGATTTGCTTTATTTTTAAATATGTTATAGGGGAGATCTTCCCGAGTAATTTCGTATATATATATATAAGAATCGGACTCAAATAGTTTTGGAGATATAGGCTGAAAAAGGATAAAAATAATAAATACAAAAATAAGGTAAACCTTCGGAAAACCCATCTATATGAAATAATGGGTAAGAATACCCAATTCCTACGTATTTTTACCTCCTGAACACAAATATGAAACTTAAAAATAGCGGTCGAACTCGCAAGTCGAAGAAAAATGCAAAAAAAGGTAAATTAAAGGTAAATAAAAAAAAGGTAAATTGTTTACCTTTTTTTATTTACCTTTAATTTATCTTTTTTTGCGTTTTTCTTCGACTTGCGAGTTCGACCGCTATTTTTAAGTTTTATAGTCGTGTTCAGGAGGTAAAAATACGTAGGAATTGAGTATTCTTACCCATTATTTCATATAGATGGGTTTTCCGAAGGTTTACCTTATTTTTGTATTTATTATTTTTATCCTTTTTCAGCCTATATCTCCAAAACTATTTGAGTCCGACTCTTATATATATATATACGAAATTACTCGGGAAGATCTCCCCTATAACATATTTAAAAATAAAGCAAATCAGTGAACAAATAAAATAGAATCTTTATATCAATATTTTCCACATTTATTTGTTAATAACTTTTGAATAAAGATCGCCGGCTAAAACCTTCAGAATGTTAATCAGGGATAATATCTTCACAACATACGTCAATAACACATTTGTGCGAAGGTGGGCCCTTTTTATGCATAATTATCCTTAATTATTTTGCCTGCAATAATTAAATATAAAAATTCTGATTTTTGTACAAAAATAACCTAAATAATTATTAATGTTAAATTGGTATTGAAATATTTTATAATATTTACATATGGACATAAAAATTTATATTTAGTATATTGTATTTATATATTTCATATATTTCGTATATATTTTAATGCGTAATTATTTTATATCTAAATATCTATACTTCAAAGACATATATTTTATATTTACATAAAGATGTGTATATAATACAATAAATGGCTTATTATCACGAAAGAAAAAAATAAGAGACTTTTTATATAATTCTACAAATAACAAATATATATTAAGTTATAAATTACTCACCGCACGGAAGAGGAGGTTAGGTCTTGGTTGTTGATCGACACAATCCCGGGTCTGTTCCTTCTCTCCTGTTCGTTCTTCGCTTCTTCACGGCACTCACTCACGAAAACACTTAATTACGAATTCGCGCACTAATCAATAAAATACAACAATCGCGCGACACTGCACGGCACTACCGATATTATAATCATACGCGACACGCACTCTATCATGATGAGGAAATAACGGGGGAAAGAGATTGAATTAACCTAACCCTTTGACCCCCCCCCCCCCTCTCCTATCACGAGCATTTGGCAAAGCGCGACATAATATTCCCGAATATTATATTCCGCGAATATTTACTTTCAATTTCAACGTGTACGTTTATTCATTTACAAAATATTCACGTTACAAATATGGAATCGATGAATATTTATTAATTACTCTAAAATATGCGTGCGAACTTACTTTGTAGCATCAGCGATAGATAGACGAACGACGACTGACCGCGACGAGTACAGACAAGTGACGCCAAGAAATTAGCCGCGCAATGTCAAGCGCAGCTTACTTCTTGGCGTCACTTGTCTGTACTCGTCGCGGTCAGTCGTCGTTCGTCTATCTATCGCTGATGCTACAAAGTAAGTTCGCGCGCATATTTTAGAGTAATTAATAAATATTCATCGATTCTACATTTGTAACATTAATAAACGTACACGTTGGAATTGAAAGTAAATATTCGCGGAATATAATATCCGAAAATATTGTGTCGCGCTTTGCCAACTGCTCGCGATAGATATCGATCGAATTAGTCGCGTAAAATACATCGTTAAATCATATTTATTGATTATCGCGAAACTATTTATCGGCTTTTCTGTTGACAACATTCAAAAAATACGAATCGAATGCATCTTCATTTTGATATTGCGCGATATGTTACATCGAGTCAATGAAGATTAATTAAGGAGCGTTAATAGAGAATTAAAGATTAAGGTAGGTCGCGTTGATTGTAATAAATCGTAATAAATCGGCACATTGATATTATCTAGTGCTCGCAATCACCTCTCGAGAAAGAATAAACACGGAGCTGCTCGCGTCGTTGTGTATATTCGGATCTCTCTACGCGAATGCCAAGGTCGTGACGTCATACATAAACAGTAACTCTATCGCTGTGCGTCGTATCTCGCGCGAGCTGGACGAGTATTAGGAGATTCCAAATGCGATTATTCGCGTGATTAGATAATTACTGTCAACTCGGTTAGTATCATGCTATATCAATGTAAAGCAATCGATGTTGTTTTCGAATTTCTCGATCAAAAAATTGCCGATAGAAAGAACTTGTATAATCTTGCGACTACCTAACCTAACTTCTTTAATTTATTATATACGATTACATATTTTAATCACTGTCAACTGCGTAGCAAAATAAAATTTTTATACATACGTAATCTATTAAAATGCATAGTTTGTGTATTTATTTGATCAAAATTTATCGCGTATACACGGCAAAGGGAATATTTTCGGATATTACATTCCGCGGATATTTACCTTCAATTTTAACTTGTAGATTTATTCATTTATGTTAAAATGAGATAAAGTCCGGGTTTATTATTCGTTAGCAACAGTGATGGCATTGCCGTGATAAGTGACACGTCAAGCTGCATAATTTTCAGTGTCGAACAAATCATAGGTATATGGGCTCGCTTTCGCGTTGTCTTTCCGTCGTAATCTATGTGCGTGAGTGCGTGTACAATTAACATTGAGAGTGCAAAGTGTCGCGCGATTATCGTATTTTATTGCGCGATCGTAATTAACAATGTTTTCACGAGTGAGTGTCATAAAGAACCAGCAAAGACGAACAAGAGGAGAGAAGGAAGCCCGAACGAGAAACGATGGAGCAATCATAGAACACGGTTTGTAATTATTTAATTTAATATTTGTATGTGTGTGTATGTGCATATATGTATATGAGATTAATCGTTCTAAATTTATGTTCGGTAGTAAACTACTTTATATAATTTATATTATTATTATTATTATTATTTTAAAAATATATATATGTACATAATATATTCTAAATTTTATTTTGAAATACTTGAATTATTTATATAATAGAATTTTTTCTAATATTGATATTTTTTATATAGATAAAAATATAAATTTGCGATATAAAAATATTTTAAAATTATATTTAAAACTTATAATTATTTTAATGTTAGATTATATTTAAGTAACACAAACAAGGAGGAATTAGATTTTTATTGAAAGACATGGTAGTATCTCGCATGAAATACATTTTTCTTTTAATCATATTTTATAAAAGTTTTGTTATTTTTTTGAGAGTCACACTATAATAATTTTCTATTTAATACTTAATATTAATTCTACTTAATCTAGCTTTTTTATTAAAAATCTATTTAGTATGGAAAATTCAATTATGCATAATAATTATTTTTTTAATGTTGTTTTATTTGAATATTGTCTTATAATTTGAATTATTTATTTGTATTTTACAGATCAACTGTTGTATATACTACAATTGCGCCATTGTCCTTCATATCGGTGAGTGCAAAACTAATTTTTATTTTATATATATATTTTTTAAATAGATTTGCGATTATTATATCAAATAAATCGATTAAAATCTTGTTTTAACATAATAATTAATATAAAAAAAATTAATTTAAATTTGCTTATAATTAGCAAATTTTTAATTTCTAGTTAAAGAACCGTTTCACATTTTAATGAATCTCAATATTTTATCTCACGCGAGTATTCCAATTATTAAATAATATTTATTACATTTTTATATTTTGTTTAAATAATATTTATCACATTATTTTATACATTTTTATATTGCTATTTATATTTATATTATTATATTTATGTTCTATTATTATATTTACATTACGAAACATGCGTCAACTTTAATATTGATATAACTTCGATCTCCATTTTAAGTATGAACACCGCAAACAAATATCACTTGATGAATAATAATAGTCGATGCGTTCTTCTGCAAAAAAGTTCCCTGAATTAAAATCCAGCGCATGTCCACTGAACGGAAAGTATATGAGATGTGCGTGCGTTACTGGCGCAGCAACAAAAATTATTTACTCTTCCGCTTCTTTCCCATTCAATCGCGGCGCGGATTATGCGCGCGCGAATAAACGATGAGAAGGCCGGATTAATTTGTCAGTGACAGCTCGCAAAATTCGAACCGATGTCCAGATACGTTGAATCGCGCGCATCAAATAATATCGCAGCAATCATATTACGAAACAGGCAAATACGTCAACGCAACGTGTATACACTGAATAATGCATTGTTGGTGCAGCTAATGCACGGTCAGCTACTGTACGGATACCATCCCCGTATAATTGGGAGCCGTGTTTGCGAATCAAAGTCATCATCGGCCGTCATCGCGGGCATGCTGATGAAACGAGCAGACGGTAGCACCTCCCATTGAACAAATACTGTTTCCGTGGGTGAGGTTTAAAAGGTCGCCGAGCTTCGTCGCTCTTGGTTTACCGCGAAAATCGCTTTGTGCATAACTTAACGCGATGTAATATAACGCTATTTCGCGATTCAATAAATTAGCTACGTTATATTTATACAAATCAAGCAAGTTTTTGGGGGGTTCTGATAAATAACACTATATTATTCTCTTTTTAAATAATAAAAGAAACACATAATAATAGGGAACGTGCGCCTGCTAAAAATTGCAGACGTATTTTGATGTGTACAACCAGTGCCTTCGAAAAATTCATAAACTCTTAGGCAATATTTCCTCCAGTCTCCGCAATATTTTTCAAATTGCCCGACGAGAAATATCGTCCTTCCGTCTCGTCCTGTGTCTTTTTTGCGGTTCATGTTATAAAGGGACCACGATTCCCTTCCACATCTCCGTACGACATTTGGACGCGGATAGGTGGCAGGACATACAATAATGGTCGGACGAGTTTTATAGATGCCGTGGTCCACTATCCAGCGGTCCGGTCCAACATAAGGGCCAATAAGGTGGGTCGCGTCTTCCTTGGCAGAATTTCAGCCAGAACGAAATTACATTCCGTCAGCTTTCGGCCGCGCGTGTTCAAGATTTTCCCTCGAGCGTGTGCGTACTCGTACGTGGAATGCGATCCAGAGAGAAAAGATGCTTCTCCAGACGGTATAAAAGTCGTCTGCAATTAGCCGCTATTTCCCCCGGCGCTGAACGTCGTCGATCCTGGAAATTTATTTCCATGACAAAAGAGGAAGTAAGGGCGACCGACAGACCTCGGGAAAATTTATTCGAATGCCACGAACGATTCCGCTGGAAAAATTGTGATTCGGGTTTAATGAATCTTTCTCGAGTCGAGAAGGTAAATTGATGGAATAGAGCAATCGTATACTGCACGCTAGTAACGGTGCATAATGATTACAGATTTTCAATCTGACTTGTGACATCTGATTTGTGAATATATTTCGATAGATTCCTAACATTATTTCTATTTTATCTCTTTACTTTTAAAAAATATATCATTCAATTCTACAGAGGAATATGTTTTTTTAATATAAATATTTTATTGCACTGTTAAATTATGTTTTTACTTAAAGAATACTTTGAAAAAGTTAATACACAAAGACATCGTCGAGGAAACAAAATTCTCGTCAAGATTTTTCGGTACCTACGCCAATGATCGCGTAACCCGGTAGCAGGTCCTCATCCCACACCTGCGGCTCAGCCTCTCATTATCCCAACTTGATCTTTCGAAAGATACACTCGAACTTTCGTTATTTATCACGGGGTTAACGATCAGAATTTTTAAAGACTCCGTTTGGAAACACCTTCTTATATTAACCTTCATATCAATACAAGAGATTCTATATTGCACATATTTAAAATAAAACATTTTACATATATTTACAATTAAAAAATTAATATTTTACTTAAATATTTTATGTAGATTATCCTTTTTGAAAATTAAAATTAAAAGTTGTAAATGTATAAGTACACATTTCATATGATTGATATATAAATAAAAGATATTTTACATCTTTTTTATATATATTTTCTGCTCTGTATATTTACTTAAAATTTAAAATATTAAATATATAATAGATATTATTTAATTATTAATATTTAATCATTTTCGGTACATCAAAAAGGTATACAAGTTAGATATTTATTTATACGATATTTATTTATACGCGGTATATATAGAATATTTTATAATCAAATTAACATCGGTTTAATCTTTTTCACGGAGAGATCGTGCAACATCACGGTCAAAATAGAAATTAGAATCCGTCTACAGCAGCCCGAACCTGACCGCTTTCTTTCCTTTCTTTTCGGCTCCCTTTTCGTTCTGGTCAGAGAAACTTATTTTATTCGAATAGCATCGTGAACAGGATCAACCAAGCGGGAAACCAGTAGCTATCTTGCTGGCTTAGTCGGTGACTTGAGCTGGAGACAGGTCCGAGACTAAACCCATATGTGCGTTAATAAACTCTCTGTTGCCGCCTATAATATGTTCTAAAACCCTGACGCGGCACTAGAATCGTTTCTCCTTTATTATGTTCTTTTCTTCCGGGAAAAAAAAACGTTTATTAAACTCAAAAGAGCAGAGAAACCTCTTTCGATGAAAAAAATTTGAATCCATGATTGCAATTCTTCAAAGAATTAGTAAAACATTTTTCCAGAATATCTTAAATTCTTGCTAACGTGAACTTTATATTAGATCTTTTATCAAATTAAATTCTCGTACAATACTAATTGCGATGACATATTAGTCTCGAGCCAAGTTTTCCAATTACTTGGAGTTAATTATCATGTGTCAACGTGGTTAACTCTCTCCCGGAAGGGCCAAAAGAAACGCCATACGAACTTATTAAACATATGCTCGCGTTTTTCCTGACCGCGCAGCGGACACCCCTCGACTTCGGAATGATAATAGCTCGTAATCCGTCTAGCTATAGCGCTACAATGATTGGGGTTGAGGGTCGGGAGTCGCTTCCAAATTCACCTACGGTGGGGTCGAGGCCGGGGCGCCCTGTATATTCTATTTGTATACATCGTGGTCCTGGAATAGAAAACACCATATGGCGCGCGCAGGTGTACCCGAAGGCGATTAGGACCCGTTCGCATGAATTTACATTAATACGCTTCGGGATTTACGTCGTTTACCGGATTTATTATTTCGAACGTGATTCGACGCTTTTTCGAACAGGTAGAGCAGCAGTTTCTGCTGTTCGTTATCCCTGACGTAATATAATTTATTATATAAGCTCCTTTAATTGTCAAAATGGCTCCTGATTAGATTGAACGATACAATTCTAGTACATTTAAAATATTGAAGAAAAATGTGGGGACGTGAAATATTAATTCTCATTCTTTACGCAAAAGATTATAAAGCAATAAATTAATATAAAATGATTAAAAAAATTAATAAACGCACTTGTTATTTCTGTAAAAATTATTATCGGTTACTATATATATCGTAGAAAGTTTGTTATTGTTGCGTGTAAAATAATTTTATATTTTCTGAATGTTATTTGTTAAATAAATTAGAATTGTATGAGTTTATCAAACATATAGTTAGTTACTCGTCGCATCCCTTTTTCGCTTCTCATTTTCGAAACATTATCTTTGGAAAAAATTCCGGAAACACCGTGTGGTCCTCCACGCAAGATGACGTCACGCAAATTTCGGACCAACAGCGTACACGCGATGCCCACCTGTGCGCGCGTATTTTAATTTCGCGATCCCGCGGCGAGATTATCGGCACCCGATTAGGATCCTCGTGGATGCATTAACGATTTCCATTAGCATAGATCTATCGTAGATCTTGCATAACAATCGGACAGGGGAGATTTGCATACATTGCATATCTCGTGCATGAGTAACCGGCACACGTGGTCGAATTCACAACGTGTGCTTGTCCCGTCTTCTTCCTTTATTTTTCTCTGATCGGAACCCGTCGAACTATTTTCGGAAATGTATAGTTTCTTCAATTTAACATTAATTAAAATTTTATTTAAATGAAATTATTAACGCAAAAATTCTAGATTCGAAAATAAAACAGTGTTACGTTATTGTCAAGATGCATTTACAATTACGATATTGATAATACAATTTTGTAAAAATTCACAATTACATGCTCTCTGTCTAACTGCGCGTTCGGTGATAATTATTATCATCGACAGAAATCCGAGGATAAGCGTTTCGTGCCTCTGATTCATGGCTGTGACACCCTTTTAGAAAGAAAAAGATTACACCATCCGAGTGTGTGCACACTGCACGCATTTACGTGGCGTAACGGGAAGACGTGAGTCAGCTCAATTTGCCGATGAACTCCGCCGTCTGGAGGAGCAGGTATACGGAATCGGTCCGTACAAGCATTAGCGGGTTCGTGCGGTCGATCGCGCGAGTGTGCGTGTAAGTCTGTGTTGCGTACACCTGTGTGAGAGCGAGCGCGAGAGTGCTACAATGATTGTTATTGCGTAAAGTCGTTTGGAAACGACGATGGAGTGGCAATTAAGCCCGGAGAGTGTCGGGCGCCAATCCGATGCAATATTTCACCTGGACGCCTTATGACGTGATAAACAAAGTCATTACTGCGCGACTCGGCGAACATAAGGCGGGCGAAACTCATTCATTCACCCTTGAGTGAATTATTAAACAAAAAATCAGAACAGATTATTGTTTAAAGGGGCCTGCCCCTACGCGTTAATATCACGTACACACGCGCTGTCGCAATTACACATTGCTTAAAGTATCTGTCTATACTTGAGAACAATTTTAATTTCCTCGAAAGAAGAAGATGAGATAGAGATATCCGAGCTATTTTTCAAACAAATTAACTTGTAATAATATATATAAAGAGAGATAGATATGATTATATATATAGCATCGTTATTTTTGCATTAAAAATCTTGTGGGATAATATATATAATATATTTACAAAAAACAATCATATAAAAGTATATAATCTTTTTATATAATATAAAGATACATAGAATAATTATATAATTTTTATTACATAAAAATTTCTCTCGGAATATTTGATAATGTCAGTGTTCGAATATCGATGTCCGAATAAAGATTTATCCATGGCATCTGTGATATTAATTTTACGTCAATACCGGCACATATTTTTCTCGCAAATAACAATGATGATTCCTTCTTGGGGATCAACGAAGGAAGGAGGAGCCGATTCAATCTGGCTCTTCGATCGTAGGACAAATTCAGCCTAAAGGGAGGATCAGCTGTCACCGTTGATGAGCAAGGGCTTCGAAGGGCCAAGGATGCGGGGTACGTTTTATATGGGAAGTCGCGACAAGTCCCGACATCTAGACGCCAGCGTAGAAGGGAGAACGCAGGATTTTATGTCCCGTAACTCCCTCGGGAGCCCCACGTTTATGTTCTACCCTGTCATCATGATGTCCACCTACACGCCGGACAAAACAAAACACTATCCGAGCTCTTTTTCTCCATCTCTCTTTCTCTTTATTCTCCTCTCTCTCTCCCCCACCTTTCTGTCGTAATAGGAATTCGTCCGCGACGAGGAAATGCCACGCATTTCTGCGAGGAGAAAAGTGTTCAAGCTCTGACTTTCATTCTTTCGCTTTTATTTCGTCAGGGCGACTCGGGAATGCCTATCGACTTCCCTCGTAGACGAGCGTATCTTAATTGCGGCTGCAATTTTAGCTCGATTGATATAGATGGTGTACAATCTTAACGCCGACGATTGACACATAATGACGTAGTCTTTTATTTAACCTAAAAGAGCGCGAATCTCAATACTATTTATTTGCAGAATAAATTTTTTTCGAAAAGAAAAGAGTACAATATTGCATCGCTATAAGTTTATCGCTTTTTAATTGTATCATTAATTTTATCGAGCATCATATATCGCATTTAATAACGTCTGAAATTGTGTATCATAACTTTGTTGAATAAGTGGCATATCTGATTTTTAAATTTTTATTTGACATGTTACATTGTTACATCGCCTCAGTAATTTCTGCAAAATTAAATTTAAATCGTAAAAAAATTTTAATAGTTTGACATAAGTTATCCGCGAAAGAATGTAATGCAGGTATTTCCTTTATGGAATATACGGACATTTCTGTTTCGTTTTCCTTCTATTGTCATCTACATTCGCTCTCTTTACATTAGACGTTACGTCGATGTTTTACGCTCGCAAACGTGACCTGTATTTTCTTTCACGATTGTCATGTTTATTCATGTCTGAACTACGTCATCTTTGCACCACTTTATGCATCACGTAATATAATAAAATTAGAAATATATATATGATATTGAAATAGGAATTTTCATTTTAATAGTGCAATAAATTAATATTTATAATATTTAAAAATTAATATTTGCAATAAATTAATATTAATAATTAATGCAATAAATTTGTCGCATAAGGAATAAGATAATTATTATTTTAAAAATGTATAAAAAATATAAACTCTAGTGACTTGAATTAACGAAATAGTTTCTTATTACAATAAAGTAAAACGTATACAAATTTCGTCTGCGTGTTTAGAGTTCGCGACCTCAATGTATAAATTAATGTATGAATAATATTGCTAATTTGGGAAGAGAACGCGTGAATGTAAAAACTTCGTCTTCGTATATTAATTTAAGACGAATTCTATTCTTAAAGTAACAGTCTACACACGTGTAACACGCTGATAGATTTACCGTGACTAATCTTTCATATATCTTCATCATCTCATCTACCTACTTCGGCTTATTGTTAGTACTTGGAAATAGGCATGCGATTAATCACAATCGTGATTCAAATTTCCGCGTTGCGAGAGTTTTATAACGGCACGTAGCGTTTATCGTTACGTCTTACTGTGATCGGTAGTTTTTTTAATCTATCCGGCTCTGTTTCTCCTATATATCGTCTAACTAGTAATTTCATTATTGCACGTATTTTTCGTACCTCGGTACACAATAAAATTGTTTCGGAAATCGCAAAGATCGCCGCCGAGGATTGTAATATCTCGTACGGTCGATTTATCATCAGATCGCGTGAGTAGCGACGGGCAATGAAATTTACCGCGAATGTAGAATGACCGGAGAAAAAGGCAGGAATCACAACACGGCAATAATTCTCGAACCGGCAAATGCTACGCGTGATAACTATAACGTTAGCGGGCGCAACGATCATTATCGAAATAACTTGAGCCAAGGGGCGTATCGTGCGCGCGAGATTTTACGTCTCATTTCGTTTACGGCGGGGAGCTCTCATTGTGGATATGCGTGTACATTTTTCCGTGCGGATCCGCTGGATTTCCGCAAGTTTTAATTCCCGCTTTAAACGTTGGCAGGCAATGTACCGCTTCGCATCCTCTTGGCACGGGCTTTCGCTTAAAATTTAAGAGGCTTTCCCGTAATACTGCTTTACGCCAGATTTCACTGCAACCCTTGAACCTACGATAATTTATCATTCAACCGACATGCGATATACAAAAAAAATATATAATATTGCTGTGGAATTTTTTATACAAGTTACAGAGAATAAAAAATACATACATCTGCTATATTTCCAAAGCGAAAGTTATAAATTGGCAATAGCGATGTGGATCATCGTCCATATCAATCAGCCCGTCATATCGATTACAGTTGCGACATTGCACTCGTCGCAAATTGCGTTTGCTGTTGGATTAAATGCAAATTTCGGCCGCAATTGGCTCGGCCACGAATTACAAATCGCGTATTACGATTCCCGATGTGTTATTCGACCGGTAATTATATCACGTCGGCCTCATTAACACCGTCGTACCGCGTTACACGTCTCGCCGCAATTTCAACGAAAAAAATTGTCTCGCGAAAAATAGAGCGAAAAGGCTAAAAAAATATGATATGATAATCCCATCGGACACGCTCTGCAAAGTATTTCATGGAAATCACGCCCGTCATTAACATCGCACAGCGTTACCGATGCAAAGTAACGACGACGATGCGCGCGCGCCTTATAACTCGGTCGGCGCATTATGCCGCTGCATCACGGTTATAATTTATTTCGTATTACGGTCTTCGTACATCGAAGTGCCCGGTGATCCCTGGCGAATCGCCGGCTGCCCCGAGTCGATGAAATCGCGCCGCGACGCCTAGTTTTACGATCGACAGGGGTCAAGCGAGAGGTGTCATTGAACGTGTCACTCAAACTATACTCGCGATAATGTAATGACCGATAAATGCAAGATTTAAATCGTTGACGCGGTCAGGAATCTAGAGTGTATCGGACGTGAACTTTCGTAAAGCTGAGTCAGACATTGAGGTCGCGAACTCTAAACACGCAGAAGAAATTTGTATACGTTTTACTTTATTGTAATAAGAAATTCGTTATTTCAAGTCACTAGAGTTTATATTTTTTATACATTTTTAAAATAATAATTATCTTATTCCTTATGCGACAAATTTATTGCATTAATTATTAATATTAATTTATTGCAAATATTAATTTTTAAATATTATAAATATTAATTTATTGCACTATTAAAATGAAAATTCCTATTTCAATATCATATATATATTTCTAATTTTATTATATTAGAGCATATATTTCTACAGTCGAGAATGACAAGGTAATTTTAAATGATGAGACAATCTGATGTCATGGCATTTTTACACGCACGAAATAACGCTATTAGAAAGATAACGTTTTCTATTCACAATACGTATTGTACGCCGTATTTTATCGTAATAAACTCACATCCGGCAATCCTGACGGAATTCGGGGCGGGATTTGGTCGAGAAGAGAATACGATTCACGTATAGGCCGGTTCATCGGCCTGTTTTATCGTAGCACCTGCGATAATCGCTGATGCATGTCGCCCTAAAATCCGAGAGCCATCACCTTCGTAGTCGTAAAACTGATGAGTTATTAGTACGTTAACGAGCACAGCGCGGCTCCCTCCATTTATTTCCGATCTGCTCGTCAGAGAGAATAACGGGCAGATCGTTTCGCGTCGCACATTGTCCGAAAAACGGTGCGAAATTGAGTTTTGAGAGAGGGCCAGGAATATCATGACCCTAGGTGTTGTACGATCATAAAGGACATGCTACAATGTCGACACTCCCATGATTCTCATAATGGAAGAATTGACGAGTAGCATCGTGAATTGTACATAATGTCCGTTAAAAGATACTGTTACATGCTATGTCGTAACATCAGAAATCTTTAATCTTTTTCATGTTTATCACTATCTCGATTTTTAACTGCCAATTTAATTTCTGAATGGTACGTTATAAATATTTCTTTATCGATTAATAATTTATTATTTTAACAAAAATCAAGAAAAATATATCGAATTTATCGTTCTTTCATCCAAGAACACACGTGTATTATTCATCAGGTGCGTGTCTTTTTGATGTAATCTGTATATATAACGTCGTATCTCGAATCTTGCAGCCTCCAATCAGTTGAGGACACGTAGTCGGATTAGTCATCGCGCAGAGAGAAATTCTCTGATTCCATCGGATCGTATATAGATAGCTTTGACGTCAATACGTACCTTAAAATGCTCGTCGCATGCGGTGTGTGATGTGTGTGGAATTGCACCTTTTCACAGGCGAGAGACTTCCACGGCTTGATCCGTATTTACGTACCAATAAGCGTAAAATTGGCCTAACTGCTCTGTGCGAGACGAGCGAGGAGAGGAGGAAGAGGGGGAGAAGCCTCGTGAGAGAGAAATAAGAGGAGAGGCTGGGCAATCATGCGTAATTGAATTCACCTTTGTGCGTGGGAGTCGGTCCGGAACTATATGAATATTCAATTCCTCAATTTGCCGCGCGAGCATACACGTTCAATTTGGCGAGAAGCGTCAAGGAGTTACGGAGCGGCGCTTCAGGAGCGACGAGACACCACCGTCGACGACCAATTAGGATCGGGCTCTCGTGTACCGAGAGACAAACCGCTCCGTACCTAGTTTGACAGCGTGTTTCTGCTCGGCAAACACATTCGATCTGCCTTACGGTCTCTAGATATTTGTCTTCAAACAGCGACAGCGACAGTCACACCTATCGATGGAAGGCTGAGAGAGAGAGAGAGAGAAGGAGAGAAGCGACGAATGGCGATACGCGCTCGGCGTAACGAAAACGAACGTTTTATTAGGATTGATTGCAGCGCGTACGGCAAGTGGCAAGATCGTAACGACGAAATTTTATTGCCAGGAAGTCGATCTCGCGCCGCACACGCGCACACCTTATATAATGTACGTCGGGAGTTTCGCTCGGCACAAAATGCGATTGCTACATAATGCGAAATGTAATATGCCCCAGTAATATTATTAATAAATAAATAGAGAAAATCTCTTCATTTTATATATATGTAAAGTATTACATATGATCACATTTCTAAGAAAGAAGAATATTAGGAAAGACTTTGAAAAATACGAATGAAAATCCTACATCCACATATCTCTCGGAATATCCGCGATTTTTCGCGCGTAAAATTCTAGCAGCAATTTCTTTCCATGAATTCACCGCCATTAATTTCTTACAAATGGACGTGCAGTCGTTTAAATAAACTGTTCGTGTAACGATTTTCCAGGCGGGCAAGCGGGTGGAAACGCGGACGTTTGTTTTAAAGAGAGATTTTCGCCGTGTTTTCCTACGCGATCGGCGAGTCGGGATGGAAGAGGGAGGGGGAGGGTTTCGGGATTCACCGACACGGTACGTACGCATGCATGCACGCACGCACGTGTACGCATATCCGACGCGACTGTACTTTGGAGCGACTCCAGAGCCGAATTTACGCCGGTGTATAATGGCGTCGTGCGGGCATTACTTACACCCGATGATTACAATCAACAGCCATTCAGAGAAACCACCCTCCGGGGCGTGTACGCTCGCTGTTTTACTTTCCGTTTGAGCGATGCGAGCCGCCACGTGACCGCAATCACAACGCTGTTTGTAGATACTTACGCAACTGTTTAACAAATATATCGGTGGGAGGAGAGACTGCACGCTTTTCCGCAAGATTGTTCGGATTAGTTACCCGCAATATGATCTTTCCGCATAAGTGTCGGATCGAAGAAAAATAATTTTGACCGCATTACGAAATTCGGATCGGTTACTTATTTCTTTGTTTCATTCTTAAACACAGCAGGGGGCTAATTTAATTTTTCGTAATATTATCTAAATGATAAAGAAGCATTGCTTCGTATAAATATTATGAGAATGCTATTTAACAGAAGCAATTAAATTAATATCTCGAGTTTATGCGTCTTTCAGATATAAATTTCAGATCTAGTAAAATAAATAAAATCGACATATACGTCGCGACAATACGCGGAGGTGATAAACGTCATGATTAGTCTGACTTTTGCATCGTAAATAAACCACGCATAAAATCTGCTAGATGCAGTTGGAGAATATAATTAAATAGTAGATATAATTATGCGAATCTGCTATAATAAACTTATCGCAGAGATAATGCATTCGAATGAATATTCAATTTGCGTATATGCGGGATCAAATTAATGTGAAAGGTCTGTTAATTTATATCGCGATAGATAGACTCCTTTTTATCAATATAATTTTATTGCTTTTCTCTCTTTTTTGTGCATCTTATTATTCGATCGTATATTTACTTTTTGTATTCTTTCTTGCCTGACTACCTCATAATAGGAATATAAAACAAGTCGTAATACATATTCATATATTTAATAGCATATTTATATCATTTATCTTTCATTTTAAAATTTAAATAAAAAAATTAAAATAAAATTTTTATACCGCTTATCATTTTATAAATACAGTATTGCTATAAATCATGCGGCATAAATAGACTTTTTCTGATTATTAAGTCGCGTATGAATTCTTTTTTTATTCTTGGTTTTTTCCTTCGCAGCATATTGATCGCGAGTTGTAAAATGGTACATCTAGAATCAAGTAACAGATCACTGTCCATAGGTATTAAGTTTAAGTATCCGATTGGCGCCACTCCTAAACGCGCTGTCTTCCTTGTGCTGGATCCTCATCATGTGGTCTTCGTGACTGGCGATCTGCGGCATGTAAGGACTCGACATTGTCGTACCGCGCGAGGAAAAGCCGTGAAGACGGTTGCCGGATTAATGTCACTTGGACGTGGATGGCCCAGTGGGTGCCAAGAAGTGGTGAAAGGTTAGCCGTTGATAGATGAACGCGATCGGAGGTTTCTCAATTTATTTATGGCCACATAAATAATGACGGACGCGTACGATCATAAATAAAGGGACATAACCCCCTGAGAATTCCCTATCTGAAAGTATTTTACGCCGATTCTATAAATTATAGAATCAAACTCTGTCATTGTAAAATAAACAGAACCCGAGAATTATACAATCAAAGAAAGTATATCGTTTGATCGGCAGGACCGACGAGGTGTACATGTATTTAAATATGTTTTGCAATATTTAACTTTTACAATCTCATTAGAAAACTATTTAGTATCGTGAAATTTTTAACAGTGAGATTAATCGTCTTAATTAAAAATTGATTTTTTTGTTTCATAAATTTCAGTTTTTTATATTGAATTTAATATTCGCCCAATAGTATCATTGGGGAATTATATTAGGCTACATAAATATATATTTCTATCAATTTGCTGTTTAATTAAAAGTTTTTAAAGTAAGAAAAGAGATGTAAACATTGATTAAATATTTGCTCTCGTATATTGCCCTCTTTCTCTCTCTTTCTCTCCTCTCTTTGTTCCGAAAATATTTCCCGGCGCTCTCGCGCCGTTATATCTAAATCAGGCCGTAGTCGTTGCGTGAAAAAACGGCGAGCTTCGCATACGCACCCGCGCCATTAGACGCGGCGCATTACGTTTTGTTCTGCGTTTAATTTTGGCAGTTTTCGCCGCGCCCTCGCGCGCTAACAAGCGTCGCAGGCGCCGCAGCGGCGGCGCGTAATTAACAACACTAATTTTAATTGCTATGCAACAAAGAGCGGATGAGCGCGGATTCCCACGAGACTCCTATGAGCGCTCCGTTGATGAACGATAATTTCGGCAGATTCTCTTTTGTCCTTTCCTCTCTCTTCCTCCCTCTCTTTCTCTCTTTCTCTCTCTTTCTATCTCTCTCTCATTCTCTTCCTTTCCATTCATTTTTGCCACTCGGCAGTTATTCGATTCGGTTCCTCGCGGCAGGAAAAAAGCGTCCTTTTTCATTGAAAGACGCAATTTAATTTTCGTGCACGCACGGTTTGCAGGAGAGGCGGGGTTCGTTCGCGGAATAAGCTTGCAATTCGGCTGTTGCAGTTTCTCGCATGAGAAAACACGGCGCAGAGACACGCTGCGTAGCTTCCCCGATACGTGCCCGAGCAACAAGCATTCGCGTCTAATTGGCGGATAAAATATGCGAAAATTAAACTCCATTGCTTCGTGTGTGTCATGTAAATAGCGAGAAGTAAAACGTTTGCTCGGTAAAGAAATTGTGATTCGGAATTATTTATCGATCAGCGTCAATATACCTAAAGATACGCGCGAATAGGCTTCGCGAAATAAAAAAATTCCGAAAATGCTAGCGATTGGATCGTCAACGTCGATGAAACGGGAAAAACACGGCCCGCGATGGAAAGCGGTATACGCATGGCCCGGATAATCACATTGGACACTGATCGGTGGCCAGACAGGTGAGCCAGCGATGAAAATCCCATCAGGGCGGTAGTCATGAATAAAAAATTTGTATGGTCTATCAGGGCATCTGGTTGACCAGACACCCCGCATTAAGGCTGATATCCAGAAACACTCTGCGAGATTGTTATACCACCCCCGGCCCACCCCTCGCGTCGCTCTAACACCCTCGAAATTCGATGGTCCGGGTAAACTACCCCTTATTGCCACGCTGATCGACTCTGACGAGAGGGGTAATCGAGCCCGTTTCTCGCTCGTCATTTTTTTCTTTTGCTGGGACAAAACTAATAAAACGATCGATTGCGTGCGTCATACGATCCGTTTATGTAATACACAAATTCGGTTTCGAATATATATATATATTTTTTAAATAGCAATTTACTGTTTATATCAAATGCAAATCCTATGAAAATGATAACGCGTACAAAGCTTTCAGGGGACAATGTATAATGAGCTTAATTCCGGATTTGATTATCTTCTTCTTTGCAGGCGCGTGTTTAACGGATACAAATGACGTGCCAAACGAATATAATCGTATTAAGTCGTCGTGTGACTAAAGTTTTCCCCCACTATTCCTCTCTATCCTCCAATTCCATCTCTTTTTTATCCGTCGGATTTTAATCTCGTAATGTCAAAGCTGTGCTTGGATATTGGGGATCATTAGTCAAACTGTCATACTGATATTAATAGTCCACAAGTATCGAAGTATGCACTCTATGGAAATGCATTTCATTTATTTCCCAGCCGGTGGAGTGACATTGTTGAATGACTTCGGCCTCTTTTTCCCGATTTTTCTCCCAGACCGACATCTCGGGTAGCCGTCTTACGCTATGCTTTCGCGTCCCGAGAACTCGACGGTGAATTTGCACCTTTTCACGATACCAGATCACTCTACAAGCCATTATGGCGGAAGCAATATTACGCAGATTGAAACAACGTTTGGCTATGAATATCGTGTTATTACATACAAAATTACGAAAAACTATATAAATAAACTATTAATAAATATCAAATAATTAAATATTTGATTTTGTAAATATGTAATTATTATCATACAGTTTTGTTTTTAAATATTAAAATATCATTAATTAAAATGATTTATAAATTTTTCATATCAGTAAGATAATTACAGATTTCGAATCTAAATAAGATAAAAATATTATTTACATTGATATTTTTACGTAATATTTATTTCTATTTTCTTTTTCATATATATTTAGCAATATTATACGATATATAATATTATACGAATGTAAAATAAAACTGGTGAGCTATCACATCGCAATAAAATCGTTTATTACTAAATATATTATTTGAGACGTAAAGGACCGTGAATACGATTCATTATTGGAAAATGCAGCGGTAAACGCAATGACTCATAATTCGCGTCGGTTGACATGTTCCAAGTAATCTGAGGAACATACATTACGATCCCAGTATTAAAAATAACTCGGCCGTTATTCTATCATCGTGACCACAGGCACTTTCTGCTGCCACTTGATAAAATCTTATCTCATTATTTCACCTATAGTTACGTCGCGCCGCCTGCCAGGATCTGACTGTACAAAAAGAATACACCGCTGTCGAGATAAGGTCTAGCCGCAGCTGCAAAATCGAAGTTCGAAATCACGCTACCGGAATTCACGGCGAAACAGGCTGATAAAATTGAACAGGTTTCAGTGCGTCCTTGAAATTAATCACATTCCGGAGCGAGTGCTCATACAGAGCATGAGATTAAATCGAAGAAAATGCATGGTAATATATGTGTACAAAGATAACGATATCAATAAAAATAATTTCGATAAACACATAGTAATAACGCGTAGTAAAACAAAGCTTTGACAATGTTATTATCGCGAAGGGAATAGCTATCCGATAAAAAGCTTGGCGACTGTGCATCGTCGACTATGCTGTTTACAAACCGCGCGAGCATCAGGCCGACTTCCCGTACCACGGCATCCGTCAGGGACACACCGGCTGTTGTACGCGGAATAATTAGCAGCATCGTGCAAGGTGTATAGGGGATCTAACAAGGTTAGCTAGTCTGTTGGCTAGCGCGTGGGGGCCTTACGCGCGAGAAGGCGCCCCTGCAAACCGCACCGTTGGCATCTCCAGGTAGGGGCCCAACGGTCGGATGACTCATCGGGGCCCGGACATAATGATGCTCGTGATGATGACGATATCATGACGGTGGCAATGACTGCGAGACCCCTATCGCGAAGTTACCCCCTTGACGCAACCTAATGCAACGCGCCCCACGTGTACGAACGCGTTCTTAGTCATCAAGTCATCCGGAACCGTGAGCTTCCATTTTTTTAATTTCCTTTTCTTCGCGTCCCCGTCGCACCACCTGATCCGCGCACGTGTAGAACAGGCGAGTAGACCGATGTCTAGGTCAACGTACGGCGTGAATTCACTGCCGATCGCGTGAGTCATCGCGCGCGCGGACCGGTGCAAACGACTTTGCAGGAGAACGAGCCACGTCCCTGGCGCGAAAGCGCGAGCATCTAGGATATACGTCGCATTTGGCGGCTCGGTCTTCGTGGAATGCGAAGTATTTTGGGTCGACGAACTTTGACATTTGTCTGCCGCCGACGTCGCCGGTGCATACGAATACGTTAATCCGGGCAACCGAGGGCGGGGATTAATTTTTATGGACTCGGAGATCGAGAAAAATATCGTCGCCGTCCGGACTGGACGGACATTTGGATATCCACGCGAAGGGAGTTTCACAAAGAACATTAATGATGAAACTATAGGTTATATACTTAGGTATACTATATATACTTTCAACGATTAATAAAAAATGATTAATTAATTATTTTTCAGCGAGAAAATATATTTTCTTTGCTAAGCAGAAATATTGTCTTCAACACTTATATTTCGGAAAAATTATTGATAGCAACAACAAAAATGTTTTTTTTTTTTATTTTATTTGTAGGAAAAAAACATTATAATGTACTCGGGAATTTTAAAACGGTATAGAAACGAAAATGTTTCGTTACTGTTCGACTTTAATATTAAAACATCAATGCGGGCTGAAGAAACATCAGAAAAATTTATTCGAGCGTTGATTGGCTCCATTGTTAATTCATGGGTGAAAAACAACCGTAACATTCGGAAAGCACCTCGGCGCGGCAGAGCAAGAATCGTTTTTCAGATTGCAATAACAGAACGTTTTTGCTCGTACTTCGCCAACAATGCGTTCGACCGTGCCAGCCACTTGAGCGGCATAGCTGCGGGGCAATGATACATGTGCAAGTGGAACACCGCTGCTAATTGGTTAATCGTGTCCATCAGTGCGTCCCGGAGAAAATAGGGAGACCGCGGAAAGCCGAAGGCGGTATGCTCGCGTGAATGTCGAGAATAATTTTTTGCGCGTTAGTTAGACTGCACCAGAATAAGTAGTAAACTAACCGAAAGTACTATTCCGCGAAGTCGGTTCGCTACCATCATCTGGGCAATGAGAATATAAATGAATAACATCGTGTGTGCCAAGTGTAAAAGGTGCATGTATGTGTGTGATTTGAAGATTGATAGCTAATCGATCAGCTTATCTAATTTTTCTGTCTGCTTTCTATTTTTCTTTCTCTTTTTTTTTAATTTTTATCTCAATATTATTTTTTGTTTACATTTGTCAATTATTTGCTATAAACAAAGTTTACAAGAAATAATTCTTTTCATATAAATATCAAATAAAAATTAAAGTTACGATATTATTGAGATAAAAATTAATTGTACGGATTATATAAATATTTAATAGATAATTATTTGCACACTATGGTAGATTAAATGGGAAAGTTTTCCTTTTTTTCTCTCTGTCTTACATCATATGATTCTCCTCTTTCCTCGTTCATCGCACTCTTCGCTCTTTTTTTCCCACTTCTAACCATTTCTTACCATATTCTCTCTTGAAGACCAGTAGTCGCTGATTCGTTTAGCGAAGGCACACTCTCGAGCCTCGAGAATAAAGAGACGGAAGGAGGGAAGATGAAGAGAGGGGTAGGGGAGAATTGCACAATCAAACATTGCCTTCTACGAGCGGACGATGGTTCCTGAACGTGACGCATAACTCACGCGGCTGGAACCAGAAGCAGGTCACACCATTTCACCAATGATTTGCGCTCGAATAAAATCATATCATAGGACGCTGCCGCGTACGTCCACAAGAATGCATAGCTCGCGGCACGATAAAATAATCGCGAATAGCTGCATCGCGCAATCGGATTAGCGTTATCTATAAAACACGGAATTCTTGCCGTATTGATTTTGCATCTGAGAAAATCTATATATGTATTAGAAATTTAAATTTATTTAGAATAGAAAAGAAAATTTTTTATTTAAAATGGAAGAGCAAATTTTTTGAGATAGAAATAAAGATCCGATATTTGTCGCGCGAGGAAATTATGTCAAATCGAGACAACATTACGATTGAAATATGAGAGTGGATGAATCATGCGGTATTTTTAGATATGAAATCTGATAAATCCAAGCGCAGCATTTATACACTGTAGGCAATAACATGTCGCTATTTACACTAGTACAGTTGAAGCTCATAATATTTCACGCGCGAGATATAATTAGCGTAATCAAAATCATTTATCTCTTACTCTTTTTATTACTCTTTTTTTTTTGTAATAGCAAGATTGATTTCTCGATACAACTTATCCACAATTCAATTTTATTCTGATAAAGTAGTAAGAGATCTGCCTCGGGAACCTTGTTTACTATTTGCGATAAGGTTTTCGTTCGTCAGTGTCCCGAATTTCCCTCGCGGCAAGCGCGTTTTTTCGGTCGAACAAGTCACTGAAACAGCGAGATAACGAGTGCATAGCCCTGCAGGCGAACGATGCAACATCGTGTGTATGTATTTGCGGATTCCACGGGGATAGAAAAAAATCCGAGCGCCTCTCTAATTATTCATCATCGTATCCGAGAGAAAAAAAATAGAAATTAGCGAGCCGGCTTGTTTCCTCTCGACTAATACTTTCATCTAAAGAGGATTTTGGCCAGCCGAATTCCGGTTTGGATTAACGAGAGAACTCTACGGACTCTCCTTTATTTCCCTCTGGTCAAAAATATGTTTTTCCAAGCTGGTGGTAAAGCTCGTGCGGGAGAGAACGTGTTTAAACGTGTTTCAGGAAATTTAAATTCATCGAAGCGGAATCTATTTTAATCTATATTTAAAAACAATTAACATATATATATATTCAATAATATACATTTTCTTTCGTATTTTCACATAAAGTTCTTACATAAACTCTTAATAAATGTCATTACATCTATCGACAACGATACTTTTTTCGGGTAGCAAGCGTGAAGCTACGCCCGTCTTCGTGACGAGAAATACAGTAACGTAAATGGATGACGTTAAAAAGAGTCCAAGAGTATAAATTTGTAAATCGTCGTGTCATTGACTCGATGCCAGAATGCGCAAGCATGAAGAGATAATGAGGCGGAGTGAAAAGGAAGAAAGGGACGATCGACATGACATCACTCATCCATAATTTTGCGATTCAGAACGACTTCCTTCTTACGAATTCGGTGGATAACTTCCGTGAACTGTCACTGCAATCATAAAAAATGATAAATGCGTACAATCTTTTCCTATACAATATTCGTCTTTCTATTTAAATCGGATTTTTTTTTGTAATATAAATGATCATAATCTTACTTATTGACTGTATAATAAATGAGAATTGTATTTCAATGAAAAACATGATTATATAATTTAAAAAAGCTTATTTTAATCTCTTCTTATCTTCAGAGAACAATTCATTAAAAAATGAAAATTTTTGAAAAGAGATATCGAAAGAACAAGTCAACGAATGCAAAAAATTGAAAAATAGACACAAAGTCTATGCCGAATCATGAAAAATAAAATAACTTTGGATTTAGATTTGACTTAAGATTTAAAAGAGTTTATCTTCTTAAAAGCGATTAATCAATATGTTTATAAAAATTTTTGAAAAGACATCGAAGGAAAGAAATCGAACAAAAAAGTCGAATGGCAGGTAGACACACGCAGACGTCATAAGGTGAAGCTATACCGGATTGCGGTGAGAGATGGATAAGAGCTATAGTGGATAAGAAAGATGGTGGAAAGGAAAGAGTGGGGTAAAAAGCGAGGATCGGCGTAGCCTCACTAACCCATAATTTCCGAAAGGGCTCCCTCCAGGCCCTCGGGCCTGAACAGAGAACCGGTAGATGATTCCTCGGAATCGCGAAAGCGAGTTTGTATACCTGGTCTGGTCCTCCGTGCATCCCGAGATCAACGAACGTCTCTTATTGGTCGTCTCTATTGGGCCGGCCGCGAAAAGGAGACCGTGAGGCTTTCCGCATATTGCGGTTGCACAGCGCGAACTTATTGTTAGAATAATTCATCGTTACTTTTTGGCTTCCCGTAATAATCTCGCGTAACGCCCACCGATTATACGCGCGTTGACCATCGCCGCCGGCGATTTCCCATACGGCAACACCATAGGGCTCCTCTCTGCTTGCTCCCCCGCGCCGCATTCACCCTCCCACTCATGGTCCGTCTATCAGTTTCTCTTTCTTCCACTGACTAAGCATTGCTCTCTCGCGATTTATTAAAATGCATCGTGTACGAGACGCACCGGAGCATCCCCATTCGTGGCTCCCATAACAAAATTACTGTGATTAGGGCCTCTCTCTCCCACGCTAACCACCGTTCTAGCTTATGCCCTAATTCCATCTTCTGTGGATGACGATCCACAGAAAACGCACGCATTTCGTCGTTCTTTCGCTCGCGCACCACAATCCAAGGTTGTTGTCCAAGCCCTTCCATAATTTTTTTTTCGTGAACCGTGTCGTTTAGAAGGTTGAGACGCGATCTAATAGCATAATTTCTAGTTCCTTGTACTGATTTATTTCTACTCGCACTGGAGTCGAGTGTCTAAGCATTTATGAGGATTTTAATCTGTCCGCATGGAGCTTCCAACGATTCTCTTCCTTCTGTCTTTATATTGAATTCCCCGAGACCAAAAGGGTTTTATGGCCAATAAAAAAACCAGTTATGTGCCAGCGTATTTCTACGGTGTATATCGTTTCCATTCCATCAGATCTATCGATGTTATTCCGATATACTGAATGTATCTGTTGCTCGCTATACCCTATAATTACGTGGCTCGAATAACGCGTTTAATGCTAATGTAATTTCGTTCCAGTAAACGATCGTTCTGTATTCCTTTGTTCTTTTATTGTTCGATTATCCGCATTTTAAAACATTGGATGCGTATCGTGCGAACCGACTGAAAAAGAATAATAAATTTTTCGTCAAGATATAACTCAATGTTATTTTACAAAGCGTGTATATAATATTTTTTATATTTTTTATAATTTTATATTTTTTTATATTTAATCGGATGAAAATAAAAGTAAACCAAATTTAAAGAGAGAAAGAGAGAGAGAAAGAGAGAAACTATGTTAGCGTTTACATTATTTTTGTAATGGACCGTCAATGCTAATAATATTATCGACATACTCTTAATATTTAGTGCACATTACTTGAATTGCATTTCGCATGATTAGAAAATCATTATTCATAATTTTTGTTCTGACCACAGGCAATAGTATACACACCTGTTCGAAGCACTTCTTCAGGCCTCAAATAGAACACAATAGATTTGGCACTACTGCCAATATCACCTTTCCTAAAAATACTTTTTCACGCGGAAACATCACCTGTCGATTTATTCCATCTTATGTTTGCCAGCGAACTTGAATCAACCGAGCGGAATTTTTCCGATGCGCAGTAGAGTCTCATCGATAGCAGAATTCACCGTATGAGTCTTGAAAGTCTCAGAAAACCTTTCCCGATTCCAGGAAGCACGCACTTCTTGCGAGAAGAAACGAGAAGGGAGAAGCTTTTTTGTCCTTCTCACAGAAGATGCCATAAAGATAGAGACCCTGTCGAGCGGGACCAGTTTTCGAGTCTTTAGCCTCCCTTCTCTTCTCTCGTTTATTACGTGATGCGCCGCGAATCTTTTCAGAAATCCCAACGAAAACGGACAAGAAACGGCAACCAAAGGAGAGAGAGAGAGTAAGGAGATGGCAGAGAAAGAAAGAATGAGAATAAGATAGTGCCAGATGTGACATCGTTGCATGCAAAGAAATCCTCAAAATAGACTCTTGCAAATCTTTTGTCAAGTAGAACCTGCGATGTATTATAGTAATAACGCAGAATAGTGCATTATCTGTGATGAAGGGCGTATTTAAAAGGAGACTAACTTCTTTTGAAGACTGATTAGTTTTAGGTCAAACTGACAATATGAGATAAAGAAGTATGAAAGTATGAGATAAAATGAAAGAAAGTATTAAATACGAGAAGAAAGAAAACAACAAAATTCGTCTAAATTCAAATTCACTCCCAATCCTTTAGAACCAACAAATCTGAAGCTATGCATTTTCGATGAATATCCCATTATGTTTTGCTTCAGTTCACACGACATTTTTTTCATAAGCTATTAGTATCCTACTGCGCTAGCACCTAGTAAAATTTTAAATACTTCAACTTGACTGATATGCTCCTTAAAGAAAGAAAAAAACGTGTTAGTTTAGTAGTATTTTAAAGTACAGAATGCTTTTTAATTGTTAACAAACTAACATATTAGCAGCTAGTGAAAAGCATTGTGTGAATGATACTTTACGTAGCTTTACACTTTTCTTTTTGAATAAACAGTCTTTGGAAAAGAATAAAATAGCTTCTCCTTCAGACTAATCCTTCCTGAAAGAAAAAAAGGACCTTTAACAGCTTTAGTAAAAAATTTGGGATTTCGAAACTAGTCAGTGGACAAATGTATTTTAAAAGTAAACAACTGTTATTTATTTTTAAAAACGGCGCAGATTATGATTCTTTAAAATAATAAATTCACATAGAGCAATAAAATTATAATATGTTATAAGCTTTAACATATAAGATCAAATAGTTCTACATTTTCCGGACAAACTTTTGACATATTGCGTCTCATAAATTTCATAAACTAATTTAATTATAAAATTATATAAAATTATATACATGAAAGAGAGAAGGAGAGAAAGAAAGAGAGAAAATAATAATGAATAAAAATTACAGTACAAAATCTTTAATAATGTTCTCTTCAATTCTGAGGATAAAAGGCAATTCCAAACATGTTTTCACATTTTTTCTGATCATACAACTCTATTTTTGTGAATTTAAAAAAAATTTAATATATGAACAAATCGCACGTGATGCTATGATGACAAAGGAATTTCAAGTCATAGAGGTAGACTTCTTTGACTCTTCTAAGTATAACAGGTATCTATCATGGCTCTTGAAAATAACTACACACCCTGGAAAAACGAGAACAATAGAGAAAAATATCTGTCTTTTATTATGTGAGATTGTCTCTCAGGTTCATTCGTAGAATCGCACAATATCACTTTTGTATTACTTCATCTAATAATAAAATGCCTTTATTTCCGCAAAATTCCATACCTTTTCGCATGTTTGGTGCGTTTTGTTTATGATTTGACGTAAAATATGTTAAGACAAAATTTTATTCTAAATTATGAGATTTAAAATTAGATATTTTTAATTGACGCATTTTAAATATCGAAGAGAATATCTAACATTATATCCAAAATCCCGACAATACGTATATACACTACACACATAAAAAATAATAATTTTGAAATTGGGTCTGAACGAATTCCGATACAAAGTATAAAGAATATTTTTAATGCCTTCGTTCCCAGGGGAAACAAGAAATATTAAGGTTGATCTTAATATTTTTTATATTTCCCCTGGGAACGAAGACATTGAAAATATTCTTTATACTTTGTATCGGAATTCGTCCGGGCGCAATTTCAAAATTATTATTTTTTATGTATATATGTATATATATATATGTATTGTCGGGATTTTGGATATAATGTTAGATATTCTCTTCGATATTTAAAATGCGTCAATTAAAAATATCTAATTTTAAATCTCATAATTTGGGATAAAATTTTGTCTTAACATATTTTACGTCAAATCATAAACAAAACGCACCAAACATGCGAAAAGGCATCGAATTTTGCGGAAATAAAGGCATTTTATTATTAGATGCTGCTTAAAAAGGTGAAAAAAGATTTTTGTTCTCATTGTTCGTTTATTTATTTCCCTACCTGCATATTTGTTTATTGTATGAATGCATTACTGACACTATTATTATTATTATAGTTATGACATATTTCAAATATTTTTTGATAATGAGAATTAGTGAAATAGCAATTTTAAAGATTGAAATTAGCACTTGGAAAATTAGTTTCTTCTATAAATATTATACTTGGAAGACTTTTCGCGTTAAAATTTACGCGAAATGATCATAATATTAAAATAGTTACTATAAAAAAATTTTTATATTTTTTTTTAAAGAAATATTCTTTCTCTAAAATAAACGGATAAAAGTGAAAGAATATATAAAAAAAACAAATTTTCGTAAATGCTACGTGCTGGTGTCATCGTGATACATTCCGCAAAATAGCTATTATAAAATTGTAAAATGCACTTTCGCAGATTACGACTATGTCTGAATCCGTAGTAGCCTTTGTGTTTCTGTGGCGGGATGGCATTACGCGTATTTAATAAATCGTATTATATATGTATTTTCAGATTGACCGTAATAAATGTGTGTGTGTATGTGGTAAAGTTTCGTAGCTTGCGTTTAAACGCAACGTCACGTATCGTCGCTCTTTTGGCCTTCTCTTTATTTCCCAGTCTCTGGGAAGAGATCGGGCGGATCTCGTTTTCTCATCTTTCGCGGCACGTGAAATATATCGAGGAGCATTTATAATCCGCTCCGAAGCCGGTCGTTGTTCGCGCGTTATCAGGCAAAAATATCGGCCGCTCTACGCAACCTCGCATCCTGCATGAAAAATCGCCTTTCTGGCGCATTTCCTGGAGCATTTCCTCCCGAAACCGACATCGGTCGCGTCTCGTCATTCCGTGTGAAATTAACGAGATCGCGCGCCGCACGAAAATGCAAGTCGGCAGATTCGGCCGCGATTAGAAGCGCCTTATTACTGAATTATGCGGTGGACGACTTCCGGCCAACAAACATCTCTTAATTATGCTGCGTGCAAGTTAAAACGTCTGTAGCGTAGATCCGCATTTTCTGAGAAAAATAATTGTCAGAAGCCTCGCACATATGAAATTTCTACGAACGGATGGTTTAGCTTTCAATTTAAGACAACAAAGGGAACGAAAAGGGAATTAAAAAGTGTCAAGTGAGAGAACAAAGTAAATTGCAGGTAAATTCTATTTTAATAAAAGAGTGAATGAATTTATTATATTTAGTACTAAAATTCAAAATCACACACAATCAATTACTTTATTGTATTTTTAAAGAATATATAATTTCAAAAAAAAATGCATTTAAAATTTCGAGTATAGATGACAAAAAATGAAAATTTATTTTTAATCATGATAATATTCCAGAGATATAAATAAATTCTTCTATATATTTCAAAATGTTTATTTTAGTTCATTTATTTGCGATCCACGAGACTTCCTTGGCATTTGAGATGCTCGCCATAAGAATCGATGTATATACTGTTTAGCATTTATGAAAAATAAAAGTGTAATCCAATTATCACACTCTTATTAGCATTAACATTTCCAAAAGTTAATAAAGCCTTAAAAATGCATGTAACTAAATATATGTAAATATATATTTTATATATTTTTTGCAATTTTTATCATTTTTATGGTATCAAAAATTTATTTAGGCACGAAAATCCATGTTAAAAAATTGAAATTTTCGTTATTATTTTACATATATGTTTACATTTCTCAAACAATCGTGATTGATCCTTATAGATAGAATTTATAGGATATAAATCTTAAATCGAGAGTGAATGTGGTTGAGCTCTAACAAAGCTTCATTTTCCTGCGATTTTATGTGCGTATGTGTATGTGTACATGTGTGGGAAAGAGAAGGAGTTCTATATTGTCTTAGTAGATGTTTGTAGATAATGTTTAATTGTACTTTGATTTTCGTGAAATTTCCTTTTCTTATTACATTTTTTAAGTTGTTCAGACCTCAGCACAATATCAGCATAATACTTAATTTTTTATATCTAGTTTTAACGTTTGCTTCGTTGCTAACACGTTTGCCTAGTAATTAAAACAATACTAATTATTTGATCATTTTATTTAAAACAAAACTTCTAATGGTCGTTATGGTAGAAATTTAATTTTTTCTAATAACAGTATAGCTCTGTCATTTATTTCGTCTTGTTCTCAATCGCATAATAAGTCCAACCTAGCATATTCATAAGAGATTACATGATGCAAAGATAAGTATGCGGTGGTCAGTAGCGTCTTCGTTAGTTCGTTTCTTCAAATGAGTCATCGGATTTGTTTCCTCCCAATGTGCTTGTCGACGATTGGTTCTAAATTTTCAGCGGTCAACGCGAAAAACGTCCCTTCTCCTTAAAAAATCTCAGATCGACCGGTTGTTGGGTCGAACCAAACCTGTTCCTTCGAAAAAGTCGCATCCCGTTTATGATTCATCTCGCTTCTGAGTAACCTGCTTGATATTTCACTGAAAGTCTGCCACGACATACCTTTCGCTTTTGATGAGTCAATGATTACGGATATCTTGTAAATAGTTATCTCTTTTCTATACATAACTATTGTTTTTGCTGCGATCAAATCAATCATGCAGCTAATATTAATAGGTCAAAATCGATTGATGCGTTTTACATGCGTATCATATATATATCTCACATTGTATTTCTTATCTATCGCGATGTTTTGTAAAATACAAAGACATATTTAAAGCAAAATAGATTCGTGTTATCTTATCCACAGTTTCTGATTTGTATACTTTTATCATTGGAAATGTGTTTTAAATCTACCGGATGATTAGAATCATTTTAGTAAGTTGGTGCAAATGTTATGAATAAATGTTAATTGAATAAAATATGTATTTCTTTACCTTAATAAGATTACTGTGCAATATGATTAATATAAGATTTTCTTCTTCATCTTCTAATCTAATGTGTTTGTGGAATAAAGAGATTTTATCAAAAAAAAACAGAATACCTAAAAATGAAAGTTTTAATTATGTAGGTTTAAAGTACACGACTATGATATGCCTCGAAAAATATTTTAGTTATTGCTTTAACATAATGAGCTTACAAATAAATGTTATTATTGAAACGAGTCAATAGAAAACAGTACACAATCACTGGAAAAACACGGAATTACTCACGGAATGCGATGTTACGTTAGAAAGAAATTATAAAATCAATAATTTTTAAAGAAAAAAAATTATAAAATTTGTTGGTAAATACTTTTAATTATTATTTATTCCATAAAAGTAATTGTCATTATATTTTTACATGTTTTCAAATATTTCTGAAGATAATATAACTTATAAGATATAGACGATGATAGCTGTACACAAATGTTTTCTATTCGATGTGAATGATGTAGTTGTTTTATGCAAAAATATATCCTATTTAGGATATCTAGTTCTAGTTTTCTCCAACACTTTTTTAATTATTTTTTAGCAGATTATATAGTTTTGCAGAATATGAAACAAATTTTATAAAAGAAAAATGAGAAATGAGCATTAATGTTCTTTTTTTTTGAAAGAAGTAGAGAAAAATATAATCTTTATAAATATTTACAATTAATATTTTTATTGAGTTAAAGTATGAATTTTTATGTTTCGTTGAATTTTGTTGAATAATATTAAAAAAAGTCTGTGAAGTTAGCACGACAATCTATGAATTTCAAAAAAATACTAAGAGTTCTGATAGCACTTTTTATATTTCTGCAGTTCCTAATAAAAATTAAAAAGAGTTCCGCATTTTTTCAATTTCGATTTTTTTAATATAAGAAATGCAAACTCTTTTCAATTTTTATCAGGAACTATAAAACTATGAAAAGTGCTATCAGAACTCTTAGTATTTTTTTGAATTTCGTAGATTGTCGTGCCAGCTTCACAGACACCTTGAACTTTTAATTCTAAAGTTATTATTATTAATTATTATTATAAATTATAAAATTAAAAGTAACACTAAAATACACATATATTAATTGTGTGTATGTATACAATTAGCATTCGTGTTCCATTTTAGTGTTATTTTTAATTTTATAACATAATAATAATCATAACAATAATAGTTCTGTAAACAATGCATAGGGCAATACGCAGTTAAAGTCCTCTATGATTTATAATTAATATCGTCCCTAAACTCGAACATCTTGTGAACCCCAGAGAACCCTAGATGCTAAACAAAAAGAATAAAGATGACAATAGATCGGCTGGAAGGCAACATGGGAATAGCCAGACCTATATTTGGGAGGGGGGGGCTAAAAAATATTTCTGTATTTTTGGTGACTATTATTTATTTTGTTAATTGTTCGTTTTGTGTATTTTTAAAAATTACAAAATTTTTTAATACAGCACGGAACAACAAATCTAACATTAAGTATTTAACTTTTTAATAAGCGCGAAACAATAAATTAAATAGTCAAATATTAAGATTTAACTTAGAATTTTTTTAGAAAGACAAGCATCTCTTTAGACAAAGAAATTATTACACAATGCTTTATTTCTTAAATTTGATATAAACAAAGAAAATTAATTAACAAAACTCTTTTTTTGAGACTTTTAGTCATTGACTTGAAGTTTTGGCTCGAGTGAGTGCCACTGAAGTAGCAGGTAGGTAATATGAAATAAGAAAAGAATACAAAAAAACATTTTATAGAATTCGACAATTTTGTGCCAGATTTATTGCCTAGTATCTGCCAATAGAAAAAGAGTAAAGTATCTTTGTCACGCTCATCACAAGGCCTATTTCTATCCTAGGAAGGACATTTGTTGATAGAAGAAATCTTGGTAGAGATTTGTTGAACTCTTCCCCTTTTTTCGTCCTTTAAAAGGACGTCCGACGAAACGCATTTTATTTTAACAATTATATTCAACATGAATACATCAGTGTTCATTGCTTGTATTTATTGTTAGAGAGAAACTTAGTGACATTTGGAAACATTATTATCCGTTATATTTAAGCGATATCTGCTAATTGTATTAATAAATAGCTTAATCTCAGATTTAAATTTAATCTTGAATTTATCGGAAATCGATGAAAGTGAAATGTGGTGGAAGATTATTTTAATTTAATCGATATTGAACATTTTTGTGTAAAACAAAGTGTAAAAATAGAAACAGAAAGTAAATAAAAAAGTGTGTGTGTACGTAAGAAAAAGCGATATATACAGAGAGAGAGAGAGAGAGAAACAAATACAAAGGTGTAAAGAGAAAAATTACAAGAGACAAAAAATATAACTTATTCTGTTTTTTGTTCCTTGAAAAAGTGATAATGTAAAAAAAGAAACGCGTGATACCACGTATAAAAATTAATACGTGAATAGAAACCACAGCTTGATCCGGTTTACGATAACACGTATCGTTTGCAATGTTATTTTTAAGAATTGCATCATTATAACGAATCATAAGCGAAAGGCCAATTAATAAAAAATTATTTGTGATTAGTATATACGATGGAATAATAATGAAAAAGAAATATATACAGGGAAATCTCTCGCATGCCTCTCTTTCATAAAAATTACAATATTCGATATTTTGAAAACACAGCTTTGTCTAACACATGTCTTAATTTTGTGTTTTAGGACTGCATCGTTTTCAATCGCAGTAAAACGTTCTTTGGGGCTATAGTAAAACTTTCAAGTCGTCGCCTTATCGCCGTCACTACGTCGGAGGAAAAAAAGCAGGTAAAATTAGAAAAAAATACTATATGCGCATATATGAGAAAATATATATCAGAACATTTCTTTATAGAGAGCATTTTTTTCAAAAAAATATTCTACGTCACGATTTACTGTCATCGATTTTATGATCATTTTATCATCAAATAGTTGTGTGAAATTTCTTCAAGAAGCATTATATATGTAATAATGAAATTATTTAGTATATTTCACATTATTACGAAAGAAAGGAATACAAAAATTTTTTTCTAATAATACGCGGGGTAAATGTAATAATTAATAATGTATTTTGTGTGTCGATAACGTAAGAAAAAGCTGTAATATTTACGTTATATCGTCTTATAATTAATTAATAATGATACTCTCTTGTCATGACTAAATTGCAATCGTCTTTATTACATCTTAATGATAGCTGACGGTAAATACTTATCCTCAAGTGCAACGTAGGACGTATCTGCGTATTACATGCTTCTCCGTGAATACTCGGTCAATTATTGATTGTTGTGTGCGCAATTGGACATTTTTGCTCGTGAATATTTTAGCAACTCGTATTTTATCGGTCGCGCATCGTTCTTTATTGTCGCAGCGTTTAACGTTACGAACGTATTTGTCAATAACAGGTTGTAAGACACGTAAATCAAGCTCAGCCGTCGTGCGTAAAATTGAAACAGCATCAGGGGAAAAACCAAAATTGCCCCGAAACGTTTATTAAACTCGTCCCGTCGTATGTATAAAAACATAGCCGGGCGATCGAACCGCGATAAAAACGGATTTTGCGCAGAGACCTCGTCCGCGATCGTAACTACGTTCGATATTTATCGTGACGGTTCACGGCTCCGCCGTCTCTTAAAAAACCGCAAGAACGCGGCAGACAAGAAACCTTGCGGCTAAAGAGCGACGATTTCGTTACCACATCCGCAAACACCCTCGCGAAGTTCCGGCCTCGCGATCCATCATTCGTATCCGACTATCATTCGCGTTTGATAGTCGCATATATAATATGCGTATATAAGAAAGGCTTTTCCTAAACACAAATTTTTATTCAATTATTTTTATTATTTATTTCAATTTTACTATGATTTTTCATTCACGAGATCATTTATCTTTACTATTTTATGCTCCAATATTGGATGGAACTTTCACTATTTGTGGCTAAATCGAACGGTATCGACGCGTGTGCTTTTGTTCCCTTCAAAGCTACTTTTCACTGTTTCTACCGACCTTAAAAGTGATAATTGTACGTCGAAGCGTGACAGGTGGAAATAACGTGTAATTTTTTTCGTACACTTTGGTCATTTCTCGAGAAACTAATTCGCCGCGACTTCCTCCCTTGACACTGGGATTCACTTATCGTGGAAATCACCGTAATGAACGCATCAATGTGTCTCGAGGGTTTCGTGACTAACGTTACGGAACGTTCTCGGAACCAAGTTCTTTCACTCCAGGCAGTTAGCACGTAGGCGACGGCTTAAAATTGCAAAATTGCAGATATTAGTCGTACTTTTGCAGCTGCACGATGAATCCGTACGTACGTACACGCATGTACGTATCCGCGTTTGCTGTACTTGCACGAATGAGAATTATGCATTGAGTTGTTTTGAGATGTTTACCTCGCAGTCCTTCTCACTTATGTCATTTATCTTGTAGTCCTTCTATTTATTTATCTATCTCTCAAAACGTTTATCAAGACGATAAGACAGAGGGTACTATTTGTCTTGTATAGTATAACTGCGTTTGGTCGAAAGAGGCTCTGGATTCTACGCATTTTATTAATCTATATTTTAGTATATAATCTCCACGATAAGTTAATCTCACATGTTCTTCTTTAAATATAATTAATCTTGAATAACATTATATTTAAAACGCAAACGGATGTCGAGAATGACTACGAAAGAGATGCGTGCCCACGATTTTCCGGCTCTATTATTTTCAGCTTCCTATTTTTTTCTTGCTCGTTATCATCAGCCACGTGGATTGAAACGAGGCCATAGTGAAACATGTCCGTGAAATACATATTACGGATATATTCGTGGCTGTTTAAACGTCTAATATTTACAGAAGAGTGCGCGCGAAATCTGGTTCGATAAAACTGAAAGGTGAACGCACTAATAACTCGATTAAAATGATAAGACATGCAATTCGTAATATCAACCTGATAAGTTGAGTCATCTTTCGAATCTGATTCTTTTTCTATTGTTTCTCGCGGTAACTCACTTTAAAATATATAAAATAAAATAATAAATATATAATAAATATATAAAATAAAATAATAATATATATAAATATATAAAAGAGATGAGAAAAACGCAAACAATTTTTATTTATAAAGTTCATTTGTTGCGATACAAAAAGTATAAGACAATAAAATAGCAATTTTTCCTTTGTACATAATTGCAGCTCCGTTCTTACTCCGGCCGCCTATTACGGAGAGCGTTTAATAACGCTACTCTCGCCGCGTTAACCTTGTAAGCGATGGCAACAGCGTGTTCGTAATACTACGAAGGGACATAAAACCCGTTCGAACATGTGGACGCGTGTCGCGCGACGAGCGATAACACTCCCCACCGCGGTAATTGCCCCGATAATTAAGCCGCTTCATTAATCGCGGGAGACCTTAAACTTTAGACTTTTCTTCCTCGGCGTTTCCATACCGATGGGAACAGATATATTTATATACATAGCTGATGTTTTGGCTATGAATCATTTTCTATAAGCATATGCTATCTCTCATAGATTCATTTTAACGACGTGGTATGTTTATGTACATGACGTACATATACATGATTTTCATAAATACAAAGTATACATTTCCCATGGTTCGATGACAACTGGATTGAATTTTTAAAAATTTACGCACTTATCTTTATACATTTTATTAAACCAATAGTCTCCAATCATCATCACTTATGGTTGATGAGTATGCTCACTTTAACGGTTATATGAAATGAAAACCCTCTTGTTGGCGTGGAGGATTCTACCATCGGATGAATGAAGAGATAGTGTACTTTGCTTAGAGTTACAAACAGGCGCGACGATAACTCTTACACGCACGTCATAATTTATTATCGCGAGTTCTCCTGCTCCAAAATTGCGTCAGGTATTGCGTGGCCTCGAAATGCACGCGATCTGTCTCTCTTTTTCTTCTCTCTACGGTGTATTTTATTCTGCGCTGCAAACTGTAATCGACGGAGTACGCGAATCAGTCCATCACGAGATCATCGTGATCAAGGTATACGCTCGAGAAACAAAGTAGCGGGGATTCTCCGACCGATGACCATCGTCCGCCCACGCGACCGCGTCGTTCTAAAAATATACAGCCCGGTCCTACGGTGCTACCGGTTTTAAATCTCGGACGATTGCGTTGCGCGATGCTCTTTCCACTGAAATAAAACGATAGATAGACGACGACGAGATTGTGGAAGAGATAGGAGAGACAGAGCGAGAGCGAGAGACAGAGGGGGGGAGGAGGGAATATGGTTGCTCTTGTCGAAGTGTTTTTTTATGACTCTCAACTCGCGGATCGTTAATCTTGATCACCGAGAAGCACCTGCGACATTGACTCCGATCGGTTCGAGAATCCTGAAAGTAATTAAACTGACATTTGCATCTGCGATTAATAGATTCGGCGAGATATCGCGTGATCGAAAATCTTTGCACGATGGAAAACTATTCGAGCAGCCGATTATTTATTTATTACAATCGTTATAATCGCGCTAGGCGGCTAAAATTCGATAAAATTTCCGGAAATTGATCAATAAGAAAGTGATGCGTGACGCGTAATTTAATCAGAGATTTCGCTGATATCATGCCTATAATCGTGCTATCTAAACTACTACCAAAGAACAATTTTGCTCGGATATTGATTGAAAGTGCTTATCAAGAACTCGATAAGATATTTGATCAGAACGTGTATATTAAAGAAAATGAAGTTGGTTTTTTTAAGGACAAATTTAACGATCTCGAGTCTTCTGTGACTGCTCTTATTGCATTTTATAATTATTTAACGCTTCTTTTTAGCCAATCTCTCTTATTTCTTTGCAATGATAATGTGACAGATTATATACTTGATTTCTATGCCTACTCAGCGATCTTAATCTAATCTGTCAAGACATTTCGTTGCTTATATTGTGAAACATTTCGCAATTTCACCTTTCTCATCTCTTAAATAAAATGTACTTTTTTCGTAAAAAGTATTAGAAAATACTCTTCAAAGTTCTCTCGAGACAAAGTTTAATCTTGTTAAGAGAAACGAATTGTCGTACAATGATGATACAAACAATGATACGCTCGTCCCTCTTATTGATGTCGCCTCCTTACTTTCGCATATATTGGGACAATAATTTCATACTCGTGGACGAAGTTTCGTCGAAGTGGTACTTCTCGTAACGAGTAAGTTCCTATGAGATAAGTACGCGATAAGCGTATGCGTATCGATTGGCGAAACTCAGGCTCGAAAGACGCTCGCTGGTCTCGCCCATGATTTTGCGGCAAAATTATCACCAATGTCGAGCTCGAGCTCCACCGTTGTTCTTTTATAAGCATCGATCCATCGATATCAGACACATCATTCGTCGTTGAACGATCTACGGCACAACATCTATCTAACATCTCAGCGCACATCGACTCCGATTTCCACGATCTATAGGTAATGTCATCTCTCTGTAACGTCATCCCCGACGTGCCGAGATTCACCTGGCCTTTAACTCCCGCATCTGATATCCAATGACAATACCTCTCCCCCCCCGTCTCCACTCCTAGCATTAATCTCTTCCCTCTCCCTCTCTCCCTCCTCTCTCTCTCTCTCTCTCTCTCTCTCTCTCTCTCTTCCTTCTCCTGCTTGTGTACGCACACACAGACACATACACAGACACATATACATACCGCCAACAGACCTAGATTGTCCCTCGATTCAAGTGGCGCGCATGTTTACGCTCTCGAGACTGTTTAACGCGCTCGCTAGTGCACATCTCTCGTGTCTATGTTACGTTATGCAATTCAGTGAATGGAAATTCGTAAGTACTCGATTCTTCCACGATTTAAATTGTACGCCAGTCTTATTCGAGCAATGCTGTATATTTTACAAGTGCTAAAATCAGATGTCAATATCGAGAAAAATTTCAAAGGATATATACACAATGCGTTTTCGTTTCCGTAGTACGCTTTTCATCGCAGAATGCGTAATTTATAAAATTCGCTAAATATTACGCGAATTGTATGTACAACAAAGAGAAAAATATTAATATTAGTATAATATCAATTTTCTTGATTCGCGTTGAATATGGGATCTCGTATTTATTTATACACTCGCACTCTGTAGCTTAGTGTGTGTGTGTATGCATGCATGTATGTACACGTGTATGCAGCGTGAATCAGTGCGCGCGATAGGAGCATATTGTGCGTTTTTATTTCTCTCTGTTTGTCCATTCATCGGTATTCTGTACGAAAAAAAAATTTGTAACGTACTGCGATATATATACATGCATAGAGTATGTCGTGAGTATCGTTTGCGTCATAAATTATCGGGAAATTGAGCACCCCACTCGTGTCTGTTCGCTCATCCGTTCCTAATTAATTATAAGCATGAGCTTATTAACTCCGCGTAGTCATTCGAGCGATTCGAGTTAATCTTTGACACCGCGGACTGATACTCGTTATTATCTGTGCGTCTATTATAATCGTCGGAGAGAGTATAATATCAACAATTATCACAACAATATTACCGCAATAGTGCTTATCATTAATATCGATGACACACGCTTCGCCACTGCACACGAATCGAAACTACTCATTTACCAAAAAAAGGAATATCGCGATATTAAAATTCCAGTGAATTAAACTTCCATAAAATCAGAATTAAAATCACTTGGAAAAGGAACGAAAAATTTTTTTTCGATTCTTTTTTAGCTTCTTCGAGAATTTAATTCCTCCCTTTTTTTCTTAATCAGAGATAATGCAAACAGTTTCGATTGGCGGTAGCAAATCCCACCCCTGTACAAAGGTCGCGCTCGGTCTCGCGTAAACTGCGCAGTTGCGCTCGAGTGTCATACGCGCCTTTACGGCCCCGGTAGTGTTCGCTCGTGTGCGTGGCCTCTCACTCTCTCCCTCGTCGAGAGATCCCATTGCTACGTGCTACACGCTCCGCTCTCGCTCCAAGATTGTGTCGCGCGCGCGGCGCAGAAATGCACTTGCGTCTTCCAAGCGCGCAACGAGTCGCCCTCGCGTATCACGTTTATCAAATGCCCCAAGGCGTAATGCGAAATATGTAGACGTGGGAACAATGTACGCGATATTTTCTTGTAGCAGAAAAATATTTACACTTGTCTAATCTCGATAAAGGAAAAGTAGCGACCATACATCTTCCTATTAAATCTGAACGATTTTTTCCTTATTTTATCGCACGCGCAAAATCTCGATCGATCTCCCTCGTGCAACGTAAATATTCTGGAATATTTAAAAAATACGTTATTCGTGTCCATAGTGTACACCCTCCCCGGACGCAGCGTGTATCTGGCGACTGCAAACGCATGATTGCAGTAAATATTGGCGTTCAAACGGAGCTCACTCGCGACGTCCGAGGAGCGGATAATGTATTGTCACGCTCCCCGCGCGCGCGCGCCCACCCCCCACCTCGGAGTAAATCGACTACCCTCCCCAGGCCGCTTTATTTCTCGCCACACGAGAGTTGCGCGCGCACGTGTCCCCACCGCTCGACCAATCGGCCGCGCGAGCGGCAGCGGAGTAAGGGAAGAGCCGGTTGTGCTGCCGCGAGGCAGAACGTGCGGACCGAGTGACTGCGAAAGCACAGAATCATTACCACGCCAGACCTCGAGGAGAACAGACGTGTTTCTCGTTACTCTGACCTCAGTCGAGATCTCGTGTCGCTCGTAGTAGTTTATCGCCCGCCCTCGTCTCTCGCCGCACTCTTGTTTTCGGCGCGCCGCCGATTTTACACGCGTGTGATATATCGCGCCAAAGAAGAGACCGCGGACCCGGTGGACCCGGTGTTGACGATTTTCCGATCTCGTCGCGTTCATCTTCGCACGCGCCTCCGAGGCTCACGTGACGACTCGCGCGACGACTCCTGTCTGTGTGTTTACTCTTGCGAGTGAGACGTGAATCAACTGGTGCGGCTGTCAGACCACTGCGAGAAGCAAGGACGTTGAACGCTTGTGCTTTGACGAAGGCTTTCCGCTTTTTGACTCTCCTCGAGGTGAGAACTCGCCACGCGCTCTTCGCAAAGTTCGGCGTACGTCGAGTTCGGTGTTGGAGTTGGTCGAACGATAGCTCGCGGGAAGGGGACAGTTTCGTATCTCGCGATTCTCATCGTGGCCAAGAGCGCGAAAGTGATTCTCGAGACGCAGATTTCCTCGAATGCACTTCGATTTAATCGGTCGCGCGAGAAGAAAAATAGAAAAAAACTTTTCCCCGGTCTATATGCGCACACGCGTACACGTGTATACGCGAACACTGGGGGCTGCTGCGTGCGCGCACCACGTGCGATCCACTACGATGAACGTTGAAAGCGTGCGTGCGCCGGTGAACTGAACGGTCACGTGCGGCATCTAATACGCGTTCTAATACGCGCCGCGCGATTCAATGCGAGGACTTGTATGTAGATAGATATCGTTCGAGACTCTAAACGAGAGCGATCGAGGTGCGCGGGAAGAGTGTGCAGTGAGCTCGACCACGAACATTGTTTGCTTTCGTTGCAGTGCGTCGTTGCAGAACGAGAAACTAAACGGACAAACGGAACTCCCGGGGTGCGTTTACCTGCGCCTACGTTTGAGGAAGAAGAGAAGAAAAGAAAAGAGAAAAGAAAAGAAGAGGGAGAGCGAAGAAGCCACCTCTAACCATGGCGATACCATTCTTGCCCGGCGATGACAGCGACGAGGGAACGCAAGCGGGAGAACAATTGATGCTGCAGCTATACGTAACGCTACACAATGCCCTTCGGAGCAGGAACGCCCACCATCCGTCGCGAAATCGTGAGTTGTACGAATTTATAACATTTTTGCACCTTAGCGTCTCGTTCTATCTCGCGAAGTACATGCGAGAAAAATTCGCGAAATCAAATAATTTATCGGACAAGATGAAAAAGAAAAAAAGAAAATAATTGTCAGACGATTGTCTTGTGTGCTTGAAATTGCACTCTGGCAACTCGACTCCGAGATTAATAATGAAATTATTGGTCATTAGTGCTTTAAATTCATTAGTAATACTGTATGTAAATAAAGAAAGAAGGAGAGAGAAATTTTTGAGAGCGATTATCGTGTGATATGATGAATGGTTGATATAATTATGTGTGATTAAGAAATCACAAACCATAATTTTGACTGGAAAAAATTTAAAAAAGTAAAAAATTATACATGAAAATGATAAAAATAGATTGTTTTTGTAAGATCTCATTGCGGATAGCATATAGATTAGGCTAGAATTTATTTATTTCGTAATTGTATTTGAGAAAAAGTATGATGGAGAATAATGACATATGAAAGAGAAACGCTACCTTTCCTGATATTTTTTAAAGTGATTATCGTGAGAGTACCGATGCGACTCTCGTATATCTCTTGACGTATCTATCGATTGCGCGACGCAATTGTTGGAAATAAAGCGCAATATGCGCCATTCTCGTTTATGATTGTATACTCGTATATTATAAAGCAATAAGCAAAGCATAGAATATAGGAAAAAGTAAGATATAAGAAGTCTTGATTTTTTGTAAAAATATCACAATTACGATTGATTAATAAACTTCTAAATAAAAACAAGACAATACAATAAAAAACAAAAAAACTCCCTTGATCTCTTTCATGATGATTTCGCAAACTCACCAGTTTCGTTAAAGCTACTACTGCTTGTAACGATGCTATCTAAATTTTAAAGATGTTAAAATTACCCGAGTATCAAAGCCATTAGATTACCAAAGCTGTCAGAATGAGAATAGCGCAGCGAGAATGGTCGATAACATCTCGGACAAAATTCTGGAGTGCAACACGTGGTTGTTGCGGGGAACAATTCAGAGCAGCGCAAGAAATATGAGAGGGATCCACGTATGGCATTTTAATTTCTGCGCCCAGCGTTATTAATTTTTTCTTTCGCATTGCGAATAATTCATACAGGCTGTTTCGAAAAATATATTTGTCAACATGCGTCGTAAAAATTTACGTTCCCACCGTGACGTTCAAAATGATCGATTGAAAATATAATATTGAAATTATATATACACTTTTCGTCTCTCAAATAAAGAAAATTTAAAATATATCAGGGAAAAAAGAGAAAGCTATAGACCGCTACGCATTTACTAAAAATGTCAAACCGTCCTTTCTTGACCTGTTCTGTTGACAATTGGAGAAACTTTCGGGTTTTTCGCACATGTTGCATCACGTTGCCGAAAATTGCATTATTGACTCGGGTCATTGTCCTTGTGAATCACCGTCGAAACATTTCGGTCCAACGAAATCTTTAGATACCTTGACTTTCAACTTTGTGCGATGACTCGAGCGTGTATCTTTGACGTCATTCTAGACGTAAAAATTACAGGACATCTTCGAGCATTATCCTCGCGATAAGTAATATCCTGCTATCATTCTTTTGGCACAAGTTACATCATGTTGGAAATAGCAATATCCTCGCAGGAATAGTTTATTTCACTTTTATATTTTTGTGCTCTTCTAAATTGTATCTTAAAATACAATCAAAGTTTACGAAACTTGCATATTTTTTATCGTAAAATATAACACTTGAAATAAACTTATAAACTCTACTTCAATAAGACGATTATTCTTTTTACATTTACGAAAACGTATAAAGATATCTATAGGATATTTAATTCAATATTGTATCAACATAAGTCCATTTTTTGATATTTTTAACAATGTTTTGTCATTTTTGAAAAGAGTATGTGCGGATTAGATTATTCTTTTTACATTTACGAAAACGTATAAAGATATCTATAGGATATTTAATTCAATATTGTGTCAACATAAGTCCATTTTTTGATATTTTTAACAATGTTTTGTCATTTTTGAAAAGAGTATGTGCGGATTAGATGGTTTCCAGAAATGAATACTGCATATACGATATAAATATAAATTATTCCATTCTTGTAGATGCAATTTTGCGTTTAGAAAAGTCGCTCGTAGATCTATTCGATGACGAGGGAATATCTCTCGCGAAATCTCGATGGCTCATATTCGGCGCACAGTAAGGTTGAGCTTTACGAAAGTACAGTACGAGAGGGGCAGTTCTATACTGCACGCGAATAGAACAGATGTAACGTGGGTGTAGAGCATCGAGCGAAACAGAAAGAGAGAAAGAGAGTACGGCAGACGATGTCCGGCCATGACCCTGCCCCGCTGGTCGTGCCTCCTTTACGAAGAAAAGAGAGAAGGCCAGAAGAGCGAGAAGGATTGGTGATGCGTGCGAGGAGGATACGAGCGCGAGAGAAGGAAAACGAAAGAGAAAGATCACTGGTCAGTCGCAGCGCACGCACTAAAACGCACTATAAAATGCGCAGCCGATGCTGCGACGAAGCCCCGAATCTCGGATGTCGATCGTGCCAGCGCATCTTATAAAAAGATTGCGGCTATCACGATATTATCGATTGCTCTTTCATTCTCTTCGTTTTATCTTTTCTCTCTTTCTTTCGTCGCTTTGTTGTAAATTAAATAGAAAATTCGCGAGAGATTCGATTCTCGTTAAAATCTCGAATATGCGCGTGCGGAATGATTTCGAAAAATTTTTTATTCCCGAGTAAAAATTATAGTATATCTCGATCAAAATATATGTGTAAAAGGTTGATAGTCGTGCGACTTGTTGAAACTGATAAATCTCCATCAATATTGGAACCTCCCACAAATGGAGCAGCATCACGATTGAAATTTTATCGACAAACGACAAACGTCACAAAATTTGCTTGCTTCAATTTAATTGCAGTTTGATAATCGTGATTGAGAAAAATCTCTGCAGACTATAATTACGTGATAAAATATATCACTTTGATGCATTAAAAATATATTGAGAGAATCAAGTAGACTACAGTCGCTACCGCATATTACACTTGGTGGCTATTGGAACCATATCGTTAATGAATATCATTTGTACAATGAATAATTTATGGAGATTTAATCTTTCGCGACCGTGATGGATAATGTAATCCGCGGATAAATTCCCCGCTTTATTGTATAATATATTTTATTGCATTTTGTGTGCCCGGTGTACGAATAAAGCTGTACGTCAGGCAGAACATAATTATGTCCCACAGACAATAATCAAATCTTCAATCGTAATATATCGTTTTAATGCGAATACACGCTCCTCTTATTTTACCATGCGGGTAATTTTCGTTTACTGACAAAATTGTGGAAATTCAAAAACGTCATTTGATTGACGAATATTCAAAGTTTATTTGCTATTTATTCTATTTATCAGAGAGGATTCATTCTCTATAACTTAATATATAATATAATTATCCATAATTAATCTATCAATTATATAATTAATTCGTCAATCAATCTATAATTCGTCGGGATATGTATCTTCTCTTTTTCGAAGATGATGAAATTTATTAAAGATAAAAGATCTTTGAGAGGGCAATGAAAAATAAGAAATTAGCATTCTTCATGTATATCCAAACATGTAATGAACAATTGGAAATAATGTATCTCGCATTTACATCGGATTATGTAGTCAACGCATCGAACCTCGGGATCCATCGTTGCGCGCGTTTAAATCACACGTTACGATGCTCGCGGGCCATTATTTCACGAACGGAAATAGTGCCGGGCCCGTGCGCGCGAGGAGGGTCAATAACCATAGTTGCCGCGCTTTCGCGAGAGAAGATGCAGAATTGCCGCCGCGAGCGCTCGCTCGCTCGGTTGCATCAAATCGGGGGTTGTTATTTATAGGAACAGCTGTGGGCAGTCCCCCGCGCGCGCCGAGAGTCTTCTCGTAACACATTTGCAGAAAACTTCCCCCTCGTGTCGTCGGCAAACGCCTCGCGAAAGCGCGATGATCGTCGCGATTACGCGCGCGCGAATATATTTTAAGATCGCCACCTCTCCGTTCCTTTTTAAGGGAAAGATACAATCGATCCGAACGTCGCTCGATCATTCTAATGAGACGTTTACTCGAAATCGAGCGTCGAAACGACGCTGCGAATTAAGCGTGGCGTATGATTCGACTCATCTCTCGCATCTGCCTCCTCTTTGCGCCTCTTTCCCACAAACAGGTCTGATAAGAGCCGAATCAAATGATCGGGATCATCGCGCGCTCTAATCGGAGGAGTTTGATTTCTCGGTACGAGAAAGATCGGGTGACGTTCGTGTAACGCGATACGCACTTGACACTGAACTTGGTATTACGTTACTCTCTTTCTCTTTCTCTCTCTCTCTCTCTCTCTCTCTCTCTTTCTCTCTTTCGTAAATCCTCTTGTCGTAGCAGCTGCTCACAATTTTGGACTGGATACCCATCCACGCGCTAAAAGCACACTTGAAACTTGACATTTCTCTCGAATCTTCAATTTTTATGTTTTCAGTTAACATGGGCGCTTTTTTGTCATTGACAAACCGAGCGTGAAAACCATGACGACTATGACTTGCTTGTTTTATCGAAGGATATCCCACTTAGAGTAGCGGCGGACGGGCGATCGATGCCCGTCGAGATGAGAGAACAGTGACTGGAGAGTCTATAGACCTCATGAAATATTGAAAGGAATTCGTCATTGCAAATTGCCGGGTCTCTCCACCGCTTCCCGCCATTCATATATACTTGGCGAGAGCGCGACTGCTATTGACAGAATTCTTCAAAAATTCATCGCATCCCTCATTCGCGCGGACGGAGATCCTCCGATCCTCCTCTGCCTCCCCTCCTCGCATCGACGATCCGTTATCGTCGGAAGCGCGTGTAAACCGCGCTTTATCTCGTCGCAAGGCAGACACACTCGAGGGCACGACGCCGCTTCTTTTTATCTATTCGTCCGACGAGCTTATCGAATTTTTCTCTCTCTCCCTCTCTCCCTCTCTCGCTTCGTTTCTTCGTAGTTTTACTCTCGGAGAACGCCTCGTTAAACGCCGATAAATCAGCATCACGCGCGAAAAGCAAACGATAATAAACGCGTGTTGTAGCGGTTTCCGGATCACGGACAGACGCGGACGTTTAATTAATTGTCGGTGCGGTCGTTGGTCGTTATGCAAGCGTCGCTGATTGAGATAAAAGAACGATCATTGGAATACAACGTAATAATGCGATTCAAAGTAATGAAATAGTAACAAGAAGTCACTCTAGATCGCATTTTTTTTCAGTATGTAATTATCAACCGTGCGTCCGTTCGAGATTCTATATAATGACGCTTAAATCTGTTATTACAATTACATAAGGATAGTTAAAGTTGAATAATTCGCGCGTTTTATGATGAAGTAATAGCGGCGGATTAGAGGTATACAATCGTCAATTGAGAAAAATGAGCGCGAAAAAACGTGTAGATGTTTCCCAACAATTTTCCGTAATATTTAAATAACATACGAGTCGTTTTTCCATTCCTTTTTAAACCGTTTATGAATCATTTTGTAATCAACGTTTGTAAATGAGGTCGTTGCTCGTGTTTCTCGCAAATGAATATTTATCTTCGACGGACGCGCATCTTTCCGGTTTGTTAATTCCAGCGCTGATTGAAGCGGTCAACAGGCCTCTTCGCTAATTTTGGTGTAGTACTACTAACTACCTGCAGCGACATTAATAATTCATCGAGAAGATAATATCCGCTCTTTGCGCCTCCATCGATGCACCAGCATTAACGCGCGGTGCAAAACATTTTTACGGTCTCCTGAAGCAGCGCGTTTCTGATAGACCGCATCAGATAGGGGCACGCGTATCCACCGGCTCATGAAATTCGGCAGATCTTATCTACGCGAGCCTTTTCCTCTCCTGCGTCGCCGAGATTCCGTCCCGACTCTCGTATTATATATTTATCGCGATTTGTCATCAAAATTTTATCGAGCGTGAGTCAGGTGCGTATGCATTCCTGGGATCCTTCGACGCGCATCGCGGAACGAATTGATTTTTTTTTCTTTCTTTGCACATCTTTAGGCCTTCCAAATTGTTGCTTTGGTTCCTCCCTATCTCCATCGCGTCACAATTCAGTTACTTGATGAAGTAACTTGAGACGTGCACGTGAGTCATATTAAAAGAGAGAGAGAGAGAGAGAGAGAGAGAGACTCCCCGTATGTATATTAATTAAAGTCCTTCGCAGTTTTTAAAAATAATTTCTGATTGCATGCGCAACGCTCGTTGACGTTATCTTTTGCATATTTTGATGAAATATAGCTAATCAAAGGCTCAGTCCTTTCTTAAGACATCCAGATGCCACGCTGATTAATGCAGTGGCTTGTCCTTGCGCGATCTTTGTAAAACGCACTTTTCGAGAGTTAAAAATAACGATACGTTAAAGAAGATGCGACGATAATAATATCCGCGCACGGGCGTTCGAATAGATTCTGATTTTACTGACGAAATAATTCTAAATGTCATATAAGAAATATAATTTATTGAAAAATTTAAATTACTATCATTCGAATTACAAATTATTAAATTATAATAGCAGATGCAAGAAACTTTAATTTTATTATCGGGAGTAAATGTGAAAGAGAAGGATGAGAAATGCGACGAGGCTTAAAAATAGGAGACTGACAAGTGACACTTCGTAAGAAGCACGGAGCGAATAAATATTACTCTCTTATCTTCATCGCTTTGTCCTTTACCTTCGCGTATGACTGATGGACTCGAATCACGCTCCGCAAATTTATCAGGGACGACGAAGGAGAACGGCACGATGGGGAAGGGAAAAGGGGGGGACCGTGACGAGGAACACGTGAGACAAACAGGCGATAAAAGAATGAGACAATTGCGAGGAAGTGAACCGGGCGCGCAGAATGGAAAAGTGGGGAGGGTGGGTACTTTATTTAATTTTCGCGACTCACGAAACGCATCCTGCGTCGCACGTGTCCCGGAGCGCGATTCGAAGAGCCGGTCACATGCGTCTTCGCATCGCAGATCGTTGCCTCTTCGGCGAATCGCCCTTCGCGGAATCGATTTCCGCTCGCGCGCGCGTTTGCTCGCTACAAAACTCGTCTGATTATTACCGAGTATTCGCGAAATAATGACGGTGGCCGGGGACGACCGTTGCGCTAATAATCGTGATTGTTGGATCGACATCGAAATTGCGACCGCTGCGTAAAGCCGCGTTCGTAACAAATCGATGAACGCGAACGTTCAAAAATAAATGTCAAAATAAGCGTGGAATTAATTATTAAAAAATTCTGTATTTATTTAAAGAATTTTTTAAAAAACTTGTACATTAAAAAAAGTTATAACTTATTTTAATCGATCTCCGATATTGCCATGATATCGATTTTATATAAATATTGAATATTGTACCTGTCGAAGGTATTTATAAATATATTGAATAGTCAACGATAATTTAATTTCGAACCAATTGGGGCAAGACGAATAGTTATTGGAAATGCATGCCTAATATCGTTCGCGTCGTAATCGTTGACGTAACATTATTGCGGCATATATTTTCTTTTTTTTTTTTAATAACATTTCGATTGCGCGATACCAGGCGGGATAACGCGCCTGGTAATATTGTCGGCATGTTAAAATCGCCGATATATAATGACGCCTTTTATTAATCAGTTATTAAACGCAATGCGCCGCGAATCCGACAGATCGACCTTTCTGTTCGCCCCTCGATCGATCGACGGTGCATCGCGTTACGTGTAACCTTTCGACTGGTACGCGCGCTTTGTATAATCCCTCTCGAAACGTATAATATATTCGACATCGCAAGTCAGGCATGAGCCGAATACACGGTGAATCCGCGGCTTTTGTTTGAAGCGTTTACTGCGTAAATTATTCGTTTCTGTTTACAGAGTAAGAGTATGAATTTACGATGATGCTAATTTTATCCTACTAATTCTATCGAACGATATCTATATTTAGACGATTAATCGTATCATAGACTTTGTCAAATGAATGAAAAGATTTCAGTTTAATCCTTGGCTATTTCAATATTTCAATTTTTTTGTTACGTTATCACATCATATTATTTATTAGAATTAATATTAAATTTATTAAAATTATAATTTAATTTATAATTTCACGATATATGAAATTAATAATTACGCAAGATTGATTCTCAATGTAAATAGCAGCTGAGCGGAATTCTTAAGAGAACATCAATTATCAATTGCCTAAATGTCAAGATACATTACGTCTTTTCGAAATGAGGAATCACGATAGATCTGCGAAACGACGTAGTTACAACCGTGTGCTCGCTGTTTCATTGTCCCGGAAAAATATGTAAAAGAGTAGCGCGATAAAAAAAGCGCCCGATTGTCGCACACACGTATATGTATACGCATATGCGCGCGCGCAAAGAAGCGGACGGTGCAGCGGCCGAGGTGCATTTTACGTATTTCGTGTATGTCGTATATACGCGATGCTGTGCAGCGCTTCGGCGGCCTTGAGAGAGGTTCTTTGTGCGTTCACTGCGCGCGTATATACACCTACACAGCCAAAATCGGCTCGCGCCGTTACATGCATACACTGTAACAAGTTGCGTTGCGCTTATGTACAAAGGGCGCTCCGTGTGACTCACATGCTCGCATATGCTACCGTCTCCGTCTCCCTCGCTCCTTCTCCCAGTGTTGATTTTTCTTTTCTTCTCTCCCTGCGTCCTATTCCATTTATCCACTTCTCTCTCCCTCTCTCTCGTTCTCATTCCTACATCATATATATACATGTGTGTAGGTATATGTGTAGATATATGTACACCGCGTTTCTTTCTATTTTCTGCGTTTCTTCTCTCTCTCTTTGTCGGTCAACGTCTCTATCCTTGGAGCGTGCACATAAGCTCGAACCAGATATACGCGCCAAAGTGTGCACACATGAGACCGTGAAGAGTTGCATGCGGGTGTCGGCCACGTGCGCGCTGCACTTTTTGCTCGCGGGGTAACCTTCGCCTTTTATGCGTCGCGCGCGCCAGCGCTGGAACTTTACGCCCTTTTCGGCGATTTGCCACGACGAGCTTTTCGATACACGCCGTTGAACAAAGGTGATACGAAAAAAATGTTTTTCGTAAGTGGAAATGCCTCGAGTTTTTCTTTGATAACTGATGCTGTCGGCCAGAAATGTGTACTGAATCGACTCGTTTTCAAGGTTTCTCGTGTGGTATATTTTATGAAATTCAAAGAGACTCGATATCTCTCGTTTTGAAATAAAAATATAAATATTTTTATAAATATATGTTTAATTTTATTATATTTTTTACCAGGTCTTACTATATTTATGTTATCCAATTGTTTTAGAATAATCTATCTTATTGCATTATTGTTGTAATATATTGGATAAATAATTATAATTGACATTTTTATGTCTCCCTTTTCGATTATTTCTTGCGAGATGCATCTCTCTCTGCACGTTATTTTTCATAGATTTATAAGTTTTGGTGTTTGCGTATTAGTCAACTAAATCAATTTCCAAAGAGATATCACGTCTCGCGGCTGAATTACATATAACTATCGCTTATCTCTCCGTCGGAGGCCACACATCAAGTAATAATAAATAACGAGTTCGATTATTATAAATCTCTGTGCAAAGGTTCCAGGCATTCTCACGCGGGCCACGTCGAGTGACATTTGGCTGGAAAAACAAGTAGAAAGCAACGGGGCGTCGATGCCACGTATGTTTCGCAAGCAACGAAAAGCGCGGCCGGCCGCATCTTTCTCTCTCTCTCTCTCTCTGTGTCTTTCTCCTTCTATCGCGGATGCTGCGGCACTCTCGACGAGCTATCGAAGACCCCGCGACGGCGAACGGCGGAGGCCGTAATCGAGTGTAGGTGACGACAATGTGTGCGTCGTTGCACAAGTGAAAGAGCCCCGGGGCCTCTACTCGAAATGTCAAGGATGCAACCATGTGCGCGGTTACTCGCGAGAGAAGGCGAGGGAGGAGGGAGAGAAAAGAGGGATGCGTAGAGTCCGCGAGACAATGGGCGGCCGGGAGGCACCGTAGGATTGTTATTTTGTCACGCATGGGGCTCCCCGGCCGTGTATTCGCGCATCCATCCATCGCGCGAAATGAAAAGTGGCCGTGTCTAAATGTTTCTAGAGCCTAACAGTACGGTGAGCAACGCGTTGTAGATTCTGCTTTCACCGCGGATTCGTCGGATGGGCTTTCAAGGTTGCAATCACGAGAGCAGAGGAGCGTGATGATATCGCGCGATTCTGTTTCGTAACGCACGACAAGTGTCTTCTCGATGCTCCGTTATCCGTAGGGAAGGAATGACGTCATCGGTTCGCGCTGCTGTATCTGACATGCAATCTTATCCGATACCGATTATACGAGATGAGGAAATATTTATTTATAACTAACTATTTCTGTGATAAGTAAACAATATTAGAATCCTTTTATTCTCCAACTCGAGAAACCGACGCAGTCGTTGGTAAATAAAACTGCGTTAGTCGATGACGTGATAATAAAGAGAAGAATAGAATCTCGACTGGCAAATAAGTGACGACATAAGTATGCGATGGAAAGCGTGTCACTCTCGGTAGCAGAAGTCGAGACTTTATCGATGAGCACTATTCTACGAAATCATAGTTGTGAGAGATAAAATGGCACGTACATATATACATATCTAGACACGAGACAGGCAGTCTGCCGCGAAACATGATAACGCACGTTTCCCAAGCATAGATAGTGACATGTGTTTGTCGAGCTCGCAAAACAGAATCATTCCGTGAAGCTTTTCGCTAGGTCGACGGTTGTTGTACCATCGAAAAAATGCGCTCGCGAATTTAAAAGTATTTCATGCCAGGGAAATTAAACATCAATATATACATGAATGCGCTGCTTATTGTATTTTTACCCTGCATAAGAATAATTGCTCGCGCGAAATTAGAGAGCACGATTGTATATTTCTTATATTTTTATCTAGATAAAATCGTGTGCATATGTGACTCTAGAGATTCTCTCTCGTAACATGCGGCAAATGTCGAAACTGCGAGGAAAAGGTCCCGCGAATCACCCGTTAAAAATTTTAAAGCTATCATTACCCAACAATGTTGTTCTCGCCATACACGGACTGCATGCTTACCTTGCAGCGAGCACTTTGTGTATTAAAACCTTATAAGCGAAGTAACTGTCTCATACTCCAGTCACCGGAATGGAAAGTCACCATTGTGTGACGTAATTTACGTGTAATCAATCGTCGTTATATGAGCGTGGCGACACGAGTACCCGGTGTTCGTACGTTCGTTTCCCGACGCGTACAGGGAGTTGTAAAACGCGATCATTATTAATTTACATATCACGTGACTGCTCGTTAAACACACGCGTAAAGGGAATCTCGAGTCGAGATGACGAATTCCTTCGCCATAATCTCTTTGTCTATTCACATTGTAAATTAAAACGAGTCTTAAAGAAATGTTCATTTTTTTCTAGACCGAGCACGTCGACCCGGCGGTCGCGAGGCCCAGCAGCCTCTGGTGATCTTCCTACAATCCGGCAACGCCGAAGATCTATCGAATCTGCCACTGCCGGATCTGGTGCAGTCGGCCGTAGATCAGCTGCCACCGCCGTCGCCCCAGGTGACGGTATCCGTCCCCAACAGCCCGATGAGAGACGCGACCTTCCAGTTCCCCGAGTGCACAAACGGCGGCGGTGCGCCGCTGCCGAGCCCAAGGCCACGGCCGCGAAGACGCTTCGCCTCGGAGAGCTCCATCATGGAAACGGGCCCGATCGAGGTGAGCAACTGCAACAGCGGTAGCACCTGCTGCTGCCTGATCCTGAACGAAAGGCAGTCGTGGACGAGCGTGGGTGCCAATCTCAGGAACATCGCCGGCGACTTTCATGCATGCAGGACCAAGGTCAGTGTTACGCAATCGCGATTAAATCGCGGGGAAAGAATGCAGATTGCGGATCTCAATGCGGAATAACGTTTCGAATACATCGAGATCCTTGCATTCTTTCCCCGCGATTCGATAACACTTGACACTTCATATATTAATGTGCAAATTTATCAAATTTTTTACATACAATTTTTACAGCTTACGAAATTAGATTTATTTTCCACCGGTTCGTCGGTAATTTTTCGAACATGCTGACGTTGTCATCGCCGTTTTCTATTCTATTCGCCGCTGATGGTATAATATAGGAGCAGTTTACGGTGAGAGGAGTACAGGTGTAAAATGCCTCGTATAAAAATTGTACGGCACCCGTTTCCGCGCACGCACGGGAGCCATCGTGTAACTTTTCACTCCACGCGTCGCAATTTCATCTTCCCCATGAAGGGCTTTTATTCGTCATAAAGCCACCCTCGCGTCGCGGGTATTATAAAACGTAACGAATATGCGCAACGAGAGGTCCTCCGGCGGGTGTTTAGTTTAAAATTTCGCTCACCCTCGAATCTCCTATTAAATTCCTATCGTTTAATTTACAAATTTTATCACCGGTTTTATAAACGTATATATATATCTTCTATATATTTCTGCATAATACATTTTATTCATGAATTTTTCACAGAAAAATGAAACGTGACAGGCTCCAAAATCTTTACCTCAACATAATTAAAATTGACATTTCCCTTATATAAGATTTAGCTTATTTCAATGCGTTCACAGACACTTATATCGATCTCGTTTAATTGGTCTATATTTATTTCAAACATCGCGAACGCGCGCGAAAAATCGATGACAGCTGAAAACGAACTAGATAAGATTCAGATCCTTCTGATATCCCAAGATTTAATAGTGTCGTGAATGATTCAGAGCTTCAGGTTTTATTTCGAAACTTCCAGGCATTCCATCACGATAGATTCGTGGTTAGAAGGTGTGTTTATTTCTTTAAGAAAGATAGAAACTATCGTTGGGTGGGGTCCATAAACGCGAATTTAGTTATATCAGAGTATCCCGACGACGTATATGTGTGTGTGTATGTGTATGCGTGTCCCGTGGGTGCAATAAATATCGGTTTCACCACCGTCGAGACGTCTAATATTGCCCCCCGTGAGTACGTGCCCCGTGCCACCGGCACTTCATCAAAACTCCCACCTCCCTTCCCCCCTCTTGACGATCGCGGCTCGGTCATTCGATCAAATATGTATCGCCGACCGGTATGGTTCTTCTGCGGGATTTTACGACGGTTCTCCTCTCTCGTTCGCGGTCGGAAGAAAGGAAGCAGCGATTGTTGTGTGCGTGGATTGGCGAACGAGCGGATAAGAGAGATGAATCGGGAGATATTTGATACGTGTACTGGAGGCACGTAATGTCATCATCCGCGAGATTAACGTAGCGTGGTTGAAACGGTATCTACGATATTATCTTGATGGATCGATATCCTTACGCATTGGTAGCTCGAGAGACAGAGAGAGATACATGTACGGAGATATGCGGGGCTATTTCCAGACACCTTGCTAGGAAGAAACGGCAAACATTTTTCGTGCTGCGGAAAATTAATTGTATAAACACTGCTTTGCTAAAGATGCCAAGAAACATACGTAAAGATCGCAATCCTTATTTAATGAAAATTTGAATTTCAAACGCTCTTTAACACATTCTACTCGATTATGAATGCAATCTCCTGTTGCCTATTAACCGAGACAAGCATATTACGCGATGTTCATGACACCGACAATTCATCCGGCTCATCGTTTTTACAGACTGTGCGAAAGAAATTATTGAGCTCAATTATTGCGGAAAGTTTCTGATTAATGCTTTGATAGAATTACGAGATATCCATCCCATCGCCATTAAGAGACTGCGGAGAGTCGTTCAATCAAATATGTATCGATGAGCGAGACAATTTTCTCCGGCTTTACGATGACTCTTGTTTGCCGTTGCGGATTGGAAGAAAGTGAATGGCGGGAGGATGAGACATTAATAGAGAAGGAAAGACGAAGAGGAAGAAAAAGAAGTGAAGGGAGAAGGATCGTAAACGCGAGATAGAAAGGGTGTTCCTCTTTTATTCCGCCTCCGCTTTTATCCGCTTTAAAGGTCTGTCGGCGTGATACCCAATCCCGGAACGTCTAATTATTGCTGGTTAAGTGCCGGTAATTGAAGGGAGCGAACAGACCCGTGAAATTGAAGAAATCTTTCCTCCTCGCCCGTCTGTAGAGGAGATCGGATACCTATCGGTTCCTCGGTAACTCGAGCAGCGTCTTGTTGATAATACGAATCGCCGAGAATCCTCAGAATCGTCCTACTCTCTTGTTTGTGCGCGCCCGAAGAAATTGAAATGTCAGATTAATTACCGCTGGCAACATGATTCATATATCGGTGAACGCATAGCCTTGTGCGCCTTGTTTACGTCTTTTATTGCTTTATAAAAGTTGAAATTAAGCCATTTTGTCATTTAATAAAATCAATATCTCGAAATATAAATAATCAACGTCGAAACAAATCGTGTCAAATACAAAGGACCCCGCGGAATCCTTATGGAAAATGGCTTTCGATCAAATGTTTCGAAACTTTGCAAAAAGATAGTTCTCAACATGTAGATTAAAAGTGTCCATGGGCATGAAGCTCTAAAAATTCGAGATTTTCAGCTACAGCCATCCAAAGTGGTAGATTTTTGAATTTCTGCAGCATATTCCGAAGTTCGGCAACGGTAGCTTATCTTAGTTGGGTGAGCTTTCACAAAAAAGTAGTAAATACAAAAGTTTTGTAGAAACAAAAAAAGCAAAAAAAAAAGCAAAAAGAAAAACGAAAAAGTAACTCTGCCATTGACAGTTCCAAGCCTGTATTTAAAAAGAGGAGGATAAAATAACAAATACATGTATATATTTTTAATCTGTCACACACACACACACACACACACAATTAAGGCAGTCTACTTAGCACAAAAAATCATAAATCAGATGGTCTTGATGATTCTCATGCTTCCTACATGCCTATGTTTCTTAAACTTTGAGGATTTATAACTTTCACTTTCCCCAACGTAAAAAGCTTTTCATAAGGTGTTTTCGAAAGCTTTCGACCGCAACTATACAAATATGCAATCAGAAAAGTGCGAAGCTCTGGCCCAAAAGTCAACCTTATTGGTTCAAACTCCTTCAAAAATCTACCACTTTGGATGGCTGTAGCTGAAAATCTCGAATTTTTAGAGCTTCATGCCCATGGACACTTTTAATCTACATGTTGAGAACTATCTTTTTGCAAAGTCTCGAAACATTTGACCGAAAGCCATTTTCCATAAGGATTCCGCGGGGTCCTTTGTCGCAACTGCTTGTAACATTTTCGCTTTGACAATTTCCTCGCATGACAGAAACGCACGTGAGACATACGTCATTGTCGCTCCATTTCTGTCGCTGTAAATTCATAAATGACTGTCAAATGTATTATCGCGTAAGCAGCGGTCGAAGCTCGCCATCGGATCGCGGCTAAAAGCTTTTCGCGGCCTAGACTTCCGGCAATATGTCATAAGTCATAGAGATCCTCTCGTATCTGCTCCCTTCCCGCGCCTCTTCTCCTCGCGTCTACCCATCACGGGAAACCACCGACGGCGCTTTACATATGCATGGAGAGTAAGCGAGCATGTAAACGGCTAAGTGGCCACATCCCCTTACGTGAAAGTTAAGTGGGCATGGCAGCACGAGCCGTGGCCACAGGCCGAGAAAATTATCTTCAATTATCTCGTGCAATCGGAATCCTCCTCCTCCCCTCGTCCCGCTTGTTTGCTCCTACTCCGATCTCGCTCTTTCGATTAGCCTTTCGACTGATCGTCGCTTCTACACTCGCTCCGTAATGGGATAGTCGTACGCATTTTCGTTGACCTCCGCGTAGAGAGGGTTGCACCTGGCGCACTCGCTGCTTTTTATGTAATATACGGGATTATGAGCGAGCGGGCGCGCGTGTAACGCGCCGTAAAACGCGAAATATAGCGCTCCGACGTGTCAGAAACGGGGAAATAGCCGACTCTCCTCGTATCGCTCGGGAAATTGAAGCCAGGCAATTTCCCCCGCGAGGGAATATCGATACCGCGCGTTTCGAGAGACTCATTACTCGCTGAATACGCTGAATCCTCGTGCATCGAAAGTCCATCTAAAAACTTGCCAAACAATCCGATCCGATTTATCTTCGGGGGAAAATTCTCGTTTCCACGAAAGCGAAACAACGCCGTCAGCGGCGTCCGACAGCGAAACGCGTTGACATTTATCTAGTAGTTTAAACGATCTGACCGACGCGCAAATTGATGCATTAGCGTACCCTCCTCACGGTGAGATAACGGATCTTTCGCGATGGCGCAACCCGGAGAGAAGGAGATAGGCGAAGGAGGGCGGAGAGGGGCTCGGCGCAAGAAAGTCGTCGATATTTCTTCGGTCGTGTTCACCGCACGCAAACCGCTCGACTCTCGCTTACGTCTTATTTTCACCTTCGCCGGCGTATCCTACGATCCTACCCACTCTCGGCGACGCCACTCTTGCTTACGCGGCCGCGCTACTGCGCGTAATCTGCGCGCAAATTTATGACGCTTTGTCACGCTGCGCAAACTTCCCGCTCGCCCGCTCGTTGCTGCTTTATTGAAAACGAGAGAAAATTATCGTATATACCGCGCCTGTTCGATTTCGCCTGCCGGCGCCGTTTAGCCAATAATTTATATAATGCTTCATGCATCTAACGATACATGTAATAATAATAATAATAATAATATTCTCCGCTTGAGATAAGCGACCGTCTCGCGAAAAATAGTGAAAGTCGCGAATAATTTCTGCAATACGACGGTAACCAGCATCCAGACGCGGTTTATTACTATATTCGTGGACGGAAATCGTGCAATCGTAAGAATCAATGCTGATCGACATTTAATTAGTACCGATCATAAGTAATATATAACATGTTGACTGTAAATAATAATGGGAAATTTTTTTCCATTTAATCTTTAAAAATGAATCTTCCGAGGAATAAGATAACGACATGCGATATGCATTCTCGTCTCGTTTACGTCTTTACTTGGAGATGGTACTTTTGTTACCGCCGATCATTCGGTCGGTGTCGGTAGACGCTCGTTTCATCGGTCGTTTCATTGCGCGTTACCGAACGAGTGCCAACCGCAACTTCTGTTTTCCATCAGCTTTTTCTTACTTAGCCTCCGCGGCAAAACATTGGAGCCGGGCGATTGGCCGTTTCCACGGCAAACCACGCAATTACGTTGCACAATAATCCATCTTACCAGTAGTAGTCGCGCGTGGCTGTAAAGGCCTCTCTATCACCCCGCGTCTCTGAAAAGGAAGACGGAGAGAGAGAGAGAGAGAGAGAGACGAACGATTCGCTCAACATCGCCCTCCTTCTCTCTCCATCTTGCAAAAGTCGCTCGTGCGTAATCGTTTTTTGGCATCCTTTTCCGCGGCAATCGAATTCGAATCGTAAATCGGCGCGAGCGCGATTTTTACCTCGATGATTTATCTCACCGCACGCAAATTGATTTACTTTGAGAGACATATAATGGGAAACGAGCGACTTCTTATTTCGTTTGTTACAATGATTTGCTATTTTTTTATTTATTAATACGACAAGTGAACCGAGATAGCCCCTTTACAAGCGTGAGAAGGCGATATAAATATTGATTCTCCTTTCGCAATGCACTTTTGAAGAATTAGTTGCGGTTGGCAGCGCAATCACCGGGAAATTTACATTTTACGATTCATCCGTCGTAAAGCAACGAGCGCGCTGCATCTTTTCTAATAGTTTACTTTCCAATCCATGATGCTTTTTTGTTATATTTTTAATTGTACTATTTTACTGCCGTATATAATTGTAAGTGTGTGTCCTTGTTTTTTCCTCTCTTCAAATCCACAGGATTACCACACCTATCGTGACGACGCATTTTTCTCTTTGTCCATTTTCCTCCCATTCTCCACTCTTAAACGCACATCGAATATTTTAGTTTCTGACAATTATTTAATATGTGTTTTCTCTATTTAATATTTCTTTTAAAATGATAAAAATTTGTTATTCAACTCTTGCATTATATAACACACTTTATAAATATAAACAATACATATACTTGTCACACATTTCATTTTCTGTAAACCAATTTTGACTATAAAAAATGTTGACTATAAAAAATTTGTCTGCTTTTATACAAATGACGTAGACGAACCATATGTATTTCTCAAAGAAACATTTTCTCTCAAATCGTGGAGCTATAAAACGACAGCGATATTTCTATAGCTTCTTTTATACGCACGGAGAATAACCGTGTGTTTCAAAGAGAGAGAGAAAACTAGAAAGAGAGAGAGAGAGAGTTCATCCCGCGATTATTGTCACAGGTGGCCAGTCTCGCAGCTCCTCGTACGTGTTAAACATTAACGGGCGTAGATCACGATGGATCTCTCCCTGCGAGACTCGCCCTACGGAATCAACGCGTGATTCCGCGGCGAGAGGATGGGACACTATTAATTGACGAATAGAACTCCCACGACGGAGCACTCTCGCGCCCTCCCACATAATTCTCTCTTAATGTGACGTTTCTCGTCTACTCCTCTTACTTTCCACCCTATCCACATCCGAGATAATCTTTCTTCTCGCGTCGACGACGAATCGAATGTTTTTCCCGCACGTGATTGCGAACGTGCGAGAGCGTGCGATTCTCTCTTTCTCACTCTCCGTCTTTATGGGGTCGAGCCAGCGACGCTGTCCAGATATTATGGTCGTCCCATAAAAGCCCGCCACCTCGGCGATTGGGCTTTCCCCGGGCATTTATTATTGCGCGTCCGGTCGCAGCGAGTGGATTAAGACGAGACGGGAATCGGAAGTCGCGGGTCGGAGCCGAGATAACGTCGGCGCGGGAGGAAAAGGGGAAGCAGACAGAATGGAGAAACAAAAGGAACCCTTGGGAGTTAATCGTCCCGCGGCAGGAGATTGTTCTTTCACGCGAGATATTACGAGAGACTGTATCGTATCGAGATCTGCGATAATTTTCTCGGACTTTGGCTAGGTCGATGTAATGGATTTTTTATGCGTTCTCCTTGTATTGTATTCTAGATAAGGCTACTTCTCTAGCTATATTTTACAGAGATATATTAATCGTTTTCGGCAGGAATCGACACGTCATCTCGCATATAACTTGTCTCGAGAAATGTATAAATCGATAAAAATAGAAATTTTTAATTTTCCGTCGAGAGTGAAATTTTATGACAAACGAATTTTCGCAAAATCCACAGGGTGATCTAACTCGTCTTCTTTAATGCGGTATCCTCGCTGATACGCGAAATTATTATATAGCGAGTATTATATATCGGATTCACATTCGCAGATAGCACAAGCTAATTGGATAAGTATCGTTCATAAGTACGTTCTAACGGAATTTCTTTTTGCGCGCGAGCCATTCGCACGAAGTCCCGCCGGGTACCAACACCAGTAGCCGCGAGCGTCGATGCAACGGAATGGAAGTTAATTGGGTAATTAGTATCGTTAATAAGCAGGCTTTAATTGAACTTTTTTTTCCGGGTCGCGAGTGGTTTGCGCGTTCATAAAGGAAACGTAAGGGAGTAGACGCGCTGTGGACTTTGCGAGACGCGATCTTTTTCCCCTCTATAACGTCGTCGTCGTCGTCGTCGTCTCCGTGTAAATTTGTAGGGATAAGGGGACTCGATAAAACGACCGCGCCGCTTTTTCTTCCCCTTTTTTCTCCTCCGTCGAAGGCTTAGCCGCAAGAGAGTGCCGGATCGTCGGTAATTCCGTCCAATTAGGACACTCCCAATTAGGAACCTTAACCCCGCGCGTCATTCCTTTCCGTAGCCCATTCTCCAACTTTCCGGATCTACTACGCGGAGAGACTTACGACAGGTCGCCTTCGCCAAGTCTTGGCGAAAGTATCGGAGAAACTTGGTTACGCTCGCTTATCGTCGGATACTTTGGTTCATTTTTACGGAGATTAGCGACTTAACTGCTGATATTACAAGTTTATTTCATTTTATCCACTTTGTGCTTTCCAGATGTCAAGCTCATGATACTTTGACATCGTACTTTAGTGCTTTAAATATCTAATTTAGCGACGCTCTCTTTATTTACGTCACAAAATCGAATGATACTGAACGATGGATGTTGCTGTTTGTTGTTGCAGGATGCCGAGATCGAGAAGTCGAGGTTGCCAGTGATCGGTCCGGGTTTATCCAACGGTCGCAACAGCAACTCGTCATCCGCCGACAGCCTGCTATCGCTGCTGATCCCGACGCCGTTGCGAGAGACCCTCTGGGCAACGGTTGCTCTGTACCTCGGCTGGAGACTTGTCTCCCGCTTGCGATAGACGCACCGGTCTTGCCCAGCCAGCGTTCCTGTGGACGACGATCGTGTCAGCGACCGGAATGACGGCATTGAAAGCCGTTAGAACGGATGGACTTCCGCCAGCAATTGCTTTCCGGATGTCTTCCGGAAGTCCTGGAATCCTCGACCGGACTGATCGTCTCGAGAGAAGGAGGAGAACAGTCTGCGGCGCGTACTGCGCATCTCACTTTGTGATCGGATGATGGATTATCGAGGTAGACGTATCGAGAAGACGTACAGTCTCTCGTTTGAATATTCACTCCGATTGTATTTTGTATATCTGTTTTGTATCTTGCGCGTACCCTGCGCGCGACTACGCGAGAATGCGCTTGCCCGATTTCGATCGGATCTTGAAGGTCTATCTGACTGTTTAGAAGATATTGATATAATTGATCATGATGATGAAAGTATCAGTGCTGATTTCTAATTTTGATAATTAATAATTTGATCATTGATTCCATGATAATAATAATAATAATAATAACTGATTTATTTGACAATTGATTATTGGGATAATTGATGACTACAATCTTTGATTTGATAATTGAGAATCGATAATGATAATGATTAATAAAATTGATAATTGATAAATGATAATTGTGATCATTGATAATTATTGATTCGAATCAGAGTCGCTCTCTATTAAATGTGTTTCCCTTCAACCCGACGAGTAAGAAAATCTATGACTAGGAACCTATTTGTAGAGTTCCGATTTCTTGATTATTTCCTATCGATGTTAAATCGACATCGGCACTCGAAAGAAATCACTCGCCCGATCTATTTCTACCTCGCTGCTATTCGTCGCGGGAGAGTTGCGTGCTGTCGATAAATTATGACTGTGATTGCCGTGAAATGACGAGGCGAGAAGTAGCAACGGCGGGATGGCGATGAATTACAAAGTACAAGTGCATTCTCGCGCGATGCAGGAGTCACTCTTTCGAACGCTGTACGTGCCGATAGTTCGCCCTACGAATCCGTAAGTGGAGGGCGAAAGACGGGAGGGGGCTAGAGAGTTTTAGGGGAGATAACCCGGGCGAGAGTAACCGAATTGCGTATTACGTCGCGTCGGAGCCCGAGACGACACGAGGAGGGAGAGGGTATAGAGGGGCGAGCCAAGGACGAGATCCAAAGAGGATTAAACCCAATAATCAAATGATGATCTCATTACGGATAAATAAAGAGAATTAAATAAAGTAGTGTGATTACACGGGAACGAGAGAGGGCGGACCGCAACGTCCCTTATTCTCCGACGTCTTCTCTTTGCACATCCGTCCCTCTCTTGGTCTCGCCAAGATAGAAAGACTACTCTTCGATGTGCGGTTTGTAGATAACGCGGTCTCCCGACCGATACCGCTCGACGGGATCGAAAATTTTTGTCCAAGTTTTTCTTTTTTTTCTAACGATGCCGCGCTGCGCGACGACATTTCGCGAGGTTTGCTCAATATATTTGGTCTGATGATATCGCGAACCTAATCAACGAATCTATTCCGTCTCGATTACAATCGATTGAGATTTTCCTTACGATCGATCGGCCTTGCTTAATGTCGGAACGGCGCGGATGGAACATATGTATATACATAAAGAGAGAGAGAGAGGGATGAGTATGCGTGTTTGCATTGAGAGGGATGACGACATATTCCAAAAATATAAGATAATAGGGGACGCTGCGAGGATGTGAGGTGGAGACAGGGGAGCAAACTTGCGTATGTATAGAGGATTTTATCTAAAATAATAAACAAACTCAGTAAATAAGTCGATGTTATAATAATTAAAATAGATAATCGATTATATAGACCGAGGATCGCAGCATCTTGATTGGCTAGCTGCGATTCCCGTGGACAGTTTTCAAATGATCTCCGGTAGCTTAGCTATTAGGTAGGCGCCCTCGTCCATGCGGGACGCCTTTCGCGACACATTGGAAGGAGCACTTCCCTCTTTCCCCTGTGCGTACTTTTTCTACAACTCGTCTGTATTCTTCTCTTTCCTTCTCTTCCCCGCGCGTTTCTATTCCTTTTCTTTTGTCGGCAAATTGTCTATCGATTCTCTCGCTCTGAATCACCTGTTTTCTACGCGATTCCCTCCGTTTCACTTCCCCGCTTCGCAGTTCTATATAATTTACCGATGATGATTTTGTTGCGCGCGATGTAACGTAATCTCTGATGATCTCGAACGTAGCGTGTATCGGTAGAATGTCATATATTGTTTTCACTCGACAATCCAGAGAGTCTCGACTTTCACGGTCGAGCGGACCAGGATTTTTCATTTCGTGATTTTTCTTAGGGTTTTACGGGAACGGCGAAGAAAATAGCGAGTGAAGGGGAGGAAACGCGTATATTCTCGGGCTTTCGGTTGCAGACTATCCAGACCAAAACTATCTGAGGCTGCTGTGTATAGTCGTCCCTGCGGGCCGCGTTTTCTCTTTTCTCCCGAGTACAAGTCTATTGCGTTTTTCCTTTGTCTCCCTATTGATAGGCTGATTGTGACGTTACTCCGTCGAAGTATTCCAATGTGTAGGTCCATAGTATTTATTTATAGGCGATACAGTTTTTCTATTCGTCTAACAGGCGTTTGAGAAATAAATAGTATATATGCGCGGGCGAGATATATTACTGCCATTTTTCGAGATAAGCAAATCCTCGCCAGACGCTTCCGTGGGAGCGGTTTTGTGGAAAGTCAATAATAATGTCGGTGTCCGTAATTCTTAAAGACGAAGTAGTTAGCGTCGTTGAGACACAGATATTTTAAGGAAATACGAGAATTCGTGAAACGCGCTGCAAGGAGAAGTCGTCTTAGACGACGAAAGAAATGAGTATTTAACGCGTCGTTTTAATCTCGGTACGCGCAAATTTTCGAGCCTTTATCATGTGTATTTTCATCATATTTAGCGCTCCATTCTGTCGTGTTTTTGCGAGCATATTTCTCATTTTTAGAAACTCAAATCTATTTCCACGGAACGCGAGTCAACCGTTAAATCCAATTATACATAGATGGTGAGATTAGATTTCCATCGAAGCATTTAGCAAGTGAATTTAATATATAAATAAATTTATAAATTTAATATATAAATAACAATTGTGTGTGATTTTTGAATTTACTATAAATGAATAAAAAGTTGCTGCAGTAGATTGTTTAAAAGATGCTCTTTATATATACATATAAATTGTAAAGTTTTAACATTTCACGTTTATCTCATGGAATCTAATTTCACAAGATAACATTTACAATTTTACATAAATAATTTTTCGTCATATTTATCTGGAACTTTGGCTCTTACAATCGGCGTGTCAAAATTGTCAAAATTTGATGAAATTGTCAAAATTTGAATAATACTCGCGCCGATGATCGAACTCGCGCCGATGATCGAACTCGCGCCAACTGTCAGGGATATTGACAGCTGTTGCGAAAAAATTTGTCTGAATTTAACGGTGTGATTCGCCTCTCACTCTCATCTCGGCAGAATTTCTAATATTCGATCAGGTTTCCTCTGTGCAGCTTGCTCCTTTCGCGGAGAGAGCACGCAACGGTACAAGATTATCGTGTATACATATTGATACGATATAGATAGTGTTTGTCGTTGTCACGGGGAGGACCACGAGTTTTAAGGGGGGATGACTCTTACTCTCGTGGAGGTTGTTGCATTCCGACCAAAGGGAAAAATTCCCGTTTTCCTGCAGCGCGATAAAACGTGGCGCGTGACGGCCTAAAAAAAGGTCGCAGCCATTTAATTCTTTTTACTCCGTATAGATAGGGAAAGGCAGAGCGAATTCGCCGAATTTGGCCCGGGGACGGAATATATTATATATATATATACGTGTCGGAGAAAAATTGAAAGTGAGAAAACACGGCGCATGTACATAGTCGCTTTTTTTCGGGGCCGTAAAAAACGCGATAACGTTCGAACTACGGTTTTTCCCCCCGATATATTTTTTTTTACTTTTTTGTTCTTTTTTTTAGATTAATTGCTCTATAAAAGCACTTAGGTAATAGTCAGCCATATTGAGGATATAATGATATATAGATAAACGCATATATATTATAAAAATATATATATATATAATATGGAAGATATATATATAAAAGCATATATATATATATTTTAAATGGTATATTCGGGGATATTATTGTTTCGAGGGAGAGATGATAACCCGTTATATGCGGAGGAAAGAGAATCGTATATTTCAATAGGGTATGTGCCCAGAGAAAGTATAACGGGGAGGTGGTGTTACAAGGATAGTGGAGATGAGACGATTCTTCGGAGATTGATGGAGGTCGAAGGGCGTAAGTCGAAGGTGGGAAATAAGCTGTAACTGTGACTATGTGGATCGTGGGGGGCAGGCTGTCGATACGCTTACTCAAAGAGAGATAATTTCGCATCTGAGATCATTTAACCACAACTTTTAAACAACTTTTGACATGGGAAGACACGAGAAACGCGGTCTTCTCGAGGGTCTTTCCGCGTTGGAAGAAAAACAAAAAGAGTCAGCAATATATGTATATATGTACATATTTTGCACGCGCAATATATAAGAATAAGTGCACATACACACACACACACACATACACAATGTGACGGAAAAGAATGCAGCGGTAGACGCAGCCCGCCCACCCGAGATCCCCGCGCGTCAAAGCGTCACTGTGATCTCGTAATTATTAATAAAATATCCGATTATTATAACGAATAATCATATTGAATACTATAATACATCCTTTCCCTTCCCCCTTCTATGAACAAGAGAACCCCTCCCTTCCCGGAGACGATTTAACGTACTTTTGCAACTGCGGTTGCGCTTTTCTCTCATTGCATTTCTTTGGCCCACCTTGTTCTGTTTTTTTTCTTTTTCTTTATTTTTTTATAGTACGCGTTCGCGCGCGCGTTAGTTTGTAGTAATCTCATAAGATTAAGTATATGTTAACGAATCTTTCATATGATCTCCTGGAGGTATCGATTGTTACGCGAATTCAGCGGTCGACGCCGTTCGTTTCCGCCCGTCCGCGCACAGAAAGTCTTTTTCTCTCTCTCTCTCTCTCTTTCTCCCGTCTCGTTCTCGATTTTTTCCATCCCTCTCGGTTAACGGTTCGTCAAAACGAACGGCATCGGCGCTCGATTGGCCGATACCTCAATTAGATAAAGATAGGATTATTAGGATTAAAGAGAGATAAACCATTATATTCGACGTGAGACGAAGGATGACGGCGTTGTTGTAGCGATCTTATTCGGATAGCTAGGTTTATAACAACGAAAAAACTGTTTATCGCTGCGTTCGCACTCAATAATCATCTACGACATAGTACGATCACTGATTATTATTATTATTATTATTATTATTATTATTATTATTATTATTATTATTATTATTATTATTATTATTATTATTATTATTATTATTATTATTATTATGTATTATTATTATTATTATTATTATTATGTATTATTGATTATTTTATTATTTCTATTATTATATTCGTCGCAAAACATGTGAAAGCTCGAGGTCTCAAACTCCCCGGCGCTGTAAAGAGATAATCGACTAGTCTTATCGGACCAACCATTGAGATTCGTGTATTTTTGTTTAACGACGCATATTTTCTAAGATCGAGATTTCCCTCTCATACATACATATATATACATACATATATATATATATCTATATTTTTTTTGTTTTAAATAATCGATTAAACCTCCCTCCTCCTAGAAAGCAATTTTTGCCTTTCCTATAATTGCGATCCCGAAGTATCGAGTTCGAAAGTATTGAAGGGGAGATGGGCTCTTTCGGATTCGCGCGCGCAGATGATAAATTTTTAATAGGACCTTTCCGGATATCAATCGATACGAGACGACGAATATTGGATCGAAGTGCACCGACACTTGTATTTCTCCGTAAAATCACACTTCTACCAGTAACAAGTTATTATAGTACGTCACATAACGCATGCATTTCGATTGTGATCGATACTCTTTTCGCGCAGGAACGGACGAGCCCCTCTTGCCCTCCGGTTCAAGTAACAAATCGAAATTGTATGAAGACAAGAACTCGTTGTACACAAAATTACATCTATATATACATATTTACGCTGACACGGCATACAAACGCGGTATGCATATTACATAATTACATGTACACACAGACATACACTTGCCCTTAATACTATTGTAATTGTCTAAGATCTTATGAGAAATTTTCGTTTGCTCAGACTGTATAAGTTTGCCATAAAATGACTGTTGTACGTTCTTCGGATGTGTAGTACTCGTGTCTAGAAGTAAGAGAATTATTCGCGATTCTATCGCCCCAGCCACAGTCAGGTGCCAACCGTCGCTCACGGTTTCGTTCTCTTTAGCGGAGCACGCTGGGACACGTAACAGTGACCCTCGGCTCCGATCGATAGGTCGATCATTTGTGTCATCGTGCCACTTGGAAACCCCGCTTTTCTCTGAGTCTCTCGAGTGTAACTCGCTCGACGCTCGAAATACGTATCTCGATTTCATCTCGCCCGTTGATTTAGTATTTGCGCAACCGTCTTGTCTTATTTAATTCTGACCATTTGACTTACGTCACGAACTTTCAAATATATACAAACACGACAAGAGAGGATATTTATTTATATTTTTGTTAAAAATTTTGTAAATATAATTAATTTTTTTTCGAGGGTAATTGTTGGCAAAATAAAATCTTTTTTTTTTGAAAGATATTCTAACAAGAAAGTTTTATCAGATTCTTTACGTGTGATTCGCAAATCTTTATCGCATTTATTTCATAGTCGCTCCATGTAAAGTTGATCGAATCAAAACGAGAAGCGAGCAAGTCACACTCGGCGGACCACCTTTGCCTATCTCTTTGCTATGTAATCTTTTGTGCTCCAGTTTAAATAGCAAGAAGCTCGTAAACTCTGAATGCCTACAAAAATACGTTACCTGTAGCCAAATGTCCCGTGGACCATATAGACCGCCGCGATCTATACGTTATTTGCGAAAGAAGAAAAACGATAGGAAGAAAGAGAGAACGAGGAAATATGTATTTGGGTCGATCGAGCGTGCGTGAAATCGTATGAAAGGGATACAAAGAGAGCGAGAATGAGAGAGAAAGAGAGAGAAAGAGAATAACTTGATAACAAAAAATAAAAAAAATTTTAACCGTTAGAATTTTCCTCCCCAGAACAAACTGTTATGGGGTCTCTCAAGTCGTATGTAAAGCTCGCAACTGCCTTGTGATAGAGTCTGGACTGCAAATAATTCCGACACGTGACAGAGATAATATATAATCGGGCTGTATAGACTGTCAATGGAATACGATCAATGTGTATAATAAAACATAGAAGAGACAAAAAAAGACACATAGAAAAGACAATACATCTCGTTGATCAATTTTCGTCCAGCTGACCAATCCAAAGAAGCGACCAAATAAGTGAGGAGGGAAATGATGCGAGCGCTTTGCACGACACTTGAGGTGCTTTTCTTTATCTTTTCTTTTCTTTTCTTTTCTTTTCTATCGACAACACTGAGATGCGATATTGAGATGCTATACGCGTGTCCGTATATTATTTTTTCTTTTTTTATTTTTGTTCTTTTTTTTTATTTTTAGATATATGTATGTCTTTCGTTTTTTTTTTTTTAGCTTCGATTATCCCGATGCGAGTGATGGACGGAAGATGTACGGCGGTCACGTGATATATATTATACAAAATATATGGTATTATGTAATAATCTTCCTTCTTTAGTGCAGATGTGAGCGAAAGAGAGCAGAGTACTGTTGATTTGTTTTTTATTTTTAGTTTTGTCTCTCCTTTATCTCCCCTATTAATTTCGATCGTTTCGACTCTCTCGTAACGATCCACTTGTCTCTTCCGTCTTCTGCAACTCGACTTTACTTTCTTTTCTTTTTTTTCGCGTTTTGTTTCTCCGCGCCTCCAATTAAATTTCGACTTAAGACGGTGGCTCTCCGAGCAGTCTAGGAGTGTTTTCGAGGCGAGGAGAAAACCCCGAACAGAAAACTCTTGAGCTGCTCCTCTCTCGTCGTTTCTTCCCGTCATTTCGACCTGGAGCAGCGACGGTAGCGAGAATGTCACAATAATCAACGCAGAATGCAAGGACGCTCGAGAGAATATATCTCCTCTGTTTCTTTTTTTATTTTTTCATCTACCATTTTTTCTCCTCTTTTCTCTTCTCCCTCTCCTCTTTCGCGTCTTATTGATGTTTTTAGTTTTAAACGAACGTATGGTCGCGCGATCGTCGGGATGTGCCTCGGCTCCTCGCGCGAAATTTCGCGGGATACTGCCGTCGATTATCCCCGAACGAATGGAAAAAGGAGATAATACGTGAGTGATAAAAAAAAAAAAAAAACATAACGAGAAGCCGGTGCGTATCTGGCGCGCGGATCTAATCATACAATGCTGTGCTATTATAAGTCATTACATATACCATATGTTATCGATTACTTTTGGTTTTAGTTTATGACAATTTTTCGTGTTATTAATTTTATTGAGTATGATTTTAAGTACTATGTGCGCGAACGTTTATGATTATTATCTATTAATAGATTATTATTATTATTATTATTATTATTATTGCCGGATTTAATTATTATTATTATTATTATTATTAATATTATAATATTAAAAAAGAGATATCATTACTATTATGATTATATTATCATTGTAATCTTAATATTTTGTAACCATCATCACTCCCCATGGTCGATTACTTTTACGAATCGCTCTCACGTCCGCTGTCCGACCGCCGGTCGACGAAGCGCCTCCGGAAGCCGCTGCTGCAACGAGAGAGGAGTTCGACTACTTATCGACTACTACACTTTCGTTCTTTTCCCTTTTCGCATGCTCTCGTTTCTCTCGTGACGCGCGGCGCCTCGGAGGCGCAACGACGACCATTGGGAGTTCGCAAAGGGACGGGGGCATCTCTCCGCTACCCACCATGTCTTTCATTGTACAGATTTTTTCACTTTTATATAGTTATCTCGATATATCGTAACGTTACGCAACGTCGATTGCGGCGGTGGCCACTTATGCGTCGCCGTATCATTATTGTACTTTTTTGATTTTTCTATTGAATAAATGTGAACACGCCGAAAGCATTGACACACATGTATCTTGATATTATATCATCACGCTCCTTTACCTGATCCTATCTCTTGTCATCTTATGCCATTTATGTTAATTGTGTTGTAGAATTAGTGAAAATTTTATTTCTATTCCGAATGTGTAGATGAATAAATCCAAGTATAGAATCAATTTTATTTTAAATAAATTATAGAATAAATCTTAATTGTATTGACAAGAATTAGAGAGAGAGCGTGATTATATATAGATGAAGCAGACGCCTTGGTTGCCCAATTTGTATCGATCTGCGCGGGTCGGTCATAGTGTTTAGAATCATTCTAATGGGTTTCCTGAGACGTGCCATCTGCGAAGCTCATTATTAAGGGATGCGACCGCAAACCAATCGAGCGTTGTGCCCCATTCTATTCAGTGTTCTGAATCTAACGCGGACCGCAAGACGTTGGGTTGCCGGTTGTTCCGTATGCCGGATTAGAGCCTGGCAATTGCTTTGTAACGGGCTCAGACAACGGTATATGCAAATCAGGAAATTGAAATATTAATGGCAAATTAGGCGCTACTGATATTTTCTAGCGCACGTGTGCGGCATGTCTCTCTATGTAGGTAAGTAAGATATCTCTTTAATAATATTATATGTATAATAATAAAATTTTGTTTAAAAATCGAGAGAAGAAATCAGTGGTAACGATGGTAACATTGTGCAAATGCATCATTAGGAAGATTTTCCGGTGTATCGCTTTTGCAGTTCGCGCTACGTCAACGAAATTGCATATCGGTGGTTTCGAATAACGAGGGCGCGCATATGCCACCCGCGAATTTTCCCCTCTTTCCGAGCCTCATTTTTGCTTCGATTTTCACTCGCGTGTTTCCCCATGGATTAACTCGATCCGAAATAACAGCAAACAAGAGAGCGCACATATCCGGCGTGTAACTGAAAAAAAGATCACGCCGATGTAACAGCGCGGGTGGAGAATATTCGCGGCGTTTCGCTATGTTTTTAATAACACGGGCTATATATCGGAAACGCAGGTGTGGAAGGTCGAATAAAGTAGAAATGCGCAAACCGAAACATGTATGGAAACTAACGACCAATGAAACAATAGATTTAATTGAACGTGCGAACTATGTACATCAGTTATACATATATATTTATTCGTACTGAAAAATATGTCGAGTGTTGAAATATTTTCAATTTCAATTTTCAATCTGACATTTACTTTGATACTTTAAGCAGATTTTTTAAACTACTTATATTGTAACTTTGCTTTTCTTTTTTAAATTTCTAAGTGGGAAATTGTTCGTTTACCATCTATTTAAATTAAAAAGTTTAATGTCTATATTTTAAAAAAATCTATCAAAGTCGTCTCGAATCATAGATGTGAGAAAAATTAAGATTGAAAATAGCAATCAAATTTCGATTCGGAATCGTATTGCGCATAAATATGATGAATAAAAAACTATTTTAGAGAGATTCTCTTATATGACAATGAAAAATGGCGTCAATGATATTTATATATGGAAGCGTACACGGAAAATTATTTTTCTAATCGATCGAGTATAAATAAAAAATCTCTCTTAAATCATCATGTAATAAATTATCAATTTAAATTATCAACTATATGTTCTGTTTATTTTTTTAACTATGTACTCGAAATCATTGAAGCAATCTAAGCGTTAAAATCTCGAACGATGAATATCTCTGTTTTCCCTTTTAATTCTAGTGCCATCGTTCGCAATCTCGATCGATTCGGAAACCGCGTGCAAACAACGCGGAAACGCGTTCGAGCGGCATGAATGAAAAATATATTCGCAAATCTGTACGGCGCCGGTACGTTGCGTCGCATGTGATAGTCTCGGAAATCGCGGAGAAAAACGCGCGTGGGAGGCGAGCGGGAGTTAAACCGAGTGCACATGTCGCCAAAAGCGCGCGTGTCACCGGGTAGAGAAAGCGCCTGTATATCTGGCGTGCATCCATATGCAGATACCCATTGATATGACAACATTTACATACTGCATATTCGCTCTGGGCCATATACTCGCATCGCCAATTCCCCATTGTTGGCTTTCGGCCACCAGTGCGTTTGATTGACATTATTGGTCGCGCCGCTGACACCAGATTACATTTCTATTTGCATACATTCGCGAACCAGTTTGAGCCCATCCGCTCGCCTACGTGTAACTCGCTCTCGTAATAATGTCCCTCTCTCGTTTTGCGTTTTCGTCCGCGTCGACGATTGGACAACGATTCTCGTCGAGGCTCTTCTCGCGCGTGTCATATTTTTGCACGCGGGATGCAAGCGCGATAGACGCCGATGATTTAGCAGGGGCGGGTGTTTTTCCCGCGATTCTGAAGGGTAGCAAAATAATTTGTTATATATTTAGGGCTTGTTCCGAATACTCATTGACATTCATTGATATTCAAGCGTAGTAGATAAATCTAAATAACTTATCTTATCTTTACAACGCTTAATTATTTGCGATCAATTTTGCACAAGATCCATATGTTACTCGCTTTAATGTGGCCGAAAGTCAACAGTAAGAAATCTGCAAGTGAGTATATATGTAATCTAGAGTAAATAAGCAGCACGTAAAAATGTGTCGTATCAATTTCTCTTTATACATTATAAAGTAAACGTACATGTCTCTCTCAATAATTTTTCCTCAACAAAATTAACGTCTATATATTGCAAATTATTATATAGACACGTAATCGTTATATTATCCAAGCAATTTGCCGCTCGGCTTGTGTGAAAAAGTCTATCTATCGCAGTACCCTTTAATCACACTGTGAAGTGAGTACACGTGTCGATATCTTCCACCGACTGCACCGCGTTGCGCTATCAAATTTTTATTTATCGGGCTCGGCGAGAGAGAGGAAGATCGCGGCTTCCGTTCGATTAGATGTCGTTGCGAAAGAAACAATAGATAGCCGGCCACAAAAGGGCGCGTGTCAGGCGGGTTAGTGGGTTATGGCGGTTAGCCCTTTATTGGTGACCCTTCGGCCCGTGAAATATGAACGTCGTCGTCTTTGTCCGTGGATAAGCGCGTCGCGCGAATATTAAACGCGGATATGCGAGCTTTATCCGCGAAAATTAGACTATATGAGTAACTACTCTCGCGGAAAAGGAGCGAGAGGAGTTTTTGAATGGACCGGTGATCGATTGTTCTTGATCACTTATTAAGTTTCAATAGCGCGTGGGAAAGCTAGTGCTTAATAGAAATTATGTTACTTTAAAAATTGGTATTTAATAATAAAATAATAATTTAATAATAAAAATTGTAAGTAATAATAAAATTATATCATGAAAAACTTGTGTGTGTTTAGATTTATATTTTATTAAATATATATGTAAGGGAAAAGATTTCGTGGCTTCTAGCATTACACTATACAATTCTATTGTACTTAAAAATTGTCTCCGATTATTATCAAAATTAATAAGAAAGAATAGTCTTATAACTTGTGTTGAAAATATTATATATATGTGGAGGATAATATAGAAAAACGTTATGCAAATAATGTGGAGACATGAATCATAAAATTAAAAAAATGAGTAAATACATATAAGGTTTAAATAAAATGATTAAATAGATTTTTGAACATAGTCTATATATTTCCAACATTAAATTATGTATTTATTGTTTGTTTTGAATATAACAATCTATAAAAATAATTTTATTTTTCAAATCTAAGAAAATATTTTTTTTCAATAAGTGAATGCGTAAACACGCGTGAATATAGGTATATAAATACGATTTTGATAATCTGCGATAAGATATCTTTGATAAGATATGATTTAGGGAATCTATTGTTTTAGTGGCAATTCTCTATTGCAAAAAGATTTACGATTGTTTTTTTTTAATATTAAGAGACTAGTAAAAATTAAAAAAAAATTAAGGAGTATAAAAAAATACCATCTTTATGTGTGATGCTACATAAGCATACGTAAAGCATATTCAAAATTATATTATCTTGAATGGTATTTAAAATGTATGATGTATGATGCTACATAATGCATACTCACAAGTATATTATTTTGAATGGCATTTAAAATACATGATAAATACATTTTTTAAAAAGTGATTATCGTTTAGATTATTTAAACCATGTTATCTCAATATCCTTATCAATACACACATATGTACATAAAAACCTCAAGATAACTATACTAGATAGATAAAACTTAGACGACTGGATAAACCACTGCGCAGTTAAATACAACAGTGAGAATATATACCGACCAATATTAACAAGCACTTTCTATCGTTGCAGTAGTAAACAGTCAAACCGCGTGATCGAACAAAAAAGTCGCGGAGTGACTTAACACGCGTGGCTTATTGCGTCGCGGGCATTGCACGGATTTTCTCGGCTCGCTCTCGCTCGTGCCACGCATGACTTATTTTTTTGCATATATCAGGTGTTTCGCGTGTTTTCTGACGCGCGCGCGACAGAATATAACCGGGTTAGACGAGTGGTGCGATCTAAAATGATTCAAGGTGACGGAACGTGACAATCGTGCGGTTAACATTAAAATGCGATGACTAACTAAGATAGATAAGGACTAATTACGTAGAAAACTTTGTTCTTTATTTGCAACAGAGGAGGCGGGATTATTGCGTATTGTAATTTTCGTATCTAGCACGTGCAGCGAAGAAAAGATACACGCCCATTTTCTACTCGAAAATTTCATCGATTCGATGATACAAAACACTCGCAAGATATGACTCGATAAATATTTGCTCAAGTAAAATAAGACCTGTCAAAGCGAGGAAAAAAAACGCTGGATATAGCTTCCATAGATGTGATAAAATACAATGAGTCACGATGATTTTTTTAAATCAATATACATGTGTATATCTCCGGGCTTGCAAACAATACAACCAACGAAGAAGACTGTATAATAGTGGCGCTTATCGAGAAACATCCAATAAAAATGCGATCTTTATGTGTGACGTAAGCGCAATACAATTTCGTAGATTAACTCACGTCTAAAATAGTGCGGTGAATCACCGGTTTTTGATTGCGTTGATATCGTGGTATTTTTCTTATCAATATCAAGTATCATACATTTTTCATAAACCTTTTGTAGAATTTATCAATAATGAACGCATAGAGCGATAAAATTACAGGCTTTAAAGAAATGAGTAGACAAATTAACAAATGTGAGTACTAATAAAGATGATCGAATTTTAATAATCAATAATCCGTCTCGAAATTTTTCCCCTATTTTTACTTTCAATTTGCAATCTAATTCTTAACCTGATACTTTGAAAGCAACATGAAATTAACTTTTTTTTGAAACTATTTAATCTAACTTAATTGTGCCGAAAATTTCTTTCTTAGACCTCTAATGAAAAATATTTATTTATTGTCTATTTGAAATAAAAAGTATATGAGAGCTCAATTTCTATACAAAATAAACCTATCAACATTTTCTAAAATCTATAAATGTCAAAAAATTAAGATTAAAAATAGGAACAAAATTTTGATTTGGAAATTTATTATCTTCTGAAAAATATCGTTATATAAAATATTCTAAATGCAAAATTTCTCTTTATATTTTAACATAACATTTATAATTTTGACGCCAGTAATAGTAACAGCAATGTTAACAGATTATAACTTGATTCGCAACGTCCTAGCCAGACGTGTTGCTCGACAATGTTCTGAAGACGAGAACCCAGCTTAAGAGACTTCGAACATAGACATAGGGCGTTACGTCAACCCTCCGATAACCCACATGCGACATCGGGATGCTTCATACGATGCGTCATGAATCAGCCTTCGGAGACAACCTCACTGGAGCGGTAACGAGCCGATACGTTCCGAGAGCAAGCATTTAATCACGCGGAAAAGCTGACCGAATAAACAGTGATCGATCTACAATTTACAGCTAGGTGAGCGAGGCGATACGAGAGCGGGACTTGTACCGCGTGTACACAGGTGCGAGCCACGCGACACTGCGTACGTGCGTGCGTACGTGCGTACATGCGTACGCAATCGTGTACACACTGCTGGCCGCGAAAGGAGAGAACAGTGTTTGTCGTATCGCTAGACTGTCTGTCGCTCGTGGCTCTTTATCGGCTTTTTCTTCGATATGATTGCCGTCCTCGACGACCAGTCGACCGATAATGATTCACTTCCTGCGATATGGTAAATCAGGTGTCGCAAGGACAAATCATCCACAGATACTCGTCGATGTACCTGAAGATCGATTGTAGAACGAGATGAAGCAACGGATGAGGAAACAGTCTTGTAGAGATACAAACCGAGCTTGAAATTGAGAAAAAGAAGCGCACCCCGAGTTACACAGTCGGTTAGGATAAAGTCGTTTCTCGTATTCCTGAAGCAAGTAGTTTTGCTGCGCGACCTCATTGTCTTCTTCTAATCGTCTCGTGCTCGAGCTCGAAATGACTGGATGCAGACGAGTCGTCTAGAAGCGAGTTGTCCTGAAAGCGGAGTAACCGTGGAGAACGGGGTATACTTTGCGGAGGTAATACTAATAGCCTAGAGATGTTCCGAGGATGTGCGCGCACTTGTGGGCGGAAATGGTATCGTAAAGCGGCTATTATGACGCGGCTCGTCTTTTGTGCGGATAATAAAGACGGTGATGTTATTATTATTACTACTACTATTATTATAATATCACGGCATGGAAAACACACTTGTTTCCCGGGTATCGTTACTCGAGAGAGCTTAACGTAAAAGACTGCCGGAAGGAACTTGAAAGCAGGTTTACCGAGGAACAAGCGGGAGATGGTAAAACCCAGGAAATGATACTTAAGAAATGCTATATAATGATAAAAGTTAAAGTTGAAAGAGGAATACAATAAATGGAACGTACGTGTCAGATAAAATAATTTATTTAAATTTAAATTTATTTAAATTTATTTAATTCTTCAAGAAAGATATTGATGTTATTATATTAATTGATGTATAATAATTGTCGCATATATATAATCATTTTATGCATATTAGCAATTTTTTATTTCATATTATAACTCGGATTTTAAGATATCATTTGACAACTGCAGCGTAGAACCGCTTATTTCCTCCTTCATTCTTACGTAATACGTCAGCAGGTAATCTACCGAGAGATACGATGGAACTTTTAGACTATGGCGCATGAATAACCGTCGCCCTCAACCTCATCGTTCGTTTGCCAAAGAGGTTGCCAAGAATTTTTACGGACGATGGAAGAATTGTTGAATTTAACAGCTGCGCCAGACTTCGGAGTAGCGGACCATGAACAGACTCACGAGATGGCCCGTAAAAAGATTTAAGAAAAATATTGCCCGCGGCGCAGTGTTTACGATTCCCCTGTATCGCGAAAGCTCCGATGGACGTGATAAATATTGATAAACGCAATAAATATTAATAAGTACGGCTCGACCAATCTCTTCCGTTTAGCGATTCCCAACACTTTACATTCGTTAAAAGAGTATTTTAAAGGAGTATTTTATTCGTAACATATAATTGACTTCTCTCTCTTATTCTCTACATCTTGTTTTTTTCGCATCGCTCTCCTCTCACGTGTTCTTTCGTCTTCTTATTTTCTTCTTTACCAGATTCTCGCGATTTCTCCTCCTTCCTACTTCAATTATCAACTCACCGGCCAACGAATCTCGCGGTGAAACCCGTTTCTAGCTCGCTTACTTCGTACTCTGTATTCGCGCAACAATATATTGGCGTCGATCGTGTTTGCTCAAAGCAAGTGTCGTTTTTTCTTCAGCCGCGTGATTATTCGTTCGCGAACAGCTCCCGCGATTCACGATGATCAGAATCGCCGCACTATCTCATCACAAATATTTTTCCGGTGAGTTTTACGCGCAGCGAAAGAAGAAACACCTATTCCGTTTGTTCATCCCGCGATTCACGCCTCGCATAATTCGCATCGACGCGCCATTAGCATATCGAACCACAAGTCATCGCGTGAGTTATGACGGAAAGGGTTGAATTGTGCACGAAATTATTCGAGCGTCGAATTTAAATGCGCTGCCCCGGAACAGAGAGTCAAGTGATATTAATTGCCGTGACAAAAAGAGCCGAGGAGTCACGAGGAAGAGGGCCATCTTTGGACGAAACTAATTGCTCGCAAAGAGAGTCGCGTGTCACAGACATCCAAAGAGATGAGTTGAAACAATGTCAAGGCAGGGAAGGTCAAGAGCAAGAAAATTCGAGAGAAATGAAAAATCGTTTATTGAACATTTTTTGTTATCTGTTAAACACAGTGCACATTTATAATTTAATATAATTTGCTGTTCTGATGATGATTAAAGTATTCCAAGATAAGCAGTGGCTACAATATTCGCTACAGTAAAGGATGCTAAATATTATAAAGTGTCTCATCGGTATAAATAAATGTAATTATTACCGGTAGCATTAACGCATAGAGATAATTAGCGCGATAACGCGAGCATATCTCGGCGATATAAAATTTAATAAAATAAATGAAAAAAGGATTGAGAGAGAGAGAGAGAGAGAGAGAGAAAGTAAAAGGAACGACGGATCTTAATGAATTTCTAGGAAGCTAATAATTTCTCTTCTTAGATCGTATCGCGCATGCGCCCCAGGGCTTTTTATTACATTTCAAGTTCGTAAATGTGCAGCCGGGAATTAATTAACCACCTTCCGAGCGAGCAAGAACGAACAAAAATTCATTCGCTCTCGTAATAAGTCCGATAAGCGCAACATAATTTATTGTTTTCTCCTTCGATACGCTGAAATTGATGCATTCATCATTATCCTGTCCGCGAGTATATTAACGTGCGCACCGTTACAATCGCTCGAGTATCGATCTTTTTTCTTAAATAAATGTTGTGAAATAAGGAAGTGTCTACTCGATATATTCATTAATCACAATAAAATATTTGCACTACACAAACGGTTATTGTTTAAGCATCATTTTTCAGATTCAACTTTTGATGCAAAACTAATTATATTTACGAAAAATGTCAATTCGAATCGTAAACCGAGTGGTCGAAAGAAATCGACGCGATCGACATCGTGTCTCATAATGTCTCTTCGGATGATAATTACATATTACCTCGCTGCCGATACCACTATTTAACCCGATTCTTCCGATCGCAAAACGCGGTATTAATTAAATGCCGCTCCCGGGAGTAAGATCTATCTCTTATGCAACGCGGACATAATAATTAAAGCGCGGTGATTATCAGTCCGTGTTCCCCGCGATCTCGATTGTTTACGCTTCGAAAGGCCGCGCTCCCGAAGACGCTTGTTCACGCTTGTGCGTGCAGCAGCACGCAAAATGCCGGTCCCGTCTACACAGAGTATAATTACGACGCTCGCTTTGCGGTGAGTCTTGCGAAATAGTCGTAACCGGAATCTAATCGCTGGCGTATCGAGTCCCGATAATTAACGCTGTTTGATAATTAAGTGACTTCGTCGGCCGACCGGCTCGGCTCGGTTGGGCTCGGAGATGAAACGGAATAGTCGCGTGCTGCTACAAGAGACGGTAGAGAGATAATCGGCTTATTTGCAGCGTCAGAGAGAGAGAGAGAGAGAGAGAGAGAGAGAGAAGGAGAGGGGGGAGGAGAGAGGATAGAAATCGCGCGCGTTTGTCATTCAAGCCGCACGCTGTCGCAGTGTCTCCCAAAGCAATTTCGTTGCGAAAATCGCGAATCGAATTTTTCCTTAATCCCCGCTACTGTCAGCATTACGTTTTATTTTTCAATTTTCGTGAAGAATATCCGTATCTCTATATCTCTATTTTAAAGTAATACAAGTCTTTGCATTGATTTGCAAGTTAGCAAAAATGCGTTATTGGCACACACGTAATTGGAAATTATATTAAAATATTTTTTTTAAACAAATGATGCGTTAATATTTTCGAAATGTACGGCATGTCTCGCGCAGGACTTTAGCGATTGTCTTGTTGAATTTATTTGTCGAGATACAGTTTTGAGAAACACGGTGTTATCCGGCATATTTTATACCAATACTCGTGGAATATTATTTATCAAACTATCAAATTATTCGATATCGCTGTTGACGATATCGATTGTTGAGAATTTTGATAGAGACGAATAATATACAGTTAATATGGCTTTAGCGTGTCTTTGGATATTTCTCAAGCGAGAATTAACTAGTGATAAAATATCATCGATGACTACGATAGTGCGAAAATGGCGAAAGATTCATATATAGGCCAAGAAAAAAAATTATTATTCTCAGCTGTTAAATTCAATTTAAGATTTGCCGATCCCTTCTTATTGCTTGTCTATAAAAGATTTATATTGTCTATAAGATATTAATTATAAGATATTTAATTAATATCTTATAAATATTATTATAATAATTATTGCAACGAAGTAGAAAAATGTAATTGTATTCTTAATTATTTTATTCTTTAATAGGCCGATAAATTTCAATAATCTTTTAATCTGTCTTTAAGTTTGTCGTAATAAGATCAGCGTTATCGCCTAACATTATCGCAAGCAGCGCTGAATAAAAATCATTCAACAGATCGAAGTGATTGACCGCAAAAAAAAACCATTAATCTGTCGTTATGTTACAAATATTATTGCATTATTTAACCACAAAAAAATGATTGATTTTCTTATTTTTGTTGTAATCTTTAAATAATAATTACTTCTTGTTTTTATCGATATGGACATCGAGACATTGTGTGAAATTGCAATCATCAATTTTCACAAGTATAAATCGTTATGATTGAATTTTCATCTCGTTACGTAACTATTTTTTTAAACTTTACGAACGGTAAGTTAATGGAATTTAAACGGCAGGACTTGTATATAACGTACATCAAGAATCGCAATTAGCTTCTGCGGAAGTAAAAACGGCATTATAATCGTGCGATGTGAAATGTACACAGAAACCGACCGTGGGGGTGAAAGGCTAACAATCGTTAATTCGACTTGAAAAGAACGAGTGGAGAACGATCGGTGGCGTGAAGTCTATAATTATCGGCCACTGCAGGTTTGGCGTGTGCCTCTTTATTAGAGGCGAATGCATGGTACAACGATGAGTTTCACATTCGAAGCTTTAAGAAAGATTCGAGAAAAAAGATGATATTATAACGTAATAAAGAGATCTCTCCCATGTGTGACGACTAAATTGTAAACAACATTTACATTGCGTAAATTATATTTGTATTTTCAGCAATACAATTATGCATACAATATACGCTTGCATATTTTTGCAAATGTATTATATGAGAAGTTTTTCAGAAATCAAACGATCAAATGAGTCCAAATTATTAATTAGGAATCATATGATTAGTGCTATTAAAATTAAAAATGATTAGTGTATTAAAATGAAAAACCGTGAAGTTTAGTTTGCCTTCTGAGAGATTCATATAATACATTTGCAAAGATATAATTGTAATTACGTATCTGAAATGTGTAAAGCTATGTAAAGTATTTAAAAGAGAATTACATTAAATGATGTAATCGCAGCCGAAAATGTGATTTTTCGCGGCGACGAACCTCTCCCCGATTTTTCTCCCGCGATCGACTAACGCGAGAGGGGAAGAAGGGAGGGAAGAGCGCGGAGGTTCGTATAATTATAGCACTTTTTAAATGGCAGTCCGACCCCGCACGCGTCTCTCCATTATGATGCATGGGAGTCGAATTTCGACCCCATCGGCCAGCCGCAGCAACCCCAACGTATTGTCGGCTTAATAATACACGCCGCCGTGTACAAAGTGCGGGGCTCCTTGCACGTATACGTCACTGACACCGTATAATCACATCTCGGGCGAGCGAGCGGTGCCTCCCGGCCATGATTCATGCGCATTACGAATATCAAATACTCGGAAAGCGAGCAAATACCGCTCTCGCCATGGAGAGACATTAAGGGTGGCGTTTCGCGACTCACCCACACACGAACCGACGCAATAATCATACGTCGCCGCTGCCTTCTCTCTGTTTTGTTTGCAGAAATTATATCATTGACATAACGACAGTCCCTGTACTCTTTTTACGCCGATACGACATGATATAATTATATTTGACTTCTTTGCAAAGTAATAATTTCCATCGTGACAGCACCGTTATTTTGTTTTAGACTTTGGCGGTTATAATGCGTTTTACGCACAGTGTAGTGTTATAATATAACAATATCTCGATTTTTTATTGTGGGAAACTATCACTATCATTTTCTGGTCAATTCTTTAGCGTGTACTCAAAACTTTATCTAAAATCAAATTTTTTTTCCAATATGACGCGAGTAATTTAATCGCAAATTTTTTAAATTAAAAATTTGATATATTTAAATTAAGAAACTGTATTTCTTATCTTATTTGTTATTTGTATGATAACGCATGTTTTCAAATGTAGATATTGTTACATAAGGAGCAAATTGCTATGAAATTATTTCTACGTACACACATACATATACTGTTTCTTCAAACAAAATTACGATTCGCTCTTTCACAATTCGCGTATATCTTTATCCCGCGTTTTCTTGACATAAACACATTCGTGGCTTTTTACTCGCGCGCAAACCTTCATCCGACTGTAGCTTCGAAGGAGGCCGCTCAAAAAAAAATTCACGAGACTAGCTGTATACAAAGGCCCGAACATAGTACGTCTGACGTAACGTCCTCGAAGACAAATTAGCCCGGCGAGGTGGAACGAGCATCTAATCGAGCAGAGCCTAAAACGTCTCGAAGACGATGCTCTATGAAGATTGCCAGCCCTCGGGGCCACGAACCGCCACTTATGAAGTATTATCCGCGTTAGTCGGGGTTAGCTCGACGTCTTTCACTCATCGTCTTTCTTTCCCTCTCTTTTTCTCCCTCTCTCTCTCTCTCTCTCTTTTCACCTTCAAGGTTCTAGCTCACCTAACTTCTTCCTAGAAGGTATCAGCCACTTCTTCAATCGCAATTTCTCTCGCGCGGCACGTCGTGATAATTTGCCTCGCGAAGGAGTTATGACGCATCGCGTAGATTTCATTGCATTGACAGTAGTTATATATGATTCTCATCAACACTATTTAGTTATGCAACATAAAAAGAGGAATATTTGAGAATTTTGAGATCTTACATATTAGATCGCTATATATATTGTGTTTTAAAGATTGAGCGTAAATATAATTTTCACACTTTATTTTACATTGTATACTGTATACGTTCGCAGCCGCCACCGCTATCTATAAACTCCGTCAGCGCTTTTAATTAAAAAACCGGCAAATCCCGGCAGCTGACAAGCGATCGACGTGACGTGCCAAGGGGCGTTCTTAGAATTCTGTTTACACGTCCCTTATTCGCGACAATCTCGAGCAAAATCCGGAGTCGGTCCAGCCGCATAATCCCGGCCGCATTAAAGCGTCTGGTCGCATTAAAAAAAAACCGATCCTCTGCGCATCGTTTGGCTTTCCCTGCGACACTCGTTTGGCTTTGCGTGCAAACTCGAGGTACTAGGGGCGACGACATAAAGGAAGAAGGAAGCAGAAGAATGAAGGAGAAGGAAGGAAATTGACGGGATAAAAGGTAGTAGAGAGGAAGGTAGAAAGAGAGGGAAAGAGACGAGCAGGCACCCTTCGGCGATGATACGAAAATACTGACACGCGTCCGACGATTGATCCGCGACACGTGTCTTCAATGCTGCAATCAGCGTAGTTGACTGACGTTGTACGGTGCTACCCGCAGCCAGATTCATTATTTATGAACGATTTGAAAACCGATCTGCCGAATAAAGTGGTCTTTTTTAAAGATGGGGGAGGATCGACCGTGCAAGGGCCCAGTGGGCGGTTTTGCATCGCATAGTGTGCATAGAGAATTTATAATCTTCTAATGGACGCCGCCACAAAAATTCGTAAAAATATTTTGAGAGAGATTCATAACACACGCAAGAAGATACGGAATGAATATAAAAATATTTTAATCACGATTATAGCTTTTTTATATGCACGTTATTATTTTCTAGCTTATAGCATGAAAAAAAATTTCTTAAAATAAATATTCTAAACTTTTTAATATGAAACGCGTATCTATATTTATCATCGATTGATCGTTCGTCCCTCCGACAATTGGTACGGCGTCTCCGTAAGGGATGAGAGAAATCTGACGAACTGTGATAGCAGAAGGTGGAGGGTATCTTTTCTTTTGTACCGGTAGAGATACCCACTTATCCGGTGGTTTGACCAGCGCGTCAGAATTTCACGGATTTTCAGGGATCCCTAACGCGAGACCGCGGAGGGAAGGATCGCCGAAGGACATGAATTTTCATTCTCACCGAATTATTCTGTCCGTCAAGCGAGGGTGAATGGGAGGCGATAGGGGGAATCCGTTTTCAACAGGAGATTCTTTTGTGCAGGCGAATTGGCGTCCTTCGGCGTCCTCGGTGACAAAGATTCGACACTCCGAATTGAAAAGTCTATCGAGAAGAAAAGGATAGTCCATGGTATATTGCGACGGTAAGATATTGAGGCATTGTGAATCGCTCGTGGGGAAAAATATACGGCTAAATAAGGTCGCGGTGGTGTTTTATGGTCGTATGGGGAAGGGGGTGAGGGTGTATTTGAGAATTTATGTCTTATTTTCGGGCCAACTTGGATGTTGGAGTAGCTACTGCAGCCTGATTAGATCGCGCACCGTTAAAGCTGCTTAGCAGGGTTTGATTTAGTGAATCTTGATTGTATTCCACGTACATATATCTTGAGGGAATTAGAATTTCTTTTTTATAAGACTCAACAACGTAAACTACACTATTTAACGAAATAGTCTCAACAAATATAATTATAAAATTATTTCTATACTTTTTAAATTCTATTAATATGAATATTTTTATTATTATTTTTATTTTTCTCTCCAAATTACTTCATTAATCGTTAGCCATGATATTCGAGTTTATTTCGAATTTAGAGATCCGTCGCAAATTTCACTTTCCAAGATGGCTGTTTGGAAATCTCATCAAAGATATCTTACTAATCCACCCTTCACGTCGGGGAAATACTGGTTCTTTCTCGGCGTGTGATAAGTTCTCCTTGGTCCTCTCCTTGGTTCACCTGGTCGTCAATGATGGTGGATTCTACCTGCGCATTTTTCGCTTTTGTTGGGATTACCTGCCACAATCGCGCGGCAGATCCTTTGTTGAAACGACTGAGCTACGTCGCACATAGAAGCTCCTTTGCATCGACTATCCACCAATTCGGGAGGATTTGTTTCGGCACTTGGGGCGTGGTAAGCCAACATGAGACCAACGCGCCCCGACGACGTTAATAACGAGGAATTATCGCCGCGATACAATAGACCTACGGGAAATCCTCTTTGATGTCTACTGAAAATAATACCGCACTAATAGAGCGAGATTATGGCCGTAAGCGTAGACGACGACGTCATCGTTGGATCGCATTCTAGTTGCACTCTCGCGCGATACTAATCCTGTTACGACTGGCTCTATTCACTTTGACATTCAGTAGCGTCACCCGACAATCCACCTTCTCTTCCAACTTAAAAATTTAATTTAATTATAACATCAATCGTGAATTAAATATAATACATTAAATTAAAAAAGGTTTGGAATCCAAGAGATAAAAAATATATTTACGGATCAATTAACATTACATAATTTTATGAAGGAAATATATTATATATACCTCCCGCAGCGAATTATAAATCAACGGTCTCCATCGCACACAGTGCGTGTTCCCCGTAAAACACTTTGTTCCGCGTGTCACGATGCGTGAAACGAATCTTTGTAAAGTTCCTACGTAGATCGCGGAGCGTATCACGCGACATTGGATGTATCAGAAGGCTAATTGTCTTCCGCTGTCAGTTGCACCCTACTTGGCCCTGTCCGGGGCACACGCCCCTTTAGGCTACGGCATTGCCGTGGACTCGGCCGTACCATTTTCACATCCCCCCTGCGTCGAGTCCATGAACGCGGTGCACGCCCCAAATTACACGCCAGAAAGGATAAAATAATTACACGTTGTCCGCCGCTTTTTCGACGTTGCGCGTTCCATTTCTACAACGTCACCGAGCGGCGAGCCGCTATTTGGAGAAAGTCATACGTGAATTTTACAGCTGCGTGTCAAACGTTTCACACCGCAAACAGATAAACGACAATACGTTGTACAATAAATATTTTTTTCATTTTAATAACGAATTTTTTGACAAAAATTCTTTTTTTAGGACCAATTGCTTCCTTTTTCAGAAAAAAATTTGCGAAAAAATATTCTTTGATGTAAGTTTTTAACGTTCAAAAAATATCTTTAATTCAAATGTCTTATATGTATATATAATTTTTGTTTAAGACTTATACATATATTTTATACTTCAAATTTGCATTGTTTGCATGCAAGCACGTGAGAAATGCAAGATGTCATCACATGAGACGTGAGAAAAAAAATATGAGTCGGGGAGTAACACCCTTAATAAACGGGAGGGCTGCCGAAAGGCGTGTACGATCACCTGTCGAGGAAGCTTCAACCTTACGTGGCTAAAATTGCTAAGCGGTAGCAGGAAAGATACACACTTAAGTTGATCATAGACGTTATCGGCTTACGCTTTGCAAAATTCATGAAACTGATCGAAAATTATTGTGAATTATCAAGAATGATTGCACATCAGCATAGACCTAGCAAAGAATCTTTTGACAACTAATATTTCATGAAGACACGTCCTCACATGGATGAAAATATATCAAGAGAGGATAATTTATAATTTCGAAAATTGTGTGCTCATGATTTATTGCTTTATATAATCTTACAGGATAGATAAGTGTCAAATTAAATAGTTTCCAGCGAAATAATAATAAAAATTAAAAACTATAAAGTTCTCGATAAATTTTAATCTTATATCTATATAATAGAATTAACTTTAAAATTATACACACATTGTGTCGAACGCTTCAGAAAGATATAAAATCATCTATTATGAGAAAAGGTGAGGTAGGCGAATAGAGAGAATCCCTTGCATCAGCGAGGATAGAATATGCTTTCGCACGTAGAATGGTCGATGCTTGCCTATCGACATCAAAATTGAATTTTCAGCTGAGTCTACAATTTCTAAATTCTGCTAGCCATGCACATCGATGCCGTGATGTAATGGATAAAAAGAGTATATAACTGTGTAATATTAAAAGAATGAATAGAATAAAAAAATTAAACGACTTGTTAAATAACTTGTCCCCTCATTTATGTGAGCGCGTTTGTTTGCGAGCCACTCGGGCTGCCGAATCTCAGGCGATTGTGAAAGGTATAATATGAGATTTAAAATATACAATTTAAAACAACATACATATAATTAATTTTTATTAATAATCAAACTGTATATTAAACAATAGTAATGAAATTAATTTATTAATCTTTTTCTCCAGCTTATGTAACATCAATTGTTTCAATAGATAAAATGTATAAGTTTTGCATATAACAGAAGGAATATATCATCTGAAGGAATGTCATCTCTCGTGATTCTGAAATGATTATTCTAAAATTTCTCCAAGATGAAAATCGATGATTAATGCGGAAAACGAAATGTACCATGAGATGTCGAGTCTAAAATTTCAGGAGTAAAACGTAATATGCGGACACCTTGCTCCTTTGATTCCTGAAAAATATTCCATAAAGATAATTTTAGATATCATGCAATATGTATTAAGTTTAGAAATCATACGTGTTCACTTATTAATGTAAATTTAAATTTGGTCTCAAAAGATTATGTTTGCAAATATTATTACAAGCCGAATAATTCTTAACTTTAATTTTATTTCTTTGAAAAAAATATTACCTGAGGAAAGAACGGAATAGGATCTTGCGAAAATGTATCAGAGCTCTGTAAATCTGTCAAGAATTCGGAAAACCTGTTTCCCGATGAGCGACGATCGTTTCCGTCTTTTAAAGATTCTTCGTCCAAAAACACCACTTGTCCTGAGCCCTCCAGCTTAGTATCCTTTGAAAAAAAGTTTTTTCCATAATCTTGAGCAGTTAAAATAATGCCAAGGTTTAATTTGCCTGTTCCGGTCCGATCAGCCTCTGCTCCTATGATGCCTGGGGGTAAAGCTTTTCGTCCTTTTTCGCCAAAGGATTTCAGTTTATCTTTGTTGTCGAAAAAAACAAGTTATTTAATTCATGGAAAACATTAATTTGAACGTCGTGATAAATTAACGGGACAATCTCTACCTCGTGAAATGTAAGATGATTGGGGTAAGCTGTGTTCACCTCTGCTGAAAAAGCGGAAGAATCCGCCGTTGTGATTGTTCAGATAATGCACCAGTTTGTCGGGATTACGCGGACACCTAGGAAACGCGCGATAACACATGGCCGGATTTCCGTTGCTGCTGTAACCCAGCACGACAGCTCGAGCGAAATTCAACATGGGAGACGCTTCTGCCGAACCGGCAAGCCATCTGAAAATATAATTAGAAACTAGGTATAATGATTTCACCGTGTTTAATTTTCACATTTTTAGTACGTCGGAATTTTATTGTTATCGTGTTTCGTTTGGCAAAATTAGTGCTTCTCTGTCGCATGTACTATGTTTCGCGAAAATATACACACTGAGCGAAAGTATCTCTTCCAAATTCCTCCAAATAACGTTGTTTATCATTTCCCATCGATGCCTGTTTATATCTTCCTGGTGGCTTTCCACTCGCTACTTCGCAAAGTATTCTAGGCACACACTTTAGATCGTCGTAGCGGGAGATTGATGACAGAGCATTAAAAAGACTTATTCCAAGTCCGCCAAACTGGTTGACAGATTCACTTGGATAATTTAATTGATAATTACTAGTAGTAGGATTCAACGGAAAATCTTGAGGTATCTACGAGATATTTATAAATAATAATAAATAATAATAATAAGTTTTGTTATAGAATATAATCAAGAAAGAAGAGAGAGAGAGAGAGAAAGAAAATACAAAAGCTACACTTACCAATGGTACTTCATTATTAAATAGATTTAAGATAATATTTCCATAAGGAAATTCATATGGAGTTTCTCTGTAAGCTGACAAGTCTGATCGACTCGATTGCCTTAATAATCGATCATCATTTTGAACCGAAAGATTCGTTGCGAATTGATTCATGCATCTATATGTTTAATTAATATAAATGAGTTAATTTTTTTAATATTTTCAATCATAATATTTTTTTATCAGAATATTATATTTACCGTAATAAATCGGTTACGTTATAAATCTTCTGAGAGACATCGAAAATGCATTGAATATTATCAGATGATTTTTGGGAATATTGTGATAAGTATCCAACGTGAACTTCGAGATGTAAAAGGCACCAAACAAAGATAAATTTACTTATCATTTTACAAAATAAAAAGTGCTAATTTTCTTTATTTTTTATAAATACAAATCTTTAATTGATGTAACAAAGTTTGATATAACTCTTCTTAACACATATACAAACACAGACAAACTGTTATAAATATAATATATATTCAATATATTAAAATCTTTAATATCACATATTACATCGTTATAATATTGATGCCTTCTTAACACTTTATAAATATATATGATGCACCAATTTACGAGAAATTTGTTTGCGCTTAGTTTTACAATCGCGACTAATCGGTCTATTCTGATTTTTTATTTGCAAGACAGTTATATTTAACAACGCGATTTATTTATTTTCGTAATACGAAACAGTCGCCTCTCTAGGTTTTATACCAACTGAAACTTTCCTCGAAGCTGATCCTCGTTTAACCGTTCGGTCGGAAAGACGTGGGTTGGTAGTAACATCGCTATAAGCAACTCTCACTCCGTACATGTACATACACTTTCGCGCTCCTATACATGCGTACACATGTGCGTGCGTGAGTGGACATACGAGTAAAGCTTTCCGCATGAAATAGCACAGTTTTCGCAAGAGCTCTTCGAAAATAAGCAGATTCCAAGTGTACGTGATTTCTTAAATGTCAAACAGTTTCGCAGAATAACGGCAGAATGATACATAACGACGTATCATGTATATAGGATACATTAATGGAAGCAATTTATGTGACGTATAATGAATATCGGAGAAATAAGTGCGTAAGATTGAAAAATGTTCAATATATAAGACGTATATTGATTCGCACAATAATTGTACTAGAATAATTTAATATCTGCAAATCTCTCTGTAAACGCATCAATCATGTTTCTCACATATTCCCTTTGATACAACATCATGCTTATCATTTGACTCTTTCCATTATAACAAATACAAAATATATGCAGATGTTAATTAACACGCATAATAATATAAATAATTTAATATAAAATAAGAAAAGAGAGAGAAATATACATCTGTTTTGTACAATTAACATAAACAATTATAACCATAGAAAAATGTATATCGTTATCTTACATAATTATATTTCTGTTATAATACTATAATCACTAATTAATTTGATTCTAATCAAGTCCATGGCATTATTTACAAGTCAACAGAAACACTTAAATGAATTGAAGCATCTTGTGCTTTCAACTAATTTGACAAGGTGCTATTATCGCAAGCTCTTCCTCTTTCCGCCAATGAATGACATAGTTTTGGACTGCTAATAATGTTGCCCAGGAAGATACTCAGCAAATAATTTTCCTTCATCAAATTGGGCGATGACTTGTGTTCTCTGTAAAATTATAATAACACAAAATGACAATTATTATCTTATCGCATCAAACTCGCAAATCTAACTATATTTATATGTAAAGAATTTTACAAAAAGTAATATATATGATATATTACAATTATAAAAAATATCAAAGTGAAAGGTCTAAGATAGAATATTATCGCGTGTTTAAGTGCGTGTATATATATGTGTGTATTTTTTTTAACCGCATTACAACTCCAAAACTTCCTACAAAACAACCGATACTTTATCGCCTCATCGTCGTTGTCTACGCGACCTTTGCCATCTCGCCCAAATGGATTCCTAATTTCTAACGATCCCATTTTACTTACAATCCTTCTACAATCGGCTTTTCTGAGCCCGGCTAGAGAAAGCGCTTCGAGACGATTTTGGGATAGTCCCTCATCCATGGTCGGTTAAGTCCGTCTAGACGGCAGTTGCCGCCAGTATTCGATCTCCAATTTATCTGCTCCCCTCCTCCCCCTGCCGGCACTCTCTCTCTCCTTGCCACGAACACTCGCTCCTGTACGAGATGCCCGCAGGTGACCGGCGGGAAAGGAGAGGAGATCGGGCATCGAAATGCGCGCCCCGAGAGATGCATCGTGCGTCGACAGGTACGACGACACGTGCTCGCTATCTCGCGTCACGAGGCATTAGGAGGTTCAAGATAAGCCGACAGGTTCTCAAATCCACGGGCCCGAATAGCAGGGCAATCGTAAAATGGTAGAGTCTGCTCTGGACACGCAGTGGAAGACGATTGAGAAGGTGGGTACGTGGTTTGGTGAAGTGAGGGAGATGCAGTTATCAGGATGCATTAGAGTCGCCCGTGGAACCATTAAAGGCTATCTGCTCCCGGCGTTACTTACAACTGAACTTGTGTAAGCTTCACGAACGGATGCAGAGCGTAAACAGTAGCAGGGATTTCTTTTATATGTTTGAGAATGGATGCGTAAAGAAAAATATTTCATCGTCATTAAGAAAAAGCCATCTCTTTTTGAATGTGCTTTCTTTTAAGACTCTGTAGACATGGATCGAGTCTCTGACGTTATCGTTGTTGTTACGATTCCACGACACATGTCGATCATTTATTGATTGATTAGGCGCCATAGACATTAGAGGATTTAAATGCCCTCGGTTAGAAATATTTTCGGCATATCTGTCAGAATATATATATGATAAAATCGAAAATGGAATGTTTCTACTTCAATATTTTAATGTACACGTAAAAAACAATTCTTTTAATATTCATGACTACCTTTCTAAAATTTAATTATATGTATGTCAAGATATTACATCTTTCGCGAAATGTGATTCTAAAATATTTTATGAGAAAAACTTTTTATTTTGCGGTTTCGTCAAGAAGCCTGTTTTCATGCAACTTTGCATATTTAATTATTTTTATAATAGAAATCCACTTGTTGCCTTCATTTTAAGAATTTTTTTGCCGCTGCAAAGTCTTGCAAAAGCAAATAAGATATTGCAAGGAATTGTTGCGTATCATTGCACAAGAACGGCAGTGTCTCTTTACACTGTTTTAATGAATCTGTTAATAAAAACCTTTGTTCGATTCATTATTTCTTAATGAAGGAGAAATGCATTCGCGTGAAACCTGTTTTCAAAACATAGACTTATTCTTCAAGCCATGAACTTCAGAGTCACAGTTGCGTAACGTAATTAGAATTGCATAGCGATAATGCTTTGAATGAATTAACCATATTTCTTCAACTTTACAGCTTATGGCTATCACGCAAAGAAAATAAGTTTCTTCTAGGTATCCGTATTTTTTTATTCGATATTCGTAAAGCAGTCAAAATCTAATTTTCATTCAAATCGGAATATAAGCTAAATGAAAGCAATTAAAATGTTGCCAGTTGTATATCCTACCTGAATACTTCGCCCCAATCAAGAATATTCCAATCAAGTTGCCGGCTTCTCCTTCGAAGCATTCGTTCTGCATATTCGACACAAATCTTCTCGTAGATACAGACGTTATTTCCGAACTCGGTTACTAACTTCTTTTCAATTTGGTCGATGTTTAAAATCTCTTCGTCGTGCATAGAGAGATGTGCTCGTTTCACTCGACTGACATAAGTATCTAAGAGAATTCAAAAAAATAATATCTTCGCGAAAGCTCTACAAAGCATTTTATCTAAATTTGATTTTATTTTATTGAGATTTGATAACTCTATTTATCTAGAAATCCTCGACTAAAATAGTTTCCTTTACACTAATATGATTTTTTAAATATCATAAATTTAATGTATTGCTTTAATTAGCAATTATCTGATAATTAAAAAGAAATTTACATTTAGTAATAACGATTTCTCTGGTATTTTTAATTTCCTGATGTGCGTATTTATTTAATAGGTGGACAACTACACAGTCATTTACAGGGTGTGTTGTATTCGATGATAGGAAAGATAAGTAAAATACTTTCGCTTTTGCTGTTCGCTGATTCGATTTACGTGTTACATGAACTAACCGCGGAAAAAGCGCGCATATATGATATATTTTTCTTCTTCACGCCTGGCGAACCATACTAGTAGATTCTTTTTGTTAAACTATACGGATGTATATATATGTGTGTGTGAGAAAGTCTATATTTTTTTTCTTATTCGACCTCTCATTTTTTATTTCTGTGATTCTTGTCGCATATATTTCATCCGTTATATAAAAAGAGAGTAAATATATAAATATATATATGTGAGAATCATATTAAAAGAGAGTTTTTCTAGATAGAACGCATTACCTGGACTCAAAATATAAGCGAGCTTCTTGAAGAAATTGGCGATTCTTACGCTCGCTATAATTACCGGAAAGCCAATCAGGTGCACCGGAAGCTCGAAAAATGGCTCCTCTTGACCGGCAGGTGCGGCTGTCACGAACGTCAATGCCAGAAAGTAACAGCCGAGAAGCAACAATGTCCGTGATAATTGCATTATGTAGCGGATCTAAGACATTCGTTAATTATTGTAAGCTTATGAAACTAACTAACAAGATCGTCGGGATTGAACAACTTCCGGTATTCGCGCGAGTGTCTCCTAATTTGATTGCGCGGTTATCTCAATTACTTCCGTTTGAAAGGGAAACTCTTTCTTAATATATAGAAGGAGCGATTTTGTATTTCACATGTATGGAAAGTGATCTTGCAACTTTATAATACACGCAATTTATCCTTTCAATTTATTCCTTGCAATGCGAATAATCATTGCTAAAATACAAATATTATAATAATAATAATCAAAACAAAGCGTCGTGAATTACACTCGACATTACGATCATTTGATTTAAAGACAGAAGTTTCTCTTCAATTAAACTGTACGCGATTTCTAGGCATATCTACGAAACTCGAGTCACAAAAACTCCACAGGATAAATTTATCCCATCGCGCCACCGCGAATAAATCAATCAGTCGATGTTCTCAAAAACACCCTCATTACATACACTGCTGCACTTGTATCGTGCGAAAATTGATACGCGTTCTCGAGAATGCACTTCTCTTACGTTGACGTACCGCGTGACTTTGGCACCAACGCGTGAATTTAATCTATCTGATTAAAGGTGCAGCCGACGGATCAGTGTTACTGCTTTGTGTAAAAACTCGTTGCTGAATGTTCCTCGACGCACCACGAGGCCGTACGGACAAAGAGAAAGTGATCGCCCCTTCCCATCGCCGGCATGTCCGATCCAACGTTCAAGCTTCGTCTTACGACATTTATTAGTACATCATACGAGGGGTTTCTCGTCTCCCCGAAGACGATGAAACTTCGTCCTTCTCTTACTCTCCCCCTCTCTCTCATTTTGTCACTTTGACGATGTCGGTACGTGCCTCTTTTGAAGTTACCTATGGCATGGGTACGATGTAGAAATTTTTTCGGTGAATTAATTCTGCAAACTTTTAAGAAAGTGCGTTTCCTTGACTTTTCGTCCCTGACAAGATCACTAGCAAAATTCATCAACTTACCGATTTAAACGTGATGTGATATCTTTCGAAATTGTCAAGCAAAAGCTGCATATTTCAACTGCTAATTGGATTGATCGTGCAATATAATTTTAATTAATGCTTCTAAAGTATTTATAAAAATTACTAATAAATCTAAATTTTTTAAACGCAAAATTGGTAATTAATTGCTTATCGAAAGATAAGCCGATGGTAAATATAATTCAAGTCATAATCAAAACATAGTCGAAAGAGTAGCCTCAGAAATTAACCGTACGAATATTTTTTTTATGATTAAAATGAACAACTTGACCATGAAACATAAGGGATGCTCATCTGCAGATATATATAATTTAATAATGTTGATGAAATGTACTTTTGCAAATAATTAAAACAATCTTTCAAATTTTTTAAACCATGTCACGTAGATCACAGTTACCTGATTGCTTAATGGGTGACATTTTTCTTTCCTCTTCCGCCTTTATCGTTCTACTTTCAGGTGCCAAGACTTTTCGCAATTAATTGTACATGCAATGCACAACATTTTGATTGCATTCTGATACGTAACATTGTATTGTGCACAATACAATGTTACGTGTCAGAATGCAATCAAAATGTATTTAGATAATGCATCAAAAATGTAATTCTTTTATTATAATAATTTTCACATATTTATGATTATATATATATTGAGCAAATTAATAATTGATTTTAATATTATACACCGTTTTTAGCAAAGCTGATAAACTTTGTCACCTCGGAATTGCAGTCGTATCACTGAACGAACAAGCACGTAACGAGAGAGGAGCAAAATTGTAGCTGTAAATCGCCAGAGTTGGCAGAGACGCCGATAGAGACTCGAGTCGCGATACTGCGCGATCATTTTTTGCAAGTATTCCAAATGTCGCCAGCTGTTTCGGGAAGGGGGCGGGGGATGCGCAGTTAATGGTGCGGTTTCATCCCGTTCTCCTCCTCGTGCATCGCGCCGAATCCTAACCGAAACTCTTGGCACGATCTCGTTTACGATCGCACGGCTCGTTGGGAAACGTCCACTCTGGAAGTTGGCATCGGGTTTAAGTCGATAAAGACGCCGGCGATTATTGTAATAATTTTCGCGCGTTTCCCCTCTATGGGCTTCCAGATTATATCAGGAATGGCGGCGGCATTGTATTAGAAAAGAATAGAATAAAGAATAGGGTGTAGAGAGAGAGAACGGAGATCCTGATAATTTGGCAAAGTGTCTCCCGAGGCTTTTCGCGAAAGTGCATTGTGATTTCAGGATCGTATAGAGTAAACTTATAGCAATCTCGAGGAATATTTCATAATAAGAAAAGGAATTTTCTCCAGTTACAATTTTTATTTGACATTTCTTATTAAAAAGTACAAGAATATATACAATATAACAATGCAAATAAACGATCGTACGCTATTAGTTATAAAGGATTCCTGGATTGTAAAAGTCATGTCGTATATTAAAAGTGAGTACAAGAGTTATGAACGAAAACACAGGAATACATATAAATAAATAGTATGATGTAAAAACGCACATATTTGTTTTCTTTTAAATATTGAATTAATAAAACCAAAATTTCGCAAACAATAAGTAGTGCCTAATATGTTATTCAATAATTAATTATAAAATCTGGCAAAACAGTTTTCTGATCGAATAGAAACGTTATGAACACTATCTTAAGTATTTTTTTTATATATCTTAACTTAGTATTTTAATTAATCTAGAACTTAAGTAATCTAGAATTTTTATCTCGCGATTTTTAAAAAAAGAATTTGAACATCGCAGAGTGTTAACATTTTTTTCAGCGATTGACTTTATTTTGATACATTATTTGAATTGCTAAAAATGCGATTTAAATACGTATTGAATCATCGATGGCATCAATGATCCTGCGAAAAAAAAAACATCCTCACGGTATCACAGGTTCAGCTATTAAAGTGATGAGGTTGTCTCATCAGCGTAGACGGACTTTCTTCATCATGTTTAAAACGCTGTTGCCCGGCAATGGACACGTCGGGTAAAAGTTATGACAGCCTTGACCTTCTATACCGGAAATCAGTTGGCCCATATGAGCCGCGAAGTGATACCTCGAGGGCATTTCCGCCATCGTGCTCAGACTTGTATCTCTGAAAACAACATAATGGAATTTTTTATTAACATAAACTTTCTATCACGAATCATAATTTTGCATTAGTATGATATTTATTAATTTCATTAATTTTTTAATTCTAAAATAAATTTTTTCCATATCACTAAAATTATGTCAACATTTTTTGTTCTTTTACATTGAGAAGAAAAGAGGTTGTGTGTTTGCAATTTAGATGCAATTAAGTGTCATAATAATGCAATCGTTAAAGTATTATAATTGCAAATAAATAAAACAAAAAGAATCATAAAACAGAGCCAAATGACAAAACACTCGATTCTATTAAACTCGTCAATAAGATAAATGAGAATGAGTACAAGGTCATATTCGCGACTTTTACTTTCGATATCGTTTGTGAAAAACCACGTCTATCGGATCCTTTCTCTATTTCAATATATTCGCATTTGCATTCCTATACGAATCGAAAATGAACGAACAGAATTTATTATTCTTCTGTAACGTCATAAATTCGCAAATGTATGCTAATATTCCACTTTCTTTAAAATTCATTAGATTTCAAAAGAATAACGTAGAAGTATTATAGTCTAAATTAGTACATCGTGCAAAATACGAATTATCCAATTATCGCTCTCAAGATTTTTTGAAATTCGAAATTTTCGTACAAGAATTAAAATTGATATCATTTTCTGTCTGAAATTTCAAGAATTGCTGACAATCTTCAAACTCAAATATCATCCAATTTCCATCGAAATCGAGTAAATGTGCTGAATCTTTCGAAAAACCATTCAATCTGTCGAAAGAGCAAAGAAACGCAGCAGTTTTACCACGCATGACTCTCGTGAAAGATGTCTTCCTTCTTAAAAAAAATGGAAGAAATCCTTTCTTTCCCTTTACGACTCCGCATCTTAACTCTCTTGGAAGGGAAAGGATATAAAGAATAAACGCAAAACGGCTTTTTAGCCATCTTGATCGGTTTAACCCGGACTGATTCACATAGATAAAAATCGGACCCGTCAAAACGGACCGGTGCGTTTACGTAGGCATAAAAGTAAATATAAAGCTCGGATCCTTCCGGGACATTAATCGCAGCATTCTCTTTCGTTCAAGGATGCTTACTGAGAAAGAATGATAAAGACGTGCGAAAGATAACGCTACATTGCTCTATTCGAGAGATTTTCCTGATTATATTTAAAATATATCTAAAATCTCCTTTTTTTGGTGAGAAGTTTAATATAGAACTAATGTTTTCATTCCCATCATCTTTTCCAAAATATTTACTTTCAAGAAAAAAAATTTTTATTGTAAAATTTTATTTCTATTTCAATAAAAATTACAAGATTTATCTTACTATAATTATATATATGTATAACTTTTAATAAATGAATATAAAGAAATATGATGCATTTAAATGAAAAGAAAAATGTATGAGACATATCGAATCAATACCGGTTTTTTGGTTCATTATACTTTCAAATGGAACTCGTTTTTCTGCGTCGATTTATTTTACTGTTCGTCGACGTCGTTTCTGTTTAACACGAGGACAAAAGCAAACGGCTGCAATAAATATGAGATTTTTACTTGAGCCCGCCGCTTAAAGAGATAAACTTAAGCTCTATCCATCTCTATTTATGATATCCTATATAAAAGACTTTTTTAATTTTTAAAGTGATTAGTTTTTTTATTAAATTTTTGTATTATATTGAAGAAAGAAAAGACTAAATACATAAGAAATTCTTTTAGCAGCTATTAATAAAACAAACGAGAAGCTACGAAGATATGTTAATGAGATACAACTTAATGAAAAGAACTGATAAAAATTATCTCTAGAAATGTTAACATGGTTACTCTTTATAACATAAAAACACATATTATGAATAATGCAAAGTCTACATGCGTCATTAGAATGAAAACAACAATTTTTTGTGACAAGTGATAGATTGATAATTTTCCTCTTTCATCCATAAAAGTATTATTAAAGTATCAAGGAAATAATTTTCTATCCTCGTTTGTATAAATCGCGAAAAATGTTTGCAGGAAGCAATGTTCGGAAACGGCGGATGCGAAATCTCGACCGGTTGTATAGGAGAAAGTATGCGTGAAAAGGAAAGTGCTCGTCGGATGGAGAGATACGGCAAGAGGTATGTCTCGTTTTCGGATCGGACTTACGTAAGACTCGACGAACTTTCGCGGCTACTTTCGAACAGTACTTTCCAAAACATTTTTGATGCAACTCTTACTTCACTAATGATGTGTATTATACGAATTATGCGATTTTATACATATATAATTTTTTTTAAAAATCCATTGACGAAAGTATTCTCTTATAATAGCACTTTAAATAGCTTATTTATAAAGATGGCGATAAATTGTTATAAGCAACTATTAATGAAATAAATCTATTTTGCAATTTATGAACAAAGAGATCGCAATTGCGGTAGTTATTAAGTGAGATAAATTTCGAAAAACGTGTTTTAATTTCGAAGAGAGTAATCTCTAATTTGCAGTATTGCAGAGAAAATGTGTTAATTTTCTCGGAATTCTTCGATTTTCTGATTTTTGCTCATTCGTTCAATTGACGAACAAATTGAACGAACGCAATGTTCACGAGGTCGACGCATGTAAATGTGTAATTAATACATTCACGTTGAAAAGTCTCGCGCGATCGTAGTATGTACATACTGCGTTACATTCCACGCTATGCAAATACGGGTATTTAAAAGCGTTCCAGGGGGATCGCATTTCCCGATTTTCCCGGCAGAGACACGGTCCGCTTTAACATAACTTTGCTTTTAATCAGAACGTAAAACGGCGCGAATTCGCGGTATAATTCTTTGCGTTATTCGCATAACGCGACGTGTATTCCGCGATGCGGAATTCGGCCGCGTTTTACCGGCGATCGTAAACGAAAATTGCAAAATACGCGCGTGCATTTACCCCGGGCGTCCAATTTTCCGGATCGCGGTTGCGATCCTATACCGTCGTTTTTCGAAACGTCCTACAGTATTATCGGCACGCACGCGGCGGATATTACTACATTAGCCTTGATGAATGAAAAAGTTGCAAAATGTGCACGCGCTCTTGCACATTCATTCGATGAAAATTATCGGTTCACGCTTTCGAATAAAAGATATCGACGTTTATATCCCGAAAGATCACGTTCTTCGTAGCTCTTTCTAAAGAATGCGCACAGAATTTGAGAAATATTTCTTTACGATCGTAATCCATGCACATATATTCAGGGTCGATGCACTTGAATCGTATAATAGGAATGTGTCCATCGAAAGTTGTGAAAGTAAAAGTACCTAGTGCAAGATTCTCGATGATGAAAGTAAATTCTCGATTTACCACATACATTGAATAAATCGACGTTGAAACTACCGATCACTTTTCCCGATCATTTTTACCGATCACCGATTTTTTTCTCCAAGCAATGTCAATAAAAAATAGATTCTATAATCACCAATTTCTACCAGTCTCTAAAATCTGCTTGTCACGAGGGAGTGAAATTTAACATTTAATAGAAACTGAGATCTATTTTCCCTACTTCTTAATAATACGGATGAAAAAAAGAGAAATATAAAACAGTAATAAAAGTTTAACATTTAAGTACCTTATGAGATTCAAAAGAGATCGCTCCATTTCACTTAACTGATCTTGGTGAACGGATGATGTGAGTTCGCATATCAACTTTGGCAAGCAAGCAGTCTTGATCGTCGCCATCATCTTCGCACGACGTAAGGCAACTGTCGGAACAGAAATCAAGCTATTATTGTCAATTAAATCGCTGCGCATGCTATAGCATTTCAAAAGCTGACAAACGATTAATGGAGCGAGATATTATTTCGAATGACCGCGCATACTTTGTGAGCGGCTTTATTTAATTCTGATGTTCTGATAAGTGACAAGTTAATAGCCCAGATCTCACGCGTCAAAAATTTTTCAAGATTTCTGAGACATAACGAGGACACTTTCGAGAAAACACAATATTGTATTATTATACAATAATTATAATATATTTATATACTTTGGTATGATTATTGTTATCATGTTGCTTATTGCTTGTGAGATATTTCTTGATTTCTATTTTTTTACAAATTAATAAAGTATTTTTATAATAACAAGAAAATAACATATTATGCATGCGTCAAAATAAAAACAAACTGTTTATAATTCAGATATTCTATTAATAATATATACAACTATAAAATCGTCGTTGAATTATCTTTCAGGGTGCACAAAGATCAGCAGATAGCAAAAGTATTACGTCATTAATACAATTAAAAATTATTGTATTTATTCTAATACATCTCGATTAAAACTCGACATTTTTTAATATTGTTATATCAAAAGAAAACCACTGTGTTTATGTAATCGAAATGAAATACATGTTACATATGTTACATTTTATCTGCTTTTCAACAGTTTTTCTCGATTAAGAACTGGTTTTGTTCGTGAACGAGGTTCTGATAAACAGCGAAATAAATGAAACGTAAGAGGGGATCTCGATAACGTTACCAAATAATTAATACACACGAGCGCGCTGCTAATTAGCAGAGTGGCAATTAGCTTCACGCAGGCTGACAAGTAAAACTCGACAAATATTTCCTCCCTTGGATAACGACGTGACGACGCACGAGGCATGTGCATAGGCTTCGCTTACTTATATCACTATGTAAGAGCTGAACTGTAGCATGAAAATATTAAGCAATTGAAATACGCTCTCTAAAAGTGAATCAGTGTATTATCACTGTAATCAGTGCTATACTTATAACTGCTTGTAATCAGTGAGTATTTACTGTTTTTCAGTGATAATACACTGATTCAGTCACTACTTTCACTAGACTTTGAATACACTGATTCACTTTTAGAGAGCACATTGAAATTAATATGACTCGCATTGCTTGGTGAAACAAAGCAATTAATTTTAATTTGTTAAGAGGATTTTCTTTACAACTTATTTTTTTTCTGACGCATCCTTTATAACTGAGGACATATTTTATAACTTATTTTTTTTCTGACGCAATAATAGATTTGTGTAAAGAAATAATTTCATATCACATATCTTTTATGCGTTATTCTTTATTCTTACCGTTATTCTTATCAACATCTTTTTTCGAAACGACGTCTATCTTATCGTGAGGACCCTTAAACTCAGCTTCGGATCCTCTAACGGTTACGTTCCTCTCCGTTGCATTACCGAAAATCGATGAAATCAATGTACTATAATCGCCGGCGAAAATCAAAAACATGCCCACAAATATCACCAAGCGTACCGTACTCGTGTCCATGTTGACCTTTTCGATGTGATGAATCTCTTGAAGAGATTAGAGATAATCAATTGATTTGTTAACAAACTGATTCTCAGACATGCGTTTAATAAAATAATGTACGAATCCAATGCAGTAGGGAATTACATCTGAAAGTATGAAATATCACATTGATTTTATTAATTAAACACATCAACTTAACTTGATACGTATTATTAAAGAAATAGGAAAGAAGAAATTTTGCATTTTTTTTTCATGTATTAAAACACTTATAACGTAATTTTAGATAATTTTAGATTTTATACAAATATATAAAATATAAAAAACGGTAATTTAAAATTAGACCGAAATCCAATTGACTATTCCGTTACATAACAAAATGATGCGTTACAATTGTGAAATTACACATCGTATCACGATATACATGCAAACGTCGATTCGCGACGATGATTCCACCGCTTTCAATTCACACGTATTATTACGTAACCATGTAAGTATAGTCGATCGTCTTATTTCGAGGTGGCAACTGGTTTTACCTTAACCTGAATTTTCAAAGATACAAACGATTACTTATACCATCCAAACAGATACCTGTCCCTGGATTCGCGATCGACGTTGCGGAACGCGAGATCGCGGTTTTTTCTCTCTCTCTCCCTCTCTTTTCCGAAAAAGAGAGAGCAAAGACTCTCACTCTCCGTTAACTTCCACTTTCTTCGAGCTCCGCACCGCACTGCACGGTGATAAAGTTAAATTCTCTTCCGACGTCCGTACTTTCATTCGTGACAAAGTCGCTCTCGAAAGTCGACGATTTCTTTGTATCGTCGAATGCACTTTTAGCGCGCGGAATCGCGGAAACGGTCGGCGAAACTGTAACGGCGGTCCTCCATCTATTGTTCTTAAGAAACTCTGCGAACAAGCAACGCGGTTGAACTTTTCTCAGCGAATCGTAACAACGTCGTCGAACGAGAGCGGGGTCAAAAAGCCTGCTTTAGAAATTCGCGCTCGCGTTTATTTGCCGATTAATTCGTCCGCTCTATCCTTCGATTCTCAGAGTGCAAATGGCGATTTGCCCGCTAAATCACGCACACATACATGCATCTAAATTTCGAAAAGCAATTACAATCGCGAGAACAAACGGTCAATCCCCGGATGACATCGCTGACTGAAAATCATGCGCGCCCAACAGCCGCTTAAATCAAATCACGCGTAAATCGAAATCCGCGGATCGTAACTCTCAATATTGCGCGCGCAGTTTCGCGATTATACATACATGCGGATAGCAATAGTTCCACAACGAATTTCCCTTTCCATCAATCGTGAAAAATATCCCGATGAAATGTTGGACGTCGAATATCACTGCGTCACGGATATCCGTCTGCGGAAACGTCCGCGCGCGAGACGCACAAACAACTTTACAGGAACGATTGCGCAAAACATAAAATTCGCAAACTACACATTACGTATCGCTGATGTAGCACTGAACGTACATAGTGACAGCTCGCACGAAATCCTTCGGTAGAAGGAAAGAGAAATACGGGCAGCCCGCCTGTACCGAGGCCCGTCGAAGTTGCGGAATGACTGTGAATGAGACTCGAAACCACGGCAGCGAGCCTAACGAGTCGTCAGTGAAAGTTAACCGATCGTTCGCAGGTCTACGAGTTTCGATCGCTCGCGGCTCTACATAGTTCTACGGTTAGAACAAGGTAAACTGGCGCACGAATATAGATTCCACTTAGTATCGGCGGCAATTATATCCTTGAAAGTATCACATTATTTTTTGTTCGTTATCGGACAAATTACGATAAGTTTTTTATTCATCTATCGAATAAATTACGATAGATTTAAAAAAAAAGAGGTATTTAGTGCCATATTGATAAAAAAGTATGTTTTCTAAGAAACAAGTGTTGGAAGTACCTAATAATGTAATTAATAAGTATAAAAAAATTGTTAATATTACTTTTCATAAGATTTTCAAGAGAGAGAAAATTAAACAAGATATGGTCTGAAAAATCGGTAAAATTTTATATTGGCAAGCAGAAATATAATCGTTTCTTCTCTTTATTGAATTCTTAACGCAGTTTTTGCAAAATAATCACTTGTGACAGCTAAAATACGATGTATATGAAAATATGCGGGAAAAAAAATAGAATTTTGATTAAATTATTACTGTTTCTGTGAGAATTGTAACAGAAAAGAAAAACGATAATATCAGTAAAAAATCATCTTATGTACAAATAGAGCATGATATTGCATTGAACTAGTAAAAGCCATCAAACCCAACAAACATGTTAATCTTGGACAGATCTAATTGACTACTTTCGTCCTTTCAAATGAAAGTATATAATTTAGCAATTCTAGTAGGTATATAGTTTACAAGAAATGAATAATTAGTGTCTCAAATACCTAAGAGAGAGGCTTTTCTAATGCAATTTTTATCTATACACTTGCAGGCATTTATTTTTTTCCGAATTTTCGAGAAAAAAGATATATTACATATCTTAACAAGATAAGAAAATATTACATATCCCAACAAGAAAAAGAAAAAATTCCTACTAGAAAAATTAGATAAAAAGATATCATGTCGTTAAAGTACGTTAGTAGTAGTAGTTTACATTAATAGTAGTTATTATAGTAGTTAGTCTAGTTTATAAAAGTATAATCACCTTCTTGGCAGAGAAGGATAATTACGAAAGTAATCATAATTACGAAGTAAATTATGGAAGTTACCGAAAATTTCGAATTCTTAGTGGAAAAGAAACTGGCAAAGATAATTTTCACATCAATATTAATAGATTTCATTATACTGCAACAAAACTTGCGAGCCATAAATCGCACGATATGTATTTTGACACGCTCTGTTGCACTTTCATTGCCTTATTGTTGAATATGAATGACGTTTTCTTTTCCACTAACAATAAGTTTTGTATTACTTTATTGCTATCGCTGAGAAATTTTGGTAAATATAACGTAAACTCTGCATTTTGATGCAAATACATCTACAATTTATCAGCATTAAATTTACAATAAAATGGCACGATTAAAAATAATATAATTTCTTCCATACGTAGATAGAAATGTAGAGCGAGAATATATATGTGATTAATTAACAGTATATTAAGTTGCTGTTTCTAAAATGTGCACTCTCTCTTTCTTTCTTTCTCTCTTTCTTATCTATAAAACCATATATCAAACATATTCGATTAATTAATCATTACAAAATCCTTCACTGTTTACATAAATATTTATTTCGATCAAGGTTTATAGTGCTATTTTTAAATGCATTTCAAATCTTGTAATTTTAAATGCAAATGTAATCTGGATAATTAATATTAACTTGTTGGCCATGAAAAAAAGAATTAATTTTTAATATTAAATTAAATTTTCCACAATATAAAACAAACATGTATATGTCATTTACATATACATATAAGTGCTGCTATTTCTCTTATATTTTTAAGTATTATTTATCATGTAATCATTGTACTATGATCGTAACATATAATTAATTACGCTTGGAAGATATATCATGAAACGTAGTTATAAATATGAAATGTATTGTGTAGCAGAAACATAAAAAAAATATATTGCCTGCAATATTTCAACTAAACCCGAATTAAAATACAATGAGATATAAAAATAAATGGATAACAAAGATATATGTTTATTAAAATTCCACACAATTTTTATAAGAATTAGTATAAAAACTATTATTGTTGTTATATTAAAATCATATTACTTGTAATACATATAAATAATAATAAAATATTAAATAATAACATTTTATATAAATAATTTTTTAAATATATATAAAAGTAAAAAAGATGAGAAAAGATTATAGAATTCATTGCTGAAACGTTAAAGTTATCGAAATATTATATTTTTATTAATGTAAAACTCGATAAAACATTGTAGCAAGACCTAATATTGATTTGGTAAAAGGTGTGACATTCTTCAAAGAATCCATGTGGATCTTACGCATATTACTGTACGAAGATTGTCGCGAGCGCATTTTGAGTCGTTTAGGATATCTCTTTCGATCACCGTCATGATAATTGCTGTATCTCGAAGAAATTCTATTCGTAGCTGTAGAATAGAATTTGAAGAATTAAATTCACAAATGTATCAATTCAAGAACATATATCTCGAGAAAAAAAAACACAAATTTAAAATTTAACTTATATAATATAAAGCATTTTTAATGCTGAAAGAATGAAAGATAAAACTTGGAACGATGTTGATACAAAGAAAACAAATAATTAGGTTATTAAATCTAAAAATAAATTGTATCAAATTATAATTGCGATCAGTCACATGATTTTTCGGTCGATCCAAATCTACGTCAATAACAATCCATGTTTGAATTACATTTTTGTTTTGAAATCATTTGTTTTACACAAATAAGAAATTTATAATGTTCAAATAGATTGAATAGAAATTAAATTATTATAATTAAATTATTATAATGAGAACATCTTACGACGTCGAATAACGGATTCGGAGGAGATTTCTGCCGAAGCACTATTATTTGAATCCGACTTTTGGCGGTGGAGTTGCAGGTGCAGCTGCTCTCTCCAACGGCGCTCTCCGCTGCCCAGGCGGTCGACTGACAAAGATCCCGTACTTCCGAGGCGGAGGTTCCGGTGGTACGGACGGCGGAAATGACGGTTCGAGGATCTTAAAATCACGTTCGGCGATAATTACACAATATAACGTATCATTAATTTTCTCGATTAATTTTTAGCCGAGTTGACATAAAAAAGAATATTCAATTATGTCTTCGTCAATTGCATATTAATTAATAAAATTAAATCACATCTTACAAAAACTTAATATCATATTCTTGATTATATCATGATTATTTTTATCATATGTAGTCTTGTTTAGCTCGTAACATAAAAATACAGAATAGATATTTTTAAGTATCTTATTTGGCGAAGAGAAACAAAATATGTATATATTTTTTCACCTTGAACTTCTCAAGTGGATTTGCGGTGCTCTCGTGTCCTTGTGGGCATTCGCCTTCACCGGTTGCGATGACACCGATTGAACATGCAAACGATTTGTCTGGATATTTGTACTAAAAACCATCTACGATTTAATAATAATTACTGAAGCTGGTAAAAATGACTGGCAATAGAATAAATATCAAAAAACAACGATTACTTTTTCGACGATTTTTTCTAATTCGATGATTTTATTGGACGTCGTGATTAATTCTGTGCTGAGTCTGTGCGTCTGAATATTTAAATAGTGTTTATGTGAATATTAAAGAAATTTTGTTTATACATAGATTTACATCGATTTACAATTTTTAAACTTACTTCATCTTCTAAATATTTTGTAGTGATTTTTTGTGTATCTGTCTATAAAATAAATTAATTATTACAATAAAAATACATTAATTGTAGACGTTCTGATAGAAATAAAAGACAAGATATATCTAACCGTTTTTACGATCACTTCTTCAAATTCTGCCTTTTTATTTTTCAACAATACCAATCTGTCTAATTTCTACAAAAAAAAATAAAATTTTTAGTAAAAGGAGCGAATAAATTGATAATGGATTATTTCATAAACCAAGTAAAATAGAAGCATAATCCTAAACTCACTGTCTTGTTCTCTGCAACTGTCATTGACATTTCCCGATTTGATTTTTCAATTCGTTTTATTATCTTGAATAATTATATTGAAAATTGTATTAAAATTAACTAGAATGCAAGAAGCTGATTTTTTAAATTAATTATACTTTGGCTTTTAGAAGAATCTCGTAATAATTACTTACATAATTAGCATACCATAATGCCGCGTAAAACAAGATGTACATCAAAATGCAGACGTAAAAGTTATCCAAAACGTATGCTCGTATAAAAGACTGCGAATATAAACCAGGAAAAGGAAAATATCATATATAAATAACATTTGTTAAGCTGAAATTATTTCGCTTTTTCACTGAATCGCGGTTACCTGGCGATCGTAAATGTCAACGAGTTTCAAAATCGGATAGGATCTCGACAGCTGGGAGAAATAACACCTCTGCGAAAACATTCTTGAGAGCGTAATCCATTAGCGAAGTAAAGAGCTACGGAAATCAAGGAAACTCGTGCAAGCGCTGACAAGCGTAGAAACTGCGCAACATGTATTTCTGTGATAAAGTGCGGGACGACAAATTTCCAGGCGACTTTACGACATCGTGTGAATGTGTCTCGTTTATATCCGTTCGATAAGTTACTCGCGAATAGCGGAATATCGCGAGAAGACGCGCTGAGAACTTCACGGAATAAAGTAATTTTCGTCAGTTTCGCCAACTTCTATCGATGAACATAGACATAATCATCACTTTCCGAAAATGTAGCATCGCGTTTACGTGTGTATATATGTGTGTATGTATGTGAATGAATATAAAATTTTCGCGATTTATTAAAAAATTATACTTGTACAATATTAATAAAAATATTAACAAAAAAATTATACTTGTACAATATTGATAAAAATATTAATAAAAATTATGTATGTACAATATTAATATTTCGATATATAACATATGTTCATTTAAATTTGAATAACTTGCTCTCAACCTGTAATTTTTCATACGTTGTATCATAGCTTTTCAAAGTCCTTATCACGCAGAATATTATCTCCCTGTAGAGATTCGTATAATAACGTTTAAGGGGGAATCGCGATATAATCTCTCTCGTATAAACATAATTAAAATCTGAAAGTGAGTGTTGAAACAGGTGACTGTACATCGATTATTATATTGATTGCAAAACGAGACGAGAATATCGATAACTTGTTGCGATAAAATAGCAATGAGCAATAACGTAGAAAATATAACTAATCTTATCATTGTTATAATCATTATTATTTCACTGCTAAAATGTCTTTTTCACTGTTAAAATGTCTTTAATATTTTTTCACGCTGTTCTCCGTTGAATGCAACAATTTCTCTTTAATCTTTTAATAATGCAATTTATATTTTATTTGCTGAATGTTTTAATCATTATGCGGCATTTTCACTTTAAACGATGAGCTTTGCAATTTTATGAGCTCAAATTTCCGGCGTCAGCACCGCCGGTCATGAAATGTGGCTTGAGGCAACAATGTATTAAGCCTAACATTACAAGGCATTTCGTCACGGATTGGCACCAATAGCTAAAATACATTTAACGTAAACTTAAATAAAACTGTTACACTATATGAACCTGTAACCCTCGAAAAACGCGGCAGAAATCAAAGTCGAAAAAAAATCTAAACTGTTGAACAAACACTCGTCTGGAAAGTTCGTCATTCGAGTGCTCTCTCTATTTTATCCTCCGCTCAAAGCAAATTATGAACTAATCCACGGGGGATCGTTTACTTTTTACGTCAAGCACCGAGTCGGCTCCATCGATGTCCTCCGATTAAATACACAAGGATTATCACATGAAAGGCATACAGACTGTTCGATGCAGCGACAAACCACATATACACGGCTAGCCATCTACTATCTACGCACACATACATATGTATCAGCATCGCTTCCGAATATGTACACAGCCGGTGATACGCTCGAGCCTTCGCTGGGGCGAGATCGGGCCACTTGTCGTTTCCCATGACGCCTCGCGGGCAGGGTTGACTAACTAAATACCGAAGTTAGCCGGATCCCGAGGCCAGGGTTAAACGGGGCTTAAAAAGCTCCGGCGAGAACGCCGCGCGAGAACGTCGAATCAACTGCGAAAACACTCGAGATCACTTAGAGGAATCTCCGCGACATTCGCGTCCCACGACACGGTCCGCAACTTTGCTTTCACCGATCCACCTCGTCCTCCCGGGGATGTTTATGTAAAACAGTAGCCGATAAACGTGCCGACCCTCGGAGGATGGAAACGAGATGGAACCACTTGACGCGTCAAAAACGTCAGTTACACATCGGGGGCGGTGCCGTCGCGCAGCTGGGTGTGTAGCTTCGAGGGTGCTTTTGTCGTAGAAAAAAAGATCTGGTTTGAGGAGGAGCGATCTGAAATATCCAAAATGGAAATGGACAGGCTACCATGAGAGAGCCGCTTTTATGAAAGCGGAGAAGTCGGTTTGCTCCGAGGATGCAAGGAAAGTTACGAACATACGCGACTTGAATCACATCAGTAATAACTGACTTCGAAACATAAGATGTAATTATTTCCGAGAAACAAATGACATATTTAGCTTTTCACGATTATTTCTTGCTATGATGCATATTATCAACTTTAAATTGTCGATAATTTCGGAAGTTTAAAGTATCATTTGAGAAAGATGAGTCATTAACTTTCTATATTTCATTATTCACATAACTGTTTCGAAATTACAGATACTTACTTTCTCTTCTAACACTTTCTATGAAAATATAATTAAAGCAAAAGGTCAGCCACTATTCGCAAGGATGTTCGTTTATCTTTCTTATCCCTTGAATGAAGCCAAGCTTCACTGCACTAAACTCTGTACGAAGGACGAGCGACCACAGTCGCCCTTCACGAGCGAGTTATCGTGCGATCGGCGTAAGCGCCAAAGATAAAGGCAAGCGAGTCACGGGGGAGGAAAATTGGTCGCCCACCTAGAGCAGGATATCGTGGATCCTGGCAGAAGGAGCTCTTTCTCTCTCTCTCTCTCTCTCTGTCTCTCTTTCTCTCTTGTGTGCGAACTAACAGCGGAGACGCGCCGTTTGGAAGCAACAGCATCGGGACATAATCGATTTGCCGTGAGCTCATCCGTAATTCGCTCCCCGCGACAAGAAAGTCTCGGCGGCAAAGGCGCCAGCCGAGCGAGAAATTACTCATCGTTCTGATTGAGGTTAATTAATTAGATAATTAAGTCCGCCTCCGACGACGTAGGGGCGAAACGCAACGGGGATACGACAAGTGAGCGACGACATAGCGTTTGCGATTAGCAAACGCGAGCGAGGCTTCTGCTGCTCCCCCAAGAGAAGATCGTCGATCCTCGTTATAAAAATCCTCCTCGTTATTATCTCGAATCGACCCCGCGTCCGCCTCTCTTATCTCATTAACGTCCTTCCTCGAACGTTCCGCTCGCATTGAGCCACGAATAATGTCTCCGACTCTTTTTTCATGTAATGAAGACAAAGAAGAAGAATTTATGTCGCTGAATTTGATGTTTCTTATATTCGTCATCACGTTGGAATCATCAAAAGCGAGCGATATTCAATTGCATCCTGTCATCAAGTGCGAGAAATAAAGTTGAAATATGCGACGAAATGAAACTTACTTTGAATCATATCATCAAAATTAGGAAAATCAAAATTACAAAAGTATTAGTAGAAATATAAAATTCTTTACACAATAAAGTATCCACATAAGAGCAGGCATTCTTAGTTCTGGGTTGCATCTATCAATGCAATCTTGTTTCCTCTCGTTCCCGCGATTGTACTGAAGTAAGCCAGCTTACGTTCCACCCCGCGTATATGAGACCAGGATTTGGGGAGAGTTTAAAACGAAAACCCCGCGCGTTCGATAAATTTTCATGTCACCTTTATCTGACGGTATTTCACGAGCGACGCCGCGGGTTGGCTCGGTCGCGTATGAAAGAACTCTTTACACGTGACACTTAACAGGAATCTCATAATCTTGCGGGGACGCGGCTTTCTCTCTCTCGCTCGCTCTTCCTCTTTTTCTCCTTCCCTCGCCCTCGGAGAGACATCCTGAAAATCCCTTTGAAGATGTACATTGACGCTCGCGGTTTAATATTCCGTCACGGATATTAATGCTCTCCTAGCAACGACTCCTCGTAAATCAGCAAAGCCCCCATGCTGATGCACTTTTCGCTACCGTTTCCCGACATCTCCTCACTTTTCCACTTCGAGTATCATGGTTCTCTCTCTTTCTCTCTCTCTTTCATTTCGCCCATAAGATCCTCAGATCCGTAAGGACAGTCGCGTTGATTGAGGATAATGTGACATACCAATTATTCATCTGTACGAAGAATTCGTTAGTAAGAAAGAAAAAAACGCAACGACAAAGCGTTTTTACACAGGCATGGTATTTGTATGACAAAATGCATCTTTTATCACCGAGTATTTCCGCCATTGTGCTTTGATGTCAGTCCACAAATGCCAAATAATATACGGCGTGTAGTATTTACGAGAATTATGATCAGATAAAAAGTTAGAATAATGGGAAATATATAAAAATAAATTTGGTGGATAAAAAATCTATTGTCAGAAATCAATGTAAAAAATACGATGTAAGAGAATGCGAGATAATTTTAATAAATATTTTATTAAATTACATAATTAAGAAATTATAGGAATTTAACAATTTATAAAATATATATAAAATACTCTTTAATATCTTGTAAAATTTTTATTTGAGCAAACAGATGTCTTTTTTTATTTTTCTTTTGTATTTTTGTGTATTAAACATATTTATAATAATAAAAGACACATCGATTTTTAAAATAAAGACAGATTTTTCGGGAAGTTTCTTTTTTTTAACTTGAGAAAAAATAGAAATTTAAACAATGTGTGTGTTCAAATAAATATTCATAAATGATGTTTCACACATGAAAAAATTGGAAAGAATCTAGCGCAACAATAAAATAGATCATAGAACGTTTTACATTAAATTTCTTCACGGTATTTTAACTTTACCACAATCATGCGCATATGTTAGCGCGTTTCTATAAGTATCATTTCTAACATAGAAAGTATATATTTCCAAATAATATTTTCAAGTATCTTAAAACTGTTTATTATTATATTTTTTCTTTTCGTAAGTATATCACCGTCCAAAATTATCACGGTTCGTGCGTTGAAAAATATTCCGCCCCGGCTTTCTTCGATTTCGCGTGCCTTACGAAAAGAGAAAAGGATGTTCCCTTCGAGTCCCGATGTTCCACCAAGCATGAAATAAGTGTACACACGACGTCCTCCCGCGCCGCTACGAAGGGGCGCGAAGGCTTTCCACGGCGGTCGCAACGATAAAGCGAATTTGCACAGGGGGTAAGAGAAAACCGAGGGAAGAGGAAACACTTCGCGCTCCGTGGAAACACGATTCCCGTGTTCTTTCCTTCAATCGAACAGGGGATAAGAATTCCTTACGCACGAGCCGTTATAAAACCATAAAGATGTAATCGCAGACCAAGGTGATCGCCGAGTCTTCTGTTACCGCTGCAGAATTATTGCGTGCGAAACATGCCGAGCAAAACGTAGTGAAAACATAATTGACGTAGTAAAAACATAATTGATGTAGAAAGCAAACAAAAGGTAAATCAAATATCTCCTGTTCGCGTTAAATGAGAAAGTAGGTCAAGTATGACAGAGTTCTAACTTAATTTACAAAAAAAAAACATTTATCATGTGAAGGAAGAGTAATTTAATTAATTTAACTTAATTTATCTTTTTATGTTATTAGATAAAGAAGATCTAATTAAATTTCTATAACAGTAAGCAAAAATATATAGATACCTGTAGATAGTTTAATATAATTTTCAATAATAAATTCAATCTATTATTTGTCAATATGAATATAAAAATTTATGTAATGCATATATTTTATAATAATTACTGGTTCATAATTAGCGTTCCGGAAGATTAAAAAAATTGAATGCGCAGGATTTGAGAATTACATCATATAGCTCTGAATCATCCCTGAAATCGAATCTAAAAGTGATTTCACAATGACACTTGCTCGCTCGGCTGTCATTCTGCACGATGTCGCCGCACCTACTATGGATCCTGTATATACTGTGTGTAGCACGCTACGCCGGTGCCCCCGATTATCCCGCATGCAAGTGTCACGGGTATCCTGTCAGTCAAGGATCAGCGAACCGTAAGGAGGAGCGCATTGTATACGCAAAAGTATAACAGAAATGGAATCGAGGGTGTCGCCGAATTCCGGTCCACGCGCAAACGAAGGGAAGGGTCGGCCGCACGTACATGCGCGCGTGGATCGTGATCTGGGGTTCGGCTCTGATTGGATGTCACTCGAGAATACGTCAAATCGAAGAATATGCTGTGACTTGAAATTAATTTGAGTGGTTTCCGCGAGGCTGCCCGCCGGAGGGCAGCCGCACGCGTCCGTCCCTGATTAATTGTTTTCGTCTGCTCACGAACTGCGATACCCTCTATGAGGATTGGACTTGTCGTGATAACTCAGAAACATGAGTCCCAGCTATGACGAAGAAATATAAGATATATGTTTGTTGTTTATATTTTTTCCTTATATCAATGATTGGAGACTTTGGCAATTTTGTATAGGCGTTTGTATGTGTTTTACATAATATTATCTTGAATGTGTATGTGTGTTATGTTATATATACGTACATAGAGAATGCGAACAAATTAACAAATTTATAAATTAACAATAAATTAACAAAGAATGAGCATAAATTGACAAATTTACAATATGCAAATTAGTAATAAACAGAGGTTCCATGGTGTAATGGTCAGCACACTGGACTCTGAATCCAGCGATCCGAGTTCGACTCTCGGTGGAACCTTTATTTTTGCATGAATTTAATATTAGCAAAAAATGCGAATAAATTAACAAATTTACAATATGCAAATTAATAATAAAAGAGGTTCCATGGTGTAATGGTCAGCACTCTGGACTTTGAATCCAGCGATCCGAGTTCAAATCTCGGTGGAACCTTTATTTTTGCGTGAATTTAATATTAACAAAGAATGAGCATAAATTGACAAATTTACAATATGCAAATTAATAATAAAAGAGGTTCCATGGTGTAATGGTCAGCACTCTGGACTTTGAATCCAGCGATCCGAGTTCAAATCTCGGTGGAACCTTTATTTTTGCGTGAATTTAATATTAACAAAGAAAGCGCATAAATTAACAAATTTACAATATGCAAATTAATAATAAAAGAGGTTCCATGGTGTAATGGTCAGCACTCTGGACTCTGAATCCAGCAATCCGAGTTCGAGTCTCGGTGGAACCTTTATTTTTGCATGAATTTAATATTAGTAAAAAATGCGAATTAACAAATTTTTACAATATGCAAATTATTAACAAACAGAGGTTCCATGGTGTAATGGTCAGCACTCTGGACTTTGAATCCAGCGATCCGAGTTCAAATCTCGGTGGAACCTTTATTTTTGCGTGAATTTAATATTAACAAAAAATGCGCATAAATTAACAAATTTACAATATGCAAATTAATAATAAAAGAGGTTCCATGGTGTAATGGTCAGCACTCTGGACTCTGAATCCAGCAATCCGAGTTCGAGTCTCGGTGGAACCTTTATTTTTGCATGAATTTAATATTAGTAAAAAATGCTAATTAACAAATTTTTACAATATGCAAATTATTAACAAACAGAGGTTCCATGGTGTAATGGTCAGCACTCTGGACTTTGAATCCAGCGATCCGAGTTCAAATCTCGGTGGAACCTTTATTTTTGCATAAATTTAATATTACAAAGATACCAGTAAATTAACAAATTTATAATATGCAAATTAGTAACAAACAGAGGTTTTATGGTGTAATGGTCAGCACTCTGGACTCTGAATCCAGCAATCCGAGTTCGAATCTCGGTGAAACCTTTATTTTTGCATCAATTATTAATTTCTATTCGTTATATTTTCATAAAAATATATTAAGCGAATATTTTTGCAAATCTTGAAACTGGTGTGTATTTTTCTAACAGAAAAACTGTTGAAACGCAATTATATCTTGCTTTTAAAATTTTAGAGATAAAAATATTAATTATTTTAAGATAGACTAAAATATTTTAAAATTTACTTGAATATTATTTACATATATCTTAAATTATATGTTCGTGAAATAATTTATACGTACCTTAATAATTTATTGAAGTATAGTAAATCTCTCTATAGCGCGCGGATACTTTTATAATGGGAATTCGTGTGTTGCGGTGAATCATTTCGACATAAATAAATTTTAAAATTTTTATGAAAAGATATCTTTTTAATAATAAACGTATTTTAGAATTTTTTACAATCGATAAGTATACTATACAGGGTGTATCAGAGCAACCGTAACAGCAGTTTTTTGAGGAACCTAAGCATTTTAGAGAAAAATGTTTCATACAAAAGTTATTTTTGAGAAAAAATATGTAATTCTTAATTGCAAATTATATATTTTTTCTCAAAAACAACTATGTGTTTTCTTTACACCAATCGATTCCTCTCATTATTTTGTACATAAAAGTATTAATGTAAGATAATCGAAAAATGAATATCTTGCTAGATATTTTATGGTTTATATAAAATTAAGAAATGATTTCAAGCCTCATAACTCGAGAAGTACTTAAGAGAAAAATATTTTATTATAATGTTGTGGAAAGCTCTCGAGGTAAGCTACAAGAATATGCAATAAAAATGGGGATTTCCATTTAAAAAATTCAAAGTATTTTTTATGTGACCTTGACGGTGCTATTCAAAGTCAAACTGATATGATCATTAAATAGGTTATTTTAAGCCCTACAACTTTTGTATGAAACATTTTTCTCTAAAATGCTTAGGTTTCTCAAAAAACTGCTGTTACGGTCGCTCTGATACACCCTGTATATAACACGGAATCTATAATGTGGAATATATAAGGAATTTATTATATCGATTAATTTTATATATTATAACTATTGTGAGTTTAATGCACAATAAATATATAATCGATGTCGACAGATAAAAAAAAATATTTAAAAAAAAATCCTTCGAGCCGGATTCGAACCAGCGACCTATGGATGTCTATATCAGATCTTCCCAACTACAGTCCACCGCTCTACCAACTGAGCTATCGAAGGCTTGGGAACGAACGTCGTCAATTAGGTACTTCAACTTACTATATAGATTTTATATATCAATACATAATAAATATATGTATATATACATATCTATACATTGTTAATTATGTAGATGCAAAATATTTATGATTAGATAACGTGATAAATATTTTTGATATTTAAATATTTTCATTTTTATACAACTTATAAATAATCAAAATATAAATTGTGGGAAAAATAGTATAATAAATTAATAAGAAAACTTATTTTAATTTCAACTGTTAAACATAATTAATTAATTCATAATAAATTATTTAAGCGACGAGAATAAAAATATTTTAGAAGCAACATGTCCAATGTTTATCATCTCTTATCGATTGCTTACTATCGTGCAAAAAAATAAGACAAAGAGAGAGAGATGTATGGTAACTTAAAATATACACAGATAATTCTTCTCCGTACTGTTTCATTCTGCAAATTTTGATACTTGATCTGGTGTTTGTCACCATGTCGCGATATAGTTATCACTTATTTATGACGCAGCTTTGGTCTTGAGGTAGCGGACCGAAGAATTGCGTATCAAGCGCTTACGCGCAAAGTAGTCTAAATTTTTTATGCACCGCGGACAGCGTTTCACAAACTTGTTGCACTTGGAAATATACTTTTTTATATTTTATTTTATTCTGTATATTATTATTTTAAGATACAATAGGATGGAAATATAATTTTTCATAGGTTTTTTAAATTTAATTGAAGACATACATATATCGTAATATCAAAAATCCATGTGGTAAATAGAATTGTGAAAAATATGTTGGAAATTCCTTAATCAAAACTTAAACCAACGTAAATAAAAAAGAAAAACAAATATTGATAAATAATTGTAGCGAAAATAAATCGATTATCTGAAATTTATCATCCAAACATTATAATTTTAAAAACGAAGCACATCTTAAAGGAAGTACATGCTTTCGAGTATGAGTTTCTTTCGTTTGGGAAACACTGGCCTCTAGAGTATTTCACGATGCATGCCAATCACCATCAAAGCGTCATAGACGCCCGTGCTTCATAGCCCGATACAGTTTACATAAAACTATAAAATTATGGTCGTAGACGAAGGAGACGCCCCCGGGAAGAAAACGAGGAGCCTCCGCGGGGGTGGGCTATCGTAAAGCCGATGGGGTATTTTTACATGAAGTCATTAAACTCGGTTTACGGCGAAACAAAGTACCATGCCACCCGCGCCTTTCCTCTCGCGTCGCTTAATTACTCCTCATCGTCGAATTAAGGTCCTAGATCGCACTCTGGTTTAATGAGAGACGAATGTTTAATGAGGGATTCGCGGAGAAAACGTGTTCCCGGTTCACGAGACAGTTTTCACGATGTCTGAAAGATAGAGCCCATGTTTTCACCCCCCCCCCGAGGTAGGATGCCAAGAATTACATGAATTGCTGCGTGTTGTTCGCAAGAGAACAGCAGATTCTCCGCGTATTTCGTGTTTTTCCAATCTCGCAGATGCTATTTAAGACTTGACCTCGTTGCCAAACGATATTAGTTAAAAATTCATAGAGAGTGTTCCAGCGTTCACATCGAGGGCACAAGATATTTTCTCATCTCCGAGTGTTCTTGTTGCCAAATACAAATCCTGGAATATCGAATAAGTCCATTTCGGCCATTTAGATTCGAGCGGACACAATATTCTGGCAATTTCAGACCTGACAAAATTTAAATATCGTAAACTCACTAAAATATCTCGCGTATGTGTAAATTTAAAATATAATTCAAGATAATAAAAGAGCTATTTAAAAAAATAGCGCGATGAAAACATTCCACTTTATGAGAACATGTCTGTATCTCCGTTTCACAACGGACAATTTTATCGTCGCCGTGCCAATAGCCCGTGCTTTAAAATCCATCTTTAAACAATGACGATAACGAGCAGGGAGATGGACCGGCTAAAAGCGGCGCCACGATGGATCGTATAAGGCCAAAAGCGTAGACAAACAATTTTTAGGAGGCAGTTAAGTCGCGACATTGTACACGAATAGATGGAGAATCACGATCGCCACATCCTAGCGATCGCTCGCGATGCGAGGAAGCATCGACCGTTTCCGGGGGCGTCTTCGAAGGATTCGTTTTTACGGAACGCCGGCCGCTTTTATGCGAGACGCGCACTCTTTGGACGTATAAAAAAATTTCTCGTCTTATTTAAAGACGCCGCCTCACTCGCTCGATGCCTAATAAATGTTTTTACGACATAAATTCGAGGGTGTTGTCGCGAAGGGGGTCGCACACCGCGTCACGTTCCTAGAGGCTGTTATAAAACACCTTGTAATTGACGTGACGCGCGTAAATCTTAGATATCGACGTTTTATGAGTAAATGGGAAATTGGCTCAAGAAGCTGCCTGCCGTTGGATTTATACAAAGTTTCTTGGCAACGAGATTACGGCAGGCTCGCGATCGCGATACTTCGCAAACGGTAATGTTATTTATCGTAGTATTTACCAAGTGGTAATATATATGTACATTTATTTAATTTATTTACCGAATAAATTTTCCTGCTTCCTTGTGGATTTAAAGTCTCCTAGAGGTTTCGTAAAAAGAGCTCTTTGGAGCGCACTGATGGAATCGCCCCAAGACAACGTATACATATATATATATATAAACATACAATATATGCAATTCGTGTATAAACGGACGTATATAAACGGACGAAGTTACTTTACGCTCGGATTTAAGGAATACGCGGCCATAAGCTATAAAGATTCTCGTCATAACTCGAACGGTATCACATTTTATTTAATTGCCCCGCGGCTCACTCGCTCGCGAGCTTTTCCCGCTCGTGCATAATATTATTTATTGCGAAAGAAGCTGTTAAAGTTTAACGTCGCGGAGGCGCTCACTCTCAAAATTAAACGCGATAAAATGTTTGTTATCCAATCGGCCTGGTGCTACTTAATGTCTTTTCGCTGCCGTCTTTCTCCCCTCTCTTTCTCTATCTCGTTTAAATTTGTAAAGAGAGAGAAAGAGAGGAGGCAATAATCCGCGCAAGGACGATTCGCGACGTATTATCTCGCGGATAAGAACGAACACTGAAGGTTTACTGCCATTTACCTGCAAAGTTATAAGTGTTCTCTAAAATACCTAAATGTCATTACTATTCGCAGGTAATGGAAAGCTTGAAATTATTTATATTACTGTACACATGTGTATATATACATACTGCATTCTAATGAAATTTCAAAATATTGAAGCCCTAAGAAACGCAAGGAATAAATTTCAGCGCGATGAAAGCTTAAAATAAATCTTAAACTTAAGTAAAGAGCTTAGAAATCGAGTTCGCATTATAAGTTTGATTTTTAAACTTTTACTGTTCATGATACATTATATTGTGAAGATACCAAGTGCAATTATTAAACGTCACAGCTGTCATTTTCATAACAATATCGTGCAATATTCAACGCCAACTACGAAACTCTCGCTAATCTCGATAACGCTACTCGAGTCTTCTCATTTGCGAATTCTACGATATCCGATAGCTGTTTAATGTCCTCTCATCTCGTCTCTCCTCGGGACGACGGGAAGCTGCAGAACGATCCGTACATTATCTCGCGGATAAGACAGACTTTACAGCCGCCAAGTTCCGAGAGAGTGGGCGGTTATACGAAACCTTTCGAAAGTACCCCGGGTACGACGGACATATTCGCCAAGTAAACTCGACATTGTCGATCAGTTAAGCTTCATCGCGGGAAAGCCCGAAGCGCGATAAATCCGGCGTCGCGAAAGGATGCATAAATCTCTTTAATTTACTGCCGCGTAACTTTTATTCCGCGCATACCACCTACCCGTGTTACGCTGGCTGGCTACATCGAGACGTTTAAAATTTTTAGAGAGCCACCTATCTCGCCACGATAAGCGGCCCTGTTTCGACCGCGGAATTATTAATTTAGACTCGAAATGGCCGTGCTTTATATCGCGTTGCACGCGAATAATAGAGTTTGATTCACCGAGATATCAAACGGATAATAATCATTTAAGATGTAAACATTCCCTCCATTATTCTCGAGGTAAGATCTGACAATGAGACTGAAAATTAAAAAGCTGCGATGAATTTTCCGAATGAATCGTTTGCCGACAGACAATCGACATTCGGGATCGTTATGGAATCTCTCGATTTTGATATCTCTTCAGAAATGCATTTCCACCGAACAAGATATCAAGATAAAAGCTCGTGTGATTCTCGATTACACGTTCCGTCATTACGAGGAGTATTTTATCGCCCGTCTGAGTTCCGGGGGTTCCGCTCGTTAACCGGAAAGTTCGTCGGGGATCGTCGTGCTGAAATTTAAATTGAGAAAGTATTTTACGAGCGCGCGCGGGAGAGTTTCACGGTAGCGTTGTCACATCTTGATGAACTTCCGGTAACGATCGTAGGAAAATGTCGCCGTCGTCGCCTACGTTGAACCCGCTATACGATCGCGCCGCGGGAATCTGGTTCACGAAACGAGAATCCATCGGCATTAATGAACGCCGATTACTTATTCGTGCCATTTACTCCTGATTGCGAAGGCCGCCGTGATTTTCATACAACGGATTATACTCCAGTCTACTGCGAAATATGGTATCCATCTATTTAACACTTGTAGATCTCGACGTCAGATGTAAATGAATCGATATTATCTCCCAGTGTTTTCCAGAAAGGAAGTTATTCAAAAATAATTATCCAAAGACGCAGAATTTATTTATTAATTACCGGTTAAATATCAGAACGATTGTAATTTCTAAAAACAAACATCATATAAATTAAAGAAACATCAAACTTTGGGTATATCTGTCTACACAAGGTTTTTAAAAATTGTAAAAAAATATTTAATTAAATTAAAATTTTTCACATATGGACGATGTAAAGATCAAAGCACGTATTTTTATATTTCAACTTTTACGTTTAAAAAGATTTTATTTAATAAAGAGGAATAATTAATATTTCATATATTATAAAAATACATACCCGATTTTTCTACCATATAACACACATGGCGATTTATCTATATAATTTGAGCTTTCCACCGTGTCTAATAAACAATCGCGTGGTATCTCAATTAATCACCGCGTACATACGCGAAACAAGTAGCGTTTGTAGCAGAAAGGTTTGTGCAACGAGGCGACAACGAGCACGTGAGGCGGCATAAACGCGCGCCATTAAGCTCGCCTTCGTGTGTTTACGAAACAGGCTCGGCGGAAAAAGCGCTAGACGGGGAAAAAAGTGTATCGTATCCGCATTTAAAATGGATGATCCACCCCTCTCGCAACCCTTATCCTCGCAGTCGCGATTTACGCACGCCTCTGTCGCCTCTGTCTCTCTCCCCGTGAGGCTAATGCCCCAATGTACAATGAGAATACGTTCTGTATAATCTCCCATAACGCATAGGTGTAACGTAAATTGCATACGCGCATATACAAGGTGTTTCGCAAAGTACGATGATAGTAAAACATGAGATTGTTTGTCAAAGAGGAAGAAAAAAAAATCGGACAAGTATCTGTGCCTCGAAACAAAGAATTTTTGACTGCGTGCATTTTCGAGGGTTCAAACATTATTTTATAGAAATTTCTAGGACACTCCGTATACTCGGGATCACCTGCGGATCGGACGCACACGCGCATCCGCCCACTTGACAATACACCGTCTCCGCGGGATCGTAAAGCCGCTCTTTATGCCGCGCTGCGAAATGGTCAGCGGATAAACGTACCGCGGACACTTGGCCGGCTCGCAGATTACGATAAACCAGCTCTCGGACATTTCCACTCGACGCTCGCCCGCGCGCAGAATTATCTTTTATTCATAAAACTCTTTCTTTTTTGAATCGTAAATTTTTCATAAAGAATTCAATCGGCACATGTCCATGTAAATGCATTTACATGCTAAATTTAACTAGTGAATTTGCATAGAGAAGTCCGCGTCGTGAGAACGCGTCGTGGACACGTGTCGCAACTCTCTTTTGCGGCTTCTCGCGATTCAATCGCGTCGCGATCTCTAACCCGGAAAATTAGCGGAATTCAGTCCGTCGAGAGTCCGTAATCATTCGTATATCGCAATCGCGACACCGCGAATCGTATTTCTGCGCAATCGCTTCCTCGTTTTTCCGAGATTACACGATATTATCGCGTCGCGCCGTAGCCTGGCGCGAAAAAAAAACGAAGCTCGAGCTAAACGACAGGTAATAAAAGTCACGGATGCGTCCGACGGCGATTCACAGCGAGATAAGGGACTGATGGACAGCGCGCGATCGAACGGGGTCCCCGTTTCGCGATAACACGCGGGAATCTCGCGCGACGATTACGCGCATAGACGATAAACGAATGACTGTGTTAGGATACACTCGTGATTGTGTAATCGCTGATTAAGCGACTTCGGCGATCGAGCGGGCGCGACTTTCGCGACCGGCTCGCTGATACCAGCGACTATCGATTACATTGTGTAACGAGCGCGCGATCCTCTTTGACACGTATTGATATAGCTTATCTACATGCATATTTAAATCGCACGAGCCGATTCTGCGCCACGCACATGCACAATCAGTTCACATTTTGAATAATGTAACAAAATGTATATGTGTAAAAAAATACGAATAAATATCGTACGCAAAAGATAATGAACTGCGCGTGTAAAATGATTGAAAAAAAAATTACTTGTACAGGTCCCACCGAGATTTGAACTCGGATCGCTGGATTCAAAGTCCAGAGTGCTAACCATTACACCATGGGACCTCGATACAAAGAAGGTCGAATTTATGAGGCATACGAGGCGATCGTTTAAATTAAATGTTTCATTAATATTTATGCGTCACAATCTTGTATGTAATAATAATTTGTACTTATTATTATCCTAAATAATTTCAACAAACAATTAAGCAAAAAATTATCCTATATTTCATATCAATTAAATTACAACGTTACAAATGATATTGAAAGTAAGAAAAAATAAGAGTAAAAACGATATAAAAATAAGACATAAAATCTCTTACACCTTATATCGCACATTTTTATTTAATTTAAAATATATACATGTTCTTATCTGTATGCTAAGTTTATACGTGTCAGAGAGATGACTATTCCAACGTCGAACTTGAAATAATGCTCGTTCGCAAATAAATTTTATCCCTGCCACGTTACCATTCGCTCTTGTAAAAGTGATTATTTACAAACCCCTTGCTACGCTTTCGACGCCCCCGATATCGCGAGAGAAGGAAAAAAAAGTCTCTCGAACTGCTTCGCGGGTATCGTCATCCCGAATCGGAAGAGCGGGGTGAACAATGTATAAATTCGAAGCACCCTTCCGAAGACACGAGACACGAAGAGGGGTGGGGTGGGGGAGGAAAGAAGAGGGTGAAAACATAGATTTCGAAAGCATCGACAAGCGCGGGAGATCGACCCCTTCTCGCCCCGTGTCAACCCCTAATTGAACGGAAGCCGGCAATAAATATTACGTTTCTTTCGTGGGGAGAGAGGGGGCCGATTTTATAATAGCGGCGCAGGCGGAAACGGATGTGCAATCAGTGTGACATACGCTCCGGCCCTCCACGGATTTATACTCCGTGTCGCTCTACGTGCGATTAAGTTGCAATCGGGTTGGAACGGAAAATCGGCGTCGATCTGCACCGCAGAAGCGACTCGAACGACTTGCACCTATTCGAAATTCGCGAGAAACTTTCCGTCCGAACCGTCTCTATTTGCAATAAGAAGTGAAAGTGTGTATTCACATTTAGTCGATTTGGTAATAGTCTCTCGGAAGAAAATGTCGAGATAGCAAAGAAATCTCTTAATCTCGAGTGTTTTCTTTGAATCACGAATATTAAAAATAAAAGGAAAAAATATCCACGATTATTTCATCGATTATTTACCTGGTGATTTAAGATTGGGAAAAAATGCATGGATCATCGCGGTCAGACATCTCGAAATAGCCGGCAAACAGCAGAAATGTCTAACAAATCATGTTTAACATGCGCATATCTTGAATTCTGTTTGCTCTTAAAGAGCATATGTATTTGCCTTTACTCTTTTATGCTAATAAATATCGACAATTCAAGACGCAATTAAAATCTGTTGCGTGCCCATATGCTTACAAAGAGTAATCCTTTCACACACATTCATCTCTATTAATTTAAATTGAAAATTCATCATTTGTCACTTGGCAAACGCGCGATAACGCAGGTGGCAGTCGTGGGGCTCGTTTGTCATCTCGCGACGCACACCAGAATCATCCCCGTCAGACGGTACCCCGCGATGCCTGCAAAGCCCGGTCACATAGGCTGCGCAACTTCCGGTTCCTCCACGATAATTAGAAACGGTACCGGTACTCTCGTATAATAACGATAACAGAGCTACGGCCTCGGGGCACCTCGTTTGACATCAAAGTAAGGCCCCCCTCTACCTTCCCCTCTCTCGTGCAACGGGGCACGACTAATGAGATTCACTTTGCTTACCGTTTTGCCCCGCGCTCTCGCTGATTACCTCGAGTCAGGCTGGTTCGCTCGCCACCTTTCGATCATTTTGATCATCGCGACGATACCGCGACCCTCGTGACGGCGGCACACCCCATTTTTTTCCTGGCTTTTCACGTACCACGAGGCGGCTTTTGTATCGTTCTCGTAAATATTTGAGCTGCGGGCGAGTCGTCTCGTTAACGAAGTTTGTTGTTGTTTATTTGATGCATTCATGGAGCGAATAATGCATCCAAGTTACGTAAACAATGAGCGTTATTCTTAACCACGATTGGCGCATGCGTATAAATTCGCATACATATTGCTATATATAAATCCTTCTACTATATTTATTAATTTATAACTCTACTTGTTATTTCAATCATTTTAATAGATAATGATTATGAATAGAGTAAAGAGATCCATTTTATTTTCATTGCGGATTATTATACGCAGCAGATCCCCTTTGTAATATGCAGACGAGAAGTTACACAGCCAGTTAGTCTTGTCTACTCCATAGATGCAATTATCCCTACCAGTCTTATCGTGCTTAATTGAAATAAATCATTGTAGCAATTTAGACTTGTCCCACATACATGATCCGTTCAGCTACTTAATATTATCTCATGAGCATTGAAGCGGCTCGTTTTCATTCGCGCGAAGTCACTTTATTCGGCATTATAAGAAATTAATTATCGATTAAATCAACATCGCGTCACCCTTTATCAATAACATCTTTATCTAAGTGTCGACGAATGTTCATCGATATTTATCATCGTCGCTATTCCGACACTCCATCCGCGCGTAAAAATCAACCGCTTACACGCCGTTAGACCCATTAGCGAGTCCTCTTAATAGACGGCATTAATTATGTATGCATCTGGGTCGACGACAAGGAAGAGGAACGAGATGAAGGCGCGATGGCGACGACGTCGACGACGAATGCATTAAGCGATGCACCCCTATATCGCCACGTGCCCGATCGCTCGCGGGGCCCGGGCGGGATTTTAAAGCGCGCGGGAAAAAGCGGGGCACGCGGATGACACGTCGCGCCGTTAAGGGCGGCACGAATTAACGCTGGAGAAAATAAAAGAGCGCGCCCCGTCACGCCTGGTGGCAAAATGGCCTGTGACTAATGCGCCATCGCTGCTCGAGCCGCGTCCTCGACTGAAGAACGATCGCGACACGCTATCGAGAATCCTACGGACATATTGCCGGATCGTTCCGACTCAAAAAGATATCTCCCCCTCCCCCTTTTCACTCTCGTGCGCCCCGTCGATATAATTAATTACAGGAAGTTAGCTCGGCATGCGCGAGACTCGAAACGCGGCGAAAATCGAATCGCCTGTTATTCTCGGACCGGTCTTGCTCCCATAGCCGAGTGCAGTTAATCGTCGTCGAGGGGGAAACCAAGTCGATCGTAATATCGCTAGTGGAAGTCATCAAGGTGTTGCGTTACGGCTAAAGTGACGTGCTGCGCATAACGGATCTCGAAAAATTATTTCTTTTAAGAAAAAATTCGATACGTCCTATAAATTACTCTTTTAATTTAATAATGTTCCAAGGTTATGCAAAGAGCTCATAAAATGAAAAGAGAAGATTAATGTCCGATAAAATACTTTCGTACTTTGAATAATAAAACATTTCTCGTTATCCATGTAATCATCTTTCTAAGATCTTTTATTTAATGATCACCATCTATCGTTACTATCATTTGCATTTTGCGAAAAACGTCATGCTTCTAAATTACATTTTTTTAGATAAAAAATATTTATGCTTCTTTCGTTTGAAACGTCTTGCGTAAGACCTCCCCCCTTATTCCTGACATATGTTGCACTCGTGTATACCACGTACGGCCACGTGTACATTTATTAGCGTACATTATTACGACGCGGCATAATTTTACAATACGGGCAGATTATTTCCTGGAGATAGCAAGTCTTGCGGAAGAGCGAGACAACTGGCGATGGGGGATCTCTTGGATAGG